>NC_090941.1:428091166-429341166 GCF_040938575.1 Ambystoma mexicanum | reverse complement strand
GGTTGGGGGGGTACAGGAGGGAGACACGGGGCATGAACGGGGGTGGGTGTACAGGAGGGAGACATGGGGCATGAGCGGGGGGTGGGGGGAACAAGAGAGAGACACAGGGCATGAGCGGGGGTGGGGGAACAGGACGGAGACACGGGGCATGAGGGGGTGTGGGGGGTAGCACGAGGGAAACACAGGGCATGAGCGGGGAGTGGGGGGAAACACGAGGGAGACACGGGGCATGAGCGGGTGGTGGGGGGAAACAAGAGACACACGGGGCATGAGCGGGGGGTGGGGGGAACAGGGCAGATAGTGGTCATGAGCGGGGGTGAGGGGTACAGGAGGGAGGTACGGGGCATGAGCGGGGGTGGGGGGTACAGGAGGGAGACACAGGGCATGAGCGGGGGGTGGGGGGTAACACAAGGGAAACACGGGGCATGAGTGGGTGGGGGGAACACGAGGGAGACACAGGACATGAGCGGGGGGTGGGGGAAACACGAGGGAGACACGGGGAATGAGCGCGTGGTGGGGGAAACAGGAGACACACAGGGCATGAGCGGGGGGTGGGGGAACAGGGCAGATACTGAGCATGAGAGGGGGTGGGGGGTACAGGAGGGAGACACGTTGCATGAGCGGGGGGTGGGAGGTACAGGAGGGACACACGGGGCATGAGCAGGGGGTGGGGGGAACAAGAGAGAGACACGGGGCAAGAGCAGGGGGGTGGGGGGAACAGGAGGGAGACACAGGGCATGAGCGGGGGGGTGGGGGGTAACACAAGGGAAACACGGGGCATTAGCGGGGGGTGGGGGGTAACACGAGTGAAACACGGGGCATGAGAGGGGGGTGGGGGGAACATGAGGGAGACACGGGGCATGAGCGGGGGGTAGGGGCAACTGGAGACACACGGGGCCTGAGCGGGGGGGTGGGGGGTAACACAAGAGAAACACGGGGCATGAGCGGGGGTGGGGGGAACACGAGGGAGACACAGGGCATGAGTGGGGTGTGGGGGGCAACAGGAGACACACAGGGCATGAGCGGGGGGGTGTGGGGTAACACGAGGGAAACATGTGGCATGAGCAGGGGGTGGGGGGAACAAGAGAGAGACACGGGGCATGAGCGGGGGGTGGGGGGAACACGAGGGAGACACGGGGCATGAGCGGGGGGTGGGGGGTAACACAAGGGAACAAGGGGCATGAGTGGGGTGAAACACGAGGGAGACTAGGGGGAATGAGCGAGGGGTGGGGGAAACACGAGGGAGACACAGGGCATGAGCAGGTGGTGGGGGAAACAGGAGACACACAGGGCATGAGCGGGGGGTGGGGGAACAGGGCAGATACTGAGCATGAGCAGGGGTGGGGGGTGCAGGAGGGAGACACGTTGCATGAGCGGGGGGTGGGGGTACAGGAGGGAGACACGGGGCATGAGCGGGGGTGGGGGAACAAGAGAGAGACACGGGGCATGAGCGGGGGTGTGGGGGGAACAGGAGGGAGACACAGGGCATGAGCGGGGGGTGGGGGTAACTCAAGGGAAACACGGGGCATGAGTGGGGGGAAACACGAGGGAGACATGGGGCATGAGCGAAGGTGGGGGGAACAGGAGGGAGACACGGGCATGAGCGGGGGGTGGGGGGTAACACAAGGAAAACACGGGGCATGAGCGGGTGGGGGGGACATGAGGGAGACACGGGGCATGAGCGGGGGGTGAGGGGTAACACGAGGGAAACACATGGCATGAGCGGGGTGGTGGGAAACACGAGGGAAACACGGGGCATGAGCGGGTGGTGGGGGGAAACATGAGACACACGGGGCATGAGCGGGGGCTGGGGGGAACAGGGCAGATACTGGGCATGAGCGGGGGGGTACAGGAGGGAGACACGGGGCATGAGCGGGGGGTGGGGGGAACAGGAGGGAGACACGGGGCATGAGCGGGGGGTGGGGGGTAACACAAGGGAAACACGGGGCATGAGTGGTGGGAAACACGAGGGAGACACGGGGCATGAGCGGGGGGTGGGGGGAACAGTAGAGAGACACGGGCATGATGAGCAGGGGGTGGGGGGTAACACAAGGGAAACACAGGGCATGAGCGGGTGGGGGAACACGAGGTAGACACGGGGCATGAGCAGGGAGTGGGGGTAACCGATGAAGACACAGGGAATGAGCGGGGGGTGGGGGGCAACAGGAGACACACAGGGCATGAGCGGGGGGTGATGGGTCCACGAGGGAGACACGGGGCATAAGCGCGGGGATGCGGGTTAACACGAGGGAAACACGGGGCATGAGCATGGGTGGGGGATCACAAGGGAGATATGGGGCATGAGCGGGGGTGGGGGCAACAGGAGACACACGGGGCATGAGCGGGGGGGTGGGGGGTAACATGAGGGAAACACGGGGCATGAGCGGGGGGTAACACGAGGGAAACACGGGCCATGAGAGGGGGGTGGGGGGAACATGAGGGAGACACGGGGCATGAGCGGGGGGTGGGGGGCAACTGGAGACACACGGGGCCTGAGCGGGGGAGTGGGGGGTAACACAAGAGAGACACGGGGCATGAGCGGGGGTGGGGGGAACACGAGGGAGACACAGGGCATAAGCGGGGTGTGGGGGGGCAACAGGAGACATACAGGGCATGAGCGGGGGGGTGGGAGTAACACGAGGGAAACACGTGGCATGAGCAGGGGGTGGGGGGCAACAGGAGACACACGGGGCATGAGCGGGGGTGGGGGGCAACAGGGGACACACGGGGCATGAGCGGGGGGTGTGGGAAACATGAGGGAGACACGGCGCATGAGCGGGGGTGGGGGGCAACAGGAGACACACGGGGCATGAGCGGGGGGTGGGGGGGATACGAGGGAGACACAGGGCATGAGCGGGGGGTGGGGGGAAAAGGAGGGAGACACGGGGCATGAGCGGGGGGTGGGGGGGTACAGGAGCGAGACACGGGCATGAGCGGGGGGTGGGGTAACACGAGGGAGACACGGGGCATGAGCGGGGGGTGGGGGGAAACACGAGGGAGACACGGGGCATGAGTGGGGGGAACAGGAGGGAGACACAGGGAATGAGCGGGGGGTGTGGGGGGTAAAACGAGGGAAACATGGTGCATGAGCGGGGGGTGTGGAACACGAAGGAGACACAGGGCATGAGCGGGGGGTGGGGGCAACAGGAGAAACACGGGGCATGAGCGGGGGGTGGGTTAACACGAGGGAAACACAGGGCATGAGGGGGGGTGGGGGGAACAGAAGGAACACACGGGGCAAGAGCGGGGGTGGGGGGCAACAGGAGACACACTGGGCATGAGCAGGGGGTGGGGGGGAACATGAGGGAGACATGGGGTCTGAGCGGGGGGTGGGGGGCAACAGGAGACACACGAGCATGAGCGGGGTGAGGGGAGAACACAAGGAAGACACGAGGCATGAAAAGGGAGTGGGGGGAACACGAGGGAGACACGGGGCATGAGCAGGGGGTGGGGGGTACAGGAGGGAGACACGGGGCATGAGTGGGGGGTGGGGGGTACAGGAGGGAGACACTGGGCATGAGCAGGGGGTGGGGGGAAACACAAGGGAGACATGGGGCATGAGTGGGGGGTGGGGGGAACAGGAGGGAGACACGAGGCATGAGCGGGGGGTGGGGGGGTACAGGAGGGAGACACGGGGCATGAGCGGGGGGTGGGGGGAACAAGAGAGAGACACGGGGCATGAGCGGGGGGTGGGGGGAACAGGAGGGAGACACGGGGCACATGAGTGGGGGGTGGGGGTAACACAAGGGAAACACGGGGCATGAGCGGGGGGTGGGGGAAACACGAGGGAGACACGGGGCATGAGCGGGGGTGGGTGGAAACAGGAGACACACGGGGGTGGGGGGAACAGGGCAGATACTGGGCATGAGCGGGGGTTGGGGGGGTACAGGAGGGAGACACGGGGCATGAACGGGGGGTGGGTGTACAGGAGGGAGACATGGGGCATGAGCGGGGGGTGGGGGGAACAAGAGAGAGACACAGGGCATGAGCGGGGGTGGGGGAACAGGACAGAGACACTGGCCATCAGGGGGTGTGGGGGGTAGCACGAGGGAAACACAGGGCATGAGCGGGGAGTGGGGAGAAACACGAGGGAGACACGGGGCATGAGCGGGTGGTGGGTGGAAACAAGAGACACACGGGGCATGAGCGGGGGGTGGGGGGAACAGGGCAGATAGTGGTCATGAGCGGGGGTGAGGGGTACAGGAGGGAGATACGGGGCATGAGCGGGGGTGGGGGGTACAGGAGGGAGACACGGGGCATGAGCGGGGGGTGGGGGGTAACACAAGGGAAACACGGGGCATGAGTGGGTGGGGGGAACACGAGGGAGACACAGGGCATGAGCGGGGGGTGGGGGAAACACGAGGGAGACACGGGGCATGAGCGCGTGGTGGGGGGAAACAGGAGACACACAGGGCATGAGCGGGGGGTGGGGGAACAGGGCAGATACTGAGCATGAGAGGGGGTGGGGGGTACAGGAGGGAGACACGTTGCATGAGCGGGGGGTGGGGGTACAGGAGGGACACAAGGGGCATGAGCAGGGGGTGGGGGGAACAAGAGAGAGACACGGGGCAAGAGCAGGGGGGTGGGGGGAACAGGAGGGAGACAAGGGGCATGAGCGGGGGGTGGGGGTAACACAAGGGACACACGGGGCATGAGCGGGGGGTGGGGGGTAACACGAGTGAAACACGGGGCATGAGAGGGGGGTGGGGGGAACATGAGGGAGACACGGGGCATGAGCGGGGGGTAGGGGCAACTGGAGACACACGGGGCCTGAGCGGGGAGGCGGGGGGTAACACAAGAGAAACACGGGGCATGAGCGGGGGTGGGGGGAACACGAGGGAGACACAGGGCATGAGTGGGGTGTGGGGGGCAACAGGAGACACACAGGGCATGAGCGGGGGGGTATGGGGTAACACGAGGGAAACACGTGGCATGAGCGGGGGTGGGGGGAACAGGAGGGAGACACGGGGCATGAGCGGGGGTTGGGGGGTAACACAAGGGAACAAGGGGCATGAGTGGGGGGAAACACGAGGGAGACATGGGGCATGAGCGAAGGTGGGGGGAACAGGAGGGAGACACGGGCATGAGCAGGGGGTGGGGGGTAACACAAGGAAAACACGGGGCATGAGCGGGTGGGGGGGACATGAGGGAGACACGGGGCATGAGCGGGGGGTGAGGGGTAACACGAGGGAAACACATGGCATGAGCGGGGTGGTGGGAAACACGAGGGAGACACGGGGCATGAGCGGGTGGTGGGGGGAAACATGAGACACACGGGGCATGAGCGGGGGGTGGGGGGAACAGGGCAGATACTGGGCATGAGCGGGGGGGTACAGGAGGGAGACACGGGGCATGAGCGGGGGGTGGGGGGAACAGGAGGGAGACACGGGGCATGAGCGGGGGGTGGGGGGTAACACAAGGGAAACACGGGGCATGAGTGGTGGGAAACACGAGGGAGACACGGGGCATGAGCGGGGGGTGGGGGG
This sequence comes from Ambystoma mexicanum, assembly GCF_040938575.1. Classification (NCBI taxonomy): domain Eukaryota; kingdom Metazoa; phylum Chordata; class Amphibia; order Caudata; family Ambystomatidae; genus Ambystoma; species Ambystoma mexicanum. Next base: position 429,335,680 of record NC_090941.1, on the reverse strand, counting down.
AACAGTAGGGAGACACGGGCATGATGAGCGGGGGGTGGGGGGTAACACAAGGGAAACACAGGGCATGAGCGGGTGGGGGAACACGAGGTAGACACGGGGCATGAGCAGGGAGTGGGGGGTAACCGATGAAGACACAGGGAATGAGCGGGGGTGGGGGGCAACAGGAGACACACAGGGCATGAGCAGGGGGTGGGGGGTCCACGAGGGAGACACGGGGCATAAGCGCGGGGATGGGGGTTAACACGAGGGAAACACGGGGCATGAGCGGGGGTGGGGGATCACAAGGGAGATACGGGGCATGAGCGGGGGTGGGGGCAACAGGAGACACACGGGGCATGAGCAGGGGGGGTGGGGGGTAACATGAGGGAAACACGGGGCATGAGCGGGGGGTGGGGGGTAACACGAGGGAAACACGGGCGGGCCATGAGAGGGGGTGGGGGGAACATGAGGGAGACACGGGGCATGAGCGGGGGGTGGGGGGCAACTGGAGACACACGGGGCCTGAGTGGGGGAGTGGGGGGTAACACAAGAGAAACACGGGGCATGAGCGGGGGTGGGGGGAACACGAGGGAGACACAGGGCATAAGCAGGGTGTGGGGGGGCAACAGGAGACACACAGGGCATGAGCGGGGGGTGGGAGTAACACGAGGGAAACACGTGGCATGAGCAGGGGGTGGGGGGCAACAGGAGACACACGGTGCATGAGCGGGGGTGGGGGGCAACAGGGGACACACGGGGCATGAGCGGGGGGTGTGGGAAACATTAGGGAGACACGGCGCATGAGCGGGGGGTGGGGGGCAACAGGAGACACATGGGGCATGAGCGGGGGGTGGGGGGGACACGAGGGAGACACAGGGCATGAGCGGGGGGTGGGGGGAAAAGAAGGGAGACACGGGGCAAGAGCGGGGGGTGGGGGGTACAGGAGCGAGACACGGGGCATGAGCGGGGGGTGGGGGAACACGAGGGAGACACGGGGCATGAGCGGGGGGTGGGGGAACACGAGGGAGACACGGGGCATGAGCGGGGAGTGGGGTGGAACAGGGGAGACACAGGGCATGAGCGGAGGGTGGGAGGAACAGAGGAAACAAGGGGTATGAGTGGGGGGTGGGGGGGATGAGGGGGAAAGGGGAACGGGAGGGAGACACAGGGCATGAGCAGGGAGAGGGGAGAACAGGGGAGACACAGGGCATGAGCAGGGGGTGGGGGAAACACGAGGGAGACATGGGGCATGAGCGGGGGTTGGGGGGAACAGGGGAGACAAGGGGCATGAGCGGGGGGGAACGAGAGGGAGACACGAGGCAGGAGCGGGGGGTGGAGGGGAACAGGGGAGACACGGGGCATGAGCGGGGGTGGGGGGAACAGGAGAGAGAGACACGGGCCATGAGCGGGGGGTGGGGGGAACGAGAGAGAGGCACGAGGCATGATCGGGTTGGGGGGGTACAGGGGAGACACGGGGCATGAGCGGGGGGTGGGGGGAATGGGATACACGGGGCATGAGAGGGTGGTGGGGGGGAACGGGAGGGAGACACGAGGCATGAGCGGGGGGTGCGGGGGGACAGGGGGGACACGGGGCATGAGCGGGGGGTGGGGGGAACGTGAGAGAGACACCGGCCATGAGCGGGGGGTGGGGGAACGGGAGAGAGACACGGAGCATGAGCAGGGGTAGGGGAACAGGAGGAACACACAGAGCTTCCTGTGAAACGCTCCATGAACCGATGAATAAAGATGGCGGGTGTCTCTCACAATAGACGCACTGCACGCTTCACGGTAGCCAATCAGAGTGTAAGTCAGATGTCCGCAGACATCACGCAAGCGCTTGCCCAATCCCTGTCCTTTCCGCGGAGCGAACAGGTAAGTGTGTCCGCAAAGCGGACACAGATATCACTAATTTTTTGCACTTACATTTTTGTCATTTTTAAAAAAACTACTGGACGGATTTACACCAAATACAAAAAGCACGCTTTCGGGACCAAGCTGCCACTCCCGCCGTAAATTTGGTGTAAATCCGTCCAGCCGTTTGGGCTGTAGGAGTGAGCAAAGTTTTTTCCCATTATGTCCATGGGAAAAAAATAAGTTTTGGGACCCCCCCTATAACTTTGCCCCCCCTTGACCAAACCTCACCAAACTTTGCAAAGACATTCAGAGTTGACCATATACTCTTTTTGCAATGTTTGGTGAGGATTCGTCTAGGGGGAGCGAAGTTATAAGCTGCCCAAAAAGTGCTCTTCCCATGGAAACAGCAACTCAACCATAACTACATGGCCACTATATATATATATACATATATATATATATTCACTAAAAAAACTTTGTTAAGGGGACGTTATGGTTAAGTTGCGCTACTAAAAGCCTGTGAAATTCACAAAAAAAACGTTACAAACGTGACATTATGGTTCGAAGTAAAACCGAAAAACCCCTGAAATTCGCCAGTTATGGTAGGCTAAGCAACCATAACTGCCCGCACCACTGTGCACTGCTAACACTAACACCTAGGACATCAAAGATGACATCACACATGTCATTGATGACATCACTGATGACATCACATGTGTAGCCCCTTCGTTTTTGTTCACTGCCGTATCTAGGCCAGGTGGGTTTATTTACTGACAGTCAGAAACTTAACTTTCAAAAGGTATTACATTTATAGATATTGCTATTCTCACGTGTTCTTACAATACTTTCCTTAGAATTTAATCGCATCTTATGATGTACATATATAGGGGAAAAAGCAGGCCTGAAGCACAGTAATCATTTTTGTGCGTGAATACAATCATGTAGATTATACACAGTTGCTAATGATACTGCCTCTTGTTTGCTTACTTTACTCTCCATATATAAGCCCCATATTTGTATGCATTGTAGTCTATTTATGTTTTGTGTGTATTACTAGAAATATTTAGTAAGTGATGCATTATTAGCAACTTAGTACATGTTTCACAGACCAGAAAAGTCTGATACAGAAGCATTCACCGTTTTATTGTATAACTTTGGAAAATTACAAATATAGCACCTCTCTAGTGAATGTTGCAGCCAATACCTACATTTCTGTATGAGTAGGTTCCTGTACTAGAAAGAACACTGCAATGGAATTTTCTTTAGAACACTACATTGCGTGATGAAGTATGTAGTTTATTACACATGTCCCGATAATTCTTGATACTTTTTTGCCAAAATTACATTCACAACCCTTTGCCTGAAAAGTAAATGCACATGTGATGTCATCAATGACATTTGTGATGTCATCTTTGATGTCCCGGGTGTTAGTGTTAGCAGTGCACAGTGGTGCGGGCAGTTATGGTTGCTTAGCCTACCATAACTGGCGACTTTCAGGGGGTTTTCGGTTTTACTTCGAACCATAATGTCTCGTTTGTAAAGATTTTTTTAGTGAATTTCACAGGTTTTTAGTAGCGCAACTTAAGCCTAACGTCCCCTTAACAAAGTTTTTTTTTGTGAATTTTACTGAGTTTTAGAAGGGCAACTGAACCATAACGTCCCTTTAAGAAAGTTTATTTTACTGAATTTCATAGTTTTTTAGTAGGCCAACTTAATCATAACATCCCGTTAACAATATTTTTTTACTGAATATACACTTTCATCATGTGAAATTGGGAGATATGCACTATAAATCCCTTAATTTATATACATTTAAAATAGAACATACTGAACCCCCACGCTAATGATATTTGAAAGGCATTGGAGTGCCTGTGTGCGGACGGGCACGGACGAAATCAACACTACCCAAACAGTTAGGGGGTATCTGAAATTGTACTATTGTGCCATATGAAAAATGCACAAGTTTAAAACAGAAAACATAAACACATTATAAGTACTAATAAGTAACCAATTTAACCTACATGTCTCAAACATTACCCATGCATTTAATTACCATGTAGAATGAAATGGATTATACCATAACAAAAAAAGATAGGCCTCCAATGTAATTACCTCACAGAAACTGTGCAGCCAGGAGCGACAGTAGACGCACACAGCACAAAGAAAACAAATTACTAGGAAATAGTAAGTGAACTTCATTTTTCTTATATGTGTGTGTACTTTTTTGTATGAGGTGCAGAACAAATAATGTATTTCTTTTGTTTTGACACATAAATGTACAGTACTTTGGAGTAGCTGGAGGAGATTTTTCCGCATGGGGAAATGGCGGAAGATAGCGATAATAAAGGTACACACTTCTCTGCATAAGCAAATTAATAGTCAGTATTTTATGGGCATTTAACATATATATATATATTTATTTTTAACAGACCAGGTAAAAAAAGAAGAAAGTCCACCAAAGGACACAGAGCAAGGCAGCCTGAAACGGTTAGAAGAGAAAATGAACATACTAAATGAGAATTTGAATGGGTTAAGGCAATTTGTGGAGGAATACGTGAGAGGAAAAATAAGATAACACTGTGCCACCTGGACCTGTCCCCCTTCTCCATTTCCTAGTGAACCATCCCCAAACTCTCAAGAAGAATATAAACGTTTTGACGAAACATCCATCCCTTCATCCCCTCACAACCAGCCCGTGTTGAACCCTAATTCCCTTATATTCGTTTCAGTGTCTGCTTCCCCCTCTTTCTCTTGATTGATGTATGTGTTTGTATTCATGTTTTTTTTATGTTAGTTGTAGTGGAATGGTTTGGATCAAAAAAATGTTTTTAAAAAGAGTTCAAATGTCTGCGGACAGCGCGCCTGTTCGGGCTGGCCGTAATCAAAATAATATGGATGTTCTAAGGGCAATAAACCTACCCGTACCATTTGCAAACAAGATGGAACTGATCTTAGAACGCACCAGCTGTCCAAGTTGTCCGTAAACTAACAGAATGGGGGCGTATTAAGGACATTATACCTCTCGGTACTGATCACAACCAATATAAAACTGTTCTTAGAACACACCAGGTGTCCGGGATGTCTGTAAATGAACAAAATGTGAGTGTCCTAAGGACACTGTACCTGGACTTACAGTCAGCAGAACATCTACGCACATGCGCACCACACCCATAAGTACTGCGAACATTGCGCCTGTCCGTAACTGTCCGTCTCACTTGTGTCACACTTTTAATTAGTTTCAGGACCCGAACACTGTCCGTAGAACTCCTGCACGCATGAGCATGTCTGTTACTCCGCATTTGGTGTCCAGAGGGCACCCATTTCCTTCACGGATGTGTTCATGATGTCATCATGTGACCGCACCCACGCTGAGTGTGTGGCCTAATTTGCGCAGTTTGTCTGCTACCACAACATTTCACAATAACTTATACAGACATGGGAAATTATTTTACAGTATAAAATCACCATTTCACATGTCCCATACAATGGCCCTACCTTTCAACGTATTGTTTTAGAATTTTTGCAATGCTTTTGAGTGATCGATATGCTCACGAGGCACACCCCTCTGCCCCAATAAAAGGCCACACCCCCAAGCTCATCTTCATTGTACTTCTGGCTATAGCGCATTGAGTTTTGCTGCCTTTACTGCTGTAGCAAAGATTAGCCGACCAACCCTAATGGCATCCATGGCTGCTGTTGCTTCATCAGCCTCAACACCACCCCTAAATACTCCACCGCCACCACCTCCTCAAGGGCCTGCAGAGGGAAATACGCCTGCGGATGTAGAAAAAGAGGAAGAAGAGAAGAAGAGAATGAGGTGGAGGAACTCCGCACTACAAGCACTCGCTGGGAGTCGTGGGTGTGGTGGTTGTTTACCGTTTTTGGAAACGTAGCAAAAGCACGTGCGAACCAGGTCATGTGTAACCAGTGCAAATTGGTGCTGAGTCGCGGGGGACCTGGTGCGTACAGCTTTGGTACGACAACCATGAAGCGACACCTAACTTCGTTCCACAGTGCGGATATTCGCAAGGTGGTACCATGTGAAGAACGTAGTAGGTTTAGTTCCGCCGCAGCATCCTCTGTGTCCGATCCTCTCACCACAAGAGACACTCCTGTGGGAGAGTGCATCCCTCCAGCTGCCTCACAGGCCATTCGCGATGCTGTTGACCCATATCTTTCGAGGGTCACAATATTGTGTATGTACTGCGATGCAGTACTCTGCAGGGGAGAAAGTCTTCAAAGTGCTTTTGAGACTACGGTCACGGAGCACCAGAAGAACTGCTCCTTACCTAAGTAAGGCCCACCCTACTTCTTTCTCTCTCCACCTGCCCTTTCTTATCACGGTGGTTGGTGTCCCATCCTTACCCTCCTTTACCCTCCTCTCCTAGTGTGTTGTGTGTAAAAAAATGGAAAACAACAAAAATTACAAAAAAGGCTCTTTTCAGAGTCGCCTTTCTCAGTTTAACAATGGAACTATCAAATGACCGGTATAGGCCCCCGCACATTTTTCAAAAAGTCAGCGGACAGTCGTAGGACGCACAAAAATGGAGGGTGCAAGCGGAGCAAAACCAATGCACTTTTCGCTGGGAGTAAGTGGTGACTCTGAAAAGAGCCTTTTTGGTGGTGTTTTGTGTGTTTGTAAAACTGTGGATTCGAAAAAATGTAATGCAAAATAGGTGACTATGAATCCAAAAAAGGTTGCAATGTTTTTTGTACATTTCGAAGAAAAATCTGATTGCCAGCATATGTGAGATGGACTCCATCTCTGCGAAAAAAAGAAAGTGCTGCGAAAATTGTGGAAAGAGGACATGCCAACATCTCTTAGAAAGACACAAACAGCCTTAATTACATTGCGCCTCGCTTTTTCCATTTGTGGACCAAATGCAGAAGAACGCAGCCACATTTGTCTTTGTGCAATATTGGAAAAAACTACTTGGCAATTTGGAAACATGTCCATGACCTTCGCCAGTCCTTCCTTCATTGCAAATTGCAAAGAAATACCAGAGACATGCCCTAAACTGTTTCCTCCACAATGAATGATAATTATATCAGGATGACGCTCTGTCTGTAAAGTAGCACAGAGAGGTACCAAGTTCAGCCACTTCATTCCACGCACTCCATGCCAGTGCACTTCCACATGAGAAAATCCAAGATCTGCAGATATACCGCAACTTTCTGCATGCACCTTCAACCAATGTATCCATGAGTCTCCCAAAATCCAGATAATCTGTTTTCGAGCACCCAGAGCCATAGCTGTCTGATCTCCTGTCAGGAAAAAGACATTCTCACTAAATCTCTCCATTCAGAACACACCCCCTGAATTTTACTGACCAATCCGTAGCTTCGCTCATTCTCCTTTGCATGCGTCTCCAACCCACAAATCCCATTGGTAATATGCGCTGCCTGCAGACTACTGCCATGTCTGTGGACACGTAGAGGATCTGAGCCTGATGACTGTACATTTAAATAGTAATCCACTTTTCCCCTTTAAGGTGGGCTCTGAAAAGAGCCTTTTTTTTTGACAGATGCCTGACAGACACATGTTATTTTGTATTTTTTGATTTTTTTTTCTTCTTACTTTACTCCTACAATCATTAAAGAACCCTCTCCAAAGTAAGCCTTACATCCCAAAAGACCATGGAATTTCCCAAAAAGGATAACGAAACACCATCTGCTTCACAATAAGCCGCATTACTTGAAACAATGTTCTCGTGGCTGTAGAAAAACATAACAGCTCGTAACATGAAAGCACGTATGTCGCGATTGATGGTACACCTCGCAATACTTTGATCAGAACAAAAAACAGAACTGTTGTCCCATTTTCCTCTAGGGAGTAAGCCAGAAAAAATTACTTTCACAGTTGGAAAGATGTTAATGACTGCTTGCACCAACTGTTCCAAATCTTCCAACAAAGTAGGTGAACTCACGTAGCCCAAATGGCAAGCACCATAGTGCAAAACTACCACATGGGGACTGGTCATCCTACGCATATCTCTGCAAACATGGAGAATTGCCGCAACATTCCAATCAGTCGCAGCGCTCCACTCCACCTCCACTCCTCTGACATCGAAATTGTGTGCCACATGCCTACTTTCGGCATAGTGCTGTAAACCATGGAAAAACATATCTCTGAGCACCAACACCCTGACTGTCTCCACCTCTGCCATCTTCACTACACGCACTGTCTTTCGACACAAATGAACAATGTGAAGATCTGATTGGCTGATGCCTACAGTCCCCTTTCAATTCTGGATTTGCTGTAGAACCCTGTATGTAGCACACCCTACCCGTGGACAAGCGTGGTGTCCGTGCGGCATGTGACTCTTAGCCAGTCCTTCTACCCTTTCCACATCACTTGCGAATCCATTCCCTCACTGGACACAGCTAAGCAGTCACACAACCATCCACCAATCACATTCAAGATGTCTACATCTAACTCCGTCATCAGAGTTCCGCACTTCAAATGTACTGTTGATCACACTGAATGCAAGTCGCATATCATTGCAAAGCACCTACTTCAAAAATTACTGTGCAAGTGTCGCAGATTTCTACTTACAGCTCCATGCATACGCACATGCATGAGTACAACGTACATGTATGCATATTTTATTCAGAGAACATGTGCAACCCTTATGATTCCATTTAAACAAATTAATGCCACTAAATCTGCATAGCCAATACATACCAACGCTCCCCCTTGAAGTGCAAGATTTCCGATTTGTCATTGAGAAACTGCACTACTTCTTACTGTCTCCCGCATAACCTATACATAGGTAACAACCCTCCCGATTTAGGCGCGAAACTAGATTTTCCATTAGAAAATGTCACAATTGTTTACTGTCTTCCGCCTAAATGAATGCTACTTCCAATGCGATCGTATGAGAAAAATAAACGTTCCCGATTGCTGTGGTGACATCCGATTTTTCGCATTCGTACTTATAATATGAAAGTAGTCAAATGTTTCCCATCTACTATATTGACCTATCACTTCCAAATCTCTCTGCTATGGACAACACAGCTTAAAAAAAACAAGGGAATTTCATGAACTGAAAATTGTACTCATTTGCAAAGCAGGTTCAACTAACATACTGCAAATAACATATAAAGGCTGCACGTAGTGGAATGAAATGCACACATGCACTGTGTTCAGATATCAAAGAAGAATACTCAGACGAAAGATGCAAAATGAACGTGTACATTAACATCACTGCTTTAAACACATAAAGTTACTAACTTCTTCCTTTTACAATTGCAGTGAAGACTACTCTCCTGAAAATCAACAGCATCTACACTGCAAACAAGATATCCAAAGAAACCTGGTCTGTCTGCAAAAAAAAAAGTAAGTACAGTACTACCTATATATTCTTACTGTTCCTCAAAGAGACTGTGGTGGCTATTTATGTAATATGTGCACCAAAAAAAAACATTGATTTCTGAACCATTCTACCCACAAATCCCCATTTATTAAACAAAGAATAACAGGCAGGATGGCACACAAATCCCTGTGTTTTTGTAACACAAATAACATACAAAAGCCTTAGAATGTTAGTACTACAAAACAAATAGCTGCTTTAATTTTATACCATTACGTTTACTATTAATGCTTCTCCTCACAACTAGCTCACTTTCTACTCTCATCTGAAGCACAGTGTAGTAATATACAAACAGAAAAATAGCCTTCCCAATTCATTGTAGCTGCCCACCAATTCATTGTAGCTGCCCAATGCACATTCACACACCACCACAAACAGTTTCCCCATCAAACTCATGCATGCATGCACACAGCACACATACATTGTAAAACAGACCAAACCATGCCTTCTTTTTTTCAACAGACCCCAAAGAATGCCTCCAAAAAGCAAGTCCGTAGAAAGGAACGCAGAAATAGAGCAAATAAAATTAAAAGTGTCCAAAGTAAGCTTCCAAATCTAGCAGAGTTTGTACAGAACTTTGAAACAAAACAGCTAATACAGTCATTTAGCGAAACAAACGAAGCTTCAACTAACGAAACTTTGGCTCCTCTATAAAAATGTGGCACGAAACAGAAAACGCTTTACAAAAATTCGGCTACCAGTACTAAAAGTATTTTAGCAAAAATGTTTCACCACAGAGTCCTTCAGAATTTAATAAGAAGAGGAGCAAAATCATCCTCAACCCTTAAAACCTAAAGTAGAAAATGAATCCTAAATGCTCTCATAGACAGTGCAATCCTTCCCAAAAGGAAGTTCTTTATTTTAGTGTTAAATAGGATAAAACCACTAACAAAACTAAGTACTAAACTGCAAAAGAAACTTCTCAATAAACGGAATGTCAACAAAAATAACTTCTTAAATATTTGTGGAGGTGAATGGAGTCACACAACAACCACAGAACCATATTTTAATGAAGAAGCATACAAACAAAATCAAACAAACACAATTGCAATCCATAGCAGTGGACTAGGGTATGAAAAAATCAATAATACCATCATGGAACAAGAAACACTGCTTACAATAGTATCCCCTGAAAACTCAGAATTACCTCTACATTCGACTGAAGCAGACCGTCCAGTATACAAATGGCCATGCACGTCAATGTGTAACATTCCTAACAAATTTTTCAAATCTTTACATCAGTTCCTCAATCAGTATGTGAAAGGTAAAGACAAAATCAAAATGAAAGTGCTGCAAAATATGGATATCTGTCCAGTGCGCAAATATACAGGAATACAAGGACATTCATTAGCCTGCATTTCAGGACCTATTTGCAAAAGCACCTTCCATGATATCAAAAGGATATCAATACATCATTCAAATGTAAGAAATCTAGTGTATAAACTGTACTATGCTAAAAAGTCCATCTTTAGAATTAGCCAATTTAAATAACACTCTTCTGCATGGTACAGCCAAATACCCCAGCGTGTAAAGACATCCTGATACCATGCCAGGAGTGTCTCAATGTGTTTGTGTAGTTATGCACTTGGGTGACTGGCAGGTGGCTCACTTGTTCCTTTCAAAACAACTAGACAAGGACGCATGCCTCCCCCAGTAATCACACCTCTCTCTCTTTCCTAACACAGAAAATAACGTTATGATTCTGAATGTACTGTATGTTTGTATGCATCTCTGTGTAAACGCAACTAACATGAAGCCTTATGATTTGTAAGTAAGTGTGCTAGGATATGTGCCCCTCTTACCAAAAAATACTCACACCTATCCCGCACTAATCCATAACCAATAACCCCCCCCTTCCCTCCTCTTTGCACCAACCCCAGTCATGGATCGTAAACTTAGAGAGACTGGGGCATATACATACATACAATAAGCTATAACATGGTTGGGAGCTGTATGTTGACAATTGACACTTTTGCCTGTATTGTCGTGAGGCTGTGCACACCTGCATTAAAATACCTCTATTAGTCATAGGAGTTGTACCCATCAGATACCATTCCAAGATGACTGCTAGGCTTAGGCCCCTTGCGGTATCCCCTTTCTTGGATACCTGCCGTTTACAGCGTCACATCGTTTACTCACGGTCGACACGTGATAGGTATCACGTGACCACGACATCAACAATACCCGTAAAACGGCACTCTGTTGAGATGCGGACAGCGGAACTCTGACTGCGGACTACCAACATGCGGGAGGAAAACAAGGCAGTACCCACCTTGACGGACTTTCCTTCTCCACGCTTAGTTATGCTGCCCCTTCATACTCGATCCCTTATACGGGTCTGATGGGTTGGCCGGAGGCATTTTTTCCTCTTATTCTGTATTGAACCGAAGTTGTGTTTCCCTTTGGAAATAAGCGATCACTAATCGCTTTGCAACTCATTGGCACCACCCCACGCTTGCCCATCAGCTTCATTACTCTCACATGCTTCAAGTTAGCAATTTGATTTGAAACGAGGGGTCTGTATGTGCTGTTTGCTGGCAGTTGAGCCTAGCTGCACATAATTACAAGTGGGCCAATAGCCATCTGTTGAAGAAACTATGGAGGTTGTTCACTTGGGCTCTAGTGCACTCCCGATCAAGCTCACACGAGCTGATCAGTGTAATAATTGAGCTAGTTTTTAATCAAACATTTTTTTTACATTGTATGTTCGCAAGTATGTTGACAGCACACTAGGATGATTATTCAGTGTGATATGTTAATTCTTCAAGCTTACATGTGTATACTTACGGAACAAATTTCTCTATAGGTACACAAGCAAATGTGTCGGGACTCGGGACAGCACAAATTATATCCTGCTAAACTCTGAGACCCTAATAGATGGGATTAAAGCAGCTCTATTGGGTGAGATGCAGTTTATACATTTATCCACCCCTGTGAGACAAAACTGTGGGTTATGTTACTAACCAGCATTCCCTTTGTGTTTTCTCCCTTCCATCCCCGTCCCTTACACTCCATAGGGCAACCTCCTATTTCTGAATACTCAAGATTCATCCTACCAGAAGAAATCAGACCGCACACCTCAAAGTGCGAGTCTTTAGCCCTGAAGAAAGTGGTGACACTCATCGCTATACCACTGAAACCGGTCGGCTTTTTATGTGACCTGAGTAGAAAAATACGGATCAAGAAGATCCCTACATCAGATTGCTCTTTTGACCCCGACACTAATAAGGGCTCATCATCATCATTTCTTTTTTTAACCAACAGGGGAACGGAGCCTCTGTATACACAAAACAGATCTCCAAAATCCCCTCTAACAAATAGGAGTTACCTATGACGACTAGCCATCCCTGACTAGTCAAGTTTGAGGTCTCATACTCTACACTTTTAACCAGTTGTAAATTCCAGAAAACGAAAATAAAGATTGCATTGTTTATTTGGAAAACAACGCAGTAAATACATTTCAAATCATGTGGTAACCTTGAAGAAAAAACTCAGCCATCTAAAAACCATGTATTAATCCCAAAAGAAAAGCAGTACCAGAATGGATACGACTTGAATTCGAGTGTGATATAACGATAGGGAAGATTTGAGGTCTCAATTCCCAACTCAGGTTCTACATTGTGGACACCCAAATACCTACAAGAAGAAGTCAACCGTATCCAGAGAAAATCTTTTGGAAGTGAAAGCCACTAACAAAATGCAATAGTTTTAGAACAGACTAGCAACTATTTTGCACATAGCATCCTTCTATTACACACATACAAAAAAGAAATACTAAAATTTAAAAGTACCTCGGCTGAAGTACCAAACCATGTGTGTGTGTAATGCCACAGAATGTTTTACAAAAGGAACACAAAAACTATAGACGTAACATACAAAATAGAAGACAATGAAGATTCCAAATGGTTTGAATTAGCTGTCTACCTTTTAGCAGAAAACAAATACCAAATAAGTGAACCACTAATATGTTGCAGTTAGTGCACTACAAAACTGGACAACAACCAAACACCTTCACGTGCTATCACAAACAATTTAGAATTATTCCCACTACCAAAACCCCTGCAACAACTCAATTTGTATGAGAGCATCATAATTCAAACAGTTCACCCATTTCAAGCAATTATACACCTTCAACCAAAAACAACTAAATTACCTCCCTCTGAACTAGTGAAAGGCATTCGTGGCAAAGTAGTTTATTTGCCATTAGATCTGACAGAAAATGTGCACACTCTAGGAGTGCAACGTCCAATAGAGCATTCTTTAATTGTCTTACTAAATGGTGTACCAACAAGAGACAAAAACATTTGGCAACAACTGGTGGACTTACATAAAGTTAGACAAGCCTTGCAGTATTGTCAAGACAATAACGAATACTACAAAGAAATAAATATTGAAGAAAGCTTAAGGGAACCAACTGAAATAATTCAAGAGTCATCAGAAACTGGTAAATTTGAACTTCTGGATCCTGCTGCAGTATCCACTCTTTTGGACCATTACACAATTCATCCATTGCACTCTGATGAGAGCATAGATGATGCAATAGGAACTTACCAAATGCGACAAACCAAAGGGTCACCAATGAGCATATGGGAATAAAGTATAGAAGCATGTGCTTTTCCACTGCTATTTCCTACTGGCAAAGGTGGAAGATACGATGATAGACCCACTCAGATTACGGCATCAGAATACCACTCATTACGAATGTATTCTCAACATCCCAGATTTAGACAAAATGTGGAATACATATTCCACCTACTCTTTGAAAGTGAACTAGCAACCCTATGTTACGGAGTTGCACACATTTTGAAATCTGGAACCCACTTTCAAAATATGTCAGCTACGCAATTAATACAAAAAGTGCAAGAAAAAGATGAGGTTTTACAATCAAGTATAACAAATCTGTTTGCAAACATGCGTGGTACGAAAGAATACTGGTTCCGACAGCACGGAGATGTCCGTTGTTTGATCAGAAACCTTGGACCACCCACTTGGTTTGTTACATTAAGTTGTGCAGAGTATGCATGGGGAGATTTACATGATTTCCTACGCATATCAAACAACAACAAAACCAACATAGATATACTAACACCTGGAGAACGTTGCTCTCTAGATCCTGTTAGTATGTCAAGATTTTTCCATCAACATTTCATTGCTATGTTACACTTTATTTGTAATAAAACTGTTCCTCCCCTCGGAGAAGTGCAACACTTCTTTTGGAGAATAGAATACCAAGCCAGAGGAGCACCACATATTCACATCCACATATTCACATGCTTTTATGGATCAAAGGTGCACCTAAATTAGGTCAGGACAGTGATGCCACTGTTTTGCAGTTCATCCAAAAATATATCACTTGTGAAATCCCTTCACAACGAACACATAGTGACCTTCATAGACAGATTTTACAATTTCAAAGACACAAATGTGGCAAATATTGTCATCGCAAATACAAAAGCAAAGGGAGATACTACACCAAATGCCGCTTTGGTTTCCCTAGACCAGTTACAGAAACAGGTGAAGTGAACAACTTCATGTCTTCAGTTCAACATACTGTTAAAGGTAAATCACCTAAGAAAACATATTACATAAAAAGAACAGAAGAATCAAAATATATCAATGATTACAAAGCAATCATTGCCCTCTTATGGAATGCAAACATAGATGTGTAGTACATTGAAGAGAATTCCACTGCAGTTGCACGATATGTTACAGCCTACTTAACCAAAGCAGAAAAAACAGAGCTTCAAGACCTCTGGAATGACCTATCATTAGACAAAACACTATCTCAGAAATTGTACAGCTTAGGCATAAAAATGCTCTCTCATAGAGAATGTGGAGCCTATGAAGCTGCAGATCGTTTAACCGGTAGTGCTTTGTATGGAAAGTCAGAAAACATAGTACGGCTAAGTCTTGGTCCTGCTAAATCTAGAAAAAGAGTTCTGAAATCATATGAGGACATAGAAACAATTGTTATTGTTATTGTTATTTTGCACTTATATAGCGCCTTATATACCATTGGTATGGTCTGAAGGCGCTGGTAGGTTGAACGCCCTTGGGAACCGAAGTTCATATAAGTAGAGAGAGTAGAGAGAGTCAAAAAGGTGCGTGTGAGCACCGGGTATGTGTACAGCTCGTGCGGTATCGGTGTAATAGCTGCTTTCTAGCGGTAGGTGTGGTGGTTGAGAGGTCAGGAGTATGTGTTCGTTCTGGCAGGATTCATCCAGATCGGATGTGGCTGCGTTAGGCCTGAGGAGAACGCCTCGCTGGGGGGTGCGTAACCAGCAGTGATTACTTAGAGTGATGTGGGGTGAGCAGCAAATGTTGATATGAGAACAGCTATACCGAATGGTGTCATAGTATATCTGTGTTCTATATGAGTGGTGATGTAAGGAGAGAGTAAGCGTGTTGGTGAGATATGATGGGTTACATGCCCTTTCAGAGACTTCTAAATTCACAGAGAGGTTATTGGGTACACTTCTATATTCAACTTTCCACGGGAGGCTATTGGGCGTACTTCTAAATTCACAGAGAGGCTACAGGGCACACTTCTAAATTCAGGGGGGCTGTTGGGCACATTTCTAGAATCACAGAGAGGCTATTGGACATGCTAACTTTCACAATTCCATCTAAGGGTGGACATGCTAACTTTCACAATTCCATCTAAGAGTGGACATGCTAACTTTCACAGTTCTAATTAAGTGGGGACATGATAATATTCACAATTCCATCTAAGAGTGGACATGCTAACTTTCACAATTCCATCTAAGAGTGGACATGCTAACTTTCACAATTCCATCTAAGAGTGGACATGCTAACTTTCACAATTCCATCTAAGAGTGGACATGCTAACTTTCACAGTTCTAACTAAGTGGGGACATGATCATATTCACAATTCCATCTAAGAGTGGACATGCTAACTTTCACAATTCCATCTAAGAGTGGACATGCTAACTTTCACAGTTCTAACTAAGTGTGGACATGCTAACTTTCACAATTCCATCTAAGAGTGGACATGCTAACTTTCACAGTTCTAACTAAGTGGGGACATGATAATATTCACAATTCCATCTAAGAGTGGACATGCTAACTTTCACAGTTCTAACTAAGTGTGGACATGCTAACTTTCACAATTCCATCTAAGAGTGGACATGCTAACTTTCACAGTTCTAACTAAGTGTGGGCATGATAATATTCACAATTCCATCTAAGTGTGGGCATGATAACATTCACAATTCCATCTAAGAGTGGACATGCTAACTTTCAAAGTTCTAACTAAGTGTGGACATGCTAACTTTCACAATTCCATCTAAGAGTGGACATGCTAACTTTCACAATTCCATCTAAGAGTGGACATGCTAACTTTCACAATTCCATCTAAGAGTGGACATGCTAACTTTCACAATTCCATCTAAGAGTGGACATGCTAACTTTCATAGTTCTAACTAAGTGTGGACATGCTAACTTTCACAGTTCTAACTAAGTGTGGACATGCTAACTTTCACAATTCCATCTAAGAATGGACATGCTAACTTTCACAATTCCATCTAAGAGTGGACATGCTAACTTTCACAATTCCATCTAAGAGTGGACATGCTAACTTTCACAATTCCATCTAAGAGTGGACATGCTAACTTTCACAATTCCATCTAAGAGTGGACATGCTAACTTTCACAGTTCTAACTAAGTGTGGACATGCTAACTTTCACAATTCCATCTAAGAGTGGACATGCTATCTTTCACAATTCCATCTAAGAGTGGACATGCTAACTTTCACAATTCCATCTAAGAGTGGACATGCTAACTTTCACAGTTCTAACTAAGTGTGGGCATGATAATATTCACAATTCCATCTAAGAGTGGACATGCTAACTTTCACAGTTCTAACTAAGTGTGGACATGCTAATTTTCACAATTCCATCTAAGAGTGGACATGCTAACTTTCACAGTTCTAACTAAGTGGGGACATGATAATATTCACAATTCCATCTAAGAGTGGACATGCTAACTTTCACAGTTCTAACTAAGTGTGGACATGCTAACTTTCACAATTCCATCTAAGAGTGGACATGCTAACTTTCACAGTTCTAAGTGGGGACATGATAATATTCACAATTCCATCTAAGAGTGGACATGCTAACTTTCACAATTCCATCTAAGAGTGGACATGCTAACTTTCACAATTCCATCTAAGAGTGGACATGCTAACTTTCACAGTTCTAACTAAGTGTGGGCATGATAATATTCACAATTCCATCTAAGTGTGGGCATGATAACATTCACAATTCCATCTAAGAGTGGACATGCTAACTTTCAAAGTTCTAACTAAGTGTGGACATGCTAACTTTCACAATTCCATCTAAGAGTGGACATGCTAACTTTCACAATTCCATCTAAGAGTGGACATGCTAACTTTCACAGTTCTAACTAAGTGTGGACATGCTAACTTTCACAGTTCTAACTAAGTGTGGACATGCTAACTTTCACAATTCCATCTAAGAATGGACATGCTAACTTTCACAATTCCATCTAAGAGTGGACATGCTAACTTTCACAATTCCATCTAAGAGTGGACATGCTAATTTTCACAATTCCATCTAAGAGTGGACATGCTAACTTTCACAATTCCATCTAAGAGTGGACATGCTAACTTTCACAGTTCTAACTAAGTGTGGACATGCTAACGTTCACAATTCCATCTAAGAGTGGACATGCTAACTTTCACAATTCCATCTAAGAGTGGACATGCTAACTTTCACAATTCCATCTAAGAGTGGACATGCTAACTTTCACAGTTCTAACTAAGTGTGGACATGCTAACTTTCACAATTCCATCTAAGAGTGGACATGCTAACTTTCACAGTTCTAACTAAGTGGGGACATGATAATATTCACAATTCCATCTAAGAGTGGACATGCTAACTTTCACAGTTCTAACTAAGTGTGGACATGCTAACTTTCACAATTCCATCTAAGAGTGGACATGCTAACTTTCACAGTTCTAACTAAGTGGGGACATGATAATATTCACAATTCCATCTAAGAGTGGACATGCTAACTTTCACAATTCCATCTAAGAGTGGACATGCTAACTTTCACAATTCCATCTAAGAGTGGACATGCTAACTTTCACAGTTCTAACTAAGTGTGGGCATGATAATATTCACAATTCCATCTAAGAGTGGACATGCTAACTTTCACAATTCCATCTAAGAGTGGACATGCTAACTTTCACAATTCCATCTAAGAGTGGACATGCTAACTTTCACAATTCCATCTAAGAGTGGACATGCTAACTTTCACAGTTCTAACTAAGTGTGGACATGCTAACTTTCACAGTTCTAACTAAGTGTGGACATGCTAACTTTCACAATTCCATCTAAGAATGGACATGCTAACTTTCACAATTCCATCTAAGAGTGGACATGCTAACTTTCACAATTCCATCTAAGAGTGGACATGCTAACTTTCACAATTCCATCTAAGAGTGGACATGCTAACTTTCACAATTCCATCTAAGAGTGGACATGCTAACTTTCACAGTTCTAACTAAGTGTGGACATGCTAACTTTCACAATTCCATCTAAGAGTGGACATGCTAACTTTCACAATTCCATCTAAGAGTGGACATGCTAACTTTCACAATTCCATCTAAGAGTGGACATGCTAACTTTCACAGTTCTAACTAAGTGTGGGCATGATAATATTCACAATTCCATCTAAGAGTGGACATGCTAACTTTCACAGTTCTAACTAAGTGTGGACATGCTAACTTTCACAATTCCATCTAAGAGTGGACATGCTAACTTTCACAGTTCTAACTAAGTGGGGACATGATAATATTCACAATTCCATCTAAGAGTGGACATGCTAACTTTCACAATTCCATCTAAGAGTGGACATGCTAACTTTCACAATTCCATCTAAGAGTGGACATGCTAACTTTCACAATTCCATCTAAGAGTGGACATGCTAACTTTCACAGTTCTAACTAAGTGTGGGCATGATAATATTCACAATTCCATCTAAGTGTGGGCATGATAACATTCACAATTCCATCTAAGAGTGGACATGCTAACTTTCACAGTTCTAACTAAGTGTGGACATGCTAACTTTCACAATTCCATCTAAGAGTGGACATGCTAACTTTCACAATTCCATCTAAGAGTGGACATGCTAACTTTCACAATTCCATCTAAGAGTGGACATGCTAACTTTCACAATTCCATCTAAGCGTGGACATGCTAACTTTCACAATTCCATCTAAAAGTGGACATGCTAACTTTCACAGTTCTAACTAAGTTTGGACATGCTAAATTTCACAGTTCTAACTAAGTGTGGACATGCTAACTTTCACAATTCCATCTAAGAATGGACATGCTAACTTTCACAATTCCATCTAAGAGTAGACATGCTAACTTTCACAATTCCATCTAAGAGTGGACATGCTAACTTTCACAATTCCATCTAAGAGTGGACATGCTAACTTTCACAGTTCTAACTAAGTGTGGACATGCTAACTTTCACAATTCCATCTAAGAGTGGACATGCTAACTTTCACAATTCCATCTAAGAGTGGACATGCTAACTTTCACAATTCCATCTAAGAGTGGACATGCTAACTTTCACAGTTCTAACTAAGTGTGGACATGCTAACTTTCACAATTCCATCTGAGAGTGGACATGCTAACTTTCACAATTCCATCTAAGAGTGGACATGCTAACTTTCACAGTTCTAACTAAGTGTGGACATGCTAACTTTCACAATTCCATCTAAGAGTGGACATGCTAACTTTCACAATTCCATCTAAGAGTGGACATGCTAACTTTCACAATTCCATCTAAGAGTGGACATGCTAACTTTCACAGTTCTAACTAAGTGTGGACATGCTAACTTTCACAATTCCATCTGAGAGTGGACATGCTAACTTTCACAATTCCATCTAAGAGTGGACATGCTAACTTTCACAATTCCATCTAAGAGTGGACATGCTAACTTTCACAATTCCATCTAAGAGTGGACATGCTAACTTTCACAATTCCATCTAAGAGTGGACATGCTAACTTTCACAGTTCTAACTAAGTGTGGACATGCTAACTTTCACAATTCCATCTAAGAATGGACATGCTAACTTTCACAGTTCTAACTAAGTGTGGACATGCTAACTTTCACAATTCCATCTAAGAATGGACATGCTAACTTTCACAGTTCTAACTAAGTGTGGGCATGCTAACATTATGGCAGTATATCTTATTAGGATGTAAGATAGAGTGGCAATGGCTTTCAGGAGTGGAGTGATTGCTCTACTCCCCACCCACACCACAGTGAGAAAGGGAAGAGTCCCTTTGAAGAGGAGCAGCTGGTAGGTAGTGGGACTTCTTGGCAATGTCCGAGATGTGAGAGAAAGAGTGGAGTCGAAGATGAGACAAATGTTTTTTTGCCTCGCAGGAAGGCGAAGGAAGAGGGCCCTAGGTGGGCGGCCAGGGTGAGGGAAAGCAGGGGCAGGGGTCCCAATGAGAAGGATCTCCATCTTAAATGGCACTAAGGTAGATATCATTGGCGGTGCACCAATCCTGAATCACAGACAGTCAGGAATGAGCAAGAGATGAGGAGCCGGAAGGAAAGCTGAGTGCCATCCCCATAACACTGAAAGTTAGAGAAGAAGGTAGGCCAAAGGAGCCAAGTAGAGGTTGAAAAACAAGGGTTAGGATAGAGCTCTGGGGAATGCCACAGGTAGAGAGTTGGCAGAGAGAAAGGGACCAAGTTGGACCTGGGAGGGGCAGTCCAATAGGAAGGAGGATAGCCACTCCAGGGCCTTATCCGTGATGCCCAGGTTGTCACGTAGTCGCAGGATGGCATGGTTGACTGTCGAAAGTTGTAACGCTCACCTGATTCCCACGGAGGCGCCGGTCTTGGCAGGATGGTGTCTGTGACTCGAAAAGTGAAGTGCAGGACTCGATTGGCTTCCGTGGCTGAGCCTCTTCGCACTGTGTGTCTAACTCGAAGAGTGAGATGTCTGCAGGTGAAAGAATATGGGGTTAATGATCTGGGGTTGTCGGGTATCTCTCTCCCTTTCCCTTCCTCGCTTTTCCGTGGAGCCCCAAGGTCAACGTGCTCACCTTAGATAGGTGAATGCTGGACTCTCCATCTGCGTCTGGTGCAGGGTGCCGTTGCCAGTTCCTTCACTGGGTGAAACGTAGGCCTCTTGACATCAGAGGATTGCTACCGTCGTTAACTGCACGAACGGTGAGTTTCCGGACACCTTTTAAGTCCTTACAGTCTTTAGGTGCGTGGGCACGTTAATGTGGAACAGGGCTCTGTATAATGCTTTTTCTATTTGTCTTGCAGGGCTCTTGAGGTAGAAGATGGTGTGAAGAAAGCCGAAGTTCGAGCCAGAGTCTTGGAATGACGCGCTTGGAAATGCGTAAGTAAATGCCGGTTGCCTGCTTTTCAAAAGCTCTCTAACTGTCTCTTTTCCCTTGCAGTTGTGAGTTCGGGTGTTGACGAGACGCTGGAAACGCCGGAGTATTTGCAGGCGCCCTATTGTGGCGGGCGCGATGGCGCGTAAGTAAAATACCTGTCTAATGTCTCTTCTTTTGTCTTTCAGGTGCAGGATTGCAGCGTTGAAGAAAACCAGAATTCCCGGGGTGCCGGTTAGTAATTCCACACAGAAATAACTATGCTTTTGTCTTCACAGGCGGAGGAGCAGCGTGAAGAGATGGTAGCTGCCGATGGATCAGGTGAGGAAAGCGCTGCGCGTGAAGGTTGCCGTGCTAACCTGTTTCTTGTCTTTGCAGGTGCTACTGAAGGCTGGATACAGGAATGGTAAGCGTTTGTTCTTGCAGGTTCAGGATCGGAAAGAAGAAAACTGGAACAGACACGGTGAGCGTTCTGCTGCAGATGCAGAATAACGCGAAGCACGTTTGATCAATCGGGTGTGGTTTAAATAGCCTTGGAGTGATGAGGGGTCTTCCTCCACGGCCTCGCCTAGGTAAGAAAAGAGTTCCTGTTCCAGAAGAGTTCCAGTGTTGTATCCAGGGAGTGGAGCTTGCCCCACCCAGGTAAGAAAGTAGTCCCGGCTCACAGAGGATTCCTATGTGGCTGGTAAGTAAGCAGCATGGTCTGCTGCAGGTAAGTCCACCCAAGCATCTTCATACAAATTATGAGCCCGGCGCTTCCAGTGCCGGGACCAGTGACTTTGATGAGCCTGGTGCCACCGGCGCGAGGACAAGGTCCAAAAGGTCCCAGTGGGGACCGGCTGGTGCCTAGGATGAAGGTTAGAGGCCTGCTTCCAAGGACGTTGGGCTGGTCCTAGCTCCTTGGAAGCAGTGATCATGACAGCACCCCCCCTCAAGGTCCCTCCTAAGCGTGTCTTCTCCGGGGGTTTTGGCTTGTCGGGGTGATTCAGATGGAATTTCTTGACCAGACGAGGTGCGTGGACATGTTCTGAGGGTTCCCAAGACCTTTCCTGGGGGCCGTATCCTTTCCAATCAACCAGGTAACATAATTTAGATTTGGAGATTTTGGAGTCTAGGATGTTCTTTACTTCGAACTCAAGTTCTCCATCCACTAGAACAGGTTCTGGGAGTTCGGTCAATCGGGTTTCTGGGTGTACTGGTTTTAGTAAGGAGACATGGAATACTGGATGTATTTTCATATGCGAAGGCAATTCCAATTTGACAGCCACCGGATTAATTATGGCAGAGATGAGAAAGGGTCCTAAGTATCTCGGGATGAAGGTGCGGGGTCCTTTTAGAGGCAGGTGCTTAGTGGATAACCAGACCTGATCTCCCACTGCGTAGTGAGGGGCCTCTTTACGGTGTTGATCCGCTCCTTTCTTGTATAGAGCTTTAGCTCTTTGCAGATGGGCAGTGGCTTCTTTAAAAGTACGAGTGATCACCGAGTGCAAGTGATCCACAGCAGGTGTTTTGAATTCTTGGGGAGGATCCAGGTTAGAGGTCTTAGGATGGTTTCCGTATAATAGGAAGAAGGGAGTCTTCCCGGTTCCAGAATGGGTCGAATTGTTATACGCGTATTCAGCGATCCAAAGGATATCCTTCCAAGGGTTTTCAGTTTGTTGGAGCATGCAACGTAAATATTGCTCCAGAGTTTGATTTGTCCTCTCGGTTTGTCCGTCAGTTTGGGGATGGTGACTGGTTGAAAGTCTCACATCAATTTGGGCTAAGCGACAGCAACTTCGCCAAAAGTGGGAGATGAATTGACTTCCCCTATCGGAGACCAAAACCGAGGGAAAAGCGTGTAACCGAACGATGTTTTCTAAGAATTCTCGGGCTAATACTGAAGCTGAAGGTGAAGGTAGGCCCTTCAGGGGAATGAAGTGAGCCATCTTGGAGAATAGATCCACGACTACTAAAATGGTATTATACCCTGAGCATGGAGGTAAGTCCGTGATGAAATCCATGGACAGGGTATGCCATGGACAGGGAGGGATGTCCAGTGGGTGTAAGAGGCCGGCTGGTTTCTCCTTCTGACTTTTATTCAGAGCACACACACCGCAGGAGATTACAAAGTCTCTAATATCCTTCTTCCATGATGGCCACCAGAAATGTCTTCCATTCATCGCCCTCTTTTATTCGTACCAAGTGGTAGGCTCCTCTGAGATCCAACTTTGTATATATACATGCGTCTTTGACTTGGTCCAGGAGTTCAGGGATCAAAGGTAACGGGTATCTGTTTTTAACAGTGATTTGATTCAGGGCGCGCTAATCTATACAAGTCCTAAGGTCTCCTTCCTTTTTCGGAACGAAGAACAAAGCCGAGGAAGCTGGAGATTTTGAAGGACGGATAAATCCGTTAGCTAGGTATTGGTCCAGATATTGTCAGAGGTGAAGATTCTCTGGCTCGGTGAGGGCATAAATCCTACTGCAAGGAGGAGTTGTTCCGGGTATCAGATCTATTTGACAGTCGTAAGACCTATGAGGAGGCAGGGTGTTAGCTTGGTCCTTCCGAAAGAAGTCTTGGAATTTCTGGTATTCGGGAGGTAGTTTGGGAACCTCAGAAGAGATTGCCGCCAGTGAAACATCAGGCCGAGGATAACAAGTGGAGATACATTCTGGAAACTGAACCGTCTTTGCTCGCCAATCGATCTGAGGATTGTGCTTCTCTAACCAAGGAATTCCCAGAATGATCTGGAACTGAGGGGCCTTGATCACATCGAACACGATTTTCTCCCGGTGTCCCTCTTGGCTCACTAACGTCACTTCTTGGGTGGCGTGAGTTACTGGTCCGGAGGCTATCTCCGTGCCATCCACTGTAGTAATGACGTCTTTTACTGCCTTAGGGACAAGAGGTAAATTCATCCTTGATACCATTTCACGGTCCACATAATTACCGATTGCTCCGCTGTCGATGTAAGCTTCAATTGCATGCAAACGATCCGGACGTTCAGGGCTAATGAGGACCATAGGCACCACGAAATGCGAGGTCATGGAACAGATTTTAACGCTCGGCAAGAGGACCTCTACACTTGTCGAGCTAGGTCGTTTCCCTGCTCAGAATTTGTGGTACAGGTATCTGCGGCTCCTACAGCCTTCTTAGCTGGTTTCACTGGACAGTCTCGAAGAAAGTGCCCCGAGTTTCCGCAATAGAGGCATAATTGCAGCTGTCTTCTCCTTTCTCGCTCTTTTTGGGTTAAAGGTCCTTTCATGCCCCCTATTTGCATGGGTTCCACCGTGTCAGCTCCCCTAGTAGAGGTCTGCGGTTTAGAAAACTCGGGTATCAAATTTGGAACGATCAGCCTTTCTGTTCTGTAATCTGTGGTCCAATTGAACAACTAAGTCAATCAATATAGTCTGAACATTCTTGTGGAGGATTCACAACTTGAGCCAACACATCCTTGAGCTCTCCACGCAGGCCTCTGTAGAAAAGCGTTATTCTTTTATCCTCAGGCCATTGAGTTTCCACTATAAGTCTGTTGAATGAGGCAATGTAAGTCAAGAGGTCTTGATTACCCTGTCGTAACGAAAGGAGTTCATTGCCAAAAATGATCCCAACAGCCAAGACATTTCAAAAAACAATTTGCTGGACACATACTACCCGAACAGGAGAAACACTTTGGAAACCATGTGTCTATACCACATAGCTCAATACTTTGCATACAAAAATAATATAAAACTCAATGAAAGCAAAGGTAGATATAGAGTGACAGATTGTGAGGGTAGCTTAGTGAGGGTAGCTTAGTGAAACATACCAAACGAAGCTTAATTAATAATGTCAAATTGTCATTAAAAACTCCTCAACAGAAAGAAATATTTTACATGTCCCTTGCTACAACTTTTTGAACCATGGAGAAAAGAGGAAGAGTTACTAGATAACTATGGGCCTCATTACACGGACGGCGGTAAGGGTTAACGGTCACCGTTAATGGCAACGGTGACCGTTAACCCTTACCGCCGTACAACGAGGTCCCTTAGCGGGTTGGTGCTTTAACGCCTGCTTTTTGCAGATGTTAAAAACCAACCCGCTAAGGGACCTCGGAGCTAATTACGGCACCGCAAAATTGCGGTGCCGTAATTAGCGCCTTCCCCATTTCCATAGAGCCCTATGGGGCAGAAATGGGAATGGGGAAGGGCAATGGCGGAAGGGGGATTTACCGCCCCACCGACCTTGGAATGGGGTGGTAAATCCCCTTACCGCCAAGGCGGTGCCGGTAATTTACCGGCATGGTCCAGGGTGCTAATAGCACCCTGGATCACCGCCTTCTGTGTAATGAGGCCCTATGACCACTATGAAGATGCTTTCAAAGCAAATTAAATCACTATCACTGATGTGAACTTTACGCAGTACAAAACAATTTTGCACAATGAACAGCAACACGAAGAAGAACTTCAATCCCAACTAGATTAGGAAACTTCCGACAGTAGTCAACCTTCTGTAACAGGAAGTCAAGAACCACTAGGACAGCCACTAATAGCAAATGAGGCAGAATTAGCTATGACAGAAGTGGAAAACACCATGGCCCTCATTACGACCCTGGTCCATGCCGGTAACTTACCGACTCTGCCATGGCGGAATGGGGAATTACCGCCCCATTCCGAGGTTGGCGGGGCGGTAATTCCCCATGCCGCCATGGCCCTTCCCCATTCCCATTTTTGCCCCATAGGCCTCAATGGGAATGGGGAAGGCGCTAAGTACGGTGCCGCACATTGCGGCACCGTACTTAGCACCAAGGTCCCTTTGCGGGTTGGTTTTTAACGCCTGCAAAAAGCAGGCGTAAAAAGTTTCCAACCCACAAAGGGACCTTGTAATCAGGCGTTAAGGGTTTAACGGCGCCGCCACCTTTTACGGCGCCGTTAACCCCTTAACGCCTGGGTTGTAATGAGGGCCCATGTGTCACTATGAGGAAGATATTGAATCAAAACTTAACAAAGATCAGCACACCATTTTTGAAGAAGTAACAAAAGTAAATGCACATGGTGTACAGCACGAAAATAAAGAATGTACCTGCCAAAATTACAAATCTATACTGCTGTATGTCAGTGGTGAAGCTGGGTCAGGAAAAACATTCTTAATCAAAATCATCAGCAAGTTCCTTCAACAATTGACAAACAACAAACTATCAGCTGTTGTGACTGCCCCCCACAGGTTTAGCTGCCTACAACATAGGCGGTGTCACTTTACACCGATTACTACTCCTTCCAGAAGAACACCAAAACAAATTAGACTATTACAAACTTTCTGCAGAAGCTGCAATGGAACTGCGCAGAATATTAAAACAAATGAAAATGCTACTAATAGATGAAGTGAGCATAGTCTCCAACCAAATTTTGGCTTTAATTAACCTCAGATTGCAAGAAGTACTTAAAACAAACTACGAAGAACTCTTTGCAGGGAAACACATTGTCGTTTTTGGAGATCTTCTGCATTTGACACCAGTGAAAGGTGAACCTATTTTTAAAACCTTAGGACACAAACTCTGCCGTAAAACTGTTGGCAGCATAGGAAATGTCAACCTTTGCCAACATTTCCAATACAGAGAATTAACAGAAAACATGTGTCAATCTTCAGATCTCACTTACGCCAACATTTTAAAAAGTATTAGAGTTGTACTATCTCAAGAAACACAAGCAAAATTGAAAAACCGGCACATTTATGCACTTTATGGCGATAACGCATGTGCTACTGATGTTATGGAACTATTAGCGCACAAAAATGTCAATTTTATGGCCTTAATGCCAACTCTTGCAAGCTATTTTAAATTCAATGAAACAATGTTAAAAAAGAAATGCAACCAATAATGGAAATTTGCTCCACAGACAAACTGGACTCACATGGTATGACACTACCCATGTGTGAGCAAGCCACAACAAGACTAAATACCTTAAAAAATGCAATCTCCAACACAGCTGGGTTGGAAAAAATATAGTAGTAATGCTTAAACGTAACCTTGACGTGGAGCAAGGGCTAGTTAAAGGCATGGTCTAGTAAAAATGTTTATTGTCCCTACGGTTCGGCCATGTTTTTTTAAGCCTAAGTGGCTCGATTTTAGAAAACTTTCCTATGGACCTTACCAGAGTTTTCGTCCATTAAACGCACGCGAAAACAGGCACCAGGGAGCCGCCATTTTGTGATAATCCTATCACTTGCCGCATCACCCTGGCTGACCTGCTTCTGCGGCACTAAATCAATTCCCCCGCCCCTGAGCCTGTCATCAGCAGATTCGTACCACCCATTTCCCAACGCCAAAGCATGTCTTGTGTCAACATTCGCTGCGCTTCAGCTAATGACGTGTCGCCATGGAAATGGCAGGACGCCTCTTTCCTCAATATGTATAAACAGATCGTTTCACAACACACAGCAGCAGATTTTCGATTCCATTCCTCTCTCTGGTCACCTACCTTCGCCGCTTGTAGCCTGTGTGAACACCTGTACCATCTCGGTAAATTATTTTACTTTGTTTACCACACAATGGCTACAATAATGCCCTACATGTACAAGCCCGAGTATACTGAGGAGGAACTACTGGAAAGGGAAGCACGCGAAAACGATGGGGATTCGGACGGCAGTTGGCAGGACGAATCAACAGATGAAGAGCCTGGGCCTAGTCGCATGGACGGCGTCTCCACCTGGTGCACATGCAATCGGTGTGAGCTAATGCCAACCGAGGAGGAGAACTGCTGCTGCCAAGAAAACTCGGGATGCCTGGCCTACATTTCGGTGGGCGAGCCACGACCGCAATGCATCACCGAGCTGCCAGACTTCAGGGCAGCCTGCCTCACACGGGCCGTGTTGAGAATAATGATGGTGCTTATGCACGAACTTCGCGCAACTGTTCGTCCTCGTAATCCGAGTAACGAGTAAGTATACTCTGCTTGTCATGCCACTCCTATTTCATGTTCTTCTACTATATCCAAAATTACATCTACATATCATTGTAACACATATAAGTCGTTCAATAGTGTGCATTGTCTAGATAGCATTTGTCCGTGCAGAATGCCATTAGTTACAACAATTGTCATTGACAACAAACGTTTATTAAACTTATCTTGGTCATTTAAAAACAGTTTGTTTCATTCCTTTTCACAGGTGGTACAGGCTGGTGGCCTATCGTTCCTTTACATGGTGGCTCCACGGGAGGCTTGGACACCGCGTTCGAAGAGTGATACCCGCCTGTGCCGTTCGTGCCATAAGAGAAAGTTCCCGAGTGACAGCAGTCAGTACAGGGGATTTTCTCTCGCTGTGCTGCAACCTGACCTGTATAATCTTTAAAGTCTTGTATTTTTGTGTCATGAAAATAAGATACAAAATAAAACACCACATATATTTTAACAACGGTTGTTTCGATTTTTTTAAATGAATCAAGTGTGTCTCCATTCAAGGATGGACGTCAGACATCTGTGCTCCGAATGGGTGAAGGTCTGGTCGCTGTGAAGCAGGGTGGTCACTATCTAAGCTAACATAAAATATTCTCGATAATGCATGCACTAAATAACACTTGTTCAAAGTCTTTCAGTAGGTTATGTCTCTATAAAAGTCACACATATATCTATACTAACAATTAACATTGGATTATACAGGCCTTAGGTTAAGGGTCTTGACCACTGTAATACACCGGTTGAAGTGTGGGTCTGTGCTCACAATAATCTCTGGTATGTGGCATTTGTTATTGATTAGCAACGATATACTGCAGTAGGGGTCTAATGTTAATTGGGGATCTGCTAGGTGGGCATCATGTCGTGGTCAGTGGTCTGGCACTTGAAGAGAATACCTTGCAGGTACACAGGGTCACAATGGCAGTAAGTTTCCACTGGCGAGGGTGTGTGGGCAAGGACACGTTTATGGAGACGAACGAGCGATGTCCTTAGTTCAGGCTGGTTCACATGCAGGACAGTGATCTCAGAGGAAGAGTCATGCTCAGTGGTCCCATCTACGCGATTGTCAACCAAAGTTATCACATAAGGGCAAGGGGTGAACCCACTACTGGAGGCACTTGGTCCGAGTTCCTACTGAGAAGTAAAGCATGAGAGGGGCCATCGAGAGGGGCCTGATGGCCCCTCGTTCCCACACACTTATCTGCACGCCCACCGGCCCATCCATCCACCCCCCCCTATCAAAGGCAGTTCGCACCCGTGGATGAGCGCTGGCATGTGGGGCTGTCTGGGGCGCGAACGGCCAGGGTGCCAAACAACATGTACACTTCAAAAGGTATCTTACGCCCAGGGGCCATCGTTCACATGGTCTCCTCAGACCCCGTGTCTCCAGGCAGGCCTCCCCCGAGGTAGGCCGCCCCCCTGCAATCCATATGAGTGTGTCTCCATTCAGCAGTCTTCCTGTGCCTTATCTGCACGCCCCAGGCCCATCCAGCCCACCCCCCTCTATCAAAGGCGGTTCGCGCCAGTGGATGCGCGCTGTCAGGGGCGCGAAAGGCCAAGGTGCCAAACAACATGTACACTTCAAAAGGTATTTTACGCCCAGGGGCCATCGTTCACATGGTCTCCTCAGACCCTGTGTCTCCATGCATGCCTCCCCTAAGGCAGGCCACCCCCCTGCAATCCACATAAGTGTGTCTGCATTCAGCAGTCTTCCTGTGCCTTATCTGCACGCCCCAGGCCCATCCAGCCCACCCCCCTCTATCAAAGGCGGTTCGCGCCAGTGGATGCGCGCTGTCAGGGGCGCGAAAGGCCAAGGTGCCAAACTACATGTATACTTCAAAAGGTATCCCACGCCAAGGGGCCATCGTTCACGTGGTCTCCTCAGACCCCGCGTCTCCAGGCAGGCCTACCCCGAGGTAGGCCGCCCCCCTACAATCCACATAAGTGTGTCTCTATTCAGCAGTCTTCCTGTGCCTTATCTGCACGCCCCAGGCCCATCCAGCCCACCCCCCTCTATCAAAGGTGGTTTGCGCCAGTGTATGTGCGCTGTCAGGGGCGCGAAAGGCCAAGGTGCCAAACAACATGTACACTTCAAAAGGTATCTTACGCCCCGGGGCCATCGTTCACATGGTCTCCTCAGACCCCGTGTCTCCGTGCATGCCTCCCTGAGGCAGGCCGCCCCCCTGCAATCCACATAAGTGTGTCTCCATTCAGCAGTCTTCCTGTGCCTTATCTTCACGCCCCAGGCCCATCCAGCCCACCCCCCTCTATCAAAGGCGGTTTGCGCCAGTGGATGTGCGCTGTCAGGGGCGCGAAAGGCCAAGGTGCCAAACTACATGTACACTTCAAAAGGTATCCCACGCCAAGGGGCCATTGGTCACATGGCCTCCTCAGACCCCGTGTCTCCAGCCAGGCCTCCCCTTGAAGCAGGCCGCCCCCCTAATACCACGACATACATACGTCATTCATTCACAAACACACCCCTGTTTCTAATACTTTATAAACCACTTGATATGTCTCATGAGAACATCTTTGTGCTTTGCAAGTCAACTCCTGAACGTGCTACCTGGCAACCACTGAGATCTACGCTAATCTACTCGTCGTCGTGCTATCCGTGAACTTCTGTGACAGCTTAGAGCAAACCCATCAGTGTGCTACCTGTGGCCACCCACCTATTCTCCTGCAACATACTGCTCTGCTTACTGAATCCAACTGTTTGTTGGTCAAGGTAAGGCCATGTATCCTAGTCATATTTTGCAGATTTTTTAATTTCTATCTATTTGCGAGTAGAGTACACAATAGTGCTATGTTCATTGGTCTCATTGCTATTGACTTGAGTTTCCCTTGCTATGCCATCAATAGATCTATTTTTTTTTTCATCTTTGTCTATTGTCATCGAATTGCATCCTTCGGGGGTCCAGTCTATAATGTAAGCATGTTTCCTTCTCGTGCAAGACAGAACATCCAAGGGACGAGTCACATGTTCAGATTTTAGTCACATCATTTATACATTTCTGCAATTTATGCAAATACTTAGCCGCACATAATGAACTGGTATAGTTCCTGCGACCAAAACAAACCTTGCATTGATCATTGTATGATTCATTTACTTTTGTATCAAATCTTTATTCATGAAGATTGTATAATAATGTCGATATTTACTTTTCAGATTTATCAACAATGCCTGCCTGTTCGATTAGCGGTTGCCAAATGCAAAATCTGAAGGCACTACAATGCATGTATTCCCAAAAACTGTTGATAGAATAAGAGAATGGGTCAGACATTGCAGATATCCACTGGATGAGCTGGACAGTAGAGTCCAACAAGTCTTACAGGACAAGAGGGGTGATCGATACCGCATCTGCAGCCGGCACTTTTCCTTGGACATGTACACAACATCTTGGGTAACAAAGAAGAATAAACGGCGAACGACACGGAAATTGATCGAAAATGCTATTCCCACTCTATTCGTCCACATTCCGCCACTGGTGAGTCAAGTGTCTGGATTTAGCTTTAGGCCTTGCGGTAGTGTGTAGGTAGCCAAATTGATTAATTGATATTGTAGGGGTTCTATCCCTTGTAATAATTTCGATATTGATATGAGTGTATAGTTTTTTGAATAATTACATTTATCATATATTCTTTTTCGATTTCATAACCCACAAACGCAATGTATATATATATGGGAACAGGGAACTGTGCTGTATTGAGCATTTTTCAAGTATTCTGTCGCCTTACATGGCTATTTTTAATATTGGCATTTCATTATCAATCATTAATTTACCTTTACAACTTCTTGACTATCCCTTGAATCTGAAGCAAGAACATTCTACATCCTTGACGTGGTCGCAGTTATCAACCACTTCTACCGCGTATCAGGTAATCTTACTAGGCTAATCCGCTACATAC
Organism: Ambystoma mexicanum; assembly: GCF_040938575.1. NCBI lineage: Eukaryota > Metazoa > Chordata > Amphibia > Caudata > Ambystomatidae > Ambystoma > Ambystoma mexicanum. The sequence goes on along the minus strand of NC_090941.1, from coordinate 429,303,236 downwards.
TTGTTTTATGCATGTCAAGTAATAGTTTTATTCTATCGTGTAATTATTTTACCGAATGTTTGGTTAGTGCTTTCCAATTGATATACACCTTAGTTATCATCCACTGATGTTTGTTTTCAGTTATAATTAGTGTTATCCATACTAATGCAAGTACTGTCTTTCAGGGAGATGCTGAAGCGTCCACCACATCTACAACATTTCTAGATGTTCTTCACCAGCAGGAGGTATGGATACTGACAGCTCCATCGAGCGTCATCATCAGAGCTGGAATTCTTGTCGTTTGATTGTTCTACACAATGTTTCATTCGTGGTTAGCCGTTGATATGTACCTGTGCTGTCGACCCCAGGTGTGTGTTATGTTTTCACTATTGTAATCCTCACTAATGCAAGTACTATGTTTCAGGCAGTTGAAGGAGCGTCAACCCCTGCACTTGATGCAGAGCCTGACATTGAAGTAATTCCAGGGGAAGTGGAAGCGGGACCATGCGTATACGAATCGGCGCAACAGCTTTCGGAAGTGCGCACTACATTTGCAACATCCATAGATATTCTTCAGCAGCACGAGGTATGGATACTGACAGCTCCATCATGCGTGATCATATAACGTGATTCCATTTTCTATACTTTCTTCCCTATTAACGCAAGTGCTGTGTTTCAGGGAGACGACAAAGCTTCCACTACAATCACAACATCCAATTTAGATGATGCAGATGTAAATAAATCGGAGAAATAAGTCGATGAAATGTGATCATATTTAGATTTTCCTTGATTCTTTTAGACAATGCATCATTTGTGGTTATCTCTTTATATGTACCTGTGCGTTCGACCCCAAGTGTGTGTTATGTTTCCAATATTGAAAACCATACTAATGCAAGTACTGTGTTTCAGGGAGACGACGGAGCTTCCACTACAATCACAACATCCCATTTTGATGATGCCGATGTAAAGGCATCAGAGAAATAAGTCGATGAAATCTGCATACTTATATTTTCCTTGATTGTTTTAGACAATGCATCATTTGTGGTTATCTCTTTATATGTACCTGTGCAGTCAACCACAAGTAAAGAAAGTATGTGGGAAGCCATTGATTAATGTGACTCGTCAAATAAAAGGCAGTAACGTCAAAATAAATGCCGCCTGTAGATTAAATCATAGGTTCTCATGGTCTGCACAACCGATGCTGGGGAAACTGCCAGCAGGCAATCTACTGTGTGCAGCTGCATTACTTTTTAGTGGCTCCAGTTTTAGAAAGTTAGAGGCTTTCTTTCAGTTTGTGGGACTCCATTTCATTTCTAAAGCGCTGTACTACATATACCAACGTGATTATCTGTTTTCGGCCATTAGTGATGCTTGGAAAATTTAACAATTGTCTCTAGCAAGTACATTCGAAGGCAAACGATTCAGGCTAGCCGGCGATGGACAGTGCGACAGCCCTGGATTTTCTGCCAAGTACTGCACCTACCACTTTCAGGACATGGATAGTAAGAAAATTGTGGGTTCGGTGGTCGTGCAGTTAACACAAGGTACATCGTCAGTGGCCATGGAGAAACTAGGATTTATAAAATCAGTGGAATATCTACAATCAAGGGGAATGCACATCGACCTCATAGCCACGGACAGACACGTTTCAATTGCCAAGACAATGAGAGAGCAGTTCCCACATATTAATCATCAATTTGACGTATGGCATCTTGCTAAATCAATCAGTAAGAAAATCTCGGCTGCAGGAAAAAAAAAAGGTTTTGAAAGTATTTTGCAGTGGTCCCATTCTATCACCAACCATCTTTGATGGAGCTCAAAAACTTGTGAAGGGTCAGTGGAAATACTACTTGAAAAATGGCGGTCACTGATGCACCACTGTACCAACGTTCACCGCTGGACAGCAAATCAACATTTCCACCAATGTAAACATGGCCCTTTGTCCCCAGAGGAGGCACGGAAGAAGAAGTGGTTGATTCCATCTTCACTGACGCACAAAGCCATTGAGAAGATTGTTTTCGACAAAACTCTATCAAGAGATTTGAGAGGACTGACAGAATTCTGTCACACAGGAGATTTGGAGGTGTTCCACAATATGTGCCTAAAGTACAGGCCAAAGCGCTTGCATTTTAGCTTTCGGGGCATGAAACATCGCACTCTACTAGCGGTCTTGGCCCATAACAGCAATGTCGGACGTGAACAATCTAGTACTAGGGGTAAAGTAAGGATGCCTCGCTACACCAAGTTGTTTTCAAAACGAAGTAAGCAATGGGTGATCAAACCAGTCTATGATGAAATGCAGTTCGACTTTGTGAAAGGCCTTATTGTTGCTGTGTTAGAGAAGCACAGATATGGAATTTTGGACGTTTCTGTGCAGAGCAGTGATCCATTGCCACCGAACATTGCGACTGTGCCATGCCCACCCGAAGCACAGCTGGTTGTGAAGTACAAATCCCGGTTTAAATAATTGCAATACGATTGTCTTTTTGTAAATAAATGTTATTGTACAGTGTACCTGTAACCCTAACCCCTACCTTCACCATCATGTGTGGCGAACAAGCTGGGTGTCATCTTTGAATTCTCTCTATTCACCTCATATATGTGTATGTATATATTTTTCTCATGTCTCATCTCATGTAAATGTAAATGCTGCGCACTGTTGCGCACTGTTAACGGAGGGGAGGCTTGCGTATTGCAAATAATAAAACAAACAAACAAACAATAAATCTCACTTTTAACTCAACTCCTGTGGTACTTTATACTTTCTCTGACCTTCCGCCAAAAATTAAATGTCTCAATTTGGGCTGCAAAGCACGCAGACAACGGGGACAAAATTGGGGCACTTAGAACGCGCCAAGCGGGCCGTGGCATTTGGGAGAGAAGCCAGTTCGCATTTGCACATTGAGGCGCACTACATAGAGGGATTCTAAACTTCAAATTCTCACAGATGCCTATACTACGCGATGTTGCAAATAAAGAATGCGAAGGACAGCGGCTTTGATTTTCAGTTCGTGCCCAGATGAGGCCCACAAGTCGCACTGGAAGTATAAGGGTATATTGTTTTTTGACCTTGAGACAGGGACCATGCCGAAAGAACTACATTTGAAGGGGGTGCGCAATAACGTAAGAGACGATAAGGCAGAAAATTCAGAAACTAGACCGAGTTTCATTTTAGTTCAGTATACGAAAAATCGTTGTCAAGAGCACGGTCCGTTTTACAGACTGCATTACGAAGAAACACAATGGAAATTTCAAATATAATGTAAGTAAATCTTTACACGCTTTTATACCGGAATGAAGATTTAATGATGGATGCATGAATAAATGAATGAATGAAGAGCTAGGAAAAGCAAGGAAAACGTGTTTGTAGTGGGCACATGGGCATGCAGGTCCACTGGTCTCACCGATCTCGGTCCTTGGCCCAGCCACTTTTCCCTGCACTGCCTACCTGCACTACGGGACTGTCTCTGTATCCTTCAGCCCCTTCTCCCGGCATTTACCTTGCACTTGCCACCAGCTGGCCCTATTATTTAATTTGTATTCAACTAACCATGTACAGCACTTTTATCCCCCCTCCTCCCTTCCCCATGCGCGATTAGAAAGACACCTGGCCTAGTAGGATCGTTGTCTGTCTTCCCTTGTTCCCCACCTGCCTCGTCGCGCCTTGAAACACTTGAGTATAGGCGCGTTACAAATGCCATATCATATATCATATCATTCCTCATGCATGTAGACTAACTGTCGTTTATCATTGTGTGTTGGCCTCGATTTATTTCGTTACTTTTTGCATTGATTTTAGAGCCGAACCTACTCCATTGAACGATCCTTGCAAGCAAATAGTTTCTGATCGGCTGTAATAAATAAAATGAGTAATATTAATGAAGATCGGCTGGCGAGACTAATTATAATTTTTTTGTTTTCATAACAGGTATTTGCTCCCCTTCTGCTGCTGCCATCGGTTTGAGACACCAGCAGATGGTTTCTTTGTGTGACACCTGCAGCTTCGTGTGAACAACTGGAGCACACTGACAATTTTATGAGACGATCGCCAAGGGCCCACATGCCCTTACGCTGTACTAGTGGCTAGAAGCAACATATCAACCTTTACGATGGACTAGTGCCTAGTTGATAGAACAGCCTTGCGGTTCACGGTGCTTCCAAAGTGCTTCTTTTAACGAAAAGCAACACCCTGTGTACCATTGCGGATACAGATAAAAGAAAATAAATGGCTTTCGGAGTTCATATGGCAATTGCTGAATATTCTCTAAACATTTAATGTCAAATAAATGTACTTTACCAAATGTACCGTGTTGCTGTTTGATTTTAAAGTACAGTTTCATATTCCGAATTGTGGCGCGCTGTGTTGTGAGATGGTCTGTGTTGGTTTCTGGGTTCTGTGTGAAGTCACGTAGAAGACGACTGGGCGCGTTTGCCTACGCAGCACAGTAACGTCACGGAGAGAGGCAGGGAATATTAATGTTTTGATAATGTCAGGCTCAGGGGCGGGGGAATTGATTTAGTGCCGCAAAAGCAGGTCAGCCAGGGCGATGCGGCAAGTGATAGGATTATCACAAAATGGCGGCTCCCTGGTGCCTGTTTTCGCGTGCGTTTAATGGACGAAAACTCAGGTAAGGTCCATAGAAAAGTTTTCTAAAATCGAGCCACTTAGGCTTAAAAAAACATGGCCGACCCGTAGGGACAATAACAATTTTTACTAGACCATGCCTTTAATGGGGCACTGGGTACAGTTGTTGGCTTTCAAACATACCCATGTGACAACAATGTTCAGTTTGTCAATATTCGCTTTGACAAACTTTCAGAGGTGAAAAGGATAGGGCGCTCAACAGCTCGATTCCTTCTCTTCAAAGACATGTATGTATTTAGAGAACAATTTTCTCTAACTCTTGAAAATGCAGTCACCATTCATAAATCCCAAGGTCTTACCCTAGACAAAGCATTGATAGATATAGGAAACACAGTCTTCAAAGAAGGCATGAGCTATGTAGCACTATCACGCTTACGTAAACTTGACGGTCTATTTCCAATCAACTTTGATGCAACTAAAGTGAACGCTGATATTCCTTCCATTTTAGAATACAATGGACTGCGTTCACTGTACACCCCCCATCTGAAATCATATCCTGTTCCAGAAAAAGGAACATGTGGTAAAAGAAAACTAATTGAAACAGAAATGCAACAGAATCTGATGGCAAATCCTTCAAAGAAAACAAAAGAAGCTAAAACTTCATTAATGACCACAAGCAAAGAAGAACCTATTAGGGAAAGTAAATCAGGTACTTCTTCAAAGAAGGAACAGAAACTCAGAGAAATTCACTCAGAGACAGAACTAGCTGGTTCATTCAAATTTTCAAATGAAACTGGTGCAAGTTGCTACGAAAATGTAGCAATGAATACTCTATTTCAATTGCCACCAATTGATAAGTACATTCACTTACACAGTACAGACCAACTGTGTTTGCAAATGTAAGTCCTTCATAGAAATGCAACAAATAATCCTGACAACACGCATAGTGTTCACGGAATAAGACAAGAATTGGACTACTGTGCTGGAATGGTGAGATTCACTATAAACTCACAAGAAGATCCACAAGAATTTCTAATGTACGTACTACAAGTACTGGAAAACAAAAACATACCTATAAATGAAATCTTCCAGATTTCATACATGTGGAAACATACATGCGCTCTCTGTAACAATGTGACACAGGAACAAATCCCAAATTAGCGATTTGTGTATGTATCCATACCTAATTGTGAATCCATTCCATTTCAGCAACTTCTACAGAATGCAAACCATGGCAGATTATGTACTATCTGCAATTCAGATAATTGGTCCACCTTACTGATACAAACACATAGTAACTACATAATACTAATGCTTCTACGCAGGTGGCACCAAAAACAACTGCAAGCTGACTGGATTCACACACAGTCAAGTGTCACTTGGTAAGAAAACCTTTACAACAATAGTATAATCTACCACTCAGGAGCCACAACCAATGCAGGTCACTACACTGCATATATTAAAAAGATATGTGGATGGTTCGAATGTAATGATAGTACCATTACTCTAAAGCAGAGATTGCCAGCAAATCTTACAAACACATATTTTATCTTCTTAAAGCAAAAATTTAATAACTAATGTGTACTTCAACATTAACAAAAATTCAAGTAAAACACTATAAAGAGTTAGAATACGCCAACAGGTATCTAATTGTTTAAAAATCTGCAACAAGCCAACATACATAACATTAATCAGAAACAACAAGTGAACACTCAAAGGAAACCAAGAAATAGTTTGTAGCATAGCAAAGAAAGGGCTTTTTTTAATCCGACAAGGATTGTTTTCCTCCTGACCCAAGGATTTGAAAAACAAACACAGAAACTGAGCAAAATGCACAGTACACTGGTTTGTAAACTAAATATGAGGGTCAAAAAATGCTGAAATGTCTATTGTACAATGTAATAAGTCTTTATAAAATACAAACACTAACATGCTCTTTTCTTTTATCACAGAAATTAAAAAAGGATATTTCTGCCAAGTACTAAAGTCATGTAAGAAATATATTGAATCTCAACAAAGTAAACAGTAAGTATAATTTCACACATGTCATACATATTCGAATCTATTGCCCTCATTACAACTCAGGCGTTAAGGGTTAACGCCACCGTTAACCCTTAACGCCTGATTCTGATTTTAACGCCTGCTTTTAGCAGGCGTTAAAATCCATGGCGCTAACTGTTAATTACGCCGCCGTAATTTACGGCGGCGTAATTAGCGCCTTCCCCACTCCCATTATGCCCTATGGGGCAAAAATGGGAATGGGGAAGGGAAAATGGGAAATGGGCATTTACCGCCCCACTCACCTTGGAATGGGGCGGTAAATCCGCCATCCACCATGGTGTAAACGTAGTTTACACCATGGTGGTAAAGTTGGTGCACTTTGCACCAAGGTTGTAATGACCGCCAATATGTCTGATCTATGGCGGTAATATGGTGCAGTGGCTGTAGGCAGGGCCTAGAGTCTTGGATGTATAACCTACGACCTACACCCTGCGGCCAAGCAACCAAGACTGTAGGTCCTACCCACAACCATCGCAGCATATCAAAACCATGGTGGCTTATAACTTCACTGCTTATAACTTTGGTCTTGGGTGCATGGCCTGCGGCCATGTACCTACGACTCTAGGTCATGCACACAACCACCGCACCACATCACACCCATGTTGACTTATAACCTCAGTGCTTATAACTTCAGTCTTGGGAACATGGCCTTTGGCCATGCACCCAAGACTCTAGCTCCTGGCCACAACCACTGCAGCATATCACAACCATTGTGGCTTATAACTTCACTGCTTATAACTTTGGTCTTGGGTGCATGGCCTGCGGCCATGTACCTACGACTCTAGGTCGTGCACACAACCACCGCACCACATCACACCCATGTTGACTTATAACCTCAGTGCTTATAACTTCAGTCTTGGGAACATGGCCTTTGGCCATGCACCCAAGACTCTAGCTCCTGGCCACAACCACTGCAGCATATCACAACCATTGTGGCTTATAACTGCACTGCTTATAAGTTTGTTCTTGGGTGCATGGCCTACCGCCATGCACCCAAGACTCTAGGCCCTGGCCACAACCACCGCAGCATATTACACCCATGGTCGCTTATAAATCATTAGCACACCCAAAGAATGAAACATTTTAACTGTAGCATGTACTCAATTTGCACCCAGGACTGTAGGCCCTGCCCACACCTACCAGATACATAATCGATTGTATAGGTGTGATGTATGAATGTGATATGCTGCAGTGGTTGTGGGCAGGGTCTACACTCTTGGGTGTATGGCCTACGGCCTGCAGCCATGCACCCAAAACTCTACGTCCTGCCCACAACCACCTTACTATATAAAACCCATGGTGCCTTATAACTTCAGTGCTTATAACTTTGTTCTTGGATGCATGGCCTTTGGCCATGCACCCAAGACTCTAGGCCCTCCCCACAACCACCTGATTGATGTTTGATACTACGGGTGTATCCATTGCTGTTGTATGCTGCAGTGGTTGTGGCTAGGGCCTAGAGTCTTGTGAGTATGGCCTACGGCCATGCACCCAAGACTCTAGGCCCTCCCCACAACCACCTGATTGATGTTTGATACTACGGGTGTATCTATAGCTGTGATATGCTGCAGTAGGTGTGGCCAGAGGCTAGAGTCTTGGGTGTAAGGCCATAGATATTTGAATGTATGGGTGTGCAGTATATAAAAACCATAGTGGCTTATGACTCCTTCTGCCATGCAACCAAGACTGTACAACCTCCCCACAACCATCTGAGTGATAAGCGGTACTACGGGTGTATCCATTGCTGTGATATGCTGCAGTGGTTGTGGCCAGGGCCTAGATTCTTGGGAGTATTGCCTAAGGCCTATGGCCTACGGCCATGCACCCAAGTCTCTGGCCACAACCACCGCAGCATATCACAGCTATTGCGGCGTATAAATCAGGAGCACACCCATAGGATCAAAAATGTTAACTACGGCATGTACTCAATTTTAATATTCGCTACCACCACGCGTGTCCTTAGAACAGTATCAAGTTGCCTGCGCACAGCACGGACTGAAGTACTATCCTTATGAGACCCCTCATTTTCAGTACTTACAAACATCCCGGACAAGGCGGGCATAGGGAATACATCATTAACACCTGCCGCCTAAACAGATACATTATTTCACCCATCTCTTACTCTCTGAACCTCCCCAAGCACTCTGACACACCAAAACAGTTTCGGAAACAGCAGTTCGCCTCTGGTCGCTGCTGCACTGTCGGCGGATCCAAGATGTCGGGTGCATCCAAACAATCTGACGCACATCACGGCTCACTGCAGCCAATCGGTGGAGACGTCACGTGTCCGCGGTCTTGACGCCAGCCCCTTAGCCAATCGGTATCTTGTCCGCGGAGCGAACACAGAAGTGTGACCGCGGAGTGGACATAGATATCACTAATTTATTGATACATACTTTTTGGTCATTTTAAAGGAAACTACTGGACGGATTGTCATCAAATTTACAAAAGCACGCTTTCGGGACCAAGCCCCTGCCTCAGCTGCAAATTTGGTGAAAATCCGTCCAGCGGTTTGGCCTGTAGGCGTGCGCAAAGTTTTTCCCCCATTCAGTCCATGGGAAAAAAATACATTTTGGGGCTCTCCCTATAACTTCCCCGCGACCAAACCTCACCAATCTTTGCAGTGGCCCATATACTTTTTTTGCAAAGTTTGGAGAGGATTCGTCCCCCTCGTCCAGGGGAGCAGAGTTATAAGCCGCCCAAAAAGTGCTCTTCCTATGGAAACAGCAACTTAACCATAACTACACAGCCACTACCGTCGCTGTGTAATATATAATACACATGGCATGAACAACCCAGCAAGCTTTCAAAAAAGTATAGAAATTGGCATGGTATGATGAAGGGCAACTAACTATTCAACAGCGTAAAAATTCAAGTGCTTCAATAGTAATATATAACCACACTTTTTTTTAGCACTGGACCTGACCTTAATGCCATATTGGTGATGTTGCAAATTTTGATTGAAGCAACTTAATTAACTAAATCCTGCAATTTGCTCTTCTGACGTCAGTTGAGGGTACTGTGACATGCCTCTTGTCTATGATGTTTGTGTCTGTGCCATGACCACTACAGAGATGGGTCCTCGAAAAAGAGGAGCCCTGTCCTCTTCTCTGTTGTTTATCTGTGTTCCATGATGACACAATAACAGCATGAAGGCCTTCTGAATAGGCGATGTTTTGTTTGTGTAAGGGCCCTAATGGCAATCATTTTCTAATTTTCTCGTTGAAGGAGGCGTTTAGCCATCTCTATAACTGCCAAGTAACTATGGAGCCATTCTTGTTTCGACATTCAATGCTACTTCTGAAAGTCTTAGTGCCATGGGAAGTATTCCAATTGCAACTGATTAAGTATGTTATGTTATTCACTGGAAACAGCGTGGGTGTGGCATCGGCGTTCTTTAAAGCATGATTTGTGGCGTGATTTGATTAGAAGAAACGCATAGTAAATGCTTACCTCGTCCCCTTCCGCTCTTCACCTGCAGTGCACACGTGGCTCTTGGGATGCTCCGGAAAGAAATAGCCTGGAAGCTAAAGTACACCTAGATAAAGTACACCCTAGACTAAAGCAGCAAGTGGACTGCCCTAAATGAGCAGTGGCTACCTACATCGACAGCAGTGCAAACCTCTAGCTCATGTACTTACTTTTCTCAGCTGGTTTGGAAACGGACTGCACCCACTTATTGGTAGCTATTCCGATGGAGAGAATACACATGTAAAGACAGGGCATGGAGGGATTTTATGTCCCTATCGGGAATTGGGAGAACATTCCTAAACAAAAAACGCTGTGGCTAATTGTCTGGGACGTCAGATCAACTTCACTAAGGAATGTGATGGGGAGGGGGAGCTGCTGAGGTAAAACATGTTACATCAACAAGGATAGTAACGTCTGAGTTGTTGCTGATGACTGTAATTTGCATTATTTGTGCCAATAGTAGCAGGTTTTTGTATACATGATAAGAATTACAGTACTCATTTTAGTTGTGTTTTAATGGCAATGGTGCTTGAGTTCCTTATGTTAGGCAGATCGCAGCACTGAAGGAGGAAAATGGCTGAAGAAAGATGGTCTGGATGGTTGACCAGAGCTATGCCAGAGGTTAAGATTAATTTGAAACCTTCAAGCCACTACTAATTTTGCTTTGTTTTTAGCAAAGAACGAAGCCTGACCATTTCACACTCCACAGAGCTAGTTTAGCAAAAGATGGCAGCAGATTCATGATATAAACCTACTAGGAAAAGAAGGCAGGACTGTGACAGTAGACTATCAAAAGAAGCAGGAGATTGCTACCTAGCAACAGAAACTGTACAGCTATGTCCAACAATAAATCAAAATACCAATGTAGCTACTAATAATAGCACAGTACTTGTGACAATAGCGATAACATACCATGTGCTTATAATGCTTTCAATGTACTTGTGCTCTGAAAAGAAATACCAGAGCCGCAAATCTTGATGTCACAAGCACACATGATTGATGAATCACAGTGCATGAGCTTGTTTTGTTCCTAAGACTTTAAGTGGACACCTCCAAGCCTTTGGATCGTCCTAATAAGGCCCCAGGTTAGACAAAGGACAAAATCATGGAAAGATCTGGAGACATATAAAATATAGACCATGAATAGAGCGGTTATTCAAAGCGGCTAAATGAGGCCGCATTAGCAAGTTGAGATAGAAGTCTGAATAATGGTGTGTCAAAGTAGATGACAGGGTGTCGGTGCAGGCGAAACAGAATGCACACATAAAGGATCGAGTGGGTGAATGTGTATCTGGGTAAAAGTGATTGTGAGTATGAGAAGGTGTCTGTCAGAAAAAGTAATTGAATGGGTGTCTATGAAAGTGATTGAAAAATAGATAGGACAAAAATAATTGAAAGAGTGGGAATAGCTGTTTGCGAAAGCGAATAGATGGAATCTTGGAGGGAAGCTGCAGGTGACAGGGAGCGAAAAAGCAGCAGATGAGCGTTACTGAGATGAAGTCGATGAATGTGACTCTTGCATATAATATGCTATATTGCAGGAACTGGTACGTGAACAACACCATGCTGAGATTCTTACAAGAAGCTTGTGGGAAACGTTACAAATGTTACACTTTGAAATTGCAAGCTTTAGTCTGAAAACAATTCGTGTTTATGTGATAGGATTCCAGACAGGCAATTGTTTTGCTTCATTTCATTGTGATAAGTGTGTACACCGAGTTAACCTATACAAGAGCATGCACAGATTCTGCATGTCACCAACAATCACTGCTTGCACGTCATCAAAGGGTGGCAGCAGAAGACTACATGGGCAAACGTATAACTGGTGTTTAGGGGGACAATGTCTGCATATCACAAGTGGAAAGAAACACATCTTAAGGGTAGGGTCATATTGCAGAAACATTCCATCAGTGCGAGAGCAGTTAGCAAGAGGACAATAATTGCCCATGATTATATTATTTTAATCCATTTTTGCACTGGAGCATTTAATCCTGAGTGCTAGAACTAGGAAAACATTATCCTGCTCCAAAAATGCATTGAGAATGTACGTTTTTTGTACTAAGGAATTACGAATCTGCCTGTAACCTGCTGGTGCTACTGGCGGGTTACCGGCTGACTCGTATTACCGTTTCCATCGCTTGATATCATGGTAATACTGGGATATTACAGGCGGCGGAGGAACGGGAAGTTCCCATTCCTTGGAGTACAATAGGACTCCACGGGAATGGGAACACTGAAGCACCGGCACCATAATTAAAGGTGCCAGTGTTTTAGTGAAAAATCTGTCGGTAGGGGCTTGAACTACGAGCAGGTCAGGCCTGCCAGTAGTTCACTCTTCCAACCGGCAGACTTGTAATTTGCCGGTCTGGAAAAGATGCCGGTAATCGTTGTTAACAGCACTTTTTTTTGGGACTGCAGTCTTGTAATGATGGCAGTTGTCTTTGTGAAAATTGCGCTTGCACTATTGCAAAGTCTATGTAACACTGCCTATGATGTTCAGCATTTCATTATGCTTTTATGTGTCATTAGCTATAAAATGTAAGAATGGGAAATGAGCGAAATACATCATTTTTTCAGAACATGTTTGTCCATAATCGAGTGCAGGCTTTCAAGAAACATATTAAAGTATGCAAGTACTTGCAAAGCAAATGACATGACTGTATGATGCATAAAATAAGGAGCATCACTGAACATCACCGCCACACACTGAAGATTATTTGTAGGAGAGGGATCCTACATTTTCTATGAGTAAACCACCCCTCACACTTTCTGTTAGTACATGATTTTAATAGTTTCCACCAGTTAATTCAATTCACCAAAATAAACCTGACAACATCAGAGGAACTGATGTCATATGATCATTGACCCAGATGAAAAGGCATCACTTGACATTTAACCCCAATGTCATCACTTCAAGTGACTGAAAATATAAAATGGTGCATAAACTTAATCCCTGTTCCACGCTTAGAGACTGGTCTCTGGTATTGAGTGCATTATAAAAGATGAATTATCTTATATCTAAGAGAGCTGCTCAATCCCAATGACATGATTATGGCAAGAAGGTGGACTGTGTGGGGCCTGTACTCAAGGACAGAGAAGGGGACTGCATCCAGTTGGCACGGAAGGCATGCTACTGCTTAAACTGAGACATTTTGTATTATCTTTACCTATCAGTAAAATACCCTTTACATTACAGATTTGTGAATGTACTCATGGGCACACTTTCTGCTATGGGATGAGACACTTCTTATGCTACCTCTGGTCTGAAGGTAGCTATGTCTTTCCACAGACGTTAGTCTGAAAGAGTGGATTGACTTCATCCAAAACCTATGTGCAATTCTCCTCCCCTGGTTTTGAGCATGGGAGAAGGGCACATCTTTTTTCCAAGTGGTGTGAAACCAGAAGGCAGTTGGGGGATTAATCCAAGGATGAACACTGAGGATTGCTCGTGCTTTGACAGAACATAGTACAAGTCCAAGTCACATACCTGGCTGTATGACCAACGTTTACTGGAATGTTGCAGGTCTTGCAAGAAATATTTCTGTCCATAATGAGAACTCCTTTCTCGACCGGGCTGACATTGTTTTGTACCAATACACCTGGACTGTCGTTCCACTACATAACCTGGGTTACATGGCTTAATGTATCCCAACTAGAGTAGGGTGATGAAAGGGTGTTTAGCCTGGACCTCTGTGACATTACCAACTGTGAATCACATGGGTAACTTTAATTATGAGAATCGCAAGATGTATTCTTGATGTTCTCATGCAAGGACATCCTCCCCTGACCATTCCCAACATATACAATAGACGAGTTTCTCGGAATGGGTCTTTAGCAGCACGGTCCTTTGTAAGCAAATATCTTACACAATGGACGGATGATGCAGCCTTAAAACGTGGACCAGTGATATCAATTGCAGGTGACCTTAATGGTAGTATGGCCAGTGAATTAGATAACCATTTGAGCCGGGCTTCTGATCATGCAATAGGGGGAGGTCCTGTAATGAGCAATACACACACCTGCACTAACATGGTCAGGACATATACACAGGGTTTGCCACAGCAATGGGAAATTGGGAATCTTAACAGATGCTCCCTTTCTGACAAGATTTGACTGTTGTTCTCTTGGTACAAGTGTTCATGTCCCTGGACCAGTGGAGCTAGCACATTTTTCCAACTAATTTCAATTGGATTCATGTATGTCTTGGAAGAGTGGTCATCTGCATTGGGTCAATATTTAAAATGGAAAAAGCATATTCTCAAGGATTATGGCCCTCAGTTTCTGTCTTGGTCTTTCAACATCTTAGCAAGTGCCTTAGATCGTGTTCTTCACCAGGAGGCCATGTGGGCAGTATATGTGATTTTACAGATTATATGGTATTTGCTTACAGTTGCCCCACATCCACAAGAACAATTTAAATTTAAGCCAGGAGATAAGAGAAAGGTCCCATTATGACTGGTATGGCAAAAATAGCTCAGTGGTCAAGAGAACCCATGACGGATATGGGTCTACTGCATCGATCAAGGGCTGTGATTGGGAACCTGGTTTAAAGAAAGAAGCGAGACACTCACAAGAACCTGTGACTATACTGTGCAAAGATGACATTGGCATCTGGGATTTGGTTACATGAGGCATGAATGTGTTTCTCCCAACCACAGAAGAGGGTTTTAGTGATACATCTGGCGCACACATTTTAAGAAGATGCATCACAGTCTCAATTTGGTGGTAGGATGTGGATCTGTAGAGGGAATTCAAATGTAATATGTAACTTGGATAGGCAATGATCACAGGGCTTTGGACTCTCAGGTTCTTCACCTTTCCCCACATCATGCATCCATACTGCCCTAGAAGTCAGGCCAAGCTGCAGGATTCAACTGTATCACCTCAGATCTTTTTATGTCAGTCTCAGATGCTTATGCTCTCTCTAAGTATATGTTACTTAAATGCCATTATCTTGTCAGGAGCAAAACACTCCTTTTGGAACATGTTAGAACATACTGACATCTATAATAAGAGTGATCAGTCTGAACATGTTAATTATTGACCCATTTCACTGCGCTGGCATTAGTACACGTTTAGCCAAGGTTCTTTTTTATGAAGCTACAAGTATGGGATAGGCAGCAGGCGATAGTGAATCCTGACCACCGTCGATTCTGCTAAGTTAATGAAACCTGAAATTGTCTTAAGAGTATCCCTGTTGCAAACAAAGTGTGTTTCCCTAAGAAAAGGGAATGTACTACCTACCTATCTTGTCTGAAGCATGACGTTCTACTTCAGACAAGATAGGTAGGTAGTACATGACTTTCTACTTAGGTATGACTTTCTACTTAAGCAATATTATCCGAGCGGGGGTTGGATGTGCATTACCGGGCCAGGTAATGCCCCGAGCCAGGTAGAGGCCCGAACGAAGTGAGGGCTTTACTGTTAATTGTGAATTGTGTGAATTTTGGAGGCGTGTCAATTGCAATCAGTACAATGGGCCTCATTACGACTACGGCTGCCACCAGGGTTGTTTGTTTACTGGCGCCCGCGAATGACCAATTACCGGGTCATTACAGCCCCACCGGTCCGGTAATTGCCGATTCCCGGGCGCCGGTATAAAATACTCCCCATGCCCATTCTAGCCCCATAGGGCTCAATTGGAATGGGGAGGCCGGATGCACCGGCACCATTCATAATGGTGCCGGTGCATCCAACATGGTCTGCTCGGGGGTGCCGGTCCGTCCGCAGGTAAGATCTGGCAGGTGGTAAGGCACCCGTGAGCAGAACTCGTAGTTTGCCAGTACAGTAACAGCGGTATCAGCAAGCTTACCAGTACCATTGGTAACTGTACCGGAAAACGTGTAATGAGGCCCAATGTATTGTTTTTCCTTTTTTTTGTCTTGGCCAGTCAGTTTTAAGACTCTGGTAGTTGGTCAATGAATATACTAAAGAGTGCCACTTTGCTGCGGCACAATTCAGATGGCATATGGTGAGTATGTTCTATATTTGGCACGGTGGGTTACCTTGTATTCTGATAACATGTTTTTAAAGGTGCTTCATGATAAAAAAAAAATCCTGGAATTCAGCATTAGTGGAATAAAGTTCCAAGCTTGTGTGGGCCCTTTATGATTCAGGTTATGTGTTTGGGTCATTACTGATATTAGAGGTCTTACATATGGATGTTACAACAAGTCTCCTATGGGCTAATAGGATGTTCCCAAATTGGGTATGTCTGCACTGAGGGCAAATCCTAATAAGGTGTTTAGGTCTAACCTCTCAAAAGCAAAGTCTCTCTTTTGGGAAAACATCAAACACTAGGATATTAAAGAAGTAGAAGAAAACATAAACGTGTTCCCCCGTACACTGGTAATTATGGGTGGGGAAGGGTTCAAACTATGCCAGAAGTGAACATGGCCCTGCAAGTGAAATCTGTATCTCAGGATTGAATTGAGTTGCCTTCATCTTCAGCCTTTAGAGAGGGGTCGGCATAACTTGTGGATTTTTACACTTCCTGTGCCCTTTTGATGGGAAGAATGTGGAGACCACCATCGACTTTAATCCTTTAATCCCAATATAAAAAAGTGTTAGATTTAAGGTACTAGTATCCCTATTAAGAGTAAGGAAGTATAGGGGACCTGGGAGAAACATGCCAACATTCCAGCCATTAATAACACTGTTTCTAATTTTATGTTGGCAGCATGGTGGATTAGAGATAGAAAAGTAGCTATAATTCAGAACATTTCTATGCCTTTACTTAATAGTTTTTAACTTCAACATTTTATTGTTTTACCATTTTTTTGATTCTGACCGATAGACATGGCGTATCCAAGGTGTATTTTTTTTAATGCAGAAAAGCAGGATATAGATATAGGCAATGATTTATGCGCTAGAGATATTATGTTTTGTGAAAAAGTTTCTAAGATTATAAAAGCACTTACTTCTCGTAAAGCTGCCAGCCTAAATGGTCTGCTATCAGATATTTTTAAAAGGTTTTTGAGATGGTTGCATCCAAAGAGCTATAATCTTTTTAATTCAATTAGTCATTCAGGGGTTCTGCCTTGCCTTGCTCTTGATCCAGGAGTCTAATAGTACCTGTTTACTTTTTTTTAAAAAAAGGTTTTATCTGTGATCCTCAATGTCACCACCCAATTTCATATCTAGTAATGTTTTTACTAATGTTGCTTGACTAGAGTAGAAGATTGGACGGTTTCATTGAATTTAATGAAGCCTCTACAAGCAGGATTCAGGACATTTTCGTTTACGTTGGACCACTGTTTACTCCTCAATGTGTTAATTGATAAGTGCTGTTCAATTAGAGAAAGCTTTTGACTCTATCCATAGTAATTGGTTGTAGGGAAAGCTAGCTGCACTAAAGATGCCTCAGAGGCTTCTGATTTTAATTCAACGTTGTTATGCTGGCAAACATGCAGCTGTTCGAACCACGAGTTCTGATAGCACTGCAGGAAATGTTCTTACAAATAAAGGGGTGAAGCAAGGTTGCACATTAGCCCAGCTGTTGTTCATATTATTTCTTTCAGATTTTGATCCCTCTAATGCAGGCATAAAGGTTAATCCTCCATCATTACATAGTATTCATTTTGGGGGAGGGTGGGTCTTTCTTATGCTGATGATTCAGCATCTTTAGACATGACCGCTGGATGACTGCAACGAGGACTCACCTATACAGTGGAATACTTTAGTGCCCATGATTTAAAGTTGAACATGAATAAAACCTAAATAGGAGTGCTTGAGATATCCTTTCTTATGATTATTAAAGCAGGTGCACATTATTGCTACCTGCGCTTAACTCTTGCAAAAAATGGGAAATGGACAAAGCACATGAAAAGGATCATTATGAAAGCTGCAGCCAGGCTAGGGGGTCTCCTCAGAATTCACCACATGCATGGTGCTCGGTTGCCTGACACATGAGTGTTTACAGGACTACATGATGCACTCTCCTGCTGCATGAGAGTGAGATCTGGGGCAATTACAGCTGCTCTCAGATTGAGGTGAATGAAAATACAATCTGTAAAAAGCTACCAGGCCTCCCACAAAGTACCCAAAACTGTCAGGGTAATTCATAGTATTTCGCACAAAAGTGGCGCCCGCGGCTGGCGCACAGTGTGCGCGTGCGAATGTCTGCCCAAGCCGCGTGCACTAAAATCGATATCCGCGCACATCGTATTCATGGATTTCAGCCTCCAAAACCAGCCGTGGCGCAGAGTGGTGCAGCAACCCTGCAGCTGCGCCAGTTACGCCCCCAAGAACGCCCTCGCGAAAGGAAAAGCCATCAAAATTCACAATTCATCGCAAAGGGCTGCGCTAACCCTGGACCAGTATACAGGGCTGCTAAACAGCAAACGGCGAGCGGGGAACGTGTATTACTGGGGTGCGCGGGAAGTTCCACACGCGATTTCAGCAGGGTATGTGTATTTCTGGGGTGCGGGGAAGTTCAATATGTGATTACAGCAGGGTCGTGTATTACAGGGGTGCACGGGAAGTTCCACACGTGATTCCAGCAGGGTACGTGTATTACTAGGTTGCGGGGAACTTTTACACGCAATTTCAGAAGGGTACCTGTATTGCTGGGGTGCGCGGGAAGTTACACACGCGATTTCAGCAGGGTACGTGTATTTCTGGGGTGCAGGGAACTTTCACACGCAATTTCATCAGGGTAGGTGTCTCACTGGTGTGCGTGGGAAGTTACACACGCAATGTCAGCAGGGTACGTGCATTTCTGGGGTGCGGGGAAGTTTGACACATGATTTCAGCAGGGCACGTGTATTACAGGGGAGCGCGGGAAGTTACACACGCTATTTCAGCAGGGTACCTGTATTTCTGGGGTGCGGGGAAGTTCAACAGTTCAGCAGGCACACACTCATCTCCCCCAGCAGCCCCACCCCCCAGCAGTGTGGGGCACCTGCCAGCAGGCCCCCACTCATGTCCCACCCATGTCCCCTTGCACCCCCACCCCCCAGCAGTGCAGGGCACCTGCCAGCAGGCCCCCACTCATGTCCCCTTGCACACCCACACCCAGCAGTGCAGGGCACCTGCCAGCAGGCCCCACTCATGTACCACTCATGTCCCCTTGCAGCACCACCCCCCAGCAGTGCAGGGCACCTGCCAGCAGGCCCCCACTCATGTTCCTTGCACACCCACCCCCCAGCAGTGTGGGGCACCTGCCAACAGGCCCCCACTCATGTCCCCTTGCACCAAAAGCACTGAGGAGCACCTGCCAGCAGGCCCCCACTCATGCCCCACTCATGTCCCCCTGCACCCCCACCCCCCAGCAGTGCGGGACACCTGCCAGCAGGCCCCCACTCATGTCCCCCTGCACCCTCACCCCCCGGCAGTGCGGGACACCTGCCAGCAGGCCCCCACTCATGTCCCCTTGCACCCCCACCCCCCAGCAGTGCAGGGCACCTGCCAGCAGGCCCCCACTCATGCCCCACTCATGTCCCTCTGCACCCCCACCACCCAGCAGTGTGCGGCACCTGCCAGCAGGCCCCCACTCATGTCCCCTTGCACACCCACCCCCCAGCAGTGTGGGGCACCTGCCAGCAGGCCCCCACTCATGTCCCCCAGCACCCCCACCCCCCAGCAGTGCAGGTCACCTGCCAGCAGGCCCTGACACATGTCCCCCAGCCAACACGTCATCACAATCTAGATCCCTGGCCCTTATGGCCAGCCTCCACATGCCAAAGACCGTCCCAAGTATTGCACCCACCCACATAGAAATAGCAATTACATGACACAACCCCAATGGCAAGTATGTAAATGAAGACATGTCCCTCACACACACACAATGGGTGCAAGTGAATCTCAAAACCCATATCATGACATGCATGAAACCAATGAGATAATACCACAGATCGAAGTTTGAAGAAAAAAATGTATTGAAAGCAACATGAATGGAATTAAAATCAAACAAACAACAAAGGAAATTTAAAAAGAAAAGCTGCATGTTTGTAAAATAATGAAAAACAACAAATCATTATCCAAAGGAAAGGTGTCCAAAGTCACAGTTCAAAAAATGAAATCCAAGGGAAAAAAAATGATGAAAATCATTGCTCCATGGGGAAATCCAAACAAAAAAGTAGAATCCAACAGTCAACTATACACAGATGAACAATCCAGGGTCCATGATCCCAACTGAAGAATTGAAACCTATCAAAAACTCCTACCTAATTAAAAAAAACTATATACAAAAATGTGGTCCATTGTCCAAAAGGTCCAAAATAAAGAAAAAAACAAAGGAAACCTAATACTAACTAAATAACTATTTACAAGGGCAGCGGGCAAGTCCAACGGCTCACATGTTGATGTTCCGGGCCAGGGCATCATCGAACTCCTGCTCGATGTCCCGGAGGTGGTCCTCTTCCATGGCCCGAGGGTTCGCAGGGACGATGACATCTGGAACTCCAGGTCCCTGCGAATGGCCTCGAGGCACTCGGCCTGCCTCAGGGCCCTACGCATGGAGTTCTCCGCCCTGACCATCATGAGCCATGCCTCTTCCGCCCGCTGCCGCTCCACATCTATCGCATGGCCCAACCGCTGCCACACGGAAGACACTTCCCATCCAGGGTCCTCCTGCCCTCCGCCGATGCCTGCCCCTCCGATGTTGATGGCCCCGAGCCATCATTGCTCCCACCTACAGCCCGCTCCTGCTGCTGCTGTCTATGTGCCCTTTCCGATGGTGCCTGCACATCCTCCATCTGCTGGTCTCCAGTTGTGGTGTCCACCCCTGCTGGACCGCTGACTCCCGACTGTGGCAGGGATGTGAGGTCCACCAAGCTGGCTGTGTTGGTCCGGCCAGGTCCACAGGGGGCCCTGGTGGAATCTGGGTAGGAAGATGATGTGGAGAACGACCGGCCCATAGCCTCCACAGAGGAGGAGAGGTCCGCCAGAGTGCGCGTCACATGTAGGAACCCTCCGACCAGGGCCCCTCCCAGCAGTGCCACATCACGACGCTGCTCTTCGTGATGGCGTGCGTTCTCCGCCCAGGAAGAACGCACGTCATCACGAATGACACGCGTGCGCAACGCGACACCCACCAGGACGGATCCCATACGGTCGCGGGACCCCTCGTCTGCAGGTAGTGGAGAGGCAGGTGATATGGCACTCTCCCTTACCTGCGGACGGGCCTGGGACGGGGCTTCCCAGCTGGTGCATGATGGTGAAGTCACAGGGTCAAGGACAGCGACATGCACAGGCCCCTCCGCGATGACCTGTGCTGCCTCCTGACCCTGGCCCTGGACTGCACCACTTGCACCAGTGGTACTACCCCCACCAGGCCCCATGTGCGGCTCAGTAGCGGCCTCCTCCTCCTCTGTGGAGACAACCAACCTGGATGTCTCCACACCGTCTTCCACCATTGGAAGTCCCTGTGGGGGCTCACCCAGCCCTTCCGCCACAGCCGTTGAGGCAGACGCAGCACCAGCCCCCTCGCTCCCGGATGATGGTAATTCCTGGGAGGGTGGCTGGGCCTTGCGTCGCCGCCCAGTGGAGGCATCCCCGCTGCTTGGCTCCACAGCGCTGTCTCCTCCCTCTTCTTCACTTGAAGCTGCGTAGAGGGAGACATAGAACACAAGCATCAGGGTACAGTACAAAATACCCTAGACAGGAAGCAATAACACATGAGTGGCACTGTCAAATGTCACTTCCATCCTGTCATTCCACAACACATGGGTGAATGCACGCAACACACATGCAGAAACAGTCCGTGCGCCTGCAATCAACATCAACATCCATGTAGAAGGGCCCCTGTAAACCAAGATGTTGCCTTCAAAGTCACATGCATCCATGGCGTTTCAAACTCACACACACACTTCTCAGGCACACACACACACATGTGCACTATACATGTACATGACATCAGCACCCATTCCTCACCCCCCCTCCATGTCTAGGAACAGAGACAACCATGCATTCATGTGTGCATTCCACATAGAGCTTCCCATGTTGCTTTAAAACACATGCACCAACCATGTGGCTCACACATAACTGGTCTCACATGCATGCCCATGATGTCCCTGCACACACACATATCCATACATGGCCTATGTCACACATACAGGCAAGCATCATACTACCAGCACACTGCAATATGCACTGTCTCACACAGCAATGCTTGGCCACTTACCGCTCAACTCCAGACGGGTCTGCCTCTGAAGGATCTGGGCGTGGAGCACTGGGCCTACGTGGTCCTGGACCCTCATCTGGATGGCACTCAGGCGTGCCCGGCCACCCTCCGCGAGGCGCCGGGCCTTGTGGAGGGTCCTGGACCTGAAGTCCTCCCAGCGCTTCTTGACGTGCTTGATGTCGCGGGTTGCCACCCCCTCCGCGTTGATGGCAACCACTACGTCGTCCCAGATCCTCTCCCGTCCTTCCTTGTTGGCGCGTGATGTTCCGAAGAGGGCATCATAATGCCCCAGGACATGCTCCACCAGGACTCCAACTTCGGTGGCAGTGAAGCTGGTGGCCCTCTGCCTCTCTGGCTGGGGGTTGCCAGTGGTGCCAGATGGTGTAGTGCCTGACATGGCAACCCCAGAGGCAGGAGAGGGTGGGCAACTGGGTCCTGGGGCTGGGCTGTGGAGCGATGGAATCCCAGTCGGGAGTCTTCTGTTCCAGCAGGGGTGGACACAGCAACTGGACCCCTGCAGATGGCTGACGTGCAGGCACCAAATAGCAGGGCACGTGGGCAGCAGGCAGACAGGCAGCAGCAGATGGCTGGTGGGATCGTGCTCGGGGCTCTGGGGGGCAGTAATTCGGCCTTCTGGGCAGGAGCCTGGTCTTCCGTGTATGTACGCGTGGCCAGCTTGATACGGAGTGATTTGGCACGGGAAATTCTTGCACGTCAGCGTGTAATTCGAGAAAAGGCCCTTAGCGCGTAAGCGCGTCAGCACACGTACGCAATATCATTGGGCCAAAGGCCCTTAGCGCGTAGGCGCATCTGTGATGTATTGTGCACGGGCGTTGCCCTTTCGCGTGTCAAACCTGCCGCGCACCCCTGAAATTCACGTACTCCCTCGACCAGGGCCCTTTCGCTTGTGTAACTTCACGCGAACAACGTAATACACGTACCCTGCTGAAATCGCGGGTGAAACTTCACGCAAACCCCAGGAACCCCAATATTCCTGTGGTCGTGTGAAGTTTCACACGCGATAGGCCATGTGCGAGTGGGGTACGTGTATTTCAGGGGTTCGTGTGAAGTTTCACCCACGATAGGCCATGTGCGAGTGGGGTACGTGCATTACTGGTGTTCGCGGGAAGTTTCACCCGCGATAGGCCCTGTGTGAGTGGGGTAAATGTATTTCAGGGGTTCTTGGTAAGTTATACATGCGATTTAGCTGTCAGAGAGGGGTACGTGAATTTTCGGGGGTGCATGGGGAGTCCTACACGTGAATTGGCAGTGTGGGTCCTCCAAGGTGTTCCCTCTACACCCTCCACGGCCCCTGCAGGCAGACCACACCACAGGGGACTACCACGCACCCCTGGTCCTGTCCCGCAGGCAGCCCATCCACCATGGCCATGCACCCCAGACAAGCTGTTAGGGATAATTCTCTGTTTAGGCTGAATTTCCTAACCTAGTGAGTCCCCCAGCAGCTTTGCTGGATTTCTGGAATTTGTTTTTTTCATCCTGCCAAGAGTCAGACTCTTTTCCTTCCACTCTTGGACATGATTTGTGGAATTTCTTTGAATGTTAATGTGTTCTATGGGCTATCGTGTCTTTTACTCCATAGGGTCTCATGTGTTTTGCTATGTGTGTTACACAGCAACCTCCATGCCATAACACTGGGGTGTCCTAGGGGACCCCCACCATAGACTCCATACCCTGGGACTGACTACGGTCTCCCGGGGCATGTAAAGTCACCATTGGCTTTACTAGACCTAAATTTACTAACAGAACCAGTACAAACCATCCTATTGTGGATGTACTGGTAGGGGTAATTCGATTACCCCTGGGTCTGTTGTTCGAGGGGGCACTGTCCCGTCCCCCCTCGTCGAGTTTTGGCTGGTGGCAGTGGATACTACTTTTTATATTCGACCTCGAATATATTCCTATGGGATTCTTCCCATTGTTCGAGACTGATACTTTTTCACATTAATCTCTAACATACCGCCAGTTTATTTGTTTTAAATAGATCCATCGGTTGGTATTTTCTGCCAGAACTCGGTTTTTAAAATGGCGTATGTGTTTGCCTCTGTAACTCCAAACCCAAGGTTGAGCCCTTTGTTCCACTTTTGCCGGACTTCTGCACAGAAGCCCTCCAGAGTGGTGCCATTCTGTCTGGGTACCACAGGGGGTGTGGGAGGGGGTTTAGGCCCCCTGGACTGAGTTGCCTTGCCAACTCAAGACGCACTCTAGTGTGATTGGCCCAAGTGGTGAGCCGCCCCGCTCACCACTTAGCATGTTTGATTGACAGCTAGGCTGAATGAATGGGGGTTTTCTGCATAAAAGCAGGGCTTTTGGGACTGGAACTTCAGAAGTCGCCACAGGACCTAAGAATCCGACGAGGGTAAAGCTGAGCCGACCTGCAACGACGACACCTCCGGTGGAGCCCTGCTGAACCGACTCACCACTTCCCAACGACAGAGGAGATCTCCCTGCTGGAGAGTCTCCTTCCCCTGACTGGTGGGAACAACCAGTCCCTTGCTTTTTCTTCGCTTCCAGGACGTCTAGTGGTCGAATTGCCCGTGCTGAGCACCCCGGCAACCGGATAGCCACTAACCACTGTACCGCGACCAAAAGGTGGTGCCTTGTGACGGAGCACTCCGCGGCTGGTCTCTTCCCTGGTGGTGCTACGATCTTCAACTTTCCTCTACAACGAGATCATCTCTTCTTCTGGCAAAGCCCGACTTGCATCCACCACCAGGAACAACTGCCCCCGCAGGAGCTGTCTCTTCACTTCCAAGGTACTGTGTCCGCCTGGCTTCCCTTGAAACGGTTACAGGAGGTGTCTTAAATCCTTACCTTTCCACTGGGTCGCCTCCAGACCTTCTTAACTTTTGTTCTAAAACTGGTCCAACCTTTCTGTGACATTTTGCTACAAAGACTTGAAGTGCATTTCCACTGTGATACTTTTGGGACATACCACCTTGCCTCTCTCCGAGTGGGCCTGGCCTCTGAACTTTGTGATCTACAGTAGACCCTGCCTTGCTTGCCTTGCATTTGCTTCGTAAAAGTGTTGGTACTGAGTTGGTTTCATACCCTGCCTTTTTCTCTCCCTTTCTAACGAATATTAGAGTGCCATCTAGGTTAAAGCATTCACCTCTGTCTGCAAATAAGTGGTGCCGTTGAACCTAGACTTGTCGAAATATCGTTATGGGATTGATATATACTTATAGTAACTGTGATTGAAGTTGTTTGCCATATTAGTGCCAGTGTGTTTTTCATAGATGTGTTTTTAAATAAATATTTATATATCTTTACACCCAAGCTCTGATCAGTGTCTGCTTGTCCTACTGTGTAAATTGCCATATTTTGTATACTCTAAATACTGCCTAACTCATCTTGAGAGAAGTCTGACTGCTCAGCCACAGCTACCAGGTAAATCTGGGTGGTGCAGACTGCTACCAATTGGGTTTACCGCTAACTCCTGTAGTCTTACACTTTTTGCAGTGGTCCCAGAGGGAACTGCACAGGTTTCTGCCTAACACTGGTGTACAGCGGTGGGATTTGTATCGAGTATACAGTTTAGAGTGCTTTTCAACACTTTAGGATAACTAACCACAAAGCTTAGCACTAAAAAGCAACTTTCAAAAAACATGTCTACTATGGAAGTTTACAGTCAAGAGTCCTTGTCAGGTAAAAATACTGAGAATTTGAGAGCTCTCTGTAGGCAAGAGAATCTTTCTGTAAGAGGCAAGAAAATAGAACTAATAGCAAGATTGCTGGAAAACCAAAGTCTTGGTACTGGTTCAGAGGAACCAACTTCTCCAGCAAATGTAGATGACAGTAATGATGTTGATCTAAATCAAAGTTCTGATGATAGTGATGAAGAGGCTGAAGAGGAAGGAGAAGCTAATGAAACTGTCTCCCCTACCCCTCTGTCTGCCTTACCAGCTGTACCTACTGGGCCAATAGCAGGTCCCACACTAAGTCCTCAAGTCCTTGAACTAGAAAAAATGAAAATAGACTTGGAATTCAGAAGGATTACTGCTCAAACTGAACAGAAACACCAAGAAATGCAACAAATTCTTAGGCTCAGAGAAATGGAGCTCAAGCATGAGTTAGAAATGAAAAAGTTGTCTGTTGAAACTGCTTCTGTCTTTGGCTCCTCTAGAAGTTCGAGTCCCAAAAGACACCGGATGCCTAAGGAATTAATTGGTATGTATGAACCAAAGTTGGATGTGTTGGATTGGCTGAGTTTGTTTGAGTACAATCATGGGCTCCAGAACATCACAGGTAATGAGCTACTTACCTGGTTGTTCTCTAGGCTCCCCCCTGTTGCAACTGATGTGGTAATGGAGTTGGGGGAGGAGGATAGGAAAGAGTATGAAAGTGTGAAACTAGCTCTGATAGCTAGATTTGGGAAGACCCCTTCCAAGTATCTTAAGAGGTTAGATCCCTCAAAAAGCATGATGGTACCCCTTGGGCTACCTGGGTGAGTGAAGGGTTGAAAAACTTAGAGGGATGGATTAAGGGTTACAAGGTGAACACTTATGAGGGTATGAAGAATCTTTTCATGTTGGAGTCTATTTATGATGCCTGTTCTCCTGAGCTCAGACAGCACTTGGCTGATTCAAAGGAATTGGATTCCAGGAAGCTAGCTAAGGCTGCTGACTTGTGGGTTGCCAACAGGGCTACTCATAAGGATTCTGGGGCAACTCAGAAAAAGGATGAGGGAAAACAGCCAAAAAAGACTCAAAAGAGAATTCTAATAACTCAAATTCCAAAGAGGGCCCCAAACAAAACCATAAGGGTAAGCCACAAGGAAAACCACAGCAGAATAGTGTACCGTCTGGTGCCAAACCAGAGGGAGGCCAGAACAAGCCACCATTCCAGAAAGCATTTGGTAAATGCTTTGTTTGTGGCTCTACTGACCATCTGAAAGGAGATCCCAGATGCAAGGGTAAACCTTCAGGGGTCCAGCTTGTCTCCTTAGCCTTCGCTCCAGAGGAAGAAGTCCAAATGGCAAGTGGAAACTTTCTACTGCTGGCTGATGAACCCATTGGAGTCTCAGCCAGTGTTTCTTTAGTGTCTCTGGGTTTGTGGGAACAACAGAATTTAGATGTCTATAATTCTATCCCAGATAATACTAAAGAGTATTATAAGGACAGTGTCCAGGTGAATGGTCAGGAGACTCCTGCCATTAGGGACACTGGGGCCAGCATAACTGTGGTGGATAAATCTTTTTTCAGGCTGAGGATGTTGCTAAGGCACCCAAACGCCTCACCAAGTTAGCTGGAGGGCCTGTGCAGATGCTTCCCCAATTACCAGTTCTCATCCAGTGTAACGACATGACTGTGAAGATACCAGTCAGCATACAAAGTGAGGTACCAGGACGCGTTCTGCTGGGTAACGATTTAAAAACTCTTGGAGTTGTGTCTCATACCCCCAGACCTCCTAGTAAATGGTCACAGGAGCTAACCAGACCTGCAAGGGATAGAACCATGAGAGGTACTCCCGAGGAGATGATGAAGAAGTATATCACTCCTGCTCCACTGGATTTGTCAGCTGCTGTCTCAAAGAAATCAGAAGCGAAAGGGAAACCTAAAACATCTAAACAGAAACCAGCAGCCAGCACTTCAGTGCAGCCAACAAGGACTTCCCCACGGTTGTCCAAAGTCACACCAGTAACTACCCCTCCAGCTGAGGCTGAGAGGGTGGTACAACCCTGTGTGGTAGAATTAGACTCTGAGGAAGAGCTAATGGAAGGCCAGGAACTCATTGGAGATCTGGATCCTGTTGACCATCATGAGCTGCAGTCTTTACTGGCAGAAGGTGGACCCAACAGGGCAGACTTCAGTAAGGGACAGAGAGAATGTCCAACTCTGGAAGGTCTTCGCCACCAGGCAGAAGCTCAGGCTGAAGGGCAAGAGCCTGGGAAATACAGGTTGCACTGGGAAGATGGCCTCTTCTACAGTGAACCGACAGAGTCTGAACCTGGAGACTACAAACAACTCGTAGTACCCCAAGAGAACAGACAACAGTTCTTGCAGTTAGCCCACTAGATTCCTTTGGCTGGTCACTTGAGTTTCAAGAAGACTAAGGAAAGGCTCTCTCTCTACTTTTATTGGCCGAAGATGGGGGCCAAAGTAGAAAAATACTGCAGGAGCTGCCACACCTGCCAGACCTCTGGTAAGGTTGGCCCCAAGAATGTGGCACCTTTAGTGCCTCTCCCCGTTGTGGGAGTCCCATTTGAGAGAGTAGGGATTGACATTGTTGGTCCCCTTGATCCTCCAACCTCCTCAGGCAACAGGTTTATACTTGTTGTAATAGACCATGCTACTAGGTATCCTGTGGCCATTCCTATGAGGACTGTTATAGCTCCGGCTGTGGCTAAGGCCCTCCTTGATATTTTTACCAGGGTCGGGTTTC
The DNA here is from genome assembly GCF_040938575.1 of Ambystoma mexicanum. Lineage (NCBI taxonomy): Eukaryota > Metazoa > Chordata > Amphibia > Caudata > Ambystomatidae > Ambystoma > Ambystoma mexicanum. Next base: position 429,274,614 of record NC_090941.1, on the reverse strand, counting down.
CTAAGGAAGTAATCTCTGACAGAGGGTCAAACTTTATGTCCCACTACATGAAAGCCATGTGGAAAACCTGTGGAGTTACTTACACGTTCTCAACAGTTTACCGCCCACAAACCAATGGGTTGGTTGAAAGGTTCAATCGAACCATGAAGAGCATGATAGGTGCTTTAGAGGACCCCCTTAAACGAAAGTGGGATCTTCTACTGCCATGCCTTCTCTTTGCTTATAGAGAAGTCCCTCAGGAGGGAGTAGGTTATTCTCCCTTTGAGCTTCTCTATGGTCATCCCGTCAGAGGTCCATTGGCCCTGATCGAAGAGGGGTTGGAGAGTGCTCCTTCCCCCAAGCCAGTCAGAGTGACTGACAACGTGATAGGTCTCTGGAGGAGAATGTCACACATGATGGCAGAAGCAAGTGATAATTTGAAAGCTGGACAAGCATTGGTCAAGCACTGGCATGATCAAAAGGCTAACATGGTTGAGTTCACTCAAGACCAGGAGTGGATTAAATCCTCCTGTCCCTTAGTCTGGCGGGGTGAGTATTAGGGAGAATTCTCTGTTTAGGCTGAATTTCCTAACCTAGTGAGTCCCCCAGCAGCATTGCTGGATTTCTGGAGTTTGTTTGTTTCATCCTGCCAAGAGTGAGACTCTTTACCTTCCACTCTTGGGCATGATTTGTGGTATTTCTTTGAATGTTAATGTGTTCTATGGGCTATGGGGTCTTTTACTCCATAGGGTCTCATGTGTTTTGCTATATGTGTTACACAGCAAGCTCCGTGCCGTAACACTGGGGTGTCCTAGGTGACCCCCACCATAGACTCCATACCCTGGGACTGACTACTGTCTCCCAGGGCATGTAAAGTCACCATTGGCTTTACTAGACCTAAATTTACTAACAGAACCAGTACAAACCCTATTGTGGATGTACTGGTAGGGGTAATTTGATTACCCCTGGGTCTGTTGTTCGAGGGGGCACTGTCCCGTCCCCCCTCGTCGTTTTGGCTGGTGGCAGTGGATACTACTTTTTATATTCGACCTCGAATATATTCCTATGGGATTCTTCCCATTGTTCGAGGCTAATACTTTTTCACATTAGTCTCTAACATACCGACGGTTTATTTGTTTTAAATAGATCCACCAGTTGGTATTTTCTGCGAGAACTCGGTTTTTAAAATGGCGTATGTGTTCGCCTCTGTAACTCCAAACCCAAGGTTGAGCCCTTTGTTCCACTTTTGGCGGGCTTCTGCACAGAAGCCCTCCAGAGTGGTGCCATTCTGTCTGGGTACCACATGGGGTGTGGGAGGGGGTTTAGGCCCCCTGGACTGAGTTGCCTTGCCAACTCAAGTCGCACTCTAGTGTGATTGGCCCAAGTGGTGAGCCGCCCCGCTCACCACTTAGCATGTTTGATTGACAGCTAGGCTGAATGAATGGGGGTTTTCTGCATAAAAGCAGGGCTTTTGGGACTGGAACTTCAGAAGTCGCCACAGGACCTAAGAATCCGACGAGGGTAAAGCTGAGCCGACCTGCAACGAAGACACCTCCGGTGGAGCCCTGCTGAACCGACTCACCACTTCCCAACGACAGAGGAGATCTCCCTGCTGGAGAGTCTTCTTCCCCTGACTGGTGGGAACAACCAGTCCCTTGCTTTTTCTTCGCTTCCAGGACGTCTAGTGGTCGAATTGCCTGTGCTGAGCACCCCGGCAACCGGATAGCCACTAACCACTGTACCGTGACCAAAAGGTGGTGCCTTGTGACGGAACACTCCGTGGCTGGTCTCTTCCCTGGTGGTGCAACGATCTTCACCTTTCCTCTACAACGAGATCATCTCTTCTTCTGGCAAAGCCCCGACTTGCATCCACCACCAGGAACAACTGCCCCCGCCGGAGCTGTCTCTTCACTTCCAAGGTACTGTGTCCGCCTGGCTTCCCTTGAAACGGTTAGCGTGAGGTGTCTTAAATCCTTACCTTTCCACTGGGTCGCCTCTAGACCTTCTTAACCTTTGTTCTAAAACTGGTCCAACCTTTCTGTGACATTTTGCTACAAAGACTTGAAGTGCATTTCCACTGTGATACTTTTGGGACATACCGCCTTGCCTCTCTCCGAGTGGGCCTGGCCTCTGAACTTTGTGATCTACAGTAGACCCTGCCTTGCTTGCCTTGCATTTGCTTCGTAAAAGTGTCGGTACTGAGTTGGTTTCATACCCTGCCTTTTTCTCTCCCTTTCTAACGAATATTAGAGTGCCATCTAGGTTAAAGCATTCACCTCTGTCTGCAAATAAGTGGTGCCGTTGAACCTAGACTTGTCGAAATATCGTTATGGGATTGATATATACTTATAGTAACTGTGATTGAAGTTGTTTGCCATATTAGTGCCAGTGTGTTTTTCATAGATGTGTTTTTAAATAAATAATTATATATCTTTACACCCAAGCTCTGATCAGTGTCTGCTTGTCCTACTGTGTAAATTGCCCTATTTTGTATACTCTAAATAGTGCCTAACTCATCTTGAGAGAAGTCTGACTGCTCAGCCACAGCTACCAGGTAAATCTGGGTGGTGCAGACTGCTACCAATTGGGTTTACCGCTAACTCCTGTAGTCTTAAACTTTTTGCAGTGGTCCCAGAGGGAACTGCACAGGTTTCTGCCTAACACAAGCCACCTGTCCGCTTGCACCACTGATCAACAACTCATGTCCCCCTGCGCCCCCACCCCCCAGCATTGTGGGGCACCTGCCAGCAGGCCCCCACTCATGTCCCACTCATGTCCCCTTGCACCCCCACCCCCCAGCATTGTGGGGCACCTGCCAGCAGGCTCCCACTCATGTCCCACTCATGTCCCCTTGCACACCCACCCCCCAGCAGTGTGGGGCGCCTGCCAGAAGGCCCCCACTCATGTCCCACTCATGTCCCCTTGCACCCCCACCCCCCAGCATTGTGGGGCACCTGCCAGCAGGCCCCCACTCATGTCCCCTTGCACCCCCACCCCCCAGCAGTGTGGGGCACCTGCCAGCAGGCCCCACTCATGGCCCACTCATGTCCCCTTGCACCCCCACCCCCCAGCAGTGTGGGGCACCTGCCAGCAGGCCCCCACTCATGTCCCCTTGCACCCCCACCCCCCAGCATTGTGGGGCACCTGCCAGCAGGCCCCCACTCATGTCCCACTCATGTCCCCTTGCACCCCCACCCCCCAGCGTCGTGTTGTACCTGCCAGCAGGCCCCCACTCATGTCCCACTCATGTCCCCTTGCATCCCCACCCCGCAGCATTGTGGGGCACCTGCCAGCAGGCCCCTACTCATGTCCCACTCATGTCCCGTTACACCCCCACCCCCCAGCAGTGTGGGGCACCTGCCACTAGGCCCCCACTCATGTCCCACTCATGTCCCCTTGCACCCCCACCCCCCAGCATTGTGGGGCACTTGCCAGCAGGCCCCCACTCATGTCCCCTTGCACCCCAACCCCCAGCATTGTGGGGCACCTGCCAGCAGGCCCCCACTCATGTCCCACTCATGTCCCCTTGCACCCCCACCCCCAGCAGTGTGGGGCACCTGCCAGCAGGCCCCCACTCATGTCCCCTTGCACCCCCACCCCCCAACATTGTGGGGCACCTGCCAGCAGGCCCCCACTCATTTCCCACTCATGTCCCCTTGCACCCCCACCCCTCAGCATTGTGGGGCACCTGCCAGCAGGCCCCCACTCATGTCCCACTCATGTCCCCTTGCACCCCCACCCCCCAGTATTGTGGGGCACCTGCCAGCAGGCCCCCACTCATGTCCCCCAGCCAACACGTCATCACAATCTAGATCCCTGGCCCTAATGGCCAGCCTCCACATGCCAAAGACCCACCCAAGTGTTGCATCCACCCACATAGAAATGCCAACTTCATGATACAACCCCAATGGCAAGTATGTAAATGAACACATGTCCGTCACACACACACAATGGGTGCAAGTGAATGTCAAAACCCATATCATGACACGCATGAAACCAATGAGATAATACCACACATCAAAGTATGAACAAAAAAATGTATTAAAAGCAACATGAATTGAATAAAAAACAAACAAACGACAAAGGAAATGAAAAACGAAAAGCTGCATGTCCGTAAAATAATGAAAAACAACTAATCATAATCCAAAGGGAAGGTGTCCAAAGTCACAGTTCAATAAATGAAATCCAAGGGAAAACCATTGCTCCATGGGGAAATAAAATAATAGAAAAGATCAATCCAATAGTGAACTATATACAGAAGAACAATCCAGGGTCCATGATCCCAACCGAAGAAATTAAACCTATCAAAAATACTACCTAATGAAAAACTATATACAGAAAGGTGGTGCATTGTCCGAGCGCAACCAAAATAAAGAAAAAACTAAAGGAAACCTAACACTATCGAATTATTTACAAGGGCAGCGGGCAAGTCCAACGGCTCACATGTTGATTTTCCCGGCCAGGGCATCATCGAACTCCTGCTCGATGTCCCGGAGGCGGTCCTCTTCCATGGACCCGAGGGTTTGCAGGGACGATGACATCTGGAACTCCAGGTCCCTGTGAATGGCCTCGAGGCACTCAACCCGCCTTAGGGCCCTACGCATAGAGTTCTCCACCCTGACCATAGTGAGCCGTGCCTCTTCCACCTGCAGCCGCTTTGCATCTATCGCATGGCCCAACCGCTGCCACACGGAAGACACTTCCCGTCCAGGGTCCTCCTGCCCTCCGGCCGATGCCTGCCCCTCCGATGATTAAGGCCCCGAGACATCATGGCTCCCACCTTGTTGCTGCTGTGCCGCTGCCTGTGCCCTGGCTCCTGCTGCCTGCACATCCTCCTCCAGCTGGGGTGCAGTTGTTGAGGTGCCCACCCCTGCTGGGCGTCCGACTCCCGACTGTGGCAGGGATGTGTCCTCCACCAGTCTGGCTGCAGGGTCAGAGGCAGCTCCACAGGGCACACAGGTGACACATGGGTGGGAAGATGGCACGGAGGACGATTGGCACATAGGGGGTTCAGTTGAGGAGGGGGTCGGAACAAGGTCCACAAAACGAAGGAATCCGGCCATGGTGAGCTGTCCCAGTGGCTCAACGCAGTCAACGAGCCATGCGAGAAGACGTGCAGTCTCCTCATGAAAAGACTGCAGGTCAGCTCGCATGGCACATTGACGCAACGCCACCTCACCCAGGACAGGCTCAACCCGGTGCCGGATAGCCACATCCGCAGAGAGAGGAAGGCCAGTTGGTGTAAGCCAATCCCCTCCCTGAGAACGGGTCTGGACGTAGGTATCCCTGCTGGTGCAAGATGATGCAGTGACAGGATCGGGGATAGGATTACACACAGGTACCTCCGCGGCGGCCTGTGCTGCCTCCTGTCCCTGCACCTGCACTGCACCACTAGCACCAGTGGAATCCCCACCTCCAGACCCCGTCTCTGTCCCTTGCACGGCCTCCTCCTCCACCAAACCCCCCACCAACCTGGATGACTCCGTGCCATCTTCCTCTGTTGGGCCCTGTGGGGTCTCAGCTGCCCCTTCGGCTGCCGAGGAGTCCAACTCCAACCTCCGCCTCTTGGACTTCCCCTCGGCAGCTGCGACCTGGGACGCGGCACCGGACTCCTCACTCCCCGACGAGATGATAACCTGGGAGGGGAGCCGGGCCTTGCATCTCCGGCTGGCGGTGCGATCCCTGCCGCTGTGCTCCACAGCACCTTCTCCTCCCTCTTCATCAGTTGACGCTGCAGACAGGGAGAGATAGAAGACAGGCATCAGGGCACTGTACAATGGACTCATACACACATGACAGTTGTACATGAGTGGCATTGTCAAACTTCAGACATGGCATCACAATCCCCAACACACATGTCATTGCAACTCACACACATGAGCTATTCCACAGCCATATTGCAACAGCCAGCACCATCCATACACATACAAACAGCATGAGCAGCCAAAGGTGAGCCAGACATCACATGAAGCACAGGGAGTGCACTAGACATGCACACACGCCACCACAATTACATGCATGTGTACACCTCCGCCAACTGTCGCAGTGATGGGATGGGCATCCATGTCACATCTGGCAATCAGTCTTCTACATATCAGTCTCACATGCATCCATGTTGCATCACTGTTGCACCCATGTCAAATACACACACATGCACATGTACATGGTGCAGATACATGCAGCTGGAACCAACATCCATGTGTGACACCACAACCATGCCAACTTACATACACAGTAATCCAAACATGTGTGCTCACACATCTGCATTTGGCCTGCATGCTTACCCACACATACACCATCCATGTGTCTCACACATGAAAGGACTTGCATGTGTCAGCCTCACAGCCCTGTACATACACATCCATACATGGCCCTACAAAACCACATGTACAACCTGCACACTACTGGCACACCACCACACGCACAGCTTCAAATCAGTATGCATGTACACTTACCGCTCGACTCCAGACGGGTCTGCCTCTCAAGGACCTGGACGTGGAGCGCTGGGCGTATGCATTCCAGGACCCTCATCTGATGTTCCGACAGGTGACCCTGGTGCACCTTAGCATCCGCTGCCTTCAAGAGGCGCCGGGCCTTGTTGAGGGTCCTGGACCTGAAGTCCTCCCAGCGCTTCTTGACATGTTGGAAGTCGCGGACTGCCACCCCCTCCGCCTTGATGGCAGTCACGATGTCCGTCCAGATCCGAGTCCGTCCTTCCTTGTCAGCGGCCGACCTTCTGAAGAGGGCATCATACTGCCCCAGGACTTGCTCCACCAGGACACCAACTTGGGTGGCAGTGAAGATGGTGGCCCTCTGCCTCCCTTGCTGGGGGATGCAAGTGGTGCCAGATGGTGTAGTGCCCAACATGGCAACCCCAGAGGCAGGTGTGGGTGGGCAACTGGGTCCTGGGGCTGGGCTGCAGAGCGATGGAATAGCAGTCGGGAGTCTTCTGTTCCAGCAGGGGTGGTCACAGCAACAGCACCCCGGGCCGACATGCAGGCAGCAAATGGCAGGGCATGTGGGCAGCAGGCAATCAGGCAGCAGCAGATGGCAGGTGGGAGCATGCTCGGGGCTCTGGGGGGCAGTAATTCGGCCTTGTGGGCAGGAGCGTGGTCTTCCGTGTGTGAACACATGGCCAGCTTGATACGGAGTGATTTGGCACGTGAAAATCTAGCACGTCAGCGTGTTTTCGAGGAAAGGCCGTTAGCGCGTAAGCGCGTCAGCACGCGTACGCGATTTCATTGGACCAAAGGCCCTTAGGGCGTAAGCGCGTCTGTGACGTGCGCGCGCAGGCCTTTCCATGAACACGGGTGCATGTTACACGTCCAAGAACTGCACGTCCGAGTGTCAGCTCGTGTAAATGGAGGTTAGGGCCATAGCGCGTATACGCGGAAGTGACGTTGGACATGTGGGCCGGTTCAAAAGGCACGTGTAGGACGTCATTTCCTTGTACGTACTTTTCGTGGAGAGCGAGTGGGTGAATTCTGTACTTCTTGACGGTTCACACGCGATTTACTTCACAGCGTTTCTAGTTCATACTCCCTGTTACCTCTGACAGCTTTTTTCTGATTTTCTGTTGGGCCTGTTTCCTCAAACGGCGTTCACTTCTTCTTTTGTCCTGTCTCCTCAGACAGTGTACAATTCTTCTTTTGGCGGGGGTGTTTCCAACGCGCACACGCGCGTATTTTTCACGCTCATTTTCCAGGCAGACCGTGAGTTGCGCACTAATTTACCAACTGTGCTTGCCCCGTGTGTCGCGTACCGCTTCAGAGGTCATTGTAGGCTGCGTGTAACACGCGTACGTTCATTTTTGTGTTTCTGGGTGCCACAGCATAGTGCGGGTTCATTTTTCCATGCACGTGGTCTACGAGGGGTTGCATGCACGTTATATTCTGTTTTTGGGGTGCCTGTGCGTTGCGTGACCCGTCATCTTTCCCCAGGGGTCACATACAGCCTTGCTAGAGCACTCGGGTACGAATTCCATCTAGTACCCTACCCCTTTGACACCCAATTGCCCAGGACAATAGTTTGCTGCAATTCCCATACGCACAACAACATCAGTGCCATGGTTGGGAGGCGATCAAGCGGTAAGGGTGGCAAAGGTGGCCGAGCCTCAAGAGCTGGCCGTGGTGGGCGCGGTAGGGGACGTGGCCGGGATTTGCAGGGTACCCCTAGCCCGCCATGTGTGGAGGACCAGTCAGGGACACCAATGCCCCCCCCCATAGTTGAGGGAAACGTGGCTGACACCATCTCTGATCAGCCCTTGTTGGACCGGCCCATTGTGGCACCTGACCTGGCAGAGGGTGACTCCCAGGCTGACTTCCTGGTCGCCAAGTCTAGGCCACGTGTGGCATTGCAAGTTGGTGTCACCAGGCCACGTGGATCAGGGGCAGCTATGTCATCTGCTGCCCCGAGTAGGCAGGGTGGGGAGGCTGCAGGGGCAGCTGCAGCTCCATCCACCCCAGCTCTGACTCTCCCAGCCAGGGTAGTGTTGGTCCCAGTCCATCTTGCTAACGTTCCCCCTGACTACGTAACACTTCAGCCAATGCCTGCACCAAGTCCCATGCTCAGTGTGCATTCCCACACTCCAACTACCCAGTCCACAGGTGCTCCTGCCCCTAGTGGCCAGAGCGGCGCAGGCCACTCAGGATCCCCACTACCTTCCAAAACAAAGAGGAAGAGTGCTCGTCCACTACAGGCTGATACCCCAGACACGGCTACGCAGACCAGCACGCAAAGGAAGCCTAGCTTCAATGATGCCGAACGTGATGCACTTGTGCAGTATGTGTCCGCACACAACAGCGAAATGTTGATCACTTCAGGGTGCAAGACCACACCTGCCCGACGTCAGGCACACTGGCAGACCGTCGCAGACATCATAAGTGCCCTTTGATCAGTGAGGCACACAGCTGGTGAGTGCTACAAGCTCTGGAATGACCTTAAGCGCAGGGCAAAGAAAAAGCTGGCCTCAAGTCATGCCGCTACTCTGGTGACTGGAGGTGGGTCTCCACAAGAGGACATTGAACTCACTGTACATGAGTCTGTTGCTGGGACCTACGTCACAGTGGAACAGATCCAAGGTGTGGGAGATCTGCCAGATTACGAGGCATTGTCCGGTGAGTGCACATGCATGTGTGTGTGATCCATGTGTATGTTGTGTGTGTGAGGGGTTCTGATTGAGTGCCAGGTGAGGGTGTGTGTGCCTGAGTGGTTTGGGTCACCCATGTGCTTCATCCAAAACATTCTGCGTCCCTCGATTTGGGTATAACAGTATCCCTTCTGCCCACAGTAGACTTTTTGTGCAATATCACGCCAGTTGCCCTGGAAGTGGCATCTTGCAACAACATTGTTCCGTATTTCTCATTGTTCATTCAGGCTGATTGTTTTGATCCCCCCACTTTCACTACGCATTTCTCAGCCCTATTGTCAAACGATATGTGACATGCCTATGGTACATGCCATCTGTGTGATGGCATGTGTCATGTATGTGGATTGGACATGCCACTCACAGGCCAATGTGTGATGGCTCTGCTAGCCAGCATGCAGCTTATGTGTTGCTCTTCTATCTTGGTGTCATCAGTGTCTGGCATTTTCCTCCCCTTCAAACTCAGTGACAGTGCATGCATGGGAGGGTTATAGTCATGTGGGACATGTGTCAATCAAGTACTGGTTCTGTACCTTGTGAGGCCTAATTGTGTGTCATGGTGCTAATGCCTGTTTCCATTTTTTGTCTTTCATAGTTCTGCAGGGGATGACGCACTTGATTCTGTTGAGGGTGAGGAGATGGTGCAGACCCAGGAGGGATCTCAGGCACGACAGGGCACCAGTGGGGGACAGGGTGTGGTGGTGGGTGAGAACCCACTCTTGCTGCAGACCATTCTCTCCAGGGGTGTCTCTGGGTGCACCTCCCCAGACCTCTTTTCGGGTGTTGATTCGGATGATGAGACCTATGTGGCTTCACAGGTAGGTGTTTCTGGGAGGGATTCTGTTCTGTCCGACCCACCTGCACCAGGGGTACAGCCCACTATGGGGATGTCAGTGTTGGTAGGTCTGCCTTTGGTGGTTACGGATGCAGGGCCAAACTCTGCAACATCTGATCCTGTTCCTGGGCCAGCAGATCAGAGGGGGAATGCATTCCTGCAGCCTCAGGCAGTGCCGACACAGCAAGGCACAGTTCGCCTTGCCCCAGACAGGTGTGGTGCCCGCCAATGCGATGGCCGTACGACACCAGGCAATACCGCATGGGAGAAATCCATATACGGTATGGCAAACCAACAGGCAGCAGCATCTGAGATGATGGCTCAAGCTATGGAGAGGGTGGCCACTTCCATTGTCCCCCCAGAGAGGCAGATGGAGCAACTGCAGCAGGCAACAGATTCCATTTGCCAATCAATCAGGGAGGACATGTTGGCGTCCAACAGGGACAGACGGGCGGCCCTGGACACTCTGCGGGAAGCCATTTCTTTAGAGTCCCAGGGCCAGAGGGAAGCCCTGAGGGTAGAAGTCCGTCACCTCAGGCAGACTCTTGTGGAGGTTGAGGCTTCCACTGTCACGAGGACAGAACAGCTGCTGGAGCGGGTCACACGTACGCTCTCAGCAGAGATGCAGGCAACTCGGGAGGAGGTCCGGGCATCACTTCAGGTGGTGCATGGGGATCTCCGCACCATAATCCTCCAGAACGAGACCTTCCACACCCGCATGCTGGCTGCCATGGAGGACCAGACTAGGGCTTTGCGTGGGCTGCCTCCCATAGCACCACCACCACCTGTGGCGGCAGCAGCACAGGGTGATGAGAGCGACCACAGCGATTCTGAATCTCTCACGATAGCGTAGCCGTGCAGGCCATGAGCCCATGGAGGTGTTTTTTTTTCGCAACATCCACACAGGTGGCTGTTGGTGTGCACCTTGTCCTCCGACCTCCTGGGTGGCCTCCCCCACCCCTCTTGGCCCCCACATGGCCATTTTTGATTTTTGGATTTTGTTTTTTGATTTGTGAGTTTTTGTTACAGTGTGTTGCCTTGTGTGGCTCCCGTGGGCATCCACTGTATTCCGGCTGGGCCCATGCAGGCTTGTCCTGAGTTTGGGTTGGATGCTTGGGTTCGTGAGACACACACCCCTCCTGCTTCCTGTTACCATGGGCTTGCAAACGGTGTGCCCAAGTGACAGTAACTTACACAGTGACGTTGGACTCCCATGACATGTGTGGGCAGTCTGTAGTCAATACTGTGTATACATTCCTAGTGCATATTGTTGTAGTATTGTACACTGCATGGTGTATTGATGTGTGCTTGTGCATCCATGTCTCCCTCCTAATTTGCAGGTTCATTCCACATGTCTTCATAAGGCCGTCTACTTTGGAGATGGAGTTCATGTTGTAAGCAGTGCACTTCCAGATTTGCGTGGCACCAACACTGTACAGTTGGAAGTGGTCGATGTGCTAGCATCACCAGGTTGTAAGTCTACTTATCCTTTAACTTAGTACTGTCATGTGAATGCTATGTTTTGGGTGGCTAGCTGCATTGTATTGTGGTAAGTCTTTGGACATGTGTGTTCTCAGTTCTACATTAATGGGAGCATATTGTGTGTGGCCATTTTCCAATCTGGACACTGTACTTTGTGACACTTGTGTCATGTTTTGGGGATTCCTTTGTTTGCTCTCACATAGCATGACATGCCATGGTGTGTTGGGGGGCAGTGCTGGGGAGGTGTTGGGTGACATGGCACTGTTGTCATGTTGTATCTTGCAAGGGGGTAATGATTTTAGCAGCATAGAAGTGTGTCTTTTGATGACACAGCATTGGTGGTGTTTGTGTAGGTAGGGATGCACACAATGGAACACTACAAGGTGAACAATCTCAGGCTGCTATGGCTGTGACAGTTGACTGTCAGTTGACTCATCATCATTGATAGTCAGCTGGTATATGCCAGGGCTGTGTGCACTCCACAGGGGTGTGATTTTAGGTGAAGTAATTAGCCACCAGCTGTGTACGGGCTGCCTCATCCCGTGCCCTTTCCCCTCCTATGCGCAGCGGGCGTGCATGTGGTTGGGGATGTGGGGGCACCACCATGTCCACCGGCAGGCCCCTGCGTGTTGCAACGTTGTGCAGGACACATGCTGCCACTATGATCCTGCACACTACTGGGGGAGCGTATAACAGCTGCCCGCCAGAACGGTCAAGGGAGCGAAAGCATGACTTGAGCACTCCGAATGTGCGCTCCACTATGCCCCGGGTTGGAATATGGGCTGTGTTGTATCTTACCTCGGGTGGCGTGGTGGGGTTCTAAATTGGTGTCATCATGTGGGTGCTCAGAGGGTAGGCACTGTCCCCTGGGGAGGTGGTGATGGGTATCATTAGTGGGGTTGTGGCATTACTCAGTATCTGACATGCATGCATGTGCAGTGGCATTTATACTCACCAATCAGCCATGTATCGCCATGACGACCAGCTTCTAGGTCCCGGTTTAGGGTTGACATTCTGTAAATGAAACTGTCGTGGGTGGACCCTGGATAGTTGGCATATACTGAGGTGATGATTCCCTTGGCATCACATACTACCTGGACGTTGATAGAATGCCAGTGCTTGCGGTTTCTGTAGATGTGCTCAGATGCCCTGGGGGGACGTAGAGCCACATGGGTGCAGTCAATGGCACCTAGCACTTTTGGGAAGTGTGCCACCCCGTAAAAATCCTGGACGACAGCCTGCCTTTCTGCAGGTGTTCTGGGCAGGTATATGTGCCTGCGGACTGATGGGCATGCTGTCATGATGGCCAAGACCTGGTGTAGGCAGCATGACTGCGTGGCCTGTGACACCCCCACCACTATGGCACTTGTCCGCTGAAATGATCCAGTGGCCAAGAAGTGCAGTACATTAAGGACCTTCACGAGGGGGCTGAGTGCTTGGGAGCAGAGGGTGGGTGGTGTGAGGTCATCCTCCCACTCACTGACCAGGTTGAGTATTATGTGAGGTGGAAACCTGTACCTCCCATACACGTGGTCATCAGGCATCCCAAAAAGGCTGGTTCTGGGTGTAAAAATTCTGGCCCTGGCTATCCTCCTCCTCCTCCTGCGGTATCCCACGGCCACTGCTGCTAGGAATGGTATATTCATCCTGGCGTCTGAGCTTGTTTGTTGTTTGCACGCACTTTTATGCTCCGCGGGTCGACGTACGCCTGCTTCCTGCTTGTGTACGTGTTTCCGGATTAGCGCGTCTTTTTTTGCGTGTGGGCGTTCCGTGCATTTCCCTCCTGTACTTCCACGCCCACCACAGTAATACACGCACCCTGCTCGCCCAGGCCCAATCGCATGTGAAACTTCCCGTGAGCCCTGGAAGTACACGTACCCCGCTCGCCCAGGCCCAATCGCATGTGAGTTCCCGAAATACACGCTATTTTTGACACAGCGGGTGTCCGTGTTTGTTGCGTACCCCTTTGCACGTCATTTGTCCTAGAGGGCCACAGTATGGGACATTCATCGGAGCTGTATATACGGCTTTTTGTTAGCACACATTTTTTAAATGCGCAGGGACGCTACCACCTGCCTTCATGTGGCGGACATGTGTTGATGTACATAGTTGACTTTTGATTTGTGTCGTGAGATCGCCATTTCACTGCTGGGGGGTGGGGGTGCATGGGGACATGAGTGTGGGCCTGCTGGCAGGTGCCCCGCACTGCTGGGGGGAGGGGTGCAAGGGGACATGAGTGGGGGCCTGCTGGCAGGTGCCCCGCACTGCGGGGGGTGGGGGTGCAGGGGGACATGAGTGGGACATGAGTGGGGGCTTGCTGGCAGGTGCCCTGCACTGCTGGGGGGTGTGGGTGCAGGGGGACATGAGTGGGACATGAGTGGGGGCCTGCTGGCAGGTGCCCTGCACTGCTGGGGGCGGGGGTGCAGGGGGACATGAGTGGGGGCCTGCTGGCAGGTGCCCCGCACTACTGGAGGGTGGGAGTGCAGGGGGACATGAGTGGGACATGAGTGGGGGCCTGCTGGCAGGTGCCCTGCCCTGCTGGGGGGTGGGGGTGCAGGGGGACATGAGTGGGACATGATTGGGGGCCTGCTGGCAGGTGCCCTGCACTGCTGGCTGGTGGGGGTGCAAGGGGACATGAGTGGGGGCCTGCTGGCAGGTGCCCCGCACTGCTGAGGGGTGGGGGTGCAGGGGGACATGAGTGTGGGCCTGCTGGCAGGTGCCCCGCACTGCTGGGGGGAGGGGTGCAAGGGGACATGAGTGGGGGCCTTCTGGCAGGTGCCCCGCACTGCGGGGGGTGGGTGTGCAGGGGGACATGAGTGGGACATGAGTGGGGGCTTGCTGGCAGGTGCCCTGCACTGCTGGGGGGTGTGGGTGCAGGGGGACATGAGTGGGACATGAGTGGGGGCCTGCTGGCAGGTGCCCTGCACTGCTGGGGGCGGGGGTGCAGGGGGACATGAGTGGGGGCCTGCTGGCAGGTGCCCCGCACTACTGGAGGGTGGGAGTGCAGGGGGACATGAGTGGGACATGAGTGGGGGCCTAATGGCAGGTGCCCTGCCCTGCTGGGGGGTGGGGGTGCAGGGGGACATGAGTGGGACATGATTGGGGGCCTGCTGGCAGGTGCCCTGCACTGCTGGCTGGTGGGGGTACAAGGGGACATGAGTGGGGGCCTGCTGGCAGGTGCCCCGCACTGCTGGGGGGTGGGGGTGCAGGGGGACATGAGTGGGGGCCTGCTGGCAGGTGCCCCGCACTGCTGGGGGGTGGGTGTGCAAGGGGACATGAGTGGGGGCCTGCTGGCAGGTACCCCACACTTCTGGGGGTGGGTGTGCAAGGGGACATGAGTGGGGGCCTGCTGGAAGGTGCCCCGCACTGCTGGGGGGTGGGGGTGCAATGGGACATGAGTGGGGGTCTGCTGGCAGGTACCCCGCACTGCTGGGGGGTGGGGGTACAAGGGGACATGAGAGGGGGTCTGTTGGCAGGTGCCCCGCACTGGTGGGGGGTGGGGGTGCAGGGGGACATGAGTGGGACATGAGTGGGGGCCTGCTGGCAGGTGCCCTGCACTGCTGGGGGGTGGGGGTGCAGGGGGACATGAGTGTGGGCCTGCTGGCAGGAGCCCCGCACTGCTGGGGGGAGGGGTGCAAGGGGACATGAGTGGGGGCCTGCTGGCAGGTGCCCCGCACTGCGGGGGGTGGGGGTGCAGGGGGACATGAGTGGGACATGAGTGGGGGCTTGCTGGCAGGTGCCCTGCACTGCTGGGGGGTGTGGGTGCAGGGGGACATGAGTGGGACATGAGTGGGACATGAGTGGGGGCCTGCTGGCAGGTGCCCTGCACTGCTGGGGGTGGGGGTGCAGGGGGACATGAGTGGGGGCCTGCTGGCAGGTGCCCCGCACTACTGGAGGGTGGGAGTGCAGGGGGACATGAGTGGGACATGAGTGGGGGCCTGCTGGCAGGTGCCCTGCCCTGCTGGGGGGTGGGGGTGCAGGGGGACATGAGTGGGACATGATTGGGGGCCTGCTGGCAGGTGCCCTGCACTGCTGGCTGGTGGGGGTGCAAGGGGACATGAGTGGGGGCCTGCTGGCAGGTGCCCCGCACTGCTGGGGGTTGGGGGTGCAGGGGGACATGAGTGGGGGCCTGCTGGCAGGTGCCCCGCACTGCTGGGGGGTGGGTGTGCAAGGGGACATGAGTGGGGGCCTGCTGGCAGGTACCCCACACTTCCGGGGGGTGGGTGTGCAAGGGGACATGAGTGGGGGCCTGCTGGCAGGTGCCCCGCACTGCTGGGGGGTGGGGGTGCAATGGGACATGAGTGGGGGTCTGCTGGCAGGTACCCCGCACTGCTGGGGGGTGGGGGTACAAGGGGACATGAGAGGGGGTCTGTTGGCAGGTGCCCCGCACTGGTGGGGGGTGGGGGTGCAGGGGGACATGAGTGGGACATGAGTGGGGGCCTGCTGGCAGGTTCCCTGCACTGAAGGGGGGTGGGGGTGCAAGGGGACATGAGTGGGGGCCTGCTGGCAGGTGCCCCGCACTGCTGGGGGTTGGGGGTGCAAGGGGACATGAGTGGGGGCCTGCTGGCATGTGCCCTGCACTGCTGGGGGGCGGGGGTGCAAGAGGACATGAGTGGGGGCCTGCTGGCAGGTGCCCCACACTGGTGGGGGGTGGGGGTGCAAGGGGCACATGAGTGGGACATGAGTGGGGGCCTGCTGGCAGGTGCCCTGCACTGCTGGGGGGTGGGGGTGCAGGGGGACATAAGTGGGACATGAGTGGGGGCCTGCTGGCAGGTGCCCTGCACTGCTGGGGGCTGGGGGTGCAGGGGGACATGAGTGGGACATGAGTGCGGGCCTGCTGGCAGGTGCCCCGCACTGCTGGGGGGTGGGGGTTCAGGGGGACATGAGTGGGGGCCTGCTGGCAGGTGCCCCGCACTGCTGGGGGGTGCGGGTGCAGTGGGACATGAGTGGGACATGAGTGGGGGCCTGCTGGCAGGTGCCCTGCACTGCTGGGGGGTGGGGGTGCAGGGGGACATGAGTGGGACATGAGTGGGGCCCTGCTGGCAGGTGACCCGCACTGTTGGGGGCTGGGGGTGCAGGGGGACATGAGTGGGACATGAGTGGGGGCCTGCTGGCAGGAGCCCTACACTGCTGGGGGGTGGTGGTGCAAGGGGACATGAGTGGGGGCCTGCTGGCAGGTGCCCCACACTGCTGGGGGGTTGGGGTGCAGGGGGACATGAGTGGGGGCCTGCTGGCAGGTGCCCTGCACTGCTGGGGGGTGGGGGTGCAGGGGGACATGAGTGGGACATGAGTGGGGCCCTGCTGGCAGGTGACCTGCACTGTTTGGGGCTGGGGGTGCAAGGGGACATGAGTGGGACATGAGTGGGGGCCTGCTGGCAGGTGCACCGCACTGCTGGGGGGTGGGGGTGCAAGGGGACATGAGTGGGACATGAGTGTGGGCCTGCTGGCAGGTGCCCCGCACTGCTGGGGGGTGGGGGTGGAGGGGGTCTTGCGTTGGTGATCAGTAGTAGTAGTGGTGCAAGCTGACATGTGGCTTGCCTGGGGGGCATGCCCATGGTGGATGGGCTGCTTGCGGAACATGAAGTCCCCTGTGGTGTGGGCTGCCTGCAGGGGCTGTGGAGGGTGTAGAGGGAACACCTGGGAGGACCCACACTGCCAATTCATGTGTAGGACTCCCCTGCACCCCAAATATACACATACCCCAATCGCACAGGGCCTGTCGCATGTGATAATTCCTGCGCACCCCTGAAATACACGTACCCTGCTGAAATCGCGTGTGGGACTTCCCGCGCACCCCTGTAATACACGTACCCTGCTGAAGTCGCGTGTGATACTTCCCGCGCACCCCTGAAATACACGTACCCTGCTGATTTTGCGTGTGATACTTCCCGCGCACCCCTGATGCACACGTACACAGGACATTCGCGTGTGGAACTTCCCGCGAACCACTGAAATACACGTTCCCCGCTTGGCGTTTGCTGTTTGCCAGCCCTGTGAACTGGTATTGGGTTAGCGCAGCCCTTTGCAATTATTTGGGGATTTTGAAGGCTTTTCCTTGCGCGAGGGCGTTCTTGGGGGCGTAACTGGCGCTGCTGCAGGGTCGCTGCGCCACGCTGCGCCACGGCTGGTTTTGGATGCGAAAATCCATGAATACGCTGTGCGCAGAAATCGATTTTAGCGCACACGGCTGGCGCAGACATTCGCACGGGCACGCTGTGCGCCAGTCGCGTGCGCCACTTTTGTGGTCATCATGGCAAATCTACTATAGACTATTTTTGTATGTTCACATCTAAGTCAAATTATCTTTGGGAATTTAGAGTATTTCAGTATCTATATAGTGACCATTTTGTGATCTCCTTACAGGTTAAATCCTCATTTACTAACCTGAGGTTGTTAAATGTACCACATATTAAGAACCTTGAGTTAACTTCTTCAAAGAAAACATTTGATGGGATGCAAACAAGAGTTCCACTATACAGGAAGATACACTTAGTTCCAGCTATGGTCTCTTTATAAGTATCTTGGATGATTCTATGCCTTCTTGTCAGATTCTGGGTCTGTATCCACCTATTATGACTCACGTTTCTGGTATTTTCCTCAGGGAAGTGAGGGGCTTTAGTAGCACCGCCAATATCAAAAGGTCCTGGGTTGATGGCAATTGTTTTAGGGTGAAAAACATTTACTTTCCCTTTTGATATTCCCTACTAGTAATGGTGAATTTATTGCAGAAGCCCACCGAGAATATAAAAGAGTGATTGCTGCCAGAAAGGCTTCCTTTGATGTATAGGCCTGGGAAGAATTATGTCTAGCTGAAAGATTCAATCATTCCAGATTATCCTGAAATTTGGTTAATCATGGTCCATAGCATAGTAAGATTTCTATTTAACCTTGTCTATTATCTCTGTCTTGGCATGGGTGTCTCATTTCAGTAATCTCTACACGTCTAATTCCTTCCGGAAAGCCAAGGTACCTGCCCTGATGCATACAAGCTCTATATATTTGTAAGTGTCCCTGGATGAAGTAAGAGCTCCCTAAATTACACAAAGTAAGGGCCATAGTTCTAGACCTGATGGCATAACTGTGGATCTTTTTAAAAACATGACAGATTTCTGGGAACCTGTTCTCACTATTTTTTTCAATTCATTTCTGGTGAATAGTAATTTCTCTGTTCTGCACTCATCGTTTTGGAATTGAGATTTTTGGCGGAGTCGGAAGCGGCCTCATTTCTCATGTATGTTGGAGGTATGGCTTGACTCTATGACTGAGAGAGAGGGTTCCTTTCTGTAAACTCTGAGAGCGTGCTCAAGAGCGTACCCGAGTGTTACTGGGGACTAGCGCGTGTCGGGTGCAAGAGCCGGGCCAAGCCAAGGCCAACTCCAGGTACGAAGGAAGAAGCCCTGCAGTGGGGAGGCAGCAGCAGGGTGAGCTGCGGTAGTGTATGGAACAGCAAGTGTTTCCCGCCACCGTCTGCCGAGGTACTGCGATGGCCAGCAGTCTAATCTATAAAGGTACTCAGGAGGCTGTTCCATTGGCGTGAAGGTCTTCTCTCACCCCCACCTTCCTCCCTCCCTTTCCCCCCCCGCCCAACTAGCCTCTCCTGCCGCTTGTATTAACTGACAGGCTGCACAGGCAGGAAGCACTATATTGTCGTGTTGCGCTGAATTATGCTGACCTAGGTTGGGGGGAAAACAACATAATTAACAGAGAGTGAGTGCATGTGAGTGTGTATTTGGGTTACACACACTGTTAGAGTTTCCTCACACTGTTAACTGATTATAGCAGAGGAGTTACACGACCGCAAAGCATTTTCAGCACTGCAGCCAGAGCAAGTACAGTTGAAAGCTGCATTAATACGTGCGGTTGCAGCGAGTGAAAGCCATTGAAACGAGCATTTGAGCCGTTCATAAATCAACTGGAACACAAATAGAGTCCTACGGCCTGAGTGTTGTGACGATCGCCAGGGAGACTGAGGATGCTTGTCCTCTTTGATCCCAACAGCGAGCTGCCCTCACCTGTGCAATCCTTCTACGGTACCATTATTTAAAGAACAAGGATATTAATTTCCTGATTTACGAACTGATTCTGCAGCTAATATATTAAGCAGTTGCTATATCTTGCTGACAGCTATGCCGCCAAAGATAAACCCAATAAATCAAACTACAATCTCAAGAAGAGTAATAAATCAATGTACAATACAGTAGTGTAGCGAATAAGGAAGCAAACAACTTGAAAGGACAGTTGGAGAAAGGAACAATACCAGCCTTGTTCCAAAAGTTCCAAAAAATTACTCCAG
The DNA here is from genome assembly GCF_040938575.1 of Ambystoma mexicanum. NCBI lineage: Eukaryota > Metazoa > Chordata > Amphibia > Caudata > Ambystomatidae > Ambystoma > Ambystoma mexicanum. The sequence continues at coordinate 429,254,880 of NC_090941.1, read as the reverse complement.
TGACAGAAGGAAATGTCCAGCCCATTGACATTACAACTTCCAATCAAATCAGCAATACTCCATTAGAAACAACAAACTATGATGACATTGATAATAATTCGCTTTTGGATCTATGTCTTTCCATTCAAAGAACTATGGCTGGTTCAGTAACAGAGGAATTGAATGGTAATAAGAACTTGTTAGTTGTGGAAGCACAAGTACATAGATCATTCAAATATTAATCACAATGAAGCATTACCATCTATTCCTAGTAACAGCTCATTTATGACTAACTCAGGACACCACCCCTCAACTTCTATGAACAAGTCCCCTCTAGAGCCAACGACCAGCCGATTATCTGAGTCACCCAACCTCTTAATTGACCTAGAAGACTCAGGGGCTGTCGAGGAACTTAAGTCAAATAAGAGACAATGCTCTAGTTCAGAGGCAATTGCTGAGTTATAGTCCACTATGGTTTCCATGCAGTTTGCGTTAAAAATACTACTGAAATTGTGTGGAAGAATTCATGTGAACTCAGTTATACAATTAGGACTCCCGGATCCCAGGTCTACCTATACTTCTGGCGATCAACCAGAACCATCACCTGCAAAAGAACAAGAAGTGTCTATTGTGCAGGATGTAATCAATTTGGTCCCAGATACAAATTCAGAGACACCGCTCTCCAAAAAACAGAGGCGCAAAGCAAAAAGAGCAGCAGCCAGGACTGAGAACATAGAAGTCAACCCTCAGACCATAACTGCACCACCGTTAACTAAATAAAAAAGAAGCAGGGAAAAGAGCCCATAAATCCAAGAAAAGGGAGGCAAACGGCCCTGGGACCTTGACTAGTTGCGTCCTATCTGGAAAACCGGACGAGATCTCAGAAATGAGTAGTGATAACACCAATTCAACATTCAACTCCACACAGGAAGGTACGATGGGTGATAAATATTCTACCCTCGTAGAAGAAACACCTGAAGCAGACAAGGTGGAACTACTGAGGAAATCCAAGGCTCAGGAAAGCACAATATGTGTTATAAAAAATCTGAACCAAAAGAAGAGAGATAGATGGCTAACAAGATCCGAGGTTATAGCCAATATACATCTTATACCCCAGCTGCGTATGATTATGTTGGAAGACCTATTATTCGTAGAGCCGCTCTGAACTTGCAATCCAAAAGTAACAGCTTTACACTGCAGAGTGATAGCCACTGCACAATTGATACAGAACTACAAACATAGTTTAATGCAAGTAGAAGTTGAAGTGGATGTGAACCAAGAGGAAGACGATATTAATCTGTTGAAGCGAACCAGCAATCATCCTAAATCTAAAAACAATAATAAACTAATGCGCCTAGAAGGGAAGAAGGTCCAAATGAGTGACATTCAGGAGACACTAAAATGGCTGGCAGACTCACTACCTATGGCGCTACAGAAACCCTGAGATAGTTCATTAGTGTCATGGAACACTTGTGGTTACAAGCACCTTTCATCCAACAATGGATCATTATCGATTATTAGTAATCATACTTTTATACTACTTCAGGAGACCTGGTTAATGTCACCTATTGCTATTGATGGGTATACTCTGTACCATTCACCTGCAAATAAGGGGGTGTGTGGCCGCCTGTTTGGTGGCCTAATAATTGGGGTTGCTAACTCACTGACCAGTCGGAAACTTATCACTGCCTCTGGAGACTTTGTTAGTGCTGCAGAGGTTAAGGTTCCAAGTGATGAGGAGCTGGACAACATACTTCTGGTGAATATTTATAGCCCCCCAGGGGCAAAGTACAGAGAGAAAATATAGGAAACATTGCATGATCTCTTGGGAGAATGGTTATTGGACATAAACAATCACTCTGTTTTGTGGCAGGGGATTTCAAGGTGGAGGGGGTACGGTAGATTATCCTCACAGTATCGAGAGACACAATATTGATGATATGGAGGGTGACTGTTGGGCTAGTTTTTTTGATGGTTGGGAGCTTGAAATTGTCAATGGCTGGACCTTGGGGGATAGGCCGGGTAAAAGCACCTGGAGTAATGGCTCCACTTGGAGCATACTTGATTATATTTTTCTGAGTGGTAGGGTCACATCTAGGGTCAGGGAAATGACAATTTCCAAACACCCCTATAGCGACCATGAACCATTGATTATGAATTTAGGTATAATCAATCCAATTCAGTTCAGCTATTGGTGAATCAGGCAGCTAACCAGGTGCAATGGACAAATAGGAACATCAATAAGGCTCTAAATGCAATTAATGGGTGGGACGAGAAAAATGCAGAGCTGTTTAATCTAATGACCTTTGAAGAAATCAAAGGCTGGATTACTACATTTGTGGGCAACAATGTAGGCAAAAATGCTACTACGTATGCCTCCCTAGTAGTGAGGGACCGAACAATTGATAAGGTGTTAAATGTTCTTAACAGAGAACACAAACCATCTGACCGATTGGGGTATCATGCCAATCTGAAGAAATATTCCTCATTCCTAGCTCGAAATTCAGATAGAGAACTGCTAGAGCCCCTAATCAATTCCCACCTTAACAAATCTAGTATTGACAGGGATTCATTACATATTATTTTTATACATAGATCACCTCGATTCACATTAATAATCATGCAGAGAGAAGTAAGAGCCAACTCAATTCTTATAGCCTGAATAGGAGTTCCCTTAGGAAGACCCAAGATGCAGATCCAAATGCAACTCTCAAGACAACTGACCCATAGATCATGATTCATATAAGAGGTTTCCAGTGCATTAATTGTGGGTGATATAATGACACAACCCCAATCAAACTGTATCCTAAACTGGGAAATGCACATTTCTTTATTGTAAGCATAATTGCAATAGCTTTACCATGGCTTTTTGTTTAGAGCCATTTGCTCATTTGGATGCATTTCTACCCCATAACCCAAGTACTGAAAATTATGCACATGATACAGAGTCCCACCTGATGTAACAATACTTTCTTTGTCATTCTTAACTCTACCATAACACATACATTCATAGTTGTCTGAATTACCAACCAAGTTGTTAATTTTGGCTTAATCAATCACTGCATTCACACTTCTGCATAGACCGATACAGGTGTAATCAAAAATGGTCAGGTCATCAGCAGGATCATCATATTTGCTACGTTTAAAGATTAGGCTGAAATGGGACACCTTCCATGAATTGGAGATTTGACCAGACTCCTCAATGTGCTTAAAAAGGGTACGCAAAATATCTGCCCAGTGCTCCGTGGTAGTGTGCCTAACCAAATTGGAAACACTGTATGGACCTGGAGCTCTGGATATCTTTAGTCTGTTAATAATATCTATCATATTATCCCATTCAAAAACAGATTCAACGGATGAGCAGGAAATGGTGGGCTAATGGGATATTTTGCAGCACAATTATTGTGTAGACACAGTTCCCATGTTTTACTCGCAAGTGAATTGGCTATACTAGAGGTTGTCTGAGATGATGGCTATTAAATCATATCATTCTCTCCGCACTACAGTTCAAAACAAAAGGCGATACCATTTTAACCAGTATTGATATCTATTCTTAAGTTTCCTTATTTATTTGTTCTGGTCATCTATACATTGTTTTTTTAACTTTGTAATCTCCTGTCTCATAGTTCTTATTTTTAAGGTGAGCAACTTTTCATATTGTGAGTATGCTTACTTCCCCGATGCAGTAGAGTACCATGCCCTCTGCAAACAAAAAACGATTGATAAACAAGCTAATCCATTCTATAATTAAATTAGGGGAGCTGCAGTTTTTATATACCACTTCCAAATTACACATGTATCTAGTGATAGCCTTGATTTTTCTATCCGACCATCCAATTTTATTCCAGGAATTATTTATTCCAATTTCACCCACTCTATCTTGCTCAGGAGATTCAGTGAATAGCCTTCCGATCTTAGCTTCCAGTAACCCATGGTCACAAAATTCGATGTGACTTACTGGCATATCCTGAACCTTATTAACAAAGCAATACTTCCATAGTGATAATCAATTATATATTGGGAGACACCATAATACCAGATCTTAGATGCCGGAATGTCACCATTTGTACAGCCATTAAACATGTAAAGTCCCAAGTCAAACAAAGTTTTGACCACAAACGCGCTGAACACCTTGATTTTAGGTGCTTCTGATCTTTTACCAATACCATCACTTCCCCATTTTCAAAGACTTATAGATGTATATGTTGAGCTTATGAATAACTGTAACATGAGGTCAGTGTTGCCAAATTGGCCTTTACTCCCTCATTATTCTGTAGAAACTGCATGGTTTAGGAGATTGGTGGCTTTCTTTGTTCTGCTAAACTCTATATATCTTCATCAATTGAATACATGTTGAAATATATCATGCAAGAGTTACTGCTACTGCCAAATATGATATACACATTTGGGGGTATGGTAATCTGTCTCAGTTACAAATCCACAAAAAAAACGTTTTTAAAACAACTGCTGGGTTTGCATTGTCCCCTGAAAATTGTTGCAGTCCACCAATAACTATGGCTAACCTACTTGGACAATGAATTTAAATTGGATCAGTTTTGTTTATGGCTATGCATTTGGGGTAATTCCAATGCTGACCGATCCTAACAGATTATCGTTTGGCTTTTAAAATCCCCCAAAATCATGATCTCTATAGCTTGCAAATCGGCAGCCTGACGTGCTGATTTCGAATGTTTCCCAAAAATATCTGCTATGTTCAAACTTCCTAAATTAACGTTGTCTGATTCCCTGAGCATGCTTCATTTAATTTTGCCTAAAATCTGTTAAGGCAAGATGAGCTTCTAGTGATCATGTGGCTGTCATTTGTGTTTTTTGCAATACTGGCCAAGAAGATATTTTACATATGTTATATTTTTTTGTCCAATGTATGATCACGTTCGCAAACACACTTTAATGCCTTTATTACGCTATTTTAATTTTCACCAGTGCAGACCAGAAATGCTTTTTATCTTACTAACACTCCCCTAATTTCTTGGGCCCTATTGACTTTTTTGAGGTCTGAGTAATCAATCAGGAAAACGTTTTTAATGAATTCTTAAAATCATGCTTTAATGGTGCATTGATGTCACCCAAATATTAATCAACCATACTGTTTATGTATCCTGTAATGTATAGCAGGATATGCTGTTTTCTGCTTTTTATGCTGGTGTTTACTGATTTTTTACTGTGTATTTTGTTGTCTGATTGAAAAGAAACCTTGTATGATGAAGAAAAGCTTTTAACATGGGGTCTTCTCATAAAAATGTAGCCCAAAGAGCTAAACATATTCTGTTTCAATTTCTAGATGGTTGGCCTGTCTCTAGATCTTATCATGAAGGGTACTGAAACAAATGTTAAAAATTAAGCTGCCCAATTTCGATATATTTGCATTTTCACGATGTAAATTGAATATTTGTATGAAATGATAAACTCTTATATGCATCTGAAATATATTGAAAACTCACATCAAAGTTAGACCTCACTTTAATGTTGCTTTTATATGGATAAGATAGCTCAGCAGTTTGAGCTCTCTGCTGCGATCTGAGCGTGATGTGTAGGTCGCAGGTTCGAATCCCGGCAAGGCCAACTCAGCCTTTCATCCTTCCGAGGTCGATAAATGTGTACCAGTTTTCAGTTGGGTGATATTATATGTAAATATGTGCTCTGTAAAGCACTTTGGATTAAGGCGCTATATACATAACACATCATTATCATTATTATATAAGTTAGAAGCAAAATTAATGTACATATTATACTGACTGTGCAAGACCGGGCAGGAAATTCATATTTTGTACATGTACAATAATATACATATGAAAACGTACATCAAAATCAAAACTGACGTTGATGTCCTATTCCAGGAGAGGCAAATTGGGTAGTGGTATGAACTGTACAACTCTTATAAACCTCCTCTTCGTATATTAACTCACAATAAAGACAAACCTCACTTTAATGTGAGTTTTCATATTTATAGAAAGCATATAGGACAGACTTAGTTCATGGCTATATTTAAAAATAATCATACACTATGTATGTGTCATACACTCAAATGACAGACACTTAAATGCCAAACACACCATGCCTTACACCACACACTCTTACAACACATGTGTTAGGAAAGATTGTATGCATTGCCCTGTGGGAGACTGCACCAGCCTTGTCCTCTTGGCAGTAGTTAACCCATCCTTTGGTATAAGCATGTTGGTAGAGTGACTGAGCTGCCAGGCTTATCTCAAGAGGGGTCAATGTCAGCTGTAGGGTTGCAACATAGAGTTTCACAGTGACAAGTATCCAAATAAAACTTATACTGAAGGTTTCTTGATTAAACAATAATTTTATTAATTTAACAGTCAGTTTGAATACGCCTTCGTTAGAACGGAGAAAAATATGTAACACAAAATATACTTCAATAAATACACACTCTCAGTTTCACTAAATCAACAGATAGCCATTTGGGATGGCACACAAATACATCCTACACCCTGAGGTGACTTGGGACACTGTGGACATTAGTACATCACTGGTACATTTAGAGCAATAATGAGTTTGGTGTCAAAAAAGGAAAAGGTTAAGTGGAGAAAACAATGGTTAACAAGTTTCTCAAACAGGTAAGCACTTAAACCCGACCCATGCAATGTAGATTAACCGTTTCCCAGCTACACAAGTAAAGAATGTATTTACGTGGATACATTTCTGTTGAGCCACAAGCTGGGAGGCTTGTGAAAGGCAGAGCTGCAAGCAACTCTACAAAAGGCAGTAAATGCAAGCCTCAACTGAGGACAAGCAAACTACAAGCAAACTACACAGCGAGAGGTAAGTACCCCTTAGTTCACAGTACCTTCACAGTACCTTAGGTTTGAAGAAATTGGTTCCAGCTGGCTTCTGTTCCAGGTGTAGTATGGTAGATCCTGTTGTTCCTGGCCCTCAGTCGTGGGGACAAGAGGGAGGACGTCTGAGGACTCCTGCACTACGATTTGAAGATCAGCATCATCAATGGGAAAACTGCAGATAAGCGGCACTTTGTGGTTTCATCTTATCGGGAATAGCACCACTGTGGTTCTCGGATACCTTATGGGTTTTCCTCGCTTCTAGGAGGGTACAGCACTCTGTCGAGGTGGCTCAGGCTTGGTTAGTCCTGCTTCATGGGAGTCTGGAGGATCTTCCTGTAGCTCGGTGCCAAATTATAGACGATGCACTTGATTCTGGTGTTCCTCTCCCTGGCACTCAGTTCCTGCAGCAGCAATGCAAGTACAGCCAACATCGAGAGGATTTCCAGAGGAGTTCATCTTGGGGTCGATTGGTCCCACCAACCCAATGGGAGAAGCTGTCCTTTTCAAGCATCTCTTCCAAGTTCTACTTTGGATTCCTTCATCCAGTGGTTGACTCTGCCTTCTGTCTAAAAGACCTTGCCTTTTAGGCAGGTTTCTCCCATTCATTTGCAGCCTAGCTGTCACTCACACAGAAGGGTAGCAGGGTGGCTGTCCTCCAAGGACAGCCAGCCATCCAATTACCTTTGGGTGCATTCCTGTAACCAAGGGGATTCATTTATTTATTTATTTATTTATAATATGCTCATAGCCAAATAATGGCTTTACATATACAAACAATTTACACACACAAACAATTTAACATACAAAAATCACACAATCCATAAAAGTTAAAAACAGATTTCATACAAAAATACTCTCAGATAAATCCTTTAAAAGTGTTAAGACTAGTTTGTAAAATTTCATCATATGATAAATTAAATTGATATCATTTCCTTCTAGTAGTTTTTTCCAAATGATTTCAACATCCTCAGTAATACTGGTGTTATTATAGCGTAAGAGAAATTTTCCACGAATAAATGCAAGACTTTCACAGTAACATATTAAGTGCTTCGCATTTTCGATTTCTAAAATTCCACATAATCGACAGAACCTTATATTTCTCTCGAGCTTAAGTTTAGCTCCTAAAATTTCCAGAGTATCACAACGGTTGAACTTAAACAAAAAGTACTGTCTTATAGTGGCTGCGGTCGGAAACGCAAGTTGATATTTAGGTTTCTCAGTTGTTGGCGACCAGTATTCTAGGAATAAACCACTTGCGGATTTTGTGGACAGAGTAATCATATCACGTTCTTTTGCATGGCTATATATAGCTCCTTGTAATAAGTTTTTAATCTTAGTTTGCTTGAGGAGTAGCCAACTCTTTGAATTAACTGTCGCCCATTTCTCATATATCGTATGTAATCTGCTTAAGGATACAAACTGTTTTTCATGACCCTCCTTAGTGAATGTTTTCATCAGTTCAACCACAAAAGTACTAATAGATAGCATACTTAATTTAGCGTATAACATTGCAGATTTGTATTCTAAAATGTCTTTCGCATATCTAAAGTTACATTCTAATAAAATGTATTCACAGGATGTTGAACTAGGTAACCTAAACAGTGATTTTAAAATGTTTCCTTCTAATAAACACATTTCATTGGCAAATTTACTCCCCCAGATCTCAGCACCATATAATAAGCAGGATATTATCTTACTTGCGTACAGTAATAAAATTGTATTTACAGAGATGCCTCCTTGTTTTCCTATAAATTTACTAATGGCACCGGTGTTATTTAAACATAGCAGTTTAGTAGCCTCCCAGTGGGGTTTCCATAGTAGCTTAGAGTCAATTATGACTCCTAAGTAACGGTAACAGTCAACTTTTTCAAGTATTTCTGAATTCAGCATCCACTTAAAGTTGTTAGACTGTGTTTGCTTCGTAGTGCTTCGTAGTGCCTTTGTTTTTGCGATATTAATCTTTAACCCATTATTTTCAGAAAAATGGAGTAAACAGTCTAATCTTGATTGAAGGCCTGCCGGTGTGTAGTCTAATAAAACCAAATCATCAGCATAGCCTAACCAGGGTAGCTCTATTGTGCCCGTCCTCACTGGGTTAACAATGTTTTTGTCTACCTCGTTCATGCAATCGGCTAGGTAAAGATTAAACAATGTTGCTGCTAGTCTGCAGCCTTGTTTTACTCCACAAAAGGTGGAAATTGGTTGGGAGAGCCGTTCTTCACCATCTAGACGTATCCTAACAGAGATATCAGAGTAGAGTAACTGTATCATAGCTAGAAGGCCTTCCAGAATCCCCCAAAGTTTCAATTTGGACCAAAGTTTACCTCTTATTACAGTATCGAAGGCCGCAGAGTAATCTATGAACACCACATATACTGGAAGTTTACGAACATACCAAGAATACTCAATTGCTGATACTAGATTAATTATATTATGAGTAGTGGAGGATTTCGCTCGAAACCCCGCTTGGTATATTGGTAGGATCTTCTTCTTCTCTATCCATATATCAAGGTCGTCGAGTAAAACTTTTGCAAATAATTTAGCCGGGATATCCAGCATCGCTAGCATGCGATAGTTACGAGGGTCTTTCCGTTCTCCCTTTTTGTAAATTGGCAGAATGACACTTTCATGCCATGTTTTTGGAATCACCCCATTCATGCCAATCCATCTAAAAACAGATATAAGGCTTTAGCCCATACTTCTGGAGCTAAACGTAAGAGTGCATTACATGTCCCATCGGGGCCAGTGGCTCTAGAAGTATGCAATTTCCTTATCATATTAACCAAGGAAGATTCGGAGAAGTTACCTACCCAGATTGCTCGTCTAGACAGTGGGCTGATTTTAATAATCTCTTCAGAGCCCAGAGTATGTATGACGTGCGTGATCCACTCATTTTCTCCCACGCAGTTAATAGGGAGGTTACGTTTTTTTGCATCGTTTATTACGCTCCACATCCCTTGTTGGTTATTACTTCTCGCTTGGTCTGCAATCCTTAACCAGATTTCACTTGCCTTGATTCATTTATGGTTACTCATCCACTTCTTATGTTGTTTTTTTAGCCATTTTATTTGTGAGGTAGCTTCGGTGCTCTTGGTTTCAGCAATTTGCTTTATAGCCTTCCTCAAGATGTTTTTTGCTTTGTTTATTGCCGGGTCATAGGAATTATGTTTGCCATGAGTAAGATTCCATTTTTCACCATTGCTGGAATACTCTCGTTTTTTAGCGGTAGCGCTATTACCGCCGGATTTAAGGGTCCGCCAAAGCAGGACTTTGGCGGATTTCTCCCCAGCTCTGAGCTGGGGGGAAATCCGCCGAAAATTCACGCTATTACCGCCGGCGGGAAATCCGCCGGCGGTATTAGCGCGAAATTTCCCCATTGAGCCCAATGGGGAAAGGGGCATTCCCGAATGGGCTCAATGGGGAATGGGGATTGACATTACCGCCAAACTCGTGATCCGGCGCTATTAGCGCCGGGGAGTTCGGCGGTAGGGCTAATACCGCCCGCGCTAATAGCGTTACCATTACCGCCCAAGTCATGATGAGGTCCATAGTCAATTGTGGATAAGTTACCCCAACCAACTCTTGTTATCCCACGGTTGGCATCGCCTTTAGTGTGGCCATTTAGCATTGAAAGCTGTTGGCTAATGATCAGTTTACACCAGGCATCACCACACCTATTGGGAAATTCCATTGTAATGGGGCCGGAGATCTTATCGTCACACAAAGGGTCTACAAGTAAGAATATCTTGGTATTAAAATCTCCTGCGATAATGATAGGTAGCACAGCATTGTATTCTAACAATATTTCAGTTAACATCTCAATGTTCTCTTTGTTCTTAATTCCATTCGGGGGATTGTATATGTTTATCAACAAATAATTGGGATGGTGGATACTATTAGTTTTGACAAACACTCCCAGGATCATATTATTTGACCAGCTAGATTTTACACCGGTCCATGGGTATTTGATAGCTGTTAAAAGTCCACCTTTTGGGCGGCCTTTCAACCCTTTGCATGCTAAACTTTGGAAGGAGCACCACCCATCTATTTCACAGGGGTCACACAGCCATGTCTCTTGCAGTGTGACCAAGCTGAATATGTCTAAATTATTAAGGAGACCCGCATTCTTCTCATAGTGCATATTCCCTCTGCTGTTCCATGAAATCATCATGCTAGTGTCATCAGGAACTTTGTTCCAGTCTGGATTTGAATTCTATTGGAAGCCATTGCCAATAGCCTGCGGTGTTTGGATCACTATTAGACATGCCGTGAGCTTTTACATTACCGGGTATTCTCGGTTGGTTATCCTTACTAGCTTGGATTTGATTTACTATTGCTTTAGTACATTTATGTGATGAAATCGAATTAGTTTCAGTATGAGTCGTAGTCAGATTTACAGATCTTACATTCGCATTTCTCTTTACTTCAACAGGTATTCTCTGGTATTTCACTCTACGCATAGAAGTTTCTGTGCAGGTGAATCCAAGTTTAGTAAAGCACTCGTGGTAACTAAGTATACATTCATGGGTGGAGGCTTCTAGGCACCACACATTGGTCGTGATTAAATTTGGAGTTACTAATTGGTCAACGATCTTAAAGTCACTATATTTTACCATCCGCAACGGTACTACTAGTGAACAGAGTTCGACTATTCGATGTCTGTTTAGTAACACTAAGGGATCATGTTTATCAATTGCCTGAAACTGTAGTGCCTTGACAAAGTGTAATGGGTCTCTCTTATAGGTAGGATTGTGCACTTTGTCATCACTATTTTCACCAAAGCGGACAACTTTTTCTACTAGTTTCTCTGCCTCATCACATTCATGGGTGGGGACAGCCTCAGAAAATGAAACTAGGTTGAGACAGGTTCAAATTGTTCTTCTAGGAAGAGAGTTTTAATGGCTTTTAGTACCTTGGTAGAGATTTCATTATTCTTATTCGTCTTTTTACCTCACTTTTCTTTTTGACTTATAGGAACTACCCATTCATCAAGTGTTGGTGCCACTAGCTTAATTTGTTTTGGGATCTTGCATGTTTTACTTGGATTTTTTTGTTTTTTAATGCTACCTTTACCAATCTTATCAACTGGAGCATGGATTGTAACTATATGTTTACCGGAGAAATTAGGTTCTTTGGTAATATGGATTGGTTTGGTTTTCATAACTTCCATAGTACCCTCTCCTGAGCAGATAATTGCACATTTTTCTACTTTATTGGGCAGAGTCTCATCATTAATGATGCATCCGTTCGTGAATGGTCTCTCACACACCCCATATGAGGATGGTTGCTGAATTTTTTCCAGTTTTCTTTGGTTCATTGCTTTTTCTTTCCCCTTTTTCAGCTTTTTCTTATACCAGCAGACTGTAGCATTAGAATCAATAGAATATCCCACTTGATGGTCATGTATTGCCTTAGATGTATTTACGTCGATCACAGGACAACCTTGAGTAATCGGGGTTATAATTGGTTCAGTATTAGTGGAGGTTTCTCTGAATGTTGTGCTTACTTTAGAGGAGTTAACTTGCAGTATAGTAGTGTGACTATCTAACTTTCGTTCAATTATGTCGCATCTTTCAACTATCTCATTTAGCACTCGCTCTAGAGCTTCCCACAGTTCCTCATTTTTCATGAGAGTGAAGCTCTCCTTCTCCTCAGATTGTCGGCTGTTTATGGTGATCATACTAGCATTCATACAGGTGTTGGGGACAGCTGTATTTGTGTTTATCTCATTAGGGCAAGTGGCAGTGTATTTTATTAAGCCTGAAATGGGGTCAACAATAATTCTGTCTTTTGCGTTTTCATCTAATTTACACCATTGACTAGGATTATGACTGCTGTCCATCTTGGGGGCAGTATCATAACATATGTCTTGTTTAGTTGATTTATGGGTAATGGGGTCGGGTGCTTGCCATTTTTTTAGATCTATAGAATAGGGTAAGTCCGGTCGATGCACTGCAGTACTACTCCATATAGCCATGTCGGTACATATGTTACAGGAGTCTAAGGTGTGTCTACCCTTGTATGGTTTCAGCTCTTCTTTGTTGTTTTGACTTTCTAACAACTCAGAAAGAAACTTAGAACCAATGCATGGAAGTCTATTAGCAAGATCTTCTACTAGTTCGGCGCTTGTCTCAGATCTAACACTTTCAGCTAGTATAGAATTAGCTGACTTTGTTGGCTCGATTTTGTCAAAAAAAGACGTCATTTTGGCTAATTTGGCCTCCGGTAGGAGACCCTGTTTGCCTATGATCTTTCTTTTACACGCACGATTGGGGCGCTGAATCATCTCAGTAATTTTTTTCACTTCAATATCAATACTGTTATTAGATCTTAAATTCATTCTCAACCTAAATTTATTTTAAAAACAAGAGAAATGTTAAATTACTATTATAATTCCACACACCTTTATTGTAATATACACAGGTGGAATCTTTTAGTAGAAATCTGTGTTGCGTTAAAAATATAAAAAGCAGACCTAGTTGGTTTCCTCTCATGTATTAGTATCTAATTCACTTAATTGAACTTATATATGGATCTCGCGCAATGCGACTCGCGCCTCGCACCGCGAACAGCCAACAGCACACTTTCGTGCACTTACAGGTGTGCGCGCGAGGTGCGCTGCATGCTGGGAATAAGTTCCAGTTCAGGGTAAGTGGGGGCGAGGGACCAAGTAGGTCGGGCCAATCCGATGCCCTAGAAATTCTAAGCAGGAAAAAAAAAAAAAAAATTAAAAAATTCATTAAAATCATGTGTATACACACAAGGTGTGTCTTAAAACATACGAGGATCGGGTATATTATCTAAGAGTGGGCGTGTCTAAGAGGGGCTGTATTAGAGCGTTTGTACAAGGAGGGTGGGCGTATCCAAGAGGGGCTGTATTAGAGCATTTGTACAAGGAGGGTGGGGGTATCCAAGTAGATTCAAACCCTGAGTCACACAGAGGGGGAATAACGTGCTAAAACAAACCGCTCAAAGATATTTACTGCAAAGTCAGGCAGAGACCCAGTGTTGCTGAAAAGGACTTCCTCCACGTGTCTTGCCGACTGTGTCCTCAGAAAAAAGACGCTTCCAAGTGAAATCCAAGAAGCGTGTAAAATTCCAGCTCAGCCAACAGCACACTTTCGTGCACTTACAGGTGCGCGCGCGAGGTGCGCTGCATGCTGGGAATAAGTTCCAGTTCAGGGGAAGTGGAGGGGAGGGACCAAGTAGGTCTGGCCAATCCGATGCCTGCAAAGTCAGGCAGAGTCCCGGTGTTGCTGAAAAGGACTTCCTCCACGTGTCTTTCCGACTGTGTCCTCAGAAAAAAGACGCTTCCAAGTGAAAACCAAGAAGCGTGCAAAATTCCAGCTCAGCCAACAGCACACTTTCGTGCACTTACAGGTGCACGAAGAGGGGATTAAGCACAGGTGTTTTGGGCACCTCTCTCACTTCCTGCCTTGCCAGACATGCTGGAACCAGAGGCGGGCTTCAGCAGTGAACCCTGCCAAAGACAAAATGAACAAAGAGACCAAACCTGGTTTGATGCGCATCGTAACTCTCAAGAAGGACCTTTCCAACAAGAAATGGTGAAAAAAGAAGACCAGGATCTTTTTGCCAAAATGGGCACCCATGGATGTCTTACTGCAGCTGCAGCAACAGGGGGATACTAGGTAACCCATCCAGCATCCTTTTGAAAGATAGGGTGTGCTGGGTCTAGAAAGTTAGAAATCTAAGTAAAGTCAATTTCACTTCACTGCTCTTGGAAACAGTAGTTTAATCAAGAGAAGGTATTTAAACCTTTGGGAAATCTGAAAGACTTCCCTGTGTCACTGCAAGGAAGGTGCTGTCTGTCTCAATGTAAAAAAATGATGCCTATGGAGTTTGCCAGACTCCAAAACCAAATGAAACACAGTGTTCAAATCAAAGACAAATACATGAGAGAGTGGGAAAAAGGTCTAACTCTCTCCAGGAAGAAAATTCAAAGTCCTAATGTCCAGCAAAAGAGCTGGGGGTCTCTAAGGAATAAGTGAATTAGCAAATGTCTATGAATGCTCCCTAACAACATGCATGTACAACACAGACAATTACACAACTCACACTTGCAACACAACCACTTAAGAGGCATGCTCCTACACCCAATTTTCTTATGACACATGCTCTTATGACTCAAACACCCTTATGACACATGCTCTTTTATGATACTCGCTCGTATGACAGAAACCCTTACAACACATGAACTTCTGACACATACACTTATGACACACAGACGTAAGACACACCCACTTGCAACATTCACACTTACAGCATGTTCTTATGACACATGATACTACAACACATGCGGCTACACCACACACTCTCATGAAACGCACACCTACTACAAACTCTCTTACAACACACACTCTTACGGCACATACTCTTATGACACATACTCTTATCATACACACACTTACACAATGTGGTCTTATGCCACATGCTCTTACACCACACACACTACACATGCACTTACAACGCATTAGAGTACTATTAGTGCACATACACAGAATCAATGTACATCTTCCATATGAACTGTAGACATATCTATAGGAGATGTACATTTCTTTCATGCACACAAATATGTGCATGAAAACTCACATCAAAGTCAGAACTTTATATACGTTTCTAATATGAATATGAAATGTATAGTAGATCAAATCTACATGCTTGGCCATACTGTAAAATGTGTATATACCTCCTAAACAAAAAAAAACTCTGTGAAACCTTTACAATATGCAAGGTTCCTACTTGTAACAGGCATATAGTGTATGTGCATTTCATTTGACTTCACCCCAAACGCTCATAACCTATGATTCGCCAATCACACATGCCAGACAATTACAGACCAAACACTCATATGTCTTACACCACACACTCTTATGGCACAAAGTCTTAAAACACACGCATTTGGGTCACGCACTTAACCCACCCAGTCACCTACATAATATGAGGCTAGAAGACATGCACTAGAGGAATGGACATCTTATAAATGAACTGGACATATGTATGTGTATGAAATTTACATGGCACACTTGTTCACTACTATACATATACAAACTCACAACAAAGTCACGAATAACCTACGGTTTATATGTCATAAGAATTTACATAATGTACAGGGTTTATATATTGGAAAATTCCCATCAAAATCAGGAATAACTTTGATGTTAATTTTCCTATATATAAAACCCAAACGATATATAAATTGTGTACATGTATCAAATGCAAACTGTACGCCTCATTCACAACAGCCTCATATGATAATTCACTCATATGTCATAAACGCATACAACATAAACTTATACTACACACACTGATATGCTAAACACCATACTTCCCACAAAAAATAAAATTAAAATACAATTTTAATTTAAGTGTCAAGGTTAATCTAACAAAATGTAAAGTCTAAAAAGAGTGGGAAAATAAAGTTAAGCTACAAGGACTCACTGTATATATTCAATCTTGAAATATGACGTATATATATTCATTCCCTACCACTACATATCCAGCCTTAACACACACTTCAAGTATTAATCATGTTACTGTAAATCTACTTGTAAATGTATGGAATTCACATGTTCATTATTTGAGACACTGTTGTGCCATATGGGTTTACAACACACACTCTTTCACCATACACTTTTGTAATACGCTCATATCCAATACACCAACAAGAAACACTTATACACCCCAAGCCATAGGGCCTCAAAAAACCGCCTGGTTACCGCCGGACTCGTATTACCATTCTGACTCCGTGATTCCCAGAATTACCGGTGCAGTACATCCTGGTGACCTGGGAATTCCGGAGGCGGAATGGTGTTAATCCCCATTCCCATTGGACTCAATGGGAACGGGGATCATGGAAACCCGCCACGTCAGACCTGGCAGGTTTGACGCCTCCGCCTGCAGGAGTTGTGATCACCCAGCATGGAAACAACGATGGCGGTGGGTTTACCACCACCATTGTTTCCATACAGGGTCGGTTGTAATGAGGCCGGAGATCTTATCGTCACACAAAGGGTCTACAAGTAAGAATATCTTGGTATTAAAATCTCCTGCGATAATGATAGGTAGCACAGCATTGTATTCTAACAATATTTCAGTTAACATCTCAATGTTCTCTTTGTTCTTAATTCCATTCGGGGGATTGTATATGTTTATCAACAAATAATTGGGATGGTGGATACTATTAGTTTTGACAAACACTCCCAGGATCATATTATTTGACCAGCTAGATTTTACACCGGTCCATGGGTATTTGATAGCTGTTAAAAGTCCACCTTTTGGGCGGCCTTTCAACCCTTTGCATGCTAAACTTTGGAAGGAGCACCACCCATCTATTTCACAGTGGTCACACAGCCATGTCTCTTGCAGTGTGACCAAGCTGAATATGTCTAAATTATTAAGGAGACCCGCATTCTTCTCATAGTGCATATTCCCTCTGCTGTTCCATGAAATCATCATGCTAGTGTCATCAGGAACTTTGTTCCAGTCTGGATTTGAATTCTATTGGAAGCCATTGCCAATAGCCTGCGGTGTTTGGATCACTATTAGACATGCCGTGAGCTTTTACATTACCGGGTATTCTCGGTTGGTTATCCTTACTAGCTTGGATTTGATTTACTATTGCTTTAGTACATTTATGTGATGAAATCGAATTAGTTTCAGTATGAGTCGTAGTCAGATTTACAGATCTTACATTCGCATTTCTCTTTACTTCAACAGGTATTCTCTGGTATTTCACTCTACGCATAGAAGTTTCTGTGCAGGTGAATCCAAGTTTAGTAAAGCACTCGTGGTAACTAAGTATACATTCATGGGTGGAGGCTTCTAGGCACCACACATTGGTCGTGATTAAATTTGGAGTTACTAATTGGTCAACGATCTTAAAGTCACTATATTTTACCATCCGCAACGGTACTACTAGTGAACAGAGTTCGACTATTCGATGTCTGTTTAGTAACACTAAGGGATCATGTTTATCAATTGCCTGAAACTGTAGTGCCTTGACAAAGTGTAATGGGTCTCTCTTATAGGTAGGATTGTGCACTTTGTCATCACTATTTTCACCAAAGCGGACAACTTTTTCTACTAGTTTCTCTGCCTCATCACATTCATGGGTGGGGACAGCCTCAGAAAATGAAACTAGGTTGAGACAGGTTCAAATTGTTCTTCTAGGAAGAGAGTTTTAATGGCTTTTAGTACCTTGGTAGAGATTTCATTATTCTTATTCGTCTTTTTACCTCACTTTTCTTTTTGACTTATAGGAACTACCCATTCATCAAGTGTTGGTGCCACTAGCTTAATTTGTTTTGGGATCTTGCATGTTTTACTTGGATTTTTTTGTTTTTTAATGCTACCTTTACCAATCTTATCAACTGGAGCATGGATTGTAACTATATGTTTACCGGAGAAATTAGGTTCTTTGGTAATATGGATTGGTTTGGTTTTCATAACTTCCATAGTACCCTCTCCTGAGCAGATAATTGCACATTTTTCTACTTTATTGGGCAGAGTCTCATCATTAATGATGCATCCGTTCGTGAATGGTCTCTCACACACCCCATATGAGGATGGTTGCTGAATTTTTTCCAGTTTTCTTTGGTTCATTGCTTTTTCTTTCCCCTTTTTCAGCTTTTTCTTATACCAGCAGACTGTAGCATTAGAATCAATAGAATATCCCACTTGATGGTCATGTATTGCCTTAGATGTATTTACGTCGATCACAGGACAACCTTGAGTAATCGGGGTTATAATTGGTTCAGTATTAGTGGAGGTTTCTCTGAATGTTGTGCTTACTTTAGAGGAGTTAACTTGCAGTATAGTAGTGTGACTATCTAACTTTCGTTCAATTATGTCGCATCTTTCAACTATCTCATTTAGCACTCGCTCTAGAGCTTCCCACAGTTCCTCATTTTTCATGAGAGTGAAGCTCTCCTTCTCCTCAGATTGTCGGCTGTTTATGGTGATCATACTAGCATTCATACAGGTGTTGGGGACAGCTGTATTTGTGTTTATCTCATTAGGGCAAGTGGCAGTGTATTTTATTAAGCCTGAAATGGGGTCAACAATAATTCTGTCTTTTGCGTTTTCATCTAATTTACACCATTGACTAGGATTATGACTGCTGTCCATCTTGGGGGCAGTATCATAACATATGTCTTGTTTAGTTGATTTATGGGTAATGGGGTCGGGTGCTTGCCATTTTTTTAGATCTATAGAATAGGGTAAGTCCGGTCGATGCACTGCAGTACTACTCCATATAGCCATGTCGGTACATATGTTACAGGAGTCTAAGGTGTGTCTACCCTTGTATGGTTTCAGCTCTTCTTTGTTGTTTTGACTTTCTAACAACTCAGAAAGAAACTTAGAACCAATGCATGGAAGTCTATTAGCAAGATCTTCTACTAGTTCGGCGCTTGTCTCAGATCTAACACTTTCAGCTAGTATAGAATTAGCTGACTTTGTTGGCTCGATTTTGTCAAAAAAAGACGTCATTTTGGCTAATTTGGCCTCCGGTAGGAGACCCTGTTTGCCTATGATCTTTCTTTTACACGCACGATTGGGGCGCTGAATCATCTCAGTAATTTTTTTCACTTCAATATCAATACTGTTATTAGATCTTAAATTCATTCTCAACCTAAATTTATTTTAAAAACAAGAGAAATGTTAAATTACTATTATAATTCCACACACCTTTATTGTAATATACACAGGTGGAATCTTTTAGTAGAAATCTGTGTTGCGTTAAAAATATAAAAAGCAGACCTAGTTGGTTTCCTCTCATGTATTAGTATCTAATTCACTTAATTGAACTTATATATGGATCTCGCGCAATGCGACTCGCGCCTCGCACCGCGAACAGCCAACAGCACACTTTCGTGCACTTACAGGTGTGCGCGCGAGGTGCGCTGCATGCTGGGAATAAGTTCCAGTTCAGGGTAAGTGGGGGCGAGGGACCAAGTAGGTCGGGCCAATCCGATGCCCTAGAAATTCTAAGCAGGAAAAAAAAAAAAATTAAAAAATTCATTAAAATCATGTGTATACACACAAGGTGTGTCTTAAAACATACGAGGATCGGGTATATTATCTAAGAGTGGGCGTGTCTAAGAGGGGCTGTATTAGAGCGTTTGTACAAGGAGGGTGGGCGTATCCAAGAGGGGCTGTATTAGAGCATTTGTACAAGGAGGGTGGGGGTATCCAAGTAGATTCAAACCCTGAGTCACACAGAGGGGGAATAACGTGCTAAAACAAACCGCTCAAAGATATTTACTGCAAAGTCAGGCAGAGACCCAGTGTTGCTGAAAAGGACTTCCTCCACGTGTCTTGCCGACTGTGTCCTCAGAAAAAAGACGCTTCCAAGTGAAATCCAAGAAGCGTGTAAAATTCCAGCTCAGCCAACAGCACACTTTCGTGCACTTACAGGTGCGCGCGCGAGGTGCGCTGCATGCTGGGAATAAGTTCCAGTTCAGGGGAAGTGGAGGGGAGGGACCAAGTAGGTCGGGCCAATCCGATGCCTGCAAAGTCAGGCAGAGTCCCGGTGTTGCTGAAAAGGACTTCCTCCACGTGTCTTTCCGACTGTGTCCTCAGAAAAAAGACGCTTCCAAGTGAAAACCAAGAAGCGTGCAAAATTCCAGCTCAGCCAACAGCACACTTTCGTGCACTTACAGGTGCACGAAGAGGGGATTAAGCACAGGTGTTTTGGGCACCTCTCTCACTTCCTGCCTTGCCAGACATGCTGGAACCAGAGGCGGGCTTCAGCAGTGAACCCTGCCAAAGACAAAATGAACAAAGAGACCAAACCTGGTTTGATGCGCATCGTAACTCTCAAGAAGGACCTTTCCAACAAGAAATGGTGAAAAAAGAAGACCAGGATCTTTTTGCCAAAATGGGCACCCATGGATGTCTTACTGCAGCTGCAGCAACAGGGGGATACTAGGTAACCCATCCAGCATCCTTTTGAAAGATAGGGTGTGCTGGGTCTAGAAAGTTAGAAATCTAAGTAAAGTCAATTTCACTTCACTGCTCTTGGAAACAGTAGTTTAATCAAGAGAAGGTATTTAAACCTTTGGGAAATCTGAAAGACTTCCCTGTGTCACTGCAAGGAAGGTGCTGTCTGTCTCAATGTAAAAAAATGATGCCTATGGAGTTTGCCAGACTCCAAAACCAAATGAAACACAGTGTTCAAATCAAAGACAAATACATGAGAGAGTGGGAAAAAGGTCTAACTCTCTCCAGGAAGAAAATTCAAAGTCCTAATGTCCAGCAAAAGAGCTGGGGGTCTCTAAGGAATAAGTGAATTAGCAAATGTCTATGAATGCTCCCTAACAACATGCATGTACAACACAGACAATTACACAACTCACACTTGCAACACAACCACTTAAGAGGCATGCTCCTACACCCAATTTTCTTATGACACATGCTCTTATGACTCAAACACCCTTATGACACATGCTCTTTTATGATACTCGCTCGTATGACAGAAACCCTTACAACACATGAACTTCTGACACATACACTTATGACACACAGACGTAAGACACACCCACTTGCAACATTCACACTTACAGCATGTTCTTATGACACATGATACTACAACACATGCGGCTACACCACACACTCTCATGAAACGCACACCTACTACAAACTCTCTTACAACACACACTCTTACGGCACATACTCTTATGACACATACTCTTATCATACACACACTTACACAATGTGGTCTTATGCCACATGCTCTTACACCACACACACTACACATGCACTTACAACGCATTAGAGTACTATTAGTGCACATACACAGAATCAATGTACATCTTCCATATGAACTGTAGACATATCTATAGGAGATGTACATTTCTTTCATGCACACAAATATGTGCATGAAAACTCACATCAAAGTCAGAACTTTATATACGTTTCTAATATGAATATGAAATGTATAGTAGATCAAATCTACATGCTTGGCCATACTGTAAAATGTGTATATACCTCCTAAACAAAAAAAAACTCTGTGAAACCTTTACAATATGCAAGGTTCCTACTTGTAACAGGCATATAGTGTATGTGCATTTCATTTGACTTCACCCCAAACGCTCATAACCTATGATTCGCCAATCACACATGCCAGACAATTACAGACCAAACACTCATATGTCTTACACCACACACTCTTATGGCACAAAGTCTTAAAACACACGCATTTGGGTCACGCACTTAACCCACCCAGTCACCTACATAATATGAGGCTAGAAGACATGCACTAGAGGAATGGACATCTTATAAATGAACTGGACATATGTATGTGTATGAAATTTACATGGCACACTTGTTCACTACTATACATATACAAACTCACAACAAAGTCACGAATAACCTACGGTTTATATGTCATAAGAATTTACATAATGTACAGGGTTTATATATTGGAAAATTCCCATCAAAATCAGGAATAACTTTGATGTTAATTTTCCTATATATAAAACCCAAACGATATATAAATTGTGTACATGTATCAAATGCAAACTGTACGCCTCATTCACAACAGCCTCATATGATAATTCACTCATATGTCATAAACGCATACAACATAAACTTATACTACACACACTGATATGCTAAACACCATACTTCCCACAAAAAATAAAATTAAAATACAATTTTAATTTAAGTGTCAAGGTTAATCTAACAAAATGTAAAGTCTAAAAAGAGTGGGAAAATAAAGTTAAGCTACAAGGACTCACTGTATATATTCAATCTTGAAATATGACGTATATATATTCATTCCCTACCACTACATATCCAGCCTTAACACACACTTCAAGTATTAATCATGTTACTGTAAATCTACTTGTAAATGTATGGAATTCACATGTTCATTATTTGAGACACTGTTGTGCCATATGGGTTTACAACACACACTCTTTCACCATACACTTTTGTAATACGCTCATATCCAATACACCAACAAGAAACACTTATACACCCCAAGCCATAGGGCCTCAAAAAACCGCCTGGTTACCGCCGGACTCGTATTACCATTCTGACTCCGTGATTCCCAGAATTACCGGTGCAGTACATCCTGGTGACCTGGGAATTCCGGAGGCGGAATGGTGTTAATCCCCATTCCCATTGGACTCAATGGGAACGGGGATCATGGAAACCCGCCACGTCAGACCTGGCAGGTTTGACGCCTCCGCCTGCAGGAGTTGTGATCACCCAGCATGGAAACAACGATGGCGGTGGGTTTACCACCACCATTGTTTCCATACAGGGTCGGTTGTAATGAGGCCCATAGTCTCTAAAAAAATGTACTTATCTAGTAAACATGTTTAAACAAAAAAAGAGTATGGTTAATCTACCCAAGGCTAAACTCCACAAACACTGGACATTCCAAAGTGAAGGTACAAGCACTTTGAACATACCAATAAAAGTACTGCTGTATTGGTTAATCTAGTATAAAATAAGGTGTTTATGTGAAAATAGTAAAGTTAAGGTACATCATGTTCCTAGATATCACTAATATGTCTACATACCAGTAGAACATGCAACCACACAAGTATACATTGAAAAAACTCACG
The DNA here is from genome assembly GCF_040938575.1 of Ambystoma mexicanum. Lineage (NCBI taxonomy): Eukaryota > Metazoa > Chordata > Amphibia > Caudata > Ambystomatidae > Ambystoma > Ambystoma mexicanum. Next base: position 429,231,476 of record NC_090941.1, on the reverse strand, counting down.
AAAAACCAACCTTAACACTCTCCTTCAGTATTCGAGCAGGTTGCAAGAGCAATAGCATAGTTACAGTGAATCTTCACTGTGTTTTTTTATTGGTATTAAGTATGTTTTTCTAGTTGAAGTATGTTGGTTGAATTTGTAGTGGTGTGTGGGTCTGTGTGAAGGTTTGTGTGTGCATGCATGCATGTGTGTATGTGCGAGAGAAAGCTGCAGAGAGAGAGAGAGAGAGACAGACACATTGCCGTCTAGCAAGTATGTAGAAGCCCTAATCTTTTTTATTTGGATTAAATTAATAACATGATACATACAGTTAATACCATCTCAGGAAGGAAAATCTACTAACAAATCTCCCTTTTATAAGCTCCTTGCCCAAAGCAAAGTGTATACCTGTGCTCTGCTAAAACAGTATCTTGTTCTTCTACAGTGCCTGCTCTCCAGTGGTCATAACAGCTTCAGGGGTCACATATGCCCATCTGATTGCTGCATTGACAGGCGAGTCCTTGTAGCACAGGGGCTGCATTTAAGATATGGACTCCTGCTTTTAAAACCCACATAACTCTGAGAGTTATGATCATGGTGGAAACTGTAAACTTCACATATAAGGCAGGCCTTAGTTTAAAGTATGGTGGGTCGTATCTCATAATTAATTGAGCATCCTCAAACTGATATCACATATGTGCCAGCTCTGTGAACCCAGCTCAACTGTCGATGGGCTGTCTCTGCGGCTCTCAGCAAGACTGTAGTGCTGGAGTTTGCCTCTATTTGATCCATTTTGAGATCGGGTACCACCACTCTCCAGTGAGCCAGCATCTCAGCAGGAGCTGGCCTGGGAAACAGGAATCAAAAGGCACACCTATTCTAAAAGGACTAGCCTCACACTAGGGTAATAGACCAAAAGGATTTTCATGCTATTGACAAGGAAATGGGGGGAGGGTTAGTCCAGACAGACCAACTGGAGGGAAATTCCACTATCTTGTTTCACTCTATCTCTACCCTTCTATCATGTCCCCTCCACTTCCTTTAGCACAAAAACACTTTGGGTTTAATGTTAGAAGGCACAAATCACTTGTCTCAAACACAGGGTTGGACACTTAAAAGAAGAAATGCTTTAGTCCAATCACCTGTGGACTTTTGCCTTTCACACATGAGGTCTCGCAATCCTTGTGAGATTCACTGTTGAACAAACACCTAAGGAAGAATGTGTAGGATCTCTCTTAGGAGATTTGACATTCAGAAGCCTTCGGCCACTGAAGTGAAGGTGAGTGTCCAAAGCAGAGGCCAGCTCAGTCCCCTTCTCATCCCCAGGGCACATTGTGCGTGACCTGATGCTGCAATAATACTTTCAACTCTACTATTCACACTGCTGTCCAGGACCTCATCATGGTGAAGGGCCCCTGAAGTGTGCACCAGCCCCCCTTGCATTGAGAGCCAAAGAACAAGTACTACACTTGTTCTGGTGACCCCTTACATGGACCCAAAGCACCTGAGAGCCAAGACAGTGAGGATTTCTGCATTTCCCTTGTTGAACTACTAGGAACTATTAGTCGAGCCTGATTGACTAAATCAAACCATTAGGACCACCTGGAGCTGCTTTTGACACTCATCCGCTCTTTGAATCGTTAAAGTGCATGTTTGAACCAGTTCACCACTGCACCATGCTAGTTCAGAGTGTCATTCCCTTGGCTCGAATTCAAAGCACATTGCTGCATCTGCTGCCTTCAAACCAGTGTTTAACCTGCCAACATCCTCTCTCCAGATGTTCATCACCAGTTGAACTGACCCCGATGGAACATTCAATAGCAACCATTGCATGCCGCAACACACCGCCTGACTCAAACTTTGCATCCAGTCACTTTAATCTTTGCCATCAAACCAACCGCGTGGTCCTAACGATATGCACTTCCTCAAGTGCCTCATCAAATTGATCACACAGAACATTGCATCCAGTCACTAGGATAATCCCCTTTGATACAACAGCAAGCAGACTCTGGTGGCCCTCACGGTCTGCCTTTTTTCAAGTATCACTTTTAACCACAAGAAACTCCATGTTGACCCCTGTTCGACACCTCTCCCCCTCAACATAAACCCAACCGCTGCACTCGAGCCACTTCAAACCACTCATAAATCACCTAGAAGCCTTGTCGAACTGCCAGGACCAGGGAAAGTTACTATTGACTGGTAACTGCCCCCCCTGGTCCATGTTTGGGCTCTGCAGACTGGCTAGTTCACCACTCCTCCCTTTTCACTCATATATGTCTTTTTTCCAATCATTGTGGTCTCCCCCTGCTTCATTACCCAGAGTGCTCCATCTTCTATCATTGCATATTATCTGTTATTTCCACAGGGGTGGGTTTTGTACATTATTTTTCCATTTATTTGTATTGCAGATGGTGTGTTTAATTATAAATTATATACCTTTTTATAGAATCTTGATTGAATATTCCCTTTTTTTGGATTCTTATATTTGCTGTCTGGGTCACCACTGAATCACATTTGAGAGAATATCCTTCCCTCAGGCCAAGTTACCTCAAAAGGCAAAGGAGGAATATCTCTTGACTGTGCCTGTTTTAACTTTATGATTATGATCACTCTTGTTTTGTAGCAGTTTGAGGCTGAGCAGGCGATTTAACAACTACTCACTGTTTTACTGCTGCAGGGCAGAAGCCATTTCTTCACGTTGGTGGCAGAGCTGGGATTTGAGACAGACTGTGCCTACAGCTAAGTCAGCCAACATTAAAGTGTAAAATGAAAGTTAGATTAACTACCATGGCATTTTTTTTACATTGCTATGAGGTACTCATAGTGTGTGGGACCTGGAAGCGAGTTGCTTGCAAAAGCTCTGTAGGAGATTGGGCCCCCACCATGGCTGTAAGGTTAGGGAGACTGAACCGCTAAAAGTCCTCTGAGTATTACTAGATGGGGGAGGGATTTTAGGTGGGGAACAACAAAGCTTTCAATGGGGAGGGAAGATAGCCCAGCGGGTTGAGCGAGCGCTCACTGCTGTTTTCTATGTGTTATCTGCAGGTGGCAAGTTTGAATCCTGGCAAGGCCAACTCAGCCTTTCATCCTTCTGAGGTCATTAAATGAGTACCAACTTCGTTTGGTTGATAATTGTATGTAAATATGTTCTATGCACAGCACCTTGGTAAAAGCGTATAAATAATAGAATTTAAGTGTCATTATCACAAGTGGTGGAACCCAAGGACAGCCTAGACACCACATCCCCATGTATGTAGTCTAACCATATGAGGTGGGAGATGAATCTTTTGAGGTGTTTACACATCAGCACTTTGAGCTTCAGTTTGGATGGACCACAGGTAACAAATCTGACAGGACTCAGGACATATCTAATTCACACACACATGAGAATACCCTTGAAAATTATGACATGGAGTTATAAAAGTGTTTTGGGGACATGGGTGACACCAAGATGGAGGAGCCTGAGAATGCTGAAAGAAGGTACGTGAACACTCAATTCCACAAAAAGACTAAGATGCATGCATCCACATAAGATGCAACTGATCATGGTAAACACAAGTAGGAAAATGACGGAGGTTCTGACCCTTCATCTAGGGCCCCGTAAACCCAACGGGAGATATAATACCTGTAATTGGTCCACTCCCACTTGAAAGCAGAGTGTGGGCACCTCTAGCACTGAGGCTCCCATTCCCTATTTTCTTTGCTGGGCAGAGATTTGACACACAGGAAGGTTGATGCTCCCTGTGAGGGGACATCAATGCAAGCCACTGTGACTATTGGTCCCCTGAAAGAGGCCACAGTCAGCGTGGACATCTTAACAGATGAAATCCCACTAGGGGGCGATGGCCAAAACAACCCTTATTCTGAAAGGGGATGATACTGGGTCCTTTGAGGGGGCCCAGTTCCTACCATAAATCAGATATTTCTGGACTGTTTCCAGGTATGGGAAAACGTCTCCCACCTGGCATTGCACAGCTTCTAATCTCAAAACTGTCAGGAAATTGGTGAAGGTAGGGCACCCCAAAGACCAAACATGCAAGTAAGAGAGTATTATTTTCAGAGGCATTGCCCAGCGGAAATGGCATGGCTTTGTTGGAGGAGTGAAACCCCCTGAACCATGTTGCAGTCAAGGACTCCAGTCCAGTAGGGTGTCTGTTGGTTAATGAACTTCTTCACCCAAACATAGTCACAGCAGTTACTCGAACGAAAGCTCTGAGAGCAGCAAAAGAAGAAGTGCTTCAGGTTGTCAGTCCTGAGTGTTCCACAGACAGGGGGGACAGTCTCAAATGTAACTCCCTGTCCAAGTCCCAGGAGGTGCCTACTATTGCAGGGTAGGGCTCAATAGCCACTGAGGTGACTATTGTGTAAATATCAGGTTCAGTGATCTCAGGGTTGACTAATAGCATAGAAAAGGAACCTGAGATGATGAATGGGATAGATTCAGGCCTGAAAGACATGCCAGGACTGAGAGAGTTGTCTTCAGCTGTGGTCCCAGGTCAGTTTGATTTGCCAGGAACAGCATAACTGTTCAACTCTGGCAGATCTTCTGAGGCAGATTGTGAAGCATCAAAGAAAACAGGTGCACAATGAATGCCCTGGCCTGTTTCAAAAACAGGAGGATGCCTCAGTTGGGGAATGCAAGAGTCCTGCCTCACCAGCTATTCGCAGTCCATGCCTAAATACCCCTGAGGCACCTCTCCATGAGAGGGCTATGAAGTTAGCACCAGATTCATTGATCTCAGGGTTGCCTACTGGAATAGAAGAGAAACCTGAGATGACAGAAAAGGAAGTGTCAGACCTGAGTAGCCTGCCAGAACTGAGTGAGTTGTCTTCAGCTATAGTCCACAGTTAAGCAGACTTTTGCAGGGTACATAGAATCTGTTCCACACTGTTGAGTATGTTGGAGGGGACATAGGTGCAGATGCAGGGTGGAGGTCCTAATCCACTCCAAAACGTGGTGCAGGCTCAGAGGGAAAGCATTGGCTTATTCCAAAACCAGGATCTGTTGAAATGCAAGAGCACTGACCAGTTCAAACACAATGAGCCCAATAATTCTGACGGAAGGCCAAGTGCTTGTTTTACACCCAGGCCTCAGGAGTTTTCTACCAGACCTGGATCCTGACACCACACTTGCTGCCTTCTAAGATGTGACTGGGACATCTTATGACTTGTTAGATCATTGTTATAATCACAGTGTGGATTTAAAAATAGAAACCGTGCTCTCAGCCCAGTCTTGCCTAGGCATTGCCAAGACAGAAGAGACAGACTCACTTCATTAACTATGGTTGGGTGGTCTTGTGAGAGACAAGACAACTTGTTCTAGGTGGAATTCCCCCAAGGAGTCACCGCTGACAGTAGATCACATATCCTATATGGGGGTGAACAGACACCACATAAAAATCTGCAGCCCTGTTCCTGCCAAACACCTTTCCTGCACTGAAAGGCTGGTTTGAGCAGGGAATCAGTTATAGGACACTCACGTTATGGGCAGGGAAATAAAAGCCAGACAGGTAGCTGTGAAACTGGAATTGAAGTAGAATCAAAGCAGCTCAGCACAGAAGTTGCTGATCAGCCCATTACCTCTTTTCAGAGGTGGCTGAAGGGATTAGAGAAAAGCTGGGCATTGGGCTATTTCTCTAAAGAAATAAAAAATTGGCATGCTGCCTATGTCTGGATCTCAACATGCTAGTGCAGATGGCACCAGCATATTTTCTCACCTTTAGGACCAGCCTGACAATTAGAAGGGTGGTTCTCAAACTTTTTAGCTGGGGAGCGTTTGATGGATTGCCATTTGGTGAGGGTGTAGAAGCAATGGCTTTTTAAATTTGTATTAATTAAAACAATGATATGGGTAATTCCATCTCAGGCCCAGAAATCTGCTTATCATATTTGCCTTTTGTAAACTTCAGGCTAAAAGCATAGTGTACACCTGTACTCTGCTGAATCTGTATCCTGATCTTCAGCAGCTGCTCTCTAGTGGCACAGAGCAGGTTCATGGGTCACAGGTGCCCATCTCAAAGATGCAGTAACAGCCAATTCATTGTAGGACAGGGGCTACACTGAAGAGATGGGGAGAGATTCCAATGCACTGCAGTAGCCGTAGGCCCTGTCGCAGCTCCTGCACCTAGCACAGCGCCAACCCAGGCCCTAATCGATACCACATATAACCCCAGGCACCCTCAGTCCGCCCCCCAATCATAGGTGCCCTACAACACGCCCCAGGGCTGCGCGCCCCTTTCTTCTATAAGGGAGCAGTGCCCAACTCTGTTATGCTAGATACCTCCTGCCCGGCACAATAGAACCAGCAACCACCTGACTCCCCCCGGAGGGCAGCAACATGCGTTTTTCCCTTGGAGCGCCCTATATCAAGTCTAGACCCTGTCCCCCCAACCACAGCACCAAAACAGGCAGTCCTGAACCTACTGAAAGCACCTGAAGTACTTTCTACGGTCTCTCTGCTGAGTTAACAACACAGCCACAGCACATAAGGCAAGGAACTTGTGTCTGCACCAAAGGCAACACAGAGGGTTGGGCCCCCACCTTTGGGGTGTGTGCCCTCCTCTGTACAACCGCCGGCCTCTCGCCCTGTGAAGACCCAGACAGGCGGACCTGCGACGAAGGGAAACGGAACTGCCAACTGTGTCCTCACCTGAACTTTAACTCGAGCCAAAGCCCCCTGTTAAAGGTCCTGCCCCACGCAACTTCATCAGTGCCTATAGATGGGCCCGCACCAACACTGGCGCACCCTTGACATCGTATCAGGCCCACGGACAGAAGCCAACTGGAATGGAGGGTAGGGCCCCTGGACTCAGGGCGTGGGCCTCCTCCCACTTATGGACCCCCGATCCGCACAACATCCCACTGCATACTTCTAGAACTGTACAACGCGGCGGTGCAGAGGGTAGGGCCCCCACTCCCGGAGCGTGTGCCTCCTCGCACGCCAGAACCAGATGAACACTAAGAGCAAATTGGCCAAATACACATATACCCCCTTACCTTCGGAACCAAAGCCAAGACCCATAATGTCACTTGAAGCCTCGGAAACGGGAGCAGGAGCCACCAAGGGGGACATCGCTGCCCTCTTGAGTGAAATCCGAAACATGGGAGCCAACCTCGGCTGCAAAATTGACAAAATTACCCACAGAGTGGACAGCATTGAGGAGAGGCTGGAGGGCGTTGAGAATAATCAAGCCTCGATATACACTCTGGAAGCCCAACTAGACCTCAGGATGTGCAACATAGAGAAGAGGGAAGATGAAATCCGTTTTAAGATAGACGATTTAGAAAACAGAGAAAGAAGGAATAACCTACGGTTTTTTGGGATTCCGGAGCACGAGGGGGAAGCAGAAGAGGACCTCAATGAACAATACGCGATATCATTAAAATCCTAACAGCGGATGAGGACATTGATGAACTCAAAACCGAAAGGATACACAGAACCTGCGGCCCACCATGTGGCCCGAGGTCCGTCCTTGCCAGATTCCACAGATATCAGGACAGAACACGGATACTCGTGAAAGCCAGAGCCGGGGGCTCCCTCACCCTTGGGCGGGCTCAGATCACCATCTATCAGGATCTGTACTCTCTCACCTTGGCCCTGAGGTGCCTTTGTAGCCCCCTAATGAAATGGCTCAAAGACCAAGGCACGAGATATGGGTGGGGATATCCTTTCTCCCTTATGTTCGAACACGGAAGCAGAAAGATCCTGCTCCGCTCAGAAGAAGAAATTAGAGAATGCATCGCAGACCTCCTTGGGACAGGCCTGAGAGGTGGAGCACAAGAGGGCCCTGTACAGTACAGACCGGGATGGGAGCTCCAGGGCCCGAGAAGGAAAAGAGTCAAGGGATCCAGAAAGTACAGACGACCCAACGACACGCCAGACAGTAACAAATGACACTGCTCACTCAAGTCCAGTATCCCTCCGAAGTCCACCTCAAAATTATTTTATGAGTACTTATCTACATTCTGGAACCCGGCACAACCTCGCTGCTGGACCAGATTCAGGGCGTGTCCGCTACCCGGGCTGCATGGATGAGTAGCCGGTAGACGATGAACCCGGAAACCGCATGTATCACCACATATGCTATTTTGCAGTTAAAGTTGTTGTTGTTTACCATAATGTTTTTAATCACAATGTTTGAATGAAAGGGGGGGTGGGGGATCAAAACGTTATAACGATAATAGTTGTAGTCAGGGTCGTGCGGTTATGACCCCCATTGGTGGTCTGACAGTAGACCGGCTGTATACATCCAGTCCAACTCGGACGCCATCGATCCACGATGCAAACCCTCATCGAAAGAGCGAAGAACGAAGAGACGAGACTGAGGGCAACGGGTATTACATTTAATACCTTGGAAGGGAGGGAAGGGGGAGGAAGGCAAAATATTTTACAGCCTCAGTTTGTTGGAGGCACTAATCAGGTTGCTTCCACTGCGGCGACGTCTCGCGACGGGCGACACAACGCGATGAGCGAATCCAAAGGGCACACCAATGATCTACGGACATGACAATCCAAGTGACAGGCATGGCACACTCAAAATTGGCACGCTGAACGTCAAGGGGCTAAATTCTCCCACCAAAAGATTGCTAGTATACAGAGAGTTCAAGAGGGCAAAGCTGGACGTACTTTTTTGTACAAGAAACCCGATACACCAAAGGAGACGAGAGGAAAGTTCTATACACCAAAGCAGGCTCCGAATACTTGGGGTCAGGCCCCCTCAAGAAAGCTGGTGTTGGCATCTTAGTCAACAAAGCGACCCGGTTCGAACACTTAAAAACCTGGGCTGATGTAAGTGGAAGGGCGCTGGTTCTGGTCGGCATAATACAAGGCACCCTCATCACACTTGCGTCCATATATGCACCTAACACTGGACAGTCCAGGTTCCTACAACAAACTGTCCCCAAAGTTATGACTGAAGCGGAAGGAGAGGTGACCCTGGGAGGCGACCTGAACTCATGGATGGACCCAGATCTGGATAGACAGGCAGGCAACCCACTTGCAGCCCCACCATCTGGCCCCGGTCGCTCACAAGTCAAGGACATGATGGATGCCTACAACCTCAAGGACGCATGGAGAGACATGATCCCGAATCAAACAGGCTTCACCTTCTACTCTACACTGCACGCAACGTTCACCAGAATTGACTACATATGTCTCACCCCTGAACTCACCGAGGCAATGGTCGAATCCAACACATCTCCCATAACATGGTCGGACCACGACATGGTCATAGTCACCGTCGACCAGATCGCTCTCCCCCAGAAGAGCTCTAAGTGGCGTTGCAACAAATCTCTCTTTAAAGACCTGATCGTTCAGGATCAACTTGAGCAGGACATCACCCAATACTTTGAACAAAATAATACAGGCGAAACTTCTGTAAACTCAGTGTGGGAGGCAGGTTAAGCCACCTGGAGAGGACTGCTACATCAAAGAGGGAGCCGCTAAGAGAAGAGAATGCCAACTCATAGAAAACAGGCTCCGAAAAGAAATCTCCCAACTCGACCTCATCTCCAAATCCTCCAGGCCCTGACAGGCTACAAAAAATTGAGCAAGCCAACAGCAAGAGGGAGGAATTGCAGCAACTAGAAACTGGCAGTGTTGTGCACAAACTCCAATGTCTTAAGCAAAAACAATATGAACATGGAGACAAGGCAGGTGCCTTACTTGACTCTGAGTGCAACGCAAAGAGTGATGGGTCCCAACGATATGCAACGAAGAAACACCTCATGGACACCGTCCTACCAATATCCCTGAAGTCTTTGCTCACTTTTATGAGAAGCTATACACCTCAGATGCCGCCCCACACTCGGAGGCGATCACCGAATATATGAACAAAGTGTCACTCCCGACCCTCCCCCTGGATGTAGCACAAGCCATAGATACCCCTATCACAGGAGAGGAGATTGAATAGGTGATAAAAAGACTTCCTGCAGGGAAAGACCCCGGGAACGATGGCTACACAGCAGGATTTTACAAGACTTTTAAGGACGCCCTCCTCACATTCATGACCGAGCTCTTCAATAACATCCTCCAATCAGGTGTGGCGCCCAAATCCTTCTCAGAAGCACAAATAACCGTCATACCCAAGGAAGGCAAGGACCCAGACCTGTACACTTCCTACCGCCCAATTTCCCTCCTAAACATTGTCGCCAAGATTTATACGAGAGTCCTCACTGCATGGCTTGAGTCACACATGCCAGCTATAATTCATAACAATCAAGTGGGTTTGATCCTTGCAAGGCAAGGCGCTGATTCTACCCGGGAGACCCTCCACTTCATACACGAGGCCACAAAGATGCCAAACAAGTCTGCATTATTTTCAATCGACGCCGAAACAGCATTCGACAGAGTTGAATGGCACTTCCTTGAGGCCACACTAAAGAAAATTGGCCTGGGCCCCACCATCCGACGAGGGATCAAATCCGTTTACACGGCTCCATCAGTAGAGGAACGAGACAAGGTTGTCCCCTCTCAGCAATTCTCTTTGCGCTATCACTGGAACCCCTTGCCCAGGTGCTTCGTGTAGACGCCGGCGTGGAGGGAATGGGAGTAAACAGCAGAGAGTATAAACTGGCCTTGTACGCAGACAACATCCTGCTCCACGTACTAAACCCAATGTCATCAATCCCCCGAGCGATCCGCCTGATAGAAGAATACGCCACGTTCTCAGGTTTCAAAATAAACAAAAAAGCAAATCCATCCTCTTCCCGCTTCACAAACCCTCCCCGGACCATCAAATAGACCTCAAACGCCTAAGACTAGTCATCGGAGGCCCAACACTGAGATACTTGGGGATCAACCTAACAAGAGAACTCGAGAACCTGTATGAAGCAAACTTTCCCCAACTCCTCGACACCCTCAAAGCAGATATTGCAAAATGGAAATCACTTACAATCTCCTGGATGGGACGTTTAAATGCTATGAAGATGGTGAGCCACCCACGCTTTCTATACCCTTCCAGGTCCTGCCCATCACAATCCCGGACCAATTTGTCAAACAAGTTAAAAAGGCCATATTAGAATTCCTATGAATGGGAAAAAACCCAGGATACCCTATGAAACCCTGATATTACCGAAGGAACAGGGGGGAGTGGGCCTTCCGGACATAGAGCTATAGTATCAGGCGACACAACTCAGAATCCTGATCCCACATCTGCATGACAGAAAGGACCTGCAATGGGTTCAGTTGGACAATGATAATTTGACTCCCGCAACTCTCGCAGAGTGGTTATGGTTCCCTAGATCGAAACTGATAAAAAGATTGCGCAACCACCCAATACTTGGGACGCTGTGGAACATATGGAAGGAAGGAAAGGCAATGTCCGGAGTTACAACGTGGCCCTCTCCTCTGAGCTACCTCTGGTCCCCTGGGATCAGAGAGGAAATCCTCGAACATGCCAGATATCAAGCTTGGTTCGATGCTGGTCTTGAGAGAGTCGGCCAGTTGTGGAGAAACGGGAAATTCATCTCAGTTACAGAACTAGAGGAAGCTCTTCAACTACACCAGATTCCAATCTTCTTGTACCTGCGATTGAAACGTGTATTATCCAAGAGGGAATGGAAAGCCAGAATGAAAAGAAAGCTCACACCTTTCGAGACAATTTTGGACGTGACCAACACAAATAAAGGCCTAATAGCACACATGTACAGCGCTCTGATCTGAAAGGAACAAACTTCAAGTGCCCGTCTGAAAGTTAGATGGGAAAAAGATTTCAGCAGAGAATTCGATCAGCAGGCTTGGGACAGAACTTGTGAAACACCATCCAGAATATCAATTGCAGCCAAGTATAAGCTGCATGCAATAAAGCTACTCCATAGGTGGCAGTATGACCCATGCAGGCTTTCCAAAATGTTTCAGTCCTCCAGCCCAGGGTGCTGGCGGGAGTGCGGCATGGATGCCGATTATTGGCACATGTGGTGGGACTGCCCTGAGGTTTGCATCTATTGGCAAGAGGTTCTGGGATGGATCAAACATTTAGATGTCATAGAAAGGGAACTGTCCCCCCTCCTGATCCTCTTCGGTCTCAAAGAAGAGGACGATGAACTGATTAGAGTTATAGGACTGGCATCCCCCATGCTATTAGCTGCGGGAGCGGGGCTGGTCATCAAATGGAAGTCTCCATGCCTTCCAGTTAAGAAAGACTGGATACAGATCGCAACGGACATTTACACAATGGAAAACATTATGGCAGCCCTCTACGATAAGGCTGAACGCCATGCAGAGGCCTGGTTCGACTTTGCCAGTAACTACATTGCAGATTCAGAAATTAACGTCCTGACGCATCAATAAAGTTAGGAAACACTCACACAGTGCGTCACAAACCAGTTCAACATGCCTGTCAAAAACTTAGACCTAAACTTAAGCATACTCAAGTCAAGCGATGACCAGCAGCGAATGTCATGTCGCCCGTCACAAATCGCTACAACAAACGCCAAGACCTGGAAGTTTTATGAGCATTGTCAAGGGGTGGCAGGGAGTGGGGTAAGGGTTTAAAACGTCCTGCCAATAGGGGGGGACAAGTATATGATGTTAAAATGTTCTTCAGGTGGAAAGAAATTGCTTCCTAATGTAACCATGTGAATATAACATGCACCCACCAGTATATCCAATATCGTTGTTCAAAAATCAATAAAAATGAAATAAAAAATAAAAAAAAAGATTAGTTCTGCCACTACTTCTGAGATACAATTTGGAACATACACCCAAGGAACAATTTGTTGGACATCTGTTGGTTGATGGTAGATGTTCCAAAGCCCTCTACCAGTGAGGTGAAGACTGAATGGCTGAGGCAAAGGTCAGCTATGTTCCAGACCCATCCCCAGGGCACATTGAGGGTGATCTGCTGCTGGAAGAAACCCTGCATCTCTGCCGGTCACACTGCTGCCCAGACCTCATTGCTGGGAGTGTGCACAAGCCTCCCTTGTGTTGGGAGCCCTTGACCAAGGACTACACCTGTCCCAGAGACCCTTGGGATAGATTTACAGCACCTGAGATTCAAGACCATCTGGATTCCTGCATTGCCTGCTATCAAACCACCAAAAACCATGATCTGGGCGTGCTCAACTGCATTGAATCAGCCCTCTCGGGCTGCCTGTGGCATTCATCCAATTTTCAAACCTCAGAAACACATTTTTCAACCAGTTCTCTACTGCACAGTGCTTGCCTCACATCAAAATTGAGGCTTCTCATTGTATCTGCCGCCTTGGACCACTGTTTGACCTGCCAGCATCTTCACTGCAGATCTTCATCACCAGGCGAACCGACCTTGGTGGCTGATGAACCATGACAAAAATTGGACACTGCATCAAACTGCCAAACCCAAATTGTGAATCCAGTCACCAGAATTTTCACCATCTAACCGACTGTTGAACCGACACTGGTGGCCTTCAAGTTCCACTCTTCCTTCAGCACCTCATTAAACGATCTCATAGAACAATGCATCCAGTCACCAGCATTTTCACTGTCAAACTGACAGTCAAACCAGCTGTGGTGGCCCTCAGGATCCACCCTTTTTCTAGTATTGCTTTGAATCACAATGAATTCCAGTTGGACCCCTGCTCGACACCACTCTCCATCTAGAACAACATGACTGTCACACTTGCGCAGCTTCATACTGCTACAAAAGAACCCAGAAGTCTGGCTCACTATTGTTGAACCACCAAGATTTGCAAAAGGCACCATCAACTGGTAACTGCCCCTCTTCTCCATTGTGGGCCCTAGAAACTGAGAGACTGGGTAGGCCTCCACTCATCCCTTTCCCCTCAAGTATATATCCTTTGTACAATCATTGTGGTTAATTATACCCCCCCCACTTCATAACCCAAAGTACTGCATCTTCTATTATTGCATTATCTCTGTTTTTTTGCAGAGGGGTGAATTGTGTACAGTGTTTTTCTATTTAGTTTTTTTGCCGAGGTGTGTTCAATTAACGTGTATATCTTTTTTTATAGAACATTAATTGGACATTCCCTTTACTGGACGGTTATACTTTGCTTGTTGGGTTGCTACTGAATGCCATTTACACCCCTCTTGACAGTATAGCCTTCCCTCGGCCGACACAAAAAAAGAAGGAGGTATATCTCTTAAGTGTGCCTGTTTTACCTTTATGATTGGAATCAATCTAAATATGTAGAAGTTTGAGGGTTGAGTAGGCAGTTTAGCTATTACTTACTCTTGTACTCCTGCAGAGCAGAAGTCATTTGGTCACAGGTCTGTGCATGAGTGAGTGTGTGTGTGTGGGGGGGGGTGCATGTGTATATGTGTGATGTGGACATTGGGCAACCACCAAGTGTAGGTTCCACACAATGTTAATAGGCTTCTGCTTTTCATGTTACGTCTATATAGACAAAGAGGATCAATGGGTGTCACCTGACACATCCTCTTTTGATGTCAGTGTAGCTACAGCAACAAGGACATCATGCTTTATTACCACATATGTGCACCTTAGCTCTTCCTCCGTTTTAGCCTGAATAGGGGTTGATTATCGGTTTGATGTTATTACCTCTTGCAATACTGCCAAACTCATGTTAATTTACTGCATTTGCTAAATTTTAGGGGTCCTCATGATTCCAAATCATATAGAACCTCTGTTCTTCCCAATTGTGGAGCCTTACCGGAGTCCATGGTGGTATGTAATTGTAGGAAGGTTGGTACCTCCTCACAACAGCAGGTGTAAAAGAGTTTTGGAAGTGAAATTTGGTAGTGGTAAAACTAAATTACTGGATCTTTAAACATTATCCCCAAACTCATAATCAGGCCAAAGTGTGCACGTCCTCTCAACTATTTCTTAAACTTGTGCCTCATATAAACAGAAAGTCTTTATATGGACCCCAGTATCAAGTGGATCCCAAGCAAAATAGAAAATAAGTTGTCCTGCTTCTGGACATGCTGATGCATCAGATTTGCCATCCTGGTTCAGGATTCCAATGTTCATGCCACACACGTCTGGGAGATGTGAGAAACCCAATGGTGTTCTCCCACCTACTCCCCTGGGATCTTCCAATCAGGTGGCCAGGGAAAGGTCATCTCTTTTCCATCCCGACCCTGTGGGTGGACAAGCGAGGGAGGATCACCTGAGTGGAGGGTCATGAGGGAATCAGAGGAGAATACCATAGGGCGAGACATGGTATTCCCCTTCTCCCTTCAAGGGATACTTTCAGTCCCATTCCAAACCCCACACCCTGCATTACCGACTAATACTGTGAAGAAGAAGCAGCAACCGAGAGTAGTGAGGATTACCTGCAAAAAGCACCTGGAGAAGCAAAGGGAAGACTGCCACCTACCGCCATTAGGTTGTCCAATTAATAGAGTAAGGCAAGGTCAGGAATTTAACACTGACTACTCACACCTGTCTCCACTTGACTCCTGTTATCAGTATAAAAGGTGCGGTTTTACACAATCAAAGGAGCAAGCTGTGAATCCAGGTCAGAGCTGAAAAGCCAAGGAGCAACAGGATGAGAAGTCTGGAGGATCCAGAAGAGAGCAGCATGCCTAGATGCTGGCCCGGTGTCTGTAAGGGGCTGTAGCATGGCTAGTGAGCCGCATCTCAAAGGAGCCGGAGCAAGGCAGCCTGTGTCCTGCTGGCGGTGTGCAGAAGAGTGCTCGTTCCTTTGGGACATGTGCCGGTCCCAAGAGGGTCTGAGGGGCAGGTGGTGAGACCCTGACTTCGATCCCATATGCCCAGAGAGACTGATCGCCAGTGGAACGCTACCCAGTGAATTTTAAGCCCCAAAGGTGAGCATGCGGCTAGCTGGAGCAGGGAGGGAGAAAGACAGATTTTTGCAAGCGCCAAAAAGCGAAAAGCAAGAGACATAACGGAAAGTGAATGGAAAGCAAGAGAAAGGTGCTAAGAGAGTGGAAAGGAAGAAAAATGCTTAAAAGTATATAAGAAGGGTGCAAGTGACCCGGAAGTAAAAGGAAAGGTGTCAGTGATCAATGAAACACTAAGAGAGTGGAAAAGGCTTGAAAGTAAATAAGAAGGGTGTGAGTGACCTGAAAGTAAAGATGAAGTGCATGTGAGCACCGAAGAGTGAAATAAGTGTGCAAGAGGCACAGTGAAAGTGAAACAAGGGTGCAAGAGGCTCGATAAGGAAAAGGACATGTGCATGGGTGCACGAAAGTGAAGAAGTTAATGTGCAAGAGGCACAGTGAAGAAAAGGTGAACCAAAGGAAGGTGCCAGCGGCACAACAAGGTGAAACTGAAGGAAGAGAAAGTCAAAGGAGGCGCAAGTGTGCACAACTTAGTAGAAGACAACAAAGGGGTGCAGGAAGCACCTGAAGGTGAAAGGATAGATGAAAAGCAAGTACAGAAAATACAGAGAGGGGCCAAAAATCAGAGTGTCGCGCTCAAGAGGGGCAAAGTGCCTAGCATTTTCTAGTCTCTGTTACCCCATGATAAAATTGTGTGTTAAAGGAACTGCAAATAATTAAAAGGAACATCCTGACTGTTAGGAAAGATTTCATATTAGAATGTAATTTTCCCTCCATGTGTCAACCCCCAAACTTTTTGCTGCTGTTCTACACCCTGATCTAACCTTTGCCAGGGAAGCGCAGCCCTCAGCCGCACTCCTCTGGGCTTTCGCTCACTTCTTATGGGGAAACTGACATGCCCTTAAAACAGTCAGTACTGGGAGACTTTGTTTCCCTTAGTCCTTTCCTCATGTTGCAGCTTTTGTGCAACATGTAACAAGAGTGCAATGTAACTTACTTTACCGCACCCTTGGGTCTCGAGTCAGTCCAAGGCCCTAGAAACTCTCGCTGGACATTTTATGAACTGTAAAGATGTGTCACGGACAGGACTGGTGGCAGCTATCGTTTTTCTTATGTTTTGAACCCTTTCTTGCCATATTAACCGTGCTTACCGCGCTTGGCACGAATAGGTGGTCTGGCTCCAAAATGGCCATGCCACGAGGTTCTTTGTCCTGTCCTTTGGCCATCTTGCCCCATCACCTTCCCCAGGTCAAGCCAACCTGGGTCAGTCCTTATTTGGTCATGCACTTTCCCGCGAAACCCAAGGCTTTTGCGGGCTTCTGCATGCCTTGTGTCTGTGCCTCCAGGATGTGGGCTGGGATGTCTGTTCCCAATACACATCCTGGGTGTCAGAGAGTCTGGAGTGTTCTGAATGCCTGGGAACACTGTGGTCCGTGATTGGTCCACGTATGGAGTGAGTGTTTGCGAGCAGATCTCCCATTGGGTCCTCTCCGTTTTGGCGCGAAGGGAACTTTGGATAAGAGGAGGCCGAAAACACCACTTCCATGTCAATCTCCTCAGTTCACACTAACAAAGGATAAGGAGCCAAGTATCCTGCAACAAGAAGCCGAGTCGAGGAACCACTGGTGACCCACTGGAAGGTTTGGCACCCTGAGCCCGCCGTCGTCCTGCGAGACCCCTCTGCATCTGATCGTCCTAGAAGGTCTGCGAAGGCGCTTCGACCCATTGGAATAGTGGGACCAACTATTCTCGGCACCTTCATCAAACCCTGCAAGTCTGAAGTGAGATGAGGGCGCCCGGACCGGAGTAAACATGGTTACCGTGTTGCCTTGCTGTGGCAATGACCTGTGCAAGTTCGCTGCACTTGTGACCCCCTTGACCCTGAAACCTGCTACCGCAGAAACTACATGGTGTCGAGATCTCCTGATTGTCGCATTCGAATCTGCCAGCGAAGTGGACTGAACTGGGAAAGTCTGGGTCTGCCTGCATCGGGGACCGGTGAGTAGGCCATACCCCAACCCGTGGCCCCTAGCGCAGGAGCCCATTTCTACGCACAAAGTGGCTCCCGAGAGCCCCTTTCTTTTCCACCGCTATTGCGAAATAGCGACTTTATCCCCCACTCTCAACCTGCCTCTGCCAGCAAGTGGAGGTCCTGCTTGAATAGTGGGGACTTGTTCTTCATCGACCTTATCCACCTTCCTGAGCTGCTAGTGACCCTTGAAGAGACCCTATTTTGTCCCTTGGCACAAGCGCGTGCATGTACTATTGAGCATAAGGCTCCTCTCTTCGTAGGGCTTGGACTGCCTCTTAGTTAGGTGTATTCTTGATGTGGAACTGGGTCTAAAGATTACTTGCACTGCCTGTTTTCCTCCCCATCTAGGTGGTCTACATATTTTGTGCTTCTTAATCCGTTAGACCACTCTGGTCTTGTATATATATATCGCGTTGATTGTGATGTGTTGGTTTACTTCAGTATTATTGTGATTCTTTGCTATGGTCTATATTACAAAGGTCTTGTAATAAATGTGTCTATATTTTTAATATAACACCTGTCTGGATTAATTTGTAAGAGTCCTTGCTTTGTGTGCTCTTTGAGGTCTTTCAGTCACCCTCACCCCTCTTGAGACTTAGGGCCTCATTACATGGACGGTGGTAAGGGTTAACGGTCACCATTAATGGTACCGGTGACCATTAACCCTTACCGCCTTACTACGAGGTCCCTTTGCCGGTTGGGGAATTTAACGCCTGCTTTTTGCAGGCATTAAAAACCAACCCGCAAAGGGACCAGGGAGCTAATTACGGTACCGCAATTTGCGGTGCCTATGGGGCAAAAATGGGAATGGGGAAAGGTAATAGGGGAAGGGGGAATTACCGCCCCACCAACCTTGGAATACGGCGGTAATTCCCCTTTCCACCAAGGCGGTGCCAGTATTTTTCCGGCATGGACCAAGGTGCTAATAGCACCTTGGTCCACCACCGTCCGTGTAATGAGGCCCTTAGTCTTGACCGTCTGCCATAGCTACCGTGATTGGTCTGGCTTGTCCAGAGGTTACCCTGTTCCAAGAAACTAGGTTGGCCTTCTGAACCTCTGCCCCTCCAGGTCAGAGTTCAGAAATCCATCTTAACAAATTGGTGTACAGCGGTGGGATAGGACTGAAGGAATCCAATGTTGTGCACAAGCGAAGGCATTTTGAGTTATTCCTACCAGGACACATAGTGAATTGTCATAGTATAACTTTTAAAAGGTCATAGTCCTATCTAACAGTATGGAAACAAGTATCTTGTTAACTTTAAATGCTTCGAAATCCGACATATTAAGAAAGATGTGTGCTGAGAGAGATGTTTCCTCTCAAGGCACAAAAGTAGAAATGATTCAGAGAATCATGGACTGGCAAGAAGCTCAGCTTAGAGCTATAGCTTCCGAGGACCATGCAGAAGGAGGTGGGGCTGCTCTCACTGGTAGAACCGATGGTTCTACTGCTGCACTGATCCACAGCAACCATGAGGACATGGAGGATGTAATGTCGAATGCTTCCTCTGCCAGTGCTGATGGGGAGGCCTATTCTTGAATTCAAGAAGCAAGAACTGCTGTTTAGGCAGAAGGAGCTTGAGTTCAACATGGCCAAACTAAAGATAGAGCAGGCAGAAAAAACAAAAAGACAGGGATCACCAGTTGGAACTGGCCAAGCTTCAAGTTGCCAATGGATCCAAGGGTCCTGGACATGGGTCTGGGGCCTCTTCTCATCCAAGGTTTCCAAAAGTTCTGCTCAGTGTGTATGAGGAAAAGAATGACATTATGGACTGGCTGAATACATTTGAGTATGCATGTGAAGTTCAACAAGTTGACAATGCTGATAAAATTGCCTGGTTACTTAGCAGACTGCCCCATTCTGGCTGCAGTGCCATTATGGAAATGTTGAAAGCTGAGAGAGCAGATTTTGCAATGTTCAAGCAAACTCTCATCTTAAAGTTTGGAAAGACTCCTGACCAATACTTAAAAAGATTCAGAGAGTATAAGAAAAAAGAAGGTGGTACTTGGGTATCTTATGTAACTGAATCCTTAAAAAACCTGACTGGTTGGGTTGAAGGTTATAAGGTTTCTACCTTTGAAGGTATGATAAGTCTTGTCATGCTGGAACATATTTTTGCATCTTCTTCCCCTGCGATTAAGCAGCATTTGGCAGATTCAAAGGCGATATATCCTACGAAGCTAGCCATTGCAGCAGATTTGTGGGTGTAACATCGAGTGTCCCATAAGGATAAGACTCATCTTGGTAAGCAGGAGGAAGGGAAAAAGTCCAAAGATAAGGAGGGTGGGGAAAATGATAAATCTTCTTCCCAAAAGGGCCACCAAAAGAAAAATAAGGGTAAGACACAAGAGAACTCACAGGGTAGTGGAGGTAAGCCTCCGAACCAGAACTCTGGTTATAGTAAGCCTCCCTATGTGAACAGACCCAACGGTTCTTGTTTTGCTTGTGGAGCAACTGGCCACGTGAAGCGGGATCCCAGATGTAAGGTCAAAACCTTGGGGGTCCACTCTGCTAATCTGGCCTTCTCCACCTACGAGGAAGAAGAGATTACCGGAGCATCCTTCTCCTCAGACTCCTTCCCCAGTGGGATAGAAGCTGAGGTAGTTTTAGTTTCCCTGGGTTCCTGGGAGCCTAAAGTCTCAGAGGCTTATGTTAGGATTCCAGATAATACCAAGCACTACTTTAAAGACAGTGTGCTGATCAATGGAGTAGATACTCCAGCTCTTAGAGATAGTGGGTGCAGTCGAACTGTAGTGGATTCTACATTGGTAGACCCAGAGGAAGTTGCCAGAGCTACTCTGATACCCACTAAGTTGGCTGATGGCCCACCTCTCATGTTCCCAGTAATACCTGTAACTCTTACTATCAATGGTACTGCAGTCAGGATTCCAGTGAGCATTCATAGGCATGTCACAGGAAAGGTCTTGTTGGGCAATGATCTCTAAGCTTTAGGGCTTGTGGGAGACACTGCTGACACACCCTGGACAAGGTCTCAAACGAGGGCAGCACTGGCCAAGACCAATGCCCTGCCCCAGCCAAAGGGGAAACCCAAGGCTAAAGGAGTCAAAAACGTAAAAATAGGGAAAGAAAATCTTCCCCCTAACTCACCTACCACTGAGGTGGAGGTAGTTGGTCAATCACCCGGACCTGACGAGGAGGTGGTGATGCCTGAAGTATTTGACCCCAATGACCATCCTGAACTAAACGATTTGTTAGTAGAAGGTGGTCCTTAAAGGGAAGAATTCAGTAAAGGCCAACTTGAGTGCCCATCTCTGGAAGGCCTATGGAGACAGGCCTGCTCCCAGCTTGCGGGTGAACCTCCTGGGAAGCATCGGATTTATTGGGAAGGTGGGCTCCTGTATAGTGAGCCTACAGAGTCTACAGAAAGAGACCATAGGAGGTTGGTGGTTCCCCTTGCTGTAAAACCCTTCCTCCTGCAGCTGGCGCATGAGGTGCCCCTTGCTGGTCACCTTGGTATTAAGAGGACCAATCAAAGGTTATCCATGCACTTCTACTGGCCCAAGAGGGGGGTGCAAGTAGAACGTCACTGCAGGAGTTGTGCCTCCTGACAGTTATCTGGTAAGAGTGGTTCAACAACCCAAGCTCCATTGGTACCACTCCCAGTTGTGGGGGTACCATTTGACAGGTTAGGGATCAACATTGTTGGTCCCCTTGACCCCCAAACATCCTCAGGCAATAGGTTTATCCTGGTGCTGGTCGACCATGCCAACGGGTACCTGAGGCCATCCCATTGAAAACTGTGACTGCCAAGTCAGTTGCAAAAGCTTTACTTGGCATCTTTACTAGGGTTGGCTTCCCTAAAGAAGTTGTGTCTGATAGAGGCAGCCACTTTATGTCAAAGTATATGCAGGCTATGTGGAAGGAAAGTGGGGTCACCTATAAGTTTTCTTCTGCATACCACCCCCAGACCAATGGTCTAGTGGAATGGTTTAACAGTACCTTGAAATGTAAGATTGGGGCACTGGAAGAATCTCAAAGAAGAAAATGGGATCTTCTTTTACCATGCTTACTGTTTGCCTACAGAGAGGTACCACAAGAGGGTGCTGGCTTCAGCCCCTTTGAACTTCTGTTTGGTCATCCCATACGGCGACCCTTAGCCATAGTCAAAGAGGGATGGGAGATACCCACTCCCCCCATTAGTACCAACATAGTAGACTATGTGTTAGGGCTCAGAAAAAGGATGCTACTCCTGATAGGTCTGGCTAGTGACAAGTTGAAGGCAGGACAAGCTCTGGTGAAACATTGGTGTGACCAGAAAGCTTCCCTCATTAACTTTACACCTGGTCAGAAAGTCCTGATCATGAATCCCATACGGCCTAGGGCTTTACAGGATAAATTGTCAGGCCCTTACACAGTGGTGAGTCACTGGGTGAGGTCAACTATTTAGTGGACCTTGGAAGGCCTGGACAGGCTCCAAAAGTGTTCCACGTAAATAGGCTGAAGGCTTTCATCCCAAGGGTTGAAATTGCAGCACTGCTATTGGCTTCAGATGTTGAGGAAGAGGAGTCTGAACTTCTTCCTGACCTATTCCAAAGCAGTCCTTCAGATAGCTCCATCAAGGGTGTCCGAGTGGCCCCTCACCTGACTTCTGATCAGCATGCGGAGGTGAAAAGTATGCTTAGGAAATTTTCTCCCCTGTTTTCACAGTCCCCTGGTTTGACGCCTTGGTGCAAACATAACATAGACACAGGAGACAGTGTATCTACCAAAAGTAGGGGATACAGAATGTCAGACAAAGTACGGTCTTACATTAAGACGTAGGTCAACAAAATGTTAGAGCTTGGGGTGATTGAACCCTCTAGTAGTCCTTGGTCCAGCCCTGTGGTTTTGGTTCCAAAAGCTTGTACTTCTGAATTGACGTTCTGTGTGGATTACAGGGCTCTGAATGCTGTCACCAAGACAGATGCACACCCCTTGCCTAGAATAGATGAGCTGGTGGATACCTTGGGCGCCTCCAAGTACCTCAGCACGTTTGACCTCACTGCAGGCTATTGGCAATTAGCCCTTGCAGAACATGCCAAGGAGAAAACAGCTATCTCAACTCCAGAGGGCCTTTACCAGTTCAGGGTAATGCCTTTTGGGTTGAAGAATGCACCTGCCACCTTCCAGAGGCTTGTGAATCATGTGTTGAATGGGTTTGACGAATTCTGTCTTGCATATCTGGATGATATAGCAGTTTTCAGTGCCACCTGGAAAGACCATGTGAAACACCTTGGGATTGTGTTACAGGCTCTTCACTTGACCATAAAGGCCAGTAAATGCCAGATTGGACAAGGCTCAGTGGTTTACCTTGGACATGAAATAGGTGGAGGGAGGATACAGCCTGTACCTAATAAAGTACAAGCAGTACAAAACTGGCCTACCCCCACTACACAGACCCAAGTGAGAGTCTTATTAGGACTCACTGGGTATTACAGAAATTTCATGGCAGACTATGGCACCATAGCTGCCCCTCTGACTGCTCTCACTACTCCAAAGAAACCCAAGAAGGTACCTTGGACTGAGGAGTGTGAGAAGGTCTTCAATGGCTTAAAAGACTCCTTGTGCCAGGGCCCTGTGCTCAGGGCCCCTGATTACCAAAGACCTTTTATTGTGCAGACAGATGCCTCTGACACTGGGATAGGAGATGTACTATCACAAGTAGATGAGAAGGGTAAGGAACAACCTATTGGCTTCATTAGTCGCCATTTTAAGGACAGAGAGCTCAGATGGTCCACAGTAGAGAAAGAATGTTTCTCTGTCATGTGGGCCCTACGGAAGCTGAGGCCCTACCTCTATGGGACCCACTTCACTGTGCAAACTGACCATAAGCCCTTAAAGTGGCTAATGAACATGAAGGGAGAGAATCCAAAGTTGCTTAGGTGGTCCATAAGTCTGCAAGGCTTTCACTTCACTATTGAGCATAGGCCAGGTGTCCAACATAGCAATGCTGATGGGTTGTCCAGAATGTTTAACTGACCTGAGCAAGAAACTCATCCAGGGGTGGATTAGTTCCCCCTGTCCTTAGTCTGGGAAGGGCGAGTGTTAGGGAAGATTTCATATTAGAATGTAATTTTCCCTCCATGTGTCAACCCCCAAACTTTTTGCTGCTGTTCTACACCCTGATCTAACCTTTGCCAGGGAAGCGCAGCCCTCAGCCGCACTCCTCTGGGCTTTCGCTCACTTCTTATGGGGAAACTGACATGCCCTTAAGGCAGTCAGTACTGGGAGACTTTGTTTCCCTTAGTCCTTTCCTCGTGTTGCAGCTTTTGTGCAACATGTAACAAGAGTGCAATGTAACTTACTTTACCGCACCCTTGGGTCTCAAGTCATTTCCAAGGCCCTAGAAACTCTTGCTGGACATTTTATGAACTGGGCAGATGTGTCACGGACAGGACTGGTGGCAGCTATCATTTTTCTTATGTTTTGAACCCTCTCTTGCCATATTATCTGCGCATAACCCGTTTGGCATGAATAGGTGGCCTGGCTCCAAAATGGCCATGCCACGAGGTTCTTTGTCCTGTCTTTTGGCCATCTTGCCCCTTCACCTTCCCCAGGTCAAGCTGACCCGGATCAGTCCTTATTTGGTCATGCACTTTCCCGCGAAACCCAAAGCTTTTGCAGGCTTCTGCATGCCTTGTGTGTGTGCCTCCAGGATGTAGGCTGGGATGTCTGTTCCCAATACACATCCTGTGTGCCAGAGAGTCTGGAGTGTCCTAAATGCATGGGAGCACCGTGGTCCGTGATTGGTCCACGTATGGAGTGAGTGTTTGTGAGCAAATCTCCCATTGGGTCCTCTCCGTTTTGGCACGCAGGGAACTTTGGATAAGAGGAGGCCGAAAACACCACTACCATGTCGATATTCTGAGTTCACATGAACAAAGGATAAGGAGCCAAGTATCCTGCAACAAGAAGCCGAGTCGAGAAACCACTGGTGACCCGCTGGAAGGTTTGGCACCCCGAGCCCGCTGTCGTCCTGCGAGACCCCTCTGCATCTGATCACCCTAGAAAGTCTGCAAAGGCGCTTCGACCCATTGGAATAGTGGGACCAACTATTCTCGGAACCTTCATCAAACCCTGCAAGTCTGAAGTGAGATGAGTGCGCCCGGACCGGAGTAAACACGGTTACCATGTTGCCCTGCAGTGGCAACGACCTGTGCAAGTTCGCTGCACTTGTGACCCCCTTGACCCTGAAGCCTGCTACCGCGGAAACTACACAGTGTCGAGACGTCCTGATTGTCGCATTCGAACCTGTCAGCGAAGTGGACTGAACTGGGGAAGTCTGGGTCTGCCTGCGTTGGGGACCCTCCACCTCTCTAAGCCAGTTCAACCTTCATCTTTACATCTCAAATGATACACATCATACAACGACACATACAGTACCTCTCAACCCGCTTGACCAGTCTGTCATTTAATCTAGCACCCACTAACCTTCACACCTCAGTGACCATCCCGAGACCCACCCAGCTCACAGGGTGTAACTCGGTATCAAACAACCAATCAGAACGCCAAGACATGGAGCTCCCCTCTGGTAACACAAACCCCACATGTCCTAGCCCATCTCAAATAGAATATTACTAGCACAAAGAAAATGTGTGATCTTGAACTGAATGTTTCAGCACTTCATGTTTTGCATGTTGACTCCCGCTCTTTTCCATTTAACACTACAATAATCTCATGCAGGACTCAGCACCAACAGTCTGATAAGTTAGAGAGGTCACACTATGCAAGACATATTTGGACTACATGACATCACTCAACATGTGCAACACTCCTGAGGTAGTATGCGACTCACAGAACAACGTGTGGGTGCCTGCAGTCATCACATAACTAGCTGCCATACAGCATAGGTCATTGAAATGTATCAGCAGGTTTCGTCTGCGGACGCTGTGCTGATGGCAGATAACATCAACAATGAAGAGAGAAGTATCCATTAAGAGACCCTTCAAAACCTTGATAAGCTAGTCTCCACAATGGCGAACACCTCAGTTCAGGTGTTCTGGTAACGGATGACACTAATTCCTAGCATATAGCTGTCATGCTGAGCTATGAGGTTAAGAAGAGATGGTATGAACTTAATTGGAGGGCCTGTCCAGAGTAAATCATGAAGGGACAAAACCAGAAGCCCACATCATTGGTCCCTAATGCCTGACACCACTGAAGCTAAAGATTATGTGTTCAATGCATGCTTGCATGCATATACATGTTACTCTGATGTATTTCCATTTCACAATGATGTACTTGTTTGTATGTGTCATTGTTTTGTGTTGGATGGTCAATGTATGCAGTAGTAAATACAGCACTACGATGTGTAAATGAACAGATGAAGGAATGGCCTCATGATAGAACATTTCAAGTCCTAGTTTCCAGGTATCATACACATTTAGCATATTGGATGGACACCTAGGTCACTGGTAGAATATCAATTGTGGCTTTATCCTGCTCACAGTCACTAGTGTCAGACAGTATCAGGACAGATAATATGTTGTCTGGGTGGAATGCATTCATCTATCTAGAGTTTACCTGGCTCTTGTATAAGAAAGTCTCATGGGACCACTTGATGTATCAATTCACATGTAGGGCATAGCCACATTGCACCTCATTGCCATGTGCTGTGATGGCTCTGTGTCCATTCCTGCAACAGCACAGTTCCTCAATTATGTGTATGCCCATCATCTAAGGGGAATGTGTGACACTTTTGTGATCTAAATTGAACTTATTACCTGGATTCCACATTTTCCAGACCCTATGCTTATGAGACATCTGTGCCATATGTTCACCTATTGACACACTAGCCTGTATTGTCTCGTTCAAAGATCATGTGACTATGGGACGTTGCTTTGCTTTGGTATGGGCCTGTATGCATACTGGACATATGGTTCAATTATGGACACATAGGCTGTGCATATGTCTCATGTCACATAGATTCAGTCCATATCTACGGAAAACACACTCTTGCCAATTCCCTCATTACAAGCCGACACCGGGAATACCTGGATATCAGGTACTGGTAATAATAGGATCTGTTTCCCGGTATCCTGACAGAATTACCAGCAGGATACTGGCCAACTCGTAATGGCCCTTCATGTGTCTGCCACAGATGACTAGAGTGGCCAGATGATTGAATGCCAGCCTGATAGCACATTTCATGTTTCTGGATGTCAGGTATCAGATGCATTTGGCAGTAACTGATGTATACTTAGGATACAGGCAAAATATCAACTCCCCATCATAGTCACTAGTGGCAGCCAGCATCAGAATAGGCAATCTTTTGTCTGGTTGGAATGCAGTCATCTCGATACGATTTACAACACTCTTGTATCTACATATCTTCTGTGACCACTTGAAATGTATACAATCACAATGTATTACATGCTGTTATGGTTTAATGGCAATTCCCGTAGCAGTACAGGTCGTTCATGCGGTTCATGTCCATCAACTGAGTGAAATGTGTGGACTGCTTCCTGAGATGTGTCTCCACATTTTACACATGTGTCTGGATTCCCCATTTCCCAGTCCCTGTGAGTATGGAACATCTGTGACTTATGTTCACATATTTCATATCTGCATTGACCCTTTACAAAAATCTGTGACTATGGAACTCTCCCTTGCTTGGACATGTATGAATACTGAACATATGGCTCAACATGTGGAAATGTAGAGTGTGCACTAGGATCATGTCACGTAGAAGCAGTCCAGATCTATGTACAATTTAGGAAAAATCTGCAGAAATATGTTGTTCATATTTCGGTAGTGTCAGAACAAACATGTTACAATGTACAGGCGATATCTAATATCAGGTAAGTATTTTGAAAGTCTGAGTTCATAGAACATCTGCATTGTCTTCAGAAAAATGTACTCGGTAGATTTGGCCTGTTTGTGCATCATGTGCCAAAATGCAGCGGGTCTGATTGCATATATACTTTATAGAACAAAGTATTATTCTTGAAAACAGTATTACTTCCCTCATGCATGTTAGTATGCCATTGCCACAATTCCTACTGTTGGCATTGCATGTTGAAATTGATGGGTGTGTGGCCTAGTTGTTTGGATGGCCATCATGTGTCCACAAAAGTGGCCTTGATATGCTTTTTGTTAGTTGATATGCACTTTTTTCTTGATGTATGATGTTGAGGCATATTTGTGCATACTAGGATCATGCCCAGCAGCACTGACATCACTGTGTGTTATACAGTTTAGCATCCATATTAACTGTGTGATTGTAATCGCATGAACATCATGAAATGGCCCATTGACAGTGTTTGGCATGAACTTGTTGTAAGAAATCATGGGACAGATTTACAAAGTGTTTTCCAATGCAATTGTGCCATTGGAAAAGGCTTTCTGAATCAAGGCCCGTATCTCTTTATAACACCATGGCACGGCATGTGCATATTTGTGTCGTCTTCAACGGTTGATATCTCAATTCATACAGACCTTACCTTCCATTGGAGGATCGTCAAATGGCACCTCTCAGCCAGGGATATGACCAGGAAATGGGGTCCTATGATATGACAAACCCAGAAGCAATGTCATTTTCATTTGGTCTCATTGTCAAGTTGGGGGGACAGAACAGGTGCTAAAAATGGCACACTTAGTAATCTGACACATCCCTCTGTGGCACCCACCATCGAGAAAGCAATCGCATCAGGCACCATTACTAAGAGCAAACCAGTGACAACAGATCTGAGATAACCATAGTCTGTGCCTCTGACCACAAAGCAAATCTACTGCATGGAATTCCTTCAGGCAGGAGAAGCACTAGCTGCAGTCTACCACGTCCAACAAACTGAGTTAAGTTTGGTGTCAACTTAGTTACCTCATCAATGATGGCTGATATGCAGTGGTATTGTGTATGGTTTGAGGATCAGTGTTGGAACATCAACATCAGCCTTCCCTTAACCAGCTTCTAGTCTTCAGATTACTACCAAAAACCCTTAAAATAACCTCAAAATATCTGGCATTTGAACAATCATGTATTTGTCACATCACTACCCTATTGTTGCATACACCAGTGTATATACTCATCAGCACCAACCCATTTACCAGATCAGTGCCACTGAAGTATTTTAGTATGCGCGAAAGTATCACCATGTTCATGGCCGTGTGTTACAGCATGCCAATCATATTATCTGTGGACCTTTTACCATGCGTTTGTGAAAAATGCATCTTGGGTTGATGATGGGAAAACAATTTCAGTCAGCGCTATGCTTGAGCGATATGCCGACGTTGTTCTTGCAGTTACTCTAGTATGGACCTAGACCGGTTAAAGGGAATAACTACCCACTTTACCAATAGGATAATGAGAAAAAAGCACTTTGGTTTATACATTATAGTCGTATATAGCCATTCTACAGAGGTCAAACAATCTTGCCATTCTTCTTTAATCAAGAAACCAAGCTGCCAATTGCCTCAGATCTTTATCCATTCTGAAAAATTCACACAAACCAGAGAGACTGGAAAAAATGAATTTAGAATGATTGGTTTCAATCTGTTAATTCGTTTTTTATTGCACTGTGTTGTCTCTGTATAGCTCTTTGGCATGAATGAAAAATACAAATAAAAATACAATTCATTGTGATATATTTGCTGGTTAATTTGGGTGTGCTTCCACTTGTTTACACTGTTAATACAACGTAACAACCACATGGATTTATAATTATGTATTGTTCATGTAACACAGAAGAACGTGTCCCTGTGCATTTGATTGATATACACAGCACTCATGAGTTGAGGGATTTAATCAAAACTAACTAGAACTACTTCTCCACGAATGACTGCTGTTATCCACATTCAGTCTCTGGATCAAAAACAGAAGTTTGACTAAACAGACACACAGTAGAAGCACAATGCTGTTCCTCTCTGACACTATAGCCTCTGTTCATCATTGACTTTTTCTAGTAATAAAAATGACCACACACTATCGCCACCATCAGTATTCCAATCTGCATTGTCTACTCTTCCAGTGGAACAGAGCAGTATCCAAGGTCCCAGGTGCCCATGTGATACTGCAGTGACACCAAGTCTCTGCAGCAAAGGGGCAGCATTAAAGATATCCACTCCTGTACCAAAACGATGATAATCATATGTAGCCCATGATGGTGAGTCTAAATATGTCAGGCCTGGGTTAGGGCATGGTACATGGCACTGCTTGTAATCTTTGCAGCCTCATAGAACTTGATATCACACATGTGGTGGGCAGTGATGTGTATTCTGGCCAGACAAGCTGATCCTGCAAAGTGACCGGACAGGAACCTGAATGGCCATGCCTCTCATTTGATCTCTTTGTGGGGGTAGATAACACCCTCCCCAGAGACATCCACACAACAGGCAGCTGTCCTGGACCTGAACATCAAAGGAGCACACACATTCAAAGGGAGTAGCCACACACCACAATGATGCATATCCAAAGGCCATCATTCTTGGAGAGCATATGCAGTTGGGGAAGGATTTCACCATCTTGTTTCTCTCTGCCTCTCTCTCCTTCCTGTCCCCTCCACTTCCCATTATGCGAAGCACTATGGGTGTGATGTCAGAAGGGCAAAGCCCACTTCTTTCAAGAACAGGGATTGGTCCTGTAAAACAGGATAGGTTTTGTCTAATCACTTGCAGACATTTACCTTCAAAATAAGGGGTCTCCCACCACTTCCCTCAATCATCTTTTGGACTCCAACCCTTCAAGAAGATTTTGTTGAACCTCGGTCGGGAGAGGTGATCTCTCCAAAGTCCTCTGCCAGTGAGATGAAGCCTGAGTATCCAAGGCAGAGGTGTGGGTTGTACCCTTCCATCCCAGGTGACCATTGGGGGTGAGTTTGTTGCTGGAACAACACCTGCCTCTCTGCCAACCACAGCGGTACCTAGCACCTCAGCCTGCTGAAGGACCTCTGCGGTTGTATGCCAGCCTCCCCCCGTGTTTGGGAGCACAGAAAAGGACTCATCTTGTCCTTGAGCCCCTGGATTGGACTCACAGCACCCTGAGAGCCAACCAAACCATGATCCTAGTGTTTTTCATAGTTGAACTGCTTGATGCCATCTTTCAAGACTTGCGTGACACATTTGAACCACCAGGACCCTCTGCTGCTGCTTTTGCACTCTCCTGATCTTAAAGTCGCTTGCACAGTACCAAGACGTCTGATTCAGCACTGTCAGACCACCAAGAACTGAAATGGGAATGTTTGACTGATAACTACCCCCCTGGGTATATTTTGTTAAAGATGTGCACACCGACATATAGCACAGCAAACTTCATCTCCCGATGAAGGTCTGGTGAAATGTACTGACACATATTCTTTCTAAGCTAATCTGCACTGTATAATACACTTGTGACACTGTTTATGTTTTTTCTAGGGTATGATTAAATTGTATATATCTGGATAATTCTCTCAATGTGATTTATGTCTTGCAAATTGGGATATGAAAGAACCAAAGTGGCTTACACATGATTTTCCTTTAAACGTTGTCACAGTTGTTGTTTTTTTTCTTCAAATGTATGTTTCACGAAAGAGACAATTTTTTCAGTAATGTATTTATTAACATGACACACAAACTGTTTACTCATGATAAAAAAGAATGACAAATAACGAGGCTCACGGAGCTCATCATTTCTGTTTTCTGACCAGATAGCAATCTCAATCATCATGACATATTAATGGCTTGCAGTATTTTTCTGACACTCTGGGTGTTTTGATTTTACCTCATAGAAGTTTGACTATGTTTTTCCGATTCTGGTGACCATTTAGTGGATTTCAACAATACCATTTATTTATCAATCACTCACTGCTAAATTCCAAAACATGTTTTAAACGAAAACATTCCCAATTTGAATTTTTGTTGCAGGTGAAACTTTAATGTTCACACATCCTCCAGTGTTATGTCGAAGTTGTGGTAAAATACCAGTATTGTGAAAGAGACGCAACTACGAGGAAAATCTTACAGTATTGCACTCTATCTAGATTTCCCTGGCTGCACACTCTATTAACCTTCCCTGGTGCCCTTCTTCCCTGTGTGGCATGCTCTTGTTCAAACCTTTCAAATGCCATGCCCGTAGATACACACGTAGGGTCTGTGGCCAGCAAACCCCTCCTTAACGGTAAACACTGCACATCCTGGTCTCGTGTGTACTGTACAAGACTCCAAAGTTTCGCGTACAGTTCTCCGACAGTCTAAATGCTTAACAGACACGGAGAGAAACTATGAGGTAAGCGACGCATACACTGGTAGACCGAAAGAGAGATGGGCGGGGGGAGCCGGGGCATGGGGGTGCGGAGGGTGAAACGAAAGAAGAACCGGTGTGTCCTGCGTGCACACAATCATCATCTGACAAAATCCTGAATAGGAAAACAGGAATGTTTGTTGAGTGCAATCATTCATATGGCCAATTAAAGCTGGAAGGTGAGAGCATTCCTGATATTATAAGGACATACAAAGGTAGCAACAGTCAAGTATTATCACATGCGAATACTTAATATATTAAAACATGACATTCAATTAGAAGCACAAGAGGAGTTAAACATAATACCCTCTCTTAAGCGCAACGGGATTTGAAGAGATGTCTTTCAGCCTGACAATAGACCTGGGAGAAAATGGAGAGCCGCTATGAGGGAGACGTGCTTGAAAGTGGCACATAATCCTGAGATTTTTGGGTCCAAGAAATGAGAAAATGTCATTTGTTTTGAATGACCTTCCTGAGGACTGGCGAGATTGCAATACAAATGACAGTGATTTGCTCTGCCTCTGCTAAGTGCTTTTGATTGTCATACGTTCAATTCAAGTTGGGAGAAAGATCAATGGTGTGATTTGTGCATAAATGGCTTCCTGGATGGACTGGAATTACCTGCTGATACGCCGCGCAGAACTGTATGATGCTAAAGTGGCTATTAGCAGAGGCCATGGATACATATTCTCCATAGCATTGAAAACATTCTCATTGATTACATCAACGTTTTTTTTCCTGGAAATATAGAGCTGTTCTGTTTCAATATTTTTAACTTTATTGATGGTCAACTGAATTAAATCGGCATGTCCGTCTATCAGTCATCAGTAGCAATAACGCACTCGAGTGCATATTAGCAAACATGGCAGGTACGGCATTCAAACCAGCGTTTTAGATAACAATAAAAACTGTTTTCTAAGCAAGCTGCACGCTGTTCACACCCACCACTTCCCCTGCCTGTCTATCTCACACCTCGCCACCACCTGTTGACGCACCTCTTCCCGATGTCATATTCCCCAAGACCTTCCCTCACCATGCCTCAAATTTACCAATTGCAAAGCCCCCCATGTCAAGCTTCCCCCTCTCTTTTCCTTAACTCCTTTGTATCACCACCTCTGTGCATTACCATGACATTTTTCCCTGGCTGCTATGTTGTCCCTTCATGCATGGTGGACACTTCATCTATGCTCTTCCATCTCCTTGTGGCAGTAGCCGGCCACTTCAACTTGCCCTTGCACTTTCTCTGCCTTCAGGTGAATTCAACGATTCCTCAATGCTCTGCTCATCCCTTGCATTCTCCCTCGGCCAAGTGTCTTCAGATTCATCCCTTCATTTGCTCATCAATGCTTGCTCTTTTTAGTGTCTATTTCAATAGATAATAGGTGATACTTGTTATCATTTTCCTCGGTCGCGACATTGTTTGCGATAATGTCTGGTGGACCACGTTACAGTACAATCCCCAGAAAGCAGCATTAATGCTTATTGTAACCTCCATTGTAAATTTGTCATATTCACCCTTTGCTCTCAGTTAACGTCTCTAAACTTTTTGTTACTTCCTCTGTGGTCTCTCAACTTGATTATTCCTTTGCTCTTCGTTTGAGACTTACGGATTCTCATCACACTCCTCTTCATTCTGTCTTTAACCCAGCTACTTGCCTTATTTCCTCAAAACACATTTGACCCCATTTCTGGATACTAATTCTCTTTTCCGCTTGACTCCACTTTCTTTATATTGTGTAGAAGTGTATTCATGGTCTTTCCCCTTTGCATATCTCTCATTTGTTCTCTATCTGCATCACTACTCTATCCCTTCATTCTCCACATCTCCATCTCCTTTCAATTCCTAAACCTCCTTGCTTTTCTTCTCGTTTACGACCCTTTTCCATGCTTCTGCTGAAGCAATGAAACTCCTTGGCCCTCATTCTGAGTTTTGTGGTAGTCATGGCACTATTTGCGCCATGACTGCCACCAATAACGGTACTGTGTCCGGATTGGTGCAATGGGGACTCACGTGGAGTATTTATATGCTTTTAACCAGCTGCAATATGATTGCTTGATTTTTTTTATTACTAATGTTGTGATATTGGCCTCCACTATTCCTGTCACTGGATATAGTATTGCTGCTATTGCGTGACGCATATATTTTTTCACAGCTACTATATTGTTATCATTGTATGTTCTATTTGTTGTCTTAATATTGGAGCATTCATATGAGGTTTTATATTCTCGTTTACTCCTACAATTGTCAATCAATTCAGACATCATCTTAGAGAACGCAGTAATCTCTTCTTCCTGGTTTTCAATATTAGATACTGCAAACCCTTTTTGTTGTATACTGAATGTAATTGAAGTGCATTCATATTAGCCTTTGTCACTGTGTCTCCGTTCCATACAATATGGTTCTGTTTTTCATTCAAGCAGATATTCCCATTCATATCCCTATTAGATAAGGGGTCGTCCCAGTCATATGGATGCAACAGAACACAAAGGGGGAAGTAGTCACTTTCCTCCTGTGATACTATACCCATGTCAGTAGTCAAGGACTGTCCAACAAAATTTACTGTAAATGACTTCAATTCAACACTACAGCTAAGTCAATGCCTAGTCTGGGATGCTGATGGAAGCCCTTATTGATGTATTTTTATGTCCTGTTCATTTACTCTGGATGAAAACCCTTATATAACACCCCTCTCTCAGAATCCCCCCGATCCCGCTGAGCCAAGAAGTAGGTTTGTTTTGCAAATTAAAAGGTTTATTTGAAAATTAAACAATATATATCTATCACACTTTTATAGTAAATTAATATTTGATAGAACACTTGTGAGGATGATAGTGATCGACAATGGATATTGTTACAGTGGTACACTCTTTTTGATGGCTTAGAAGTGATATAGAGAGGATGAAGTAGCTGAGAATGCTTTTATGGCTTCAAGGACAATGCAATGATGAATGAAAATGCAGTACAGAAAATAAACCTGATATGACTTCAACAAAAGACAATGTAATCACTTTTCTTTGACAATTCACCCCCCCCCTCTATGCAAGGTAAATAGATAGGAGGAAAGCACACAGTTCTCAGGAATGCAATCAAATATAATTCAGTTCCCCCCTAGCAAGCTTAGAGGAAAACAGGTATGAGTTTTAAACACAGGCAAGATACTTTGATGTGGTTGCAATTAAGTGTAAAATATGCTAAAAAGACTTTTAATTCCCTAAAGGGGGTTCAGGGTAGTTGATAGATACTTTGAATCAGTTCAGGATCACTTTAGCAATGCTCTATGAATGATTGTCAGGTTGCACACGAATTTCAGCAAGGAAAGCAAGGACAAATATTTTTGCACGTGGCTGAAATTAAGCAAAACGTCAAATTGCGGCAAATTTAGTCGCTTGCGTCAAGCGCAATTACGGAGGCACTATAACTAGTATGAAAGCTTAGAATCTTAGCTTTACGATGATAGTTAAAACTCGCTCCTAGCCCAAACGGTTCCGGAGATACGGCCGATTTAGTAAAGGTAGTTTTTCGGATTTGAAATTTTAAAGCTTAGAATGACAGATGACAGTTTTCAGTTTTAAAAATGACAGAATGACATGATTTTAGGAGGCAGTTCTAATAGGCTAAAATAGTTTGGATTAGATTATTTTAAACTAAGAGATTGGTTTTGGCACAGTGCTAGCTGGGTACTCACACTAGATTTTTGAAATAAGCTGTCAAGGTCTGGTCAGGTTGGACGGGACTTCTGGCGGGTGGTTCTGAAGTCTATCTGGGTCAGCTCTGCTCTCTGGGTCTGTCAAGCACCGGTTCTGCTCACAACGGTCTGGTTTGTGGTTCTCTCTGGTTCCGGATACAGCACTGCTTTCTGGATACTGCTACAGGTACTTGCAAAAGTTCTTGGCAAAATATTCAAACAGCTCGCCCGGCTGTTGAATAGATTGGTTGGTTTTGAGGCCTGCTGAAGCGAACTCAGCTTGTGTTTTCAGGCCTCTCTGCTACAAATTCTGGAGTTAATTTCTGGTCTCTGGAGATTGATGGATTTGAAGTCTGGATCTCTGGATGTGAAGTCTGAAGTCTCCCGGCAAAGCGTCCCGCAAGAAAGTGGAAAGTGAATGTCTCTACCTGGGTTTCAATGTTCCTTTTATGTGTTTTGAATATGGGTGTGTGCCTGGGCCTAACTAAGCCTGCCCCTCTCACTTATCATTGGCCAAGCTTTCCTCTCTCCCATGATTGGGAGAAAGAAATGGAGTGTCAGAGTGATGCTGTAGGTTTTATGGTCAGAGGAACCTCCCCTTGTCAAATTGCACACAAATCTATTTCTGACCCAAATACATATTTATCTATGTACCATTTTTCTAATATTATAGGTCCAGTTAACATATTTTCTGTAGCACCAAACCATCCGATCCCTGTCTTTGTACGAGGTTGTGTACACTTATGACAGAATTCTCCCCTTTTCATCCAGATAACGACCTCTAAACCTTTGCAGATTTTACACAGATGTGCACCAGGGATATGGGTTTCAGATGATAAAGTGTCAGATTTTTTTTTTTAACTTTGTTTATTTTAAATCAAGGCAGAATGATAAGTACAGACATTATATGCAGTGGTTATATAGGCATGTCGAACCCCAGTCCTTTATC
Organism: Ambystoma mexicanum; assembly: GCF_040938575.1. Taxonomy (NCBI): domain Eukaryota; kingdom Metazoa; phylum Chordata; class Amphibia; order Caudata; family Ambystomatidae; genus Ambystoma; species Ambystoma mexicanum. Next base: position 429,194,914 of record NC_090941.1, on the reverse strand, counting down.
CCCCCTGCGTCTTCTCCCTCCTCCCTCCCCCTGGTCCATCCGTCCCATAGGCCCTGAAGGCGGGCTCCTTCTTCCCGGGCAGTCCGGATTGAGCCTCAGCGACTATGTGTCTTCCTCCGGGCTCTCCTGGTTTTTTAAGATCCAGTGGGCCCTGGTGGGTTTGTAGGTCAGGGCGGGGAATCGCTGGTCGAATTGCAGCACTGGGGCCCAGATGTTCTGGAAACGATGTAGAGTTCCCGCTTGTGCTGCCGTCACCTTCTCCGCTATCAGGATGTCCCAATGTTTGGTCCACCATTGGGCTATGTGGCTATCCAGGTTCGGGCCACCACCGTTTTCCCTGCTAGTATGCAGTGAGTTAGTAGTTTCGCTCTGGGTCCGGAGCACGGGTAGGTCCCGGGGATTGGAGCACCCAGCAAGATCGGTTCTGGTTCCAGGGGAATCGTTGTTCGGTAATTTGTGAGATGGACCCTAGGCAAGCTTTCCAGAATGGTTGGATCTTCGGGCAGTCGCACCACATGTGGAAGAAGGATCCTGGGTGGCCGCATCCTCTCCAGCAAGAGTGGTCCACCTGGGGGTTCATATGGTGAAGTCTAAGGGGCGAATAGTACCACCGCAGCGTGATCTTATACGCACATTCCCTATTGGTGATGCAGGTGGACGAGGTATGTGTTCTGGTCCATATGTCAACCCAGGTTTGATCCTCTATCGGGTGGCCCAGGTCCGCTTCCCATTGGGCCATGCAGCGGGTTCTTGTGGTGAGGAAGTCGTTTAGAAAGAGTTTGTACAGGTTGGATACTCTGCCGCGGGTTGGAAGGTCTCCCAGGGTGAGTTCTAAGGCAGGAGGAGGGCGTGTTGCTGCTTGCAAGGTTTGGGGATGCGAGCACCAGTGGCGTAGTTGGATATATGTGAATCTATCCCGTTCCTGGAGTTGGAACTTCTCCTTGCATTGGGCGAATGTGAGAGGTCTCTCCCCTGTATACAGCTGGTCTATGGTCTCCAGCCCACCTTTGATCCAGTTGCGAAAATTGCGAGGATTCGTACCCGGTGTGAACATTGGGTTATGAAAGACCGGGGAACGTGGGCTCAGTCCTCTTGGCACTCCCTTTCGTTTTAGCGCCCAGTCCCACGTGCTAAGGGTGTGTTTAGTTGATAGCAGGAGCTCTCCCCAGTGGGTCCTGAGGGGGGGCGGGATGTGTGGTAGAAATCGCAGGGGTAGGGGTGCCCGTGATTGTTCCAGCTCCACCCATCTGGGGCGGTTTGTCGTATTTTGCCAGGCCTGGACCTGGGCCAGTTGGGCTGCCACTCTGTAGGCCTGTAGGTCTGGGACCCCCAGCCCTCCCAATTTGGAACTCCCCAGCATAGTTCTGAGAGGGATTCTCGCTTTCTTACCTCTCCAGATAAAGTTCAGCATTTTCCTCTGGATCCCTCGGAGAGTTGGCGAGGGGATTGCCACTGGTGGTGAGGCGCATGTGTATAGGAATCTCGGAAGGAGGGTCATCTTGCATGCAGTGATGCGCCCGAGCAGTGAGATCGCTTGGGTCTCCCAGCGCTTCAAGTCGCCTTCCAGTTCGTTGAAGAGTCGGGGAAAGTTGGCTTTTTATGTATCCCTTGGGTCAGCCGGGATGTAGACCCCTAAATAGGGGATGGCGCTCTTTTCCCATGTTATTGGGCACATCTTAGTCAATGGTTCTCGTTCTGCTGGGGTGAGGCCAATACCCAAGGCGGATGATTTATCGAAGTTTATGGTGAGGCCTGAGACTTCGCCGTAGCTGGTGATTTCGCGTATCGCGTGTTTGAGGGATGAGTGGGCATCCGATATCGTGAGCAAAATGTCATCCGCGTATAGGGCGAGTTTATGGTGCGTGGGGCCACTTTGTATGCCCTTGATTTGGTCATTCCGCCTATTTTTTTGTGCAAAGGGCTCCATGGTGAGTGCAAAGAGCAAGGGCGACAGTGGGCAGCCTTGCCGGGTTCCACATGATAAGGGGATTTGGGCCGAGTTGTGGCCGTTGATCCTCAGGCTTGTTTTAGGGCAATCATAGTTGGCTAGAACCATCGTTTGGAAAGCTGGTCCGAAGCCGAAAAGGCCCCTAGGGTGTGTCTCAGAAACATCCAATCCACCCTATCAAACGCCTTAGCTGCGTCGAGAGCCACCAAGAATAGTTTTTGGGAGTTCCGGGAGGGGAGGTCCACCAGGTTCAGGGTTCGCCGGATGTTGTCACCTGCTGTCCGGTGTAGGATAAAACCTGCCTGGTCGGGGTGGATGATCTTCGGCAAGATGCGATTCAAACGGGTTGCTAGAATTTTTGAGCATATGTTCGCATCAATATTTAAGAGTGCAATTGGTCTGTAGGATGTTATGCTTCTTGGGTCTTTTCCAGGTTTGGGCAGGAGGATGGTGGTAGATTCCTGCATCGATGGGGTCACCGCCCCCGTTTCCCTGAAGGAGTTGAATAGGGTAGTTAGATGGGGGGTCAGTTGTGCTCTGAATAGTTTATAGAACCTGGTTGAGAAGCCATCCGGGCCGGGGGCCCGTGTTTTAAGTGATTTGATGGCCTCCTCAATTTCCTCCCCTGTGATGGGCTCCTCTAGTTCGTCTCTCGTTGTGTCGGAGAGCCGGGGCACTGCTGCCTGCTGCAGGTATTCCTTCTGTTGTGATAAGTTTCGTGGGGTTGCCTTCATGATTTGGGCCAAGTAATCTATTGCGAGGCGTTGCTTCTCGGGCTCTGAGTATAGTGTGACCCCGTTGGCATCACGCAGGCCCATAATTGCGTTGATACGTCTCTGCTTGGCTAGTTTGGCCACCAGAAACTTGTTCGCCTTGTTGCCCTTCGCGTAGTATGACTGTTTGGCCTTCGCCATTAGTTGGGCGGTTTGTTCCGCATAGTGGGCTTCCAGTTTTTTCCGTGCCGTACGGATGATCCGTTGTGTTTTGGGGGACCAGCCTTTCTCCTTATGGAATGCCTCGGCCTCTCTTAGTTCATTCTCTAGGGCCGTCCGGGTCTGACGTCTATCTCGATGGTAGGCCACACCTTGAGCTATCAGGGAGCCCCTGATTACTGCCTTCATGGCATCCCAGTTGTTCGCTAATGAGGTGTCTGAGGCTGGGTTTTCGTTAAAGAAGTTTCTTATTCCTTTTGCGATCTTGTCTCTGATGGCCATGTCGTTGAGGATCGGGTCGTATAGGATCCATTTACGCGGGATGTTGGGGTTAGGGTTATGAACCCGGAGTTCCAGGAGTACTGGGGCATGGTCGGATATCGCTCTTGTGCCGATGGTGACCTCTTTGACTGAGGGAAACGTATGCGGGGAGATCAGGAACAGGTCGATCCTTGAGAAGGTGCGATGGACAAAAGAGTAAAAGGAGAAATCTTTTTCGTCAGGGTGAAACACCCACCATGAGTCTATTATCTCTAGAGTCCTGAAGAATCGAAGGAGGCTGAGTGCTTGGGCGAAGTCGCCTAGAGTCGGGGGGTGTGATCGGTCTTTGGTGGGGTCGGGAACCCCATTGAAATCCCCGCCGACAATTGTTTGGCCCTCCACAAAGCTAGCGCGAGATGTGCCCAAGGAGTCATAGAAGTGTGACTGTCCAGTGTTGGGAGCGTATACTGAGATAAGGGTATATAGGTCTCCCATTAGGAGGCATTTAATCACTGTAAATTGGCCTTCTGGGCATATTTTCGTTTCCCGAATCTGTGGGTTCAGGTCTTTCCTGAAGAGAATCGCCGTACCTCCTTTTTTATTTGTGCCAGAGGTGAAGAATTGGAGCGGGAATAACCGGGATCGAAGGCGGGATACATCTGCCGGCAGCAGGTGGGTCTCTTGAAGCATAGCTATCGCTGCATCTTCGTCGCGAAGTTTCAGTAGAATTGCCTTTCGCTTGTTGGGGGAGTTCAGGCCATTAACATTCAGGGAGAGGATCCGAAGTGGCTGAAGGTCCTCCGAAGGCTCACTCTCCGTTCCTTGGGTTAGGGGGGGTCATGGGGTGGTGGTTCAACTGCCATGTCTGTTAGGGAAACTCTTGGTATCATCCTGCACTTGAGGTTTTAACGCGGAGCCCCAACGGGGGGCCGCAACTTTAACAGGGAGGTAGACCGACATTGTCAGTACGGTCATACCTAAGGCCAACGGGGCCAACTGTCCCATCACGTATCGTGTACTGTGGGTTTCCAAGGAACAAGGGATGGAAAGTATCCTTGGAGTGGGTATGAACCATGGGTGTGGCCCGCCCCCACCGTGTTCAAGGTTGGTGAGCTCGAAATCTAGGTGGCGGGTCCTACTTCAAGCAGGGGCATCTGTGTCCCGGCTTACTTGCTGACGGAGCCTGGGACCGTGGAAGCGTCCCCGTTCATTTCTTTCTGTTGTTCCGCTGGGTCGACGACCAAGGCGTGCGTTTAGGTTTTGCAGAGGAAAGCGGTCCAGAGACTTCGGTCCCCTCTGGGATTGGCGTGGAAGGATCTCGGGGTGAGGTCGGGTGTAAGATCTTCTCCGCGTCTTCCAAGTGGCTGAATCGGCATAGGGTGCCATTATATGTGAACTGAAGAGCTGTCGGAAACAGCCATCTGTAACGGATCTGTTGCTCCTGGAGGAACAATGTCAGAGGTCGAAGTGCTCTTCTTTTCTGGAGAGTGAGTGGTGAGACGTCCTGGTAGATTTGAAGTGGAGTGCTCTGAAAAGTGATCTCATCTCCTTGGCGACTGATCGCTGATATTGCCTCTTTCGTCGTAAAGAAGTGGACCCTGGTAATCACATCTGGGGGGGGGGTCCGAATCTGTCCCACGGCGCGGGCAGAGTCTGTGGGTCCGGTCCAGCAGGAGCTGGGATTTGTCCAGATCCGGGAGTAAAGCCTCTAAGAAGCTTCCCACGTAGTCCGCTAGCTTATTGTCGGGGATAGAGGACGGGACGCCCCGAATGCGGAGGTTATTGCGACGTGCACTATTTTCAAGGTCTTCCTGTTTGAACTCCAGGATCTCGTATTTGTGATGCAGGGAATCGATAGATTTTTGCATTTCCCCCAGTGTGGTAGCGTGATCCTGGGAATGATCCTCGATCTCTCCGAGCCTCTGTTCGAGTTCTGTGACCCTCTGATCCATTTGGTCAACTTTAGCGGTGAGTTCCGAGAGGCAGGCGCGGAACTCCGATTTGATGTCCGCCATGAAGGCTATCAGGTCTCCTTTGGTGGCGAGAGCACCCCTATCCTCTTGTGGCTTCTGTGGGGTCACTTTAGGAGGATCCTGTTTCTTGGGTTTCTCCGGGGCCGTAAACATGGCGGAGATATCTGTGCCCTTGCTCACCTTCGTCTGCCTCGACATGCTGCTCATGTCAGGCGGTCTTAATTAAGAGAGTAGCAGCGAGGCCTAGGACGGCGGGAGACTGCACTTGGGGAGTTTCTCACCCTCGAACCCCGCTCTGGACTAGATCTGGGTGAGTGGGCAGGGGCGCCCCAGGAACGTTGGTATGGGGAGAGGGTCTCCGTCGGGGATGATGCAAGGTGGCTACGGGGTTCCCGACTCGTTCTGCGTAGCGGGGGGAGGGGTGGAAGCCTGCTCTCTTGGTCCCTCAGAGTGTATGTAAGCCGTAGCCGCCAAGGCAGCAACCCGTGGTGTTCCGGTTCGCCTTGGTAAGGATCGGATGATTCTGTTTTAAATACCGCTCCCCCTCTCCAGCTCCTCGGGGTTCTAGGGTCCCGCTACCGCCGGGTGCGGAGTGTGCTGCTGGGTTCCAGTTTGGCGGCCATCTTGGTTTCTTCGGTCGAAGACGGGGGAGAAGTTCAGCCGCTAAATTCTGGTAGAACGCCTCCTCGGTCAAAGGCTGTGTTTAGCCAGGTTGTGCCATTTCGGTTCCGGTCGCTTTAGATGGCATTGGCGACGCGGAACCCCGCTTAGAACCGCCGGAATTCGACGGCGGCGGCGGGCATCCCACGGGCGGCCTCAGAGGAGCGACCACATCGATGGCGCTCCAAGCCACGCCCCCAAAGTGTCAGATTTTTAACATGCATACATTTGGAGTAACAACCCTTTTTTCCGCTAATATCCCCAAGAACATACCACAGGGTCCTAGCACCTCTTAAAATGTGCACAGAAAAATCACAAAAATTATGATGTTATATATATAATTTTGACAAGTCTGCACTGTGAATTATCCATCTTTTTAAAATCATGCTCTGGCCCCAAAGGGGTGTGGTTTTCCAAAGCACATGGTGGAATTTCTGGTTTATCCACTTCCCCCAAGCTCAGCTTGCCCTCACAGGCACTGCCCCTCCCAGTTTCTCCCAAGAGGAAGCCATTTTACGACCCCCCCAATATAACATTTGCCTGAGCCAGAGACAGTACTTTGTTTAGTTTCCTGTAGTCCCGAGGTGCTCCTCCCCTAATCCAATCAGAGAGGTGTCATCTCCTTTTGGCAGGGGCAGCAGGATGCATCCAGGCCTGGGAAGAGTTGTTGAGCCAGTTCAACTCCTGTCAGGGGTAGTTGTCAGGCAGAATTCAGCTAAATGTCACTTTAGTTCCCAGTTTTCTACATTCAAATCCAACTTACAATTTTTGCACATGCAGTTAGAATGCTGATTCTAAGTTCAAAACTATGAAATTTAAACAATTGCAACCTATGTGACACTCACAAATAGGTCACTCATTTATTCTAAACATTGCGATTTTAGTGGCTTTAAACCCAAATTCACTTAAGCTGCTGACATCCCCAGCTATTTTTTATATATACATTAAATAATTACTTCCTTCAAGTCATTTCAGAATATAGTTTTACATTGTATCCACCTCTTAGCAAGTCTTTCCTTGGCCTGGTTTGGGTTCATTTGTTCAGTTTTACACAAAAGTCTGGTGGTTTTAAAACGCCGGCTTTCTGATAGTGGTGAGCACCAGTATTGCATCCATTTTCACATTAAGAAAATGAATTCCCCACAGTTCTGGGTTGCTTTTGGCAATCAGCATTGCCATTCCCAATGGTTTCAGGCTACTGTGTGTGTAGCCCAATGGTGGTTTCAGGCAGTGCCCTCCTGTGCTCACAACATAGACAAAAATGGGTGGCAGCCTATTCTTCATGTTTTCCCTGTGCACCCTCTGGGGAGTTCTGGCCATCATGATGTTTTCAATGCCAGTAATGCACAGTTTTATGGTAGGACTTGGATGCATGGGTAAAAACATCCCACATTACCATAATGTAGTCAATTGTTGAGGCACTATTGCCAGCTACTCAAGTGAAGGCTCTTGCCACATCACCGGGACAGATAGTAAGATTGTGGTATTCTACTAAATTTGCCCAAAGTGTCCCTTGTTGATTAGAGATTTCTTTATTCACTGGACCAGGTGAATACTCTAATTGTGGCTCAAGAGCTTTTGGAAATATTTTTGCATTAAAATCCCCCATTATCCATATAGGGTATAAGTGGGAGTATTTTTTCAATATGTATGTCACTTCTTTCACTTTTTCATTAGCGTGGTTAGCATACGGGGGTATGTAAATATTTATTACTATGAATTGTACCTTTCCACATGAGACCATGGCTACTTGTATATTAGGAGTACTATTATTTAGTTCTATTACTTTCCATGGTTGTTTTACGGAAATCAGAAGACCTCCTTTTGGGCGACCTCGAGATGCTTTTGTCGCTGCCTGTTGTATAGTCACTTGACCGTCAAATTGTATTTCTTCTGATAGCCATGTTTCTTGGAGTGCTACCAACAATGAAAAGTCCATATTCACTGCTAATCCTTCAGCTTGGAATATGTTGGAAAAACCATGTGTATTCCAAGACAGCATAAGAGTTTCAACATCGCTGTTGTAGATTAAAATGGGACTTAAATGCTACTGGCAGCCATTGTCTGTAGCAGTTTATTTCTTTTTCAAGTGCATTATATGGCTTGATTGGTTGTTTTCCACACATGTGATTGGTAGTAGTATTTTTATTAGATGGTGTCAGACTTTTCTGGACCATTATACTACTTCTCCCACAGATTGTGAATTGTTCATTGTATTAGGAATTCCAAAGCTACCTATTATGTTAGACATAGGTGTTATTAATTTGGATCATAGTTGTCTGATGGGCTTCAGATAAAATAAATCAGAAATATCGAGAAAAAACTAAATTGTTGGCAAATTTCTCCAATCCATTTTGTCAAGAGTAATTCTGCCCACACCTACTTGTCAACGGTGTCATAAGTTGAAATATGCAATCTCTGCCACAAGTCAGCTCATCGGGTTACTCAAGCAATAATGCCCACCGCTCCAATGCTCAATCACTGTGAGCTGTGACACAAGGGCATGCACGGAAGCACACATTGTGTGCCACAGACCGAGCAATTACAGGATTCTCCTCCAACTATAAGAGCAACGACAAGAGAGTATGGGATGACCTTCCAGCTCATCCCTCGGCATGCTCTAACAAGTGATTCCCATTCCCTGCTTACTCTGGGCCTGCCCAACCAACTTCCTGAACAATGTGTCTGGCCCACCACAATGTGACCCAGGCACAACATGATATAAGAGGACCATATTATGCCCTCCAGCACTGCAGCCTCCTTTTGGTGATGATAGAGTTAGGAGACTTTGGTATATGACATCACATGGACAAAGCAGGCGAGGCAGGAGAGATACTGTCTTCGTTGCATGTTCTTTGTCAGTCTAGGATGGTAGGTAGCTAAATTCTGTTGCAGTGGAGAATTCCATTAATAATCGCATTGTTCAGCACCCTCCTACCTTCTAATTGGGCAATGAGAGGTACAAGGGGAGACATGCAAAACTGTGAGAGTACTGAGAAAAAACAGGAGTGGCTCCGCTCAACTGTATAGCCAAATAAAATTAGGTAGAACCCTCAGATAGTGAGCATGAAAATAGGACTCAGAGCATAGCTTCACTGGTTGGTAGAGCCTCACACAATAAGCCAAACAATCCTGTTTGTGAGCACAGTACAATCACTCATAAATTGGCTTTGCTGATTAGTAGTACCAAATAAACTGAGACAGAACCTCCAGTTTGTGGGCATGGTACAAGGACACAGGGGTGGTTCTGCAAGATGATAGAGCCAACATATTAAGGAAGAACCTCCAAGTTATAAGAGTACTAGGACTTAGAGAGTGGCTCTACTTGTTAGTAGAGATAAACACATCAAGGCAGGAAAATACAGTTTAGATTGTTAGTGTGGCACAAGAGCTGAAAGAGTGGCACTGCAATTGTCTATGACTATAACATGCACTTAGGGGTTTCACTCACAGGTTTGGCCATTTCCTCTGTCTTCAAAATGGATGTGGGGTCCTCATAACATTTTCCTTCTCCGCCAACTCCAAACCACATGTGGGGGATCTCTGTCCTTAAACCTTCATCTACATATTGAAAATACATGTGAGCTTCTCAGTGCTTTGTTCTTCTGCCCCTCCTATAACATAAACATGGGGTTCTCAGTTCCATGGCCTTCACTTATGCATATGGTTCCTCTGTGCTTTGCCATTATACTTACCTTATATAATCTTCCTGGGGTTCTCACTGCTTTAACGTTCTCCTGCTCTTACAAAATGTATGTGAACTTCTCAGTATTTAGTGTGTTCCTGCTCAGAGAACATTTACACAAAGTTCACAGAAATATGGACTATTCTCCTGCCTACAAAATGCAAGTGGGGTTCACTGAGCTTTGGCCTTCTCCTATGTAAAACCAAATTTATTGACATAGAATCTCCTGCTTGTGAGCCCACTATTAAGACATAAAGGGCCTCATTACGACCCTGGCGCTAATGGGTTAACGGTGCCGTAAAAGGCTGCGGCGCCGTTAACCCATTAGCGCCTGATTACGAGGTCCCTTTGCGGGACCCGACCTTAACGGCTGGTCTACACCAGCCGTTAAAGTAGGGACCCGCAAAGGGACCTTGTTGCTAAGTACGGTACCGCAATTTGCGGTACCGTACTTAGCGCCTTCCCCATTCCCATTGAGCCCTATGGGGCAAAAATGGGAATGGGGAAGGGCCATGGAGGAAGGTGGAATTACCACCCCGCCAACCTTGTAATGGGGTGGTAATTCCCCCTTTCTCCATGGCAGAGTCGGTAAATTACCGGCATGGACCATGGTGCTATTAGCACCATGGTTTTCCGCCTGGGTCGTAATGAGGCCCAAAGAATGGCTTTGCTGGTTGTTGGAGCCACATTGTGTGTGGCAGCATCTCCAGTTTGTAATGCGGTACTAGAACTGACCGAGTTCCTGTGCTTGTTAGTCTAGCAAAATGAATGAAGCACAACCTCCAGTTTTTAGCAAGCCATCAGGGCCAAAGGAGTGGCTCAACTGGTTGCTAGTGACAAATCAATTCAGGCAGAAACTGCATTTTGTAAGCATAGTGCTAGGAGAGAGAGGCATGTGCCGCTAGTTCTTAGAGCCAAACACATTGATAAAGAAACTCAAAGTTTAAAGCACAGTCCAGCACTCAGAGAGTGGGTCTGCTGATTGTAGGGGAAACTTGAGCTGTGACTGGAGTACTCAGATCAAGAGAGTGGGTCCACTGGCTGATATAGCTAAATACCATGAGCAAGAACGTCACATTTGTGAGGGTGGTCCAAGGACTTAGACAGTGGCTCTGTTGTTAGGGAAAGCCACACACATTGAGGATAAAGGAACATATATTTTTTGAAACACTCAGACACTACCATCAGAGTCAAAGTCACCACCATCTTTCTCAGTGCTCCTCTAAATGCTCCTCTAAATAAATGACTGTAGCTGGCTTACAAATACATATCCATCATATGAAAAATATATTGTGTGGTCATCCAAGTGATGGGTTTGGTGTTTCTTTGGGACAAAAGCTTTTGTGTAAAGATGGTCATTCATTTTCATGATACTACATGATACTTTCTCCGGCTCTACCAGAAATGTCGTCAGGCCTAGTACGGTAGTCGCCTGTCTGTTTCCATTTCCTTTCCACTCTCCCACTCCCTTCCTTATCTATGTCTTAGCTCTTGCACTATCTGAAATGTCGTCAGGCCGAGTACGATAGTTAATTTCACATCCTTACTCTTCATGGCCTGTAGGAATGCCATTGTATTTTCCCTTGTTCATCTCTTGCCTTGAAGCGCTTTGAAACACATTGTGTATAGGCGCTATATAAATAAACTATCATATCATATCATACAATGCCCTTTTAACTACAAATGATTCAATTGTGGTCCATTAATATATTTCTGTTAGCAATCATGGGCAAATTTTGACCGATCTAGAATCAACCACACTAGTGAGACCCAAAGAATCAACTGTGTGCCTGTAATACTAAAAAACTATTTTTTGATATCCTCAAATAGAGAATCCTATTAAAATGATGACAGCTTTAGGAAGAATGCTTGACCAGTTTTGACCATATGAGCTTCTTTGTATTCTTCAGTACCTACCTCAATACTTTCTTATCATTGTTGGTCATGTATTCTTTGGGTCATTTTGCATCCGTGTTATTTCACTAATTTGTCAACTTCTGTTCCTTTAGCGTTCTCCATTATTCAGAGGTCACAGGCATCAACGATAGGTCTTTATGATATGATATTATATTAAATAGCATTTATATTGTGCCTGTACACAAGTGTTTCTAGGTGCCACAAGACAAGGGAGAGAAGACAGAGGGAAGACGAGGCAAATGATCCTACTAGACCTTGTGTCATTTGGATTGTGTTAGTGCAAGAGCACAAAGTGCAAGGGGAAGGGAGAGGGGAAGTGCATGGCAGAGGGGAAGGGGAATTTGCGAACAGTGCAGCTTGACTCTGAGTAAGGGCAGCCAGGACAGCGAAGCTCAAGGAAGTGCTAGGAGTCAGGGGGTGGGGGTTAAAGCTACAGCCCTTAAAAGCATGATAGGCCATGAGGCAGTGCAGGCAAGACTGGTCTAGGAGGAGCCTGGTACCCACTGAGACTCACAGGGCCAGGCAACCAGTTGGTGCAGCGGACAGTGTGGCTCCTGGCCCCAGAAGCCTTGTGGACAATGCAGATGGTCTTGAATGTGATCCTTGGAGCCACTGGGAGCCAGTGGAGAGATGTCAGTGCTGTAGAAATACAGTCCCTGGACTTGAGGACAAGGATAAGACTTGCAGTCCAGTTCTGGAATACTTGCAGAGGGTGGAGAATGGAGACAGGTAGATTGAAAGAGAGGCTGCTGCAATAGGCCAGCCTGGAGAGAACCCGGGCTCTGGAGACAGTGAGCTTCTGGGGGAAAGTGATAAAAGGTAGGATACCTCTGAGGAGGTGCAGCTGGGAGTGGGCATTTTTGGCAAAGTCCATGATATGAGGAGAGAAGGAGAGGGTGAAATTGAAAATGACACCAAGGTTTTTTCCTCACAGGAAGGCGAGGGTAGAGGGCCCAAGGGTGATGGCCAAAGTGACAGAGGGTAAGCAGGAGCAGGGATCCCAATGAGGAGCATCTCTGTCTTACTGGCATTAAGGCAGAGATTACTGGAGGCATTCCCATCCTGGATCGTGGATAGGCAGTCAGAAATGAGTGAGGGAGATGAGGTGGCTGAGGGAAGCCTAAAAGAGAGGTGGGTGTCATCCTCATAACACTGAAAGTTATAAGAGAAGGTGGAGATCAAGTGGGCAAAATGGGCCAGATAGACATTGAAGAACCAGGCTGAGAGGATAGAGTACTGAGGTAAGCAGCATGTGGAGAGAGAGGTGGTGGAGAGAAAGGACCCAAGTTGGATAGGGAAAGTTGGCACAGTAGGAAGGAGGTCAGCCATGCCAGGGCCTGATCCGTGAAGCCCAAGTTCTCACAGAGTCAATTGATCAGGGTGGCGTGATTAACCATGTCAAAAGCAGATGAACGGTCAAAGAGGATGAGGACAGAGGGAGAGCAGGAATCAGATCAGAGAGCAGATCTTCACGGCTGTTCAGGAGAGCAGAGCCTCTCGTTGCTCTGAAGTCAGACTGATGGTTATGGAGACAACACAAATATTCAGTGTGGAGAGTAAGCTGGGGAGATGGCCAGATTTTCCAGAAATTTCCCTGGAAAGGAATGATAGAAATTGGCCGATAGTTTGCCAGACATGTTGTATGAACAGAAGGTTTTTTAAGGAGGGGGTGCACAAGGGAGCACCTGAGGAGAGGGTGGAAAGATCCAGTGGCGAAAGAGCAATTGAAGAAATTGGCCAAGGCTACTGGGAGGGTGGAAATACGGTCCTTAATACTTCTGGAGGAGCAGGGAAGCACCTGTTTGGAAGACAATTTAATAGATCGGACTTGTCTAGAAACATTGTCAGGTATTGTCAGAGAGAAGGAGGAAAAAGGAAAAGGAGAGGGAGAGGCGGCAGAGGGGGCCTGAGAGAGGTAGAGGTGGAGGAAGAGGAAAGTGAGGATAGGATGTCCTGATATTTTGTGCTGAAATGAGAATCCAGCAAAGTGCAGATGTCCTAGGAGGGCAAGGGAGGGGTGGAGACTGCAGTAGGATTGGACAGCTCCTTGCAGATTTTAAAAAGTTTGGCCGTGTTCTTAGATGCCACAGCTGACATGGGCATGGATATAGACCCCCTTCTTGGAGAGGAGAGAGAGTCTGCATTGCCTTTGGATCAGGAGGCAGGCCAGTTTGTCAGATGATGCACCCAAAGCCCTGCAATTCATCTCAGAGACACTACACTTGCGTTTCTAGGTGGTGAGATTGAAGTAATATCAAGAGTTGCACTTGGAGGTAGGCTACAGACAGATTCTCAGGACAGGGCAAGGATGTCGAGAGTTTTGGAGATAGAAAGATGCAGGTTACAGAGGGCTGTGTCAGAGTGTGAGTCAGCCAGTGGAGTAGGAGGGGCAAAGAAAGTATAGGCAGAGGCTTCCACTGACACTCACTTCATTGGCCGAATGACCAAGAACAAAGGTGGAAGTGTGGGGGTAGGCTTTGTTGGTGCAACAAGAAGTTTCAGGTGAGAGGAGAGCAGAAAGTGGTCAGTCCAAGAGAGATCAGTGGTGAGAGGGTTAGCGAGAGGGATGTCTGAGGAGATGAGAACATCCAAGGTGTGACCGGCTGAATGTGTCGGACCAGAGGGTAGGATGGAAAGGGAGAGAGACACAGAGGTTCTGAAAGTGCCCAGAGGAGGGATTCATGACATCCAGGTGGAGGTTGAGGTCTCCAAGGAGGAGAAGTTAAGAGCTAGAAGCTAGGAAAGAAGAGGAGAAGTCACCCCATTTTGAGAGGAAGAGGGTGACCTGGCCAAGTAGCCTATATATGGTGGCCACAGTCAAAGAGAGGCCAGGAGAGATAGAGAGCCTACAGACCAGGACTTCAAAGGAGGAGTAGAACTGCGTAGGAATTGCAGAAACAAGGACCCACACTGGAAAGATCAGGGTCACTCCACCTCCGGCCGGTTTGTAATCCATCAGTGTATGAGCATCCTTCTCTCTGTTCTTTTTTCTTCAGGCGACCCAGAATGCCATCCTGATACTTGATGTCTCCTATATATATATATGGTCTGTGGCCATGCCCAGTGGTCAATCAAATGTACACAAAATGGATGAAGGCCATTGACTGCAGTTATGTTACCTGGGGCATGGACCTCCATATTTATAAATGGCCAGATTAGTCAAGGTTACCTTTTATGGACAATGTGCGTGGCCTCCACCTTTTTTTCCAGTGTGTGTGTTTGGCCAAATGCCATGCCCAGGCCCCCTAAGCAAATTAAGTGTCATTGTCACCTTTGCACCCTTCAAGCAGAACATGTGGTCATTTAGCAGGACCTGTGGTCATGACCAGGCCACCAGGCATTGGAAGAATCCACTTTCCATTAACAGCAGTTAATGTACCTCTGGCATAGTCAGGTTACAATCTGGGTCCCATTAAGCATCATACATTTGCATATACCGTGGTTCACAGCAACCTGTGCCATGCTTTGTCTCCCCAAGTTACCAGATGTGGCCACTGGACGCTACTGCTGGCCCTGACCAGTGGGCACTTAGACCATGGAATGGCGTTGGTAGTGGTGGAGTTATGGTTGTATTAAAAATGTAGTGAAAGAGTTATGGCCGTGTTGAAACTTATAGAAGTGTACGTTCTTAAATGAGCCCTGCACACGCATCTGTCGCAAGCAGAAGAGTACTGCACTCATGACTAGTGATATGGCATTGCAAAACCGCAGAATGCTGTGTGGTTGGTATGTTACTTCCTGGTCAGGGCATAGGCATGCTAATCAACAAGTGACATGTCACACGTTAGAGTAAGGCATCTTTGCTTGAGGACCAGAACAGCAGTCATGCAGGTGCCAGTTACCAGACCATGTCTCATTATGTATGATGAAGCCATCCTCTACAGGAGAAGACAGTGTCACATGGGTAGACAGAACAGTATTGTACAGGCCTATCATAGTGGTGTTAAACCATGTCTCTCAAGGTAATAGGATGTTCACTTATGAAGGGTTGTGTTTAAATGTAACTGTGTAAATGTATCTGGCTGCTTCTGTATGAATCTCATTGTGCAAAGAAAACAAGAAATATGTGCTTGTGGGCCATTGTCATCGGATGGGTACACCCTGCCGGTTTCATGTCTCCTTCTATACAGCTGTTAACAAATACAATCTGACTCTGTTGCTGCTCCAATGGCTATCACATTTGATTTAATGGGTGGCTTAAGGAATAATAAGTGGTGAAACATTTTGTGTTTTGCTGCTTTGTTTTCCAACAAATGAGTCCGTTTAACAAAAATGTTTCACTGAATTTGAATCTTTTAAAAAACAAAACGTTAGGGAATGCAATCATGCATCATCACCAGTGACCACTTTGAGAATTGCAGTTGACTTTATGTAAATTAGCCCCCACATTGAATCCTCAAATTGACTTTTCTGGGGCGATGTTGGTGGCCAGAATTTACATTTGCCATTCTGCAGCAACTATTACGAAGTAGCAAAGGTAGATAGTTGACTGGCAGGCTGACAACGTTTAGCTGAGTCTACCTATTGTCTTAAGTAAGAAGAGGGCCACAAAGTATCACTGCACTCCACAGTCTTCTTAAAACTGCACTCTTAGTATATTTAAGACAAGGTTGATTGTGGGTAGGTACAGGCTTGGGTCGAAATAAACAAACACACCAAGACAAAGTAAAACGTTGCACAACAGCAACAGGATTACTTCTCCTTGATTTACAGATTTCTTTGGCTTGCAAAGTCTTTGTTCATATTTTCTTCCAGATTAAACTGATCAGTCCACAGCCATTAACAGTCATCTGCACCTCATCCTTAATACAAACTTATTTCCCTCCTGGCATTCTCTGGACCCAGGTGCATCTGGCTGATTAGCCTCACATGTAATTCGCGCCTTCTCGACTTTATCTTGCGTGTCATCTCGCAGTACCAGGGTCCTGAATCTGTTTCCTGAAACCATTACATCTTCCACAAAATGATTCACCACAGTCTTGCTCCTGAAGGTACCTCTCACATGTTTCGTCTTTTCTCCTCTCTGCTGTTCTTCTCTCCTCCTTTACCCCCTCTCTGTCCTAGAGGTATTTGTTCCTCAACCACACACATGTGTGAACTGGAAGGCTTTGGACTTGCCTCCTTCTTAATCCGTACTTATCAGCGTTCTCCTCATTCTCCTCCCCATGCCCCTCCATCCACCTTTTGAGTCTTTCTTTGCATCGCCCTGCTGCTATTTCCTTTCACCTCTGACTTGGTGTTCACTCTGCTTCCTTATATGTAACTCTTTCTGTCCTACACTCTGATATTCTCGCTAGCCTTTACCCCACTACTCTTTCTAACTTTCTGTTGGTGCTTTATCTACCAATAGCCTTCTTCTTTACAACTCCTTTCAACCTCCATATGAAATTCCCATCCAAAATCCTTGGTTTTCTTTCTACCTCCTCCTGAAAATCGCCAGGGTGATTTCTCCACTTCCTTCTTTGCAATTCTACCCAAAATCCACCTGAAAAGGACATCCAACATCCTCTATATTGTCTTGATATGTGTGCTATATCTGGTAACGATTTGACATTTTGTAAATAAAATATTTTACTTTTTGTATGATATCCGATAGCGGTGTGTGGGGATCTTTTGTCTACCCCAACACTGCCAAGATTAAACTGTCTGCTTCGGACACAGGGTTGTTTTGGTTAAAACATTGTTAGTCACTCCCATACTCCAACCCATTCAGAATAATTTAGGGGGGAGACTGGAGACTATCTTTGGTTTATTGCCATTCGGTCAAAGAAAGTGGCCCAACCTATAATCATGGGCTGGCACTTCCGGTATTGTCCCATTGCACGATAGGCCAATCTGAACCTATATGCTCTAACCTCTGACCTCTGACCCTCTATATCTCTCTTCAAAAAGTATACCTTTTTGAATTTTGACATGGTGCTCAAAGGTGTTATGAATTAAGATGTGTCTGGGAACCAGCAATGCAGGTTTGCTCTTTGGGATAAACACACGTTCAGCTTTCTCTCTCTGAGCCATTTGTAATGGAAATAAAGTTTTTAAAAAATGTGTGTATAACAGTAAAAATAAAAATTCATGCATGTCTTATCAATGTGCTGCTCAACCTACCAGTTCCAGTATTATATCCCAATAAGTAGACTTGAAGTTGCAATTTTCAATTTGTAAGCCCATGCTCTAATCCTCTGTATCTCCTTTTGGAAGCACAGCTTTGTCCATTATTATATGGTGATAGAAAGAGTAATGGATGATAATACAACTGGTAACCAACATTGTCAGTTAGGATACATTAAATTGCTGGTCTCCGTCTCTAAGCCTGTTAGAAAATTAAAAATGTTTACAAATTAAAGACTTTACCTATGTCCTCACAATGCCCGTTGACTAATTGACTATAAACCTGCTACTTTGCCTTTGGTAAACACATACTCCAATGTTTGAGCCACTGGGTCCCCTTCGGAAAAAATAGATTTTTGCACTATGACATGTTGGTCAAAGGTGTAATGGCTGAAGATGCAATTTGGAACAATCAATGCAGAATGGGATAAATAAATGTACGAAAGTGTTACGATTCCAACGCTGTCCTGCTCTAATCCACACAAGGTAAACCCATTCTTAAAGGCTTTCCCCACCCCTTGGCGCCTGCCGGCATCCAGGGGACACCATGGTAACAATTTCCGGCATGACAGCCTTTGTTGCGTCCTTTCCTGATGGGGCGGGAGCGTTGAGTGGGGAGCGTAGCCATGCGGTAGGGTGCTTTACTCTAACCGCGAGGTCACGCTCCCTCTCGCCGCTTGGTACTATCTTATTTAAGGCTGTGCATAGCAGGAAGACATTGTTCTAGTAACAGTTGTTACAATGGAACCAGGAAGCAGGTTAGTATACGGGATTTAGGTGTTTAGTTCAGTTTAGTTAGTTATCTGCCTTCTGTTCTATTTGGATGGCTAGGTGTAATGGAGGACAGCATGCTTTGTGCAGGTACTGGCCGGGGCTGTTAGAAATTGGGTTTACATTACTTTGTACGTTTGTAAAACTGAACTGCTGACTATATATTTTATGTAATCCTTACTACAGCTCCTGTCTGCAAATAAAGAATCAGGGCTGTTTCAAGTAGCACTCCCGCCTGGGGGTACCTTATCCCACATTGTATTTATTCTGACTACCTGTGGGGAGGTTCCACTTGGGTGGGTGTTGTATTGCCTCTCAATACTCCTGGGAACCCTTCTGAAACTAGAGATCTGACAGAAAGGGAGGTAAAGAAATGGACTGGCACTGATCAGAAAGAAATGAAGGAAACCAAAATAGAACGGCACCGGGGAGCCCAGCCCCTGCAAGGCGATCCAGCAAGATGGCATGGTCATTTGTATCAGAGGTGGTGGAAAGGTCAAGCAAAATTAAGGTTTCCATGCTGCCTTGATCATGTAATAGGGCTAGATTGTCTACTCTGCACTTCTGATTTTTGGTAGGGCACAGATTAGCACTAACCTTTGCTATTCCTTGGGGCCTTTTCAGAATATGGCAGTGGATACTGTATGCCTGCTATTTACTGTGGAGCCAGGACTGTTGATGTATTTATCTATAAAGTTGCTCTTGTTCTAGCATGCATTTTCTTTAGATGGTTTTGGGAAATGTTGTACACTGGTGCATAGAAGTGGCTGAAGCTTGCTTCTTAGGCACAGTGCTTGCACCTGGTGATAGCATGGGCTTCTTCATGGGTGCAACTTCTTATTCTGACTCTTTGTCTCCTTCCCTATGTCTGCTATCTTCAAAGTAGAGATGTCTGAGTCATGATTTTAGATGAAGAGATGGTGCATAATCTTATCATGGTCTTCAAAGTTATGTATTTCCAAGGAGTGGGTGCATTTAAGGCCCTAAACAGAAATTTCCTTCACCTGAACCATTGCATTTAAACCCTGACACCAAGAATGCCGGGCTTTGCTGCTTTGAGTTTATTTCACCTGAATGACATGAAGTTATGCACTTCATCCCAAAAACGGCCCTGCATTGCTTTTGTTTCACCTGAATGGCATGAAGTTATGCACTGCATCCAAAAATGGCCCTGCATTAATTTTATTTCGCCTGCATGACAGAAAGTTATGCATTGCATCACAAATGGCCTTGTTCTACTTTTAATTCATATGAGGGGTGAGCATTTCAATCTTACAACCAGACATAGCTGTTGCTTTCCAGTTCACTTGAACAGCAGCCCTTGAAACACTGCAAACAAAGAAAAAAAATGGCTTGCACACGTGTGAAAGCAAAGCTCTACTCACACAGAAATACTGGGGAAATATGCTGTTTGAGGGGTAGATCAAGCATTGTACATTATGTTTCCACCCACAAGTCTTAAATCACCTTGGTAGAGGCTCATAGAACTGGAAAAAAACACTTTTTGGGCTCAGGCTGGAAACTTCTCAATTGAAAGCCCTGCTTACCACTGGAAGTCGCACCTACTAGTGAATCATCCTGCAATGACATGTGATGTACTGAGGGCGTTATAATTCCATGCTCTGCCAGACTTGAAGACAGGGGCTCAGGGATTTCAAGGAAGGCAAGTGTGGCTAAAACTTGACTGGGAGGTGCGAGCTCCTTCCTGCACCCACTGCCAAGCACAAACTGACAAATTCAAAGGGGGGTCACAAGAAACTCTGGTCACCGTCTGTGGGGGATAAAGTGCCCCTCCCACAGGGGGGGACAGATTCTCATAATTGACATTAAAGGACTGATTGCATTTTTAGGCATTTTTTCACCAATTAGAATGGTAAATAATTTAGTTTTATGCTATGTTTTTACGTAATTTCCAGGCAGTTTTTAAGAGCGAAAGTGCATTTTCCTATGACTTTGAGGACTGAAATAGCCAGTTATGATTTGTTTCTGGATGCTCAGATTTCAGGGAAAGATGGAAGGTGCAATTAGGTGAAATTAGGAACATGCTTGATGATTTGCAGAGTCATAACTATTATAAATTTTAAGAAAATGATAAGAATGTGCAAAAGGGACATGCTACCTCATACGGAGTTGGTGATCAGCTTACCTAATTCCCTATGACCCATTCAAACCATATATCTAATGCATATGTTATGGGCTAGTAGAATTATGAAGTCAGGAGACATAACTGTTTTTTGTCAAAAAGTAAGAAGGGTAATAAAAGGCAAATAGACAGATTGTGCTCTCTTCCCTTAAACCAATCATGCCAGGGGGCAGAGAGAGGAAGCGTAAACTGTCCTATCGGAGAGGTAGGGGTAATTCCAGAGTACTCCCCTTAGATTGTAAGGGATTCACAAAACAATCTGGGGAAACAGGAGAGGGAGGACGGAGAGAAGGTGGCTGAACCAAAAGAAGGCAGAGTGCAGTGACCAGACTCCTTGCCTAGCTGTCTAGAGTGTCCTGAGTTCCAGCTTCCTTTCCAGCATCCCAAACCATTGCTTACTTTGGAAGTAGCATACAACCCCAGCCCTACATTAAATAAGCCCTTCCTTTTTGTAGCATTGCACCCATTGAAAACCTAATGGAAACCTCACATTGCGAGATTTAATTCTGTCACCTTCCCACGAAGAATCTGTGTGTAGCCTGTTTATGTTAGCATATTCATTTTGGTAAACCTCTACATGTCTGTGTAAATCCGTAGCATATTTTAAAGTAAATAAGTTACTTCCCCCTATGAAATTCACGGTACAAGTTGGTTAAAATTTGAAATTAACCCCCTTGTCCCTGGTGTCTTTCTTTAATAATTATAGTCATTCAAGTGTTGCCTCAAAATAATTAGTCTCCTGGTAACTGAAAAACGAATTTGCCTGTGCATTACCCCACAAATTCCTATTTGCATATGCCCTTTTTCACAGTTTTGACTTCGTACTCTACTATGAAAATGCATATGGGGTTCACATATCTTTGGCCTTTATCCTCCGCCTGAAACATGTGTACGGGATCTTAGTTCCTTTGGCCCTTTTTTGCCTAGAAAGTGCATGTGAGTTTTCCAGTGCTAGCCATCTCCTCCTTTTACAAAATGTATGTGGGTTTCACCTTTGGCAACCTTTTCTACCTATACAATGTATGTTGGGTTCTCAGTGCTTTGGCCTTCACCTCCACCTACGAAATACATGAGGGTGCTCAATGATTTGCCCTTTCCTTCTCTTTTATACCGTTTACAAGGTTCTCACTGCTTTGGCGTTGCACATGGAGTTCTCCGTGTTTGGCAATATCCTACACAGAAAATAATTCACATTTTGTTTTCAATAATTGGTCCTTCTACTCTGCCTACAAGCAGCATGTAGGAATCTTAGTACTTGCAGATTTTAGTTCCCTGACTTTCTACCAAGCCTAATAAATTCACAAATGTGTCTCATTTTCTTTCTTGTACACATATGTAATGAACATGTGATTCTCAGTACCATGTTCTTCTCTCCCACTAACACATTGGTTGTGATAGTCTTAGTCCATTGGCCTTCTTTCTTGCTTGAAAAAGGGTATGTGGGATTCATATTGCATTTGGCCTCCTCCAATCCTGAAACATGCATGTGGCGTTCTCAGTGCTTTCCCCTCTCTCCAATGCCTGCAAAAAACACATGTGGTTCTCAGTGTTGTGGTCTATTCCTATGCCTGCAAACTAAACCTGACGTTCGTTGTGCTTTGGACAGCTACTGTGCCTACAAAGTGCACCACTGGTTTTAATGGCTTCGATATTCTGCTATGTCCACAAACTGTGCATATGGTTCTTCATCTTTGGGGCTTCTCCTCTATTTCCACAATGCTTGCAGGTTCTCATTTAGTTGTCGTTTTGATACAGGTAGAAATTTTAGTGCTTGACCAACTCTGATTTCAAGATGATCGTGGTGTTCTGAGTCCTCTGGCCTTTTCCTACACCTGCAAATGTCGCATGGGGTTCTCACTGCTGTGGAGTTCTCCTCTGCTTCAAAATGTACTTGGACTGTTAGTGCTTTGGCCTTCTTCTATGCCTAAGAAATTAAATATGGGTTTCTTAATGGTTGTGCCTTTTCCTTTGCTTGAACATTGCAGATGTATCTCAGTGCTTTGGTATTTCTGGTATTCCTGCATATTCCCTGTGGTGAACTCAGGGCCTTGGCTTTCTACTTTTCCAACCAAATATGCATGGGACATTCAGTATTTTGGCCTTTTGCTCTGCCCAAAGAATGCATGTGAGATGTTCAGTTATTTACCCTTGTCCTACATCAAATATTAACATAGAGAGTTTGGTAATCTGGCCCTTTCCTTTCCCTACAAAATGTAAGTGGGGTTCTTAGTGATTTAGCCTTCTAAACTGCCTATACAATACAGAACGATTCTCAGTGTTTTGGCCTCCTCATACACCTACAAATTGCATTTAGATATGCCAGTGCTTTAGCCTACTAGTATGCCTACAAAATGTACTGGCGGTTCTCAGTGCTTGGAACTTCTTCACCGCCTATAAAATGGATGTGGAGGTTTAGGGCTTTGGTGCTCTTCTCTGCCTTATAAAATTGAATGCTGGTTTCTTAATGCATTTGCTTCCTCCTATGCCTGTAAAATACATTGGGCCTCATTACGACCCAGGCGGTAGAGGGGTTAACAGCACTGGTAGAGCTGCCACCCCGTTACCCCTCTAACACCTCATTATGAGGTCTGCTTGCGGGACCCGCCAAGGACGTCTGGTAAAACCAGGCATCCTTAGAGGGTCCCGCAAGCAGACCAGGATGCTAACAACCGGCCCGTCATAAATGGACCCGTTGTTAGCATCCTCCCCATTCCCATTGAGCGCTATGGGTGCTCAAATGGGAATGGGGATGTACCATGTCTGGGTTCCTGGAATGGGGAAATACCGGGCCCTCCAAGGTCGGAATAGCCCAGTATTTCCTCATTCCAGGAACCCGACCCAGTACCCAGTATCGGGGTAGCAATGCCGCTAATAACGACATGGCTACCTCCATACTTGTAATGTGGCCCATTGTTTTTCAATGACTTGGCCTTCTCTTATACATACAGAGTGCCTGTGTGATTCTCAATGCGTGGTCTTCCCCTCGGAATACAAAATATGCATTTTTTTTTAAATTGTATTGTCCTTCTCCTACATTGACAAAATCCAAAGTGTCTTCACAGTCATTTGGCCTTCTCGTCCTACAAAATATATGTGGGATTCAGAGTTTTTTATCCTTTTCCCGTGCAAACAACAAGCAGGTGGCAATATCAGTGTTTTGGCCTACATCTTTATCTATGAAATGCACATGGTGTTTTCCGTCCTTTTGCCTTCTACTCGTGTACAAGTATCGCCAGGGTTTCTCCTGCTGTGGCGTGCTCCTCCAGCTTTGAAATGTATCTGGGGTTTTCAGTGCCTTTCATATGCCTACAAAATGTGTAGGCATATGAAAAGCACTGAAAACCCCAGATACATTTCAAAGCTAGAGGAGCACGCCACAGCATGTATGTTTCTCAGTGCTTTGGTCTTCTTCGATGGCAACAAAATGTTCATGATGTTCTCAGCGCTTGTCCTTCTGCTCCACCTATAATATGCAAGGGAGCGTTATTAGTTCTTTGGCCTTTTTCTCTACCGAATAAATGGAACATAGCTTTCTTAGTGTGTTTGCCTTATGCTCTGTATGCGATATGCATGTTTTCTCTTCTGCTTTGGCTTTCTCCAAAGGTTACAAAATGACTTTGGGGTTCACGTTTGTGCCTACTAAAAGCTCTCATTGCTTTGGCTTTCTGCATGCTCTACAAAATGCATGTGTGCCTGTCTGAGCTTTATCCTTCCCCTATATCAATAAAATTCATGTGATATTCTCAGTGTTTCAGCCTTGTCTACCTACAAAATACATATTTGTTCTCATTGCAGTAACATTCTCCTCTGTCTATGAAATGAACACAGGGTTCTCTGGGGTTTAGCCATTCACTTTACATATACAATATACTTGGGGTTCTTAGTGTTTTGGCATTCTCTTCTGCAAACCAATTGCACATGAGTTTTCTCAGTGTGTTGGCTTTCTTGTACACCTATAAAATGTACAAAGGATTCCCAATGATGTGTCCTTTTTATTTGCCTAATGCTTTTTCTTTTTTCTACACCTGCAAAATGCACTTGTTTCAAAATGCTTTGTCCTGCTATTATGACTATAAAATGCCTTTGGGGTATCAGGGCTGTGCTTCTTCTACATCTAGAACATGTATGTCAGGTTCTCAGTCTTGTGGCCATCTACAAGGCATATTACATGCCTGTGGGGATCTCAGTGCTTTGGCCTGATTCTCTGTCCACTATATTTACATGAGGTTCTGTGTTATTTGTCATTTTCCCGTGTCTACAATATTCACTTAGGGTTCTCAGTGATTCAGCCTTCTCCCATGCATATGAAACATGCCTAGGTTTCTCAGTTTTATGGCCCCCTTTTCCTCCTACAAATTGCATTTGAATTTCTCAGCACTCCGGCCTTCTCATCTGCCATCCAAATGCACAGGAGTTTCTCAGTGATTTGGGTAGTCTTGTACATGCACAAAATAAACATGCAGTTTTCAGTGCATTGGCCTTCTATTCCATCTGCAAAATGCAAGTTGTGGTCTCAGTGATTTGGCATTCTCCTCCTACAAAATGCATACGTTATTCCAGTGATTTTTGGCTTGTCCTACATCTGCAAAATTCATTCTGTTTTTTTAATTCTTTGGCCTTTACCACTGTCAATAAAATGTATATGAGGTTCTCAGTGTTTAGGCCCTTTCTTCTGCCCACAAAGTCCATGTTGGTTTCTCAGTGAATTGGCCCTCTCATCCATCTTCTAAATGCACTTGGGTTTGTCAGTCATTTGACCTTATCCTACAAATAGACATTGCAGACAAAGTTCTCATTGTGTTCAACCTTCTTTTATGTCTCCAAAATTAATGTGGTTTTTTTTGAGTGCATTGACTTTCCAATCCTCCTGCAAAATCCATGTTGGGTTCTCAGTGCTTTGGCCTTCTCCTCCTACCAAATTCATGTGTGGCTCTCAGTGTTTATCCTTTTTCTCCACCTACAAAATGTTCATAGGATTCTGAGTGCTTTGGCCATCACCCTGCATGGAGTTTGATCAGTGATTTGGCCTTCTCCTCTGCCTACAAAATGAATGTTGGGCTCTCCGTGCTATAGACATCCTTTATGCCTATGCAATTTATTTTGGGTTGACTGCCCATAATTCACATATTTACCCATCCAGAAAATATGTTCCACAAATCTCCACAAACAAATAAGTGATGGGTGGAAGTTTTTGAATAAATCTAAACCACTGGCACTGCTCTGGGTCCAGGAATAAGCAAATCAATCAGGTACTGCACCTATGGAAGGAGCCCAGCCCAAACTGCTAGGCCAAGTCCCCTCTGCAGGGACACCCGAGCAACCTGAGAAATGTTTCAGCCTTGTTCGGCCTCATCAGTGAGGTGCAGCTTGGTTTCCTATAGTGCAGAGAGCAAGGGACCAACATCTGGGCATACCCTCCCTCACTTAGGGAGAACAACTATAACCAAAAAAGAGATGGGTGGAAGCATTTGAATTAATCTAAACCTGGATCACCTGCATCTTGCGTATATTGTGCAATCAGATGCCAGCAAAGAGAGCATTACAGTTGTTGAGCCATGACCCGAAAATGACTCAAGCAATCATCAGGCAGCTGTGGGAGATAAGAACGGTCTGGAGGCATTGATCAAATTAGTTGTCCAGACCACCGAGGAGGCAGTGGCGTTCACTTGGCACATGAGTGACAAGGTGGCATCCAACTAAATGCCCAGAGTTGTCACTGTAGAGGAGACAGGCATCTGCAGGCTGCTGATGTTGAATGCAGTGTAGTGTGAGTTGAGCTTCTTAATCACAGCTGGGGTACCTACCAGCAGGATCTCTGTTTTTTCCTCATTCAACAGACAGGTTGTGTTCCATCCAGACCTGAATTGTCATGTATACCAAGTTTAGGGTGTTAGAGTCTTCAAGGTAGTTACCTAAGAGAGGAGGAGGATTTGGGTGTCATCTGCATAACTGGTGTAAGTTTTGACGATAGAGTCTGAAGACAATGTAGAGGGTTGAGGATACACAGGACCCTTGAGGCACACCACATGAGATGGGTGTTGGGGAGGCAGCAGCAGTCTCAGCAAACACTCTGATATGTCTGTTCTCTAGAAAGGATGCTGCCCAAGTAGAGGCTTCCTTTGAAACATTAACAGCAGTGGAGAGGTGGTGGCACATAATTTTGTTGTCGACTAAGTCAAATGCAGCCGAGAGATCGAAGAGAAGGAGAAGGGCAGGCTTTCCTGCATCTCTAATATCATTGAGTGGATTTTTTAGTATGCCAGTCTGTCTAGAATTTTTAATTGAAAGGGGATAGGTGTGACTAGTCGGTAATTGTTAGGAACTGCGCGGTCCAGGGTGGGTTTTCAATCAGTGGCAGGACTCATGCTTCCTTGAGGCTAGTG
Source organism: Ambystoma mexicanum (assembly GCF_040938575.1). NCBI lineage: Eukaryota > Metazoa > Chordata > Amphibia > Caudata > Ambystomatidae > Ambystoma > Ambystoma mexicanum. Next base: position 429,168,133 of record NC_090941.1, on the reverse strand, counting down.
GGGACTGACTAGGAATTAATACATTAAGTGATGAATGGGACCAGAATTTCAATGCAGTCCTTTATCATGGAAGCAGGGCAAATATCTCCTTTGCATCTTGAAGGTTTGATGCTCTTAAGGATGGCTGCAACTTCAGTCTCGGAGACCCTCTTAAAGCTCAGCATCAGGGAGTCCTGGGTCAAGGTAGCTGGCTGTAGACTAGAAGAGGCAGAGTTTTGAGTAATGATTGTTTGTAGAGGATTTTCTTGTGTAGGGTTTCAATTTTGCGAATCATTGCATTTTGGATGTCATGCACTATGTCTTCATGCACTATGTCTTGTCTTTGATGATAAAAGAGGGAGGAAGGTGTTTCCAACTCCCTAAGTATTGTGAATATTTCTCTTGGGTGCTCGATATCGCATTGACAATTGTAGAGTTGTAAGAAGTGGATTTTTCCAGGATGATGGCATGTTTGTATTGCTTGGAAACTGTAAAGACCATTGTTTTCAAGGCATCCGACGATGCCTTTTTCCATTTTGATTTTGCCTGTTGTTTCTTAGCTCTGAGCTCTTGGACGTCAGGGATGAACCAGGAGCTGATGTGCCCAGCGTGTTTGGCTTTACGGGGCATGAGCGGGGCTACCAAGTCTACCACTGCTATCAGCGTCTTTGGGTACATGTCGGCCAATGCACTGGGGTCTGTAGGATTGTTTAGTGTGTTTTGGGAGCACAGAGTACAGCACCACTGCACAGGATCAATGTATAGCATTTTTTTTTTTGAAGTGCAGCGCCACTGCTTGGGTTTGGTGCATTGATATAATGTGGTACAGCAAGACATGTGTTATTGAGCATTTTTATGCAGCGCCACTGCAGGGGTTTAATACAATTGTTTCAAGCTATATGTTGCCAGTGTAACATGGACATATAAGTGAGGGCAGGTTATTCAGTCAAAAACGATTTTTACATATAAAATGCAAATCATTTTTTTCACAGTTAAAAGCACACATTTGTACATTCAAAATGCACACTATTTTTCACCTGAAATGCCTATGTTACAAGAGACACATTTGAAAATTAATAAACTAACCTCATTAACAACTAACCTGATCATAACCCACTAATAATAATGAGTTCTTCAGTGCAACATGAATGGAAAATGACGGGCTGTGAAAGTCATTATTTAAATGCACATTCAGTTTTTTTTTTCTTTTTGCTCTGCTGTTCTGTCCACAGTAACTGCAGGAAGCAAAGACCTCGAATAAGCAGGAAATCAGTTTGGTTACAGTTGCAACTGTACAAGCCAAGCCATTGTGTGCAGAGGGTGGTTAGGCCATGATAGAATTTTATTGGTTAGGATCCTTTGGTAGGAGTTAACCAGAGTTTTCTTGGATAATCTCGAGGGAGAAGCAGGGAGAGACATCTTGACAAAGCTCGAAGAAGGACTGGGTTGATAGCTGGGGATGCCTGATTCCTAAAGTAGATTCAACTTGGTTGCAGAGACTGGGATTTCCAGTCAACAAGTCCCAGTTTGAGTGACAGCAGATGCTTGTCCTTGCTGGGTGAACCCCTCCAGAAGGCGATCAGCCAAAGAAGTTACATACTGAATAAGCCTGGTAATTATCTTGCTGAACTGTGGGGGCTGAGTGCGTGCAGAAATATTCAGTCAGTGTAGGAAAGGAGATTCCTGTGCTTTACCCACGTGTTTAATGTTGCAAATTGAATTCTTTTTCTCCGCCACTCTCTTCTCAGTGTGTCACAAATAATGCTGTTACTGTGCTATTTCATTTATTTCTGTAAAGAGTGAGATTGTGTTTAAATGCAACTTTTATAATACACAAAATATCTGAAAGCAGACGGGTGGTGTGTTTTATATTTACCAATACAGTGCTGATGATGTGGGGAGATGTTTAGACAGTGCAATTGTCATTTTTAAGGTAGCCTAAAATAAGGTTTGGCTGCAGCTGTGTGCACAATGTCATTCAGTATGAGCAATTATAACTAACTGTGTGTGTTATAGCCTTTTGCTGAAGGTACATGAGTCAGCAAATTAGAGACATAGGACATAGTTCACTACCGTATATACTTTAGTGAAAAATACCACATGATAGCTTGCTGCCGTAGATAAGACAGCGAGAAATGCCCATGGTGGCACACTAAAAATGAAAATGTGGTTTTCCTGAAATGCAAGCCTGAGGTCTCTACTGATTACACGAAAAATCTAAACAAAAATAAGGGGTTCTGGATATTGGGGCCACAAATAAACCAAAGGAATTATGCTCACCACCATACCAACCAACCACGCAAACCAACCACGCATACCAACTGTGCATACAATCTAAATAGGTCTGTGTGCTGAAATAATGCATATCCACTGTGTTATTGTTGTACATGGCCCATTCTGAATGTAGGGAGTGATCGTTACTAAATTATTATTTTTGGCGGTAAGAAAATACAGCCAGGCCCCAAATCTACACAAAATACCCAACAGGTCATTTGACTCAAGGTGTTCTGGCTGTAGGGCGATAAGCAAGGGGCAATATAATCTTTGGTGAGTTTACGGGAGTTGTGGGTCCAGGTATGTGGCAAAGGGGAGCAGCATGGGAGATGAGCTTGGAAGGTGAGATGGTAAAAGACACAATGTGGTGGTCGGGCCAGTGATGATGTCTACCTGACAGTTAAGGTCAGCTAGCCAGTCAAGGGTACATCTTTTATCATGTGTGGGGTCATTTACATGATGGATAAATCTTAGGGCAACCAGTAAGTTAGCCACTGATATAACGTAAAGGTAAGTTGTATCATTTTGTCCCAGGTTGAAATCCCCTAGGAGAATAGCCTTAGAAGTGGGTTTTAGGTATAGGCTTATAGTGGGTAGAATGTCCTCCTTGAAATTGTTTGGTTGGCTTGATGGGCGATAAACTAAATAAGTAGCCATAGCTTCATTCGGCGAGGTAGTGAGTTTGATCAACAGTATGTCACAGTTTCCCTCCATTACTGTGTTGATGTGTCTTATAAGGAGGGAGTCTTTAGTAATCAAAACAATGCCTCCACCTTTGGCACCTGGTTTGTTGCTTCTGAATATAGCAAATCCTGTGGGGATAGCAAGGGCCAAGGCTGGACCGAAGGTGGCATGTAACTATGGTATAACAAAACCTGTTATAAAATATACAGTGGGCATAGCTGAAGACCGTGTTTACTGACAAAGGCCATGGTTAGTGGTCTGATAATTTTGTAAAATATGCCATGGAATCGGCCAAAGGAAATGGCTAGGGGCTACATAGTTTTGTAAAATATACAATGGGCACAGCCAACGGCCATGGCCAGTGGCACAGAAAAAAATTATAGTATAACAAAACCCATTATAAAATATACAGAGGGCACAGCCAAAGGCCATGGCCACTGACCATAGCCAAAGGCCATGGCTAGTAGTCGGGTAATGTTGTAAAATATACAGTTAACACAGCCAAAGGCCACAGCTAGTGGCTTGGTAATATTGTAAAATATACAGTGGGCATGGCTGAAGCCCATGGCCAGTGGCATGGAAAAAAGTGGGTGATGTGAGAATGAGTTTCACAGTAACAATGCTGCAAATATATGTTTATTTTCGAGTGAACATGTGCAGCTCGGTCTGGGCTAATCCAGACCTCGTCTCCACCATTTGTCCCGAGTTAATGTGTGGGACCTGATCTCCTGTTTTATTTTCCCGCTCATCTTAACAATTCCCCAGCGTTCCCAGTGCCCTGCGACTACAGTGTTATAATATTGACATGCACAACACTGACATTCATCAACTTGCAAGCTTCCCTTGTACATTGATAAAAGTATGAACACACTGACAAGTTTCTCCTTGCAAGCTTCCCTGTGCCCTGTGTCATGTGACAATTGCAGTAATAGAGTGAGTGCAGTGCCTGCATATTGATACTAGTGTGAATGGTTTGAGTGCAGTATGGAGACTGTGAGCACATTGATTGGAGAATGATTGCGATGCCAGGAGAGTGAGATGCCACGCGAATTCATGCAGCCACATATGAGTACAATTAGTAGCATGGTAATGAGTGCAGCACCAGTGGAGTTAGTATAGTGCAAGGAGAGTTGGGACAGTGCCTGGAGTGTGTGATGCTGGGACAGAAAAGTAATAGGCTAGGAGAGAGGAGTAAAGTGCCAGAAGTATGGGTGTAGTGCCAAACAGGGGTGCACCTAGGCTAGTATTTTTGGGTGAGGTGCTAACCCTTAAAATGTTTGGAGTGGTGCTAACGTCAGAGACTGGATGGGCGTAACTGTACATGGATGGGGCATCTATCTTCTTTACACATTCTAATTAAACTATTCTAGTACAAAGTTACAAGCAATTAACTACTTCACTTCTGAAATCACACACTGAAGATTTGCTGTGAAAATGAGCTGTCTCCTTCTCCCCGACCCTTCCAATTACGCACTTGACATGCAAGTGCCAACCTCCATCATGATTTCCATAGCTTAAAGTTAATCATACGAATGCAGATGCTAACGGTGAAACGTTTTACATTGGTAACACTGCTGGACATTTGTTAACTATGCAGCACGCAAGCAAGGTTTGTTGCCTGTGTCCTGATATGGTATGCTCAGTAAGTAGCAGGATCAAGTCAACATAGCCCAACATTTAGGGGGGCTAATGGCTGATCTGCCCAATGGCCATTACGCCACTGGTGCCACAAGACTTTGCATGGTGGCAGGCAGTTGAGATTACTAGCATTGCAAAGTAAAATGCACACTATATGATCAAATTCATGGTAGCATGGGGGTGAGTTCCACTGCAAAAGAGTGAGATCAGGGACTGGAAAAGTGAGTACAGAGCCATGAGTGAGAATAGAATGTCGCAATTAGGGAAGGAAGGGTAGCTCAGGGGCAGCGCATTAGTCTTGGAAGCAAAACAACACGGCACAACACATCTTCAAATCCTGAATCCTGCAAACTGTTTACCTGGTAGCAGGACATGTTTAACTCCAAACAAAATATCAGTCACTCTTAAAGACCTCTCAAGTTAGACAACATGCTTACTTCTTCTACAATCAAGGTATTTAATAACTTTTCCTACTTCATGTGCTGCAGTTGATACAAGTGTTTGATACTCAAGTTTATTTTCATGCTCCACTGGAAGCCTCAACAACTGATTTAAACTAACATCTGCTATTTTGAATGCTGCTAAACATGTTGGAGCTGGTACAATAGATGACAGACAGCAATCGGTTACATTTTGTATCATTGCTCTCAATGCATGAACGATTTCCCTGTTCCCACTTGTCCACTAACATCATCAATATGGGTTTGTTTTGTACACAAGAACATTCTTGCTTGTCATGTTGTAAACCGTGTAAGAACCTATCTTTGAATTTACAATAAACTTGATTCTGCTATACATTAAGTTTAACTACTAATCTAACATAATTTGCATCTGCAACTTTAGTTTATTGCATTTCACTTTCTACTTCTTTCAGGGCGAGCTGAACATTAGCTTGAATAATTGGCTCGCCCAAGACATTTTGAGTTCCTACTGCAGAATCTGGACAGCCCTCATGAGTCTATATTGCCAATTCAAATGCCAAATGTTCTTCTTTATGTTTTTAAGTGACTCTAAGTACTGTTCAAATTTTGGATATCTAATTTAGTCTTTTTTTGCAAAAAGTTATTTTTCAAAAGTTTCAAAACTTCCAAGCAAATCACTCTCTGCACGCCATGGGGAGAAACATTGCAAAAGGCGAAAACAAAATAATTCCCCTTTGTCTGCAGTTTGGCAAGACAGTTTCATGTGGATGATGAGACTTGGCTTGAGTACAAGTACATCTATGCACTTAAAACCATCCTTTGTCATTTTTTGCTTATATTTTTAAATATGAGTATCGTTCTGCTACTTCGTACAAAGATACTCCAACTCAGCAGACCTATAAGGTTAATACGTATCAAAGAAGTTGGTTTTGAGAATCTCTGTACTATCAGGTACTCATTCAGCTAACTGCTGAATTTCACTTAAAGCCTTTAGTATCCAGTTTCTTGTAGTAGCTGGACCAAGACTTAACCATAGTACATTAATGCTACATCCATACAGAGGCAAACCAGTTAGCCGATCTTCAGCTTTGTTGCTTCCATACTCTCTATTAGAGAACATCTTTAGACCAAAGCTTAGAACCTTTCGACTAAAACTTGTGTCTGCTGATAAGTCTACCCATACTTCAGCTGCAATGTTTTTTTATCTTTTGTCATGTATGCTGTAACATAAAGAGCAACAGATGTTGTAACCTCTGCAATGTACTGTAAATCAGTATTTGCATTCCAAAGATGAGAAATTATTGGATTGTAATCATTAATGAATTGCTGTTCATTATCTCTTTTTAAATGATATGTAATCATCAGTCCCAGTAACATGATGCTGATCAGATGACATTAGACTATTTGCTCAACCAACTGGTGTCACAAGCCTTGAAAATTCCAGACACAAATGATAACACTCACTTCACTTCGTAAAGTACAAAACATACCACACTGGTCATGCACACCCATATACATCCACACTGACAGAATCCAAATACATAAAAATGTGCCCTTTCTGGAAATAAGGGCTACAGTCTAACATTATGATTGACAAATTGCAGTACACCTCACTATTTTTTGACAGTGTTTTAATTTCTTAACAAATCTATATAGTCCCATGTTTTTCAGCAGGAATATATAAGCCATTAGCTGTGCGTCTTTGATGCTCCGGCCTTCATCATGACACAAGGGGAATGCACAATATACACCACTCCTTTCATCATCATGTACTTGCGGGTGTCTCAAAATAGTTCGTCTCTAGACCTTGGTCTCTTTTATCAGTCTTTTGCTGGCGACTGATCCACTTCTCATTTGAGCTGCCTGCTGCCTACTTGCTCAGATGTTATGTTAATGAAGTGGTTGATGAAATAGAAAACATCCTGATTGAATATACAAGTGATGGTAGCGATTGGCCCATCATATTAGGCAAGGATTTCAACTCCTGGTGTACGACCCTGATGGCTGCATTTGAGGAGTTGATTATAGAAACAGTCGGTTTGCCTAATATCAGGAAGAACAGGGTGTCAAAGGAGAAGGATGGTGAGGTTTTGGCAGGATTCCTGACCAGATGGTGGTTTTGTCAGATAAACACAGTTTTGAAGCCTGATGAACTACTGGTGCCCCATTGGTTTTGATTCTCATCTTCAATCACGATTGACTACATCTACATGGCAAACGTGGGAATCTCTGATACAACAAACTTTGAGATAGTTACCAACCAAAATAGCCACCATGTAATATTGGTAGTTGCGTTTCTCAAGTATGTCAGTACTGACGAAAGGCTTCAGTCCAGTTGCAAAAATGTTGTACTCAGCAAATATACTCAGTGTTTCTATACCATTCACCTCAATGCAAAACCTACTTCTTCAAACTGATATCCATTTTCTTTCCCAATTAATAACTTTCAGCAATTCTTGCCACACATTTTTTACATATACAGCAGTACCACTGTATTTTTAAGAATTATAGCAACACATTACTTCCCAAAGCCCCATTAACGAAGTATTATCAAATAAAACCTTCAGCAAAATAGTGAGAAACAACTTATAAATGGCAACAATTTCCTGTCACAGATAACCACATCTTAACATGGACTGCTGCTTGATCACTCTCCTTAAAACAGAGAAACCATGCTTTAAACATAATAGTCATAACGGTTGCTAACTCAAACACCTAAATGAACTTTATATATCTTGTATGATAAAAAATGACAACAAAAAAATGTTGATGAAAATGATGTAACAGACACATGTAATCAGTAAGGGTTTATGTGTGAAATAAGATCTATTGGACATAAGTGTTGGATTTTGAACAAGAGGACACTCATATACAATAACCATATACAATCTATTGAAATTCTGTTGCATTTTAAGAAAGCATTTTTATGCACTTTGCATTTTTTTGTTTTTATGTAGCACATTAGTGCAACTTTGCACAAGAGATGACATGTCCAAAATTGAAATGTCTGTTTTATGGATTTTATGGATTTTAATATGTATGAATGATAATAATAGATTGTTTAAACCGACGTCTGTGTCTATGAATGTGTATTGAGAGATTTGTAATAGTAAAAACTATTAATTAAGAAGGTTGGGTTTTGAGACAAGTGTACCACTGGATTGTTTATCCTACCTGAAGTAATTGTACAGACTGAGGTGTACGTTTGGAGGCATTTGAGGACAGGGTATCATACTTTGGGTATTGTCATACAAATTGTGAACTTTAACATCCATTAAATAATATGATTACTGCACAGACATTCATATTATGATAGCAGCCACTCTGAAGGGCGTTATAACCGCGGCTACACAACTTGCCAAAATACATGATGTCTCATTGGTTTGCTAATACCTGTGGCTGTAGAAGTCCCTGGGAGGGTGCAGCATTTTATTGGCTGGTCTTTAGCCACAGGCATAAAGGTACCTGCAGCTATACAAAAAATAGACATCAAATAACTTTTTCATTTTCAATAATATTTCAAAACTTCTATGTGTTTTTGTACCCATACATGAACCAAACATATATTTTAATTCAGAGAAATGCTCCTCTCCTTTATTAAAATTCAAAGAATCTTGCAAAATGTCTTTGTTCTCTTGCATTGGAAGACTCATTACATTTCTTTTCCCAAAGAGAAAAAAAACCCTCTCATTTCAAATACTCAATCTAAAGTAATATTACAGAACCAGAAATACTTTTGAAACCAATACTTTGAAACCACATCACCTATGTCCTCAACATCACTATTTGTCCCATTTTCAAAACTTTCTATTCCTCCACAATCTTCTTAATAATGAGATTGATCATCCCCCACTCCACATAATGTGTTGACACAATCGGCTTCTGAAATTGCCTCAGATTCTGAAATATCCAGCAAAAACAGTATCAATTCCCTCTTTAACTCCACAATCTCCTAAAACACATCCCTCCCACTCATGAAATACCACCTTAATAACACTTAAGGATATGAGACAATGAAACCTCCAGTTTAATTGGTACATATAAGCATCAATCAAAAAATGGCATTGTCTTATAGGCAGAACTGCTGAACAGCAGCTGAGATACTTGACATCCCATTGGCAGCTGCCCACCATAGAAACAATAAAGATCCAATCAGAAAGTAAAAGCTGAGAATCCCACCTTCTTTCATCAAGTAATGTTCTTCCAGTGTTCATTCTAACAAGTGAGGTGACAGGCAGTGTTTTCTACTCTCACCCTGCAATGGGCAACTACATGTACTGGCTAGAAGAACATTATCCCACAAGGGAGGAAATACTGAAGGAAGATACTGAAGAGAAGAAGCCTCAAGAAAGTACAGCGCATTCTAGATTTTGTGAGTGTATTCTTTATGTTGATATAGAATGTGACTTAGAATCATATTTGTAAGTAACACATATCATTCAGCATATAGGTACAGCTTAGCTTACTGTTTGTAAATGTCTGTGCTTCCAGCCAAAGTACTCCAACATCAAGTAGGTCTTCAATGTAAAAAAAAAAAAACAATATTTTAAATGTTTTCAAACAGATGAAGATGAGATTCAAGTATCTAGAAGGATTAAGCAACAGCCACCTCATGAATTCCCTACAAATACAATCACGGATACATTAAAATAAATGAAAGACACTTTAATGGGGGTAATTCATGGATTATTTGCACTGAAAAAAACAGGATTTGTGCGCCATTCTGCCCGCAAATCCCCATTTGTTAAACAGGGATTTTCGGGCAGAATGGCGCACAAATCCCGTTTTTTTTGGCGCAAATAATCCAGGAATTACCCCCATAGACTCTTCAATGGAATCAGTGAAAAAGGAGCTAAATGGCCTGAAATAAATAATAGGTAGTAAAAATGCAGAAAATAGGATGAAGAAGATCTATCATGTGTAAATATTTTTACAAAAAAACTTTGTTTTATTTAACTTTTAAAAATGTCTACAGTTACATTTAGGGTTGATGAATAAAAAGTCATTAAAGTGTTACAGTAACTTTGCACAAAGACTACACTTAATATATCGAAAAATGTAACTTTTCAGGACTACCTGCCACACATATATCTACATATGTTAATTTTGTCACATGTTTTCATAACTATGGCTACAAAAGATGCTTTTGGGCCCGTAGACATTCATTGTAGCTGTGGGTACTGCCATTACTGTCATTGAACCCTCGGCTACCATGTAGGATGTGATTGGATAAACTGCAGAGGAGGTTAATTGCAGCAACGACTGGGTGTTGTATCCATGGCTACAAACCACCAATCACTGCACAGGTCACCAAGTTGTGGCTACATTCCCAGTGGCATTTCTGTCATTGTACCTGCAGCTGTCGTGAAGAATAACCGTGGCTATAATAAAAACATAGGCAAATGTGCATTTTTTTACACACTCTGGGCCTCATCATGACCCTGCTGGTCCAGAAACAAGGGTGCTGGTAAGCTCACCAGAACTATTGTTTCTGGACTGGTATATTACAGTTCTTCCTGCCAGAGCCGCTGTCCCTGACAGGTCTGACCCTTCCGCGCACAGCAGCTATGGTAGGCAGACCGGTAATGGAATCACTGATACCATTAGCAATATGGAAAATAGTGGCAATATATGCCATGTGATAACAGTGGTTAATATAAGTGACACACACCACAATGCAAATACACCATTACATATTAAGATCAAACTATGTTTACATCAGCAACACACTCAGCATGTCCACAGTGTATGTTCTGCAATCAGAATGGGAAAAGTGTACACAATGGTGACTTTTATACTTTCCAAAATCAATAGCACAAAAAAGGACTATAGTAAGCAAAGTAGTAAAATGGGGGAACATTTTCACTGCAACCTATCACAGGCAGGTACACAGTTACAATAGTAACACTAACACCAACCAATTGCAAACACATACAAAACCTTTTTTTTTCAACCATCTTTATATAGCCACAGCTATTCAACCCACAGCTATAAACACCCTCTTGTAGTTGCATTTGCACAAACATGTTTTACTTATTCAAAAACAGGCATTGCCAACTTTTAAAAGTTCAAATGAGACGAGAGTTAAGATGAAGACATGAATTTAAAAATTCCTTTAAAATGATGTGGTCTAACATCCACAGAATAATATGATTATTGTACAAAAATGAATGGCTTAATACCTGTGACATTTTAAATAGCTGCGTGCACAGCAGCAACCAATCAACTGACGTGATACGTTTACGTGCCTATGCACGCCTGGCTGCATTCTCTGTACTCGTGGTTATACCAACACCCAATTGAGTTGTTTGTTTCGTAACTATGGCTATCTGGAAAAGCAAGGGAAAAATACTTTCCTGCACTCCTAATCCCTCCACAGATGGCCCCAACTTCTATGCCAGCTCTCCCCACTTACCTGATGGCATTCTCACCTGCCCTGCCTTCTCCCATTCACCCTATAACACTCATCATTTCTGTGATGCATTTTTGATCAAAATGTCAGCTAGTCATGGGTATGCCCGAGGCTATAGCTGATGTGTTACTCTATACCCGTGCATATGAGAACACGCAATCAATTTGTCTGTTTCTGTTTGTTGTAACCACAGCTATTCAGAAAAATTGTGAACAAGAAAATGCTTCCTGCTTTCGCAGGCCCTCACCAAGTGACCTCCACATCTCTACCAGCTCCCACTCATTCCCCTGATGACCTTTACACCTCCCCTGACTGCTCCTATTCTCCCTATAACACTTGTCATTTATGTCACTCAGTTTCGGTTGAGATGTCAGGTAGCCACAGCTATGCAATAAATCAAAATACACAGTGTTCCATGGGCCTGTATACAGCCGTGATTACACATGTCCTGCTGATAGCTTCGAACACGAATGCTGTGCAGTGATTGACACTGTCGTATCCATGGTTACGGCCTCCAGTTGTTGCTATGATTATCCGCGTATGCGGTTCACCCAATCGCACCACTTGTAACATAGTGTCAGCTACTATTTTTTTTAAAAAAAGAACTTCATTTACATATCAATATATGCGGGTATTTGTAGTCCTTGTCAATTGTATTTTGAGATATATTCATTATAAGAGATAATGAGAGAACAGTGCAGAAGCATGAGAAGATTCTTTAGTGGTAGTTGGGTGAGGAGGTGTCAAAAGAGTGGGGGTAGGCTGGGTAAGGGTAGAGAGGTTGAGGGTGTCTGGATTGAGAAAGACATAGTGGGGATACGATGGTTGTACAAAAGACTTAAGTAGGGTGAGTAGGTGGGGTAGTCAGGGTTAGGTAAGATGAGAAACAATATAGCGGGAGGGATTATGGTGAGTGGTTGGGGTAGAGTGGGTGGCGGAAGGTTGGGTGGATGTAGACAATGTGGGATACGGTAGGAGCAAAGAGGTAGCAATACTAGGCATGGCCACAGTAATGATTATGTCATAATTTTCACTTTTCAGTTTGAAAAAAATATATATATAATTAGTTAGACAATAAAATCCAAATATGTGAGCTAGTCGCCGAGGTTGGAGCAGTCTGTGCAGGAAGCTCTCCACCTAGCGTTTTCTGGCTCCATTTTGTATCCAGTCTGCTTTCTACTGCCTTGCTACAGAGTGTGGGAGGACCATAAAGACTGCTGGGAGCCGCGGAGCGGCCGCGGAGCTTGTCGCTGAGCTTGTCGCTGAGGTTGGAGCAGTCTGTGCAGTCTGTGCCAGGCCGGACAGCCTAGACATGCTACAACCGGCGACTTAAAACAACTCCCAAGCTACAATGACAACAACGGAACTTCAACAAATGGAAGGTGAGACGGACAAACGTTGTCTGAGAAGCTCAAAGGCATATCTGCCCGCTCACCTAGAGGGCCAGCTAGCCGAGAGAAAACGACTTTTATCAGCACCTTCAAGTTTATCTGTCACAGGTCATCAACGAAAGGGGGAACTGCCGCCCCCGGGACTTTCAAAAACAACATCTCTCATTACGGCACAGATAAATGGTGCAAGGCTAGAGGCCCCGGAACAAAGTGAACTAAGGCGTGGCGGCAACAACATGTGAGGGAAGTGACCGCAGATTTTGAGCGCCCACCGGAGCAGTCGGTGGTTAGATCCTCCCCATCGGCGGCCGGAGGGGCGACGATGGGGAGTGATCCCGTAGCTGGGACGCCTGTGGCGCTTGAAATCTCCGTGGACAAAGGACTTGGGCAAAACAGTGCCCCCATGAAGACGCCAGTGCTATTATCAACAAACGCCACGCCTACAGAAGAACAAGTGGAAAAAATCACGGGGTCTAGTGAAAAGGAGACACTCCAACTTACCCTTCAGGCGGTCCGAATTGCCGAGGTGGGGGACCACTTGCCTTTGCTGCCGTGCACTAGCGGAGGGGCGGTGGAGCTGGGGGGTGAGCGAGGCTCTGCCGCTCTGGGCCCAGAGGGAGGAGCCGGGGAGGGCGGAGCGGGGCCTCCGTCGACGAGGAATGGGTGTGTTGCTGCTCCAGACTCGAGGGTTCTGTGTGACAGCGAGTCGGAGGATGCCATAGGAGACACTCTGGACACCAGCACCGGTTCGCAGGGCTCGCCCATGAAGGAAGGGGCTGCGAGTATAGAACGATCGAAGGACAAATGCAACCCTGCCGAGAAAGCTGCAGCGCCCGTTAAAGCAATTCAGGTGGAAAAAACAAGAAGGCTCCAAACCCCATTCAAGCACTCGGATGCCAGGGCGTATGAACTCTGCCCATAGACGTATGAATAAATATAAGAAGCCACAATTATAATCAATCAAAAAGTTCTTTCAAAAGACAGCACTCCGCATCCCTGCAAATTACGTGTCAAACAACCTTGGAAAAAGAAGTCACGACCATTTGGAAGAACTCTCGGATGCGGAGATCCTTGAAGCTTTAAAAGAACCAACTCCAGCACCAAAAGTGAGGAAAACAGGGCCAGCTGCAGGTAGAAATCAACCTGCTGTAGATCAAAAGGCTAACCCTTTGGAGTCTGAGACGGAATCTCCAGCAAAACAACAAGAGGCAAACAATAAAAATAAAATACATCCTACGGAATGCTTAACCCACCCTCAGAAAGATCCTGAAGAGAAAACAATAAATAATTACACAAGCCCAAATAACTCCCCTCCGACTAATACCATACCACTTGAGGCCAATAAGGACAGTCCCGTGCAGAACTCGCCAGAAGGAGACGATGGTGCTTCTGACATCGCAAACGAGGAAAAAGGGGTCGCTAAGGAGGATACAGTTGCTGGTGAACAAATCCTTATTGAACACTATCTACCAAGGGGGAGCCCCCGAAATGGAGTGAAACTGTAACTCCAAAACGACAAGGAAAGGACAAACCAGAAGAGGATCCTCCAGGGAAATCACATAAAAATGTACCAATCACATCAAAATCTTATTCACCGACAAGAGCAAACACCCAAGAAACATTTCTAAATGTATCGAATAGTTGCCAGAGCTACGGTGATCACCGGCCTATGACGCCAAAAGACACTCCAACAAGAAAACATGACATGACCACTGTTATGTCAGCGCTCACGATTGCTCTGCTCCCATTCTGCAAACTTTATGAAACCATCAATGACACCATGAAAGATCAGGCAGCACTAATAGCAATGATGCATACAAAACTTATATTCCTAGAAGGGTATATAAGTGCCACAGAACAAAATAAACAAAGAATGGCCAAAGACAAATCTCTGATCAAACCTGCAGGTGGGGCAGAGGGTAACCAAACCAGAACTACGAATGGCAACACAGTGAATAAACCACCAAAAATGGGATTGATGGCTAAGTCAACGCAAACGGAACACATATAGCAAAAAAACGCATTGAGTGAGGATCAAAACGACAGCAACTTCAGCATTTTTAACTCCCACAGAAGTAAGGAGGGAGGAAAAGTTAATCTACCGGAGGTCTTCTTCTTTAAAGCAACTTCCCCAACAAAAAAACCAAGAAGGGCCAAACTCGCCGAGAACCCAGAAGTCCGGAAGAATCGACCCCAAGGTCCAGACGAACGAGGTAGAAACGAAAAAAACAGTGGCAAAGGGACAAAGTAAAACAAAAAAATCGGACACGACTCAAAAAGAAGTGCTATTGAAACTAACCAAAAGTGCAGAGTCCAGTCCTGGGGGCGCCGCAAATTCCACTACAAAGACAACGGAAATAGTGGAGAAAGAAAGGGAAACCAAGAATGGAAGGTCATTTCACACCGTGGGTACGAGGAGAAATGTTTACGAACCAAGTTCACGCCCTCTTTCTGCCAATTCGCCCAAAACAATAAATGACTTTTTAGCGGACAAGTCTGCCATGGATCTGTCGCTATACGAAGATAGCGATGAAGAAGAAAGTCAAAGAGGAGCTCAGATGGAGAAAGATTTAAAGAGAAATTATGTGGAAGAGAGAAAGTGCAGAGAACCTTCAAGATAAAAACAATGCAAGGATCCAGGCTCTGCAAAAAGCACCAAGAACAGTACCACAGCAAAGGCAAATAGCGATGGGAAAGAACATGTAAATAGTAGATCAAAAGTAGCAGACAGGGTGGCACACGAGCCTCAAGTAAGAACCGACAAACATCGAGAGGTTGAAAGGAGGGAGAAAGCAGACACCCAAAGGAGACATCCATCGAAGGAAAGAGGGAGACCTTCCAATCACAACAGGAAATAAAACCCCCAAAGCCTTGTAATCTTGAAATTAGAACTATCTAACAAAAATCAGGAAAATTTGGTCCTGAACAGGAGGACTGTAAGAAACATCTTCAGCTCGACCACATTATTAAAAAGCTTGAGGGCAGAAGATTACGTAAGGGTGGAACCTTATCATAGAGGAGAAACGGCAAAGGCATATATCCATATAAAGGCCACAACCATGCCCCTGTCAATCAGCAAGGCGATTACAGAACTTTCTAAAGACGGTTTCCTCCTATCAATACTGGATGACTCAGAAATCAACTTAGCTAGTGAGGCGGATGGTCCAAAGCTTTCAAGCAGAACCAGAGCACCTCGATACAAATCGAAAACGGAGGAGCTTTATAATTCCCGCAGATTACCAAGGCATATGATAAAGGCACAAGCCTATACCGCTAAAGAAGCAACTAACCCATCAGAGTCAAGCAGGCAAGGTGCCAAAGAGAGAAGAAACTGTTTTGACCCACCTCAAGATCTCACAACCCCAAAAACAGGCAGGGGATTTTACAATAGAGAAGAAAGAACTCCGGTAACAGTAAAAACTGCAAGGTACGAGACAGCCAATTGACACCTAGTATCAAGAACCAGCAAACATTGAAAACAGGAACAGCACTCCCTCAGATGAAGCAATAATGGGCGTGGCTACCAAAAACCATATCAGCATATGCCAGGAAATAGCAGCCAGTCACCCTCGGGGAGGATCCTCGAGTGACGTGTATGCAAAAGAAGCAATTATCATATACGTTGACCATGGGATCATGGAACACGTGAGGCCATCAACACCTACTAGAAAAAGGCGATGTAAATTTGGGCAATTTTGACATCTTAGCCCTACAAGAAACATGGCTGTTGGACAAAACCCATATAGATGGCTTCTCGATTGAATTCTCCCCCGCAAAGAAAAGTGAACTGGGTCACCCGTCATCAGGGATTCTCCTAGCAGTGAAATCAGGTATCGGCGTCAGCATTAAAAACACGCTGTCATCATCTATACACCACTTAGCAATACTAACAAAGTGGACGATCTCGAACCAATATACCGAGTGTACCGTAGAGTTATCAGTAGCAATAATCGCCGTATACTGGAACCCAAAGAGCATCTCAGATGAGGATTTTTTGAGGAGCATAAGAAACATATTGCACCAACTACTAATAGAACTAAAAGTAACGCAATCATAATATGCAGAGACCTAAATGCAAGACGCTCCTCAAAACAGGCCACTGGACGCCAACCAACAACTCCAGCAGAAAAAAGGGGTGAGAAATGGCTCGATTTAATGACCTCATGAGGATGCCACGATTTTGACAAGGCCTTTCCGAAGCAAGATCGGGTCCCATCAAGGGAAAGAGACACCTCCAGTGCGACCATTGATTTTATCTTTGCTACAGACAACATTTTGAGCCTTGCCACAACATTCGATATTGTGAAAACAAAAGCAAGTGATCACAATCTGCTTAAAGCCACATGGGAAATGGGGAAAAGGGAGCAACTCCTCTGTGAATCGCATCTCAAACTAAATGGTCAAGGGAATCGACTTAAATTGACAGTGGAGAGAATAAAATCACTGAATCAAATTTATCATAAAGAAGGACAATGTAAAGACACATCGACAGTCAAAATCCCTGATTACCAACCTCTACTCAGCTCTTTCAAAATAAAAATGAAAAAGAAAAATGTGGTCGGGAAAGACATGCAAAGCCATCAATACGACAAAATCTTAGAAGAGAAATGATTTTCGAAAGTGGCTGAGACAGCACCGAATCTCCCTGTACCAAAAAGACACAGAGGAGATGCTAAAGAAATTAGGAAGCAAAAACACAGGAGACTTGTGGTCCCTTATCAAACAATCAGGGGCGCCCCCTATGCCGTCGCAGGCAAATTGCGTGAGTGAAGAAGCGTGGGTAGCACATTTCTCAGTCCTATTTCAAGAGCCGGACGAAAAAATGGTAAGAGAGGAAACAGCACAACATCAGGACTGGCACAACTTCTCAGATGAGGTCGACATCAAAGGCATCATAAGGAAACTAAAAACCTTGCACGCACCAGGCCCAGATGGTATTTCTAACATAGACCTTAAATCCTTCTCGGAAGAGTGGGCGCCGTTCATTAGCAAAGTCTTTGAAAACTGTGCCACAACTAAAACAGTGCCGTATCATGGACGTCATCGATGGTAGTACCCATCTTTAAAAAGGGGAGTAGAACTGATCCGGCCAATTACAGACCGATAGCGCTCCTGGACTGTATAAGCAAGGTTTTTGGCATGCTTCTATTCAAGATTTTCCAACCCTGGTTAAAGTCTGCTCCATTGCACGATCCCTTTCAAGTTGGCTTCCAAAAAAACGCGGGTGCATCAATTAACATCATGATTCTCAGCCTTCTGAAAAGCAAAGCACTAGAGAGTTCTTCCAACATCTATCTAGCCTTTATTGACCTCACCCAGGCTTTCGACAAGGTGGATCGAGCTTTATTGTGGAACAAACTCGAAGCAGCAAATTGTCCGGATAACATCTTGGCCCCGATAACAGCACTCTATTCCAATACATCGATGAGAGTAAAATTAAATTGTAAGGGCCTGCTATTGACTAGTATTCCAATCACGAGGGGCGTTAAACAGGGATGCCCTCTGGCGCCAGCTTTGTTCACTGCATTCATCGAAGACTACAAAGAATCAATGGAATTGGTCAGGGCTTTCCCGCCAAGGGTTGGGTCTGTACAAGTCCCTAGAATCCTCTATGCGGACGACATTACTCTGATCGATCAGACTCCAATAGGCCTCAAACGACAAATGACTAATCTGGTCGAGTACATCAACAAAAATAAACTTCTAATCAACATTGAAAAAATGAAAATAGTGATTTTGGGCAAAAAGAAAAAGTGTGAAACAATATCATCATGGTCGTTGGATAACATGTAGGTAGAAGTGGTCCCAAAATTAAAATATCTGGGGGTCATGCTGGATAACACCAAACAGGAGACAAGCATGCAAAACTTCATCTGGTCCAAAGTCTGTACAATGACCACACAGGCAAGAATGTTGGACAATAAGTTTGGGCGTTTCTCGCTGCTACCAGTATTGAAATGTTACAAGGTAAAGGTCATCCCATGCCTGACATATGGAGTTGAAGCCGGTAAAGATTTGGCCAAAGATTGAAGCCTTTTTTTGGAGATCGTTGTCAGTTCCAAACTCTACTTCACTACCGGCAATAAGAAAATAACTGGGATTGATCTCATTAAAAGCCATAGTGCAAAACAACACTTTGTCCCTATACAGAAAAAATCCTCATACCAGAATCACCAACCCTATACAATTGGATGGCAATGGAAATCAAAGCAGGCAACTCTAAAACTCTGACAACATGGGTAGACAAAAAGAAGGCTCAACTAACTCCAATCGCTTGCTCGCAAGAGGAGCTGTTGACCAATCCTCTTAGAGTAAAGAGAAAAGTGGAGGAACTGGACTGGATTGCTACCTTAGAGATGGTTGAAAAGAACAAACTCTTAAACCATCTACCTCCTCTACAGAGAAAATACAACGATCCGGCCGAAATCTACAAAAAATTCCCTAGCAAGCCTCTGAGACAGCTCTTTATGAAAGCAAGGCTAAATTTGTTGCCAACCAACAAAATTTTGTTCATCAGAGGAAAAAGTCCATCAAATTCATGTAGACTATGCAAAGGGGAAAAGGCGGTAGAAACAATTAGACATCTATTAATTTCCTGCACGGCGTTCAGAACCCTGAGAAAGGCTTATTTGTCAACTGTTCTGGAGGCCTCAATGTTGCGGGAAGAGGAGACTTGGTGGCAACGGCTAATTAGCGGACAGAAAACATCCTGGGCAATTGCCACGGCAAAGATTTTGCAACAGGCTTTCATCTTGATAGAACAAAGTAAAGAAGAAGAAGTGAAAAGCTAAGCCATACAAGTACTCCTCTCTACGGCTCTCGTGATGAAAACAGAAGAAATAGTCTTTGACAATTTTGTTAAAACCAATGAATTTTTGGTAAATACAATAAAAATTAAAAAATATATATGAGAAAAGTGCTGGTGGTCTTGTGGGTAAGCATCTGCACTGGGAACATGACAACCTGACTAAAATCCTGGTATCCAAATGCTTCAGCAAGCTAACAAACCTAAAAAATAAAAAAAAAACAACCTGGGCAAATACTCATGGCTTACTTATACTCATCATTTCGTCCTCACTCCTGTCTGGCTTTCAACAATGTTTTGCATAAAGATAACTTGAAAAGTACACATACCATAGTGTAACTCAAATATATATTAGGCACGAAAATGTACAATTGTGGTATTATTCCCCCAACTTCATTAGGAGATTAAAAATAGCATAATGCAATTCAGCAAAAGGCAAAATAAAACTCTCTCAGAGAACACTGGGAACATAGAAGATCCGGGAGTGTGGACTGTCTTCCATCTGTGCAGTAACCGGAACAGACCCTGCTGAGATTAAAAGCAAAGAAGGGGCCCGGCCCCCTTAAGTCATGTTGGACTAAGTGGTCTTGTAACTTGCGCTCATTTATTAGGCACCATACCCTGAGAGGGCCAGCCATTTCCTCGCTTTCAAGCTAAGCCGCATCAGTCCCCGTTAGTGCATGGATTGGAGTCTGGGTTGCTTAGCCAGAAACATAGCTCTGGGGCAACGCACTTGTCTTGGAAGACAGACAAAACATAGCAACATACGTTCAAATCCTGGCTCCTGCTTAGAAACTAGTCCCTGGTATCACGCATTTTATAAAAAAAAGAATAATAATTATCGTGATTGTTCACCCCTGACACCACTGTAGCTGTAAAGATGTATTGTTTTCTATAGCTGTGGGTACAGATCTGCACATACCCTCGGCTATCTGTAGTCAAACATCAGACAAACAACCAAATTAAAATGATTTCCTGCCCCCACAGGCCCTCACCAAGTGTCCCTCTCCTCTGTGCATGTTTCCCACACACCCATGATGGCCTCCTCACCTCCCCTGCTCTCTCCCATCCCCCCACAACAAACACTTTTTCTGTGAAGCAGTTTGATTTGAAATGTCAACTATTTGCGGCTATTCTGTCCATATTCAAGGTTACGGAAAAGCTGTGCATTGCAAACTCAGAGCCTAGACCCCCAAACTCTCAAATTTCACTTGCTGTCCTTTTACTTCCCCCCACTTTTAGACTGATGGCATTAAAAAAGCCTTTTTTCAGTGTTTCCTTTTGTGGTACCCTCCGCTACCTCTCACCGAGAAAAATAAGATACTGGATTTTTCATCTCTGAAAGTCGTGATCCTGCAACGCACCATGGGAAATATATAACTATTTTTGGGAGGAGAACAGGGCACCCCCGTCTCCATTCAATATTTAAAAGACTGCTTGAAAGAATACCCCCAAATCACAAAAGAGCCTCAAGTCAACGCTTCATGTCCAAGTTGTTTATGAGCTGCTCCAATTCCATCCTGTGGTTTGGACTGAGCGGTCTGGCTAAAATTGACCTTTTCTGTCCATGGGAAAATGAATGGAAAGTAGGCCACAACTTTTTCTTTTCTTAATAACTTTTGTATTGTTTTACAAATCTTTAAATGTTTTCAAAATGCTGCCCTGCATTATATATAACTACAGAGACAAAAAAATCACCCTTCCAGCTTTCAAAAATAAATCAAACACACGATTTTACTGGGAAGCACACATACAGAGAGATACTGTGAACAGTGCATGACAGTGGTAGTGTTATGGTAGTTACATTACTAGGGATTTGTTCTTACATAGGACTTCATGTGGATTGCTGCAGCTTCTAAGCATTGTTATAACAGGTGTCAACTTTAGCCCATGTTCATGGTACTAGATTTATCAACGTTGAAATGATAGAAGACTAAGCTGGTCCGTGACTTTATTCAAACCTTTAATGTGCAGGCTGCCCTCATGTAAGAAAACAGTGCTTATCTCATGAGCTATCCACTCAGATTGGACTGTGGTTGTTTTTCGATGGCAGCGGCACAGTTGTGATTGCATGAGAAGAAAAAAAAGTTAATTTATTGTTCTTATGCTGCTTTCATAATGTCTTTTAAGAAAGTTATATTTAACTGAATTGGAAGTTGTATAAGAGCAACCTAACTGTAACAGACCCTTAACCAAAGTTGTTTTCACCGAATGTATGTTCATATTGATAACGGTGGGTGAGTGAGAGAGAAAGAGAGAGAGAGAGACAGAGAGGCAGAGAGAGAGAGAGAGAGAGAGAGAGTGTGTGTGTGTGTGTGTGTGTGTGTGTGTGTGTATATATATATACCCTAGGTATATGTATCACTTGATGTGATTGGACCCTAAGGAAAGTAGTTTGAGTACAATGTACACAAATATGACCATATACGGGGAAAATACAGCCATAAAAAAAAAAACAGAACTATCAGAAAGTGCTCATAAGTCTATTGATTATCTTTATGCACAAAAAGGATTGCTGTCTTTCAAGCTTGTGTCTTCCTGTATGTATATGTTTCATATGATGTGACTGGACTCTAAGGGAATTACTGTAAGAACCTACTTGAAGGATACGTCTACAAATAAAATAACATTTTTGGTTTCTGACTGTTACTGAAGAAAACTATGTGGCTTCGATATGTCAGTAAAGGATAAAAAGGGAGAGCCAGCCATGTGATGTCATCAGTGATGTCATTAATGACATTTGTGATGTCATCTTTGATGTCCTGGGTGTTAGTGTTAGCAGTGCACGGTGGCGCGAGTTATGGTTGCTTATGTTACCATAACTGCCGAATTTCAGGGGTTTTTCGGTTTTACTTGGAACCATAACGTCCCTTTAACAAAGTTTTTTCACTGAATTTCATAGGTTTTTAGTAGCGCAACTTAACCATAACGTCCCTTTAAGTTTTTTCACTGAATTTCATAGGTTTTTAGTGCACAACTTAACCATAATATCCATGACTTCATATACATGTAACATAGAACATACTAACCCCCTCGTAGTGATTTTCATGTCCGCGGACTACCGCCATGTCCGCAGACACATCGAAAATCTGAGCGTGGTGAATGTAAATTTAAATAGTGTGCCCAATTTCCCCTTTGAAGTTGGCTCTGAAAAGAGCCGTTTTTTTTTTTTTTACAGATGCTTGACAGACACCTGTTATTTTGTATTTTTTTCTTGTTTTTT
The DNA here is from genome assembly GCF_040938575.1 of Ambystoma mexicanum. Taxonomy (NCBI): domain Eukaryota; kingdom Metazoa; phylum Chordata; class Amphibia; order Caudata; family Ambystomatidae; genus Ambystoma; species Ambystoma mexicanum. Next base: position 429,145,305 of record NC_090941.1, on the reverse strand, counting down.
TTTCTTACTTTACTCCTAAAATCTTCACATAACCTTCTCCAAAGCAACCCTTACATTCAAAAATAGAAAGGCATTTCCCGTAAAAGATAAAGAAATGCCATCTTCTTTAAAATTAACAGCATTACTGGCATCAATATTCTCATTGTTACAGAAGAACATACCAGCTCTAAGCATGAAGGCACACATGCCTCAGTTGATGACACACCTAGCAATATTTTGCTGAGGACAAAAAACTGAACTATTGTCCCATATTGCCCTAGGTAGTAATCCAGAAAAAATTACTTTTCCATTTGGAAGGATCTTCATTACTGCTTGAACCAAGCGTTCCAAATCAGCCAACAAAGTAGGGGCACTGACGTTGCCCAAATGGAAAGCACCATAGTGCAAAACTACCACATGCGGACTGTTCATCGTGGCCATATCCTCACAAACTTGTACAATTCCCTGTACATTGCAATCAGGCACACTGCTCCACACCACCTCCACTCCTTTCACATCAAAGTTCTTTGCAACATGCCTGCATTCAGCGTACTGCTGTAAACCATGCACAAACATATCTCCGAGCACCAACACCCTGACTTTCTCCACTTCTGCCATCTTCACCACACACAGTCTCTTTCAACACAAATCCACAACCTCGACATCTGATTGGCTGATCCGTAAGTCTTCTTTCCATGTTGGATTTCCTGGAAAAACCCGGATGTAGCACGCCCTGTCCACGAACAGCCGCGGTGTCCGCGGACGGCGTCCACTTTACTCTCTGTGCCATTCCCTCATTGCATACAGCTAAGCAATCACACAATACGAATAACGTCCTCAGAACAACCCCATTTTGTGAATTTTCGAACATTTCAGGACAATTATTATTTCATTATTCAACATATTAACATTACACATATTATACTTTCATCTTGTACTCTGCACACAATGCTATGTTTCTCCATTAGTAGCTCAGTATACTAGATAGAATCCCATAATACAATGCTATTTATATCAATGCATCGTTCAAAGCACTAATAACGGTATGATATTTATTGCAATATCCTTGACACTTTTTTCGCAACATTATAATAAAAATCACTAGTACACAAATTCCATGAAAAGTACATACACACGTGATGTCATCAGTGATTTCATCAATGACATTTGCGATGTCATCTTTAATGTCCTGGGTGTTAGTCTTAGCAGTGCACGGTGGTGGTGCCAGTTATTTTTCAAAGCTTATCATAACTTGCGATTTTCAGGAGTCTTTCGGCTGTACTTAGAACCATAACGTCCTTTAAACAAACTTTTTTTAATATCACGCAAACAATATACAAACATGGCGTGCAAAAACCAACTTCTACAGATGGCTTTAAACAGAATGTTGCAAAGTAAGAATTTATGCTCGTTCACAGTGAAGGTCAGCTGCTTCCATTTTTTTCTCGGGCCCCGGAGAGGCTCACGAAGCGGACTATAAGGTTGTATTGTGTTTTGACCTTGACAGACAGAGATTGTGATGAAAGACTTCTCTTGAAGGAGTGTTGCTAAAATGTAAGAGAAGATAAAGATGAAATTTCTGAAACGAAACCACTTTTATATATTATATCACTATGCGAAAGATTGTTGGCACACGCGGAGTCGTATTTTGGGACTGCACCACTTGTAGACAATGGAAATTGCAATTGTACTTTAAGTTACCCTTTAGATTACTTTATACCAAATATAATTACAATAGCGTAGCATTAAAGACAGCTCAAGTTGAATGTGTTAGTTGAAAGTGGCATGATGTTTTCTACCGCGCACTATCACTGCCGAATTGATCCCCTGTCGTTTAGAGGGCTCTGAAAAAGGCAGACGACACAGGGTGGGTTAATAGAAATAATGTAACCGGTCTATAGGCGGTCAAGCGCTCTACTCGCTGTGCCACTTCACTGTAGCCTGTCAAGTGGCACAGCGAGTACAGCGCTCGCTTTGACATCCGTGCACAGCTTGCTAACGCATGTTTGAATCCCGGCAAGGCCAAACTCAGCCTTTCATCCTTCCGTGGTCGATAAATGAGCACCACACACCGTGGTTAATAATAAGCACCGCTTAGATACCTCACGGTTCTTAGCGCTATATGAATGGGAAAATATTATTATTTTATTATTAACATACTCTGTTGCACTATCTTCGATAGCAAATATTTTCACGCCCTAATAAATAAAATGATGATTTTTAATGAAGATCGGCTGGTGATACTAATTTATGTTTTTTAAAACAGGTATGTGGCTCCATTTTGCCTATGTCACAATTTACAGACTCCAGCGGATGGGGTCTTCAACTGCTAGGTGCAGGTCCAAATATGCAACTTCATGACCCTCACCATTTTATGGGACAATCGCCAAGGACCAATATGCCCTTACGCAGTACTTGCGGCTACAAACAACATACCAACCAATAGGGTGGTCTAATGGCTCGTTGTTGGAGCAACCTTCCGATTATCAGAGCGACCATTTACTGCTTTTATCATAAACCAACAGCCTATCTACCGCAAAGGAACAACGCGTGGCTCCAAATAAACTTTTGCTGATCGACAGCAGAGACAATAGCAAAGCGCTGAATATTCACTAAACATTTCATGTGAAATAAATGTACTTTACCAAATGTACAATCCTGCTGTTTGCTTTTAAACCACAGTTTCATATTCCGAATTGTGGCGCGCTGTGTTGTGACATAATGTGTGTTGTCTTCCGGGTTCTGTGTAAAGTCGCGTAGTACTGGAGACGACTGGGCGCGTTTGATTACGCACCCTGTAACGTCAAGGAGAGAGGCGGGGAATAGGAATGCTTTGATAATATCAGGCTTAGGGGCGGGAGATATGATTTAGTGTCGCAAAAGCAAGTCAGCCAGGTCAAAAGCGCCAGTCATACGATTATCACATAATGTCGGTGCACACCAGCCGGATTTATCGTTTCTTTAGTGGACAAAAAGTCGGTTGACGCCCTTAGGAAATTGTACTATTAGCGGATAAAAGGAGTGCTCTTAAAACACTTTCACCCTGACAACGAACAATACAAACAACGTTCTCAGAACACCCCCATTTTGTGTAATTGCAATCATTTCGGGACACTGCGAGTGTTCTTAGAACACATTCAACTAGACAGATTACAATACGGACAGCGTCCTGAGGACACCCCCAGTTTGTGTATTTACGAACAATTAATACACCGCGAGTGTTCATAGCTCATTTTTACCTTCCTTGCGAACAAAAATGACACATACTCCGTCCTCTAAACACCCCACCATTTCGTTTATTTACAAAATGTCAGAACAGCCGTGTTCTCCGTGGACAAATCGAACGCAACAAAAACGTCTAGCACATAAAAAAAACAAAACATTGAACCTATCTCATACTCCCCCACCCTCCCCAAACACTCTTACACACCAACACACAGCACTAAATACAATTTTTTATCCACGTTTCACTGCTCTGTACGCTGTCGACTGCGAATACAAGATGGCGGGCGCCACAGAAAGTCTGACGCGCTCCACGGCCCTCACCGTCCAATCAAAGAGCACGTCGCATGTCCGCGGACATGACGCAAGGCCATGGGCCAATCGGGGTGCTGTCCGCGGAGCGAACAGGGAAGTCCGTCCGCGAAGCGAACACAGATATCACTAATTTTTTTGCCTTACATTTTGTTCATTTTTAAAAAAACTACTAGACAGATTTACACCAAATTTACAAAAGCACGCTTTTGGGACCAGGCCGCTGCTCCTGCTGCAAATTTGGTGTAAATCCGTCCAGCGGTTCGGGCTGTAGCCGTGCGCAATTTTTTTTCCCATTCAGTCTATGGGAAAAAAAAAAGTTTTGGGACCCCCCCTATAACTTTTCCCCCCCTAGACGAATCCTCACCAAACTTTTCAGGAAAATTCAGAGTGACCCAACTACTTTTTTTGCAAAGTTTGGTGAGGATCCGTCTAGGGAGAGCGAAGTTATAAGCCGCCCAAAAAGTGCTCTTCCTATGGAAACAGCAACTTAACCATAACTACATGTACCGTGGCCATGTAATATAAAACACAATTACGTTTTGAAGAGATGCATATCCATTCACAAACACTCGGTATACCAACTTCAGGCATAATCATAAGCATTATTCCCAGATAGTTACAAATGTGTTGGTCACAGCATGGTAGCACACATTAGTGCTTTCGTAAGAAATGTTAATTGTGTATTTACACGCAATTTTTCTCAGTGTTAAATAATTTCATTTTTCCAGCTACAGAAAAAAATGTGGCATGGTATACGGGAAATGGTAATACACGATATTACGCATTGTATGTATTGATCTGGGATTGCCTATTTGTCTCTTTCACAAGGCGTCCTTGATAGTCATGTGTCCTTACAATTTTAATTCCCCTGCCTATTCTAGAAGAATTTAATTAAATATCTGTCCAATGTGTGCTCCCTTTGCTTCCTATGCTCGTTTTTCCTCTTGTTTGACAGCTCATAAAATGCTAAAAGGTGATTATGTTTTCTAATTTTCTTCTACAGAGAAGAAAATGTTTTCAATCTGGTTTAAACGTACTTTTTTGAATTATATCGATGGTGATACAGTTCTAAAGCCTGAGGATATTACAAAGCCTTTGAGATGTCTGTTGTACTACAGATGTGTGATTTTATTCGATTGTCCAGAGACTAGCCAGTAGCTGGTCAGAAAATATTAGTGACAGGTTTTGACTACCCCTTCTAAAGAGATTTTTTGTTGTTGTTGCCTAGTAACTCCCGCCGACGATAAGGCATAGGCAACACTCATCCGTGTAGATTCAGAGTTGATAGCTGTGTATTGATCAGTCTGTGTTCTTTGTGCGTTGTTCGAATCAGAGTGAAGTGCAGCATTTCTCACTTCAATTTGCCCCAGAGACATCCACTAAGAGAAGTGGCAGCTGCAGAATACCTGCCTTCCACTTCTGCCTGTCAGTGAACTGAAAAAGGGTAGTCCGATAATTAGAGATGGAGTCCACCGAACAGAATTTCAGGACTGAATGTCAGCTTTAAAAATAGAAGCAACAGTGTCCTTAACTCAGACCTAAAATATTGCCACTAAATAAGGGCATCAAAATTATTTCAATATATAACAAATATTTTAATAAAAGATGAGACGTTGGGCCTAATACACAGAAGTGTTTTATAATGGCAAACCACCACTGAAAAACACTCTGTTAATAAGAGCCATAGAATGCACCCAGTTTACAATGATTGCCATTTGCAGGTGCAAAGTGTGGCAGGTGTAAATTGCGCCTGCGGCTACCTGCAACCTGTGATGGAGTGTTGGTTTTCAAAGAATTTGTTTGTTTGTTTTATTTTATTTGTATAGCGCTCCAAACCCGGAGGCAGAAGGGCGCTTAAAGAAGACGGTTACATGGTGTGATGAATACAGTTACAATATACAACAATTTACAATACTCATAAACATAGTTAAGAAGTGGGAGGTGTACACAAATATCTAGGGGAGGGTACGTGCTACTCTTTGTTCAGGAGCCATCTGATAACATGTTTCCTGAAGATCTGGAAGGACTCAATGGTTTTAATGTTGAGTGGTAAGGTACTGCACATGCATCACAAACAATTACTGTGCACTTCACAAGTGCGAGCGGACAGGATGTACACATACAAAATGTAAAAAATCTATTTCAAGTCCCTTTGGCGGACGTAAAAATGATAGGAGAAATTAAAAGTGAACAAAAGGAAAATCTGGCCTTTTTGCTTAAAGTTGGTGTGAGAGGTTGCTTCATGTGTGCGAGTGTGCACGTGTGTCACATTTTAAAATTGCTGTGGCTTTGCCGCTCCTACTCACTCATGATCAGGGGTGTTGCTAGGTCTGGAAAAAACCGGGGCTATGCAAATTTTGGGACTGTCCTGACTGGGGGCTAGCTAGCCTTTTTGGTGGTCCCCTGAGCTTATATCGGGGGTTACAACCAAAAGACCTGGGACTTTAGCCCCTTGAGCTCCCCCCCCGCCCCTAGCAACGCCTCTGCTCATGATCGCAAGCTGCAGGTGCAAAAACGTGCCTTTGGAATGGCCAGTGCCCTCCTCTGCTGAAACCTGTTCTCCGCTTTGATTGGGTGAGCAGCAAGTCAGTTACTTAAGGTGAGTTTATTTTCCCTGTTTTTTTTCAAAGAACGACTTGTCGTCCGCATCTCACGTTCACAGGTGCCAATGGAGATGACACCCCCTATTACACCAGTGCTCTTAGCATGGGCAGCTGAAACATTGCCAGCCCTAGTGCGTCTTATGACCTCGTTGCAGCACTCAAACAACCCAAATTCATCTCAGACCAGCTTCCATTCCGCTATGATGCTCTAGATCAAGGTTCATGCTACATACATGTTTTTTTTACTAATAGTAGTCTGACCAGTTTGAGAAATGTTGTGTAATATTGTGCAACATTGATCAATTGTGAATAACTGATGAGTTTTATCTTTTTGTTTATGTTGAAATGTAAGATATATTAAGTTTTGTTTTTATATATTTTAATGATGAATTTTATATATTGAAAAGCTGATTAATTTCAGCTAATACAATACAAACAATATATATACATTCTAATAAAACATGACATGCATGTTACCACGGGCAATTGAAATTCCCCATATGTGCTTCTGTTTGCCTGTATTTATACTCCGAATAGGAAATCAAATATGTCCCGGCCAGATATCAATTCTAAGGAGAACTCAATGGTTGGATAGTTCCCAGCCTACACATTAGAAACATCTATACGCTTGATTACAAGAATAATTGGTTTGCCAATTTACTTATTTATGCATTCATTAATTAGGTTACATTTTTTTAAGGTGCAGGCAGACACATTTGCATGAAATGATTTGCAAAGCCTTGACGTCAAATTCAGTGCTTTAACGCAAACGAGTGTCTTCATACAACTACATTTCAGAGAGTAGCGGAGAGTGGAAACGTATATTCTTTACTGCTCTTCATTCATATGCAGCTATAAGAATGATCATACGTGATACAAAGACACCCGCACTGGTACACCCAATGGCTAACAACAACCGAACTGGGAGCACTTGATCAGTTCGTGCACATAACGTTCTTCAGCAGATTACATGCCATCCCTCCTCCACAGATCTCAGGCACCAACATAGTTGTCGACCCGCCTGACCCATTAATGCACACAGGTAAGGGGCCTACAAACAAGCTTCTCTCCCCAAAAAAACAGGCAAATACTCTAAGCCAAAATAGATAGCAAAAATATTCCCAACAAAAATCACGCAACACATGACACCTTGGACCCTGCCGCCAGGTTCCAGCCGCATATCTCCATGAACATGTGTGGATGAGCATCCGACAGAGCAGGGCCAAAGGAAGGAGGTCCAGTGCTATCACTGGCCGATCTTGAGTGTTGAAATGCACCTCTTATTGTGCATGAACGACAAGCTGCACAGCAGAATGCATCACAGAAAGAGATCCGATTCGGAGCTAAAACATGTTTACGCCCTTAAACAACTGAGGGCCTGATTCATGGAATGTTTTCCTATGGGATTGTGCTATTATAAAACTATGTTTTCCTATGGGATTGTGCCATTATAAAACACTTCCATAAATCAGGCCCTGAATCTCGGACGAGGGGAAGCAAACCTAAAGATCATTGCAATTCTAGGAAGGTGACTGATCCAGTCCCTGACGAAGGACTGGCCTCATTACGAGTGTGGTGGTATCTTGGCAGTAAAAATACCACCAAACTGTATTACCGTTACCGCTACAGGGTCCGGCGGTATTACCACCGGATTACAAGTTGTGGTGTAATTCTGCATTGTTTGTTTCTATAGAACTCAATGGGGCATTTTCTGCAGAAATTACTGCAGCAGTAATTTCTGCTGCAGTAGTTCTGGCCCAAAAAAATGGACAATAACTCGGCAGATTGACCTCCACCTCAAAGCTGGAGGTCAGTCTTCCAATCTTCCGCCCACCTCATCGTTGGGCAGTGCAGTAACAAGATGGTATATAGTAATACCGCTGCATTTAACCCGCACCACCAGACTCCAATGCCTGCAATAGTTCTGGCCTCCTCGTTAAACTTTTAATATTGATTAACCCATATTGTGTTAATACATGTACTTGCTTCGGTAATGTGGGACTATATGTAAATATGAGCAATGGAACTCTAAAGCAATTTATTGCAAGGGACCACCATTCAGAAATGGAGGTTCGCTTCCCCTACTCTGAGATTTAGTTGTTCCCTTTGCCACCGTCTGCGACAGTAGCCTGCTGTGCTGGTCCAAAGACAGGAACCACACTTTACAGTTATACCACTTTGGAAACTCTAGTCTCTACTCTCTGAAATTAACAGAATATTGGCAATGGGGATCTACTTGTGTGCTCATTAACACATCATTTTAATCAATTGTTCAGAAATAGGGCGTAAAAGACTTTTATCTAAAATGTATCACTGCCTTTAACAGCAAGCACACAGAGTGAGTTCACTATTCATTCCAACTTATAATCAAAGTTTAGGGATAGCCAGGCCCCTCTTATACCCGGAAAAAGAACGTGTATACATTGCACATAATCATCTCAACTAGGCATGCATAGTATGCACATGAAAGGAAACATTATGTTATACTCCATCATCTGTTTGACGAATAATAATAATTTCGCATTTATATAGCGCTACGAACCCTCAGGTATCTGAGCGCTGCTTATTTACCCACGGTGTGTGGTACTCATTTATCGACCTCGGAAGGATGAAAGGCCGAGTTTGGCCCTGCCGGGATTCCAACCTGCGTTATCAGGTTCTGCACAGATGTCAAAGCGAATGCTCTACTCGCTGTGCCACTTAACCAGCTGGGAAAATTAATAGGGAACGTGACATGACACCACTAAGTTTCTCATGTTACAGAATAGGAAGAAGATTAAAGTAGCTGACAGTGCAAGACAGCCTAAACCACAACTTAAACGACTACAACTAGACATACTTCCCCCGTACACGTTTAACCTGTATGCATTGAGTGTTTAGTTCCACACAGAAGACACATTGCCCACCTTGACAGTACTCAGCTTGCCCTAAATGGGCGTACATCCTTTAGATCCCGCAGAATTCGTAAACAGGGTCCTTTCAACAAAAAACAAATAACACAAAAAACACGGTCACTCTTTACTTACCTAGAAAGTTAATCTATCAACACACAATCACATACAGGATGGAATTACAAAATATACTTAAAACACACAAGCCTAAAATAAACTTGAGTGCTGATATTCTCAGACACACACCCAAATACCAAAACGTGCCTCCACAGAACGTGCCACCAGCACCATTGCTAAAATGATTGCACCTCCTCATGCAGCCCCAACTACACGTTCAAAGAACAGGCTTACATCAATCAATCAATCAACAATTTTTCGGATTGCAAGTTCTACAGAAGAACATTGTATATAATCCGAAAATGGCAATTCCCTAAGAATAATTCCCACAAATGTCCCTATCCAAAATGTTCATCTACTAAAAATGAACAATTGGATGATACAGTGCAGTAAATAATAAAAATAAAATCCGGACACGGATAATACCTGCACATGGCAACAGGAATGAGAAGAAGCTCTCTTCGCTGAAAGCACATTCTGGCATTTCATGAATGAACCAGACTTCCTGATTGCTTTAAAATTAGACAAGGACAAGACACCTACATTAGATTGTATCAATAATGAAGTTGCAATGATGTATTTGATTGAATACAAATAATCTTTAAAATCGCAGTGCCTTTAATCATGAGGCATTTTGAGGATCTGGTGCGATCATAGCAGATGTTGAAGCTTGAGAACAATAGAGGGGACATTGTAAGGTAGGCCTAGCATTCTTCTTAAGATTGTGTTTTCTTTTTTTTTTTTTTTGATTTAGCTGAAGTCAATCAACTTTTCAAACTTACATGTTGATACAAAATAAAATCAATAAACAATTCAAACTTAACATTGGAACCAACAAAGATTGAAGGACAAAGAGGGACATGAGAGCAACTTAAAAATTACATATATGCGTATGATACAAAAGAAAACACATATGCATGTGTAGACCTCTCAAAGGAAACCAGATAACGATTCGTCCATTTTAAATAAAAAGCCCATATCAAATGGGAGACAGACATACATGTATGGACTTATAATGTAGCAATGACACATTTAAAAATAAATTTCCGTTGGTAAAATGGTTTCCAAGAAGTGTACCATGGACTTTAAGATCGAAAATCGAGGACTATTTACTAAAATGCTCCATGTCTCGCCTTCGTCCCGTGCCAAATGTAAATTTGTTAGATTAGTGAATTGTTTGAAGCGTAAGGTGTTTAAATGAGGACATGTTACTATCAAATGCTGCAACGTTTCTATGACAGTAGCAGATTCACAAAATCGACAGTATTTTTGATCAGCGGGTATAATTTTTCACCTCACCAGGACTTCCCTCGTGGGCCATAAATTCAACCTTACGCGTAAAAACTGGTTCCTAATTTTTGCTGAAGGACACTTCACAAGATAGCTGGCCATTTGCCCCAGGCGTTTAATGCCAAAGGTTTTAATATTGAAATCTCTGTAATTTGCACAGATTTCGTAGTTATGGATCCACGCCCATTGAAAGTATTTGATTTTGGCTCTCGCTGGGTTCTCAATTAAATACTGTAGAGAGATATTAGCTTCCAATAGAGTGTTCAAAACTGAACTGCGCCATTTGGCGGGAAAGTACAGATTTGAGGAGGACAAGTAGCTGGCAACCGTGCTCAATATGTTGTTGTTGGTGACCCCAAGCAAACACTTACGAAAGAACGCACACGTGCTCCATTTGACTCTACTGGATAAAGGTTTAATACCCAGTTCGAGACGCAGGAGCGGCATGGGCACACAGTTTGGCAAATGGAGCACCCTTCTCCAAAAGGTCGCCTCTAGCTTGTCCCAAACCTGATCATTAATGTACAATTTTGATTCAGCACCCTACGTAAGTATGGGAATTACTTTTTGCTCGTAAAACAGGAGAAGATGGTTTAGAGAAAATTTGCCGTACTTGTAGACAAGAATTTTAGCCTGAGATGTAAGAGACATGAGTATTACTCGCAGCTTGTTTGGGTAACGTGAGTCACCCACACTATTTTGGATGAACAAACCCAAGTACTTATATTCAGAGACTATGTCCATCGGTTTTTGTTGCAGATACCATACAGCATTTTGTAATTTGGCTCTCCCCGGGGGCCTACAGACCATAATTTGCGATTTCTCAATGTTTATAGTTAATTGGTTCTCCAAGGCATATTTGGATAAGGCAGATAACAAATTTTGCAGGCCCATGGGGGTTTGAGAAATTAATACCAGGTAATCTGCGTAAAGCAGCCACGGAATGCGCTGACCACCCATTTCAAGAGCATCTGAAAGTATTTGATTTATTTCTCCTCCAGTTCCAGGGTCTTGTAGTGACCCCACATTTCAGCTCCGTAAACTGAGTTTGGCATTTCTTGAGCTCTATGTAATCTAATGACATAAATTAGCACCTGTACACCATCGTGTTTGACAACATTATGTACTTCCTCACCTTTTGTAGCCAGAATAAGCACACTCGTATCTATTTGTGCAGACCAATCAATAGATTTAGAAAATTGTACAGCCAGGTTGTGAAAACCATCCGCACTCTGTAAGGTCTCACTTTATATGTGGGGTGTTAAACGGCATGCATGCATGCCCTCAGTGGATGACAAGCCATAACATTTGTCTCAGTGATGTTTTTCATAAGAACATTCTGTAACTATGTTACTTTGGAAAGAATGTCTCTGTAGTTGGAGACTGCCAAGGGTTACGTAATTAAGTGTCATCTGCAAAGAAATGAACACCATGTTTATAGCCTCTGAGCCTGGGGGCATCCACTTCACATGGCAAATGAAAACAGATAGATTTGAATTGTACATTGAGACAAAAAAGGGACTAGAATGCACCCTTGCCTGATATTTCCTGGTAGAAAATCTTGAAGTACACTTTCCTGCTGATCCCCACTTACCAATGGTGACAGGTTATGGCGATTGGGTGAAGGTAGCAGTGCCAATGTGGAAAGCTGGTAGTGCAGCAGTGTCGTGAGTATATATCCACATTTCTATGAAAGCAAGCCGTTGAATGTGATTAATGTTGAAGTGGTCAGTGATTTAGGAGGACTTGCTGCAGAGGGATTGTGCATTCCAGATGCTCTGCACAAGAGTGAAAGGAGGTGGGGGAGAGGTGTTGGTGTTTTGCAGGTCAGATGAGGAGGACTGATGTGGTTGGAGATCCTGCAAAATTGGGAGTATCACATGTAAGTTCTGAGTTGGTTTTGGATGGGGCAAAAGGTAACTAAAAGACAGTTAACCGGTCTGAAACACGGAGTTCCTTGGTCCTGTAGATGTGCAGTGGGTGGAGAGAATTTCCACTCACTGCAAAGAATCTGCCAAAGAATCTGTGTGTGTGTAAGCAAGAGTCGGGCAAGGGGTGAGCACAGCACAGCCCTGACATGAACAGGGGCTCTAAATCTAGGTACCCTAACAGGCCCAAATAAGGTGTTGCTCTTTGCTACTTTTGATTCAAGGACTGTTCATATGTTTAACCGTCTAATGTGTGCCTGTCACTACTACAGTGGCTCTGTTATTTCCAAAAGCAAGGCTTGTGCTCCATCATTACCCACCATCAAACAGAATTAATTTAAATAAATTCCTTTGTCAGACACTGCAATTGGAAACAAGTTAAGTATTATAATTCCTTTTATATTAAAAACAAATGCACTAATGTCAGCATTTCTTGACTTTTGCCAACAGGAAAATAACTGTTGGGTAGCTGATGCACAGAGACATATATAAGTTCAATTCTTCTTTAGTTACATTGTACTTTAACAGCAACAACTTGAACATCAGCCAACCTCCTTCCACCTCAATCATCTTCACCCCTCACATTCTACATTCTACTTTTCTCCACTCACGTTTATGCAGCAACTGCTGTCTTATTTCTGGGTTCTCGCACGACAAGGATTACCATCAATGTATCATGTTCGGGATGTACTCCATCCCCAGATATCTCATGGCCTAAATATGTCAAACTGCTCTTTCTGAATACACATTTCTCCATTGCTATTGTTGGAGATGCTGATTTCATGTGCAGTATAGAAAACGTGCACACCTGATACACTCACCACCAAATCATCCACTTTTGGGAGGGTGAAACTTTATGCCACTCTGTTCTTATTCAGAATCCTTAAGTCTATGCAATGGCTTACTGCTCCATTGCTCTTCCATACCACTACTATTGGGCTCACCCATTCTGAAGCATCAATAGCTTCTATGATGCCCTCCCTTTTCATCCTTTTTAAGTCAAGTTCCAATTCTTCTCTGAATGCCAAAAGGACTGGACGTACCCTTGTTACTTCTGGCAATGCTTCCATTTTAAGTCTCATATGAACAAAGCTCTTAAGATGTTGAATTCCATTATCAATCAGTCCTGGACACTATGTTTCCACCACACTGCTTTTCTCATCATTGGCCAAATGCACTCCTTCTAATGCCAATTACTTGCTACAAGTGAATAGTGTCTAGTTTTATGGCTTGCTCTGCGTTATCTTCCCACAAGAGTAGCTCACCTCTTTTCCATGCCACATATACTCGCCCTATGGCTGTGTCCCCTTTGAAGTTGAGTGTTGCCTTAAATTCACCTATAGCGACAGGAACATTTTCATAAGCATTACCCTTAAACCTTGGTTTTCTTAACGTACAACCCTTGAACTCATTCAATCAAAGCTCCAGGCTGATCAATATATAGTTGTCTCCACTGTCAATTAGCATAGAAACAACCACTTGATTTATTTCGCTATCAGCATGTGGTTCTTTCTTCTTAAATTTGCCAGATACAGTTCTAACCGACAATACTACTGATTTTGTGAACCACTCCTGTGACACCCCTGAAACATTTGCAGGACCTGGCCAAACAGCGTTTTCTACTACAATCCCTGCAGACCATTTGTGCTTCTATGCACTATTTGTCATGAGACAGGTGAGAGGGGAGCCCACAATAATAGGAACTCCTACTTTACACTGCACCTGCTCTCAGCGGCAAACACCATGTGTGTGAGTCTGCTCTCATGCCTCAGCATTGGGCCTCCTCTTACAGAACTCTAGAGCTTCTGAGTTTTTAAGTTTCAAACGTTTTGCTCCTCTGCATGGGCATTGCCTGTGCATTCACTTTGTGATTGAAATCTTCCTCTGTTATCGTTTTGTTGTTGTTGTCCATGTGAACTCTTTGATACTGCTTTCAGTACATTCAATTATTTATGCGGTCTCAATAACCCTATCAAATGTTGGATCCCTTTCTCTCCAAAGTTCCTACTTAATTGTGTTGTTGATGCATTTAATCTCATCCCTGATGTGCTCGCCCTGGCAATGTCCAAAATGACATTTTATGGCCAACCCCCAGGTTTGTGATTCACACAGCACACAGGTGTGACTGACAACTTGTCAGTGTATAATTACAGTTGGCTTCTGAAAAATGTGAACACATGGTCTCAGAGAGCAACCGATTTAACACCTTGAAACCAAAACATTGATGATATTCTTAGCTGCAATGAGCAGGAATATTTCATCTCCGACTCTGAGAGTCACAGCATCACGATGATCACATTACGGTTTGGAGCAGGATGCAGAACAGAGTGTTGGTGTATGGCACTTTGATAACATAACTATGCCCCAAGTCAGCTGACAAAGGGGCAACCTGAGTTTCTCTGCATTCTGGTGCTTGTAGTTTTATGCTCCCATTACAAATGCATTGTATCATTGCGGTACCATATACACAATCCAGTAGTATGGTAAACACTACAGAACACTAGCCTCCCCAAAAACTTTGAAGTGTTGAGCATGCTGTACTCCCCAAATCACCATAAATTAACCCAATGCACTCCAGTATTGAGTACCTGTCTAGGACTTTTGAGTAGCTGCGCTCATGCAAGCAGCAACTTGCATCCCCAGGTCATTAATTATTTAAGGGCTTTGGGAATTGTTTTGCACTTTGTAAAACCTCATTAACATAAAACACCCACCAGGGGTGTTCTTCACTTGGAACCAAAAGAGGCCCTGGAAATAATTTTCAAAGGGGCACCATATTACACTTTTTCAGCAAGCCCAATCATTTCCTTATGAGAAAATGTGGAAATAAAAGTTGGTACCACCCAAAAGAGGCCCGATGTGCAGAGGCCTCCCGGGAAAGTCCACACCTGGATTCATGACTGACAGAGCTAGGCTTTTAATTGGGTGCAGACATTTTAAGGCACTTGCAAGACTTGGTGCTCTACCCCTGCTGTCACCTTTAGACAAACTGAGTGATCAACATTAAGATAAGCTACGTGTACATTGTGCTACCTACATGTCTACTTTGCATAGTTGTGTTACCTACATATCTAGATTGCATACTTGTGTTACCTACATATGTAGATTGATTCATTGTTTCAGCTGCAAGTCTAGTTCGTAGCAAATCCTGTGCAATTTCAGTAACCATCAGTCCCACCACTTAAATGACACGTTGTATACCAGCACAGCATATGCATCGTTATTCTTACCTACTGCTCACCACTATGCCCAATGCACAGCTAAAGGGGCTCTGTGCATTACCTGTATATCTTATGCACAGATAATGTTGTATGTGTTAGCTTCGTACCAATTACATTACTACAATGACTCACTACTATATAACATATAAACCTACTGCATAGCTATATTACCCTTCTGTCTACCTGCACACCCAGGGCATACATGCCCAACAAAAGCAAAGTTATAAATCACATATTAACTACATAGCTTGATTACCTCTTTGTGTTGCCTGCACAACAATTAGTTTCATGGGCTCACTATATTAGTATCTACTTACCAATTGCATAACTAGAACAAGTCATTCTTTTACTTGCATATAAACTGCATAACTGTATCAACTCACTTTATTATCCCTTTTTAATTGCATAACAGAATGACATTGTATTACCCGCATACCTAGATTAACTCTTTGTATCAATCTTGATTTCTTGTATTATCTGAACTAATATCTAGATTAACCCGTTGGAGCTCATGTTCATGGAAGCGTAACATAAGAAACATGTACAAAAGCCGTGGGTAAGGCTTTTGCGCATGTTTTCTTAAGTCACTCACGGCCCATTTTCATTGATTTGTATGGGGGAGAAGAGGGGTAAAATGCAACTAGTATTTCAACTGCCACCCTTCCTCTCTGCCATACAAATACTCCAGCAGTTGTGCTAACATGGCTTTTCATGCCAGTGCAAATGCTGGCATGAAATGGTATCTGCCGGCTGAATGAAACAGTGCAAAAGTGAATTTGTCCGTGCAAATGACAAAGATTTGCCTCCGGGGTGCAGCCTACGCGTATGTGAACGTGACGACTCACCGCCGTAAAATTACAAATTGAATGAAAACCAGCTCCTGTATTACCCATGCTCCAAAAGCATAGCCAGGTTAATTCAAGTGTACTACTCAGATATCTATTGCACAGCAAAACTGTCTCACTGCTTTCCTGCACATCCTGTTCGCAGCAAAGCCATCATGACATTTGGTCATACAAGCTGCATTCCAGTCGCATGCCTAGACTGTCTCAGTGTCTTTCCAGCATCTGCACTCCTCCCACATCAATTAACCTGCATGTCTACTTTCACTGAAATACCAGTCTAACTCACAAGAGCCATCTTTGGCCACAGCCAAGCAAAAACAACGCTGCTTGACATCTAGCCATTGCACAGCCAAACCTAGTCACTCACTGCAATAATAGCATGCATTGCTAACTCTTACGGCCGGCTAAATTCACCTCACCTTTAATGACATTATGCATGGGCTGAGTAGTCAATCGTAGTCTGAGGCCAACAACAAAAGTAATTCTTAAGAATGACATTCTTATAGTCCCGTAGATCAACAGGCCACACATTTGAGTATCCCATTACATAGCCGTTAGCCAGGCTATTTCAACAACCGACTCATTTAACTGCAGGTTACCTCCCCTTGCACTGTTCAAGTATCTCCTACACTGCCAGATAAATGATTTAGTATTAGGCGAGCTACAGGGAGTGCTTTCATCCACCAAGAAGGGGGCCACTTAACTTTCACTAAATAATGCCTAGGAATTCCATTCCATCCACGATCCATAATCTAAACCTCAAAGAGAGGTCTGCAAATCAAACAAGAGGGCCTCTGGATCTATGTCTATATGCTGGCAACAAAAGACTGATTGTGCAGAATCTAGGCCATTAAGGCCGACGGCCGCCGACCCTGCAATGCCGGTCTTTTGTTCCCCAGCACCCTGTACTACTGTAGCAGGCTGTTTCAGGGGTCCGGCCTACGCCCCCAGGAGTGTCCCCCCAGCCCCCCAACCTCATCCGCTGTGCAGCCATTCTCCTACACTTACCTGCTGCAGGATCCGGTTTCCTTCCAGTTCCTCATTGCTTTTTATGCAACAAACAGTGCCTGCTGCACACAGTGCCTGGCTGCCAGCAGTGCACCTGTTCACCTGTGCTCAGTGCAACACAGACTGCCTGCCAGTGCAGTGCCCTGCCCTGCTGCTGCACTGTGTGCGCGGCTGTGTCTGTCTCTGAGTGGGACTCGGACTCTGTGCAAAATCATGCACAGGTGGGCGGCAGGCAGCAAGAGAGGCCCATATTCACGTGACACTGACAACACTGACAACACTCCCACGTCACAGAATTGACCTCTCTGGTGCCTCCAAGTCTCTGTGTGCGGGCGCTGCTGCCGCATTAATTGGTTTTTAACTTCCCTTCCCCCTGCGGCCCCAGGACCCGGCCAAGGCACAAGTTGCTTGCAACTTAAAGTACTTGTTATGGCTTCAGCCCATGAGCCCAGCCTCCGCTCGGCTCACCATGCTAGAATTAGTCACGGATAATTCATAGCACATTCGTAGCACTTTTTGTCAATTGTCTCGACACTCGAGACAATTGACAAAAGTGCTACCGTGGTGTCTCTCCATGGCCTGGCTGACTGAGCCCTTGACGGATGCATGCAAATAACAATTTGCAAAAAAAATCATCAAAGCAAGGTAACAACGTGTAAACACACACATGTTGTTACCTTGCTTTATTGCTCCAGTGCACAGGGCCAGCCCAGTTCCCAACGCACATGCAGTCATGCACTCAAAAAACACCTGCCAAAAACCGGCCCAGGGGGTGGCTGATGAAAACCGGCCCCCAGGTGCTCAAGGGCCATCGGCCAGTGGCCGATCGGCCGATGAGGCCAGTCTGACGCTGATTACACATAGACAGGATGTATAAAAATACAGTTATTATTTATTGGCCAAAACACACTATGAAAAATGACTTCTAGCAAGTAGAGTTATCACACAACACTAATAAACAATAGATACATATATATAGTCACTTCCTATAGTGTATAATACACATCGTAAACTCATGCAAAGGAAAGATTAGATTGGTATTATGCACTCAAGGTCCACAGAGATGATCCCTAACTAAAAGTGTCCTGCCCTAAATTGTCTAGGGCCTTTTGAGCAATAGTTCAGGAAAACATTCCACAGAATCTTTCAAGCAGGGAAAAATGCAGGTAGGTTCTCTGGGGTCCAGTGAAGTGTTCCTAGGGTGTAAATCAAACTAACTACCAAATGTAGCACCAACTTTCAGAGGTCTTAGGCAAGCAAGTAGTGGCAAAGCCAAAAGTGTTCGAATTAAGTTTAATTATAAGCCCATTGAATTTTAATAGGAGTATAGGGGTAGGATAGAAGCTCTGTAACTTACCCCCTCATACTCTGATTCTTCCCCAGACTTGGCAGGAAAAAGGAAGAGGGCCAGAGGTTGCTTTTCCAGCTGAATCTCACAGTCCCAAATTCACAGACGTTGCAAGTTCTATCTGATCTCTGGTTGGTGTCTTTCAATGTTGCAAGTACTCTTGATGGAAGATTGCAGCAAAACACGATGCAGGTCCCCTCTCAGGACTTGCCTCGGGTCAGGTGGGCGATTTTGTATGGTGATCACCCTAGCACGGTGACGCAAAGGGACTCAGCAGCTGCGGTCAGACTTTCCCTCCTATCTTGGGTCTCTTTGGTGCTAGGATGGCGCAATTCCATAGAGGTCAGTCTCATAGTGCCAGCTGAGGATCCCCCAAGTTCCAGGTCCAAACTGTCAGCACGGTAACCCAAAATTGAAGCTCATCAACCACAGGACAGTTCCGGGGCACTTCCGGAGACACTCTTTGGCAGCGAGCAAACAGCAGGAATGGATGGTCCCTCCTCTCCAAGGGTCGCAGCTCCCTCACAGGACTGCTAAAGATCACGAGCAAGACAAGGCTCCTCCAGGACAGCAAACAAAACACCTTTGGGGAGGTAAGAGGATTATGAGCCCTCTTTTTGGCACAACCTCTATACTTTGTAGGCGAAGCCTAGGACAACAGACAAAACAGTGCCAAAGGGCTTGATTTGATCCCTTTTCAATTAGTGTCCCAATGCTTGCAGCATTAATCACCAGTTACTGATTACATTCCAAACAAATTTACAAAAAATATATATCATTTATTAGTCTTCATCATCATTAAAAAAAACTTTGAGTTTGATCATAGTCAACATTAAAAACTTCGATAACCAGACAACTGGTATAAAGTGCAAATGCTAGTAACATGTACCTCTTCACAATTTGAGAGTAGAACAGCAGAATAATCAAAAACATATAAAGTATTCACCACAGATACCAAGAAATAATAAACAGTGTGAAAATCAGGAGTGAATAAAGATTGAGGTCACTCCGGGGTAGTGTTGTGCAAATGTCACCAAAATCAACCTAATCACTCACTACATTCATTCTAATTCAAATTCAGACATACTCATTCATTCATTCATTCATTCATTCATTCGATCAACTCAAATGAATATGTGCTTAAAGCTATTATATTTGTTATTGTGCTTTTTACTTCCTCTTGATTGACTCTGCAATAATCTGATTGTAGTTGTTATTAGATGCTCTGTACCCTCACCAATATCAATAGTGGGTTATTTTTGTTTTTGGTAGACGGCAGACTACCCCTGAAGAATTTCTGTTAACTTTGCTTACACACACGTTCAGAAAGAAACATGTTGGGAAAGTGATGAATGAATGAATGAGTATGTATGAATTTGAATTAGAACGAATGTAGTGAGTGATTAGGCTGATTTTGGTGACATTTGCACAAAGTTTTTTTAATGATGATGAAGACTATTAAATGATATATATATTGTAAATGATATATTTTTTGTAAATTTGTTTGGAATTTAATCAGTAACTGGTGATTAATGCTGCAAGCATTGGGGCACTAATTGAAAAGGGATCAAATCAAGCCCTTTGGCACTGTTTTGTCTGTTGTCCTCCAGGACAGCAGCAGAAGATGGTCGCCAGGCCTCCTTCAGTCAGGTCTCAGGTTTTTTTGTGGGGCTCGCAGCTGGATAGGATTCTTGGCTCCTGAACGTTTCTCCAGGATCTCCAAAGAATGGGTGCAGGGGCTCTCTTCTTATCCTAAAAGACAGGTAAGAGTTGCTACCCTCACTAGCCAATAGCAGGACTAGCCCCCACACACACCCATCAGTGGTCCAATCAGGAGGGATTCATGCACACCACTCGGACAGACTGAAACCATGCTGTGGATTGGGACCAAACAGTCCCAGCCCACATCCTGGCAGAAAACACACACAGCCCTCCAGAAGCCCGCCAAAAGCTTCTGCTTTTCCGGGTCCTGGAAGTCCTTATAAGGATTTTCCTGGCCTCTCAGGCCAGGAAGAAGACTAAAGAACAAGATGGCAAAAGGACAAGTGAAATATCTCGTGGCACGGTCATGTTTGACCAGTAGCCACAGTTAGTAGACAAACAAAGTAAACCCAGTAAGGCTAAAACGAAAAATGTCCCCAAAAGTGGGAAAAAGTCGCTGCTGCCACCAGCTTATCCTTTTAGCACACCTAGAGTAATAAAAAATCCTGTATGTTAGTCTAGGACAAAACAAAAAGGTACCCCATTGTACTGCAGTGTAATCTGCATTGTAAAATGATCAAAAGTTACTACAAGTGATACAAAAGTAACCAAAACTTGTAAAACAGAAACACGGATAAGGGAAAAAACGTTTCCAAGTACTGACAGCGTGAAATCCATGTCTGTTTCCCCACGAAATATGAGCAAAAGCCAATGCAGTGAAGGTTAAAGCTTCACTGTACTGAAGAAAGTACAGGTCAGATTAAAAAAGAAAAGAAAAAAGTGTGGGGGTTCCATAAAGATGGAAGGAAAGGTGGAGTAAAGAGGAATCTTTCCTAACAATAAGGAATGAGGGGGGCATGGAATGGGCAAGTGCTGGTGAGCCCCAGAGGGAAGTGCCAAGGGTTGCCAGGGGAGGAGGCTGCTGACAGAGGGATACCAAGGGTGGGATGCACAGCTGCCACATAGGGGGCCCACAAGGGCAATGCTGAGGGGTGGGAGGTACTGAGGGTTAGGAGGTACTGGTATCGACTGGGCAGAGGGCCTGGCCACCTGTTGGATTCATGAAGGATCAGACAGACAGTCTCAGTTGCAGTGGGGTGGTTAGCAAGGAAGGAAGAGAGAGAAAGCAGAGTTTTCAGACATTTCCGGAACTTAAGGAGGTCCGGCTCAAGTTTGAGAGGTGCAGGGATGTTGTTCTAGAAAGATGCACCAGCCAAACAGAGAGGCCTGCCACCCACTCTGCTTGGAGAAGCGTTTGACAATAAAAGAGTTGGAGTTAGAGGAGCAGAGGGTTCTAGCAGGGAGGTGTTTACGGAGAGAAAGTTGAAATAACACGGACCTAGGCCCCAGAAAGCCCTGTGGAGGATGCAGAGGTTCTTGAATGTGATCCTCGCGGCCAACGGGAGCCAGTGGACACATTTTATGCCTGGAGAAATACAGTCCCTGGGCCTGAGGCGAAGGATACATCTTGCAGCACTATTCCGGATTAGCTAGAGTGGGTATTGGGAGGAAAGGAGGAGATTGAGGAAGAGACTTTTGCAGTAGTCCAGCCCAGAACAGGCCAGAGGTCTGGAGACATTGAGCTTCTGGCGAACGGTACAGAAAGAAAGAATGCCTCTAAAGAGGTAAAGCTCAAAGTGGGGCTTCTTGGCATGATCCAAGATGTGAGGGGTGAAGGAGAGAGAGGAGTCAAAGATGACCCCAAGGATTTTGGCCTCACAGGATGGTAAGTGAAGAAGGCCCAAGGAGGGAGGCAACAGGGTGGGAGGGAAACAGGGCACAGGTGTCCCAATAAGAAGGATCTCTGCCTTACCGGTATTAAGACAGAGATTGTTAGCCGCACACCATGACTGGATAGCAGGCAGGCAATCAGGAAGGAGAGAGGAGGAATAAGAGTGCCACGGTGATCGGATAGAGTCCTGGGGGAAGCCGCAGGTAGAGTAGGAAGGGTAGTTAGTGAGGAAAAAAGTCAGCTGCTCCAGTGCCCGGTCCATGATGCTGAGGGTATCACAGTGCCGTTTAAAGAGGATAGAATGTTTAACTGTGTCGAAAGCAGAGGAGAAATCAAAGGGAGAAGAAGAACAGCAGCAGAGGTAGAGTCAAGATTTGTGAGCATGTCTTCACGGGTGTTCACGGTAGCAGTTCCCATGCCTCTGGATACCCGTAATCCAGATTGGTGTTCATGGAGGCAAGCAACAAGTTCAGTATGGAGGGTCAGTTGGGGAAGATCAACTTTCCCCAGAGTTTTCCCAGAAAGGGGAGGCTGCAGATAGGGTGATAATTAGCTAGGCAGGAGGGGTTGTCAGATGACTTTTTTTAGGAAAGGGTGCACACAGGAGTGCTTGATGCATAGCAGGATAAAGACAGCGGCAAAGGAGTGGGTGCAGGAATCGAGCCAGGCAAGAGAGGAGTAGTTGTCCTTAATGGATCTGGAAGAGCAGGGAGTACCTGTTTGGATGAGACCTGCAGCTTTAGAGACCTCCTCAGTTGCAATGGGCAGGAGAGAGGAGAGTGTGGGTGGGGGGAAGAGAGCCTCGGGAGACAGGAGATCAAAAGTGGGAGTGGAGAAGGGGGTGGTGCAGATTGAGAACAGGATGTCCTGAGTTTTATAAGTGAAATGGGAGGCCAAAGGGGTGCAAAGAGCCTGGGAATGACGGAGAGAGGTGTAAACTGCAATTGGATTGGCAAGTCCCTTGCAGATTTTGAAAACATCAGCTGTGTTTTAGTGGCTCTGGAGATGAGGGCTTGGAGGTGGTCCCTCTTCTTGGAGTGGATAGAAAAATAATATTGCCTTTGGAGTAGGCTACAGGACAGTGTGTCGAAGGATGTACCCAAGGTCTGCCACTTCCGTTCATCAACTCTGCACTTATGTTTAAGAAAAGCTAGATCAGAGTCATACCAACCATTGCACTCAGAGGCAGGTGTCAGGCAGATCATCATGACAGGGTCAAGGATGTCAAGGGTGTCAGAGATGGAGAAGCGAAGGTTAACAAGGACAGAGTCAGATGCAGGAGTGTGAGGGTTGATGAAAGTGGAAGCAAAGGCAGCAACGGACACTCGCTTGATCAGTGATGGTGAAGGAGGCTGGCAGTGTGGGAGGCAGCTCGGATAGGGGACTGAGGGGCACCAAGCAAGAGAAGAAGAGAGAGTCTTCATACCAGGAGTGGGGCTGGTGACCAGGTTAGAGATAGAGATGTCTCCAGAGATGAAGGCATCCAAAGTGTGTCTGGCTGAGTGGGTCGGACAAGAAGGAAGAATAGTAAGAGAGAAGGAGTCACAGAGGTCACTGAAAAGTGAGCTGGTTGATTCAGGAAAGTCAAGGTGCAACATTGAAGTCACAAAGGAGGAGGAGTTTAGAAGTAGAGGACAAGAGTGAGGAGGTGAGGTTGGCCCGTTCAGAGAGGAAGAGAGATATTGGGCCGGGGGGCCTGTAGATGGTAGCGAGGGTGAGTAAGAAACTCCCAACCTACAGACAAGGCATTCAAAAGAGGATTAGGATTGAGTAGGTATGATAGATGCAGGGATCCACTCAGGGAAAATCATGGTCACTCCATCTCTAGACCAGTTGGGCCTGGGTTTCAATAGGAGTTTGTAGTCTTCAGGAAGGAGGGTGTCAAGAGCAGTTACAGAGCTGGCATTGAACCACGTCTCTATTAGAGTGAGGACATTGAGGTCATTGCCTTCAAGAAGGAAACAGCTTCCAGAGGAGTGTTTGACAGCACAATGAGCATTCAGAGTAGCTAAGGGAAGCTGATTACCACCTTTGAAAGTTTTCCGGGAAGGGGTACAGGAGCGTGCTACTACCGTCGGTGGTGGGGGAGTGGGTAGAGGAGGGGAGGAAGGAGGAGTAGCAGTGGAAGGGAGGACGGTAATGAGAGAGGGCAGGTGGTCAAGAAGGATAAGAATAGGTTGAGAACCTTGGGCCATGATAGTGCCATTGTGATAGACATTAATGAGGCACCTAGAGGATGGGAAATATGCGAAGAGTACTTCCCCTCTAGGGCCAACATTAATGGGCAAGAGGAGAAAGGGGAGCGAGTAGAGACAAAGTGGGGAGTCCATATGTCTGGGGAGAGAACAGACAAGAGGATGTCGGTAATAGTCTGCCTGGAAGTGTCATTGACATAGGTGTTAGCAACAGGGAGGGCAGGAGGGCTTTTTTAATCTTTTTTAAAAGAACCAAAAACAGGCCATTAAACCTCCTTTGATTTTAGGCGCCCCTAAATCAATACAAAACTAGGGAAGGCTGGGAAATGATTCTTGGTTAAATTGATTTTTTCCCCTAGTTATCGTAGTTCACTCTATGCAGCAAGCTACAGTGGAAGACACAACAAGATTGTGTTGTTCTGCTAGTACTGTTACTTCTCTTCTCGCATCAATTAGGTATGCGATCCAATCCCTTAATATTTCTGCTTTAGGGGCACAATAATGTACACATTTATTGTTACAGATTGTAGGGACTTTGATACAAAAGACAACTATGCAATTGAAACACAAATGGTACACCATACCAGAGGTTTAAAGTCATACAATGTGTTATTTTTGTGATTCTTTCCACTGTTTTCATTTCCCGTGATTGGTTCATATTATACCTCTTGCTAATGACTGACCACAGAGATAGGCAGGAACAGAACTTCTGATGTGCCCCCAGAAACTCCTAGGTTCGTAAGGATATGTGTTGCATCAAGTATCCCAATTTTCCCCTGGTGACAAACCCTTTTTTGTATGACTGGTATTTTATCAATTTCAAGGAGCATATATTGCACTCCTTGAAGACCATGCAGGGTCCCCCTCTTTACTAAAACCCTAGAAAGAGTCATCTATGTAAAAACTCGATTTCGTACCAAGAGGAATTCAAATTCCTACCTTCCAGGCAGGGTGAAACCAGGTGACATTCTTATCTCAGTTGTTTCAGCAGAAATAGTTCAAAGTCTAATGCAATTGTCATGGTTTTATTACACAGCACGCTCCAGCCATGGACTCCTTCCCCGACAATGAATGTGGTGTACAATAAAGTGCTTTATACTTTTTTATAAACCACAGGTTCTATTCTGTTCGAGTAGGCCTCCAACCCATCTCGCACCCTACCTCCACAAACACGCCATGTCACAATGGACCAGAAATCATGCTTGTGTGCATCAAGAAGATATTTATTCATTTATTATTTAATAAAAAAAGGAAAATCAAACAATTTCACAGCCACCAATGTTGTGGCAACACAAAATGCACTACTCTCTTCAAAACAATTAGGTTAAGCGATCCCATTACAATTCTCACAATCTTTAGTGGCAGCACAGAAAAAGAGCAATTTTAGAAAGAGATGAAACCAACGGTTTAGCACTCCCCCTGCAACACTCACCCCCAAACATTATCTTACTTGATTCCTGTGAATGGAAGGCAGTGTCAAGGAGTAGTGATAGAGAGAGAAAATCGAATTTGGAGTATAGCCCACCACCCCAAGATGGGAGGCCAGCAAAGAAAGTGAAAACCCGTATTTGAAGCAAAATGGCATAATTGTTTTTTGATTATTACTCACACGGCTAGGGGACAGAAGGAAAGGAAATTGGTGTTGCTTAGACTTGAGGAGATAGTGAAGCTTAGAGACTACTATTCAGCACACCTTGGCAACAATAGAAATAAGGTAGGAAAATAATTTTTCGAAGGAGGCAAATACGAAAGGAAAGATACATGGCAAATGGAAATTTGTTTTACACAGGATTTCCAATGACAGGCAGCGCAAGGAAGGGGTTTAGCTCAGAATAGGAACATTGTTTTTCACTGACAAGGACCAAGAAACATAACAGATAAACTTGTAGGCAAAAATGGATTGGTTTCAATGGGACTATGGTTTGGGTTTTTACTGGGACAGATGCAAATAGGAATTCATGGGGTGATGCACACAATACACGGACAAACTCGGTTTTCAGTTACAAGGAGGCTAATTGTTTTGAGGCCACACTATAATGACTATCATTATTAAAGAAAGACACCAGGGACAAGGTGGTTAATTTTGAATGTTAACCAACTTTTACATTGAATTTTAATGGGGGAATTAATTGATTTACTTAAAAATATGCTAAGTATTTACACAGACACTGAGAGGTTTACCAAAGGAATATGCAAACATACACAGGCTAACCACAATTTCTTCTATGGGAAGGTGACTGAATTACACTAGCAATGTGGGGTTTTCAATGAGGTTTTCAAAAGGGTCTTCAATGGGGTAATTATTTTGTGCAATGCTACAAAAAGGAAGGGCAATTTAGGGTTGGGGTTATTTGCTACTTACACAGTAATTCTTGGTTTGGGATTCTGGAAAGCCAGCTGGATCTCAGGACACTCTGGACAACTAGGCACATGGTCTGGACTCTGTACTCTGCCTTGGTGTGGGATTCTGGACAGCCAGCTGGATCTCAGGACACTCTGGACAGCTAGGCAAAGAGGTCTGGTCTCTGCACTCTCTAATATGGTATGGTTCAGCCCCCTCCTCTCCATCTCCCTTCTCCTGCCTCCCTGTGTTTTGTGTGTCTCCTGACCTAGTGCAGTCCCCCTTATATAGCACAAATGACATCACTCACTTTGCAATCTAGGGGGAGTACCCTATAATTACCCCTACCACTCGGATAGGACAGTTTACCATTCCTTTCTCCGCCCATGGCATGATTGGTTCAAGGGAAGAGAGCACCATCTGTCTGTGTGCATTTATTACTATTCTTTGTTCTCTTGGCCACTTTTTTGACAAAAAAACAGTTATGTCCCATAACTTCATAATTCTTCTAGCCCCCGACATATGAACTGGATATGTGGTTTTAGTTGGTCATAGGGAATTAGGTATGCCAATCGCCAACACGATGTAGCATGGCCCGGTGGCACAATTTGTCCTTTTCACAACATGTATATTAGTTACAACTCTGCAAATGATCAAGCATGTTCATAATTTCATTTTCCATCTTTCCATCAAATCTCATATTTGTCACATGTTCTGAGCAGCCAGAAACTAGTCTTAACTGGCCATTTCAGTCCCCAAAGACCTACGAAAATGTGCTTTAGCTCTTAAAAACTGCCCAGAAATGATTTCTCATTCTAATTACTGTGAAAATGCCTACAAATTGAATCAGTCCTTTAATGTCAATTGGGAGGATCTGTCCCCCTCTGTGGGAGGGGCACGTTATCGCTCACAGCTGGTGACCAGAGAATTATATGATCCCTTTGAAGTTGTCAGTTTGCTCTTGGTTGTGGGTGCAGGAAGGAGCTCACACCTCCCAGTCAAGTTTTAGCCACACTTACTTTCGTTGAAATTCCTGAGCCCTTGTCTTCAAGGCTGGCAGAGCAGGGAATTATAACACCCTCAGTAACATCATGTGTCACAGCGGGATGATTCACTAGTAGGTGTGACTTCTAGTGGGAAGCAGGGCTTTTCAATGAGAGGTTTCCTGACTTAGCCCCAATCTCGTTTTTACTGTATTATGTGC
Source organism: Ambystoma mexicanum (assembly GCF_040938575.1). Taxonomy (NCBI): domain Eukaryota; kingdom Metazoa; phylum Chordata; class Amphibia; order Caudata; family Ambystomatidae; genus Ambystoma; species Ambystoma mexicanum. The sequence goes on along the minus strand of NC_090941.1, from coordinate 429,117,365 downwards.
CTCTTCAAAGTGACTGAAGTCTTGTGGGGATAACCTGAGGTACATTTCTTAGTCAACCCCCCCCACCTGCTCCCCCAGCATATTTCCCTGACATTTCAGTGTGAGCAGAGCTATCCTTCCACCGTGGCTTTTTGAAGTCATTTCTATTTATTATTTTTTTACACCTGTGCAAGCCGTTTTTTCATTTGCAGTGTTTCAAGGGCTGCTGTTCAAGTGACAGGGAAAGCAAAAGCTTTGTCTGGTTGTGGGATTTAAATTCTTGTCCCTAATGTGAATTAGAAGTACAACAAGACCGTTTTTGGATGCAGTGCATACTTATTGTGATTCAGATGAAATTAAAGCAATGTGGGGCCGTTTTTGGATACCGTGCATAACTTCATGTCATTTAGGTGAAACAAAAGCAATGCAGGGCCGTTTTTGGATTATAGTGTTCAATTGCTTGCCACTCATGTGACATGGAAAGCACAGCAAAGCCGCTTTTTGTGCAGTGTTTTAATGCGGTTTTTCAGGTGAAAGGGATTTCTGTTTAGGGCCTTTAAATGCACCCCACACAATGACAACAGTTTAGGGTCTAGATTATCAGCACCTGATTTATCCATTCCATATTATTAAAGCATTTGCTCACTTTTTGGAACAGGTGCACATGTTAGATAATCTGGTACCCTGAAAGCAGTTCTGTTCAGTGCTACTTTGACCTGCTTAACAGACCTCTCGGCACGGATTGTCTAACATTTGCATCAGTTCTAAATAGTGAGCAAATTCGTTGATACTATGAAATAGAGAAAACAGGTGTTGTCACAATATCTAAAAACATTTTCCCCATGGCAAAATTAAATTAGAGTGTTTTTGGACTACGTTTGTTGCATAAGATAAAAAATACATTGTTTTACTAATTTTTGGCATCATGTTACCCAATAAACATATTACATAAAACATGTTGTATCATGTTTGCCCTTGTGAACCCATTTTATACAATACTAATCGGTGCCAAACCTGTTTGGTCCATTGCAAATAATCTAAGAACCAACATTAGTGCTAAATTAATTTTCTCTGCTTTTTTCCACAAGTATAATGCTTTGATGATGTGGCCTCTGTACTCATGCATACATTTGCACTGGAGCCAAAGAGGAGATGCAGAATGGAATCTCACATGTTCACCTAATACTTAGGGGCCGATTCATGGAACAAATGTGTGCCGAAAATTTTGCCGCAAGCTGCCGCAAGCATGAAAAAGCTAGCGCAAGCACATGCATGCAATTCAAGGAAGGGCCTGTGCGTGTTTTCCCTGGATGTGCACCAAATCCTTGCGTGGCGCACATGGGTGCACACGTCATTGCAACATCCCAAACACCATGTCCGACACGCACAGGGAAAGCGCACAACGTTGGCGCACACACCAAAAAGGGGGCGGGACACGGGGCATAACACGCGGAATGGGGAACAATGTGTGAAAAAGAAGGCGTAACTGGGGATGTACTGCTGTGAAGCACACTGAACGCCCACACGCACGCGAACCACACGTATTCATGGAATCGAATAGGGGAAACTCTTTCACGGCCAAAGGCACACACAGGCCTACCTAAACACGTCTGCCACGCGAAGGCAGGCGGTAGCGTCCCTGCGCATTACAAAAGTGTGCGCAAAGGAAAAACACATATATACAGCTACGATGAATGTCCCATTCTGTGGCCCCTAGGAGAAATGACGTGTCACGCAATGCACCTGCATCCCAGAAAAGCAAGAAAAAGAGATAAGCGACCCTGTTGCCCACGTGCATGTAAAAAAACACACGCAGTACGCTGTGACAGCCAGGAACACAAAAAATACGTATGCGATCAACACACAGGCTAATATGGCCATAAAAAAGGGGTACACGACAAACATGGACACCCGCAGTGGGAAAAGTAGCATGTGCGACTCACCGTCTGCCTTGCGTGTAGAAGAACGACGTGTAGCCAACACCCGCCCACTGTGAAGTAATTGCATGTGAACCGCAATGCCTGGAAAACACATGCACCGCTTCCCACGAAAAGCACGTACAGAGCGATGGAAACCCACGTGGGATCTTCAACCTGTGCCAGGGGAACGCCCGCGCGTGTCACGTCACAGACACGCTTACGCGGTAAGGGCCTTTCCTCGCATTACATGCTGACGTGCAGTTTATTCACATGCCAAATCACTCCGTAACAAGCTGGTCACGCGACAACACACGGAAGACCACAATCCTGCCCAGAAGGCCCCCCAGATCCCCGAGCACGCTCCCACCTGCCATATGCTGCTGCACGCCTGCCTGCTGCCCACACGCCCGGCTATTATGAGCCTGCACGTTAGCCATCTGCACGGGTCCAGTTGCTATGTCCACCCCTGCTGGAACAGAAGACTCCCGACTGGTATACCATCGCTCCACAACCCAGCCCCAGGGCCCAGTTGGCCACCCACACCTGCCTCAGAGGTCGCCATGTCGGGGCAAACACCATCTGAGACCACTGGCAACCCGCAGCCAGAGAGGCAGAGGGCTACCAGCTTCAGCGATAAGGAAGTTGCTATCCTGGTGGAGCAAGTTCTGGGGCATTATGATGCCCTCTTCACACCATTGCGCGCCGACAAGGAAGGACGGGAGAGGATCTGGGAGGACGTAGTGGTTGCCATCAACGCGAAGGGGCTGGCAACCCGCGACATCAAACACTTCCGGAAGTGCTGGGAGGACTTCAGGTCCAGGACCCTCAGCAAGGCCCAGCACCTCTTGAAGTCAGAGGATGCAGAGGGGTGCTGGGTCAGCCTGACCAACATCCAGACGAGGGTCCTGGAATGCATAAACCCAGCGCTCCATGTCCGGATCCTTCAGAGACAGACTCGTCTGGAGTTGAGCGATAGCTGGCCGTGCATTGCTGTGTGAAACAGGGCATGTTGTAGTGTGCTGGTAGTCAGCTACTTGCCTGTATGTGTGACATAGGCCATGTATGGATGTGTGTGTGCAGGGACATCATTGTGCTGCATGTGAGACCAGTCATGCATGAACCACATGGATGGTGCATGTGTTACAATTCAACATGGGGAGCAGCATGCGGAATGCACACATGAATGCATGCCTGTCTCTGTTCTTGGACATGGATGGGGTGTGAGAGATGGGTGCTGCTGTCTTGGACATGTATGGTGTACATGTATGTGTGTCTGAGTAGCGTGTGTGTGACTTTGAAACACCATGGATGCATGACACATGTCTGTGACGATGTGTTGATTCACTGATGCAGTCTAGTCATCCTTGTATCCACTGTGTCTGTGGTGTACGAGGCCAGATGCATGAGCCTCCGGTGATGTGTGTGCATGGGATCAGTATGACCCATGATGCATGTGAGTTTGAAGGCAACATTTATGTCAATAGAGGCCCTTGTACATGGATGCTAATGTTGATTGCATGCGCCGTGCCTGTTTCTGCATGTGTGTTGCCTGCATTGACCCATGTGTTCTGGACGGACAGGATGGAAGTGACGTTTGACAGTGCCACTCATGTGCTATTGCTTCCTGTCTAGGGGACTATTGTACAGTACCCTGATGCTAGTGTTCTATGTCTCCCTCTACACAGCGTCGAGTGAAGAAGAGGGCATAGACGGCGCTGTGGAGCAAAGCGGCGGGGATGCCTCCACCGGCCGTTGACGCAAGGCCCAGCCACCCTCCCAGGAATTACCATCATCCGGGAGTGAGGGGACTGGTGCCGCATCAGCCACTACGGCTGCAGCGGAAGGGCCGGGTGAGCCCCCACAGGGGCTTGTGATGACGGAAGACGGTGCAGAGCCATCCAGGTTGGTGGTCTACACAGAGGAGGAAGAGGCCACTGCTGAGCCGCACATGAGGCCTGGTGGGGGTGGTACCACTGGTGCAAGTGGTGCAGTCCAGGGCCAGGGGCAGGAGGCAACACAGGTCGCCGTGGAGAGGCCTGTTCATGTCACTGTCCCTGACCATGTGACTGCAGCACCATGTACCAGCAGGGATGCCCTGTCCCAGGCCCGTACGCAGGTAGGGGGAGGCCCACGTCCTCAGCCACTCCACTACCTGCGGATGAGGAGACCCATGACGTATGGGGTCCGTGCTGATTGGTGTCGCGTTGCACACGCGTGACATTCGTGATGACATGCATGCTTCCTGGGGGGACCACGTATGCCATCACGAAGAGCTGTGTGGCAACGTGGGACAGTGGGAGGGGCCCTGGTCGGAGGGTTCCTACATGTGTCGGGCACTCTGGCGGCCCTCTCCTCCTCTGTGGAGACTATGTGCCAGTCGTTCTCCCTGCCATCTTCCAGCCCAGATTCCACCAGGGCCCCCTGTGGACTTGGCCCAACCAATGCAGCGGGCTTGGTGGAGATCACATCCCTGCCACAGTCGGGAGTCAGAGGTCCAGCAAGGGTGGACACCCCACCAACTGGAGACCAGCAGATGGAGGATGCGCCGCCATCAATGGGCAGGGCACGTGGACAGCAGCAGCAGGCTCAAGGTGGGAGCGATGATGGCTCGGGGCCAAGACATCAGAGGGGCAGGCATCGGCCAGCGGGCAGGAGGACCCTGGAATGGGAGTGTCTTCCGTGTGGCAGCGGTTGGGCCAGCGGATAGATGCAGAGCGGCGGCGGGCGGAAGAGGCACGGCTCACTATGGTCAGGGCGGAGTTCTCCATGCGCAGGGCGTTGAGGCAGGCTGAGTGCCTCGAGGCAACTTGCAGGGAGTTGGAACAGGCCATGACTGCATCCCTGCCAGACCTCGGGGCCTGGGGAGAGGCCTGCCTCCGGGACATCGACATGGAGTTCGATGATGCCCTGGCCCGGGACATCACAGAGTGAGCTGTAGGACTTGCCTGCCGCCATTGTATATAGTTAATTAGTGTTAGGTTTCCTTTCTGTTTTTATTTCTTTTGGGGCGCTTGGACAATGCCCCACCTTTTTGTATATAGTTGTTCATTAGGTAGGGTTTTTTGTAAGTTTCCTTTCTATGGTTGGGCTCATGGACCATGGATTTGTACTTTGTATATAGGTCAACACTGGATTTCACTTCTTTTTTTTTTGTTCCATGGATCAATGGTTTTGTCTTATTTTTTCCATTTGGATTTGTTTTGACGGACAGACACTTTGGACCCATGTGCTTTTGGATTGATTTGGATTCTTTATTTTATATTTTGGATATGCAGATTTTTCTTTATTATTTCCATTATTGCGTGTTTCATTTCATTCCCTTGTTTTTGTGTTTAATACATTTTTATTTCATACTTCAATGTGTGGTATTCTCTCTTTGGTTTCATGCATGTCACAATGTGTGTTTTCTCAATCACATGCACCCATTGTGTGTGTGTGACGGAAATGTGTCGATGTGCATACTAGCCATTTGTGATGTATCATGTGATGGGGATTTCAATGTGGGGTGGGTATAATACTTGGTTGTGTGTTTGGACTGGGGTGGCGTGGGGTGTGATTTGGGTGGCCATAAGGCCCATGATTGTGGATCGTGATGACGTGTTGGGGGGACATGAATCGGGGCCTGCTGGCAGGTACCTGTCACTGGTGGGTGAGTGGGTGGGGGACATGAGTCGGGCCTGCTGGCAGGTGCTTGTCACTGCTGGGTGGGTGAGTGGGTGGGGGACATGAGTCGGGGCCTGCTGGCAGGTGCCTGTCACTGCTGGGTGGGTGAGTGGGTGGGGGGAGATGAGCAAGGGCCTGCTGGCTGGTGCCTGTCACTGCTGGCTGGGTGAGTGGGTGGAGGGACATGAGTCAGGGCCTGCTGGCAGGTGCCTGTCACTGCTGGGTGGGTGAGTGGGTGGGGGGACATGAGTCGGGGCCTGCTGGCTGATGCCTGTCACTGCTGGGTGGGTGGGGGTGCAGGGGGACATGTGTCGGTGCTCACTTGTGCATGGTGAAATGTGGGCTGGCTGGGGGGCATGGCCAGGGTGGATGGGCTGCCTGCGGGGCATGTCCAGGTGTGCAGGGTAGTCCCCTCTGTTGTGGGCTGCCTGCAGGGCCTGGGGAGTGGGGAGAGGGCACACCTGGGAGGACACACACTGCCAATTCGCATTGGGGCATCCCAGGAATACACATACCCCTCCCGTGGCAGCAAAAACACATGTAAATCTCCCCACGCACCCCTCTGAATACACGTACCCCGCTCGGCTAAGGCCTATCGCGTGTGCACCCCCGAAATACATTTACCCTGCTCGCACAAAGCCTATCGCATGTAAAACTTCCTGTGCACCTCTCTGAATACACGTAACCCGCTTGAACAAGGCCTATCGTGTGTAAAACTCCCCGCGCACCCTTCTGAATACACGTACCCCGCTCGACCACGGCCTATCGCTTGTAAAACGTCCCGCACACCCCAGAATACACGTACCCCGCTCGCACAAGGCCTATAAGGTGTGATACCCCACCCACCTTGGCAGCCCATGCCACAGGGGGGGTGCTTTTTCTATGCTATTTACCTGGCGCGAGCGGGGTACGTGTATTCAGAGGGGTGTGCAGGGAGTTTTACACGCATTTTCGCTGCCGCAGGAGGGGTACGTGTATTCTGGGGCGTGCGCGGGAAGTTTAACATGCGTTTTCGTGGTTGGGGGGCTGTATGCTGGTCCACTGGCCTTTGCACCATGTACTGGATTTGTGCACAGGTCATGACGCATGGGGCGGGGTTGGGGGCATAACTGGCGCTGCTGCAGGGTCGCTGCGCCACTCTGCGCCACGGCTGCTTATGGATGTTGAAATCCATGAATACGCTGTGCACTGAAATGGGTTTTGGCACACGCGCCTGGCACAGACTGCTGCATGCGCACACTGTGCGCCAGCCGTGTGCGCCACTTGTGCACCGAATTCTATGAATTACCCCGTTAATGTTTAATTTACAAAGATCAACATCATCTACAATCTGGAGTTGCTTGGGGCATCTTTGACATGCCCAATTGCATATGTAATTCACAACAATGTGCCTAGGTGCATTTCAAAGAAAACTCCAGGCATCTCCTGATTGACTCCAGTTTTATGTTTTGTAAATTAGGTAAAAGGGAGAAAACACACACCTGGAAAGCACTCTGATATCGACAGATTTACTCAGGTACACGTCGTTGTGTATCTGATCTCACATTCAGCTATGGCGCAAAGGTCATCTGATTACATCTGCATTCGGTAACTGACAATGGAACAGTTTGGTCGAGACTACCACATCAAATGACAACTATCTCCTCGATTATGATATACCAATGATCATCTTAACAATGTATCCTCTTGCTTCGTTCATTCAAAGGCCAATTACATTTTTGATTCCCAGGGCTTGTATATAATGCACATTTTTAATTAATACTGTTTTCAATCAATCTGTTTTCATATTAGATGGAGTTTATGTGTTTATTAACGTGTCTCCTATTTCCATCCTATGAAAAAGACATTAGCTCAACGAGCTGCAACATTATAAAATGTTTGATGTTCTACTGTGTCCTGCTAAACATCGCAAACTTTGCAAAACCTGTGTTCTGAAAAATTGTGACTGTGAATGTCTTGCTGCCTTACAGCACTTCCTGGGACAATCATACTTTTTGCAAATGCAAAAAAAAAAGAAAAAGAAAGAAATGTTTCTTTACGCTAAAAGCGTCACTGGTGGGCTGTACGCTTGCGTAGCCCACTGACCCATGTAATATGCCTGAGAAAAGGAGGATCGTTACAAGGGTACTATACTTATAAGACCCCCTGCAAGGAAGGATAGCATTGTTATCAGCACTCCAGGATCATATCCAAGATGCTAATGGCAAGTTGGGGAGAAATAATTGCTACACAAAACAGACAAACGATTTGCTCACTCTAAGAGAACCTCCAATAGGTCTGCCATAGAGTTCTGCAGGTGTTCCAGGATGAGGTAATCTTTAATTTCACTCATGCACACAAGGCAGCCGAGGAGATGGTGCCAGCTGAGGATCAGGAGCGGGGGGCAGGCACGTTTGATTTCATGGCTAGAAAGGTGGGCAGCAGGTGGTGGAAATGGGAAGGGGGAAGTGGACGCTCATGTGCGAGGTGGAGAAAGAAGGAGCAGCCAGCAGGCTACTCAGGTCAAGGTCTAGTCCTGTCAGGTGAAGCCTATCACCAGATCAACCGGATTGGCTGCCCACCCAGTCCCAGTTTTTAATACAGCATACTCACAAATGCTAATGGCCATTCAAAATGATATATGGACTGTGCATCTCTATGAGAACTTGCAGTGCCGAAAATATTGTGGCGGCAAATGAAAGGACATCATGTAATCTTTAAGAAGACGACAAACTTCAATAAGCCACGGGCGGCATTGCAACTGCTAGTGAATGACTTGGAGTTAGTCACAAAGCCATTCAACTAAATCGTATTCTTTATATTTCAAGGTCACTTATGATTGTTTCCCCACGCATATTCTATATTATTTAGAATACATCAACAACAGGAAAACTGTGACCCTCTTGTGAATCAACAGTAAAGTAACGCAATTTAATTAGCCACAACGAACGTGTCTACTCTCTGCCCTTCTCCACGTAATTCTGCCGGCTTTTGATTACCATACACCATTGGAGATGTGAACTGCTCGGTGATGCACACTGCTTGACATTCAGCTAACCTAAAATCGGTGCATTTCCATTACACTTACTTACTTACGTGTTAATCATTAAAGCAAACATAGAATAGTCATATCTATTGCATGGCTGGTGACATATCATCACTTCGAACACAACTGTATGTTGATATTTTTGTGTTCGTTTTGTTAGGAAGTTAAGTGCCATTCTCCCCCCATGCAGTCAAATGAATTGACAAGCGGATATGATGCGAGCCAAATTCAACCCCAGGCCTAGTTTGCCCGAGCTAAAACAGTAGGGGAAGTGAAAGAGTTCAAGGGGAAAGTGTATTTTTTAATGTAATGCAGAAATGTTACTAAAGTTTGCAGAGGTCATTACCTGCATTCTACATTTGCGATTTCACGGCACAATGGGACCTTCAGGGACACGTTCCCAAACAAATGTCACATCTGTTCAAATGTTTACAAGAAAATATAATGTTCATGGTCAGTAGTCTCCAAATAACCTCGCCACTAAAAAGCTTGAGGGTGTTCAGCACTGTTTGCGCCTACTCAAGTGAATTAATTTAATATCAGTGTTGTATTCAGGGAATTCTACTCCAGTACACTTCCAAATTGTTTAATCTCAGGAGTTCACCCTAAATGCTGAATATGTGTATCACTCACCAGCGTTCTTCCTGTTCATATAAGTATTTATTTATTTTAACAGAACATGCCGTTAATATGCTCACTCACCACAACTATTCTAACTCATTGGGTGTTTTTGCTCAGTATCATAAGTGCTTATTTTCATGAAAAGTTCATAGAGGATTTCCCTGTTCAGTGTGAAGTTATAGTTTGAAAGCTGAGGGGGCAGAGAGCAAGCACAGAAAAAAGCTTCTATCGAGTTCGCCGCATGCTCTGCAGGAATCAGGGCAACACTTATGGGCAGAATTTCTACAGGCACAATAGCCATAAACGACATGTAGATCCCCATGACCTTATTTCTGGCAAGTCCAAAATTCAGAAGCCACATATGTGCTTTTGCAGGCTGCTATTATTTCTAGGTAAAGTTGAGTGCTGTGCAGGGAGGTTCATATGAGGCTTTGTGGGTGCCAACCGCACAGCCCAGGCATACATATTTTACCATATTAACATTGTCAAAAAGCACAACCCATTCCACAAATGTTTACCACGGACCACAGTGCATATTCCAAATAGCGTTTAAAGTGTCACCTCTAAAATAAAATAGTAACAAATACAAGTTTATTCACTTTTTTTGTACAGATCTTTTTGAAAAGTCAGATTTTTGGTTAAGCACAATAAATAAATAGAAAATGCTTTCAGCTAGTAATGTCCTGAAGGTCCTAACAGATAACTATGCACAATTATCTCTGCAGATTGGTGAAACAGTGTGGAATTGTATAAGGAGCAATGCTTCGTCAAGCCACAAACTAATATTGACTTTTGCTGAGATCCGAGGAAAGGGGTTGGGTGTCCAAATGTCATGTAGCCAGTAATATCCGGTGGGTCTTAAAAGGTAACTATGGAAAATGTGGTGCAGATTGGTGAAACAGTGTGAAATTGTATAAAGAATAATGCTTTGCCACAAACCAACAAAACCACAGACACATTTTGACTTTTGTGAAATCCGGTGAATGGGGTGGGGTTTGCAAATGTAATGTAGCCAGTAATGTCTGGAGGGTCCTAACAGCCAACTATGCACATTTTGGTGCAGATTGGTGAAACGCTGTTGAATGGCACGAGGAACAACACTTCACCAGAAAACCCACCAAAACAAATCCTGCCTACTAAAGAAACTGCAATGCATCCAAAACACAGCTGCCAGACTCCTGCTCAAATTACCACAAAGAGACCACATCACTCCAGCGCTAACATGCTATAATACGCACATAGCGATCTATGGCCAAGGAGCAGAAATCCTACTGTGAAAAACCAGAGAGTGTTTCACAACCTAGTCCCCGAGCATCCCATACTCAGGTGGCCAGGGAAAGGTCATTGCTTTTGGATTTCGACCCGGGTGGTGGACAAGCGAGTGATGATCACCTGGGCAGGGGCTTCTCAGGGAGTGGAGGAGAAACACCTGATGCCGTGGCATGGTATCCTCCTATTTCCACAACACACCTAACCCCTATCCCTGCTTACCTATTGGGGAACTACAGCTCCCATTATTCCTCCCCACTTTACATTAGCAACCCTACTGAGCAGAGGAATACGGTCATGCAGATTACCTCCACCGACTTACAATGGCTCTGTCCCTCTGATGAGGCCAGGCAGAGCCATGCATGTAATTCTAACTGTGTACACCTGCCACTTGTTAACACTCCCGTTGAGATTAATAAAAGGTGACACACACAGGCGCACAGAGAGCAAGGCTGGGTATGAGAGGAACAGCTCATTCTGGCTGAAGGGAACCATGCGATGGAAGTCAGAAGGCTGAGGGTCTGATTTGCAGTAAAAAAAAATCAAGAGAAAGACAGGCAAGAGTACCACTCTTTCGGAAAAGCCGTAAGCATTCCAAACCCAAAAAGGAGCCAGCATCAGAAAGAAACCTTCAAGGTACTTGAAAGCAGCGCGCGACCCTCCTGGTTGTATGACGCAGTTGGGGAGGAGCAGAGGAGGCATTGGCGATGGCCTTGACTGCTACATGCAGACGGTTGATGAAAGAAAGCTGATTAACACAATCAGTGAGTTATTGAAGGTAACAAAAGTCCAGTTTGTGTTAAAAGCAAAATTACCTGTAACTCAAGAGCTAAAAGTTGCATATACGCTGATTAAACGCAAAATGATAAAGGACAATTGCTAAATTGTGAAGGAATGGATAAAAAGTAACAGAGTGGTCCTGCGAGGAGAAAAACGGACATTTGAAAGTCTCTGTGATACGTTCTGAGTTGATAGGGAATCAAAGGCAAGAAAGAAATCGCGATCTCTAAAGAAAGTTGAACGAATGAAAAGCGAGCAAAGTATGTGAATATTAAATATGCCAAAAGGGAAAGCTATATGAACTATGAAAAAGGCATAGAAAGCAAACCCAAGAGAATAAGAAACTACAAGTACCAAGAGGCATTGGTGTTATAAGAGAAGGAAGATTGTGGATTGTAGGATTATTGAAAGTGAGGTTGAGTGATTATGCCAAGGTCGATGTAAAATCCTTGCAGTTTCGAAAGTCTTCAACAGTGAAAAGACATCTGAGACAAAACGTGGGGATGGGAACCCCCACGAGGCAAAAGACAGGCTTCAGCCTGGCAGAGTGAAGCCTGTACAGAACTTTGTGAGAAAGTGAAAAGTGAAAGACAGGCTTGAGCCCGGCAGAGGGAAGCCTATACACTAACGTTCAAAAGTGGAAGTGTGTATTTATGACAAGACAGACACAGCCTAAGGAACTGATTGAACTACCAGAAGCTTGAAGCTCAAGCCTGAACTGTTTAACTTTTAAACTATACCAGTAAGCCAAAGTGTGCAAGACTGAAAGAAATGTGCCATCCACCTATACTGTTTATGAAACTCTCTAGACCATGTGGTGCTGAACATGGGGAAGGGAGTTATTATTTAAAGCCATTCTGACCTTTCTTTTGAGAAGCCATTCTGACATTTCTTTTAAGACAGTATTTTCCTTTTGTATTTCCATATCACATTTGTCATTTTAGAAGCAGGGCAAGGTTAGGTTTTCTTAGTATAGGTCTTTTATGTTGACTAGACTTACTGGGACTCTTTATTATTATTATTATAATGGTCAGGATTACTACTATTCTAGAGTTAGGGCCAATTAGGAATTTTACCAAACCAACCAAATAAAGGTTTTTGAAACTTGCATCTATTGTGTCTGTGTCTACTATTGATACAATGCCTTCCTTACATAACAAAAGAAAATAACCATCTAACTACTGGCAAGAACCCTCAGATCAAGCAAAGCCATTTGCCTAGAACTAAATCCAAACAAAAAAAGAAAACCTGGGGGCAGGGGGGTCATCTTTCACCCATGTGGCAGCAGAAACTTGGAACTGCCTCCCAAAAGACATACACAATACAAAGGATGACCTAAAATTCTTAAAACTACTTAAAACGTGTCTCTTCACCTCAGAATCAGAAGGGAACGACTAGGAAAAACAAAGACCCCACTGGAAACAGAGAACACACCTCAACGAGCATACATGGAAGGAACAAGCCAAGTAGAGAGCCCAAAGAACCAACCTCCAATACCCCACTCTAGACTTTACCCCAGAATCGAAAACCCCAGCTGCAGTTGGGGAGCATTAACCAATATCGGGTACTGCCTACGAGGCCAAGTGCACCCGATCCTTGGTGGGTGGGGTCTGCGCACAAGAAACCCAGGGAGCAGGGCTTTAAGTGGGCTGGGGCCTGCCGGGGCTGGGCCCCGGCAGGCTCCGAAATTTCATTTTGAGGCGGGGCCCTGCCGGGGCCCACTGATCTCCCCTGGCAGCCCTGGCCACTACACGAAAAGGCTTTTTTTCTACAGTCTGAAGCTCTCGCTCGTGTGCGAGAGCTTCAGGCTTCAGAAAAAAATGCCTTTAAGCCATAATGGTGGCGCCGCACCTGCGAGGCATCCCTTTAATCAAGGGATGCCTGTGGGCCGGCGCTACCATTATAGAGAAAACGTGAGGCCGCTGGAAGCAGAGGCCTTGCTTTCTAAATACTGAAGCTCCCGCGGATTCGCGGGAGTTTCAATATTTAGGAAAAAGGCCTCTGCTTCCACCGCCCTCACGTTTTCAACCTCAATGGTGACACAGCCCCTCCCCAGCTGGCGAGGGGCAGCGCCACCATTAAGGCTGAATAGGCGAGGAGCTGTCCCCTGCCAGGCAAGCCTATAGAAAATAAATGCGAGATCAGCACCCTCTCCCTCGTGGGGAGAGGGTGCTGATCTCTACAAAAGGCTGCTTGGCAGGGGTGCCAGTAGCCCATTGAGCCGAGGCTTGTCAAGGGGGCGTGGCCTCACAGGCCAGCAGGACCCCCGCTGTTAGGCCACGCCCCCTCGATGAGCCCCGGCTCGATTTGTAGTGCCAGTTAAGGCACTGCCAGGGAGATAAATAAAATCCCTAGCCATCTCCAGCCCGGGGATGGGGGGAGGCCAGCACAACTCCATACCCTCCAAACACTTGACAATTAGAGACGAAAGTCGCCACCACATGCAATACATGGCAAATAAACCACTAAAAATCACACAGCACAGAGACGATGAGCACAGTCGAAAGCAACAAGGTAGGAATAAACCCTACTAAACCAATCCTAAAACCTCAAGCTCTGCATAAACTTCTCAAATGCAAAACAAACCTCAACCACTCTGCACAGCAATCCGGACGCACTTGACCACACTGCAATGACAAATCACACATAGGCCTGCACAACAGCACATGGGAATCAAACAAGCCGCAAATCACACCCAAGCTCAGCGAATGGTGCAAACAGAACTCTAGCTGTCAACAGGATATCACAACTCTCGCTCCACAACATTAACAAACACATGTTGGCTTTCATATGTATAGATTGGTGATTTGTATCATACTTAATACCCAATCCTTCCAGCATCTAAGTGCCAGGGAGGGCAACTGAACTGCTGTTGCATTGTATCGTGTTCTTCCCAAGGCAAGAGCATGGCCCTGAGCTCCACTGCTTAGAGGATTATAAACTTGTAAATAGGTAAGTATTGAATGGGATTTCAATACAAAATGCCCCCCTTTCTGTGGTTGTGAGATCAGAAGGAACATACATATACATATACATTTCAGTACAAATGTAATGTTTTCATATAGCACACCAGGTCTGATTTACAAAACAGAGGTCTAAGTCTTTGCAAAATATTTGCAGCCGTGCTAGGGTGTTACTGCACAAACATGAATTAATGCCACGCAGAAACCCACTGCACAAAGTAAATGTATTGCACCAGGCATGCGTCCAACATGCCCCAGCAAAGAACAAGATAGTGATGTGGAAGTGCATTACACTGCAATAGAAAGGCTTCAATAGAACATCGCGTTGGGCAGTCATAAAGAAGGATTGGTCAGTTCACTTACAGGAAATCTCCATTACTTACAGTCCGACCCTTTCCCATCACATGCACCACAATGCATATACCCACCTCACCCATACTTCCTTTTTGCAATACTTACACTATCAATGTGCTCCATCAGTCATGCACCCCAATCCACATTTCCCTACACCCAATTTTCTTCATAAATTACATGCATTAACAATGCGCTCCCTCAATCATGCAATCTCAATGCGCATTGCCCCTCCACCCACTCTTCCTCATCACATTACTTACACTTTCAATGTGCTCCCTCAGTCATGCATGCCTAATCCAAATGATCTCTACACTCACTCTTCCCTCTCACAGTATTTATACTATCAATGCACTCCATCAGTCATGCGCCCCCAATCCACATTAGTCCAACACCCACTCTTCCTCATCACAGTACTTACACTATCAATACACTCCCTCAGTCATGTACCCAAATCCACAATACCCCTACACTCAATCCACCTCGTAAAGTACATCCATTATCAATGTGTTTCCTCAGTCATACAACCCCAACCTGCCTTGCCCTTACACCCACACTTCTTTGTCACAGTACTTGAACTTTCAATGCACTTCCTAGCAGTCATGCACTCCCAATCCACACTACCCTACACCCACTCTTCCTCATCACGGTTCTTACACTATCAATGAGCTCCCTAACTGTCATACACACTAATCCAGATTACCCCTACACCCATTCTTCCTTGTCACAGTACTTACACTATCAATGGACTCCATCAGCCATGCACCCCCATTTACATTATCCCTACAACCAGTCTTCCTATCAATACACTACCTCACCATCATGCATAACTAATCCACAATACCCTATATCCACTTTTCCTCATCAGAGTACATAAACTATCATTGCACTCCATTAGTCGTGCACCCAAATCCACATTGCCTCTACACCCACTCTTCCTTGTCACCGTACTTACACTAGCAATGCACTAGCAAATGATGGAGTGCACTAGAGTACACTAGGTGTTGGAAGAATGATCACATTTCTAAGGGAGGGCCTTTGGAATCATCTTGACTGAGAGGCTCCTGACAAAGGAACATGATACCTTAGTGGGCCTCACCACTTGCTGGGAATTTGACTAAACCACTGTCTGGATCACTGTTTACTGCATGTCCACTCATTATCCATTGCACTCAGAAACACAAGTGTGCAGCCACTCCTGTACACATGTTGTTTTCTGGTGAACACACAGATGGCTCTGCTGCACCAGACTCAGGAACTGTAGTCAATATGGGTGATTTCACATACACAACAGTCATGGATAAACCCTAAAAAGTGCAGAACTGGATGAAGACCTTGATTAGCAGGAAGGCAGTGTCAGCCCTACAATGGAAGTAAGTCTTATACATATCGCCCCAGTCATGGACCGACCATCATCTGATCACGTTCTCACTAGAGGTCTCACTTCCCCTGTATACTGACAGTGTAGACCCAGCAGCTCCCACTAGAAATAAAAGAAACATAACCCCTAAAAACCTTATCCCCCTGATCCTACCTACTCTCAACTCTATCCCAGAGCGTACCTACCCATTTACTATGGTAGACATGTACAACAAAGTGATGCTATCATCCCTTGATGCCATAGCACCCTTAAAAATGAGAAAGAGCAAACCCCGCAAACATGTGAACACTTGGTTCTCTCCACAACTAAAAGCAATTAGACTTGAGAAACGTTGCTGCGAGAAAATATGGAGACTTGATCCAACAGAGACCGATAAGAACAACCTAAACAAGCAATCCGCCCACTACAAAAAAAAATAATATCCGCCAAACAAACCACATAAAACCTCTGAATCACGCAATCAAAGTCTAATACTAAAGAGCTCTTTGCAATCCTGAAAGAGGTAGAATCTCCTATCCAAACACCAGAATCATGCCTTAAGGATAAAAACTGGTGCACAAGTATTCAGAATCCTTTGGACAATACAATCACTACCTTGCAAAACAAGATTAGTCACAAAAAGAACACTACTTCTAAACCTAGCATTAGCAACCTGACAATGACGCATTCCACCCTGACCCCTCTACATGAATCCATCCCACACTTCAATTTCCGCAAAGTCTCGCTCAAAGATGTTGAGAAAGTTATCCTCACTCTCAAACTATCGCATTGCCATGGCGATTTATGCCCAGCACAACTCATAAAAGATGCAGCTCGTGTACTGTCACCTTTTATCTCTAAATTAATAAACACATCCTTCACCTCAGGCACAATACCTAACAATCTCAAACAGTCCTGGGTCCTTCCACTTCTCAAGAAACAAAACATAGACCCTTCCATTCCTACAAACTACCGCCCCAATACCACAGTGCCATTCATGCTCAAAATCCTTGACAAAATGGCTTACTTACAAATCCAACAGTATCTAGAACACAATCACCTTCTGGGAATCCGGCAATCAGGTTTCAGAACTCAACACGGAACTGAAACTGCTCTGGTAGACCTGAAGTCACAAATAGACGAGCTGAGAGACGAGGGTAAAAGAGCACTACTGCTACTCCTTGAACACTCAGCAGTCGACTTAGTCGACCATGAGATCCTGTGCAATCACCTCGAGTCGGCTGGCCACTTCTCCAAAGAGGGAATAGATTGGATTCAGTCCTTCCTCAGTAATAGAACAATGTAATTCTTCTCACCACTGGCAGCTGCTGACCCCATGCCCATTACCTGTGAAGTGCCTCAAGGCTCCTGCGTCTCACCCATGCTGTACAACATCTTTACGAAGCCCCTTTTCGATGATCAAGATGGTCTGGGTATCACCTACACAAACTACGCCGATGATACCCAGATCCTCATCCCGTTGATGGGGGATTATGACAAGGATTTGGCCTTTGTAAACAGAGTGTACCTCGTCATCCAGGCATGGATGGCCTCACATGGACTATGCCTGAATGATGATAAAACAGAACTCCTCATTCTTGGCACTTCAGCTAACATCATCAAACTTGGCCAAAACTACTCATCATTTGTAAATTGACAACAACATTATTGTTGTGGCCAAGGAGGTAAAAACCCTTGGCTTCTACCTAGATTCCACATTATCTCTCAAAAAACAGGTAAACGCAATGGCATCCACCACTGCCTATACCTGTAAACTTATCAGAACAGCCAAACCATTCCTATCCCCCAACAACTGCATTACCTTGGCTAGAGCTCTGATCCTTTCCAAGTTGGATTATTTCAATGCCCTCTATGCAGGTAGCAATAAATACATCATAAACAAGATTCAAATCCTGCAAAGTAACACTCTAAGAGCAGCCTTAAATCTCCCAAAGAAAGCCCACATTTCAGATACCAGAAGATCTGTCAACTGGCTTTCCACGAAACATAAGATATTCCTTAAATCTGTCTCTTTGATTCACAAATGCCTTCATGACCTGGCCCCTAAATACCTTATATCGAGATTCACCAGACAGTCATCCTACCGCCCTTCCAGAAAGGCCAATGCCAACCTTCTATTAGTGCCAAGATTCAAATGCACTCTGACCGGAGGAGCAGATTCCCGGTCAAAGCAGCATTACACTGGAACTTACTACCACCAGCCCTAAGAGAAAACCTCCCTTATCCACAGTTTAGGACAAAGCTTATCCAATGGATTAAGGATCATGACAACTAACACATTGTCATCCTTCCTGTCCTGCTAATCTGACACAATTCCATACCTGCAAATTGTAATTTGTGAATGCTGCATGTTATCATATGTATAGCGAATTACTGTAATGTCTCTATCCACATGTAAACTGTCTTGGATAACCCGTCCTCCTCCGTGACCATATAGAACGATATCCAATATGCCCTGTGTAACTAAGCTATACAATCCTCTCGCTACTCCTGCGCCTTGTTACCCTTGGGTTATGTGCACATTATAAATAAAAAAAAACAAACATAATAATAAGTGCAAGCAGACATCCTTGCTATGTGACTTGTATTCTCATGGACCAGCTTTTGCTTGAGACCTTTGTTTCATCCATGCCTGGCCATCTGGGCAGTGTCTTTCCTGGACTACACAATGCAGGTATCAATCTCTCACATTATAAGGAGAGAACTACACAATGCAGATATCAATCTCTCCCATAATCAGGAGAAAGCTGTGAAAGAACAAAGAAAGATCAAGGCTGAGTACCACAAAGGAAATACACCAATCATGGGATAAAAGATTCACAGATCTTTTATTACTGTAAAGTTTACAAAGCAAAACAGATAACTATCTGGCTCCCAACACCTCGCAGTGTGTACCAGCCGAGAAGGAGAGGTGAGAGTGTGCTGGACATCAAAACATTTGTACTTTTATACAATTCCATGTAATATTGTCCAGCCTCTCTTCATGTTAATAATTTGTGGTCTAGAGTTCGTGTCTAGTTCACATACAGATTATACAATATTATGCAAAGGATTACATAGGTTTGCACTTCCATGAAGGCACAATGGTGATGTATGTTCTCGGATCCCACGGTAAGCCTTGTTCCACATTCCTTTACAATACAGTTTAGTCAAAACATACGTTCGAGGTTTGTTCTTGTCCCAACGTTTTTACAAGGATGAGGCTTGTGAGCGCAGACAACACTTAGATGACAGTTCATATTGAGTGTAAGGTCTCTTTGCCTAGTCTAAACAGTTGGCTCTCGGACAGCCTAAACATTAACAGAACTCAAAGGTCGGAAGGCTTGGTTGCAAGTTGAAAACATAGTCCACCATTTTAGAACGTAGAACACATGAGTGGAAATCAAAATGGCGGATGAACCTTAAAATGGCGGCAGAGTTAACCCAAAAAGCAGAACTTTGCAACACGGTTTTCCATGTAGCGCAAATTGGATTAGGCCAATATAACTACTAAGGAGGCACTATGTAAATACCATTTAGAAAACCCTCCTTTTAGCCTAAGCAAGAGCCTTAAAAAATATTAGCTTTACTCGTAACTCCACATTTCAATGTCCATATATCCTGAATCACATTTATCAGATAAATCAATTGCCATCAAATTTTTGACAGTTATATGCTTCTTTACAAATACATTAGTCATCTTCTCAGATGCATGCATTTTCAGTCCTAATGTTCCTACAGTTTGCGCACAACATCCCCCTAACATCGAACATATGGCAGGAAGATATTGTATGCAACAACAACAAAACAACAGAACACCAGGATTACCATTAAGACTGAAAAGACTTTCCATCCCCAAGACCGTAAGAAATCCCAGAACCAAGCACTAAGATCCCAGTTTCCCTCAGGAACATGTACTTCTGTACTTAGGACCTACAGATTTTGTATTGCCTTAAATATGGTAGGGGAGGAGTCAGGTGCGAAAACGCAGCAAGCAGATACCACCAATTTACATTCTCCACCACGCTCAGCCAGGATGATGTCTAACACCATCCGGTTCTGTAGAGCCACTAATCTAATCGTTTTCTGTTCTAACGTCATGTTGTGGAGTATGTTGGTGGTCCGGTTGATGGTTCTCTCCAATACTCTTGCTAGTCTCCTAATATCCTCAGAATTCATGATCTGTCCCCAAAACGGCACAAAGGATTTCGCTACATCACCCATGACTTGTGAAGGAGTATCACTGTTCTCGTCCCGCCTTGGACGAGCACTAGAGACCTCAGAGGTGCTAGCTACATATACCCCATGTAGCAAGTACCCTGCCAATCCCTAGGTAGCCAAGGATAAGCTTCATTGCCACAAATGAAATAAACAGGATCGCCTACATACAAAGGTCTGTCCTCACTAGTTTGCAACATTGGTACAACCCTCAAAAGTACCCATTGACTGAGAACCATTCCTTTGTATGCAGAAGGAAACAGAGCTGGGGCTGTGAATAATAGTATAAGAAGGAGGCGTGGTATACCGGTGGCCTACGGGAGCCATCTTGAAAGAAATGAGCGATTGGAAAGGTCTAGAAACTTTATCGGATGGCCTAATAGAAGCAACATTCAGCTTGCTCCGATTTTTCGAAAAGGGAGCATCCCAGAGGTGTTAGGACTCACCTTTCAAACTCATTCAAATCAGTCCCGTCAAAATTCCCTGAGATGCTATCATTCCAACGACCAAAGAATAATGCCCTTAGAGAGGAATAGCATGCAGTAGTTGGAGGCAAAGGATATATATACCAGCACAACCGTTTTTCCCCGTGGTGTGGCAAATGCAAACAGATCCAGCAATTAGTTCTGTTTAAGAACGCATGAGTCGCATTCATAATTAACAAAAGTGTATTGTTGTGATAACTCTGTCTGTGTTGGGAATCCTTAGGAGATAGAGTGTGCAGATGCACGAAAGGAGAAGACATAGTGAGAAAACTCTCAGTAGGTATAAAAGTTTCAAGTGGACGCACCGCTTCAATAAACCAAAACCAAAGAGCAATTACTACTGTCAGACCGGTTAACATAATTACAAGGAAACAATACATCCTCAAGTACCATGTATTTTTATGTCCAATTTCTTTGTTAGCCACACAATCGATCGGTTGCTCCGTACGAGTAGATATAGTGACAGTTATTGTTCCTCACAGCTCTTTCCCACAAAGTTTCTGTGATAAACACCGTAGTTCATTTGCTGGTTATCTCCTGACCACGTGATCTTGATTGAAGATAACTTTTACTGGTCCCAGCCACTCAGTTATGTTTTCAGCGCAAAAGTGGCAAAGGACAAGCTCAACAGTCATTTCCTGTCGGCACAGCTATGCTGTGCAGTAAGTCTAGTGCCTTGGATGCAGATTGTACCTTAAGATTCCAGGTACTGTGTGATCTGCAAACAGTGTGTCGTTGCATCCTGATGGAAGTGGTGAAACAGAGGGAGGGGCGTTCAAGGGTACAGAAAGGTTTGAAGAAGAATTCAGAGACAAAGCAGCAGTCTCCCCAGGCCCCACGGGCTCATGAATAATCTCCGAAATAACCTTGGTGTTATTCAAGACTGATTGATCACCAGAAGAAGAGCAAGTAGTTTCCTTTTTATCTTCTCTGTCATGTGGCAAAGGGAAAGGTATCCTCTTGATGTGTGTAGCATGTATCCAGTGATGTCAACCAGCTACTCGTACAGCAGTCTCTGAGGCTAACAGTACCTGAAATGGTCCTCTCCAGCGTGGTGCGAAGCTGGATGCTCTCTCAAATGACTTTGTGAGCACCCAGTAAACGGGTCGAATTCTGTGACCTAGCCCCTCATATTTAACTGGGAGGGCTTCTCGCACCTGTTGGTAAATCAAATACAAGTTTTGAGTTAACTGGTCACAGTATTTAGATAAAAGTAAATGCTCTACATTTCTTAATTTCTTAGCTTTAGGCAAGTTCGAAATATTAGCTGGCCTCCCCATTATTATTTCGTAGGGGGAGAGCCCAGTTCTAGTCTGTGGGGTTGTCTGCATGGACAGTAGTGCTATAGGTAAGGCATCTGGCCATTACAGATTACTGCTGGCACAGACCTTGGCAATCTTGTTTTTCAAAATACCAGTATGGCGTTCTACAAGTCCAGCGCTCTGAGCGTGTCTAGATGAATGGAACCGTTTATCGATCTGTAATCCCGCACATACTTACAGAATACAGCAGCGGTAAAATGTGGACCATTATCTGACCAGATGACCCTTGGAAACCCGAAACTAGGAAAATATTCCTTAAGCATGGTTTTCGCCGTTGTCATAGCTGTAGCATTTTTCACGGGGAAGGTTTCAACCCACTTACTAAAGGCCCAAATCACTTACAAGACATATTTGTAGTTATTATAGCGCTCCATCTCGATGAAGTCGAAATGAATCACTTCAAAAGGCACAGGGGGAGGACCAAAACTACCCCTAGGTGTCGTCGTACCTTTCCCCGCATTATGCTGCAGGCAAACCATACAACTCTGGAGAAAACGCTCAGCAGTTTTTGAGATATTGACATTCACCCAGACAGATTCTAGAATTTTACAGATTTTCCTAGCACATATGTGAGTGTGACCATGAGCCATTGTGATCATGGCGGTAACATATTCATCGGGTAGCTTCCAACTTCCCTTTGAACTGTCTACCCAACACTCTTCCTCACCCAACTTTGCCAAACCCTCATCCCATTGTTTAAATTCATCTAAAGGGACATCAGCTTGAATATCCCTTATCAAGTCAATCCCTTCATCTACTGTACAAGTATTTGTGGCTTCCTTAGTAACATACATTTCTGAATATAGGTTAGCAGCAGTCTGTTTAGCTATCTTGTTAGCAAAAGCGTTTCCTCTCCCTACATCGTCTACTACTTTCTGATGTGCAGTGCACTTCATGATTGCTAGTCGAGTAGGAAGCGCAAGCGCTGAGAGTAGCTGAACTATTAAGGTGCCATGTTGAATTTTTGTTCCATGTGAGATCAAAAAACCTTTTTCTGCCCAAAGTCTACTGAAGTTGTAAACCGACCCAAAGGCATACTGGCTGTGGGTAAATATATTCACTCTAAGCCCTTCTGAAAGTTCACAAGCTCGAGTCAGTGCGATAATCTCTGTGGCCTGCGCAGAGTTATGCGAAATTCTCTTGGATTCCACAATGGTGCTTAATGTAGTGATGGCATAAGCAACAGTGGGTGTACCATCCAGAAGTTTGAAGCAGGAGCCATCGCAAAACAGCTCCCCTTGAGGATCATTCATAGGTGCATCTTTAAAATCAATCCTGCCTTTAGTTTCTTGCACGGTGATATAAAGGCAGTCATGTGACATTTCATCACTGCAAGCAATATCTTGCGGAAGAGGTAATAATTCAGCCGGATTCAATACACAACACCTTTTAATTTGATTATGCGGTGCAAATAAGATCAGTTCATATCTTGTTAAACGTGCAGAAGTAAGGTGTTGTGTTTGTGTTCTATTTAATAGAACATCTACAGAGTGAGGTACCATGACGGTTAAAGTATGGCCTAGAACCATAACCTCACTTTGCTTTACGGACACAGCAGCAGCAGCGACAGCTCTCAAACATCTCAGCAAAGAACATGCAACAGGATCAAGTGTGGAGAAAAAATAACGGCAAGGTCTGTTCTTGCCCTGAATCTCCTGTGTCAACACAGCCAAAGCACATCCATCATGTTCATGCACATACAACATAAAGGCCTTATCATAATTTGGTGTGCCCAAAGCTGTTACTGAACACAGTGCAGTCTTGAGCAGATCAAAAGCTTTCTGGTGTTCCAAGTTCCAGGGTAGTGGCAAAGAAATGCCCTTCTTTGTCAATGCCAAAATTGGTTTTATCACTAGTGAGAAGTTAGGGATCCACTATCTACAGTAAGAAGCCATTCCTATTAAGGCTCTGACTTCCTTCTGTGTATTTGGGACAGATATGTCAGAAATGCTTTTAATTCATTCAGGTGTCAATCTTCTTCCCTCCTTTGACAAGAGATAGCCTAAATAGGTGACCTCCAGTCGACAATACTTTAACTTTTTCAATGAAGTTTTATGCCCGTGTTTTGCTAGATGAATAAGCAATAACACAGTGCTTTCTTTGCAAGCACTTTCTGAGTTTGCAGCTAAGAGAAGGTTGTCCACGTACTGTAACAATGTACACGTAGAAGGCAACTCAAGTGTATCGAGCTGCTCTTTCAAAGCCCTATTATAAATGCTCGGACTCTCTGTGTACCCTTGTGGTGCAAGGGTGAATGTAAAAGAGCATCCCCCTAGGGTGAACGTGAACAAATATCTACTATCCACGTGTATGGGAATGCTAAAGAAGGCATTCTTAAGATACACCACTCTGAAATGAGTAGCAAAAGCTAGAATAATTGTTAGTATCATCGTTACATCAGACAATTATCTCATTGATAGCCTGTAAATCGATAATGAAACGGAAAGGAACCACATTATCCCCTTTTTTATACACCAGTAAAATCGGGCTATTGCACAAACTTCCTGCAATTTCTTCAGCTACCCCACGATGTACAAAGTCGGAAACTATTCTCTTCAAAGCTTGCTCACCATCAACTGAAATCTTATATTGTGGAATTTGTGCCAACTTAACTTCTAGTTTCAAAACAATTTTAACAGGTTCAATTTATAAAATAGCAACATCATTGTCATCAACCGCCCATAAACACGCTGGGACTTCACTAAATTCTGGCGGCAAAGGTCTAGTCAGAAACTGTGAGGCAGAAGATTGCTGAGGTGAAATCGTCAAACAAACTCCATCCGAAGAACAATGAATTACCACATTTAATTCCTTCAACAGATTCAACCCCAACAAATTCTCTCCACAGTTCGTTGTCACAAGGAACAGACAGTGATCCTTGAATGGACCCAGTGAATCGGTACCGGCAGAGAAACCGGACTAACCACTGGCATACCAGAAAACCCTACAGAAACGTTATTCTGCCCTGACAGTGGAATGTCTGGAACCTGTGAATGATCATGGGAACACTTCTGTGCTCCTGTGTCTATCAAAAATAGATGCTTCCTATTCCCCACCATCATCTCAATGTAGGGACCTTTCTGATTAATGGGAGTAGGCATCGGTTCCAGACCCTGCTTCGGGCTTTCCTAACGGAACAACATTTCATCGAAAACAAGATCTTCAGAGAGATAGGCAGTTGAAGGATTATCAAAAATATTTCTGCTATCTACACTAGGCTGCTGATTATCTTGCGAGAAAGATGAAGAATTTTGAGCGAACTGGCTCCTACCAGGACCCCCTATCCCAGGGCGGCCTCTGGATCGAGTACCCATGACACTATATGTGTTATTCAACCTTTGCTGGAGGATCGGGCATTGTGCTCGCCAATGACCCTGTTGTATGCAATACGCACATTGGTTTGCTTGTACAGGACCCAACGGCGTATTACTTTGTGGAACAAATTGACCTCGAAACTGTGCATTTCCATCTGTAGGCCCTCTGACCACCTGTTTCAATAATACCTTGGTTTTTAGATCTCCCCTTTTTGTCAAGGAGTTCCCCTCCTTCTCACCTGGGTGCGGTGCTTGCCGGTGTCTTCGATCGCTGCCTTCTTGCGAACGCTCCTGGTCTTGAACAGTGCTGCTCGAGTCTCATCTGGTTCCAGGTTGCGTTTAGTTCCGGCAACGCGGAGTCCAGGAATCCGGGAGTCTTGGAAAAGCTAGTAATACTCGGAATCAGGAAGCGGGAAGGGTCAGGAGCAGTAATAGTACTGGGACAAAGGAAACAATACCGCAACCTACGAACACACATCTGAGGCTACTCTGCAATAGCATTGAGACGCGCGGAGCAGCGGAAGGCATTGTCTATAAATAGATCACGCCGCTTTCAGCGCATGGAGCGAGCAAAGGCTCCAGCTCTGGACAGCCATGTTGGAAGTAGTACAGAATGTAAGCCCCATTGAGACAAGGACCAAGAGGTCCACAAGCAGCGTGATCTGAAGTTCATGACACTTTTCTTTTCGATCCTTTCTTTTTCATTATTGACTCTATTCTCATAATACTGAGACTTGAGACTGTGATTTGGCTTGCCAAGCACTCTCAGAAATCATAATTTGTGATTGATATCCGGCAACAATCCACGCACAAATGTATCCACAAACAATCTTTTCCCTGACTCAGTGCTCAAATCTTGTCCACTAAAATCTGAGAACACTTGTTCAAACCGATTAAGAAATTTGGTAGCACCCTCAGATTTTCCTTGGGTACAAGGAGTGAGTTTGTCCCAAATAATTCTTTCTGGAATTAAAGTCTTTAATTTTGTAACTATTCTATCTGTTAAATTCAGTATCACTTGCGGTGGTTTTTCACCAGCTTTTGTTTCCCCATCTAACCTAACCAAGTTAACCCACATGTCACCTAACGCCGCTGGATCATCTATAGTCCTAATCTGTTTCCATAAATCAGCAGGTAGGATGATGGGGAACAACAAATCTATGTCACCCAAATTAAAAACTGACAAATGAAGGACAGATTCTATTTCTTTGTAAAATCCTGTTGGATTCTTCCTAATGTCTGCAATCGAGATGTGAATGAACTGTGATACATAATGAGCTTTGATATCGATGGCTGCTGCACCTGCCACAGCATTAGCCGGAATCTCAACTTTGGGAAAGAATGTCAGGGGAACCTCTCTCATAGGCAGCTGA
Source organism: Ambystoma mexicanum (assembly GCF_040938575.1). Lineage (NCBI taxonomy): Eukaryota > Metazoa > Chordata > Amphibia > Caudata > Ambystomatidae > Ambystoma > Ambystoma mexicanum. The sequence continues at coordinate 429,090,723 of NC_090941.1, read as the reverse complement.
GAATTAGGCAACTCAGAACATTTACTAAGCAACAGAGCCAAATCGAGCGCTAAAGTGGTGGGAGCAGTATCGGACGCAAAAGCTCTTTTATAAATATTCAATAATTCTGCTTGACAACAAACCTTTTTCTTTACACATTCATCCTGCAGGTATTCTACCATTACCTGTAACACGTTCCTAACATTTCTGGAGTATACTGACTATATCTATCACATACTTCTACGGGAGATATCGACATATCTGAACTCCATCTAAGCGAATACATTGTGCAAATTCGCGTTTCTTCACTTGTTGACTTACAAGGAGGAAGGAACCGTTTCTGCACAGAAAATGCGTCCAAACTATCACCATCTATTTCATCATTCTGTAACTGTTCCAACTCCCTTCTAAACTCAAAAACCCTCTCAACATGCTCATGTACTTTCTCTGCAGTATCCTTTGAATAAGCTAAAATATTCAAGTCTCTCAGCCCTTGTGGGACATCTGTGTCTGCCAATCTATTCCACATTACAGCTAAATGTATCACCATCCCCTCAATACAGACATTCTGATCGGGTATACTTTCTAAATTAAGAAATGTAGCTAAGACAGTAGATTGTTCACCTTTCTCTATACATTGCTCAGCCCATGCATTCAAATTTCTCCTCTTTTCTTTGGAAACTGTGTTCCGTGTTACAATTTTTGATTTAGCACTCGCCCCTTTATCTGCTGCAAGCAGAGCAAAACCGCTTGGAAAAGATAGAGTAGATAAATCCTGTACAACAGGTAGTGGAGACACTACTACTGGCAACACAGACGGATTTACTGGAACAGTAACAGTCGGTAAAGGTGGCGGCGGAGGAGCAACAGGAAGAACAGGAATTGCTACAGGGGAGGAACGACAGCAGAGAGAGGTAAGACAGCAGGAATAGGTCCATCAGGAGGTGGTGCAGTGTCACCAGGCCTACGTTCATTTAAGAGTTTATCAATTAGCTCATCTGAGGTATGAAAATCTTTAGATGGATATATTTTCTGTATACCAAGTCGAAAAGCCCCATCCATGTTTCTAACAGACTCTGACTGTTTTTGTTGATCGTACAATAATGCCTTTTCTGAGTTTGACATGTGACGACGTGTATGCTTCTCTTTATTCTTAAGTTGCTGCATAGCTTCCTTTTTCCAATTTTGTATTACATCAAATGCTTCCAGTCTAGCTTTTTTCCTTTAACAATATGGATTCTAAATACTCTATCCAAGCAATCTCAAAACTACCATTGACTGGCCACTAAAGTTCTGGAGCAGGTCTAGTTTGTCTGTGCCAAATATAATTGAATACTATACTACCAATGCCGTACTTACAGTACATAGTAAATGCCGGCGACCCCTCCTGTGGTGCCAGATGGCCAAATTCCAAAGATTGTTTGTCTCTGCGGTATAACGCCCTGAAACAGGCAGATAATTGACCAGGCATGTCAGATTACTGGTGTTACCTGGCACCGATTGTGCTCGCGAGTACAATACTACAACCAAATATCAGGATACTTAGGAATTGGGGCACAACTCACCTGATTCAAAGGAAAAAGGGAGGTCCGATCAGATTACAAAGGACAAAGGACCCTCATGGTTGGTGATTTTGGCAAAACTGCCCACTTCGATATATGGTCCCTCGTCAAGATGCTGTCTCGGTCCGCGTGCACACCGTCCAGGGATCAGATCGTGCAGTAATGTTGAGGTGTCGTGTCTCATCCAAAAAGGGGCCGCCTTTTCTCACTGTCCGATCCCAGTCCGATAGCTGCGTCAACTCTTCAACGAGGTGGCATCAATCTTGAGGGTCCCTATTTGGGCGCCATCTGAAAGAATAAAGAAATACGAGGCTGAGTACCACAAAGGAAATACACCAATCACAGGCTAAAAGATTCACAGATCATTTATTACTGTAAAGTTTACAAAGCAAAACAGATAGCTATCTGGCTCCCAACACCTCGCAGTGCGCACCAGCCGACAAGGAGAGGTGAGAGAGTGCTGGACATAGAAACATTCATACTTATATACAATTCCGTGTAATATTGTCCAGCCTCTCTTCATGTTAATATTTCATTGTCTAGAGTTCGTGTCTAGTTCACATACAGATTATACCATATTATGCAAAGGATTACATAGGTTTGCATTTCCGTGAAGGCACAATGGTGTTGTATGTTCTCGGATCCCGCAGTAAGCCTTGTTCAGTTTAGTCAAAACACATGTTCGAGTTTTGTTCTTCATTGTCCCAAAGTTTATACAAGGATGAGGCTTGTGAGCGCAGACAACACTTAGATGACAGTTCATATGGAGCGCAAGGTCTCTTTGCCTAGTCTAAACAGTCAGCTCTCGGACAGCCTAAACATTAACAGAACTCAAAGGTTGGAAGGCTTAGTTGCAAGTTGAAAACATAGTCCACCATTTTAGAACGAAGAACACATGAGTGGAAATCAAAATGGCGCACTAATCTTAAAATGGCGGCAAAGTTAACCCAAAAATCCAAACTTTGCAACGTAGTTTTCCATGTAGCTCGAATTGGTTTAGGCTAATATAACTACTAAGGAGGCACTATATAATTACCGTGTAACAGCTGTGCTGGAGGTTTGAGGACAACTGTCTTCTTCTTCTGTTCATCTTGGATCACCCACAGTCACTTTTTCTCCTTACAAATGCCAGACTGATGGTTAGGGTCCTACAATGGGGTCCTTTGGCTTTCAAGTGAAATAGTCCTCATGGGAGTAGGAGAGGCCTTTGAATCAGATGGAATGAACAGCCATTTGGATAACTCCAACTGCTTTTAAGTTTTATCTCTTGTAGAAGAGTGAGCTCATCCCCATGCACAAGTAAGTGTTGAAGGTATACCTAAACTGCCATGCCAGCACCAAGTTACACTCTGTACAACATTGTATTACTCTTTTTATTAATTTATTTGTTTGTTTTGGTCATAAAATAACCTGTAAGAAAAAAAGAGAAGTATTTTTTTCAAACTGAATACCAAATCAACAACAATGAATGACTTAGTAATACATCATTAAATAATTCATCATAAAATCAGGCTTACAATAATGTTCTACCAATTCACATAGCACAATATAAACCGAACATATCAATTAAATCACATAGATCATGAAAAATCAAACATTCACCATTTACACTTAATAATAGCCTCATATCTAAACAAGGACGGAACTAATTGTGCACCTTTCTCAATACACATTAAAACACATATAAACAAATAAAATCCATATTTACAAACATCACCATAACAATCTAGCTTCCAATAAAGTTTAAACACCTCAGAAACTAAACATAATACTGCAATTTTTATAGGCACTGATTTACTGTGGATCATATTCCACCTTAACTTATTCACATATAATTGTTCTTCACTCAATGCAACATTTTTTAATTGTTCAATACGCTTCATCCTAATCAACAGATATAACAGTGTTTCCTTACACTCAGACACACTACAAAATCTACAAAAGGACATTTCTGTAGTTATTTCGCCACATACTGATATTATCTGTCTTGCCTTCAAGACGTTGAATCTCACCCTCATAAAATCATATTGTCTATTCCTATCTGGGAATCTTATGAGGTAAGGTTCAAGACACCCCATTTTTTTGTAATGGCAAACAAGCTAAGAATACAATTTGGAAACCGATACTGCCTCCAATGTGCTGGAGCAATCATTATATTGCACAAGCCTTTTCACCCTTAGTGGTGAAAACAGGAGAGTATCCACTGTTAAACCCAAATTTGCAAGAGACTGTGAACATTATTCCTTTAACAATGATGCATAGCCTCTCTCTGTCAAATCTTGGCCTAGCCCATTACCTAGTAGTGCCTATAATGTTTTGGTCGGGCTACTATACAGATTTCAACACAAGGACAGCTGTCTACATACCACCATACTTTCAACAGATTGCAGTATCAGCTCGTATCTAATTCCTAAAAGTGTGACAGATTTTGGTAGGCAATATAATATGAAGCACCAAATCAAGGCTTCCAATTTGTTCAACCCATCCATTGCCCGGACTGGGAAAAATTTGAGGCCATAGTACAGTTGTGGAATAATCTTGGCAGAGTAAAAGCGAGTGCAGTGAAAAGTTGCCATACTTTTTGTCCATCTTTTTCATTTGGGCAATTTGTTTGTTTACTTTCTCGTGTAGAAAATTACAATAGAAATTTTTTTTAGCGTATCAAAAATTGGAAACCCCATGTTCATCATAGAGCTCCTTATCGCAAGTTTCTCATGATTCAAAAACCATGCAAACCCAATTGGCGTAGACCATCCACTTAACCTCATCACTACAGTTTTCTTCGAGTTCACTTTTAGGACAAATGTAGACAATAAGTGTTGTGCACCCTTTGGAGTGTGGTCCATTAGAAGGAAATCATTGGCATAAGCTGTCCAACATACTTTTGTCCCCTCAATCTTAGGCGGCACAAACGCTGCCTTATCCAATATTTTGCCAGCATCAGCCATATACAAGTTAAATAGTGCTGGAGCAAAAATGCATCCTTGACGGAGGCCATTAGTTGTAGAAATAGTGTGTGATAAGAAACCCTCACTATTCAGACGAACTTGAATTTGAGACCCCTCATGCAAATTGATTAATAGAGATAGGCCACCTCCGGGCAAGCCTAGTTTTGTTAATTTTCACCAACGTGTTTGTCTATCCACCAAATCCAAAGCAAGGGATAGATCCATAGAGCCAGATATATCGGGGGACCTTTTTCTTTCCAGGCAATCCATTTCAGAATGCACACCCTCCAGCATCGGTGCCCACTTGTTTCCTGAAGCCCATTTGCTGCATCGCAAGAATATCATTCCTGTAGCTCCAGTCCTTTACATGCTTTAAAATGATACCTGAGAAGATTTTAGAATTGGCATCCAATAAAGCTATTGGGGACAGTTTGAAGGGGAGCCCCTGTCGCCTTTTTTTTACATTGGGGCCATGTATGAAATATGCCAAGTGAGATTACTTTAGCCTAACCAATGAGAATAGGCTTCTGATGCAATTATATATCATTTTTTAATGTTATTTATGTTTTTGTATAGGTTGAGTATTTGTATTAAGTCATTGATTGTTTGCACTCTTTTTTGTGGCTATTTTCATTTGTTGTTACATTTAATATGCACGATAGATAGGTGATGATTTTCTAGTGTTTTATTATAATATTTTTGTGTTTAGTGCAGTCTGGCGGGTGTGTCCATTATTCATTAAATAGGAGTTGACTTTCTTCCCACATCTTTTTCAAATGAGTTTTAATTATTTGAGTATTAAGACATTTTTGTACTGATAATTGTTTTATCATACCATTACATTAATTTTACATATTGAGATTTTATACCAATAAAATTGTAAGCTTGTATAATACCACAGTACGGATTTGTATTGCATTTTTTCTCATCCTAGTACTTGTGCTTTGGAGGCTATTTCTGCCTTCTTTGGTTCCTTGCACTGATGGACTCTACATCCGGTCTTTATTTATTCTGTTAGAGTCTGGCACACACCTAGTCAGGATAACATCCCTATATAATAGGGATAGTGGCTTTACCCACAAACCGGGGTTCCCTTTAAAGGTTGCATTTGTTAACTGATTTGGGCCTGCCGCTCGGGAGGAGCTAGACACTTTAAATCATTTAGTAATGTCCTCGATAGTAAATGTAACTTCCCAGGTTAAATCTTTCAGGCCTTCCAAATCAAAGCGTGTCTGGTCCGTACATTTGTAGAGGGAGCTGAAATGCCCACCCAAAATTCCGTAAACACAGTATTATTTTGAGCTATTCATTGTGTATTTTCTGCAGCATTGATCAACACCCAAAATTGCCTGGAACTGCCTTCTTTTAGTGTGGCAATCATTTTTCCACTGTCATTCTGATACATACTTGCTGAATATCCCTTTAGCCAGTTTTTCTTCTTTTGTTGTACCTTCCTAACTGCCTCATATTTATCTTTTAATGAGTTGCATGTTTTCCAAATCTGACGGATTTCTCTGCAACATAGTATTTTCTCCCCTTGTACCACACTATCAAAACCATGTTTATGTTTTGAAGTTGATAATTCGGTCTCTTTGCCGATTTTGTAATTAAGGACTCAATATAGGTGCTAAAGCGTCTATGTGTACATATTAACAGTTTGGTGTCCATGTTAGAGGCAGAAAAATCAGCCAAAAAAAGAGCAATCAATTTAAGTACATTCCCCTTATGCCAAAGTATTCTTGATTTGTTATTACTTACAATGAGTGGTATTTTATAGTAGTTCCTGTGTGTGTCCCCCTGGGCCAAGTGGGAGGATGACTTCCAACATCTTGTAGTCACTAAACTTAGTGTGTGTTATATTAAACTCATCCACAAGATTAGGTAAGGTCCATGACGTGTATATTTAGTCAATTGTTGATGTCTGCTTTCCATCTGACCATGTAATAGGATCTTTGCATATATCCTGAAGTGTGTTTACAAAGTAGAGGCCCCAATTTGAAAACATTTATTTGACACTGGCGAGTCTTACTTTTACACCCCGGTGGACCACCCAGTATGATGTTCTGGTTATTTGATTCAACCGGGGTCAACAGTCCTATGCCCAACTGACAGTCGGAATCATTTACTCTATGCATCAAGATTTCAGCATTTATCCCCCCCCCCTATGATTATCTGTGCACTTGGTGTGTTAATCAACCACTCTTCAATAAGACCATGTATCTTTCTTATAGTCAAAAATAGTTTGGTTTGAGGATTCCATATATTTTAATGAGCAAGATAAATTGACAATGTGATCTTAACTTTAACTCCAAGAACAAGACGATGGACAACACTCCTTTAGATACATGTACAGATTTCTTCACTTCAATGTCCGTCCCATTCTTTATAGCAATTATCAGACCACCTGACATCCTCCCTCTCAACCCCTTGATTGCAAGTTCTGCCCTTACATCAAAAGCATCTAATCTTTGAGGAGTGGTTATTCATGTTTCTTGGATACATAACGTAACACTTTACATAATTCCACGGAAGCACATACACTTGCTGAACCTCTTGATTTCCAAGACATTAAAGAAACCTTGTGGGACTGGCTAAAGCTGTGTTTTTAAGTGTTACCACCTCCATTATGATCTTGCTCTTCTCCTTGCACATAACTAATGCCCTTTGTCTCTACCTACCCATTCTGTTTCCCTGACCTTGATACATCAATATGTTTACTATACTGCAAGTTCCAAAACCCTGGGCTAAATTTTAGGAGATCATATCATAGCTTGTTGAATTGGTTTACTTCTGCCAGTAGAGCCTTGTAGATTACCTAGGAGTGGAAAACCAAACGGACGTGATTGTATCGATCAGGGTGAATAAAAGCAACCAGTTTTATATATATATGAGTCAACAACTTGGTATTTGATTTAGGAGCGCTAGAACTCTATCTATTCAGAGAATCGAGGCCTCCATAACCAAACATATAATGCAAAATCACACTCGGATCATCCGGAAAGCCTGGTTGCTTCCATTGCACTGTGTTTAAGATACTATTAAACACAGAGTTAGGCCTCATAGGCTCTCCAGTAGCCTCAATATCAGCCAAGTCTAATTGTGGTTTTTCCCCTGGCCAAAAATGATTGCTAACATTGTTCTGAAAATGGTTATCCGGCCCTTTTGGCTCCCTTGGAGACCTTTTGCTCACATCATCTGTAGCAACTGTCGCATATGAATTGCAATACAGAGTTCACAAGGGATCAACAGTCATTTTTGACTTTGGTCCATGAGCTAACAAGCAATGATTCGGTGGGATTGTCTCCTCCCCTTTAGAAGGGGGCGGGGGCAATTTGCCACCCTGAAAATGTTCAATTGCAGATGATCCGGTCCTAACCCACTTATAAATCGTACTTCTCTCTGTTTCCTTCACCATTTTCTCCATCATCAGTTTGATAGACATTAGGTCCTTTCTCGGGTTTGTAGCCTCAAGATTTTCTCCTGAGCCAATTTCTACAGAATTTCTGTAATCAATATTCTTGTGAGCAATACTTTCATTTATCCCAATAGTGTCACAAACTGCCTCAGAGCCTTCCAGGACCTTCCCTGTGGCCTCTTTTTTTCTTTTTTGAAAACAGGTTATAGATTCCTTTTTCCTGGTTCTGATTTCGCGATGCCATCCACAGATTAGTTTGGTTTTGTTTTACTTTTATCCCTTTATGTTTCATTGTGTTTGTCAGGGAATCTGTGGCATCAGTGAGGGGGCTCTGTGGAAGTCTATCAGCACGAGGACATGCCCCCTCTGTAACCTCCTCAGTATGTGCAATCTCAGTACAGTCATCCCCCTCACTCACTAAAGAGCAGTTAGAATTGATCTCAAGAGTATCCACAATCTCCTCCCTTATCATGCTTCTCCAAACATTTCTGGAAGGTTTATTATTACCTTTGTGGAGATTTGATTTTTTCAGTCTGATGTGGTCCCCAATTTTGTTCTTTTTCCGCCCATTGTTCATTGGTTTAGTACTATCCCTTAAGCCAGATATATTTACTGATTTGGAACTAATGTCCCGACGTCCTCCTCTAATTACAAATGGCATACTTGGGGGGGTTTCATTCTGATTTATTTCCTTTTTTTCCTTTCCCTATCTTATGTGAGATCTTCCCTTGGTTCTGTTACCATTTCAGCATTCAGACATGGTGATATCGGATGATCCAAAATATCAGAGATAGGGTGGTCCACAATATTAGGAATAGGGATTGCACAGTATTCATTTGATCTCTGTCTTCTCAGTGTTAAGGCCAAATAGTTGGATAATGATAGCCCTTAAACACTTTGTATGCTCCCTTAATTCCAAAAGAATGGAATCTTGATGCCCCCCCAACATCGGTTGTATTTTGCCTCTCCTCCGGGACCATAACTGGCAGCTGACCGTAGGGAAGGGACACATCCATCACCTCCCCCTGTCTCAAAGGATATTGGGACAGGGCCAGGATTGAGATCTCTCTTACCCCAAAAATAGGGGGTGCCCATAAAAGACAGGTCTACAGGTCATAGGTGGAGGGAACCTGCTCATTAATTTGGATGGCAGAAGCGGGCATCTGGGGCGAGGCTGTTGATTCCAACAAGGGCAGCAAAAACTTCCCATCTTGACCAGCAGAGACAGGCACTTCCAATTTCGATGGTGAGGGGGGAGAAGGTGGCAATGGCAACGCCCAAGCACTGAACATGGTGTTTCTTTTTGGTGTGAAGACAAGGGGAGCAGACAAAATGTCATGAAACAGCCCTGCTCCTTCTAATGTTTCTTTTCTAGTTCTTGGATTAGACTTCATTCTCCCATTAAGAGGTACAAACTAAATCTGCTTAGAGGCCTAGAAACCTAGAAGCTATAAGACCTCTCTGTCCCTGCATCTAGGTATTACAAAAGTAAGGACAACGGCAACAAAAGCACAAGTCTCACCTCCACTGTGACCCAGCGTACAGCAAACAGGCACTCGTGGCACTCTTGGATACACGCAGGTACACCGAGATGTGTGCAGCTCGTGCCTAAGTAGGGAGTGCCTTTGAAAGGAGACATGGTTTCACACAATTGTGAACAGTCACAGTATTCCATGAAAATAAGCAAAGATATGTAGCAATAGCAATGCACTCAATATTTTATAAGAGTCACTTATTATGTTGTCCTTGTAGCCCATGTACAGAGCAATAACCATACTCTTAGATAGCCTTGCAGCCGGGAGAAAACAGGAATTAGTCCGGGCAGCATCCTGAGCCAAACAGGAACTCACTGTACATAGATGATCACTGGTGTACTTGACAAGTCATGTGAATGTGCACTGTTATGAATCCAGGTTATTTGTCCCCTATCCCCAACGGGGCGCCACCCCCTTTTGGCTAGGGATGTGAGCCCACTAACCTTAACACCCCATAGAGTACATGCAATAAGGATCTCACTGAAGGTGGTCCCCCTCTGTGGATAGCAGGTCCCCTAAAATCATTTCCAGTAATCCTTTGAAATCCCAAGATCACCATTTCTTTGTTGGCTCCTTGGGACTGAAATTGTGTGATGACTTAAAACATCCTGTAAGACTGACTGGCATGGTTCCTGTCCCTATTTAGGCAGAAATGTGGAACCTACCAGTCATGCAAACCCAATTCACATTACCCCTATACCCACTCTTCCTCATAACAGTACTTCCACTGTCAATGTGCTTTCTACATTACCTGTACACACAGTCTTCCTCATCACAGTGTGAGCATCTGCTCCCTACCAACATGGCCTCTGCCATCTTGCCAGCCACACAGCCACCTTTGCTGCTAAATGTGGTTTGGTCACATCACGCTTCTTTTGGCCCAATCCAGGGGAGCCGGCCCCCTCCAAAGGTCACCTCATTAGACCTGTTATCACTGTCTGGTATTTATCTGATGCAATACGTACCTGTGTGTTTGGCACCCCTGGCTCCCTTGTACCACCCCTGTACACTAAAGATGACCCCTGAATCAATTGAGGAAAGTCCTGCTGGGCTTGTATTTGCCAAACCAGAATATCTGCTCCCTGCCAAAATGTCTGTTGCCATTGCACCGGCCACACAGAAATCTATGCTGCTAGATGTGAACTAGTAGCATCATGCTTCTTTTGGCCCAATCCAGGGAAGCCAGCAGGTGAACCCAGCCCCTTCCAGACGCTGCCCCATAAAGCATGTTATCCCTGTCTTTCCTTTATCTGATGCATTACGGAGCCATGGGCTGGGCACCCCTGACTCCCTTGTACCACCCTTGAGCCCAAAGCCTGATTGATGCTTGGACCCTGAGGATGACTCCTGAATCCATTGAGGCAAGCCCTGCTGGGCTTGTATTTGCCACGCGGGAGCATCTGCTCTCTACCAAAATGGTTGCTGCCATCTCGCCGGCCACAAAGCCAATTTTGCTGCTAGATGCAAATTGGTCGCATCATGCTTCTTTTGGCTCAATCCATGGGAGCCGGCAGGCAAATCCATCCCCCTCCAAAGGCCACCTCATAAGGCCTGTTATCCTTGTCTTGCCGTGTCAGGGACAGTCAAGGCAACCGGGCCACAACCATCCAAACCCTGGCTCTGTGATTTCCCAAATCACACATTTTGCATATGACTGCAATGCCAGTCTGATGCCGACCATTGCTGCTTTTCAAACCTCTGATGTACCCTCCGTGGGCCAACCAAGAGGTAAGAACTCTCATGCCACATATGACCCTGTGTTACATGACTATGCTTTGCCCATTAGCTTTGTTCCTATCTACCAACTCCATTGGCCTCTGCCACAGAATTACCTCCTACTCCACTTGCCCCATAAGGCTACTAACAGCTATGCCCCTCTTTTCTCTGTCACCCCTATCTCAGTATCTCCCAAGGATACCATTTACATACCACCCTGTCCGTTCCTGCCTCTGGCGACTTTCTCAATACACTCTGGTGACTGTGCAAAATCAACTGCTACGAGTACGCCCATGCTGTATCCTATACCCACTGGGCTACATATATCGCCCACCCACTTCCTGCCATCTGCCTCAGCAGTTCTACGTTCTTGAGACTGCTCGGTATCAAATTGCCTTGCTCTGCCCTGCGATGTGCAAGATTTGCTATTATTGAATCTCCCAACCTGGTCACCATGCTTCCTAAGCCTACAGCCTTCCTGCCACCTTCCTTCCCTTTCTCACCACTGCTCAACACACCTTCACAACTCTCTGAACCCTCTCCTCCTCCTAGTGCCTTACACCTAGGGTACTTACTTGCCTAAACCTACCTTATTCCTCCCTAATCGTAATGGGACCTCCAACCAGACTAACAGTAAGCCCATCTCTTGGCCTTCCCCCATCCCGGCTTGCCACCCTCCACTCCCAAACACGCTGCTTCGCCTGCCGAGGATGTACGAAATTCACTGTAAACCCCTCTCCTCCTTCCTATCCCCTACTGGGCCACCAGGGATTACCTAATCTGCATTCCAGAACAACCCTGATCTCCACAGATATCCAAGGCTTTGCTTACCCAGTAGCAGCTGAGTCCAGACAACATAGACTATCCAGCTGGACTATGCAACCCTTACTCTCCCACCGCCTCTCGCTACTATCCCCCCCATCACTCTGGTGCCTATCACCCTGACCAATCAAGATGTTCCCCTCAACTGCACGCTCATTAATATACCCTCCTTGGGAGCTCATGCCCTAGAGGTCCATGACCTCATAACTGACCACCATTTCGACTTACTTGCAATGACAGAATCTAGGCTCCATAGTGCCTCTGGCCCTATGCTCAGCCTCGTCATTCACCCTAACTATTTAATTTATAGGGCTGACCGCACTAAAGCCATAGGTAGTGGGGTTGCTCTTATCACTAAATTGTCTCTTCATATTCGCACCTGCCCTATTCCTTCCATCATGGGGTACTGCACTGCTAATGAAGCTTAAGACCAACCCCCAGACATCTCACAACAATCGCCAACCTAAATCTAACAACACCCCTGAATCTGACATCCCCCTCCTTATCACACCCTTTCTCAAACTAGCAACCACATGTATAATGCTAGGTGACTTCATCCTGCGTTACAATGATCCTGCAATCACAAAGCCACATCCTTCATCCAAGCGCTCCAGGAAATGAATATTACACAACTTGTCTCTGCCCCCAACCATGCCAAAGGACAAATACCAGATTGGATAATGAAAACAAACACATTCATTGATATCTCACACAGCCCAGTGCCCTGGTCTGATCACCACCTTGTTGAATTCAAACTTCTTCATGCCAAACTCACTCCTAGCACGCCTCCAGTGCTGAATCAGATTCTGTCCAGAAGCACACGGAAACTCTCTCACAAAACCCTTAAGCCCACCTTACTCTCACTCCTTGCAGCCCCTTTATCCAATACCAAGAGTCCTGCTGTCCTCTTAGCCCACTACCACCAGAGCCTTCTCTCAATGCTAGACCAACATGCCCCACTTAAAAGCAAGACCTTGAAACCCTTCAAGCCCACCAACATCTGGTTCACAGATGAGCTGGTTATTCTCCTTAGAAAGAAAAGAGCTCTTGAACATCTCCACAAGAAGCACCCCACCTCTATTAATGTCTCAAACCTTGCCAATGCTACCAAGGTCTATAAGTCAGCAATTATCTCAACCAAAGCCTCCTCTTATGACAACAGAATAGCTAATGCCAGCTCCAACACCAATGGATTATTCTGCGCAAACTGGAAAACCCGGGTTCGCCTAATACTCAGACCAAACCAGACAAAGTGTGGTGTACCACCATTCAAAAACAAGAAGGGGCGAGGCGCACACTCCAGTTCCTAGCCGATACATTACCTGAAAAAAAGTTACTGGGTTGAATCCCAAAGTGTCCAGCACATTCACAGGGTTAAATCCCAATTGCTGCCAAATATTCACAGGGTTGATTCCCTTCTTGCACTGCTGTTCTCTTCCTAGTGCTTTCGTGTCGCCAACACTCTTCAGGGAGGCTGAGTTGCCTTTCTGTTTAGGTGAATAGAATATAATTGCTGATGCAGTCTCTAGGAATTGTGGTAGCTGTAGTGAAACCGTTTTAACATTTCAGGTGACCAGGAAAAGACTCCCCTCCAAAAACACACATCTTACCCTTGATAGGGGGAGGGGGGAAACTATAATTATATCTCTCCAATGTAGAGCATAACAACCGCGGTTCTGCAGCTTCTGGAGTCCGGATCTCCACAAAATACATGAAAAATCAAGAAGGGGCGAGGCGCGCACTCCAGGTCCTAGCCAATATATTACCTCAAAAAAAGTTACTGGGTTAAATCCCAAAGTGTCTAGAACATTCAAAGGGTTAAATCCCAATTGCTTCCAAAATGTTCACAGGGGTGACTCCCTTCTAGCACTGCTGTTCTCCTCCTAGCACTTTTGTGTCGCCAACACTCTTCAGGGAGGCTGAGTTGCCTTTCTGTTCAGGTGAATCCAATATCATTGCTGTTGCAGTCTCTGGGAATTGTGGTAGCTGTAGTGAAACTGTTTTAACAATTCAGGTGACCAGGAAAAGACTCTCCTCCAAAAACACACATCTTACGCTTGATAGGGGGAGGGGGAAATCCATAATTATGGCTCTCCAATGTAGGGCAAACAACCCCGGTGCTGCAGCCTCTGGAGTCCGGATCTCCACAAAATACATGAAAAATCAAGAAGGGGAGAGGTGCGCACTCCAGTTCCTAGCCAATATATTACCCTAAAAAAAAAAATGGGTTGAATCCCAAAGTGTCCAGTACATTCACAGGTTTAAATCCCAATTGCTGCCAAAATGTTCACAGGGTTGATTCCCTTCTTGCACTGCTGTTCTCCTCCTAGAGCTTTTGTATCGCCAACATTCTTCAGGGAGGCTGAGTTGCCTTTCTGTTCAGGTGAATCCAATATAATTGCTGGTGCAGTTTCTAGGAATTGTGGTAGCTGTAGTGAAACCGTTTTAACAATTCAGGTGACCAGGAAAAAACTCCCCTCCAAAAACACACATCTTACGCTTGATAGGGGGAGGGGGAAATCCATAATTATGGCTCTCCAATGTAGGGCATAACAACCCTAGTGCTGAAGCCTCTGGAGTCTGAATATCCACAAAATACATGAAAAAACAAGAAGAGGCGAGGCGCGCACTCCAGTTCCTAGCCAAAATATTACCTGAAAAAAAGTTACTGAGTTAAATCCCAAAGTGTCCAGTACATTCACAGAGTTAAATTCCAATTGCTGACACCATTCAAGACACCTTTTCTGATAAAAAAAAAATTGATCAGTTACGCACCCCATTCAAAACATCATTGTACCCTGCAGTTTCCACCAACTACAGGCCCATTACAATAGTGGCATTCCTGCTCAAAATACTAAATCATATTGCATACTCCAAGTTCAACAATTCCTCGAATATTATTCACTCCTTGGTGCCAGACAGTGAGGTTTCCAACCGAAACATAGAACTGAAATAGCCCTCCTAGATCTGAAAATGCAGCTAGACAGTATCCGGGACATTTGTAGCCTAGTCACCCTCCTCTTCTTGGACCTCTCAGCTGCCATCGACTTGGTTGACCACTAACTGCTCTGCCAAAATCTCTCCTCTTTCTTCCACTTCCCTACGGATGCTGTCACCTGGATCAAATCCTTCCTTAGTGGTCGGAACGTCTAGAGTTTTCATTGATAATCATTCAGCTGACCCTAACCTCATGCCTCTCAGTGTTCCACAAGGTTCATGCTTGTCCCCCACACTCTACAACACCTACACCAAACCTCTCTTTGACATTCTTCATACTCTGGGTATCATCTATACCAACTTTGTGGACGACACTCAATTTCTCCTCCTCATCTCTGGAAACCACATTAACAACACCTGCACCATCAACAATCCTTTAAGCACCATGCAGAACTGGATGACTACCCATGAGATGACTTAATAATGAGAAGACAGAGTTACTTATTTTTGGTTCACCCTATTGCCAAACCTCTCTTGACATCCTCCTATTCATCCTTCCTCACCTATGGCACCGCCATACTTGTTCTCAAGCCTGCCAAAACCCTTGGGGTCCACCTTGATGCAGAATTATTTATTTCTAGGCACATCAATTCTCTTGGTTCTTCCATAGCCCACACAGCTAAGCTCATTTCCCTAAGTAGACAATATCTGACCCCTAACAACTGCCTCAAGAGTCATTATATTGAGCAAACTGGAATACTGCAATGTGCTCTGTGTGTGCGAGTTTGAGTCTCTGCAGGTCTGACCACATCTCTGCAACGCGTCGTGAGGTACACTGGCTACTGATAAAAGCCTGGATTGACTTTAAAACCCTGTCTATCATGCACCGTTAAATCCATAAAGAAGTCACCCAGTACTTGAACAATTGCTTCACAAGGAAACAGCATGGTCACTCCTTTTGCTCTTCTAACCATTTCACCCTGGCTGTCCTATGCTTCAAACTTGCCCGGGCTGGCGGTGTGAGCTTCAGCATCACGGCTCCATTCCTCACGAACTCACTTCCATTGCATATTAGAAATGTACGCTCTTACACAGCCTGCAAGAGACCTTTGAAAACTTGGCTGTTCGACAAGAAGCCCGGATTGACTTTAAAACCCTGTTTATCATGCACCGTTAAATCCATAAAGAAGTCACCCAGTACTTGAACAATTGCTTCACAAGGAAAGAGCTTGTCACTCCTTCTGCTCTTCTAACCATTTCACCCTGGCTGTCCTATGCTTCAAACTTGCCAGGGCTGGCGGTGTGAGCTTCAGCATCACGGCTCCATTCCTCTGGAACTCACTTCCATTGCATATTAGAAATGTACGCTCTTACACAGCCTGCAAGAGACCTTTGAAAACTTGGCTGTTCGACAAGAAGCCCGGATTGACTTTAAAACCCTGTTTATCATGCACTGTTAAATCCATAAAGAAGTCACCCAGTACTTGAACAATTGCTTCACAAGGAAACAGCATGGTCACTCCTTCTGCTCTTCTAACCATTTCACCCCGGCTGTCCTATGCTTCAAACTTGCCAGGGCTGGCGGTGTGAGCTTCAGCATCACGGCTCTATTCCTCTGGAACTCACTTCCATTGCATATTAGAAATGTACGCTCTTACACAGCCTGCAAGAGACCTTTGAATATTTGACTGTTCGACAAGAAGCCCGGATTGACTTTAAAACCCTGTTTATCATGCACTGTTAAATCCATAAAGAAGTCACCCAGTACTTGAACAATTGCTTCACAAGGAAACAGCATGGTCACTCCTTCTGCTCTTCTAACCATTTCACCCTGGCTGTCCTATGCTTCAAACTTGCCAGGGCTGGCGGTGTGAGCTTCAGCATCACGGCTCCATTCCTCTGGAACTCACTTCCATTGCATATTAGAAATGTACGCTCTTACACAGCCTGCAAGAGACCTTTGAAAACTTGGCTGTTCGACAAGTATAACTAACATTTCGCTGAATCTGCTGCACTGCATGACTGCCCTTACTACCTTGATTGTCTGTTGCGCTTTTACCATGTTCCTTCTGTGTAAACACTGTGATACCCACTGTACCTTTGTTGATTATGTGTTTTAGTTTGCAATCATAGCACTTAGAATCAGGATATAACAGGTTTCCGGAAGGTGGATTTTGTTTATTTGGTAAGACATCCTGACCAGCACTGCTTTAGTCTCCTTTCTTTTCTGTAAGAGTAGGACCGAGAAACATAGGGACAGCTTAGATTTTTGGTAATCAAATAAAATAACTATTTAACCCAAAGTGCCAACCTGTCCATCTCCCAATTCTGACTTACCACAGAAAAACAACTGCCACATCATTATGAAATATACAATGCAATGGTTATACCCTGTCTACAACTGCAACAGTGTGTTGCATACACACTCTGTGCAACAAGTCACAGCCTCAACGTGAACACTGCCCTGTTGCACTGTTTGTGAAAGCTGGTTTTTCTTAAATAGCACTTTCCACTAGATATCACTTGCATGTGTGTTCCAGATGCTTACCTCAGGTGTGCATGCATGTTCAGTCCACCCCCACATTTGCCTCCATAGCAGAGGATGCTGCAGTCAGTTTATGCGGCTGTTGAAGTGCAAGGCAGTCTGTTCATACATACAGTTCCATGGAGATCCGCATTCTCACCAACTCTGTGAGAGATCGATAGAATGTGCAACTTGCTGTCATGGTATAACCATAAATGTTGATCTATGAGAGGAAAATGCACATCAGGAGAATCTTTACCCACATTTGGAGGTCATTGAATTAAGTGAATGCTACTTTGTTCACCCATGTGTGCATGTGGCACGATGTGTGTGGTGAGGGAAATGCTCATATACTACTGCACATACAGTACAATTAAAATCCCATGTCACACAGTGTCTCAAGGGTGTCCATGGGGATTACTGGGATGAAAACATTATTTTGTCTTGAAGATATAGACTTGTCAGAGTGTGAAAAATGTATTTAACTCCTACCAAATTGCAATTGATCCTTGATAGACATGGACATGGAAGACAGTGTGGGCCTCATTACGAGTTTGGCGGTTGCTGTGCCCTTAAAAAGTGCACGGCTACCGCCAAACTCGCTACCGGCACCCGCGAATGGGCCATTACCGGCCCATTATGAGTTGAACGGGCTGGTAATTGCCCATTTGCGGGTGTGGGTATGGCCAGGCTTCCGATCCCCATTCTGCCTCGTGGGGAGCATGGTTGCACCGGCACCGTTTATAATGGTGCCGGTGCAATCACGAGTTCTGTTTGCGGGTGCCGCTCTGCACGCCTGGTCTAAACAGGCATGCAGAGCGGCACCCACAATCAGAACTCGTAATGTGGCGGTATGGTAACAACAGCGCCAGTAGCACTACCAGCACCATTGTTGCCTTACGGCCACATTCGTAATGAGGCCCAGTGAGGAAGTTTGTGTTTAGCCTAGCCACATACCGTGGGGTACCTAACTGACAGAGTTCCACATTTTAACACTGATGGACCTTCTGCATCAATGAAATAAAGTAGAAGAGTTGGTTTTAGTATTTGAAAGTGGGAAGCACATGAGGGTGGATGTGTAAGCACCACAGTGAAAGGACCTCATTACAAGTTTGCCAGTCCGGAAACAACAGTGCTGGTAAGCTTACCGGCACCGTTGTTTCAGGAGCAACAAACTACGGGTCTGCTTGACGGAGCCGCAGTTCACGACAGATCATACCCTGCCAGACACAGCGGCTATGGTAATCAGTCCGTCATGGAAGCACCGGCACCGTTATTAACGGTGCCGGTGCTTCCATGTGCCCCATTCCCATAGATGGGGAATTACAATTTACCAGCGCCTGACTTTCCGGACCACCAGGGTTGCAAGTCAGTAACACCGGCAGGGTTACCACCGGACTTGAAATGAGGCCCAATGAGGGCTATGACTATCCACATCTTCCATGGGCAGGAACAACATAATGATGTAGGTGATGTGGATTAGCATCTGTATCAGTGGGCGATGTTGTGTGACATACAGATGTCAATCATGATAGGATCCAAGTTGTCTGTGGAGATTACCTTGACAACTGTGCATGCATATTCTGTAGGTTACTGCATGTAGGGAAGCAACAGCCCGCATGTACTGGTGACAGGTGAACATGAAATGTGTTCCATCGTGATGTAAGTGATTTTTGCACAAGGACATGTCCATGATGGTGTCTAAGAGTAGGACGTACACAAACTGTGCATATGTCCTGTCCGGATTGCAGCAACAGAGAGGGTGATTGAAAACAATATACAGGACTCACCTAATCCATGCATCGCTAGTCATATACATTGGCAAACTCGTATTCCTAAATTGCACACACATTAAGCCTACAGCAATAATTAAGCACTACCCTTAGGGTGCCTGGCAAAGGGTGAACCGTGAGAACAAGGAAAGGAAGTGTCATGTCAGTACAAGTGTGTTTGACACAATTCGCTTCCCAATCAACTACTTCCACCAGTTGTTCAACAGTGCAATGACACTTAGTTACCATAACAAGCAATTGAACTCCTTCTAGGTGCACATTGCAAGAAAACAGGAAATACATTACCACCAATAAGCACACAATTTCAAACACCATTCCCACGTCTGAGCTAATCCAAGAACATTGTACGTCCACTTATTGCTCCACACCCATTAATGCTTCTCATTCCACTCTCTAAGGCTTCAGGTAGACCACTGGTAAACAACAGATAGGAGTACAAAATGTTGCATTTTGTCCCTTGTTACATCAGAAAACTGAAATAAAGACAAACACCCATCATCCAACGTCTAACACAGCTCATCATCTAAATTGGAAGTAATATCTAGAAGCCGGTTGGACTAAGATCATAAGCCACCTCAATTACAACAAATGCATCCTGTCATCACTACAACTCTGCCAAAGCAAGTACACATTCATATTTACATGAGACACATTCAGGTGTGAACAAAAGGAACACAGCCCTTTCAAGTCCTTGACCACAAAGCCTGCAACCCCCTTACTATTAACATCCCACTCCCCCAAAACATTATACCTATCATGAAAGAAACCCAAACCATCATCCTCAAATAATGTATCTTCCACGATGCCCAGGCACATCCTTCTACCAATAGAAATTCAATATGACAATGTGTCTCATTCAACCCAGCTACATTGCTGGCTTCTATGCATTGTCCTTGCACCCTGAATGCCAACAGTCATCAAAGGTTTATTACTGACACCCTTGCAATGCTCCCTTGCCTACTAGCAACATCAATGTTCACATGGCCATATGAGCAAGTCAGTCAAAGTAAGTGCACCTTGCCTTCCTCATTGAAGGTCCACCATGAATTAACAAATGCAAACATTGAAAGTATAATTGTCATTCTTATCACGGCCATATACAGTAAACACCCAGCGTGAGAAATCTGAGGGTATCCTCACACCTGCTCCCCTTGGATCATCTTCTCAGGTGGCCAGGGAAAGGCCATCACTTTTGGATCATGACCCTGGTAGTGGAGATGCGAGACAGGATCACCTGTGTCGAGGTATCGCCCCTTTCCTGGTGAGAACCAACCATACATCCCCCTGCCTTTATATGCTGTTGTAACCCCCTGATTTTTCCCACTAAGACCATTATAGTACTGAGCCGAGGAAGAGGTGACTAGGAATAGTGCACACTAACATGCTATTTCACCACACCAGTACTGAGATGAGGAGGAGGCCTGAGGACTGTTATGAGGGTCAGGCATGTAACAATACCCATGGTCAGGCAATGAGAATCAAGAGCCTTGGGTTGGAGGAGGCAGTGGGAATATGGGGTCCTAGTTGGCCAGATCACATTCATCTAGGCAAACTAGGTCCCCATATGCCCACTGCCACCTCCGACCCGAAGTCAAACACTCAAAAGCAGGAGGCACAATCTTCCCATTCATCGCAGCCAAACCGCATAACTCCCTGCTGCCCTCCCTTAGGGCTGAATCCTCTTAGTTTGCTTTTCGAAAAGCCTTGAAAACATGTCTGTTTAGTTATAATCCATCACACTCACTTTCCAATAGTTGGTTCCATGTCTAAGTAATCCATACAACTCACATTGTCCAACTCATTGGCAGCTGGTGCCCTCTGTACTGTAAGTAACTGGATTCCATCAGCTCCTCGATGCCTACGGGCTGTTTGTGCACTTTACAAGTGAAATAAATAAATAAATAAGAGCTCACACCTGCAATCTATTTATTGAATGGTTGCAGGTGTATAAAAGAAGAAGAAAGCAGCAAAAAGAGAACCAGCTGGGCAGGAGATTCTGTCAATTCGAGTTGGAGCAGGCAGAGTGTGGGCTGGTGAAAAGGTCGCTGACTGCAGAGAAGCCAGAAAGACGCAGGGGCTGGAGCAGGCAGAAAGAGGGTCTGGATCAGAGCAGAGACTATTGCCGTGCATTCCCCATTGGGAGTGGGGAACACAGAGAAGCTGCCGAATGCTGCCGATAGATCTGGATCAAGCAATCACTGTTCGTCAGATCTCTGCGGTAGAGAGAGTGGAGCCATCGAGAACTCAAGAATGAAGTCAAGGCACCCAGAGGAGCAGCCACACACCAGTGAGTGACAGGGAAGCCTCACTCAGACCGGGGCACTCCAGGGGCATGGTGTCTGTAATGGCTGATGCCAGTCAATTGCAAGTCTATGCAAAAGAGGTCTGGGGACCCAAACTGAAATAATGAATACCAAACAAGTTGTCAAGCATGTAATGGAGTTTTGAATGGTATGGAAAAGTGGTCTGGAGACCCAATATGAAATATTGAATACCAAACAAGTTGTCAAGAACGTAATGAAATTTGAATTTTGAACAAAGGAAAAGATATGAGAATATAAATTGAATGAAACAGAAAGTAATGTGCATTTGTGAACAAAGTGAATTTAAAGAAACAGCAATTGCGAACAATGTGAAACAAACAAAAAGCAAAACACTATTGGATAGTGTGTAAGCAAAGTGGTTACCAGGAGAAATACCACAAAGGAAGGTGTGCGAGAGTCACATGTTGATAAAGGCAAGACATTTTCTAACCTTGATGCTAATCTCCCCTCTGTCCTCATCTTACTTGATCTCTCTCTTCTGCCTGTGACACGGTCAACCATGCCATCCTGCTCAACTGCCTCTGTGAAAACCTGGGTATCACTGATCGGGCCTTGGCCTGGCTGACTTCTTTCCTCTTGGACCGACCCTCCCAGGTCCAACTTGGGTCCTTCCTCTCCTTTATCTCCCTCTCTACCTGTGGTGTTCCCCATGGGTCTAACCTCCCTCCCTGATTGTTCAACCAATACTTGGCACCTCTCGCCCACCCCATTGCTGCTCTCTGCCTCAACTTTCAGTGCTATTCAGACAACACTTACCTAGCTTTCAGGCTCCCCTCTGCCACCTCTTCTTTCATCTAAGATTTTCTGTCTGCAATCCAGGAGTGGTGTGCCACCAATGATATCTGCCTGAATGCCAGTAAGACCGAGATCCTCCTCATTGGCACACCTGCACCCTCTTTTCCTGCCACTCTCTGGAGGCTGGCTCGCTCTGGAACAGTCTCCCTGCCTCTGCCTCTCTGAAATATGAGCAGGACCATCTCTGGTTCCCGAAGGATCTCAAGACTTGCATCTTTGCTTCTGCTTTTCTCTTCCTCTTCCCTGCTGATCTCCTGTCTGATACTGCACTGGTCACCTTGCTACCCTCTGAACTTTGGGCCCAAGTCCCTGCCCACCGAGATGCACACAAGTACTGCCTCCTGGCAACCCTTGCAATTGGGTCTGTATCTGCAACCCTACAGTCCCCTTACCTGCACTTATCAGACCCTTGTTGTCTACAATTAACCCTTGCAGTGCCACCTGCTGGCCACACTACTTGTTTTTTTGTTTTGATCCTGTGTCCTGCACTTGCTCCTCCTCCCCTTCCCCTGGAACTTTCTCCCATCTCTCTCCACTGCACTGTGCAATCTCAATATCACGTGCCCTAGTAAGATTGCTGTCTTGTCCTCCCTTTGTTTCCGCTCCCTTGCCTCATCGAGCCTTGAAAGACTTGTGTATAGGCACGTTATAAATGTCATATCATATCATATCATAAGCCACTAAAGTGAACCAGAAGTATATTTGGATTTGTGACATAGACACAGAAAGGAATCCTGTATTGTCAAGGAAGTCCTAGGAGAAAGAATGAACTGTTGTAAAGTGGCAAGGGTTTATCGGTTGCATTACCTGTGATGGGTGACCGTGTGGTCCGACAACTGTGCCTAGACAGAGGATGCCTTTCTTGGACAAAAGCAAGAGAAGTGTCGAGGCTAAGGCTGGTCCTCCTAATATTGTTCAAATGACAGAAAGAGAAGGCAAACTAAACAAGTGAATGTGACTGTAAATTTGAAACATGTGGAAGGGAACCCTGAGGACATTTTGTATGAACTGTCTCGAACTTGGGAAAGGGAGCTAAGAGCAAACCAGGAGCTGGCAGTAGCTCAGAACTTTAGTTTGAACACTGTTTCCTTGGCTAATGACATCCCTACACATTGTTTAGCTTTATTTTATTTATTTTATTTATTTTTATGTATCTATTACATTTGTTACATGACCAGACCCTGGGGTATCACAGGATGGTTACAGACATCTTTGGCATTAATATTCATGTAATAACATGGATGGACAGTATTACACGTGGTATTGCATAGATATTTTATTTTAGATTAACAGTACAGGCATCAAGCATATTTCCATTTTGTAGATTGGGCATCCATACGGAAATCCATTTTGTAGACCTGAGGAGGCTGACTAATGTTGGCTATATTGTCAGTTTACTAACATTGGTTAAACAACCAGGTTTTTATTCGTTTTTTGAAGCCATGGAGAGATTCCTCCTTTTTAATAATAAGAGGGAGGGAGTTCCAATGTTTGGGTGCCAGAACTTGAAGCTGCTAGCCCCAGCTCTAGCTTTTTTGTATCTAGGAATTGCAAGGAATCAGGTTATTGCTAGATTTCAACGATCTGATAGATTCTTTTTTATTTATGGCGTTGTTCATGTAGATATGGGCTTTTCTGGAGAGGCATTTGTAGGTGACACATAATGTTTTAAAGATGATTCTCGCTTTACTAGGCAGCCAGTGAGTCTCTCTCCTAATATTGGAGATATGGTCTGACTTTGTTATTCCTACGGCTGCCCGTAATGCTTTATTTTGCATTAGTTGTAATTTACTTAGGTTGGTATTGGAGGTCCATAGTAAAAGTGCATTACAGTAATCCAACTTTGACAGGATCAGGGCCCTGGCCAGGGTAATGCAGTTAGTGGGTGTGAGAAACTGACGGCTTAAAGCAATTAGTTTAGAGGTATGTGATGTGGAAGATGAGCTTGAACATATATGTTTGGCCATGGTGAAATTGGCATCTAGGTAAACTCCTAAAGTACCGCAATCAATGTGCCATCAATGTTGATTGAGGAATAGTCTGAATGGTGGGCACCTATTTTGGTTTGGGATCCGACAATGAGAATCTCTGTCTTCTCATCGCTAAGGCAGAGGCTGTTCAGAGCCATACAGTTTTGGATTATAGCATAGATTTTGTTAATGGTCAGAGTATCCTGGTCATAGTTCCCTAAAATTGGTATGAGGATCTGGATGTCATCTGCAAAGTTAGTGTAGATGACACCCATATCATGTAATGCCGAATAGAGAAGCTTTGTGTACGCTTTGTAGACGGTAGGTGAAAGACATGACCCTTGGGATACCCCGATGGGGACTGGTATGGGATCAGCATCTTCTTTACCTATGGATACTCTAGATGTGCATTCGGAAAGAAAGGATTTCACCCAAAGGGTCACATCTTTAGATAGATTGAAGTCATTAGCTAGGGTGGTGCCCAGTTTATAATGATCCACAAGAACAAACGCTGCAGAGAGGTATAACAACAGAAGTATGCAGAGTTTCCTGGAGCCCCCGATAGTATCCATCTGGATTTTCAAGTCCAGGAGAGCCGTTTCCGTGCTATGGTTAAGCCTACATCCAGATTGTCTGGCTCCAAGGAGCTGGTTTTGTTTGAAGTGGGCTTGGATTTGTGTGTATGCAATTGTATCTATGATTTTGAGCAAGAACGGGACCGTGGTTATAGGTCGGTAGTTTGTGGGCACGGTTGGGTCAAGAGTTTTTTTTTTTTTAGATGCCGGGTGACCTAACCTTTTTTGATACTGGCTGGAACTGTATTTGTGCTAAAAGAAGCATTGACAAGGTTAGTTATTGTAGGGGTGAGGATGGGTGCACATAATTTAATTAAGTGGACTGAGAAGTTGTCTCCTTTGCAGTTAGAAGATTTTAGTTTGGAGATAGTGATGGTCACTAATTCCTGGGTGACTGGGGTGAAGAGGAATAGTACGTTGGCATTATCATTTGGTTTTGTGAGGGTGTTATTAGCGGCATTTTTTCCAGCTAGTATTTGTCTTTTATTGATTATTTTGTTTTGTAACAAAACGATTTTGGAAGCTAAAGCGTCTTGAATGGTGATGCACCATTCTTTGCTGTAGTTTGCAGGGGCAGTGGCTGGGGTGGGGTTTTCCAGTTCTTTGAGGATGGAAAAAAGCTCTTTAGAGTCGGATGAAGTGTTCCTAAGGCGAGTGTTATATGCATTAGCTTTGTGGGCAATAATTGCTGCTTTGTAAGTTTCATTTGCAGCTTTAAAGGCATTTTCAGAGTCTGTAGTAGGATGTTTTTTAAAGATGTGTTCAAGAGAACATTTAGTTCGCCTTAGCGATACTAACTCTTTGTTGAACCAGAATCATGCTCTTTTATCTGCACGTCGCATTTTAGTTGTTAAGGGTGCTGCCGCATCTATGGTATTCGTAAGGCAGTTGTGGTAGGTATCTGCAAAGAGGTATGGGTTGTCGCTACTGACCAAATGAGATGCTAGGGCTTTGGTAAGGAGGGGGGCTAGATTCTCAGATGTGAGCTTACGCATGTTTCTAGCTTCATAGCTGTCCATGGTTTTTGTTTTAGGAGGGCATGTCTCATTGCATGTAAGGGTGCATTTTATACTGTGGTGGTCCATCCAATCAAGGGGTGTAATTGACTCAATAGTTAACTTAGTGTTGAGTGATAGAATCCAATCCAATGTTCCACCCTTAATTTTGGTGGAGGCATTCACAAGTTGAGTGAAATTCATATCTTTAAGAGCTGAGTGGAGGGCTTCTGCTTTATGGTCTTGGTTGTCATTGATGCCTAGATTCAAGTCACCAAGGATAATGCATTTAGTATTAGGTTTAATGAGCGGGGCTAGTAGCAAGGGTATATCTAAGTCTTAATGGGTGTTGGTGTTGGGCGATCTGTAGATCACCACTAAGGTGATGGTGGTTTTCTTATTCACTGCGAATTTGACCAGGAGGAGTTTGTAGTCTGCTATGTCGTAGAAGGAGCAAGATCTCAATTATAAATTGGTTTTAGCTATAATGGCTACCCCACCTCCTTGAGTATTAGATCTAACTGCCCTAAGGATAGTGTATTCTTGGGGGATTGTGAGAGCTAGCAGTGGTCCAGAGGCTTGGTTTAGCAAGGATTCTGTGATTACTAGGAGGTCCAATTGTTGTTCAATGATGGGGTGATGCATTTCAATGGCATGGGCTCCTAAGCACCATGCATTGATAAGGGCACCTTTAAGATTCATTGAAAGCTCAGAATCTGATGCATAGAGATGGTACAAGTCTGAGCATGTGGGATGCTAGGAGATTGTTTGGTGATCACTACCGTGGTTGTCTTATGCTTATTGTTGTAGCGGTAGGCTTGCGGCTTGAGCTGAAGGGGCGCGATTGTAGCTGGGTTATGGTAGTCGGGACGTATTTTGGTGCATGACCTCAGGCGATAAAGTCTAGTGTTGCCCTGAATGGGATGAGTATGATAGGCATCTGTAGTATTTGGTATGTCATTAGGAACTGTCAAATATTGGATGCTGGTGGGCTCTGGACTAATAGTACTTCTATTGGCACTAGAGGTGTATGCATAGTATTGGATGGGCAGAAATGGTAACATGGAGGGTAGGAATGGGGTAGGCAGGGCATGGGATGATGTCGGTAGCATTCCAGTCTAGTGAGGCCATTTCTATAACTGATGAAAGAGTTACCCTAACATGGTGGCGAATAACCAGCCTAACATGACTATGTTCTACATAGGAATGGTGAAGGTAGTACAGGCACATCTATCAGCAGAGGTCCCTTAAAGAGTAAGCCACTATACAATACTAAGAGCAAGATATGGACTTGGTCATTTTAGCATTTCATTTTGGTGAGAGGCGAGGAAGCATGCAGTACATTTCTCATTGCTCATAGAGTGGGCTTAATACACCTTAGTGTAAAAAGGTCTAACATGGTGTGTTTAGGAAAGCACAATTAACATGAGGGAGATATAGGTGTGGCTGATTGCTCAAAGATACGACAAACAACTTTTTTAAATTAGTGTCTATGGTGAGCTGGGCATGATTGGTGCAGCCTAGTACAAATTGAGTCAACATGGAAACATGCAGCAGTATACATTACAAATTAGCAACAGTGGTAATCATTGAGAAGTGTGGCCTAGTGCAAATCAAATTGGCATGGAATTATGAAAAACAATAAGCAGGAACATGTATTCGGGTCAAGAATATGTTTATTATGAACATGGCACCTCATTTTGGGTGCCAAGTGTACTACAGCAGCCCCACGTTTACTCTTGGGTGGGGCTGCTGCTATTGGTTTGCCTTGCACGTGCTGAATCTCTGGGAGTGTCAGGGTGTGGTAGGCAAGCCAGGCCTAGTAGGCGTGCCCACAATCGCACCTATATAAGCTGCTCCAATCCCCGAGGCTTTGTGTCATTCTGCACATACATGCAGCGTAACAATCACCGCCGCCTGGGTTAAACCTACCTTTGGAAATCCTGATACCTGTCTCCATACTTACCATCTGAGGAACCTGCTCTCACCTGTGCACGTCTTCAAATCTTCCGGAATGCTGACATCTTCATCTTGGCACCGCAGCTCACCTTCAAACCTTCCGGAACGCTGAAATCTTCACCTTGGTACCGCAGCTCATCTTCAAATCTTCCGGGACTCTGAAACCTTCATCTTGACACCGCAGCATGACACACTCCAACCGCGACCGCAGCACCTGCAAGTAAAAACAAAAGGCAAGGTTGAACACTAAACGGACATTAAGTTTAAGGTTGTGCTACAACCAAACTTTGTGCTTTTCCTTAAGCCATCACTCACCTGTTGTCGGACATTACGGTTTGATCCATCTTTCTACCGGCCGTGCTCCGCGACTACACAGCTGATTTTGGGCCGCATTTCCACCTATTGGGATGAAAACAGAATGGAAAATGTTATTCAGGAATTAACAACACTATTGAGAGCAATAATAACAAGACAGAAAACAGAAAGGGGAGAAGACAAGAGACAATGAGAGACACTTACCATCAACCAGCATAGTCGCAGCTGGACTAGACTATCACTTACCAGGGATCAGTGAAGGAACTAGATCCCATCAACAAGCGCTCCTGCCCGAAGTAGCAGGATGGAGAGCTCATCATCAATAATTAACAGGTGAGCCTTATGGGCCGATACATGCCCACAGAAATCGCACCTTGGGTTGAAGGGTTAGAGAGGTACAACAGTCACCGACCAGCGCACTCACGTTTTCTCATATCGACGCAGGAGCTGTGTTACCAATTATCGCTGTCCACAGTTTATCAGCCGGGGAGAGACCTGACGGGGGTGCTCTAACTCCTGGGAGGGCTGCAACCGTGCCCCAACACCTTTGCAGAGACCAAGTGAGCATAACAGATATTTTGTACGAGGTGAAATAAGCTGACCAATGACCAACAGACACCTTATACTTTCTTTATTCCAAAACCTTGCGCGAGACAAAAACGTGATCCGCATGAAACGATCCCTCAAGTGGCCACTGAAACTTCTTTTGAACCTCCATAAAAAGTCCACACTTTGAAATATTGACATGGAAATGCCCTATCTGTTGCAGGAATAAGTCATGTTGTGGAAAGCTTGAAGACGGTTGATAAGACTTGAAATGAAAGAGCGTGGAGACTCAAAGGGAGGGTGGCCCACAAGAACTGCAGACCAATAGGGGTAGTGCAAAAAGCCTCCCGACAACTGGTATTTAACGGTGGTGACAGCTTAAAGACAAACCGGGGAGGTGGTACATGAAGGGGTATAGGAGAAAGCAAGGATTGGTAGAGTTTGCTGAATTTAAAGATAAAGTCAGACACGATGTACCAAAGGAACCTTTTCTGGGTGCCTCAGCAATATCATTTGACACTTACCTATCAAGTGGCTGAAGTCCATCCACATCGCCTATTTAGCAGAATCTAGAACACACATATAGACGCAAGGCTCTGAGTATTGTGGTCAGTAAATCAATGAACGTGGTAGGCCAATCACGCAAACTTAGTATATGCAGGAAATATTTTCTTGTCAATCACAGACCATGTCTGTAAGAAAAGCATATAGGTATTTCTCTATATGTTTTCTGTAGCCTTGACAGGGCGTCAGTGAAAAATACAAAAATTAATTTTGACACTTCACACAATAATCAAGAAAATAAACAAAAAGGGGGTCATTACGAGTTTGGAGGTAGCACCATGGCTGCCTCCAAACCCTTGTTTGGGTCCATGGTGTCGGAATGGAGACTTAACGGGACATTCCGAACTATGCGGACCCGCTATGTCCCCATTCCGAAAACCATTCCCCATTCCCATTCAAGCCCCCATAGGGCTCGAATGGGAATGGGTAAGGAGCTAATAACGGGCCTGCAAATAGCGGCCCCGTTATTAGCTCCTTGGTCCCTGAGCGGCTCCCGCTAAGGGCGGCTGGTAAAATCAACAACACTCAAATCAGTAGACGCAAAATAGTTTTCACAGGAACATGATAAGCAGACAGAAATGACATGTACACAATAGACTGTATTGTTTGCAAGAAAGGCCCTTTTTTAAATAGAGCTACTGACAGACAGAAGGAGTTTGCCTTTATCATTGTTTCATGTTTGGTGAGAATAAAAAAAAATGTTCTTCTGTGTGAGCTGTGGCAGCTCACCAGCATCACTCTGTTTCTACAGCAAGCTGCTCTGAAAGGGGGGGGCTGTTAGTGCCTGTGACTGCAGAGGCCTGCTCTGCTATAATAGGGGTACTTGTAAATGTGCCTCTAGGCGCTGCTTAGAGCTAAAATGTGGGTCTTTACATTCACTATTGTGTGCCTGACCTGACAAAGATACTACGGCCTCTGTCGATCCTCTATAAATTCACCCTCTTTCTATTCAGCGATTACTCTGCATCCTGATGATCTATTGAATCTGCATTTGTAATTACCTATGCTCAGAAAAAGCCTGATGGACTAATTCACTTGTGGGTACTGATGTTGAGCATGTATCTTTACACAGGAGAAAAAAACGCATATGACACTAATTATACAAAGCACAACAGACACAGTGCATGCAGAGCTGCAGCGCTACCTACTTAGCAACAGACTCATGCAAAACATACCAGGAGATGCATTGAGAGAGACAGCAAATACATGACATTACAAATCACTGTTTAGTCAACATTTAGTGCAGTGTTCAGAGACAGAAAAAGAAGAGAGAGAGAAGAGAAAAAAATAAGTGCAAGGTTGTATTTACCAGAGTGTCTGAGGATAATCAAACAAGTCCACGGGCATGCACTACAACAGAGATTTCCCCGAAGGGCCACTTCTCAAACACACCATTGAGTTTGTTAACTTTACAAATCCTGCGGTCCTGGTTGATGGCAGCCCTCCAGAACAACTCCTGTGAAGTCCTGGCCAGAGTCATGGCACCATTTCTGCTGTGGCCAAGAGCGGGCCCTTTCCCAAAGGCTGGCCTCAGTTTGCAGCAACTAAGCAATATAAGCAAACAAGGGAAGAGACACAAACTGGTGGTAAATCAAACTTCTTGTACTTTGGAAGCAAGCACTCAGCATACAGAGACATTATCAGAGGGGAAGCAGGAACACAGCATGCAAGTGTTTTGCACATGGAGCTCTCTATAGTGCCCCTACCTTACAGTGCCGGTTTATGTAGTATATCATAGACAAACACTAATATGTTTCAGTACTTTCACAATGGAGGTGTTACTTGGCGCAATATTGCAGATCTTTGGCAAGAACTGTTGACATCTCACTAGTCACCTTATGATGTAGCCCTACGGGGACATGGGACCTCACTATGAGTCCGGCGGTATCCATTCAAGTAAATACCACCACGGCTGGCCCTTGCGGCACTAATGAAGCAAAAGCCAGCCAGCTGTAGTAAACAAAAGCTACCACTGAGTGGCTTTTGCTTCATTGATGCCGGAGGAGGGAGTCCAGAGACTGCCTGCAGGAAAGCTGCATCTCGGATAGTACTAATTTCTTTTTTTAAATAAGCACTAGCTGCAGATATTTTTCTATGTTTTCCGGGCTGGAGGAGCCCGGAAAACTTAGAAAGAAAACCGCAGCTTTTAAAATGTTGTATTTATGTTTGCAGTAGCTTCAGCTTCAAGCCCCCTAGGCTCCAAGCTGAAGCTACTGCAAACATGAATACAAAGTTGTTGTATTTAAAAATGCTGCGGGTTTCTTTCTAAGTTTCTTGCGCTCCTCTGAGCCGAGGAGCCTGAGAAACTTAGAAAGAAAAACTGCAGCATTTTGATGTTGTGTTTCTGCCTGTCGTGGCTATCATTTTGGGTCTTCCGGGCTCCCCCAGGGGAGAACGGGAGACTCAAAGTGAAAGCCAAGCAGGCAGAAACACAACACGGTTGTGTTTCCATGCCACAGTGTTTCTGCCTGTAGCAGCTTTCATTTTGGGGAGCCCAGGAGACCCAAAGTGAAAGCCAAGGCAGGCAAAAACACGGTTGTATTTCCATCCTGCAGTGTTTCTGCCTGCCTGGCTTTCACTTTAGGGGGAGCCCGGAGCCCCAGAGTGAAAGCCGCTGCAGGTGGAAACACAATGTGGGTGTGTTTTGAAATGCTGCAGTGCTTCTCACTGCGGCAGCTTTTGCGTGGAGTCTCCTGGGCTCCATGAACCCTGAGGGAGTCCAGGACACTCCAAGCAAAAGCTGCTGCAGTGAGAAATACAACCTTTTTGCATTTGTAAATGCTGCAATATTTACAAATACAACAACGTTGTTATTCTGAATGTAGCAGCTGTACACAAATGTATGTATTTGTGAAGGGATACTGGACACCGTTCTTCGCAGGAGAACCTCTGCACACTTTCATGGGGCCGGAATAGTGGGTGAGGGGCAGTGCCACCCTTAGATCTCACAGCAGGCAATATGGGACTCTCAAATAAGTTGTACAGGGCACTGGGAGACCTGGGGCAGGCACTGTAACAGACAGATGAAGCAAGTCAAAAATGGGCAGACATGATGTGGTTCTTATGAGTTGTTCCCTAGAGAGAGGGGCTGTACGTGATTGACATATGGCCACAGTGTGAGTTCCTCCACATGGGGGTCACTTAAAGCAGAACGGTTTAGCCTCTGGCATTCCACAGTACTTGCACAACACTGAGGAAGTAGGAATAAGGCTGGCTCTACACATGCTGGTATGCTGTTAAAGGCTGAAATTCTGCCAATGGTGTTTGTATTGTCTTCCCAAGGTAGGAGTTACCTTTTACTGCATGTGGTGGTAAAGTTAAGACATCATGTAGTACATTTTAATTCTGAGTATTGATGTGTTGAGATGTATGTAATTGTCAGAATGTATGTGCTTGTGTTTGCTTGCAGTGCATGGATGTCGATGGGCTTGCAGTGTTAATTTCATGTTATGGAGCATAAACTCTTAGTCACTCCAGGACAGAGATTCTCAGTTGTGTATGGGGCAGCTGGATCTATCTGATTCCATTATTGAATCCCTTCAAGAATGTAAGTATAATATGTGTGTTCCAGGCAGGATGTCATTAATGAAAAGTAGCTTTGAACAACATAGTTTCGCGTGTGCTGTCCCCACACCCTGTGCCCTGCTACAGATATGAGTGGTGCCTGTAGTTTAGGGTGTGGCCCCTCCTACACCTCAACTGGTATGCCACAGCATTTGGCAATGTTATGCAGGATACAACATGCCAATATGGTTTTGCATACAACTGGGTGTGTATATAGCAAAACATCACCTGAGTGGTCAAGGAAGCGTAAGCATGCCTGGATCACTCCAAATGTGTGTGCCACTATTTCCCTATTGACAGTGTGTGCTACATTGTAGCGGGCCTCAGATCAGTTGGCAGGATTCCGGATTGGTATCAACAGGAATGATGACAGCAGTTACCACTGTTCCCTGCAAAATATTAATGGTACATTTCTTTGATTTACTATACTTTGGTAGGTGTATATGTAACAGGTGACCACTTGTGTTTGTGTCAGTTAAACATATGTTGGCAAATGTTCCAGATGGCAGAGCCTTGTGGATATGGGAACGGTGTGAGATCAACTTTCATGCGTACCTTCAGGGAAATTGTCATTCAAATGCATTGTTTGTCCATTGGCGTCACAGATGATCTGCACATTGATGCAATGCCAATGTTTCCAATTGTGATAAATGCTCTCTGTCCCTATGGGGGTTGCAGTGCAATTTGAGTGCAGTTAAACTCTCTGAGAGCCCGGGGAACTGAGCAACTGCATAGAAGTCCTTGGTCACTATTTGCCTTGCCTGCAGAGTGTGTGGTAACTCTGTGTCTTCGCATGTGTGCTGTGATGCAGTGCAAGACCTTGTGGAAGCACTGTGATTGGGTGGGCTCAGGCTGTGGTTTTCTGGAATGACCCAGTGACCAGGAAGTTACCAGCAGATAGCACTTTGACATGATGTGGTACAGCCTGTGAGCACATGGTGGGTGATGCCAGGTAATTCCCTCACTCCCTGACTAGGTCAAGTTCCATGTAATAACGTCCATTCAAAAATATCTGCGGACAAAAAAGCTTTTTTTTCTGAGACTTTATTACATTGAACATGCGGGGGACACCCCTTCAACCCCTGTTTTAATAGGAGCAGGGGACATCCGCGCCACCCGTCCCGATACATAATGTCACCATATATAATGTCACCAATGGCTTTTCCCGGCAACATTATGTAAAGGGCCACTATCTATGTGGACATTATTAACTGCTACCCCAGGTCAACGATTACATGTGAGTTGAAATGGTATGTGCCATACAACTTCTCATTTGCCATCCCTAAAATGGTGGTGCGGTAGTGAAATATTCTGGCCCTGCTCCTCCTCATTCGTTGTAGTAGCTAAAGTGCAAGCAATGCGTGATCGGCACATTTATAGCATTTTTCATTATAATTGCATTGTGCATTTATAGTTAGTGCCTGCTCTGGGCTGGTGGTAAAACATTGGTTGCTTCAAGTTAGCACAAAATCACTATTTAGCATTGTGCCTCCCTCCCCGAGCGTCTGTTATTGCCCATTTTTAAATTCTAATGACTGCTTTTACATATCCCGGCCATTCTCATACTTTGCGCTGGCCTTTCCCTCACGCTAATCAGACCCTAGCGGTGCTCGGGCCGGGCACAAAGTGGGAAGGACCAGCGCAAAGTGAGATCCGCGAATCGACCTCAGAATGTTTGTGTGGTGGAAATTGCACCTTTGCATTATGCAAATCTTTTGGTAAATTAGGCACCACACTTAATTATTTTTCCAGTTAGAAATGGGTAGCTGTGTTCCCATTAGTAAATACTTTTTTCATGTACAGAACACAAAAAGAAAGGCGGAATTTGCAACACTTTGCAGTGTGGCTTTCTGTAAGTGAGAATAAAAATCTAACTGAATCTTTCATATATAAAGTAACTGAATTTCAACGATTTTAAAATGAAATGCCTTTATCATTGCACACTTTTAAACTATATTAAACACATTCAAAGAAGGGTTTCTCCTCTGAATAAACTTGTTTGTCTACATTTGTATATTGTTCAGATATATTATGCTATTGCGGCAGCGCGTGCCATATTAAAATGGCATATTAAAGGTTAAGACGCCTCTGTGGAGTTTCAGAAAATTACTTTTCTTAATAACTTTCGATTACTTACATGACACACAGAAAATGAACCGTAAGATTTTGAAGTAGCCGCTTGGGCAGGCAATATTTCAGACTTTTCTATGAAAGGATTCATAGTTTGTTTTATTTTTTACTTTGATCACATTTTGAAGAGCTTTTAATATGGGGTTTTCCTACAGAAAAGAGAAAAAATCTATAACACCAAATATCCTAAAATTGACTGCTTCAATATTCTAGATTGGTGACATCTATTACCATGAATCAGTGCACTGAAAAATAAAAAATCTAATTTCACAGCTGAATTTTAAGATGTTACTGTTTACAATTTGATCTGTATGTTATGCATGCACAATGACAATGATGCTTGTGTAATGTTTAAAAAGAACACCTCACACACCATATAATAAACCATATGCCACATAACCATTACTGCTGAACCAATACACACTACAGCAAACAAAATGCACACAACATATATCAAACCACAGGCCACATAACATTTCCCATTGAACCATACACATTCATTTCAACTGTGTGCACATCACAACACACACTAAAGCAAACAAAATGTGTTGAACCATATGCAGAAACCCTGCCACAGCCTGACAATATAACACAGCCCTCTTTAACTTTCACCTTTCCATCTCCAATGCTCTCGACATCCTTGCCCCTGTCATTTGGGTCCGACTGAAGCCTGCCAAAAAGTGCAACTTTTGGCTGTTCTTAAAGGCAGTATAGACTTTGCATCCAGTCCAAGAAAAAAAGTCAAAATTCAAGCCTGCATCTCCGTGGTATCCAACAACACAGCCACACTTTTCAAAGTCTGCAAGGAACAGGCTAACCCTACTGCAGCCACATACTCTATTGCACTCACCCAGGCCCTTTATGGGGCCCTGGCTGCACACTTCACTGCCAAAACACAGGACATCCAGTCCTCTCTATCCTCCGTACCCGCTTGTGCACCTTGATCTCTTGGGCCCCACTCGGCCGCCCCCACCATGCCCCCTCTACTCTCCTCCATCTCCCCTGTCACACATGAGGAGGTTTCTAGACAAGTCCGGTCTAGGAAAGCCTCTTCCAAACAGGTGGGCTCTTGCCACTCCAAAACCATCAAGGACAACACTGACTCTCTAGCTCCAGTCTTGGCAGACCTCTGCAACCTCTCCTTCACCACTGGAGTTTTCCCCACTTCTCTTAAGCATTCTCTTATGCACCCTCTGCTCGAAACACCTCTGCTGACCCTTCTATTCTGGCAAACTATCGCCCTATTTCTATCAATCCTTTCCTGGGCAAACTCATTGAGAAGTTGGCTATCCCTCAGCTTCCCTTCCACACTGAATCTGTTATTTGTCTCCATGACCATCAGTCTGGCTTTAGAGCATCCAGAGGCATGGAAACTGCTCTTCTGAACACCCGTGATGACCTGCTCTCAAACCTTAACTCCAACTCTCCCTCTTTATTCATTCTTCTTAACCTCTGCTCTGCTTTTAATATGGTAAAACACAACATCCTGATCTCCTGTATCTGTGATACCCTGGGCATCACAGATCAGGCACTGGCATGGCTAGCGTCCTTTCTCTCTGACCGTCCTTCCCAGGTGGACCTTGGGTCCTTTCTCTCTGCTATCAGTCTCTTTACTTGTGGTGTCCCCCAGGGATCTAATCTATCCCCCTGGTTTTTCAAAGTCCACATGGCACCTTTGGTCCACAAGATCTCAGCTTTCACCTCCAACTTCCATTGTTATGCGGATGACACACATCTCTCTTTCAGGGTACCCTAGGTCTCTTCATGCTCCTTGCTCATTCCTGACTGTCTCTCTGCAATTTAGTCTTGTTGTTCTGCTAATGATCTCTGCCTTAATGCCAGTAAGACAGAGATCATCCTCATTGGGACCCCTGTTCCTGCTTTCCCACTTGCACTCTGGCCAGTCTCCCTTGG
The DNA here is from genome assembly GCF_040938575.1 of Ambystoma mexicanum. Classification (NCBI taxonomy): domain Eukaryota; kingdom Metazoa; phylum Chordata; class Amphibia; order Caudata; family Ambystomatidae; genus Ambystoma; species Ambystoma mexicanum. The sequence continues at coordinate 429,053,841 of NC_090941.1, read as the reverse complement.
TCGTGCACTGCACCCACCAGTGAGCTGCTACTCTCGCCTTCTCTTGTCACATCTTGGACATGTCCAAAAAGTCCCACTACCAGCTGCACCTCCTCAGAGGTATCCTAACTTTTCTCACCTTCCACCAGAGGTTCACTGTCTCCAGATCCCTGGTTCTCTCCAGACCGGACTACTGCAACATCCTCTTTCTCAATCTTCCAACTTCTACTCTCCAAACTCTTCAGCTTATACAGAACAGAACTGCAAGACATATCCTTGGCCTCAAGGCCAGGGACCCCATCTCTCCAGTGCTGAAATCCCTCCACTGGCTCTGTATGGCTGCAATAATCAGGTTCAAGTCCCTCTGCATAATCCACAAGACTTTATGGAACCGGGGGCCTTACTATCTACAACACTCTCTTCCTAAATACTCTCCTGTTAAAGCCCTCCGCGCGGCCTGCTCCAACTCTCTGTCAGTGAGTTGTTTTTTCCAAACAGAGATTTGGGGGAAGATCCTTTTCCAGGTGCCTCCCTCTAGAACAACCTCCCTGCTTCTCTCCATCTGGAGCCAGACCACCTTAAGTTCTGGAAACTCATCAGGACCTTCCTCTTCTCTTCCTCTTTCCCTCTCCCTCTCCCATGCTAACCCCCTCTCTTCTCTCCTGCTTCCCTCCTTCTTTCTATTCCCAAACATGCTCAGTTCGCTGACTGGTCGCCTGGTGCACCTCCAGAGCCTCACAGGTCCCCGGCTCCACTGTTAGACCTGCACTTGCCTCTGGGCCTTTGCACTCTGCTTGTTACTACTGCACTCGGAATATGTTCCAAGAGAGGAGCAACCACTCTGCACTTAACCCAGGCCCCTGCTGGACTGGGCGCACTTTCCCGTCCACCTCACTTGCACTTCCTGTCTGTGTACTTGCACAACCTTGAATGACCTAGGTCTAACAAGTCTGTCTGTCCTGTCCTTCCTCTGTTTCCCCTCTCTAGCTTGGTTGTGCCTGAAATGCTCATGCATAGGTGAATTAGATGACCAACCGCCAATCAATCTGAAATGTTGCCAGGCCTACTATGGTAGTTATTTGTTCTGTATGTCCTTTTCCCTCTGCCCTCCCCTTTCTCGCCCCACTCTTTTGTCACACACTTACACTAGTAGAAATGCCTCTGTCCTAGTATGCTAGTTATTGTTGTTAGATCATTCGGAATCTTCAAGGCCTAAGAATGCAGACTGTATTCCCTTGTTGCCTTCCTCCCTTGAATTACTTTGAAGCACTTCACTTGTGTATAAATGCTTTACAAATAAACAATTACAATCACAACTGCATACACATTACAACACAGAGAAAAGTAAACAAAATATGCTGGACCACAAACACCAAAGCAAGGAAATGCAACACATCTAATTAAAAACAGACAACATACACATGTTACATAACAGCCAAATGTATTGCTGAATGTGGCTTACAAATAACCATTGTCAAGGGTGACGTCTAATGTACAACACACACAAAAGCAGAACGCAGCATAACTGCAATATATCCTGTAGGCATTCAATATTATCACATACAAATACACTATTTCCCTCATTTGTTAAATGTATTTCATGAAGGCTAAACATGTTTGAATTGTTGCATTTTATGCTTTGGTTAAAGGTTGGCCAGGTTCAACCATACACTTAGATATAAATCTATTTACATTTATTGTAGCATGATTTATTTTATGATAATTGACATTTCCCCACATTCAAATGTTATGTGAAGTTAAGATGGACAACAAAAGTTTAGTTCTTGGAAACAAAAATACTAAACTTAATAAGTCACTTTTTATTTGGTTTTATAATTTTCTTCCTCCCCTGTACCTTACATTATTTTCTCCAGCATGTAACAAAATGACATCAGGTATTGTCCAACTGTCATAATAACACGTTTCTCCACTATTTCTTCCCATTTGGTACTGTGATATCCATATGACATATTCAAGGAAAAAGCTTTAGTTGCAGGGACATTAAGGTGAGGACGTAATGCAACAAAACCCTGGAAACACAGCTAAAGCCACCTTAACCTCATCCCCCCTGTCGTGCAGACTATGACCACAATGATGACATCACAGATCACATCACTGATGACATCACTAATTACATGTTGTATGGGAACACTGATGACATTACAAATCACATCACTAATGCCATCACTGATGACGCCACTAATTGCATTGTATATAACTGATTACATCAATAATGGAATTAGACATAACTTAACAAAAATTTAGGCCGTGGACTTGGCCATGAGAAATGCTGGGGTCACCGGCCAGCACCAAAGGCCATGGCTAGTGGTCGGTTACTGTTCAAAAATACCAATGTTCATGGTTAAAAGCCATGCCTAGTAGCCTGTCACTGTTTTAAAATATACAGTGGACAACGTTGAAAGCTGTATTCAGTGGACAGGGCTAAAGGCCGTAGCTAGTGCCCATTAATATGTCAGAACATACAGGGGCCAATTCATAGAATTCGGCGCACAAGTGGCGCACGCGGCTGGCGCACAGTGTGCGCGTGCGGTAGTCTGCGCCAGCCGCGTGCGCCAAAACACATTCAGGCGCACAGCGTATTCATGGATTCCAACATCCACAACCAGCCGTGGCGCAGAGTGGCGCAGCGACCCTGCAGCAGCGTCAGTTACGCCCCCAAGAACGCCCCTTGCGCAGGGAAAAGCCATCAAAATCCCCAATCCAGCGCAAAGGGCAGCAGCAGACGCTGAGCGGGTAGCGTGTATTTCAGGGGTGTGCGGGTGTCCCCACACGCGATAGGCCTGGGTACGTGTATTACAGGGGTGCGTGAGAAAATCTACACGCGATTGGCCTGGGTACGCGGATTTCAGGGGTGCGCGAGAAATTCTACACGCGATTGGCCTGGGTACGTGTATTACAGGGGTGCGCGAGAAAATCTACACGCGATTGGGCTGGGTACATGGATTTCAGGGTTGCGCGAGAAATTCTACACGCGATTGGCCTGGGTACGTGGATTTCAGGGGTGCGCGAGAAATTCTACACGCGATTGGGCTGGGTACGTGGATTTCAGGGGTGCGCGAGAAATTCTACACGCGATTGGCCTGGGTACGTGGATTTCAGGGGTGCGCGAGAAATTCTACACGCGATTGGGCTGGGTACGTGGATTTCCGGGGTGCGCGAGAAATTCTACACGCGATTGGCCTGGGTACGTGTATTACAGGGGTGCGCGAGAAAATCTACACGCGATTGGGCTGGGTACGTGGATTTCAGGGGTGTGCGAGAAATTCTACACGCGATTGGCCTGGGTACGTGGATTTCAGGGGTGCGCGAGAAATTCTACACGCGATTGGCCTGGGTACGTGGATTTCAGGGGTGCGCGAGAAAATCTACACGCGATTGGCCTGGGTACGTGGATTTCAGGGGTGCGCGAGAAAATCTACACGCGATTGGGCTGGGTACGTGGATTTCAGGGGTGCGCGAGAAATTCTACACGCGATTGGCCTGGGTACGTGGATTTCAGGGGTGCGCGAGAAATTATACACGCGATTGGCCTGGGTACGTGGATTTCCGGGGTGCGCGAGAAATTCTACACGCGATTGGCCTGGTACGTGGATTTCAGGGGTGCGCGAGAAAATCTACACGCGATTGGGCTGGGTACGTGGATTTCAGGGGTTTGCGAGAAATTCTACACGCGATTGGCCTGGGTACGTGGATTTCAGGGGTGCGCGAGAAATTCTACACGCGATTGGCCTGGGTACGTGGATTTCAGGGGTGCGCGAGAAAATCTACACGCGATTGGCCTGGGTACGTGGATTTCAGGGGTGCGCGAGAAAATCTACACGCGATTGGGCTGGGTACGTGGATTTCAGGGGTGCGCGAGAAATTCTACACGCGATTGGCCTGGGTACGTGGATTTCAGGGGTGCGCGAGAAATTATACACGCGATTGGCCTGGGTACGTGGATTTCAGGGGTGCGCGAGAAATTCTACACGCGATTGGCCTGGGTACGTGGATTTCAGGGGTGCGCGAGAAAATCTACACGCGATTGGCCTGGGTACGTGGATTTCAGGGGTGCGCGAGAAAATCTACACGCGATTGGGCTGGGTACGTGGATTTCAGGGGTGCGCGAGAAATCCTACACGCAATTGGGCCTGTGCGAGTGGGGCAGTGTATTACGTAGGTGTGCGGGAAGTTGAAGAGGTGAATTGCCAGTGTGGGTCCTCCCAGGTCTCCCCTCTACCCCCTCCACGACCTCTGCAGGCAGCCCACACCACAGGGGACTACCCTGCACCCCTGGTCATGTCCCGCAGGCAGCCCATCCACCATGGGCATGCCCCCCAGCCAAGCCACATGTCCCCTTGCACCCCCACCCCCCAGCAGGCCCCCACTCATGTCCCCCTGCACCCCCACCCCCCAGCAGTGCAGGGGCAGCCTCCACCAGGCCCCCACCCATGTCTCCCACCACCCCCACCCCCCAGTCACCAGGGGCAGCCTCCACCAGGCCCCCACCCATGTCTCCCACCACCCCCACCCCCCAGCAGTGCAGGGGCAGCCTCCACCAGGCCCCCACCCATGTCTCCCACCACCCCCACCCCCCAGCAGTGCAGGGGCAGTCTCCACCAGGCCCCCACCCATGTCTCCCACCACCCCCACCCCACAGCAGTGCAGGGGCAGCCTCCACCAGGCCCCCACCCATGTCTCCCACCACCCCCAGTCACCAGGGGCAGCCTCCACCAGGCCGCCACCCATGTTTCCCACCACCCCCACCCCCCAGTCACCAGGGGCAGCCTCCACCAGGCCCCCACCCATGTCTCCCACCACCCCCACCCCCCAGCAGTGCAGGGGCAGCCTCCACCAAGCCCCCACCCATGTCTCCCACCACCCCCACCCCCCAGCAGTGCAGGGGCAGCCTCCACCAGGCCCCCACCCATGTCTCCCACCACCCACACCCCCCAGCAGTGCAGGGGAAGTCTCCACCAGGCCCCCACCCATGTCTCCCAGCACCCCCACCCCCCAGCAGTGCAGGGGCAGCCTCCACCAGGCCCCCACCCGTGTCTCCCACCACCGCCATTCAGCAGGGGCAGCCTCCACCAGGCCCCCACCATTGTCTCCCGGCACCCTCACCACCCAGCAGTGCAGGGGCAGCCTCCACCAGGCCCCCACCCATGTCTCCCACAACCCCCACCCCCCAGCAGTGCAGGGGCAGCCTCCACCAGGCCCCCACCCATGTCCAACCCATGTCTCCCAGCACCCCCACCCCCCAGCAGTGCAGGGGCAGCCTCCACCAGGCCCCCACCCATGTCTCCCACCACCCCCACCCCCCAGCACTGTGGGGCACCTGCCAGCAGGCCCCCACCCATGTCCAACCCATGTCTCCCAGCACCCCCACCCCCCAGCAGTGCAGGGGCAGCCTCCACCAGGCCCCCACCCATGTCTCCCACCACCCCCACCCCCCAGCACTGTGGGGCACCTGCCAGCAGGCCCCCACCCATGTCCAACCCATGTCTCCCAGTACCCCCACCCCACAGCAGTGCAGGGGCAGCCTCCACCAGGCCCCCACCCATGTCTCCCACCACCCCCACCCCCCAGTCACCAGGGGCCGCCTCCACCAGGCCCCCACCCATATCTCCCACCACCCCCACCCCCCAGCAGTGCAGGGGCAGCCTCCACCAGGCCCCCACCCATGTCTCCCACCACCCCCACCCCCCAGCAGTGCAGGGGCAGCCTTCACCAGGCCTCCACCCATGTCTCCCAGCACCCCCACCCCCCAGTCACCAGGGACAGCCTCCAGCAGGCCCCCACCCATGTCTCCCACCACCCCCACCCCCCAGCAGTGCAGGGGCAGTCTCCACCAGGCCCCCACCCATGTCTCCCAGCACCCCCACCCCCCAGCAGTGCAGGGGCAGCCTCCACCAGGCCCCCACCCATGTCTCCCACCACCCCCAGTCACCAGGGGCAGCCTCCACCAGGCCCCCACCCATGTCTCCCAGCACCCCCACCCCCCAGCAGTGCAGGGGCAGCCTCCACCAGGCCCCCACCCATGTCTCCCACCACCCCCACCCCCCAGTCACCAGGGGCAGCCTCCACAAGGCCCCCACCCATGTCTCACACCACCCCCACCCCTCCAGTCACCAGGGGCAGCCTCCACAAGGCCCCCACCCATGTATCCCACCACCCCCACCCCTCCAGTCACCAGGGGCAGCCTCCACCAGGCCCCCACCCATGTCTCCCACCACCCCCACCCCTCCAGTCACCAGGGGCAGCCTCCACCAGGCCCCCACCCATGTCTCACACCACCCCCACCCCTCCAGTCACCAGGGGCAGCCTCCACCAGGCCCCCACCCATGTCTCCCACCACCCCCACCCCTCCAGTCACCAGGGGCAGCCTCCACCAGGCCCCCACCCATGTCTCCCAGCACGCCCACCCCCCAGTCACCAGGGGCAGCCTCCACCAGGCCCCCACCCATGTCTCCCACCACCCCCACCCCCCAGCAGTGCAGGGGCAGTCTCCACCAGGCCCCCACCCATGTCTCCCAGCACCCCCACCCCCCAGCAGTGCAGGGGCAGCCTCCACCAGGCCCCCACCCATGTCTCCCACCACCCCCAGTCACCAGGGGCAGCATCCACCAGGCCCCCACCAATGTCTCCCAGCACCCCCACCCCCCAGCAGTGCAGGGGCAGCCTCCACCAGGCCCCCACCCATGTCTCCCACCACCCCCACCCCCCAGTCACCAGGGGCAGCCTCCACAAGGCCCCCACCCATGTCTCACACCACCCCCACCCCTCCAGTCACCAGGGGCAGCCTCCACAAGGCCCCCACCCATGTCTCCCACCACCCCCACCCCTCCAGTCACCAGGGGCAGCCTCCACCAGGCCCCCACCCATGTCTCCCACCACCCCCACCCCTCCAGTCACCAGGGGCAGCCTCCACCAGGCCCCCACCCATGTCTCCCAGCACCCCCACCCCCCAGCAGTGCAGGGGCAGCCTCCACCAGGCCCCCCACCCATGTCTCCCACCACCCCCAGTCACCAGGGGCAGCCTCCACCAGGCCCCCACCCATGTCTCCCAGCACCCCCACCCCCCAGCAGTGCAGGGGCAGCCTCCACCAGGCCCCCACCCATGTCTCCCACCACCCCCACCCCCCAGTCACCAGGGGCAGCCTCCACAAGGCCCCCACCCATGTCTCACACCACCCCCACCCCTCCAGTCACCAGGGGCAGCCTCCACAAGGCCCCCACCCATGTCTCCCACCACCCCCACCCCTCCAGTCACCAGGGGCAGCCTCCACCAGGCCCCCACCCATGTCTCCCACCACCCCACCCCTCCAGTCACCAGGGGCAGCCTCCACCAGGCCCCCACCCATGTCTCACACCACCCCCACCCCTCCAGTCACCAGGGGCAGCCTCCACCAGGCCCCCACCCATGTCTCCCACCACCCCCACCCCTCCAGTCACCAGGGGCAGCCTCCACCAGGCCCCCAACCATGTCTCCCAGCACCCCCACCCCCCCAGCAGGCCCCCACTCATGTCCCCTTGCACCCCCACCCCCCCAGCACTGTGGGGCACCTGCCAGCAGGCCCCCAACCATGTCCCACTCATGTCCCCTTGCACCCCCACCCCCCAGCAGGCCCCCACTCATGTCCCCTTGCACCCCCACCCCACAGCACTGTGGGGCACCTGCCAGCAGGCCCCCAACCATGTCCCACTCATGTCCCCTTGCACCCCCACCCCCCAGCACTGTGGGGCACCTGCCAGCAGGCCCCCAACCATGTCCCCTTGCACCCCCAGCCCCCAGCAGGCCCCCACTCATGTCCCCCTGCACCCCCACCCCCCAGCACTGTGGGGCACCTGCCAGCAGGCCCCCAACCATGTCCCCTTGCACCCCCACCCCCCAACAGGCCCCCACTCATGTCCCCCTGCACCCCCACCCCCCAGCACTGTGGGGCACCTGCCAGCAGGCCCCCAACCATGTCCCCTTGCACCCCCACCCCCCAGCAGGCCCCCAACCATGTCCCCTACACCCCCACCCCCCAGCAGGCCCCCAACCATGTCTCCCACCACCCCCACCCCTCCAGTCACCAGGGGCAGCCTCCACCAGCCCCCACCCATGTCTCCCACCACCCCCACCCCTCCAGTCACCAGGGGCAGCCTCCACAAGGCCCCCACCCATGTCTCCCACCACCCCCACCACCCAGTCACCAGGGGCAGCCTCCACAAGGCCCCCACCCATGTCTCACACCACCCCCACCCCTCCAGTCACCAGGGGCAGCCTCCACCAGGCCCCCACCCATGTCTCCCACCACCCCACCCCTCCAGTCACCAGGGGCAGCCTCCACCAGGCCCCCACCCATGTCTCCCACCACCCCCACCCCTCCAGTCACCAGGGGCAGCCTCCACCAGGCCACCACCCATGTCTCCCACCACCCCCACCCCTCCAGTCACCAGGGGCAGCCTCCACCAGGCCCCCACCCTTGTCTCCCACCACCCCCACCCCTCCTGTCACCAGGGGCAGCCTCCACCAGGCCCCCAACCATGTCTCCCAGCACCCCCACCCCCCAGCAGTGCAGGGGCAGCCTCCACCAGGCCCCCACCCATGTCCAACTCATGTTCCCCACCCAACATGTCATCACAATCCAGAACCCTGGTCTCTATGGTCAGCCCCCAAATGCAAAACACCCACCCGAGTATTGCATCCACCCACTCATAATTTGCAATTACATCACAGAACACCAATTGCAAGTTCCGAAACAAACACATGTCCCTCACATACACCCAATGGGTGTCTGGGTGTCAGTGAATCTCAAAACACATAACATGAAATGCATGAAAACAATGAGATACCACACATTGAAGTTCAACAAAAAAATAATGTATTAAAGGAAACATGAATAGAATCAAAAATGAAGAAACAGAAATGTGAATGTAAAAAAATGAAAAGAAGCATGTCCGTTCAAAATTAAAAAAAAAAAAATATTGAAATCCAAAGTAATGTTGTACAAAGTCAATGTCCACAAAACAAAATCCAATGGGAAATAAAAATAAAAGCCATTGATCCATGGAGAATGTTAAAAAAGAAAGTATGTACAAGTCTACAACTATGTACAATGCAAGAAGCCAGGGTCCATTATCCCAACAAAATAAAGGAAACCTATCTAACTACACTAACTAATAAAAAAAATATATACAAAAATGTGGCCAATGTCCAAAAGGTCCAAATGAAACAAAAACAAAAATGAAACCTAACACTACCTACATAACTATGTACAAGGGCAGCGGGCTAGTTCCACGGCTCACTTCTGGATGTGCCGGGCCAGGGCATCATCAAACTCCTCCTCAATGTCCCGGAGGCGGTTCTCCTCCATGGCGCCGAGGGTCCGCAGGGCCGTCGACGTGTCCACCTCCAAACTCCTGCGGATTGCCTCGAGGCACACGGCCCGCCTCAGGGCCCTCTGCATGGAGTTCTCCGCCCTGACCATTGAGAGCCGTGCCTCTTCCGCCCGCTGCCGCTCCGCATCTATGGCGTGGCCCAACCGCTGCCACACGGAAGACACTTTTTGTCCTGGGTCCTCCTGCCCTCCGGCCGATGCCTGCCCCTCCGATGTCGAAGGCCCCGAGCCTTCATGGCTCCCACCATGGTGCTGCTGCTGCTGTGCCTCTGCCCCTGCACTGCCTCCTGCTGCCTGCACATCCTCCGCCGGCTGGGGTGCAGTCGTTGACGTGGCCACCCCTGCTGGACGTCCGACTCCCGACTGTGGCAGGGATACCTCCTCCACCAGCCTGGCCGCACCGTCAGAGGCAGCTCCACAGGGCACCCAGGTGACTGATGGGTGGGAAGATGGCACAGAGTACGACTGGCGCGTAGGGGGTCCAGCTGAGGAGGGGGTCGTGGCAAGCCCCATCAGACGGAGGAATCCGGCCCGGGTGACCTGTCCCAGCAGGCTGACGTGGTCAACGAGCCATTCGAGATGACGTGCAGTCTCTTCATGAAAAGACTGCAGGTCACCTCGCATGGCCCGTTGACGCAACGCCACACCAGCCAGGACAGGCTCAACCCGGGCCTGGATAGCCACGTCCGCAGGCAGACGAAGGCCAGTTGACGTCAGCTCATCCCCTGCCTGAAAACTGGTCTGGACATAGGCATCCCTGCTGGTGCAAGATGATGCAGGGACAGGATCAGGGACAGGATTGCACACAGGCACCTCCGCGGCGGCCTGTGCTGCCTCCTGTCCCTGGTCCTGCACTGCACCACTAGCACCAGTGGGATCCCCACCCCCAGACCCCGTCTCTGGTGCTTGCACGGCCTCCTCCTCCACCAAACCCCCCACCAACCTGGATGACTCTGTGCCATCTTCCCCCGTTGGGCCCTGTGGGGTCCCAGCTGCCCCTTCTGCTGCCGAGGAGTCCAACTGCAACCTCCGCCTCTTGGACCTCCCCCCGGCAGCTGCGGCCTGGGATGCGGCACCGGACTCCTCACTCCCCGACGAGATGACAACATGGGAGGGAAGCCGGGCCTTGCGTCTCCGGCTGGCGGTGGGATCCCCGCTGCTGTGCTCCACAGCACCTTCTCCGCCCTCTTCATCAGTTGACGCTGCAGACAGGGAGAAACAAAACACACGCATCAGGGCAATGTACAATGGACACATACACACATGACAGTTGTACATGAGTGGCATTGGCAAACCTCAGACATGTCATCACGATCCCCAACACACATGTCATTACAACTCGCACACACGAGCCATACCACAGCCATATCGCAACTGCCAACACCATCCATACACATACAACAGCATGAGCAGCCAAAGGTGAGCCAGACATCACATGCAACACAGGAAGTGCACCACACATGTACACACACCACCACACTTGCATGCATGTGTACACCTCTGGCAAGTGTCGCAGTGTTCAGACGGGCATCCATGTCACATCTGCCCATCAGGCTTCCACATACCGCTGTCACATGCATCCATGTTGCATCACTGTTGCACCCTTGTCAAATACACACACATGCACATGTACACAGCGCTGATACATGCAGCTGAAAACAACATACATGCGTGACATCATGGACATGTCTACTCACATACACATTCATACAAACTTGTGTGCCCACACAACTGCATTTGGCATGCAAGCCCACACACACAGGCACCATCCATGTCTCACACATTACAGCCCTCGCATGTGTCAGCCCCACGGACCTGTACACCCGCACCCATACTCGACCCCATACAAACAGATGTGCAACCTGCACACTACTGAACAATCACCACACGCACTGCTCACAATCAGGATGCATGTACACTCACCGCTCGACTCCAGACGGGTCTGCCTCTCAAGGACCTGGACGTGGAGCGCTGGGGATATGTGTTCCAGGACCCTCATCTGTTCCTCCGACAAGTGGCCCCGGCGCCCCTTGGCATCCGCTGCCTTCAAGAGGCGCCGGGCCTTGTTCAGGGTCCTGGACCTGAAGTCCTCCCAGCGCTTCTTGACATGTTGGAAGTCGCGGACTGCCACCCCCTCCGCGTTGATGGCAGTCACGATGTCAGTCCAGATCCGAGTCCGTCCTTCCTTGTCGGCGCGGGAACTTCCGAAGAGGGCATCATACTGCCCCAGGACTTGCTCCACCAGGACACCAACTTCGGTGGCACTGAAGCTGGTGCCCCTCTGCCTCTCTGGCCGGGGGTTGTCAGTGGTCACAGATGGAGTTTGCCCCGACATGACAACCCCAGAGGAAGGAGTGGGTGGGCAACTGGGTCCTGGGGCTGGGCTGTGGAGCGATGGAATCCCAGTCGGGAGTCTTTGGTTCCAGCAGGGGTGGTCACACCAACAGCACCCCTGGCTGATGTGCAGGCAGCAAATGGCAGGGCACGTGGGCAGCAGGCAGTCAGGCAGCAGCAGATGGCAGGTGGGAGCGTGCTCGGGGCTCTGGGGGGCAGTAGTTCGGCCTTCTGGGCAGGAGCGTTGTCTTCCGTGTGCTTACGCGTGGCCAGCTTGATACGGAGTGATTTGGAACGTGAAAATTCTGCACGTCAGCGTGTAATTCGAGGAAAGGCCCTTAGCGCGTAAGCGCGTCTGCACGCATACGCATTTTCATTGGACCAAAGGCCCTCAGCGCGTGAGCGTGTCTGTGACGTGACGTGCGAGGGAGTATCCCTCATTGCACGTGATGACAGAACACACGTGGATTTCAACCAATTGCGTGTGAAAGTTCACGGCACCCCGGAACACACGTACCCAGGCCAATGGTGTCACGTACCCAGGCCAATGGCGTGTGGAACTACCCGCGCACCCCGAAACACACGTACCCAGGCCAATGGCGTGTGGAACTTCCCGCGCACCCCGAAACACACGTACCCAGGCCAATCGCGTGTACGCTCGCTCCCCTCCGATCACACGCGATGACACCCGAATACGGGAAACCAACGAGTCTGCCCACACGGAGGCGTCCCGCGCCCGCGCACAGCATAAAAGTGCGCGCAAACAACAAACGCGTATATACAGCGACGATGAATGCCCCATTTGTTGCTGCACTGATTGTGGGACACCGCAGGAGGAGGAGAATAGCCAGGGCACGCATTTTTGCACCACGGACAAGCCTTTTTGGGATGCCTGACGACCAGGTCTACGGCAGGTATAGGTTTCCACCCCATATCATCCTAGACCTGGTCAGGGAGTGGGAAGATGACCTCACATCCCCCACCCTTTGCTCCCAAGCATTGAGCCCCTTGGAGAAGCTGCTCAATGTCTTGCATTTTTTGGCCACTGGGTCGTTTCAGCGGACCACTGCCATAGTGGGGGGGGTCTCACAGGCCACGCAGTCACGCTGCCTACACCAGGTACTGGCAATCATGACAGCGCGCCCCTCAGTCCGCAGGCACATATACATGCCCAGAACACCCGCAGAAAGGCAGGCCGTTGTCCTGGATTTTTTCAGGGTGGCACACTTCCCCAAAGTGCTCGGTGCCATAGATTGCACCCATGTGGCCCTACGTCCACCTAGGGCCACTGAGCACATCTACCGAAACCGCAAGCACTGGCATTCCATCAATGTACAGGTGGTATGCGATGCAAAGGGAATCATCACCTCTGTCTATGCAAACTAACCTGGCTCCACCCATGACAGTTTCATATACAGAATGTCCGCCCTGAGCCGGGCCCTGGAAGCTGGGCAGCATGGCGACACATGGCTCCTAGGTCAGTACAAATGCCCTTGCATATGCATGCAAGTCACACACAGACAAATATCCCAACCCTAATAATCTCAATTATTATCACCTCCCCAGGGGACAGTGCCTACCCTCTGAGCAACCACATGATGACGCCAATCCGGAACCCCACCACACCACCCCAGGTAAGATACAACCCCGCCCATATTGCAACCAGGGGCATAGTGGAGCGCACATTCGGAGTGCTCAAGTCACGTTTCCGCTCCCTTGACCGCTCTGGTGGGCAACTACTCTATGCACCACCAGTAGTGTGCAGGATCATTGTGGCAGCATGTGTCCTGCACAATGTTGCAACACGGCAGGGCGTCCCGGTGGACATGGTGGTGCCCCCACATCCCCAACCACAGGCACAGGCGCTGCCCATGGGAGGGGACAGGGCACGTGGCGAGGAAGCCCGGACCCAGCTTGTGGCCACATTTTTCACCTAAACTCCCACCCCTGCGGAGTGCACACAGGCCTGGCACATACCAGGTGACAATCGATGATGACAAAGTGACAGTCAACTGTCACAACCCTACCACCCTGAGATAGTTGCCATGGAAGTGCCACATCGTCTGCATCCCTAGCTACTTAAACACAAGCTATCCTGTGCAGCCAAAATGCACACATATGACATGTGACATGACATGGGCCATACACAAGTATTCCAAGGCGCAATGAGGCAGGGGGGGGGAACAAGGGAACACAGAGAACGGTACTACTAGGCCAGGTGTCATTGAGATTGTGCAAGTGCAGGGGTAGGGGGAAGGGAAAAGTGCAAGGGGAAGGGTGGGGGGGGGTCCAGTACAGGGGAAGTAGGCCAAAAGAATAATACATAGGTCGCCTGGTGGCAACTGCAAAGATAAGTGCAGACAAGTGCTGGGAAGGGAGGGCTGTAGGGATAGAGAGACAGTACTGCAGTGCAGGGGTTGCCAGGGTGGCAGTGCAAGTGGACAGTGGCTGGGCCAGGGACCGAGGTTGGTGAGAGTGTCCCAGTAGCAGCTCCTGTGCAGTTCCAGTGAAGAATTCTGCAAGGGAGAGGCAGAGAGTAAGCAGAAGCAAAGAGGAAGGTCTTGAGGTGCTTCCAGAACTGGAGATGGTTCCCCTCAAGTTCAAGTCAGGCAGGAAGTCTGTTCCAGGGGGAGGGCCCTGCTGCGGAGAGAAACCTACCCCCAGCTAGTTGCTCTGAGAAGCGGATGACCTGGACATGCAAGGTGTGCATCACACACACCTGCAAAACAGGCCATGGCCATCACTGTCATGTCACTCAAATCCTCCCAAACATCAACATGACATGGCAAGCAATACCCATACACTGACGCAGTAACAATAAGGTACACATTGCCATGTCCTAAATGTACAGTGGCATCGGACAATGATGCCTGACCCGGAATCAGATGAAATGACAGACCAACAAAATGTCCCACCCAAAATAAGTCGTTTCCAAATGCATTGCAACAGTCGTAGACGTTACATCACAATGAATGCCTGTCTATATGCAAATTATGCATTGCAAAATCAACACTACAGCTCATGTGTGCAGTGTCCCACTCCTGCATCACACTGCTCAGCGCACAGCACAGTGAACATCCATTGCGTGTGATGCACACCCTGAGCATCACATCTAAGTGACAGACTACATCAAACATCAAATTTGGCATGTACTGGAACCATAATCGGTCACAGAACATGTGCTGCCGGGACACAGTGGGCACCAGAAGGCAAACAGTGTACACGTGGATATGCAAGGGTGGGAGTACATGGAGTGCATCCGAGTGCAAGTGTGTGGTTCTGCAGGGACATGCACTCCACATATGCATGTGCACTCAAGTGACCATCAGTGTTCCCTACACATCACATGTGAACATCCACCATGTGTACACCCCAGCATGTCAAACCACAACTATCCCCTCGCACCTGAAAGGAAAACACAACACATGAACAGGCATTGATCAGCAGAACACAACATGTACATAGGACAACAACATTACAATGTCAGAGTTCCCATCACACTGCAGGGCAATGCAACTATCAACAACAACCCCCCCCCTCCCGCGCAAATGACCATGACCCGCTGAACAACTGCACCTAGGTCATGGAGCCTCCAACCCTCATTTCCACCTGGCCACAGGATCACCTTTACCCTTCGTGTCCATCTCCCACCTTGTGTGTAAAAAGATGCCTGAACCCTCAGAATCCACACTCATTTCCAAAATCACAAAATCCAAGGCATGAAAACGAACCCAAACACCCTCCAGTAGATGACTTGACGTAGCAGTACCTCACAAACGGCAAGTACTACCACAATGATGCAACAACCAAGGTAGCACAGCAGAACAATGTCACGACAGGATGTGAGACATGTGTGGTACATGACATCGGATGATGCACCATGAATGGATGTGTACTGTCACAGGTCCCCTGTACAGGCGCGGGAGTCTCATGAAACAACCACCCACACCATGTCCCGGGTGCCTGCAAGGTCAAACTCACACAGGCCCCTGAGATCATGGTGGGGAATGAGGTTCAGGGATATGCAGTCGGGACAGGTGTAGACACACTGGATGACTGGAATGAGTGGCAGGTGAGGGGAGGAGGAGTGACACATGAAACTAGGGAATGCACGAAAATGTACAACCTGCATGAACACATACACAATCCAAACAAACTTGGACATCATTGTCATGGCCTTCTGTAGTCCAGGCTCAGGAGTGGTACGAACCAACCACCCCCTCTAGGGTTTTGGCGCCTGCAAGTTTGGGGCTTACACAGGCATCCGCAACCCCAGTGGGGAAAGAGGGTCAGGGAACGTTGGTTTGATAGGCACGGGAAGCAGGAACACCGGGTAGAGGGTACAGGTTTCATAATTGCATAGGATCACGGGTGATTAGGGAAAAAAACATACCAAATAGGACCACACATACATCCGTGCATCAGTACACTCCCCAGCAAGCCTATGCAGGGCAGTTTGTAAGGAAAACAACAAGACACTTAGCTCTGGTTTTGAGTGCTGGCCTCCTGCCTGCGAACTCTCAGGGCCGGTTACAGGAGCACTCCAATGCTGCAAAGAGAGACACAGTCAACAACCTGTATGTGCCAATTACACGAAAACACAACACAAAACATGCCCCATAGCAACAAACTACTCTACAAACAGACAATCAGTGCTCGATGCTTCGTACCCATATATAACATCACCCCTGTGACGGGTCATCCACAGTCAATGCAGTGAGTCAGGCGCTGGTGGGTGCGTGGCAAATGGAACACCAATGTGTCACAATTCACACAACATGCAATGTTCCCTGGGTAAGCAGACAGACCCATATGGCAAGCCATGACTACAGAGCAAGTTGCGTACCACCATGACCAAAACAAAGTTGGCAGTGCATTTATCATGAAGTACGTGGAATAGACATGCACTGCACCCAAGTATGTCCCTTGCTGTATGTCCCTGTGAGCTGCCCCTTTCCATGTCTCTGAAGGCTACATGGTTGATACAAGTGCCTCAATGAACCTTGGTGTACCGCAGGGTATGTGCCACTGCCCCTGCATGTGTCCCAGACAACCCTACTATCAACAGCCATCAGTCCACAAACACATCTGAGCTGCATTGTGTGCTTCAACACCAATATTCGTCTAAGCTCACCCTCAGTGCTGTGACTAAGCCTGCATGTGCAACTCGCCTGGTGCAAGCTTTGCTGTGTCGTGGCCCCCCTGTGATGCTCACCTTGCCTGGAGTTCCTTGGAACATGTCAGCAGTTCTAGGATGTGGGTCTGCAATCACTGTGGCTCTGCTCGTGCACACATGTGCATGTGGGCACCAACAAACGGGTCAGGAATTCCGTCGTCCAATGGGCCATGTCTGCTGGCAAAGGTGCTCTGGTGCCTCACCCCCCTGCAGAAAGTGCATGAAACAAATGATTAATGCATCAAAGTGATCTGTGTGTGTCTCATCAGGCATCTCATTACTTGACCATGTCAGAGAGTCACATCACAAATCACACCATCAGTCCGTCTTTGACTTCCAAAGTGTGGAACACTATCTACAGCATGAATTGCAACAGGCACATGTACAGGAAAGAAATGAGACATAATACACAATGCATAGCAATCAATGTCCACATTAATCATGACACACCCCATCTAGCAAAAGCTGAACAGTGGACAATTACACCTAAATCATCCCCACTAGGGGTGTCAACACAAGTCACAAAGCACCAGACATGCCACAGATATGACAGTCCAAAGCCCTTGTGTAAAATTCTGTAACACCGAACCATCCTTGCGAGCCCATGGATAAGGGAGGCAGGAGTGGCATATGTGAGTCAAGGAACCCAAGCAGCAAACACATACACAAGACAACCATGAAGGGCCCAGCTGGAACAGACAGTGGATGCCTTCAAAAACCACAAGGCACCGCACTGTCACATGAAAGCACAATAGACTACAAATTTTAAACTAACTCAACTATTAACTAATTACACTAACTATGGAAAACCTACATTACCTATTTAAACTAACTATCAAACAGAAACTTAACAAACTAAACTAAACGAAAAATCAAAAATGGCCACATACGACCCGGGGGGGAGGGGAGGCACCCAGGAGGGGGGAGGTACAGGGTGCTGCTCAACATCCACATGCGATGATGCAGAGCCAAAAAAAAATACCTCCATGGGCTCAACGCCTGCACAGCACGACCTATGTGGGAGATAGATGGTCGTCCGAGTCTGGCTCATCCCGGAAAGGAGGACGTGGCACAGTAGCCTGGCCACGCCTAGCCGCAGCTTGCCCCTCGTCGGCAGCAAGTCTGCCGGACAGGTGAGCCTGGTTCTGTGTGGCGATGTTACATAGGTCTGCATGCAGAACCTCACGTGATACACGTGCTTCCTCTTGCAAGGTAGCACGTGTAACACGGAGTTCCTCCTGCAAGGCCTGGCTGGACACCCGCTGCACCTCCCGGCAAGCCTGTAGCTCAGCCGAGATGGTGCGCTCAAGCTGTGCAAACCTCTCCTCTGCCTGCTGCCTCTGGGACATCATAAGGACACCCAGAGTGGATCTGAGGGAGGCATACTCCTCCCTCAGGGCATCCATGTGCGCCTCTGCGTGAGCAGCAATTGCTTGACGCAGAGACGACATTTCAGCCTGGCGTGCCCTGTCTGAGGCCGCCATGCCCAGCCTGAGCGAGCGGGCCGTGGACCGTGCCGCCTGCTGCTGGAGAAGCACCTGCCTAGCAGGGGGGAGCACAGATCGGGCCACACGCTCCATGCTGTCAGCGATGTTCTCCATTGCTGCCCCCTGCCGTTCGGAATTGGCAGTCATGTCTTGCTCCCACTCAGTATACAGCGGTTGTGCGCAGCGACCGCGTTGCCGTGCTTGACCCCTGCGGGACCCAAGGACCGGAGGTCCTCGCTGTGTTGGCACCGCCTGCGGCTGCACGACTACATGCCCCCGTCGACGTGATGTCCCAGGCACATCAGTGACTGGTGTGGAGGGTGACCCTGCGTCCCGATCCACCACGGGCGGAGGAACCAAGACTGTCTGATCCCTCAGTGCAGGTGTCGCAGACAGAGGAGTGTCCACATCAGAATCACTCACCCCTGACACATGGACTTGATGCTCATCCAACTCAACATGGACGTCAGAGTCGTCATCAAGGCTGGACTCATAGGCAGCCAGAGACAGGATGGACTGCAGCACTTGGGGGTTTTCGTGGCCTACCACCCCACGACCCCCACTAGTGCCGGGTTGATGTGGTCTTACCAACCCTGTGTCTGGCATGACAACACCATCCTCTGCATCCATTGCGTCATCACCTGAAAAATAGAGAGGAAAAGGTCACTACACATGTCAGAAGCACACAACACACACACACACCGACAGCAAAGGCATCCGGCAGACATGTGACACACAACATATGACCTGGCATGCATGCTGGGTCTACTTTGAATAGCTACTGTGATCAGACGTGTTGAAAGGTGGCAGTTTGCATGGAAGTGGGTCTATGCAGTGCTGAAAATGTGTACGCCACTCACTACCTACATGTACAAGCACTCCATGGTGTGTGCCAGGAAATGTGAAGGCAGTGCAATGTCAAATTCAGACATCACGTGCATTGTGTATTCAATGTGTACCATGTCTAGCAGCCAAGCACCCCTCCACCCCAGTACCAAAGCAGGGATGCCTAGCATGGTATCAAAAGGCTGCCCATACACCTGTGTATTGACAAGCAGTGTTGACTGGCATCAACAGCTTAATGTGATTCAAATTACAACACTGCAAATGATGCTGGGACAGTGGGCAGGACACATGATGGAAGATCCGGAGGCCAGCCACGTGTGAAGAAGACACGACAAGAGTTGGACAGAGTCATTGGCCATTGAACAGGCTGAGGCCTGTGAGCCACACAGATTGTCAGAGCCTAAACATGTGTGCAACGCAGGACTGAGCCACAGTTGACATGGGGAGGCCGATAATATGGCAGGCAATGTATGTAACCAAGGACTCATATTACAGTGATCATCCAGTCAAGGACACATAGGGGCATGCGTGCAATGCACATGGAGCATGAATGGGCACTCATGTCCCTGCGGGATATCTGACCCATGCACAGTACAAGTGGGATACCCTGCATCGAGTACTAAGGCTGTACCACACGGCATATGTCTGGCAGTTTCTAAGCTGGAAGTTAGCATCTACACAGGACACATGAACAAGAAACTACACATTGGCAAGAATGTAGCAGACCAGTGCAAAGGTGGAACTGGGGTGCAGAGTGGCGGAGGAGGGGCAAGGGAGCATGCCCACATGGAGTCCCGCATGCAGGCAGAGGAGACATGCATGACGGTAGCATTGCATTACTTACACATCAGAACCATGTACACGTCACATGTAGCAGCAATCATGAACAACACATCCCACAAGTGAAACACACACGCCCTCAACAACTACGCATCAACACTCACTGGACTGGGCATCAAAGTCCAGCATCTCTCCCACACCTTCGACCAATTCTGGTGGTATGAACTCCGCAACGAGGGCCTCATGCGGAGTGAGTTCTTCCTCCTCTGGTGCAGGCCCACCGCCAGTCACCAGAGTCAAGTTGTAATTTGAGGCACGCTTAGCCTTAGTGCTGCGCTTGATGTCATTCCAGCGCTTTTTGCACTCCTGCGCCGTGCGCACCTCATGGCCGAATGAACTGACATGTTCCGCAACATGCTTCCAGTGGGTGTCACGTTGGGCAGCCGTAGTCTGACTATTGGCACCCACTAGCATGTCACGGCTGTGTCCCCGCACGTAGTCCACGAGGAAGTCCAGTTCCTGCTTACAGAAAGGCTTCTTCCTCGACGTGCAGGAGGTCGTGGCTGTGTGTGGGGTCCCAGCCTGTGCTGCAGGTGCAACCTTCCTCCTCTTGGACTGTGGTGCAGACCCTGGCTGGCTAATGCCGCCCTGACCAGTATGGCCAGTGGGTTCGGTGGATTGAGCCGAGGGAGTGGCAGGTGGAGGGATGACCAAAGGCCTGACTTGTGTCAGTGGCAGCTGGGTGCCCACTAATGGACCCTGCGCAGCAACATCAGCTGTGGCAGGGTCATTGACTGCAACAGTCCTGGTTGGCAGACTCACAACCGGGGTGCTGTTGGGTGCATCTGCCCCTGCACTTGCCAACACCCGGCTGTTCGGGGCAGCAGATGACATGACTGCCCCAGGGACACGTGTCTTGGTCTGAGCAGCCCGGCGTGCCCCTATGGTTTCCCCCCTGGCCTGTTGGAGATCTACCAAGGGCTCTTCAAGTGTCAACGCAGCCTGCGCTGGCAGACCCTGAGCCTGGGTGGCGGTGTCCACAGCTGCACCTGCAGCTACCGCTACCTTTGGGCCCGTGGCAGTCGATGGAACGGACTGCCGGGTCATACGGGTGCCAGTGCCAGATGCAGGAGCTGCATCCCCCGGAACCACAGGGGGTGGTGGCATGGCTGCACCAACACATGGCACAACATTGTGCTCAAGTGGCGCACCCCTGCCTCTTCCCCCTCTGTGGCTGCCCTGGACACCCTGGAGTCCCCCTACTCCCTGGTCACCACGGCCACGTCCCCGACCACGCCCGCCACGAGGAGTACGCCCAGCTGAGGCGCCCCTCACCTTTGGTGGCCTCCCAACCATGGCACAGATGTAATAGTGCTGGCACAGATGGAGTGGTGCCAATGGGAGGTGTACAGCACAATTGACCTGGGCAATTGGGGTGAAGGGGGTGGGAAGCAAGATGTTAACAGCCCCCCTGCACCTGCAAGGCTGTATGTGACCCCGGTGATGTGGTGACGGGTCACGCAACGCTCAGGCACCCCAAAACTTTAGTAAAACCGTGCACGCAACCATGCAGCCTACGTGCGTGGATTTAACCTCCCGCAGTACGCGGTGGCACCCAGTAACACGAATAACGCGTACGCGTGGGACACACAGGCTACGATGACATCGAAAATGGGTGCAATACACAGGGGCACCCGCAGTGGGAAAAGGAGCGTTTGCGACTCACCGTCTGACTAGCGCGATGCAGAAAAACATGCGTAGCCAATACCCCCGCCAAAAGAAGAGATACGTCCTTGAGAGCTGTGAAGTAGATGGCGCGCGAAACAACTGGAAGCAGCAACACACGTCGGTCTCCACGGAAGGCACGTACAGCGAACTGCTGGGCCCGCTCACCTTTAACCCGTGCTGAGGGAAATGCACGTGCGCGTCACGTCACATGCGGACGTGCAGTTTTTCACGCGCGATTACGCGCATTACACGCGGACGTGCAGTTTTCCACACGCGATTAGCCTGGGTACGTGTGTTTCCGGGTGCGCGGGTAGTTCCACACGCGATTGGCCTGGGTACGTGTATTACAGGGGTGCGCGAGAAAATCTACACGCGATTGGCCTGGGTACGTGTGTTCCGGGGTGCCGTGAACTTTCACACGCGATTGGTTGAAATCCACGTGTGTTCTGTCGTCACGTGCAATGAGGAATACACCCTCGCACGACACGTCACAGACGCGCTCACGCGCTGAGGGCCTTTGGTCCAATGAAAATGCGTATGCGTGCAGACGCGCTTACGCGCTAAGGGCCTTTCCTCGAATTTTCACGTGCCAAATCAATTTTCACGTGCCAAATCACTCCGTATCAAGCTGGCCACGCGAATACACACGCGAATACACACGGAAGACCACGCTCCTGCCCAGAAGGCCGAATCACTGCCCCCCAGTGCCCCGAGCAGCCTCCCACGTGCCATCTGCTGCTGCCTGCCTGCCTGCCTGCCTGCCTGCCTGCTGCCACCGTGCCCTGCCATTTGGTGCCTGCACATCAGCCATCTGCAGGGGTCCAGTTGCTGTGTCCACCCCTGCTGGAACAGTAGACTCCCGACTGGGATACCATCGCTCCACAGCCCAGCCCCAGGACCCACTTGCCCACCCACGCCTGCCTCGGGGGTCGCCATGTCGGGGCAAGCACCATCTGAGACCAGTGGCGACCCCCAGCCAGAGAGGCAGAGGGCCACCAGCTTCAGTGAGAAGGAAGTTGGTGTCCTGGTGGAGCATGTCCTGGGGCATTATGAGGCCCTCTTCGGAAGACCACGCGCCAACAAGGAAGGACGGGAGAGGATCTGGGACGATGTAGTGGTTGCCATCAACGCGGAGGGGGTGGCAACCCACGACATCAAGCACATCAAGAAGCGCTGGGAGGACTTGAGGTCCAGGACCCTCAATAAGGCCCGGCGCCTCGCGGAGGGGGGCCGGGCACGCCTGAGTGACATCCAGATGAGGGTCCTGGAACGCGTAGACCCAGCGCTCCACGCCCAGATCCTTCGGAGGCAGACCCATCTGGAGTTGGCCGGTAAGTGGCCAAGCATTACTGTGTGAGACAGGGCATGTTGCAGTGTGCTGGTTGTCTGATACCTGCCTGTATGTGTGACATAGGCCATGTACGTATGTGTGTGTGCAGGGACATCATGGTCAGGCATGTGAGTACAGTGATGTGTGAACCACATGGTTGGTGCATGTGTTCTATTGCAACATGGGGGGCTCTGTGCGGAATGGACACATGGAAGCATGGCAGTCTCTGTTCCTGGACATGGGTGGGGTGAGGGATGGGTCCTGGTCCCATGTACACGTATGGTGTCCATGTGTGTGTGTCTGACCTGCGTGTCTGTGACTTGTAACTGCCATGGATGCATGACACATGTCTGTGACAATGTTCAGATTCACTGATGCAGCCTAGTCATCCTTGTATCCACTGCGTCTGTGGTGTACGAGGCCAGATGGATGGAACTACGGTGAGGTGTGTGCATGTGATGGCAAGACCCATGATGCATGTGAGTTTAAAACCAACATTGCATGAATCATGAGTCCCTTGGTCATGTATGCCAATGTCCATGGCATGCGCCATGCCTGTTACTGTATGTGTTTTGCCTGCACTGACCCATGTGTTGTGGAGGGACATGATGGAAGTGATGTATGACAGTGCCACTCATCTGCTGTTGCTTCCTGTCTAGGGGACCATTGTACAGTACCCTGATGCTTGTGTTCTATGTCTCCCTCTACACAGTGGCAAGTGAAGAAGAGGGCGGAGAAGGCGCTGTGGAGCAGAGCGGCGGGGATGCCGCCACGGCTGCAGCGGAAGGGGTGGATGAGCCCCCACAGGGGCTTGCACTGGCGGAAGACGGCGTGGAGACATCCAGGTTGGTGGTTTCCACAGAGGGGGAGGAGGCCGCTACTGAGCCACACATGGGGCCTGGTGGGGGCATCCCCGCTGGTGCAAGTGGTGCAGTCCAGGGCCAGGGGCAGGAGGCAGCACAGGTGGCCGTGGAGGTGCCTGTGCATGTCACTGTCCCTGACACTGTGACTGCACCACCATGCACCAGCAGGGATGCCCCATCCCAGGCCCGTCCGCAGGTAGGGGAGATGTCCATGTCATCTGACACTCCTCTACCTGCGGACGAGGGGACCCCTGGCCGTGTGGAGAGGGTCCTGATTGGTGTCGCGTTGCGCACGGCTGGCATTCGTGATGAGGTGCATGCTTCCCGGGAGGAGCATGCACATCATCACGAAGAGCACCGTGCGTACGTGAACCATTTGGGAGCCGCCATGGTTGGGGGTTTCCTACATGTGTGTGGCCTTCTGGCGACCCTCTCCTCCTCTGTGGAGGCTATGCGCCAGTCGTGCTCCATGCCGTCTTCCGGCCCAGATGCCACCAGGGCCCCCTGTGGACCTGCCCCGACCAACGCAGCCAGCTCGGTGGGGACCCCATCCCTGCCACAGTCGGGAGTCGAAGGTCCAGCAGGGGTGGACACACCAGCAACTGTCCCCCTGCAGATGGAGGATGTGCCGGCATCATCTGGCAGGGCACGTGCACGACGGCATCGGTGGATTCCATCAGCCTGGATGCCGTCGTGCTGGCAGAGGCAGTGGCGTCGGAGGCAGCAGCAGGCTCGACGTGGGAGGCATCATGGCTCGGGGCCATCAAGATCAGAGGGGCAGGCATTGGCCGGAGGGCAGGAGAACCCTGGGATGGCAGTGTCTTCCGTGTGGGAGCAGTTGGTCCAGCGGATAGGTGCGGAGCGGCAGCGGGCGGAAGAGGAGCGGCTCACCATGGTCAGGGCGGAGTTCTCCATGCGTCAGGCGTTGAGGCGGGCTGAGTGCCTCGAGGAAGCTCGCAGGGAGTTTGAGGTGGACACGGGGTTGTCCCTGCGAGACCTCGGGGCCAGGACAGAGTCCATCCTCAGGGACATCGACATGGAGTTCGATGATGCCCTGGCCGGCAACATCACAGAGTGAGCCGCAGGACTTGCCCGCTGCCATTGTATATAGTTCTTTAGTTAGTTAGTGTTAGGTTTCCTTTATTTTTTAAGTTTTTTTTGGACCGCTCGGACAATGGCCACTTTTCTGTATATATATTTTTTATTAGTTAGTAGTAGTAGGTTTCATTTATGGTGTTGGGCTCATGGACCCTGGGATATTCTTGTACATAGTTTGATGTTTGGAAAACATTTGTTGGATTTATATTTGTGTTCACCATGAGGCAATGGTTTTTCCTTATTTTTTCCCCCCATTATTTTGCTTTGGACTACATTAGTTTTTGGATTCCTTTGTTTTTTGATTTTTTCTATTAGTTCTCGGACATGGACCATTTGTTTTGTCATCCCCATTGTTGTGTGTTTTATTTCTTTACTTCATTTTCATCTTTAATACATATATTTATTACTTACATTTGTGGTATTTTCTCATTGGTTTCATGCATGTCATGATATGGGTTTTGACATTCACTTGCACCCATTGTGTATGTGTGTGTGAGGGACATGTGTTCATTTACATACTTGCCATTGGGGTTGTATCATGTAATTGCATCTACTATGAGGGTGGATGCAATCCTTGGCTGGGTGTTTGTGCTGGGTATGCTGCCCATTACTGCCATGATTGCGTTTCGTCAGGACCTGGGGGCAGGGGGACATGAGTGGGAGCCTGTTGGGGGGTGGGGGTGGTGGGAGACATGGTTGGGGGCCTGGTGGAGGCTGCCCCTGGTGACTGGAGGGGTGGGGGTGGTGGGAGACATGGGTGGGGGCCTGGTGGAGGCTGCCCCTGGTGACTGGAGGGGTGGGGGTGGTGGGAGACATGGGTGGGGGCCTGGTGGAGGCTGCCCCTGGTGACTGGAGGGGTGGGGGTGGTGGGAGACATGGGTTGGGGCCTGGTGGAGGCTGCCCCTGGTGACTGGAGGGGTGGGGGTGGTGGGAGACATGGGTGGGGGCCTGGTGGAGGCTGCCCCTGGTGACTGGAGGGGTGGGGGTGGTGGGAGACATGGGTGGGGGCCTTGTGGAGGCTGCCCCTGGTGACTGGAGGGGTGGGGGTTGTGTGAGACATGGGTGGGGGCCTTGTGGAGGCTGCCCCTGGTGACTGGGGGGTGGGGGTGGTGTGAGACATGGGTGGGGGCCTGGTGGAGGCTGCCCCTGGTGACTGGGTGGTGGGGGTGGTGGGAGACATGGGTGGGGGCCTGGTGGAGGCTGCCCCTGGTGACTGGAGGGGTGGGGGTGGTGGGAGACATGGGTGGGGGCCTGGTGGAGGCTGCCCCTGGTGACTGGAGGGGTGGGGGTGGTGGGAGACATGGGTGGGGGCCTGGTGGAGGCTGCCCCTGGTGACTGGAGGGGTGGGGTGGTGGGAGACATGGGTGGGGGCCTTGTGGAGGCTGCCCCTGGTGACTGGAGGGGTGGGGGTGGTGTGAGACATGGGTGGGGGCCTTGTGGAGGCTGCCCCTGGTGACTGGGGGGTGGGGGTGGTGTGAGACATGGGTGGGGGCCTGGTGGAGGCTGCCCCTGGTGACTGGGTGGTGGGGGTGGTGGGAGACATGGGTGGGGGCCTGGTGGAGGCTGCCCCTGGTGACTGGAGGGGTGGGGGTGGTGGGAGACATGGTTGGGGGCCTGCTGGCAGGTGCCCCACAGTGCTGGGGGGTGGGGGTGCAAGGGGACATGAGTGGGACATGGTTGGGGGCCTGCTGGCAGGTGCCCCACAGTGCTGGGGGGTGGGGGTGCAAGGGGGACATGAGTGGGGGCCTGCTGGGGGGTGGGGGTGCAAGGGGACATGGTTGGGGGCCTGCTGGCAGGTGCCCCACAGTGCTGGGGGGTGGGGGTGCAAGGGGACATGAGTGGGACATGGTTGGGGGCCTGCTGGCAGGTGCCCCATAGTGCTGGGGGGTGGGGGTGCAAGGGGACATGAGTGGGACATGGTTGGGGGCCTGCTGGCAGGTGACCCACAGTGCTGGGGGGTGGGGGTGCAAGGGGACATGAGTGGGGGCCTGGTGGGGGGTGGGGGTGGTGGGAGACATGGTTGGGGGCCTGGTGGAGGCTGCCCCTGGTGACTGGAGGGGTGGGGGTGGTGGGAGACATGGGTGGGGGGCCTGGTGGAGGCTGCCCCTGGTGACTGGAGGGGTGGGGGTGGTGGGAGACATGGGTGGGGGCCTGGTGGAGGCTGCCCCTGGTGACTGGAGGGGTGGGGGTGGTGGGAGACATGGGTGGGGGCCTGGTGGAGGCTGCCCCTGGTGACTGGAGGGGTGGGGGTGGTGGGAGACATGGGTGGGGGCCTTGTGGAGGCTGCCCCTGGTGACTGGAGGGGTGGGGGTGGTGTGAGACATGGTGGGGGCCTTGTGGAGGCTGCCCCTGGTGACTGGGGGTGGGGGTGGTGTGAGACATGGGTGGGGGACTGGTGGAGGCTCCCCCTGGTGACTGGGTGGTGGGGGTGGTGGGAGACATGGGTGGGGGCCTGCTGGGGGGGTGGGGGTGCAAGGGGACATGGTTGGGGCCTGCTGGCAGGTGCCCCACAGTGCTGTGGGGTGGGGGCGCAGGGGGACATGAGTGGGGGCCTGGTGGAGGCTGTCCCTGGTGACTGGAGGGGCGGGGGTGGTGGGAGACTGGGTGGGGGCCTGGTGGAGGCTGCCCCTGGTGACTGGAGGGGTGGGGGTGGTGGGAGACATGGGTGGGGGCCTGGTGGAGGCTGCCCCTGGTGACTGGAGGGGTGGGGTGGTGGGGAGACATGGGTGGGGGCCTGGTGGAGGCTGCCCCTGGTGACTGGAGGGGTGGGGGTGGTGGGAGACATGGGTGGGGGCCTGGTGGAGGCTCCCCTGGTGACTGGAGGGGGTGGGGGTGGTGGGAGACATGGGTGGGGGCCTGGTGGAGGCTGCCCCTGGTGACTGGAGGGGTGGGGGTGGTGGGAGACATGGGTGGGGGCCTTGTGGAGCTGCCCCTGGTGACTGGGGGGTGGGGGCGGTGGGAGACATATGTGGGGGCCTTGTGGAGGGCTGCCCCTGGTGACTGGAGGGGTGGGGGTGGTGGGAGACATGGGTGGGGGCCTGGCGGAGGCTGCCCCTGGTGACTGGAGGGGTGGGGGGTGGTGGGAGACATGGGTGGGGGCCTTTTGGAGGCTGCCCCTGGTGACTGGAGGGGTGGGGGTGGTGTGAGACATGGGTGGGGGCCTTGTGGAGGCTGACCCTGGTGACTGGGGGGTGGGGGTGGTGTGAGAACATGGGTGGGGGGCCTGGTGGAGGCTGCCCCTGGTGACTGGGTGGTGGGGGTGGGGGGAGACATGGGTGGGGGCCTGCTGGGGGGGTGGGGGTGCAAGGGGACATGGTTGGGGGCCTGCTGGCAGGTGCCCCACAGTGCTGGGGGGTGGGGCGCAGGGGACATGAGTGGGGGCCTGGTGGAGGCTGCCCCTGGTGACTGGAGGGGTGGGGGTGGTGGGAGACATGGGTGGGGGCCTGGTGGAGGCTGCCCCTGGTGACTGGAGGGGTGGGGGTGGTGGGAGACATGGGTGGGGGGCCTGGTGGAGGCTGCCCCTGGTGACTGGAGGGGTGGGGGTGGTGGGAGACATGGGTGGGGCCTGTGGAGGCTGCCCCTGGTGACTGGAGGGGTGGGGGTGGTGGGAGACATGGGTGGGGGCCTGGTGGAGGCTGCCCCTGGTGACTGGAGGGGGTGGGGGTGGTGGGAGACATGGGTGGGGGCCTGGTGGAGGCTGCCCCTGGTGACTGGAGGGGTGGGGGTGGTGGAGACATGGGTGGGGGCCTTGTGGAGGCTGCCCTGGGGACTGGGGGGTGGGGTGGTGGGAGACATATGTGGGGGCCTTGTGGAGGCTGCCCCTGGTGACTGGAGGGGTGGGGGTGGTGGGAGACATGGGTGGGGGCCTGGCGGAGTCTGCCCCTGGTGACTGGAGGGGTGGGGGTGGTGGGAGACATGGGTGGGGGCCTTTTGGAGGCTGCCCTGGTGACTGGAGGGGTGGGGGTGGTGTGAGACATGGGTGGGGGCCTTGTGGAGGCTGACCCTGGTGACTGGGGGTGGGGGTGGTGTGAGGACATGGGTGGGGGCCTGGTGGAGGCTGCCCCTGGTGACTGGGTGGTGGGGGTGGTGGGGAGACATGGGTGGGGGCCTGCCTGGGGGGTGGGGGTGCAAGGGGACATGGTTGGGGGCCTGCTGGCAGGTGCCCCACAGTGCTGGGGGGTGGGGGCGCAGGGGGACATGAGTGGGGGCCTGGTGGAGGCTGCCCCTGGGTGACTGGAGGGGTGGGGGTGGTGGGAGACATGGGTGGGGGCCTGATGGAGGCTGCCCCTGGTGACTGGGGGGGGGGGGCAAGGGGACATGAGTGGGACATGGTTGGGGGCCTGCTGGCAGGTGCCCCACGGTGCTGGGGGGGTGGGGGTGCAAGGGGACATGTGGCTTGGCTGGGGGGCATGCCCATGGTGGATGGGCTGCCTGCGGGACATGACCAGGGGTGCAGGGTAGTCCCCTGTGGTGTGGGCTGCCTGCAGAGGTCGTGGAGGGGGTAGAGGGGAGACCTGGGAGGACCCACACTGGCAATTCACCTCTTCAACTTCCCGCACACCCACGTAATACACTGCCCCACTCGCACAGGCCCAATCGCGTGTAGGATTTCTCGCGCACCCCTGTAATACACGTACCCAGGCCAATCGCGTGTAGATTTTCTCGCGCACCCCTGAAATCCACGTACCCAGGCCAATCGCGTGTAGCATTTCTCGCGCACCCCTGAAATCCACGTACCCAGGCCAATCGTGTGTAGATTTTCTCGCGCACCCCTGTAATACACGTACCCAGGGCAATCGCGTGTAGATTTTCTCACGCACCCCTGAAATACACGTACCCAGGCCAATCTCGTGTAGATTTTCTCGCGCACCCCTGTAATACACGTACCCAGGCCAATCGCGTGTAGATTTTCTCGCGCACCCCTGAAACCCACGTACCCAGGCCAATCGCGTGTAGATTTTCTCGCGCACCCCTGTAATACACGTACCCAGGCCAATCGCGTGTAGCATTTCTCGCGCACCCCTGCAATCCACGTACCCTGGCCAATCGCGTGTAGATTTTCTCGCGCACCCCTGTAATACACGTACCCAGGCCAATCGCGTGTAGATTTTCTCGCGCACCCCTGAAATCCACATACCCAGGCCAATCGCGTGTAGATTTTCTCGCGCACCCCTGTAATACACGTACCCAGGCCAATCGCGTGTAGAATTTCTCGCGCACCCCTGAAATCCACGTACCCGCTCAATCGCGTATTTAACTTCCCACGCGCCACTTTTTTGATTCGCTGGGACTCTACCGCCTGCCTTCGTGTGGCGGCCGTGTTTCAGCTTGTGCGTGTCTTTGGCTGTGCGTGGCTTTGCCCTATTCGATTCCATG
The DNA here is from genome assembly GCF_040938575.1 of Ambystoma mexicanum. Lineage (NCBI taxonomy): Eukaryota > Metazoa > Chordata > Amphibia > Caudata > Ambystomatidae > Ambystoma > Ambystoma mexicanum. The sequence goes on along the minus strand of NC_090941.1, from coordinate 429,023,458 downwards.
AATACGTGTGGTTTGAGTGCGTGTGGGCGTTCCGTCTGCTTCCCTGCAGTACATCCCCAGTTACGCCCTTATTTTCGCGTGTTGTTCCCCATTCCGTGCGTTACGCCCCATGTCCCGCCCACTTTCTGGTGTGTGCGCTGCGGTTGTGCGCTTTCACTGTGCGCGTCGCGCACGCCTTTCGCGATGTTGCAGTGACGTGTGTGCCATGCACGGGTTTGGCGCACATCCCGAGGAAGACACGCGCAGGGACTTCCATGAATCGCACGCGTGCGCGTGCGCCTCTTTTTTTCCGCTTGCGCCTGCTTGCGCCTGCTTGCGCGTAGATTTTCGGCGCACGTTTGTTCCATGAATCGGCCCCACAGTCAGCACAGCCAAAGGACATGGCCACTGGCTAGTATAGTGTTGAAAACCATGGCAAGTGACTGGTTAGTGTATGTAACATACAGTGAACACGGTCGAAGGCCATAGCTAGTTGCTGGTTAGTGTTGTTTAATACACAGTGGGCACGGCCGAAGGCCATCACTCATTGCATTTTATTATTTTAAAATTTACAGTGGACATAGCCACAAGATGTACCATCTGATCAACGTGGCCCATTTATATGTTAGAATATATAGTGGGCACAGTCAAAGATTGTGGCCACTGGCCAGTATTGTGCTAAAGTCCATGGCAGGTGCCTGATCAGTGTATATAATAGACAATGGACACAGTTGAAAGCTGCATCCACTGGTAAAGGTCACAATCTATGGTTGGTAGCTTGTTAGCGTTTTAAAATATTCAGTGGACATGGGTGAAAGTTGTGTCCACTGTCCATAACTGAAGGCCATGACTACCCATTTATGTGTTTAAATATGCACACTGAACTGGCTGAAGGCATGCTTAATGTCAGTTACTGTTTGATGTAATTAGTGATGTAATCAGTGATGTGATTTGAGATGTCATCATTGTGGTCATAGGTTGCACAACAGGGGACGTGAAGTTAAGGTGGCTTTAGCTGAATTTCCAGGGTTTTGGTTTTCACCTTAATGCCCCTGCAACTCAATTTTTTACCTTGAATTTTAGAGGTTTTGTTACAATGCATTGCTCACCTTAACGTCCCTGCAACTAATGTTTTTTTTTTCCTTGAATTTCAAGGGTTTTCTTATTCCATAGATTTTAGAACACTTCCAGACCACTAGCATGGTCTCCGGTCATGGTCAGTGGGAATGGCCTTTGTCCATGCCCACTGTCCATTTTAAAATGTTACCAGACCACTAGCCAGGGCCTTCGGATTGCAGGCATTGAGTACTCACAATGTTTTTAGGGAATGCGCAGTGAGATTAAGGGGCCGATTCATGGAACAAACGTGCGCCGAAAATCTACGCGCAAGCCGGCGCAAGCAGGCGCAAGCAGGCGCAAGCAGGCGCAAGCGGAAAAAAAGAGGCGCACGCGCACACGTGCGATTCATGGAAGTCCCTGCGCGTGTCTTCCTCGGGATGTGCGCCAAAACCGTGCATGGCGCACACGTCACTGCAACATCGCGAAAGGCGTGCGCGGCGCGCACAGTGAAAGCGCACAACCTCAGCGCACACACCAGAAAGTGGGCCGGACATGGGGCGTAACGCGCGGAATGGGGAACAACACGCGAAAATAAGGGCGTAACTGGGGATGTACTGCAGGGAAGCAGACGGAACGCCCACACGCACTCGAACCACACGTATTCATGGAATCGAAAAGGGCAAAGCCACGCACAGCCAAAGACACGCACAAGCTGAAACACGGCCGCCACACGAAGGCAGGCGGTAGAGTCCCAGCGCATCAAAAAAGTGGCGTGCGGGAAGTTAAATCCGCGATTGAGCGGGGTACGTGGATTTCAGGGGTGCGCGACAAATTCTACACGTGATTGGCCTGGGTACGTGTATTACAGGGGTGCGCGAGAAAATCTACACGCGATTGGCCTGGCTACGTGGATTCCAGGGGTGCGCGAGAAAATCTACACGCGATTGGCCTGGGTACGTGTATTACAGGGCTGCGCGAGAAATCCTACACGCGATTGGGCCTGTACGAGTGGGGCAGTGTATTACGTGGGTGTGCGGGAAGTTGAAGAGGTGAATTGCCAGTGTGGGTCCTCCCAGGTCTCCCCTCTACCCCCTCCACGACCTCTGCAGGCAGCCCACACCACAGGGGACTACCCTGCACCCCTGTCATGTCCCGCAGGCAGCCCATCCACCATGGGCATGCCCCCCAGCCAAGCCACATGTCCCCTTGCACCCCCACCCCCCAGCACTGTGGGGCACCTGCCAGCAGGCCCCCAACCATGTCCCACTCATGTCCCCTTGCAACCCCACCCCCCAGCACTGTGGGGCACCTGCCACCAGGCCCCCAACCATGTCCCACTCATGTCCCCTTGCACCCCCACCCCCCAGCACTGTGGGGCACCTGCCAGCAGGCCCCCAACCATGTCCCATTCATGTCCCCTTGCACCCCCACCCCCCAGCACTGTGGGGCACCTGCCACCAGGCCCCCAACCATGTCCCCTTGCACCCCCACCCCCCAGCAGGCCCCCAACCATGTCTCCCACCACCCCCACCCCTCCAGTCACCAGGGGCAGCCTCCACCAGGCCCCCACCCATGTCTCCCACCAGCCCCACCCCTCCAGTCACCAGGGGCAGCCTCCACAAGGCCCCCACCCATGTCCCACTCATGTCCACTTGCACCCCCACCCCCCAGCAGGCCCCCAACCATGTCCCACTCATGTCGCCTTGCACCCCCACCCCCAGCAGGCCCCCACTCATGTCCCCCTGCACCCCCACCCCCCAGCACTGTGGGGCACCTGCCAGCAGGCCCCCAACCATGTCCCACTCATGTCCCCTTGCACCCCCACCCCCCAGCAGGCCCCCACTCATGTCCCCTTGCACCCCCACCCCCCAGCACTGTGGGGCACCTGCCACCAGGCCCCCAACCATGTCCCCTTGCACCCCCACCCCACAGCAGGCCCCCACTCATGTCCCCCTGCACCCCCACCCCCCAGCACTGTGGGGCACCTGCCAGCAGGCCCCCAACCATGTCCCACTCATGTCCCCTTGCACCCCCACCCCCCAGCACTGTGGGGCACCTGCCACCAGGCCCCCAACCATGTCCCACTCATGTCCCCTTGCACCCCCACCCCCCAGCACTGTGGGGCACCTGCCAGCAGGCCCCCAACCATGTCCCCTTGCACCCCCACCCCCCCAGCAGGCCCCCACTCATGTCCCCCTGCCCCCAGGTCCTGACGAAACGCAATCATGGCAGTAATGGGCAGCATACCCAGCACAAACACCCAGGCAAGGATTGCATCCACCCACATAGTAGATGCAATTACATGATACAACCCCAATGGCAAGTATGTAAATGAACACATGTCCTCACACACACATACACAATGGGTGCAAGTGAATGTCAAAACCCATATCATGACATGCATGAAACCAATGAGAAAATACCACAAATGTAAGTAATAAATACATGTATTAAAGATGAAAATGAAGTAAAGAAATAAAACACACAACAATGGGGATGACAAAACAAATGGTCCATGTCCGAGAACAAATAGAAAAAATCAAAAAACACAGGAATCCAAAAACTAATGTAGTCCAAAGCAAAATAATGGGGGGAAAAATAAGGAAAAACCATTGCCTCATGGTGAACACAAATATAAATCCAACAAATGTTTTCCAAACATCAAACTATGTACAAGAATATCCCAGGGTCCATGAGCCCAACACCATAAATTAAACCTACTACTACTAACTAATAAAAATATATACAGAAAAGTGGCCATTGTCCGAGCGGTCCAAAAAAAACTTAAAAAATAAAGGAAACCTAACACTAACTAACTAAAGAACTATATACAATGGCAGCGGGCAAGTCCTGCGGCTCACTCTGTGATGTTGCCGGCCAGGGCATCCTCGAACTCCATGTCGATGTCCCGGAGGCGGGACTCTGTCCTGGCCCCGAGGTCTCGCAGGGACAACCCCGTGTCCACCTCAAACTCCCTGCGAGCTTCCTCGAGGCACTCAGCCCGCCTCAATGCCCGACGCATGGAGAACTCCGCCCTGACCATGGTGAGCCGCTCCTCTTCCGCCCGCTGCCGCTCCGCACCTATCCGCTGGACCAACTGTTCCCACACGGAAGACACTGCCATCCCAGGGTTCTCCTGCCCTCCGGCCGATGCCTGCCCCTCTGATCTTGATGGCCCCGAGCCATGATGCCTCCCACGTCGAGCCTGCTGCTGCCTCCGACGCCACTGCCTCTGCCAGCACGACGGCATCCAGGCTGATGGAATCCACCGATGCCGTCGTGCACGTGCCCTGCCAGATGATGCCGGCACATCCTCCATCTGCAGGGGGACAGTTGCTGGTGTGTCCACCCCTGCTGGACCTTCGACTCCCGACTGTGGCAGGGATGGGGTCCCCACCGAGCTGGCTGCGTTGGTCGGGGCAGGTCCACAGGGGGCCCTGGTGGCATCTGGGCCGGAAGACCGCATGGAGCACGACTGGCGCATAGCCTCCACAGAGGAGGAGAGGGTCGCCAGAAGGCCACACACATGTAGGAAACCCCCGACCATGGCGGCTCCCAAATGGTTCACGTACGCACGGTGCTCTTCGTGATGATGTGCATGCTCCTCCCGGGAAGCATGCACCTCATCACGAATGCCAGCCGTGCGCAACGCGACACCCATCAAGACCCTCTCCACACGGCCAGGGGTCCCCTCGTCCGCAGGTAGAGGAGTGTCAGATGACATGGACATCTCCCCTACCTGCGGACGGGCCTGGGATGGGGCATCCCTGCTGGTGCATGGTGGTGCAGTCACAGTGTCAGGGACAGTGACATGCACAGGCACCTCCACGGCGACCTGTGCTGCCTCCTGCCCCTGGCCCTGGACTGCACCACTTGCACCAGCGGGGATGCCCCCACCAGGCCCCATGTGTGGCTCAGTAGCGGCCTCCTCCCCCTCTGTGGAAACCACCAACCTGGATGTCTCCACGCCGTCTTCTGCCGGTGCAAGCCCCTGTGGGGGCTCACCCACCACTTCCGCTGCAGCCGTGGTGGCATCCCCGCCGCTCTGCTCCACAGCGCCTTCTCCGCCCTCTTCTTCACTTGCCACTGTGTAGAGGGAGACATAGAACACAAGCATCAGGGTACTGTACAATGGTCCCCTAGACAGGAAGCAACAGCAGATGAGTGGCACTGTCATACATCACTTCCATCATGTCCCGCCACAACACATGGGTCAGTGCAGGCAAAACACATACAGTAACAGGCATGGCGCATGCCATGGACATTGGCATACATGACCAAGGGACTCATGATTCATACAATGTTGGTTTTAAACTCACATGCATCATGGGTCTTGCCATCACATGCACACACCTCACCGTAGTTCCATCCATCTGGCCTCGTACACCACAGACGCAGTGGATACAAGGATGACTAGGCTGCATCAGTGAATCTGAACATTGTCACAGACATGTGTCATGCATCCATGGCAGTTACAAGTCACAGACACACAGTTCAGACACACACACATGGGCACCATACGTGTACATGGGACCAGCACCCATCCCTCACCCCCACCCATGTGGTTCACACATCACTGTACTCACATGCCTGACCATGATGTCCCTGCACACACACATACGTACATGGCCTATGTCACACATACAGGCAGGTATCAGACAACCAGCACACTGCAACATGCCCTGTCTCACACAGTAATGCTTGGCCACTTACCGGCCAACTCCAGATGGGTCTGCCTCCGAAGGATCTGGGCGTGGAGCGCTGGGTCTACGCGTTCCAGGACCCTCATCTGGATGTCACTCAGGCGTGCCCGGCCCCCCTCCGCGAGGCGCCGGGCCTTATTGAGGGTCCTGGACCTCAAGTCCTCCCAGCGCTTCTTGATGTGCTTGATGTCACGGGTTGCCACCCCCTCCGCGTTGATGGCAACCACTACATCGTCCCAGATCCTCTCCCGTCCTTCCTTGTTGGCGCGTGGTCTTCCGAAGAGGGCATCATAATGCCCCAGGACATGCTCCACCAGGACACCAACTTCCTTCTCACTGAAGCTGGTGGCCCTCTGCCTCTCTGGCTGGGGGTCGCCACTGGTCTCAGATGGTGCTTGCCCCGACATGGCGACCCCCGAGGCAGGCGTGGGTGGGCAACTGGGTCCTGGGGCTGGGCTGTGGAGCGATGGTATCCCAGTCGGGAGTCTACTGTTCCAGCAGGGGTGGACACAGCAACTGGACCCCTGCAGATGGCTGATGTGCAGGCACCAAATGGCAGGGCACGGTGGCAGCAGGCAGGCAGGCAGGCAGGCAGGCAGTCAGCAGCAGATGGCACGTGGGAGGCTGCTCGGGGCACTGGGGGGCAGTGATTCGGCCTTCTGGGCAGGAGCGTGGTCTTCCGTGTGTATTTGCGTGGCCAGCTTGATACGGAGTGATTTGGCACGTGAAAAATCTGCACGTCAGCGTGTAATTCGAGGAAAGGCCCGTAGCGCGTAAGCGCGTCTGCACGCATACGCATTTTCATTGGACCAAAGGCCCTCAGCACGTGAGCGCGTCTGTGACGTGTCGTGCGAGGGTGTATCCCTCATTGCACGTGATGACAGAACACACGTGGATTACAATCAATCGCGTGTGAAAGTTCACGCCACCCCGGAACACACGTACCCAGGCTAATCGCGTGTGTAACTACCCGCACACCCGGAAAAACACGTACCCAGGCCAATCGCGTGTAGAATTTCTCACGCACCCCTGAAATCCACGTACCCAGGCCAATCGCGTGTAGAATTTCTCGCGCACCCCTGAAATCCACGTACCCAGCCCAATCGCGTGTAGAATTTCTCGCGCACCCCTGAAATCCACGTACCCAGGCCAATCGCGTGTAGAATTTCTCGCGCACCCCTGAAATCCACGTACCCAGGCCAATCGCGTGTAGAATTTCTCGCGCACCCCTGAAATCCACGTACCCAGGCCAATCACGTGTAGAATTTCTCGCGCACCCCTGAAATCCACGTACCCAGGCCAATCGCGTGTAGAATTTCTTGCGCACCCCTGAAATCCACGTACCCAGCCCAATCGCGTGTAGATTTTCTCACGCACCCCTGTAATACACGTACCCAGGCTAATCGCGTGTAGAATTTCTCGCGCACCCCTGAAATTCACGTACCCAGGCCAATCGCGTGTAGATTTTCTCGCGCACCCCTGTAATACACGTACCCAGGCCTATCGCGTGTGGGGACACCCGCACACCCCTGAAATACACGCTCCCCGCTCTGCGTTTGCTGCTGCCCTTTGCGCTGGATTGGGGATTTTGATGGCTTTTCCCTGCGCAAGGGGCGTTCTTGGGGGCGTAACTGACGCTGCTGCAGGGTCGCTGCGCCACTCTGCGTCACGGCTGGTTGTGGATGTTGGAATCCATGAATACGCTGTGCGCCTGAATGTGTTTCGGCGCACGCGGCTGGCGCAGACTACCGCACGCGCACACTGTGCGCCAGCCGTGTGCGCCACTTGTGCGCCGAATTCTATGAATTGGCCCCGATATGATTTAGCATGGAGCACACACTTTGTTAAGCATCGTTCTCCAAGTGGTACACCCCTTTTCTGAGCCATCATTTTGGCGCGGGATGATTGGCATGCCCAGTCCAGCTCAGCACCTATTCCCGTGTAGCGCCCATATCGGCGTGCCCTTTTCGGCACGAAAGCCATTCCAGTGCCGTTATTTTGGGGCAAGGGATGTTTGGACATGGCTGACATTGCAGCCACGTCGAAATGCCCTCATGCTAAATAAGATCACAGGACTGCACTGCAACACACCTCACCACCTCCCACTTGTGTTGTTTTTCTTTTAATTAAAGTAAATTAATTACGTTTTTAAAAAAAAAGCATACAGCCTTGAACCCTAGTCTGCCACAGTTCGAGGCCTAGCACTTAACCACTAAGCCACAATGGCTTGGTGCTTCAGGGGGCATACATTTAATATTTAGCCTATAATTTAATATGTTCAATGATAAAATGCTAGGTATGAAACTTGTGAAAATTCAAATAAGAACATCATTGTAGCCTAATACGTAAGTGCTCCTTCTCAAACTCCTTAAGGCCAGGGTTCTCTGATAGCAGTGTTCAGCATAAATGTGATTTTTTTTTTATTTTGTTTTTTCTGTTTTATAAAAATGCAGATGCTCTGTGTTATGAGATATTTAAAACTAAGAAAGCACACAGCATTGAGGACTGTGGACTATCTGCCATCCATGTAGCAACCAGGACCAATCCTGCTTAGTTTCACATCGAGGAAAGATCCAAACCCCTTAGGCCATGTGTCTCTATGTGTTCTTCTAAGGGGGGGGCCTATATATTAGGCAACATTGCCTTAGTCGGCTGAGCCCTTCTTCACTTTGAAGCTAAGCAGGGTTCCTCCCAGTTACTGCACGCATGGAAAACCCACTGTTGCTGTAAAAATACCTATTTTCTTATGTTTTATCATTGACTGGGAGACAACAAACAACAGAATGCAATTGAGCAAAAGACAGAAAAGTGTGTCTGAGTGAAAAACCTTCAAGGACTGACAGTAGGACGGTTTAAAAAAAAGTAAATCATTCAGGGCCGATTCATAACTTGGCACAGTGAATGTGCTAAAGAGCACGTTCACTGTGCCAAATGAGGTCGCCCAGGCTCCACCGGTATTCTCAAGTGGGACTGGGCGTCCTAGTATTGCACAACAGTGCACCTTCAGGATTGCGCCTGTTTTAGTTATAATGGGCACCTTCCTGAAATCTCGGCAGCATTTTTGTAAAATAACAACATACTCGTTATTTTACAAAAATGCTGCCAAGAACACAGGTGTATATGAACACTTTTCTATACAACAAAGTAAGCAGCTTCAATGTTGAAGCTGCTTAATTTGGTGTATAGGAAAGTGTTCATATACACAGTGTAAATTAAAGTGTAAATTAAAGTGTTCATTCATTTACACCAAAGTAAGCAGCTTCAATGTTGCAGAATGCAACATTGAAGCTGCTTGCTTTGGTGTATATGAAAGTGTTCATATACACGGGCGTATGTGAACACTTCAAATACACCAAACAAGGCTTCTTGTGGCATTCTTCCAGTACAACGGCACCAAAATGGTACCGTATTTTAGCGCACATGTTCATGTTTTTAGTGCAAAATGTTATCAATGACATTTTATTATGATATATGTAATTCTGCAGTAAAATCCACAACTTTTTATTTCCAACAATACCTACAATGTGTCAGTAGTAATTGGACAAACAACCCAACAAGGTTGGGAGTGGGGGTAATAACACAAGAGGCCCAGCGGGCCATCGCTGCTCCTCAGTTTTTAGGGTGGGTGCAATGGGCCTGCAACAACATTCAATGGACTCATACATATATGTTCACAGCAGGAACAAGGTCTTCAAAGGAGTGACTGTACACACCAGCACTGCAGTGTGTATTTCCGGAATAGTCACAGTGCATAAGATACCTTCCTAGTGTACATGGTCTACCCCACCTTGAGCGTCTCCATCCATCCTGCACCTTTTCGAGCACAGCATCACAGCTGCCATTTATAGTAGATGGGGGGTATGTAAGAGTAAGGCGACTGCCATAGACCAATGGATGTGTAATTGCACACCACTATGTAACAATACACGTATATGTTTGAACGTGTAGTGCACTTACAAAAGTGTCTCACAACAGTTTACCTGCAACTATTTATAATATTTGTATTTATTTTTGTATTTTTTATCCAGTACATTTTTTTTTTTACTTCCAATGACTAAATTTCATAATACCTCATATTACAAACACTTTATACTCCTGCTACAGTACGAAAAGTTACTTTACACATATTGCTACTATGATAATTCTAGCCTTACTCCTACTACATTACCTATAATTACAATACACCTACTACTAATGTAGTCATTGTGCCCAGTACACAAATTCTAGGGAATGTAGCCACTGACCACAACACCATTAACTGCATACCAAGTATGTATCATACATGGTGAACTAATGAAACTCACCTCACCACTCTCTGCAATCAAAATTATATCCGCAAAATGTTTCCGCACATCAGAGAAAAAACATGCCTGTTTTTGGACTTTTTAAGGCCATACCCATACCAATCTCACCACCCCTCACCTCCCCAGATATTGTTTCATTAGTTTGACAAGTACAATGATGTGTTTCTTAGTAGGCTTGTACCGCGGTGTCCGTGGACATTGGCAAATGTCTGCAGATCTAACTTGGAGGGTGTCTCCAAAAATCTGACGCTCCTCACGATCTTCACCATCAAATCAACAACTACATCTTGTGTTTGTGGACATCACGCCCACCCTCCTGGCCAATTGGGTGCCCTCTGCGGACCGAACAAGGAAGTGAGTCGGCTGACCGAACCTAGACATTACTAATTTGTTTTTGCCTACTTTTTGGTGAATTTAAAAAAAAAAAATACTTGATACTTTACACCAAATTTACAAAAGCACGACTTCGAGACCAAGGCATTGCTCCTGCCACAAATTTAGTGAAAATTCATCCAGCGGTTTGGGCTCTAGACGTGAGCAAACATTTCTTTCCATTGCATCTATGAGAAAAAGCACACATTTTGGGATAACCTTATAACTTTGCGCTCCTACCCCTTGAAGAAACCTCACCAAACTTTGCAGGATTGCTCTGAAAAGGCAATATACTTTTTTTGCAGTTTCATGAGGATTCGTCTGGGGGGGTGAGTTATAAGACACCCAGAAAGTGCTCTTCCTATGGGTTGAGCAACTCAACCATCACTACAGGGTGCTACTGCAGGCCCTGTATTATATTCAATGAAAAAACCTTAGTTGCAGGGACGTTAAAGTGAGAACTAAACACAAGAAAACCTCTGAAATTCAGTTAAAACTACCTTAACTTCACACCCACTGTTCGCAGCCGATGACCATAATGATGATTTCACAGATGACATCACTGATGACATCACTAATTACATTGCAACAGTAACTGTCATTAAACATGGCCTTTAGCCATGGTCAGTGTGCCTGGCCTAATATATTTTAATAATGAATGTGGCTAATCATGGCATTCTGTTATTGGCAGTGGTGACAACCTTCACCCATGTGCAATGTATATTTTAATACACTAACAGGCTACTAAGAATTGATTTTGGCCTTTTCCAGTTGCTACAGCTTTCAACCGTGTCCGCTTAATATCATATACACTGATCAGGTACTAGACACGTGCTTCACCCCAATACTGGGCAGTGGTCACAACCTTTGGCAATGACCACTATATATTCTAACATATATATGGGCCACTATCCATGGCCTTTGAACTTGAGCACTTTGTACATCTTTTGGCCATATCCATTGTATATTTTAAAATAATAAAATGCAATAAGAGATGTCTTTTGGACGTACCCACTGTATATTATGTACACTAACCAGCCACTAGCCATGGTCTTCAACACAATACTAGCCAGTGGCCACATCCTTTGGCTGTAGCGACTATATATTGTAACATATTAATGGGCACTACCTATGTCCTTTAGTCATGACCACTGACTACAGCTTTCAACTTTGGCCACTGTATATTTGAAAACAGTGATGGGCCAGTAAGCATGATTTTTAACCATGGACATTGGTATTTTTAAATAATATTAATTGACCACTACCTATGGCCACTGGTGCTGGCCAGTGAACCCAGTCTTTGTTATGGCCAAATATACAGCCTAAACTGTTATTAAGATAAGGAAACTTTTCATGAGCTAACTTATAAATGATGTTATGTCTAATTCTATTATTGATGTAATCAGTAAGATCAATGTTATTAGTGTTGTCATCAGTGATGTCATCTCTGATGTCATTTGTGGTCATAAGCTGTGCAACAGGGGGCGCAATTTTAAGATGGCTTTAGCAGAATTTTAGAGGTTTGCCGCATTAACTTCTCACCTTAACGTCCCTGCAACAAAGGTTTTTTCCTTGAATTCAAAAGGTTTTTTTACAATGTACTTTGATATGTATAGGTATACATTTTGTTTGTAAATTAATTTTATAGCTGATTCTAGCAAATGTGCATTCGTGTCTAAATACAGCAAAAGCAAAGGTGGTGTAGTCACATAAATGAAAGGTCCAGTTGGTTTGAAAATCGCGTTCATGCGGTTATGCACCTTAGCGCATATTTTTTTAACAGTCAATCGCATCATCCGCTGCTTTCTTGCATTCTTCATCAACAAACAAAATAATTGCACACTGAGATTCATGAACGTGACCATGCCTATGCTGTTGCCGTCACCCGTGCATGCAAAATCACCCAATAGCATGACGAAATGTAATTGCGTGACTACACATCCCTGCGCCCTAATCTCCAACCAGTCATATCACCTGCTACATCGTCGCGTCTATGCGTCATTTTCATCCATGCCTACGGACTGTCCAATCACATGTGCAGATGAATTGACACGGCTATGCTCACACCGTATGATGCACGTACTACACTGTCCAATCAGCGGGTGTGGAAGTATGTAGTCACAAATAATAACCACCCCTTATCCTTTTTACCCACTTTTCCTCTAATCCCATTCCCTTTGTCCTGTGATTCGTTCAGTTTGTGTATTTTTTGTTTTACTGTTTTTTTTTGTTTTTTGTTTTCATTTTTTGCAGCATTGTTTTTTGTGTTGTCTTTTCTAAAGTTTTACTTTTTCCTTCCTGCTTAGACATTCTATCACTTCTGAACATGAAAGCACAAGTAGTGACATCATCATAATTTGGGTCGACAATCAGTCACCACCTAGAAAGAAGCAAACAGAAATGAAAAAAAAGCAGCAGACAGTTGGTGCTTCTTCAAAGCGAAGGAACACTGTGCAAGAAAAGTGGCGGAGGAGCTCTGCACCTTCTTTAACAAGACTACGTCGTGGGCCTTCTTATATTCCATCTCAAAGCCTAGGAACAGCAATAATGATAAACCATCTAGTGCAAGTCTATTGGGATGAGGTAGATTATGAGTATTGAAAAGCACACACACATCATAAATGGAAAATGCATGGGGCCCATTCCTTGCATAAAAGGCGATCAGCACCACTTGCAGAACTTCCATCCACCAGTGCATCAACAACTCCAATTGGAAATGAAACCTCTACATCAGCAGTGGTATCCACTTCACAGACTTCCCTGGTACCGACACCCGATCTTACAATGATGCAAGTCATGTGTAAAAAATGCTGCAAATGGGTACTCAAAGCAGGTGCCAGATTTAACAAATGGCAGACATTATTCGCACAACACCAGATTACCTGTCATCGTAATTATTTTTTAAGTGGCAATTTTCCCCCCTTTTTTTCAAAAAAGGAATACATTCAAATATATGTTTCTTTTTATTGTATTCCCTTTGTTATATGTTTCATCCTTATGTGTTTTCCTCCTCTATTCCACCCCCTATTTCCATCCCCCAAAAAGCACCTTTTAAGGGCCACCTTTTAAGTTATAAAAATAGATAAAAAATTTACAGAAAGTGCAAACATATATTACAATAAATACTGTAATTTACTTTGTGTAGTTTCAATTATCAAACCCCTCAATTATTTGTTTGTAGCTGTGGTTACAATGTTAACAGGGGAAACAGTTTAGCTGCAAAGAAAAGCAACCCAGTAGTTGCTAGCCTAAGCCACAAAAAGCAAAAACCAGTAATTCATTGATACCATACAAAATAACATAAAAAATATATAACTCTGTATATGTGCATTACACATATAGAATGTATTGTAATTATAATTGGTTCTTTATAACACACTAACAGGGTAATTCATAGAAATTCGCACAAAAGTGGCGCACGCGACTGGCGCACAACATGCCCGTGCGAATGTCTGAGCCAGCCGCATGCGCTAAAATCGATTTCCGCGCACAGCGTATTCATGGATTTTCGCATCCAAAACCAGCCGTGGCGCAGCGTGGCGCAGCGACCCTGCAGCAGCGCCAGTTACGCCCCCAAGAACGCCCTCGCGCAAGGAAAAGCCTTCAAAATCACCAAATAATTGCAAAGGGCTGCGCTAACCCTGGACCAGTTCACAGGGCTGGCAAACAGCAAACGCCAAGCGGGGAAAGTGTATTTCAGTGGTTCGCGGGAAGTTCCACACGCAATTGTCATGTGTACGTGTGCTTCAGGGGTGCGCGGGCGGGAAGTTCCACACGCGATTTCAGCAGGGCATGTGTTTTTCAGGGGTGCGCGGGAAGTTCCACACGCGATTGGCCCCGTGCGAGCAGGGTACGTGTATTCCAGGGGTGCTCAGGAAGTTCCACACGTGATTTCAGCAGGGTACGTGCATTTCAGGGGTGCGCGTGAAGTTCCACACGCGATTCCATCAGGGTACGTGTATTTCAGGGGTGCGCGGGAAGTCCCACACGCGATTGGCCCCGTGTGAGCAGGGTACGTGTATTTCAGGGGTGCGCGGGAAGTTCCACACGTGATTTCAGCAGGGTACGTGTATTTCAGGTGTGCGCGGGAAGTTCCACACGCGATTCCATCAGGGTACGTGTATTTCAGGGGTGCGCGGGAAGTTCTACACGCGATTTCAGCAGGGTACGTGTATTCCAGGGGTGCGCGTGAAGTTCCACACGCGATTCCATCAGGGTACGAGTATGTCAGGGGTGCGCGGGAAGTCCCACACGCGATTGGCCCCGTGCAAGCAGGGTACATGTATTTCAGGGGTGCGCGGGAAGTTCCACACGTGATTTCAGCAGGGTACGTGTATTTCAGGTTTGCGCGGGAAGTTCCACACGCGATTCCATCAGGGTACGTGTATTTCAGGGGTGCGCGGGAAGTTCCACACGTGATTTCAGCAGGGTACGTGTATTCCAGGGGTGCACAGAAGTTCCACACGCGATTGACCTAGTGCGAGCAGGGTATGTGTATTCCATGGGTGTGCGGGAAGTTCCACACGCGATTTCAGCAGGGTACGTGTATTTCAGGGGCGCGCGGGAAGTTCCACATGCGATTTCAGCAGGGTACGTGTATTTCAGGGGTTCTGGGGAGTACTACACGTGAATTGGCCGTGTGGGTCCTCCCAGGTGTTCGCTCTAAGACCTCCACGGCCCCTGCAGGCAGCCCACACCACGGGGGACTACCCTGCACCCCTGCTCATGTCCCGCAGGCAGCCCATCCACCATGGGCATGCCCCCCAGCCAACCCACATGTCACCTTGAACTACTGATCAACAATGCATGTCTCCCACCACCCCCACCCCCCGGCAGTCAGGGGCACCCTCCACCAGGCCCCCACACATGTCTACCACCACCCCCATCCCCCAGCCACCAGGGGCAGATTCCACCAGGCCCCCACTCATGTCTCCCACCACCCCCACCCCCCAGCAGTCAGGGGCACCCTCCACCAGGCCCCCACTCATGTCTTCCACCACCCCCATCCCCCAGCCACCAGGGGCAGATTCCACCAGGCCCCCACTCATGTCTCCCACCACCCCCACCTCCAGCAGTGCAGGGGCAGCCTCCACCAGGCCCCCACTCATGTCCCCCTGCACCCCCACCCCCAAGCAGTGCAGGGGCACCCTCCACCAGGCCCCCACACATGTCTCCCAGCCCCCCACCCCCAGCACTGTGGGGCACCTGCCAGCAGGCCCCCACCCATGTCTGCCACCCCCCCACCCCCCAGCACTGTGGGGCACCTGCCAGCAGGCCCCCACCCATGTCCAACTCATGTTCCCCACCCCCCCACCCCCCAGCACTGTGGGGCACCTGACAGCAGGCCCCCACCCATGTCAAACACCTCCCCACCCCCCAGCAGTGCAGGGGCACCCTCCACCAGGCCCCCACCCATGTCTCCCACCACCCCCACCCCCCAGCAGTGCAGGGGCACCCTCCACCAGGCCCCCACCCATGTCTCCCACCACCCCCACCCCCCAGCAGTGCAGGGGCACCCTGCACCAGGCCCCCACCCATGTCTACCACCACCCCCACCCCCCAGCCACCAGGGGCAGCCTCCACCAGGCCCCCACCCATGTCTCCCACCACCCCCTACGCCCCAGCAGTCAGGGGCACCCTCCACCAGGCCCCCACTCATATCTACCACCACCCCCATCCCCCAGCCACCAGGGGCAGATTCCACCAGGCCTCCACTCATGTCTCCCACCACCCCCACACCCCAGCAGTGCAGGGGCACCCTCCACCAGGCCCCCACCCATGTCTCCCACCACCCCCACCCACCAGCAGTGCAGGGGCACCCTCCACCAGGCCCCCACCAATGTCTACCACCACCCCCACCCCCCAGCCACCAGGGGCAGCCTCCACCAGGCCCCCAACCATGTCTCCCACCACCCCCTACCGCCCAGCAGTCAGGGGCACCCTCCACCAGGCCCCCACTCATGTCTCCCACACCCCCACCCCCCAGCAGTGCAGGGGCAGCCTCCACCAGGCCCCCACCCATGTCTCCCACCACCCCCACCCCCCAGCAGTGCAGGGGCAGCCTCCACCAGGCCCCCACACATGTCCCCCTGCACCCCACCCCCCAGCACTGTTGGGCACCTGCCAGCAGGCCCCCACCCATGTCCAACTCATGTTCCCCATCCCCCCACCCCCCCAGCACTGTGGGGCACCTGCCAGCAGGCCCCCACCCATGTCCAACTCATGTTCCCCACCCCCCCCACCTCCCAGCACTGTGGGGCACCTGACAGCAGGCCCCCACCCATGTCTCCCACCCCCCCCCAAACCCCAGCAGTCAGGGGCACCCTCCACCAGGCCCCCACTCATGTCTCCCACCACCCCTATCCCCCAGCCACCAGGGGCAGATTCCACCAGGCCCCCACTCATGTCTCCCACCTCCCCACCCCCCAGCAGTGCAGGGGCACCCTCCACCAGGCCCCCACCCATGTCTCCCTCCCCCACCCCCTAGCAGTGCAGGGGCACCCTCCACCAGGCCCCCACCCATGTCTCCCACCACCCCCACTCCCCAGCAGTGCAGGGGCACCCTCCACCAGACCCCCACCCATGTCTCCCACCACCCCCCTCCCCCAGCAGTGCAGGGGCACCCTCCACCAGGCCCCCACCCATGTCTACCACCACCCCCACCCCCCAGCCACCAGGGGCAGCCTCCACCAGGCCCCCACCCATGTCTCCCACCACCTCCTACCCCCCAGCAGTCAGGGGCACCCTCCACCAGGCCCCCACTCATGTCTACCACCACCCCCATCCCCCAGCCACCAGGGGCAGATTCCACCAGGCCCCCACTCATGTCTCCCACCACCCCCACCCCCAAGCAGTGCAGGGACACCCTCCACCAGGCCCCCACCCATGTCTCCCACCACCCCCACCCCCCAGCAGTGCAGGGGCACCCTCCACCAGGCCCCCACCCATGTCTACCACCACCCCCACCCGCCAGCCACCAGGGGCAGCCTCCACCAGGCCCCACCCATGTCTCCCACCACCCCCTATCCCCCAGCAGTCAGGGGCACCCTCCACCAGGCCCCCACTCATGTCTCCCACCCCCCCACCCCCCAGCAGTGCAGGGGCAGCCTCCACCAGGCCCCCACCCATGTCCCCCTACACCCCCACCCCCCAGCACTGTGGGGCACATGCCAGCAGGCCCCCACCCATGTCCAACTCATGGTCCCAACCCCCCCACCCCCCAGCACTGTGGGGCACCTGCCAGCAGGCCCCCACCCATGTCTAACATCCTCCCCACCCCCCAGCACTGTGGGGCACCTGCCAGCAGGCCCCCACCCATGTCTAAAACCCACCCACCCCCAGCCAACAGGGGCAGCCTCCACCAGGCCCCACCCATGTCTCCCACAACCCCCTACCCCCCAGCCACCAGGGGCGGATTCCACCAGGCCCCCACTCATGTCTCCCACCACCCCCACCCCCCAGCAGTGCAGGGGTAGCCTCCACCAGGCCCCCACTCATGTCCCCCTGCACCCCCACCCCCCAGCAGTGCAGGGGCAGCCTCCACCAGGCCCCCACCCATGTCTATCACCACCCCCACCCCCCAGCCACCAGGGGCAGCCTCCACCAGGCCCGACCCATGTCTCCCACCACCCCCTACCCCCAGCAGTCAGGGGAACCCTCCACCAGGCCCCCACTCATGTCTCCCACCACCCCCATCCCCCAGCCACCAGGGGAAGATTCCACCAGGCCCACACTCATGTCTCCCATCCCCCAACACCCCAGCAGTGCAGGGGCACCCTCCACCAGGCCCCCACCCATGTCTAACCCCCCCCACCCCCCAGCAGTGCAGGGGCACCCTCCACCAGGCCCCCACCCCCCAGCAGTGCAGGGGCACCCACCACCAGGCCCCCACCCATGTCTCCCACCACCCCCTACCCCCCAGCAGTCAGGGGCAGACTCCACCAGGCCCCCACTCATGTCTCCCACCACCCCCATCCCCCAGCCACCAGGGGCAGATTCCACCAGGCCCCCAGTCATGTCTCCCCCCCACCCCCCAGCAGTGCAGGGGCACCCTCCACCAGGCCCCCACCCATGTCTACCACCACCCCCACCCCCCAGCCACCAGGGGCAGCCTCCACCAGGCCCCCACCCATGTCTCCCACCACCCCCTACCCCCCAGCAGTTAGGGGCACCCTCCACCAGGCCCCCACTCATGTCTCCCACCCCTCCACCCCCCAGCAGTGCAGGGGCAGCCTCCACCAGGCCCCCACCCATGTCTCCCACCACCCCCACCCCCCAGCAGTGCAGGGGCAGCCTCCAGCAGGCCCCCACTCATGTCCCCCTGCACCCCCACCCCCCAGCACTGTGGGGCACATGCCAGCAGGCCACCACCCATGTCCAACTCATGTTCCCCACCCCCCCACCCCCCAGCACTGTGGGGCACCTGCCAGCAGGCCCCCACCCATGTCAAACACCCCCCACCCCCCAGCACTGGGGGGCACCTGCCAGCAGGCCCCCACCCATGTCCAACTCATGTTCCCCACCCCCCCACCCCCCAGCACTGTGGGGCACCTGCCAGCAGGCCCCCACCCATGTCTCCCACCCACCCACCCCCCAGCCACCAGGGGCAGCCTCCACCAGGCCCCCACCCATGTCTCCCACCACCCCCTACCCCCCAGCCACCAGGGGCAGATTCCACCAGGCCCCCACTCATGTCTCCCACCACCCCCATCCCCCAGCAGTGCAGGGGTAGCCTCCACCAGGCCCCCACTCATGTCCCCCTGCACCCCCACCCCCCAGTAGTGCACGGGCAGCTTCCACCAGGCCCCCACCCATGTCTACCACCACCCCCACCCCCCAGCCACCAGGGGCAGCCTCCACCAGGCCCGACCCATGTCTCCCACCACCCGGTACCCCCCAGCAGTCAGGGGCACCCTCCAACAGGCCCCCACTCATGTCTCCCACCACCCCCATCCCCCAGCCACCAGGGGAAGATTCCACCAGGCCCCCACTCATGTCTCCCACCCCCCCCAGCAGTGCAGGGGCACCCTCCACCAGGCCCCCACCCAAGTCTCCCACCCCCCAACCCCCAGCAGTGCAGGGGCACCCTCCACCAGGCCCCCACCCATGTCTCCCACCACCCCCACACCCCAGCAGTTAGGGGCACCCTCCACCAGGCCCCCACTCATGTCTCCCACCCCTCCACCCCCCAGCAGT
Organism: Ambystoma mexicanum; assembly: GCF_040938575.1. Lineage (NCBI taxonomy): Eukaryota > Metazoa > Chordata > Amphibia > Caudata > Ambystomatidae > Ambystoma > Ambystoma mexicanum. The sequence continues at coordinate 429,003,846 of NC_090941.1, read as the reverse complement.
GCAGGGGCAGCCTCCACCAGGCCCCCACCCATGTCTCCCACCACCCCCACCCCCCAGCAGTGCAGGGGCAGCCTCCACCAGGCCCCCACTCATGTCCCCCTGCACCCCCACCCCCCAGCACTGTGGGGCACATGCCAGCAGGCCACCACCCATGTCCAACTCATGTTCCCCACCCCCCCACCCCCCAGCACTGTGGGGCACCTGCCAGCAGGCCCCCACCCATGTCTAACACCCCCCACCCCCAGCACTGGGGGGCACCTGCCAGCAGGCCCCCACCCATGTCCAACTCATGTTCCCCACCCCCCCACCCCCCAGCACTGTGGGGCACCTGCCAGCAGGCCCCCACCCATGTCTCCCACCCACCCACCCCCCAGCCACCAGGGACAGCCTCCACCAGGCCCCCACCCATGTCTCCGACCACCCCCTACCCCCCAGCCACCAGGGGCAGATTCCACCAGGCCCCCACTCATGTCTCCCACCACCCCCATCCCCCAGCAGTGCAGGGGTAGCCTCCATAAGGCCCCCACTCATGTCCCCCTGCACCCCCACCCCCCAGTAGTGCACGGGCAGCCTCCACCAGGCCCCCACCCATGTCTACCACCACCCCCACCCCTCAGCCACCAGGGGCAGCCTCCACCAGGCCCGACCCATGTCTCCCACCACCCCGTACCCCCCAGCAGTCAGGGGCACCCTCCAACAGGCCCCCACTCATGTCTCCCACCACCCCCATCCCCCAGCCACCAGGGGAAGATTCCACCAGGCCCCCACTCATGTCTCCCACCCCCCCCAGCAGTGCAGGGGCACCCTCCACCAGGCCCCCACCCAAGTCTCCCACCCCCCAACCCCCAGCAGTGCAGGGGCACCCTCCACCAGGCCCCCACCCATGTCTACCACCACCCCCACACCCCAGCAGTGCAGGAGCACCCTCCACCAGGCCCCCACCCATGTCTCCCACCACCCCCTACCCCCCAGCAGTCAGGGGCACCCTCCACCACGCCCCCACTCATGTCTCCCACCACCCCCATCCCCCAGCCACCAGGGGCAGATTCCACCAGGCCCCCACTCATGTCTCCCACCCCCCCACCTCCCAGCAGTGCAGGGGCACCCTCCACCAGGCGCCCACCCATGTCTCCCACCCTCCACCCCCCAGCAGTGCAGGGGCACACTCCACCAGGCCCCCACCCATGTCTCCCACCACCACCACCCCCCAGCAGTGCAGGGGCACCCTCCACCAGGCCCCCACCCATGTCTACCACCACCCCCACCCCCAGCAGTGCAGGGGCACCCTCCACCAGGCCCCCACCCATGTCTACCACCACCCCCACCCCCCAGCCACCAGGGGCAGCCTCCACCAGGCCCCCACCCATGTCTCCCACTACCCCTTACCCCCCAGCAGTCAGGGGCACCCTCCACCAGGCCCCCACTCATGTCCCCCTGCACCCCCACCCCCCAGCAGTGCAGGGGCACCCTCCATCAGGCCCCCACCCATGTCTCCCACCCCCCCACCCCCCAGCACTGTGGGGCACCTGCCAGTAGGCCCTCACCCATGTCTCCCACCCCCCACCCCCCAGCACTGTGGGGCACCTGCCAGCAGGCCCCCACCCATGTCCAACTCATGTTCCCCAGCCAACATGTCATCGCAATCTAGATCGCTGGTCCCTATGGTAAGGCTCCAAATGCAAAACACCCACCTGAGTATTGCATCCACCCACTCATAATTGGCAATTACATCACAGAACACCAATTGCAAGTTCCGAAACAAACACATTTCCCTCACATACACCCAATGTGTGTCAGTGAATCTCAAAACCCATATCATGAAATGCATGAAACCAATGAGATACCACACATTGAAGTTCACTAAAAAAATATGTATTAAAGGAAACATAAATAGAATCAAAAATAAAGAAACAGAAATATGAATGTACAAAAATGAAAAGAAGCATGTCTGTGAAAAAAAGCAAAACCAAAAATCAAATTCCAAAGTAATGGTGTCCAAAGTCACTCTCCACAAAACAAAATCCAATGGGAAATAAAAAAGAAAGCCATTGCTCCATGGTTAAAATGTGAAAGAAAAATACAATCCAACAGTGAACTATGTACATGGGAACACGCCAGGGTCCATTATCCCAACAAAAGAAAGGAAACCTATCTAACTACACTAACTCATAAAATAAACTATATACAAAAATGTGGCCAATGTCCGAAAGGTCCAAAATAAATCAAAAAACAAATGAAACTTAACACTACCTACATAACTATGTACACGGGCAGCGGGCTAGTTTGACGGCTCACTTGTGGATGTCCCGGGCCAGGGCATCATCGAACTCCTGCTCAATGTCCCGGAGGCGGTCCTCCTCCATGGCCCAGAGTTTCTGCAGGACCGTCGCTGTGTCCACCTCCAAACCCCTGCGGATTGCCTCGAGGCACTCGGCCCGCCTCAGGCCCTCCGCATGGAGTTCTCCTCCCTGACCATTGGAAACCGTGCCTCTTCCGCCCGCTGCCGGTCCGCATCTAAGGCGTGGCCCAACCGCTGCCACACGGAAGACACTCTCTGTCCTGGGTCCTCCTGCCCTCCGGCCGATGCCTGCCCCTCCAATGTTGAAGGCCCCGAGCCTTCATGGCTCCAACCACGTTGCTGCTGCTGTGCCTCTGCCCGTGCACTGCCTCCTGCTGCCTGCACATCCTCCGCCGGCTGGGGTGCAGTCGTTGATGTGGCCACCCCTGCTTGACGTCCGACTCCCGACTGTGGCAGGGTGGCCTCCTCCACCAGCCTGGCCGCACCGTCAGAGGCAGCTCCACAGGGCACCCAGGTGGCTGATGGGTGGGAAGATGGCACGGAGGACGACTGGCGCGTAGGGGGTTCAGTTCAGGAGGGGGTCGTAGCAAGCCCCAGCAAACGGAGGAATCCGGCCTGGGTGACCTGTCCCAGCAGGCTGACGTGGTCAACGAGCCATTCGAGATGACGTGCAGTCTCCTCATGAAAAGACTGCAGGTCACCTTGCATGGCCCATTGACACAACGCCACACCAGTCAGGACAGGCTCAACCCGGACCCGGATAGCCACGTCCACAGGCAGAGGAAGGCCAGTTGACGTGAGCTCATCCCCTGCCTGAAAACGGGTCTGGACGTAGGCATCCCTGCTGGTGCAAGATGATGCAGGTACAGGATCAGGGACAGGATTGCACACAGGCACCTCCGCAGCGGCCTGTGCTGCCTCCTGTCCCTGGTCCTGCACTGCACCACCAGCACCAGTGGGATCCCCACCTCCAGAACCCGTCTCTGTTGCTTGCACGGCCTCCTCCTCCACCAAACCCCCCACCAACCTGGATGACTCCGTGCCATCTTCCCCCGTTGGGCCCTGTGGGGTCCCAGCTGCCCCTTCTGCTGCCGAGGAGTCCAACTCCAACCTCCGCCTCTTGGACCTCCCCCCGGCAGCTGCGGCCTGGGACGCGGCACCGGACTCCTCACTCCCCGACGAGATGACAACATGGGAGGGGAGCCAGGCCTTGCGTCTCCGGCTGGCGGTGGGATCCCCGCCGCTGTGCTCCACAGCACCTTCTCCGCCCTCTTCATCAGTTGACGCTGCAGACAGGGAGAAATAAAACACAGGCATCAGGGCACTGTACAATGGACACATACACACATGACAGTTGTACATGAGTGGCATTGGCAAACCTCAGACATGTCATCACAATCCCCAACACACATGTCATTTCAACTCGCACACATGAGCCATACCACAGCCATATCGCAACTGGCAGCACCATCCATACACATACAACAGCATGAGCAGGCAAAGGTGAGCCAGACATCACATACAACACAGGAAGTGCACCACATATGTACACACACCACCACACTTGCATGCATGTGTACACCTCTGCCAAGTGTCGCAGTGTTCAGATGGGCATCCATGTCACATCTGCCCATCAGGCTTCCACATACCGCTGTCACATGCATCCATGTTGCATCACTGTTGCACCCTTGCCAAATACACACACATGCACATGTACACAGTGCTGATACATGCAGCTGAAAACAACATACATGCGTCACATCACGGACATGTCTACTTACATACACATTCATCCAAACATGTGTGCCCACACAACTGCATTTGGCATGCAAGCCTACACACACAAGCACCATCCATGTCTCACACATTCCAGCCCTCGCATGTGTTAGCCCCAAGGCCCTGTACACCCCCACCCATACTCGACCCCATACAAACAGATGTGCAACCTGCACACTACTGAAAAATCACCACACACACAGCTCACAATCAGGATGCATGTACACTTACCGCTCGACTCCAGACGTGTCTGCCTCTCAAGGACCTGGACGTGGAGCGCTGGGGATGTGCGTTCCAGGACCCTCATCTGTTCTTCCGACAAGTGGCCCTGGCACCCCTTGGCATCCGCTGCCTTCAAGAGGTGCCGGGCCTTGTTCAGGGTCCTGGACCTGAAGTCCTCCCAGCGCTTCTTGACATGTTGTAAGTCGCGGACTGCCACCCCCTCCGCGTTGATGGCAGTCATGATGTCAGTCCAGATCCGAGTCCGTCCTTCCTTGTGGGCGCGGGAACTTCCAAAGAGGGCATCATACTGCCCCAGGACTTGCTCCACCAGGACACCAACTTCGGTGGCACTGAAGCTGGTGCCCCTCTGCCTCTCTGGCCGGGGGTTGTCAGTGGTCTCAGATGGTGTTTGCCCCGACATGACAACCCCAGAGGCAGGAGTGGGTGGGCATCTGGGTCCTGGGGCTGGGCTGTGAAGTGATGGAATCCCAGTCGGGAGTCTTCGGTACCAGCAGGGGTGGTCACAGCAACAGCACCCCTGGCTGATGTGCAGGCAGCAAATGGCAGGGCACGTGGGCAGCAGGCAGTCAGACAGCAGCAGATGGCAGGTGGGAGCGTGCTTGGGGCTCTGGGGGGCAGTAGTTCGGCCTTCAGGGCAGGAGCGTGGTCTTCCGTGTGCTTACGCGTGGCCAGCTTAATACGGAGTGATTTGGCACGTGAAAATCCTGCACGTCTGCATGTAAATCGAGGAAAGGCTCTTAGCGCGTATGCACGTCAGCACGCATATGCGATTTCATTGGACCAAAGGCCCTTAATGCGTGAGCGCATCAGTGACGTGAGGCGCGCGGGTGTTTCACTCATTACACGTGATGACAGAGCACACGTGGATTTCCACCAATCGCGTGTGGAACTTCCTGCGCACCCCAGAAATACACATTCCCAGGCCATTCGCATGTATGTGACGTGTGTATAAAAGGTACGTGTAGAACGCCATTTCCTTGTACGTGCTTTTCGTGGAGAGCGAGTGGGTGAAATCTGTACTTCTTGTCGGTTCACACACGATTTACTTCACGGCGTTTCCAGTTCGTACTCCCTGTTACCTCTGACAGCTTTTTCTCTTTTCCTCTTTTTCCTGGGCCTGTTTCCTCAAACAGCTTCCCTACTACTGTTGTCCTGTCTCCTCAGACAGCGTACAATTCTTCTTTTGGCGGGGGTGTTGCCAACGCGCACACGCGCATATTTTTCACGCTTTTGTTCCTGGCAGACGGTGAGTCGCGCACTTATCTAACATCTGTGCTTGCCCCGTGTGTCGCGTACCCCTTCAGAGGTCATTCTAGGCTGTGTGTGACACGCATACGTTCATTCTTGTGTTCCTGGGTGCCACAGCGTAGTGCAGGTTTATTTTTCCACACACGTGGTCTAGGAGGGGTTGCGTGCACCTTACTTCGCTTTTTTGGGGTGCCTGTGCGTTGCGTGACCCGTCATCTTTCCCCAGGGGTGACATACAGCCTTGCTAGAGCACTAGGGTACGATTACCATCTGGTACCCAAATCCTTTGACCCCCAATTACCCAGGACAATAATTCACATTGACTCCCATACGCACAATAACATCAGTGCCATGGCTGGGAGGCGAACAAGCCGTAAGGGTGGCAAAGGTTGCCGAGCCCCAAGTGGAGTGGTGGCCGTGGTGGATCCGGTAGGGGACGTGGCCGTGACTTGCAGGGTGCCCCTAGCCCCCCATGTGTGGAGGAGCAGTCAGGGACACCCATGCCCCCCCCCTGGTAGAGGTTACCGTGGCTGACACCATCCATGCTCAGCCCTTTTTGGACCAGCCCACTGTGGAACCAGACCTGGCACAGGGTGACTCCATGGCTGACTTCCAGGTCAGCAGGTCTAGGCCATGTGCACCGGTGAACGTTGGTGTCATCAGTCCACGTGGATCAGGGGCAGCTAGGTCATCTGCTGCCCCGCGTAGGCAGGCTGGGGAGGCTGCAGGGGCAGCTGCGGCTCCATCCACCCCACCTCTCACACACCCATCCAGGACAGTGTCGGTCCAAGTCCATCATGCTGACATTCCCCCTGACACCATCACACTTGAGATAATGCCTGCACCAACTCCCATGCTGAGTGTGCAATCCCACGCTCCTGCCCCTAGTGTCCAGAGCGGCGCAGGACACTCCGGATCCCCACCACCTTCCAAGCGGAAGAGGAAGAGTGCTCGTCCAATAGAGGCTGATGCCCCAGACACGGCTACACAGTCCGGCCCGTCAAGGAAGCCCAGCTTCAATGAGGCCGAACTGAATGCACTTGTAGAGTATGTGTCCGCACATGACCGCAAAATGGTGATTGTTGCAGGATCCAAGACCACACCTGCACAACGTCAGGCACACTGGCAGACCATTGCGGACATCATAAGTGCCCTTGGAATCGTGAGGTGCACAGCTAATGAATGCTACAAGCGCTGGAATGACCTGAAGCGCAGGGCAAAGAATAAGCTGGCCTCAAGTCATGCCGCAACTCTAGTGACTGGAGGTGGGTCTCCAGCAGACGACATAGAACTCACTCCACATGAGCAGGTTGCTGGGACCTACGTCATGGAGGAACAGATCCAAGGCGTGGGAGAAGTGGCAGATTACGAGGCATTGTCCGGTGAGTGCACATGCATGTGTGTGTCATCCATGTGCAGGGTGTGTGTGGGAGGGCTTGTGTTTGGGTGCCAGGGGAGGGTGTGTGTGCCTGAGTGGTTCGGCTCACCCATGTGCCTCTTCCTAAACATTCTGGGTAACAGCATTTGGGTATAGCAGCATCCCTTCTGCCAACATTAGACATCCAGCCCAACACCACGCCAGTTGCCCTTGGAGTGTCATCTTGCCACTACACTGTTGCTTATTTACCTCTGTTTATTCAGGCAGATTGTTTGCATAGCACCACTTTTACTCAGGATTTTCTCAGTCCTATTGTCACACGTCCGACATGGCTATGGTACAGTGGACTGGCTCAGTTTCGTGGACATGATTAGTTTGGACATGTCCATGTGCTATAGGACCATGTTTGACTGGCAGCGGCAAGTTAAACATTTGAACCATTACAATCAAAATAATCTATCATATGAACAAACTGGACTGAATGAACAATTGGTGACCTCCTCTCCCTCTTCACTTCATGGCTAGGGTACATGCCATCTGTGTGATGGCATGTGTATTTGACATGCCAATCACTGGCCAATGTGTGATGGCACTGCTAGGCAGCATGCAGCAAATGTGTTCATCTTCCATCTTGGTGTCATCAATGTGTGGCATCTGCCTCCCCATCACACGCAGTGACGGTGCATGCATGGGAGTGTTTTAGTCATGTGGGACATGTGTCAATCAAGTAATGTTTCTGTAGCCTCTCAGCCCTCATTGTGTGCCATGGTGCTAATGCCTGTTTCCATTTGTTTTCTTTTATGTCTTTGCAGGGGAAGACGCACCTGATACTGCTGGGGTTGTGGAGATGGTGCAGACCCAGGGGGGGTCTGAGGGCCGACCGACCACCAGTGAGGGACGTGGTGTGGTGGTGGGTGAGAACCCACAACTGCTACAGGTCGTGGTCTCAAGGGGTGTCTCTGGCTGCACCTCCCCCAAGCTGTACTCAGGTGTTGATTCGGATGATGAGACCTACGTGCCGTCGCAGGTGAGTGTTCCTGGGAGGGATTCTGTTCTGTCCGACCCACCTGCACCAGGGTTAGAACCCTCAATGGGGATGTCAGTGTTGGCAGGTACGCCTTTGGTGGTTACGGATGCAGGGTCACACTCCGCAACATCTGATCCTGTTCCTGGGCCAGCAGATTAGAGGGGGAATGCAGTCCTGCAGCCTCAGGCAGTGCCGGCACAGCAAGGCGCAGTTCGCCTTGCCCCAGACAGGTGTGGTGCCCGCCGACGTGGTGGCCGTACGCCACCTGGCAATACCGCATGGGAGCAATCCATTTACGGTATGGCAACCCAACAGGCAGCATCATCAGAGATGATGGCTCAGGCCATGGATAGGGTGGGCACTTCCATTGTCCCCCCCGAAAGGCTGATGGAGCGACTACAGCAGGCAACCGACTCCATCTGCCAGTCACACAGGGAGGACATGTTGGCGTCCGACTTGGACAGGCGGGCGGCACTGGCGACTCTGCAGGAAGCCATCTCCATAGAGTCCCAGGGCCACAGGGAAGCCCTGCGGCTGGAACTCCTTCCCCTCAGGATGACTCTTGTTGAGCTTGAGGCTTCAAAAAACTGAAGGACAGAACAGCAGCTGGAGCGTCTCACCCGTACGCTCTCAGCTGAGATGCAGGCAACTAGGGCGGAGGTCCGGGCATCCCGTGAGTTGTTGCATGGGGACCTCCGCACACTCATCCTCCAGAACGAGACCTACCACACCCGCATGCTTGCAGCCATGGAGGAACAGACTAGGGCTTTGCATGGGCTGCCTCCCATAGTGCCACCACCTCCGGATGCAGCTGCAGAGAGTGAGGATAGCGACAGCAGTGATACTCCCACAATAGGGTAGCCGTGCAGGCCATGAGCCCATGGAGGTGTTTTTTTTTCGCAAGATCCACACAGGTGGGTTTTGGTGTGCACCCTGTCCTCGGACCTCCTGGGTGGCCTCCCCAACCCCCCCGGGCCCATTAATGGCCATTGTTGATTTTTTTTTTTGGGACAGTGTGTTCCCTTGTGTGGCTCCCGTGGGCATTCGCTGCATTGTTTCTGGGCACATGCAGGCTTGTCATGGATTTGGTTCAGATGCTTGGGTTTTTGTCACACACACCCCTCCTGCTTCCCGTTTCCATGGGCTTGCAAAGGGTGTGCCCAAGTGACATTGACGTACATGGTGACATTGGACTCCCATGAGCTGTGTGGGCAGTCTGTAGTCAATACTGTGTATACATTCATAGTGCATATTGTTGTTGTATTGTACACTGCATGGTGTATTGATATGTGCCTCTGCATCCATCTCATCCTCCATATTTGCAGGTCCATTCCTCATGTCTTCACAATGCGGTCCACCTTGGAACTGGAGTCCATGTTGTAAGCAGTGCACCTACACTCTTGCGTGGCGCTAACACTGTATACTTGCAAGTGTTCGGAGGGCTGTCATCATCAGGTGGTGAGGCTAGCTAATTTTTAAGTCTGTAATGTCATGTTTAAGGTAGGTTGGAGGTTGTGTAGGTGATTGGTATTCTTGGTAAGTATTTGGTAATGTGGGTTGTAGGTCCTGCATTACTGTGAGCATTTCATGTGTGGACATGTTTCCATTAGGGACATTGTAGCTGCTGACACTTCGGGCATGTTGTGGGGATTCATTTCTTTCCTCTCACATTGCATGACATGCCATGGTGTGTTGTGTGGCCGTGCCGGGAGGGGGTGGGTGACATGGCACTGTTTTCATGTAGTATTTTGCAAGTGGGTATTCATTTCTGCAGCATGGAAGTGTCTTTTCATGACACTGCATTGGTGGTGTTTGTGTAGGTAGGGATGCACATATTGTGACACTTCCACATGAACAATCTCAGGCTGCTATGTTTCTGACAGTTGACAGTCCCTTTGTTCGTCTTTATTGTCAGGTCGAGTCATCATTGCTTATCAGATGGTATTTGCCAGGCCTGTGTGCACTCCACTGGGGTGTGATTTCTATGTGAAGTAATTAGCCACCAGCTGCGTACGGGCTGCCTCACCCCATGCCCTATCCCCTCCCATGCGCAGCGGGCGTGCATGTGGTTGGGGATGTGGGGGCACCACCATGTCCACGGCCAGGCCCCGGCGTGTTGCAACATTGTGCAGGACACATGCTGCCACTATGATCCTGCACACTACTGGGGGCGCATATAACAGCTGCCCGCCAGAACGGTCAAGGGAGCGAAAGCGTGACTTGAGCACTCCGAATGTGCGCTCCACTATGCCCCAGGTTGCAATATGGGCTGTGTTGTATCTTACCTCTGGAGGCGTGATGGGGTTCCGAATTGGCGTCATCATGTGGGTGCTCAGAGGGTAGGCACTGTCCCCTGGTGAGGAGGTGATGGTTATCATTAGTGGGGTAGTGACATAACTCTGCATCTGATAAGCATGCATGTGCAGTGGCATTCATACTCACCAAGCAGCCATGTATCGCCATGCCTCCCAGCTTCTATGTCCCGGCTTAGGGTAGACATTTGGTAAATGAAGCTGTCGTGGGTGGACCCTGGATAGTTGGCATATACTGAGGTGATGATTCCCTTAGCATTACATACTACCTGCACGTTGATGGAATGCCAGTGCTTGCGGTTCCTATAGATGTGCTCAGATGCCCTGGGGGGACGTAGTGCCACATGGGTGCAGTCAATGGCACCTAGCACTTTTGGAAATTGTGCCACACCGTAGAAATCGAGGGTGGCAGCCTGCCTTTCTGCAGGTGTCCTGGGAAGGTATATGTGCCTACGGACTGATGGTCGTGCAGTGATGATGTTCAAGACCTGGTGTAGGCAGCGTGACTGCGTGGCCTGTGACACCCCACCCACTATGGCACTTGTCCGCTGAAATGATCCTGTGGCCAAGAAGTGTAGTACATTGAGGACCTTCTCCAGGGGGCTGAGTGCTTGGGAGCACAGGGTGGGTGATGTGAGGTCATCCTCCCACTCACTGACCAGGTCCAGTATTATGTGTAGGGGAAACCTGTACCTCCCATACACCTGGTCATTAGGCATCCCAAAAAGGCTGGTTCTGGGAGTGAAAATTCGGGCCCTCACTATCCTCCTCCTCCTTTGGTAACCCACGGCCACTGCTGCTAGGAATGGTATATTCATCCTGGCATATGAGCTTGTTTGTTGTTTGCGCGCACTTTTATGCTGCGCGGGTCGACGTACGCCTGCTTCATGCTGGCGTACGTGTCTCAGGATTGGACCATTTTTCGGCACGTCGTAGGCGAACGTGTGAATCTTCCCGCCCACCCCAGGAATACACGTAGCACGCTCTCACAGGCACAGTCGCGGGTAAATATTCCCGCCCAACCCTGGAATACATGTAACCCACTCTCACAGGCCCAATCGCGTGTGGAACTTCCCGCGCACCCCGAAGTACACGTACCCAGGCTAATCGCGTGTGGAAGTTCACGCGCACCCCGAAGTACACGTACCCAGGCCAATCGCGTGTGGGAATTCCCGCGCACCCCGAAGTACATGTACAATCGCGTGTGGAACTTACCGCGCAACCCATAGTACACGTACCCAGGCCAATCGCGTGTGGGACTTCCCACGAACCCCGAAGTACACGTACAATCGCGTGTGGAACTTCCCGCGCACCCCGTAGTACACATACCCAGGCAAATCGTGTGTGGAAGTTCCCGCGCACCCCGAAGTACACATACCCAGGCAAATCGCATGGCTGGGGGGTGGGGGCGGTGGGAGACATGAGTTGGACATGAGTGGGGGCCTGGTGGAGGCTGCCCCTGGTGGCTGGGGGGTGGGGGTGGTGGGAGACATGGGTGGGGGCCTGGTGGAGGGTGCCCCTGCACTGCTGGCGGTTGGGGGTGGTGGGAGACATGGGTGGGGGCCTGGTGGAGGCTGCCCCTGCACTGCTGGGGGGTGGGGTGGGTGAGAGACATGGGTGGGGGCCTGGTGGAGGGTGCCCCTGCACTGCTTGGGGGTGGGGGGGTGGGAGACATGGGTGGGGGGCTGCTGGCATGTGCCCCACAGTGCTGGGAGGTGGGGGGGTTGGGATACATGAGTTGGACATGGGTGGGGGCCTGCTGACAGGTGCCCAACAGTGCTGGGGGGTTGGGGTGCAGGGGGACATGAGTGGGGGCCTGGTGGAGGCTGCCCCTGCACTGCTGGGGGGTGGGGGTGCAGGGGGACATGAGTGGGGGCCTGGTGGAGGCTGCCCCTGCACTGCTGGGGGGTGGGGGTGGTGGGAGACATGAGTGGGGCCTGGTGGAGGCTGCCCCTGGTGGCTGGGGTGTGGGGGTGGTGGTAGACATGAGTGGGGGCCTGGTGGAGGCTGCCCCTGCACTGCGGGGGGTGGGGGTGGTGGGAGACATGAGTGGGGGCCTGGTGGAGGCTGCCCCTGCACTGCTGGGGGGTGGGGGTAATAGGGGACATCAGTGGGGGCCTGGTGGAGGCTGCCCCTGGTGGCTGTGGGATGGGGGTGGTGGGAGACATGGGTGGGGGCATGGTGGAGGCTACCCCTGCACTGCTGGGGGGTGGGGGGTGGGAGACATGGGTGGGGGCCTGGTGGAGGGTGCCCCTGCACTGCTTGGGGGTGGGGGGGTGGGAGACATGGGTGGGGGCCTGCTGGCAGGTGCCCCACAGTACTGGGAGGTGGGGGGGTGGGGAACATGAGTTGGACATGGGTGGGGGACGGCTGGCAGGTGCCCCACAGTGCTGGGGGGTTGGGGTGCAGGGGGACATGAGTGGGGGCCTGGTGGAGGCTGCCCCTGCACTGCTGGGGGGTGGGGGTGCAGGGGGACATGAGTGGGGGCCTGGTGGAGGCTGCCCCTGGTGACTGGGGGGTGGGGGTGGTGGTAGACATGAATGGGGGCCTGGTGGAGGCTGCCCCTGGTGGCTGGGGGGTGGGGGTGGTGGGAGACATGAGTGGGGGCCTGGTGGAGGTTGCCCCTGGTGGTTGTGGGATGGGGTGGTGGGAGACATGAGTGGGGGCCTGGTGGAAGCTGCCCCTGGTGGCTGGGGGGTAGGGGTGGTGGTAGACATGAGTGGGGGCCTGTTGGAGGCTGCCCCTTGTGGCTGGGGGGTGGGGGTGGTGGGAGACATGAGTGGGGGCATGGTGGAGGCTGCCCCTGGTGGCTGTGGGATGGGGGTGGTGGGAGACATGAGTGGGGGCCTGGTGGAGGCTGCCCCTGGTGGCTGTGGGATGGGGGTGGTGGGAGACATATGTTGGTGATCACTAGTGCAAGGTGACATGTGGGTTGGCTGGTGGGCATGGCTATGGTGGATGGGTTGCCTGTGGGACATGAGCAGGGGTGCAGGGTAGTACCCTGTGGTGTGGGCTGCCTGCAGGGGCCATGGAGGGTGTAGAGGGAACACCTGGGGGGACCCACATGGCCAAATCACGTGTAGCATTCCCCGGCACCACCGAAATACACGTACCCTGCAGGAATCGAGTGTGGAATTTCCCGCGCACCCCCACCTAGCCAGGCCAATCGCGTGTGGAACTTCCCGTGCACCCTGTAGTACACGTACCCAGGCCAATCGCATGTGGAACTTCACACGCACCCCCACCTACCCAGGCCAATCGCGTGTGGAACTTCCTGCGCACCCCGAAGTACACGTACCCAGGCTAATCGCGTGTGGAACTTCCCGCGCACCCAGGAACATGCGCACATGCTCTTTTTCACACAGCGGGTGTCCGTGTTTGTCGGGGCCCCTTTGCACCTCATTTGTCCTAGAAGGCCACTGTATGGGCCATTCATCATGGCTGTATATGGGTGCTTTTTGTTGGCGCACATTTTTTCAGTCGCAAGGGCGCTACCGCCTGCTTTCTTGTGCTGTACTTGTTTGGCCCTGTGCGCGTCTTTGACCGTGCGCTGGTTTGCCCTTTTCGATTCAATGAATACGGGTTGTAGGCGAGCGTGTGGGCGTTCCGCGCACTTGCCTCCTGTACTTCTCCCGTGACGCCCATATTTTCATGTGTTGTTCCCCATTCCGAGTGTTAAGCCCCGTGTTCTGCTTACTTTTATGATATGCGCCTCGCTATGTGCGATATCGCAATGGCCGTGGCGCACGCTGTTGGATGACCTGTGCTTTTTTAGCGCACATCCAATGTTTTTCTCGCGCACGGACTTCCATGAATCGCTGTGCGCTCGTTTTCCTGCGATTGTCGCACTTGCACTGCGACTTTCGCACTTTTACTGCGATTCGCACGTTTTGGCACCTCTGCGTAGGAATTTTCGGCACACATTAATTCCATGAATCGACCCCTTAATACCCAGAGGTAACTAAGCATGGAGCCGGGGATTGAACCTGTGTTGTTCTGCAGTGTCTTGCTTCCAAGGCAAGCACATTGCCCCTGAGCTGTACTCCCAGCCCAGACAACTTGCCAAATACATTTTCTCTTCTTTATTTCTTTCATTATATCAATTCTGAAACAAAATAAAATGTAGTTCATAACAAAAACAAACATGATTATTCATCTTTTTTGTGATAATGGTACTAAGTGAATACTGATTATATTTCTCGTACACAACCACTAACAGGTTGTATTCATTAATCATATTTTGGAGTAAAAATCTTCTTGTTGGAGAGAAAAAAATTCTAGTAATTTTAAATACTTACCAAAAATGGCAACAGTTTTATTACATTTAAATTGTATCAATAAAGCACCCTTTACAAAATAACACTTTAAAAATGTCATAGCTGTTATAGTGTAGTAGAGGGAAAGAAATACAGTAATAACAACTTAACTATACTAACCAATTACGTAACTACGAACTTGGTTTTGCATCAGCAAATTCTAAAAAAGAACTTCCCAGAAAGTCAATAGTTTGTACAAATATAAAGACATTTCAGTACAATGCACCTATGTAACAATGCTGTGCAAACATCATTTAATATCATGAGAAAAGAAATGTACAGATTACTTTATGCAACCTTCATCAGGAAACAAAGACTCATAACCTAACTAGGTTTTCAATTTTACAAATAAAAAAAATGAAGACATGCCATGAGTGTAACATTATTTTGAGTATTTCTTTTTTTAAAGTATAGTCATACCTATATTACAAAAAATAGGTAGACAGTAAAAACTGGTGTGAGTAAACATATTAACACTGAGCAAAAACTACACTAATAACATACAAATGTAATTTCAATACTTCTTATAATATCTGTGTGTGTCATTTGTCTGGCCACCTACACACATAAGAAGTTCATAATGACATTCATATTGTACAAATTAGTTTAAAACAAGTAAAACTACAAATTATATAAACTTCTGTTTGCACAGATACTTTTACGCAGTGTGGAATACCTTTTTTTACTATATCAAAATTCATTCTAAATTATAAAATGTATATCTACATTGTCGTTGCATAACTTTTTTCAGAATTTGTTGTGCATCCTTTTTCTGGGCACCTACACACCTAAGAAGCTAATGACAATTTCCTTAAACCTACCGTACAAAAACGAAAAAAGAAGTACAAATACTGTTTAATGACTAAAAAAATATATGACTTTCTAGAACTTCACACTGCATTTATAACATATTTTTACATTTAACAAACCCTTTCAGTAAGATATTTTCATTTTTATTTCAATTATACTAATTTTTTGAAAATATTGTGTACATGCTTAAATTCACCGATACACATAATAAGTAAACACAATATATCTAAATGCTTTGTTAAATCTGTAATTAGTAGTATCATCTCATTTATTTTTCAAACATTACACTATATTTGTTTTTTGCATCTACAACCTACTGTTTACTTATTTCAGATGTACACAGTCATAACCTTTCTACATTTCTTAACACTCAAAATAATGTACATGCAACCATTTTAGTAACCTAGCACTTATAGGGAACACTTGTACTTATTAAAACATACAGGGTCTCATTACAACCCAGACGTTAAGGGTTTAACGGCGCCGTCGGCGCCGTTAACCCTTAACGCCTGATTACCATTTTAACGCCTGCTTTTAGCAGGCGTTAAAATGCCAGGCGCTACCCCGCCTTGGTGCTAATTACGGCACCGTAATTTACAGTGCCGTAATTAGCGCCTTCCCCACTCCCATTATGCCCTATGGGTCAAAAATGGGAATGGGGAAGGGTAAATGGGGAATGGGAATTTACCGCCCCATTCCAAGACCATCCACCATGGTGTAAACAGAGTTTACACCATGGTGGTAAAGTAGGGAACCTACCGCCTGGGTTGTAATGAGGCCCACAGTGGTTTACACAACAAAACATTTATACATCCTAGTGACGATCCATCTACTATTTTACATAAAACACACATTACCCTATTATTCCACTTGAAACTTTTATTTTGCATGTTTATATTCACAAAGAATATTACACATATATTTAGAAACTTTGGTTCTAACAACATTAGGTAAGCATTCTTTAAACCCTTTGGCAATCTAGCTTGGTGTGTTACTACAGAGTCATTACAAACAAGTCAATGTACTTCAGTACACACCCATCTTGTGAAATATCCATAATCAATGGATGCCCCTCATGAAAAATAATTGCACACGTTTTTAAAAGTTTACTTACTAATAGAAAATTGACCAAATTTAAAATTCATCATAGATGTGTTCATTTTCCTACCTTCTACACTGTATCTTTGAAACATAATCAATACATACTTTTTAAAAACTAGATTTTTCAGTGTTGATTGTAAACTACAACCACAGTCACTGCATTGCATGTCATGGAAAGCTTTACTTACAAGATCACCCCACATATTAACACTTTTTTGATTAGGGATAGGCACATATACAAATCTTTCACGAAGATCTGAAGTAGAGTCAAGTTTCTTACATACTAGGCACATATGATTCCAGTCATATCTAATTCCTACATACCTATACACACTAACATTTTCCTGCATTAATAAATTGAAGACAGTCATTAGAATTTCTTGACTATCTACCTGAGTACTTTGAGAAAATTGTTGATTTCCACTTGCAACACCTACTACATTTTCAAATTGACATTGCCTAATGCATACTGTGTGGTTTTTCATCTACATATTTTTTTAAAACATGAAAGTTCCACACATAGCTGCTTCTCTGCTGGGGAAGGTAGGTCTTGCATCAATGGTGTTATTTGAAACAACATAGACAAAGGTGCATTAAATTAGCATTCAACTCCTTTTTCATTACTGAATCTGCAATGCGAGTATGTCATAGTTGAAAGAATCTCTAACTCCAGCAGATTCTGTTCTTTGTTGTGCTTAAGAGGAATTGTGATTTTATTACAAGGTAGTTTCACTGAATCCCTATGTTTCCTAGCTAAGGGTTTAAGAGGTACAGGTATAAGGTTTGGGTGAGGAGGATACACTACAGGTAACCTATTATATTCTTCAATGTGAGAAAGACCAGCTGTCACCTTTCTTTAATCAAAGTTTATTAAAAAATAAACCATCTATACTTTTAACACGTGACAAAGCTACTTATGACATTGCTTCTATAAATACTGTATGAACAATGACAATAAGTGCTGCTTCTAAAGTCAACCCTTGTGATTTAGGAATAGTTACTGCATAACCTTTCACAGTGGTATCCTTAAAAAGCATGAAACATGCAGTAGTCCAAGAAATCAAATGAGTTTGTTCCACACGAACAACTTTACTTCAGCAAGTTCAATGGTTGTAATGCGATGACAAGTATGAAATGCAATCACTCTTCCATTGCTCCATTAACTAGACCAATTTCTACATTCAACTTCCTCTTTAACATTACTCATGCATTGAACCACAGTTTTAAAACTCCTTCCAGGCCTGCTGTTTTATAAATGTAATTCTCTAGTTGACCTAATCAAGCTTTTGCTCTCTTATCCAACTCTAAAGGCATGGCATGGGCATCTAAAACATCAGTCAATTGTATCTCCACAATATTTTGCTTCTCTGAGAGTAGCATTGCACAGTTAAACTTGTTACACTCTTCAAGTGTGCACATCAAAGCAACACAAGGAATATTTTGTTCCTTAAGAGTCAACATGACATCAGAATGTCATTTTCATAGACAAACGAATCACTACTATTGCTACCCAACAAAACATAATAGCATGTATGTTCTCCCTCCATTGCCTATCCCCGCTCCCGCTAGGAGTTTAATGGCCAAGTGCAATGAGCATCCCCATACAGCTACCTTAGCAAATCACATCAATAATACAATTTCCCACATCCCACTATGCACCCCTATTCATTTTACATCTCCCTATATCAGTACTAAACGTATAAACCACAGTACCCATTTCTTGCATAACCTAATAATGCATGATAAAGCATACACATATTAAAATAAATACATACAAAAGCAAGTCATTTGCAAGCTCATACCTATAAACCAAGAGTCAAACACATTTTGTATGTTACTGCACAAAAGCTAAAATGCGAACTATCAAACCCTACCCACTTAGCCACTATGAATTCACCTTGTTCATTTCACTTCATAATTTCCAAGAAATCATTTACATAGTATATGTTGCCTAAAACACCAAAAGACGGTGATAATACTCAAGCCATAATTTCACATTCTTAAAGCTATTCCAGAATAATCTGTAGCACATATCTTTGCTTTCATGTACCAACCAACTATTCATTAATCTTTGCTGTGTCCTGAATTCATTAAAAAGATACTAAGAGAAAATAGCTACAAGATAACACAATGCCACTTAGTTGCTCCACTCAGCTGCAGTTTTCACACCTTACAAAACTCTACTTAAAATCTAAAGACCAACCCACACACAACCCATTCAGTATAGTGCTGGGTATATAGCTGGGACTACCACACCCTTGCTTCTCCCACCACCATTATTTTAATCACTACTGTTGCTATTCAACAAAACACAATAGCATGTATGTTCTCTCGCCATTGCCCATCCCCAGTCTCAATAGGTTTTTATGGCCAATAATACTACTCCCCATCCCACTATGCATCCCTATTCATTTTACATCTTCTTATGTCAGTGCTAATCTTATACACCACAGTATCAATTACTTACATAACATAACAATGCATGATAAAGCATACACATATTAAGCATATTAACAAAAATATATATAGGTAAATCAAGTCATTTGCAAGCTCACACCTTGTATACAAAGAGTGTTGGGATGGAAATGAGTATATCCCACCCCCCTAAGCGCTTTCAGGTGAGGCAAATCCCCTACGAGATAAAGTAGTGTATATGGGGGGAGAGAACTGCACTATGAAACTCGGTGTGAAAGCAATATAGCATGACCAGCAGATGCATGACATTAGGAGACACATCGAAAAAAAAAGTGCAATTTTGTATTTATGGCGAAAACACAGGCTTGTGTGAGTGTGCTCTACCAGCCGACCTCCATGGAAAGATTTCACTAGACCACTAAGCAGCCAGCAGGCCTCTAAACGCCACCCAGCCAGCCCAGAGTCAGTCCCACACCACTGACCCAACCCCCACACCTGTGCATTCCATGATCAGCAAGTGACCCTCCTGTCCCAACATAAATCAAGTGTCGACAAAAGATCTAAGCATGCGCAACAGTTCTCCTCCCAGCATAAAATACATCCTTTGCAACATGAGGTACAGGGAGGGATTAATTAAAGATTAAACCCAGTGTTGAGATCTTCAGTATGGGAGGTGCGGTATCATTGAAGCCCTGAATGTGAGGGTCAGCATCACTGTATTTTACCCTCCTTTCCCTCTGGCACCAACGCCACAAGCCACCCAGGTGCATGCCACAGTGATATAGTAAGTACAATTAGCATGTTTAGTTTAGAAGCAATATTGTATTTTATGAGTGCCTCAACGTTCACCACAAAGATGGGCCCAGCTTACCCACGCAGATAATGATCAACGGGCAAAAACCAACAAATTGTAGCCTGGATTCCCCTATGGAACAAGCCCATGTGTAGGGTCCCACCAATCAGTGGCACCAGTTTTCACTGTATGTGATGATGCTATTTGGCGTTTTAAGCATCTGCTTGTACAAAAAGACCCAGAGCGCTCTCGAGCAGCAGAGTCCTTTGCTGATATATTGTATTCTGTACAATTAAAGCCTTGTTATCTTTTCAAGCTATCTCCTGGCCTATTTACCTAGAGGGTTGAATTCACTCTGTAGTGTCACATTAAAATGGGTCTTTCCTTTATTTGGTGACCCTTGCAATGTGATTCTTCTATCCCTATACCTGTGGAGGAATCCAAGCGGCCTCTCCAAAAGGACTGTGACCACCTATGGTGACCAGTACCAAAATGCGTGCGCTGAAGAGGCATTGCGGGTGCCGTCTTGCAGAATACTGCCTGCTCGTTGGAGCTGGGTGCGGCCCAAAGGAGAGGCCCATGCCTGTTTTGGATCCCCTGTGAATGGAGGCATTCAGAAGAACGTGAACACGTGAGTAAAGCCTGCAAGGGATAACAAAGTTGGGTTGGGTGTGTGGAGCAGTGTGAATACGGTGAACACAAAGTGAATAATATTCAGAGTGTGTTTTGATGTGTGGATTGTGGTGATTTTTTCTAGCCATTTTCTATTTACTTTTTTAAGGATTTTGAAGATAAGGAAAAAGGAATATGGGAGCCCCCTGAGTAAGAGGGAGTATGGCGCCACATGCACTGTCTCGAACAGTGCGGGAGAAAAGGCATAAGGCATTCAAACCATCCACATTTCTTTTTCATGTATGCAGTATAGTTAACTTCATTGGGTGTGGCTCCTGTGTGGTACATTATGACAACTGTTGTGAAGGTGTTCTTGCAAAGTGATACTTGTCCATTTGTGAAGCCATTCAGCTTGCAGTTATTTTTGGTACCATCTGCACTGTAACGCAAAAGCATTACTATTACGTATTGGCTATAGGACTGTATCTGTAAGGAGGAACAATTATCGGAATTGCAAGTAGTATATAATATGCCATGGTTTGCACTTTGTATGAAATGGAATAGATTCACAGTTAGCTATAGATACATAGACAAAATGCTCATTAGGGACTTGTTTGTGATTTACATGGTTGCAGAGAATGCATGTATGTTTCCAGATGTATGAAATCTGAAAGATTTCATTTAGAGGTATGTTTTTGTTTTCCAGTACTTGTAGTAAGTACATTAGGAACAGTTTAGGACATGTTACTGGCATCTCACTGCAGTTTGCGATGAAGGAGGCACGTGGGAAAGTTATGGACATGTTTCCAAACTCCTGAGTCATTTTTTCTTGCATTGCGCAGAGACAGACGTGGCTGCGCTCTTCTTTATTTGGTCTGCAAATGGAGAAAGTGAGGCGCAATGTCAACAAGGCTGTTTGTGCCTTTTTGAGAGATGTTGGTATGTCGTCCTTCAACAATGAAAATATTACGTTTCGTAGCACAAACATTTTTCACAGAGTTGGAGTACATCTTACTGATGCTAGTAATCAGTTTTTTTCTGTGAGATAGTCAAAATGCTTTACAGCCCTTTTTGCAAGCATAGGAAGCATTTCTCCAGTAAGTGTTGAACTGTTCCACCCTTCCAAAAACAAACAAACCTCACAAAAAGGCTCTTTTCAGAGCCACCACTTTCCCCTGGAAAAGAGTGCAATGTTTTTAAAGGGCCACCCCCTGGATTTTTTTTAAGTCCACGCTGTCTGCGTACTTCTCAGAATGCCCAGGGCCCTCTACCATTTCATTGGCAGTTCTATTTTTAAACTGTGAAAGGTGGCTCTGAAAAGAGCCTTTTTGGGGGGCAGTTGTTTTATACTTTGAGGGGTTTTTGAGACATGACACATAAAGAAAGGAAGGGAAGTGGGGTTAGGGCAGGTGTACCAACCACAGCGATAGGAAAGGAGAGAGGAAAATGTTGGGTGGGCCTCACTTGGGTAGGGAGCACCCTTTCCCATGCTCCCGGACCGAAGCAGAACATGCACAATACAGTGACACTTGAAAGGTAAGGGTCTGTTGCATCACGTATGGCCTGCGAGGCTGGTATGCAGTGGCCCACAGGAGTATCTCTTGGGGTGGCAGGAGCAGATGCATAGAATGTTGTAGAGGAACTCAACCTGCTACTTTGTTCAAAGGGGACAACCCTCCGAGCTCCCTGATTGTTGTTCGACCTGAGGTGGCGCCGCATGGAGGCGGTCCTGTAGCTGAACAGACCCAGTTTGCCACGGCTGAGCACTGTTTTGCATTCAGTGCAGCGCACCTTGTCTGCAGGTGCCTTGGGTACCCCTCCAACTGTGGTAAAGAGCCTCACACCCAAGAATCATGCTGGCTGGCAGTAGTAAGGACTTCCACTACCTCATCCTCATCTTCCTTTTCATCCCTCTCTACATCTCCACACCTGTTCTCATCTCCAGGTCGTTAGATAGGTGGTGGAGGGGGTGGGGTTGGTGCTGAGGCAGAGGCAGCCAGAGAGTTAGCCAAGCATGCCATTGTCTAATCCAGGAACTCAGTAGTTCAGCAATCCAGGAATGAAGCAAAGTGGAAAAGTAGTCCAGCAATCCAGCAATGTGGAGCAGTGTCTTTCCTGGAAATCCAAAAACAGAATGAGGAGCAGCTCTGGTGTTTGGCCTTTTTATAGGGGTGCTGGAGAGCACTCTGCAGACAGCTGCACGCTCTGCGGACACTTTGAACACCAAAGAGAGTTCAACAAGTGTCCAAATCACCAGTGGCATGGTCTGGGACCTGTGCAAGAGTGAAGTTTCAAAGTAAAACATCATGGATTGCTCAAAAAAGTACTTTGGTGTCTGGGGGCCCGGACACTGCTCATGGACATGGGCCTACGCTGAGTGTGGGTGCGGTCAAAGGGAGACGTCACGGACGTCTGTGAATTGTGCGGTATTGGTTGTACGCATGTGCATAGGTGTTCTACGGACAGTGTTGGCCTACCCGGACTAATAAAAGTGCGACACACATGCTGTGGACAGTTCCGGACAGGCGCAATGTTCATAGGATAGCGAAAGTGGGATGCACATGTGTCCAGGTGTCCTCCAGACAGGGCTAGAGTCCCCAAACTAATCAAAGGTGTGTCACAACTTTGTGGACATGCGGACAGGATGGTATTCTACAGACACCTCCATTTTGATTGCGGACAGCCCGAACAGGTTAAGTGTCCATAGGACACCTGTTGCATGGGATCAGTTGTACATGTGGGCAAAGGTATTGTACAAACAGAGTTAGGCTCCCCCTACTAATTGAAACTGTGACACATGTGCGGCAGACAGTTCCGGACAGTCACAATGTTCGTAGAACCCCGAAGGTGGGATGCTCATCGTTCAGGTGTCCTGCAGACAGGGCTAAGGTTCCCAAACTAATTAAATGTGCCTCACAACTTTACAGACATGATGACAGGCTTGGTGTTCTATGGACACCTCCATTTTGATTGCGCACAGCTCGGACAGGTGAAGTGTCCATAGGACACCTCCATTTGGGTTAATTCTGGACATTCCCGACAGTCACAATATTCGTAGGACCCCGAAGGTGGGATGCGCATGCTTTCAGGTGTCCTCCGGACAGGGCTAGGTTCCCCAAACAAATTAAAGGTGTGTCACAACTTTGGGGACATGCGGAGATGCTTGGTGTTCTACGGACACAGCCATTTTGATTGTGGACAGGCCGGACAGGTTAAGTGTCCATAGGACACCTCCATTTTGGTCAATTACAGACATTCCAGACAGTTGCGATGTTCGTAGGACCCCGAAGGTGGGATAAGCATGCATTCAGGTGTCCTCCGGACAGGCTAGGGTCCCCAAACTAATCAAAGATGTGTCACAACTTTGCAGACAAGCGGACAGGCTTGGTGTAGTACGGCCACCTCCATTTTGATTGCAGACAGCCCGGACAGGTTAAGTGTCCCTAGGACACCGCCATTTTGATTAATTACGGACATTCCGGACAGTCGCCCTGTTTGCAGACTCCAAAAAGGGCTTTTAAAAAAAACACAAACACATACAGCAACAGTGTATATATAACTTTATTTACAGAAATATATATACAAATTACGAAAGATAGGGAGAAGCAGAAATTGACACATATACAGGGGAATTGGGGTTTACTAGAGGATGGATGTTAGGGGAGGAAGGGATTGAGGTTTTTGGTGATGGTGAATTTGTGGGGATGGTTGGCTGGGACAGGGAGCAGGTGGAGGGGCAGTGATATTTAATTTTCTCAATGATATGTCTTTGTACAAAGTCTTTCAAATCAGCAAAAGTGTTCAATAATGTATCAATTATTTCTTCCAAATGCAATAGTTCATTTTGCACAGTGTAACTTTGTTGTTCTATTTTATTTTGGAGTTGTACATGATATATTGTTTCTTGGGCATTACTGCCCAGTATGTACTGTTAAAGAAGAAAATGTTTCAGGTACATGTGAAACAATGTGTATTAATTGGCTTACTTTGGAAACTGCACTGTGTACCAACAGTATCACTGTCTTCACTCATTTCATCCTGAGGAAACATTTCTTCAAGCCACTCCAGGGTGCTAGCCAATTCTGTGTAAAAAAAGAGAAAATATTTTTTAGTGTAGCTTACTGAACAAAGTGTCTTGCTTTAGGAATCAATGTATTGCACTTACTAGTTTGTTGTTCAGTTGTGCTGTTACTAGTTTGTAGGTGTGCTGTTGACAGTTGGTTTGTAGTTTCTGTATGAAACAGCAGTGAGATAATTCTGCTGGAGGCTTAGGTTATTTTTGTTTTTGGTGTGTTCCATTATGCTGCATTTCTTATGGAATTGCACTGTTGGTTTCTTAAGTATAGGGTTTGCATACCTAGTTTATTTTTCTTTTGTAATTCAGTTACGTGCTGCTCTTTCAACATGTTCATTGTGTTTGTTGTATGCTAAAACAATGTAAGATACCCACTGAGCTTTTGGGCAGTGTGGATGCTGCCCAAGGTCTGCGGACAATCACGTAATCCGCGAACACTGTACCCATCAGCATGGAGCCAGCGGGTTCAGTGTGTTGTATGGTTCATCTATACAAACTAAGGGTATCCTAGTAAAACCCTATGAAATTCAGTAAAAATAATGTTGTTAAAGGGACGTTTAGGTTGAGTTTTGTTGCTAAAAACCTATCAAATTCAGTGAAAAAACGTTGTTAAAGGGACGTTATGGTTCAGTTGACCTAGGAAAAACCTATCAAATTCAGTGCAAAAACTTTTTTAAAGGGACATTATAGTTACTTTGCACGAATAACAAACTATCCATAAAATGGTTTTTACAAGGAAAATTGAAAAAACCCAGAAATTCAACAGTTATGGTAAGGAAAGCAACCATAATTTGCACCACCACCGTACACTGCTAAGACTAACACGCATGACATCAAATATGACATCATAAATGGCATTGATGAAATCACTGATGACATCAAATGTCTGGCTCCCTATTTTTATCAAATGGGTGGCATGTGCAGCGGCTTGGTCCCGATAGCGTGCTTTTGTAAATTTGGTGAAAATCCGTACAGTATTTTTTTTTTAAATGGGCAAAATGTAGGTAAAAAATGCAATTAGTGATATCTAGCTCCACTCTGCAGACTTGCTTCCCTTTTCGCTCCACGGACAGGACTGTGATTGGCCAATCGGGTGCTGTGAAGTCCGCTGACATATGCCATGCTCATCGATTGGCTACAGGGAAGCGTGAAGTGGAAGAAGGCCGTGCTGTGATCGCAGTGTCCATAGATACTGCGGTAGTCCACAGACATTAGCGCCACTGGGCAGATTGTTGGGTGTTTTACTATGTTACGATGTATTGCTTTTGGGTAGTTAGTAGAGTATTGGGTGGAGAGGGCATGCATTGAAGAGTTTGTACTTTGGCTTCAAGTACTGCCTTAGTATGTCAAGTGAAGTGGATAGGGCTTGAGGTGGTTGTGTTATGTTTTTGGTTTGTGGTAAGTGGGCATGTGTTTGCTTTCATGGCTGTGTTATGCTGCGGTGGTTGTGGCCAGGGCCTAGAGTCTTGAGTGCATGGCCAGAGGCCGTAGGCCAGAGGTATTACACAGTAATGTTGCAGAGTTTTGGGGCAGTTAGATACCTGTTGGCGTATTCTAACTTTTGATAGTCTCAAAGTTGTTGAGGGTATGTTTATACGTAATACGTGTTGCAGGGTTTCCTCAGAAACATGTATATTTCAGTATTTTGGTTGCAGTTAGATACCTGTTGGTGTATACTGTTTACAATTTTTCACTTCTGCAGGGTATGTTTTGAAGCATGTTTTCTCTTGTTGTTGGATGTACATTTTCACTGTTAGATAGCTGTTGCATTAATCTACCAGTTTGTGGATTTAAAGGTTAATGAGGACATTTTGTAGACGCTCATACTCAGATTAGTGAATACATTATGGTTTTAAGAATATTAAGTAAGCGTTTGCAAGATTTGCTGGTAATCTCTGTTTCATAGTAATATAAGTATCATTAAATTCAAACCATACACATTTCTTTGTAATGTATGCAGTATAGTGACCTGCATTGGTTGTGGCTCCTGCGTGGTAGATTATGCCTACTGTTGTGAAGGATTTCTTGCCAAGTGATACTTGTCCATGTGTGAATCCAGTCGGCTCACAGTTGTTTTTGGTACCATCTGCATTGTAACACAAAAGCATTACTATTATGTATTTGTAATAGTACTATCTGTAAGTTGGAGTGATTATCAGAATTACAAGTAGTACATAATATGTCATGGTTTGAATTTTGTACGAGCTGCTGAAATGGATGGATTCACATTTGGGTATGGATACATACACAAAGCACTTGTTAGGGGCTCATATTTGCATTACATGGCTGCAGAGAGTGCATTTGTATTTCCACATGTATGAAATCTTGAAGATTTCATTTCTAGGTATGTTTTTGTTTTCCAGTACTTGTATTACGTACATTAGAAATTCTTGTGGATCGTCTTGTGTGTTTATATTGATTCTCACCATTCCTGCACATTAGTCCAGTTCCTGCCATATTCCAGAAACACTGTAAGTGATGTCAGGATTGTTTGTTGCATTTCTGTGAAGGACTAACATTTGCAAACACAATTGTTCTCTGCCTTTTAAGTATATGTTTTCAACAATTGGTGGCAATTGGAATAAAATAATGATTGCTGCATTTGCATAGACATTTACACAAGTTGTATTGGGCAATTTGAATGGACCAGACAGTTCTGTGTCTGAGTCAGTTGATGGAAGTGCAAGTACTTTCTTTGAAGAGGTAGTTGGCTATGTTTGTGCAGTTCGGTATGCATTTTATTTTTCCAGTATATCCTTCTTTGGTTGTGGTAATTGATGAATTACCAGCTGCTTTTAATTTATTTGGAGGTACTGTTGTGAGATCATGTATAAATTGAGTCTGCACTAGTTTTCTCTTACAATGTTTTCCTTTTTGAGGAACAGGGTATATTTTGAGATGGGTTGTGTAGAGTGCACGTAGTCTATTGTACTCTACAATTCAAGGAACATCAGCGTTTACTTTACATGCATCAAAATTGACTAGAAAAAGTCCTTCAAATGTACGTAGGTGTGACAGTGCTATGTAACTCATGACTTCTTTTAACACTGTGCTGCCAATGTCAATCAATGTTTGGTCTAGGGTAAGACCTTGTGATTTATGAATGGTGACTGTGCATGCTAGAGATGGAGAAAATAGTTATCTGCATGTGTTTGAAAAGAAGGAATCAGGCTGTTGAGTGTCCTATCCTTTTTACTTCTGAAAGTTTGTCAAAGTGAATATTGACAAACTGAATGTTGTTGTCATGTGGGTATGTTTAGAAGCCAACAACTGTACCAAGTGCTCCATTAATTCATCCTGGCCCCACATCAAGGTTACGGTTTAGCATCTCTCTACGGTTTCAAGACAATGGGCCTCATTAGGACCCGGGCGGTAAGGGATTACCGGTACCGGTAAGGGCACTGGTGCCGGTAATCCCTTACCGCCCAATTACGAGGTCCCTTTGCGGGTCCCTACCATAATGGCTGGTTTTACCAGCCGTTAAGGAAGGGACCCGCAAAGGGACCTTGAAGATAATTACGGTACCACAATTTGGGGTGACCTAATTACCGCCTCCCCCATTCCCATTGAGCCCTATGGGGGCAAGAATGGGAATGGGGAAGGGCCAATGGTGAATGGGGAATTACCGCCCCGCCAACCTTGGAACGGGGCGGTAATTCCGCCATTCACCATGGCGGAATCCGGCATCAACCGTGGCGCTAAAAGTGCCATGGTTAACGCCTGGGTCGTAATGAGGCCCAATGTTAACATTTTCTCTAAACCAGCTGTGTTAGAGATAGAGTTTCCTAAGGTATTTAGTTGTGCTGTGACTTGTTGACACATAGATAGTGGCATTCTCTGCACGTCCAGTTTGTCTGTGGAGTAAATTTGAACTATTGGTTGCATTTCTTTTTCAGCATTATTTCATTGAATTGTGCAAAGCTTATAAGAGTTGGCATCAAGGACATACAGTTTACATTTGGGTGTGCTAATTATTCCATGACATCAGTAGCACATGTTTTGTGGCCGTAGAGCTCATGATGCGTCTGGTTTTTAATATAGATTGTGCTTCTTTCACCGACCCGAATACTTTTCAAAATGTTGGCGTAGGTGAGGTCTGCAGACTGATGCATGTTTTCAGTTAGTTCTTTGTAATATACATTTTGCCAAAGATGCTGCCAAGAGTTTTATGGCACAGTTTCTATCCCAAGGTTTTAAAAATAGGTTAAAATTTCACTGGTGTTAATTGAAGAAGATCTCCAAAAACAATAATGTGTTTTCCTCCAAAGACTTCTTCGTACTCCGTTTTGAGAATCTCTTGCAATCTGAGGTGAATCAAAGCCTACATTAGGTTGTAGACCATGCTAACCTCATCTATTAGGAACATTTTCATTTGTTTCAAAACTCTGCATAGTTCCATAACAGGGTCTGCTGAAAGTTTGTAATAGTCTAATTTGTTTTGGTGTTCTACTGGAAGGAGTAGAAATCAGTGTAAAGTGACACCACCTATGTTGTAAGCAGCTAAACCTGTGGGGGCAGTTACAGCAACTGACAGTTTGTTGTTAACTTGCTGATGATTTTAATTAAGAAGGTTTTGCCTGAACCAGCTTGACCACTTACATACAGCAGTATAGGTTTGTAGTCTTGACAGGTACTGCACGCCATGTTCAATTTGTTTACTTCTAGGAAAATGCTACCATGTCCATTGTTTAATTGTGATTTGGGTATAGCAAAGTTTTCTGTAGATTGTTCATACTGACACATGGTGTTTTCTACTTCAGTCATGGCTAATTCTGCCTCATTTGCTATGAGGGGCTGTCCAAGTGGTTCTTGGCTTCCTGTTAGAGAAGGTTGACTGCTGTCACGAGTGCCTATATTTAGTTGTACCTGGAGTTGGTGTTTATTGTCTAACATGGTTTTGTACTGTGTAAAATGTATATCTGTTATAGTGCTTTAATTTGCCTTGAAAGCTTCTTCATAGGAGACATGGGTATCTAATACATCTTGTTCTTTTCTCCATGGTTTAACAAGTTGCAGTAGGGCCATGTGATACCATTCTTTATGTTGAGGAGTTTTTAATGATAGTTTGTTATGGTTGATGAGGCTATATGTGGTAAGTTTAACCAGGCTGCCCTGAAAACCTTTTGACTATGTATTTATTTTGTTCTCATCTGGTTTTATATTATTTTTGTATGTGAAGTTTTGGGCTATGTGTTATAGACATATGGTTTCCAAAGCAGTATGCCTGTTTGTTTAGCAAGTGTCCAATAAGTTGTTTTGCAAAATGTCCTGGCTGTTGGGATTGTTTTTGGCTATTGTTTCTATTTCTTGGTATGATTTGAGAACTCTATTTCTGGATGCAGCAGGTACAAGGCTTAGCCATACTATATGTTTAGATTCCCCATACAAGGCGGTGCTGATTAAACAGTCTGCAGCTTCATAGCAGCCACATTCTCTATGGGAGAGCATTTTCATGCCGAAGCTGTACAATTTCTGTGACAGTGTTTTGTCAGATGATATGTCATCCCGGAGGTCTTTCAGCTCTGTTTTCTCTGCTTTGGTTAAGTAGGCTGTGACATATCCTGCATCTGCAGTGAAATTGTTTGCAATGTACTGCACATCTGTATTTGCATTCCATAGCAGGGCAATGATTGTATTGTAATCAATGATGTACTTTGATCCTTCTGTTCTTTTTATGCAGTATGTTTTCTTAGGTGATTTTCCTTTGACACTGTGTCTAACCGAAGATATGAAGCTGTTCACTTGCCCTGTTGCTGAACTGGTCTAGGGAAATTAAATCAGCATTTGGTGTAGTATTTCCCTTTGTTTTTATGTTTGCGCCGACAATACTTGCCACACTTGTGACTTTGAAATTGCAAAATGTGTGCATGTAGGTCGCTATGTGTAGTTTGTGAAGGGTTTTCGCAAGTGACATATTTGTGGATGAACGGCAAAACAGTGGCATCACTGTCCTGACCAAATTTAGGAGCATCTTTAATCCACAAAAGCATGTGGATATGTGGTGCTCCTCTGGCTTGATATTCTTTTCTCTGAGGGGAGGAACTGTTTTATTACAAATGAAGTGCATCATGGCAATAAAGCGATGCTGGAAGTACCTTGATACATTTACAGGATCAAGAGAGCAGAGTTCTCCTGATGTTTTTATGTCTATATTTGCTTTGTTTTTGTTTGCTATGTGTAGGAAATCGTGCACGTCTTCCCATGCATATTCTGCACAACAAACCATGTGGGTGTGCCATGGTTGTATATCATACAGCGTATATCTGCGTGACATCGGAACCAGTATTCTTTCATACCACACATGTTTTGCTAAAAGATTTGCAATACTTCACTGTAAAAAATCGTCTTTTTCTTCCACCTTGTAAAGTAACTGCATAGCAGACATATTTTGAAAATTGGAACCTGTTATCAATGTGTGTGCCACCCCATAACATAAAGTTGCTGGTTTACTTTCAAAGAGAAGGTGGAATATGTATTCAATGTTTTGCCTGAATCTTGGGTCTTCAGACTACACTAGTAAAAAGTGGTATTCTGATGCTGTTATTTGTATGGGTCTTTCATCGTACCTCCCTCCTTTTTCAGTAGGAAAAAGTAGAGAAAAGGCTTGTGCTTCTACACTTTTATCCCACATGCTGATTGGAGATCCTTTGGCTTGCTGCATTTGGTATATTTCCAGTGGTAGCTGGTGTCTTTGGAGTGAAGTGGGTGAATTGTATAGTGGTCTAAAATATTGGATGCTGTAGTAGGATCTAGAAGTTGAAATTGGCCAGTTCCTGATGAGTCTTTGTAGTATTCATTGTTGTCTTTTAGATATTGCAGGGCTTCTCTATCTTTATGTAAGTCCACTAGTTGCTTATATTTTCTTTTGTCTTTTGTAGGTACGCAATTCACTAGGATAATCAAAGATTGATGTATTGACCATTACACTCCCAGAGTGTCTACATTTTATGTGAGATCTAATGGCAAATAAACTACTTTGCCACAAATGCCTTTCAGTAATTCGGAGGGAGGCAGTGTTGCTGTTTTTGGTTGAAGGCGAATTATTGCTTGAAATGGGTGCACTGTTTGGATTATAATGCTCTCATACAAGTTAAGAGTCATTAGTTATAGCCTGTGAAGGTGTTTGGTTGTTGTCAAGTTTTGCAGTGCAGTATCTGCAAAGTATTGAGAGGTTAGTAATTTCGTATTTGTATTCTTATATAAGATAGAGAGCTAATTGGAACCAATGGGATTCCTCATTGTCTTCTATTTTGTACATTATGTCTACAGTTTTTGAGCTCTTTTTATAAAAAAAAAAAGGCTGCGGCAACACACACACATGGTTTGGTACTTCAGCAGATGTGCTTTTAAACTTTAGTATTTCTTTTTTATGTGTTTAATAGTGGGTTGAAATCTGCAAGGTTGTTGCTACTCTGTTCTAAAGGTACTGGATGTTGTAAGTGGGTTTCACTTCCAAAATATTTGCTTTGGATGTGCTCTATTTCTTCAAGTAATTTTTTGGCTGCACCATGTAGAAAAATATTATTTAAATGTCCCAGTGCTAATGCAGGACTTTTAGTATAGTACAGTTTATGAATGAGATTTTGTACAGCTTTGCTAACATTTTGATATGGTGGAAGGTGTTTTTGCGAGTAGGTCCAGAAATGCAGGATGAATGTCCTCGTTGTCAAGTGTATTTGCGGACTGGACAAGAATCTATAGTTTGTAATATTTACATTTTTTATGTGTCTTTGCTTTTCATCTACTGATTGAGGAACTGGCGTAAAGATGTGAAAGATATTTTGCGCAAGTTACACATTGATGTGCACAACCATTTTTAAACTGGATGTATTGATTTGGTGGAATGGAGAGTTGATGCTAAGTTTGCTGGGGATATTTTTGTGAGCAGCATTTCTTGTTCCATAATGGTATTGTTAACCTTTTCATGACTTCATCCACTGCTATGCATGACAATTGGGTTTGTTTCCTTTTGCTTGTACGCGTCTTCATTGACCTATGGCTCTGTGCTTGTGGTGTGACTCCACTCACCTGCACAGATGTTTGCAAAGCTACCTTTGTCGATATTCCGTCTGTTGCAAAGTCCTTGTTGTAGTTTTGTTATTCATTTTGTTAGTGGTTTGATTCTGTTTAAAACTAATATAAATCATTTCCTTTTGAGAAGGATTGCACTGTCGGTGAGAGCTTCCAGGATTAGTTTTCTGCGGTAGGTTTTAAGGGATGAGTGTGATTTGTCCCCTGTTTTTATAAGGTTCTGAAGGACTCTGTGGTGGAACATTTATTGTAAAATATTTTTTTTGGTATACTTACTTATGGCTACATCAAGATTTATAGGTGCAGTATTAGCATTAGTGGTAGTTGCAGTCTTCTTAATACATTTCTTTTTAGTTTTTTATTTTGAAAGCAGTGTGAGAGTTTCTTTTATGCAAGCTGCTTCAGTTTGGCTTAGTGATTGTATTAGCTGTTTTGTTTGAACTTTTTATACAAATTTTGCTAGAGGCGGATGTCTATTTTCTATGCTTTTAGTTTGATCTGCTCTATTTCTGTGTTGCTTTCTACGGAGTTGCTTTTTGGAAGGCATTCTTTGGTGTCCGTTGGAGAAAAAAAGAAAGTGTGGGTTGGGAGGTGTGAGATTTTGAAATGGGCTGTTTCTTCAGGTTGGGAAGGCTGTACTCATATCTGTGTGTTACTATACTTGTGATCAGATGACAATACAACGTTTGCACCTGCCAAGATGCAATCAGTAATAGTGAATCAAATGCTGTTAGGTTGACAATATTGTGTGTCCTACAATACAAGAACACTGCACTGTCTGAGTAACAGGCAGAACATTACAACAGTAATGCACTTTGTTGGATACGAAGGGTAGGTTTCTTATGGGTTCTGTTTTGTACTGGAGACACCACTGGCTTTGAGGAGTGTGGCCTTCACTGCAATTGCAAAAGAAGGAAGTTAGTACATATGTGTGTTAATGGCACAGTAATTGCACTTGAAGAATAGATTAGTTAAATTTGCAGGAGGATTTCTTGCCAGGATGAGGTAGTGTATGTGTTAAATTGCAGAGCTTTGTATATGAATGGGGACATTGGAGCATCAGTATCATTGCTAAGGGGGTTAGTGGAGTGTTTATAAGTGTGTTTTATGAGGTGCACTTTTGGAAGTATATGTGTTGCTGTTGCACTATTTAGTGTGGAAATGGATAAGTGGAAGTTGTAGCAGGGCGGGAAAAAGGCTTGGAAAGATGTACAGATTGGAAAAGAGCATGTTTCAGTGTGTGGAATTCCCTTCATTTTTCAGCACATAGAGGCTTGCCACATGTGTGGAGGAAACCTTTCAGTTCTTTGATTTATTCATCCACATTTCAAATGGCACGTTCTCAATGTACACATGTATTTGTTTGTGTTTGTAACAGTGGTACGATCTGTTAATTGTGCAAAGTATGTACTTGCCATGGTTTGCCAACATACATGCAATTTCCTTTCTCTGTGTGCATTCTAGACGTTTTACATAGGACCTGCCACTTCAACTTGCTTTAAAAATTATTCCAATATGGTTTGAAAGTGGTGATCAAATGGAAAAATGAAGTTTGAAACAATTATGCAAGTGGGCATTAAAAGAAAAGTTTGTAAGCTCACAGCTTTGTAACTAAGTGCCACTTGATGTTAGGTGATGGGACAAATGACAGTATGATTATTTAGTAGATTGTGGAAGGTAAATGGCAGGCACTCTGTTCAAATGAATGCAATGTATGTACTTGCAATGATTTGGTAAGATACAAGCTGGTTTCCAGTTCTGTGTGCATTCTAGGAATTTCATAACATGTGTGTTAATGGAGGAGGTGGCTGTATTCTATTTTTGGCTACCAGAGAGAGCATTGCTCAATGTTGGTGTGCTATATTGCATTGATTGCTGACCTCTGCCTGCTGTGCTGTCTACATTGCATTGGCTGTTGACCTCTGCCTGCTGTGCTGTGTGTGCTGTGTCTGCTTTGCCACATTTGGAGAACAATATTCGTCTGCCTGCTGTGCTACATCCCAGATGACAATCATGGTTTCCTCCTCTGCAGCTGCCTCGGCTTCAGCACTGCCCCCAGCCCCTCCACCACCACCATCACCTTCTCAAGGGCCTGGAGAGGGAAACAGGAGTGGAGATGAAGAGAGTGATGAAGAGAATGAAGAGAATGAGGTAGTGGAAGTCCCTACAACTGCCAGCCACTGTGAGTCTTGGCTGTGGAGGCTCTTTGCCAATGTTGGAGGGGTATCCAAGGCACATGCACACAACGTGCACTGCACTAAGTGAAACACTGTGCTCAGTCGTGGCAAACCTGGTTTGTATAGTTACGGGACCACTTCCATGTGGCAACAGCTAAGGTCATTCCACAGGGCACCTATTCGGAGGGTTGTCCCCTTCGATCAAAGTAGTAGGTTGAGTTACTCTACAACATCCTCCATTTCTGCTCCTGCCACCACAAGAAACACTCCTGTTGGGCAGCGCATCCCTGAAACAGCCTCTCAGGCCATACATGACGCAGTAGACCCTTACCTTTTCAAGGGTCACTGTATTGTTTATGTGCTGTGACGCTGTACTCTGCAGCGGGGAGACAATTCAAAGTGCTTTCGAGCCTACAGTCAGGAAGCATGAGAATGTCTGCCACCTACCTGAATAAGGTCCATCAAACATCTTCCTCTCTCCACCTGCCCTTTCTTATCCCCGTGGTTGGTCTCCCTTCTTTACCCTACCTTCCCTTCCTTTCCTTGTGTGTCTTGTTAAGAAACACCAAAAAAATACAAAACATAAAACTAAAAAAGGGTCTTTTCAAGGGCCACCTTTCACAGTTTACAAATAGAAGTGCCAATGAAATGCTGCAGGGCACTGTGCATTTTTAGAAGTCCACAGACAGTCCGCAGACATTAACATTTTTGGAGTACTGCACTATCAAAACCATTGCACTCTTCTCCGGGAGGAAGTGGTGGCTCTGAAAAGAGCCTTTTTGTGGTATTTGTTTGTGTTTCAAAAAGTTCAAGTGGTCAACACCTACTGGAAAAAGGATTGCTATACTTCCAAAAAGGGTCGCAATGCATTTTGTATATTTCGCAGAAAAAACTGATTCTGCGAAAAATGTGTGTGCTACGAAACATACTATTTTCATTGGGAAAAGAGGACATACCAACATCTCTCAAAAAAGCACAAAGAGCCTTGTTGAGATTGCGCCTCACTTTCTCCATTTGTGGACAAGTTGAAGAAGAACGCAGCCACATTTGTCTCTGTGCAATATGAGAAGAAAATTACTCAATAGTTTGGAAATATGTCCATGACTTTTCTGAAGTCCTTCCTTCATTGCAAATTGCAAGGAGATTCCAGAGACATGTCCTAAACTGTTCCCTCCACAATGAATAATAATAATGTTAATGTTTGGATGACAGTGTGTCATCAAAGTGGCACAAAGAGGAACCACATCTAACCACTTCATTCCGTGCACTCCATGCCAGTGCACAATCATATGAGGGAATCCAAGAAGTACAGCCACTCTCCAGCAATCTACATGCACCTCCAACCAATTTATCCATGAGCCACCCAAAATCCAGACAATCTGCCTTCTGAAAGACTGCCTTCTGCCTTCTGAAAGACACAGCTATAGCTATCTGCTCTACTCTCAGGAAACAGACTTTCTGCCAAAGTCTATCCTTACACATCACACCGAGTAAACCTTATTGACCAATGCCTTGGCGTGCACATTCTCATTTGCATGCCTCTCAGACTCCATCGCCTTGTATGTAACACGTGCGATCCACAGCAAATGGTGTCCGCTGACAAATCATGAAATATGAGAGGGGAATGAAAATGTAAATAGTTTAATCCACTTCCCCATTGATGGTGGCTCTGAAAAAATAGCTTTTTTCAGCTTTTTTGAAAGTGCTTCTAAGAAAACACCTTTCATTTTGTTATTTTTGTTTCCTCACTTATTTTCTTCCTGGTGTATTCATGTTATCCTCTTTAATGCATTCCTTATATTTTGAAATAACATAGCTTTTCCCAATATGGATAAAGAAATGCCATCTGCTTTGAAATAGGCACCATTAACAAAAACATTATTGTCATTATAACAAGACAACATCCCAGCTCAAAACAAGAAAAAAGACATCACTTTGTTAACCAAACACCTTGAACTATTTTTCTGGGGACAAAAAAAATTACAATTGTCCTATACTACCACCGCAACAGAAAAAATCACCTTGGCATTTGGAAGAACCACCATCACTGTGTGAACCAAGTTTTCAAGAGCATTCAACAAACTAGGAGCACAGATGTATCCCAAATGGACAGCACCCCAATAAACTACCACTACATCTGGACAATTCCATATGGAGAAACTCTTACAAACTCCAACCACTGCCTGCATATTGGAACCAGGCACAGTTGACCATAAAACCTCGACTCCCTCAAAACCAAAACTGGCAGCCATATGTTTAGACATCGCATACCTCTCTAAAACATTTGTAAACAGATCTCCAACTACAAAACCTTCACTTTCTTCACCTTTGCCATCTTCACTACACACACAGCCTCTCTTCCTGCAAAGAACAACTTCAACACCTGATTGGCTAATCCCCACAGTCCCCTTTCCATGCTAGATATGGTGATAAACCCAGGATGTGGCAAGCCCTGTCTGCGAATAGTCGTGTTGTCCGCAAACCCCACAGCACACGGGTAGCCCTTTTTCACTTTCCACATTACTGTCTGCAACACTCTCTCATTGGATTCACATAAGCAGTCACACAAACATCCACCAATCACAAAAAAAATAAAAAACATCCAACTCTGTCATCACAATTCAGCACATTTTAGATTAACTGTTCATCACTCTGAGTACTAGTGTCCTGTGATTGCAAAGCGCCTACAGCTAAAAGTACTGTAAAACTCTTCAAGATGTCTCCTTCAATATTCAACTACAACTACATACATCAATACAAACTACAGGTATGAATATTTTGTTTACATTAAATGTGCAACTCTTTTATAATAGAGCATGTGAACAGGGTACCTGCCATTGAACTTGCATATCTTCAAAAAAAACATACTCTAATTTCTCCCATATCCTATAATTAACTTCACTTGCAAATATGTCTGCTTTTCTAAATTTTTATTTACCCATATTACTCATTGTAATGTCCAACCTAGAATTCTCTTATTTCATTCTGTCATTTTCACAACCACTTAACCCTTAACACACTATTATACATTCCTAGAATGCACACAAAACAGGAGACCAGCTTGTATCTATCTACACATAAAATGCATGTATTTAAAGAGAATGCCTGACACTTGCCATACTTGCAAAACCAAACAAATACAAGTCTACATTCAGAACAGTGCTAATAGGAATAAGGATAACAAAGTCAAAGAACTGAAAGGTTTCCAGCACTAATGTAGGAAACATATATGCACAAAAACATTAATGGAATCACACACACAAAAACATTCTCCTTTTCAATCTGCACATGTTTCCAAGCTTTTTTCTCGCCCAACTACAACTTCCACTAATCTATTACCACACTAAACAGTGCGACAGCATCACATACTTTCAAAAGATCACCTCCTAGGACACACCTATAAATACTCAACTAACCCCCTTAGCAATGATACTGATGTTCCAAAATCCCCATTCACATACAAAGCTATGCAATTTAACACACACAGTACCTCATCCTAGAAAGAATTTATTTTGCAAATGTAACTAATCTATTCTTCAAGTGAAACAACTGTGAAATTAACACGCATATGTACTAACTTCCTTCTTTCACAATTGCAGTGAAGACTATACTCCTGAAAACCAGTAGTGTCTAAAGTACTAGACAGAACCCATAAGAAACCTACTCTTTGCATCCAACAAAGTAAGTGCAATACTGTCATAATGTTCAAACTGTTACTGAAACACTGTAGCATTCTAGTATTGTAGAAAAAACAAGTGTGTCAACCCTACAGCATTAGATTCAGTATTACTCACCTCAGCAGGTTCACACTTTGTATTGTCATCTATCACCAGCATCGTAACACACAATTACAAGAATAGCCTTCACAACCTGAAGTAACAGCCCATTCCACTATCACAAACCTCTACATACATACTTACCATCATACTCAGACAGTCATGCACAATGCATACATACATGGCACAACGCCCCAACGCACACTTTCTTTTTTCTCCAACAGACACCAAAGAATGCCTACCAAAAAGCAAATCCGTAGAAAGCAACACAGAAATAGAGCAAATTAAAATAAAAGTGTACAAAATAGGCATCCACCTCTAGCAGAATGTATACAAAAAATTCAAACAAAACAGCTAATACAGTCACTAAGCAAAACTAAAGCAGTTTACAGTAAAGAAACTTTGACTCCTCTTTCAAAATGTAAAACTAAAAAGGAATTTAATAAAAAGACTACAGCTACCACCAAATTATTTTACAAAACATATTCCGCCACAGAGTCTTTCAGAACCTTATAAAAACAGGAGAGAAATCATGCTCAACCCTTAA
The DNA here is from genome assembly GCF_040938575.1 of Ambystoma mexicanum. Classification (NCBI taxonomy): domain Eukaryota; kingdom Metazoa; phylum Chordata; class Amphibia; order Caudata; family Ambystomatidae; genus Ambystoma; species Ambystoma mexicanum. The sequence continues at coordinate 428,964,910 of NC_090941.1, read as the reverse complement.
AACTTACTGCAGAAAACCAATCCTGGAAGCTCTCATAGACAGTGCAATCCGTCTCAAAAGGAAATTATTGATATTAGTATTAAACAGAATAAAACCACTAACAAAACTAAGTACTAAAGTACAACATGGACTTCTCAACATACAGAATATCAGCAAAGATAGCTTTGCAAACATCTGTGCAGGTGAGTGGAGTCACACCACCAGCACAAAAACAATTTTCAATAAAGAAACATACAAACAAAAGCAAACAAACCCAATTGCCATACATAGCATTGGACGAAGGTATGAAAAGGTTAATAATTTGATCATGGAACAAGAAATGCTGCTCACACAAATATCTCTAGCACACTTAGTATCAACTCTCTATTTCAATAAAACTAATACAAACTATGGACTCCTGTCCAGTGCGAAAATACACAGGTCTACAAGGGCATTCACTAGCCTGCATTTCTGGACCTATTTGCAAAAGCACATTCCACCATATTAAAATGATAAGAACACACCATTCAACTGTAAGAAATCTTGTTCATAAACTGTACTATGCCAAAAGTCCTGCTTTAGCACTGGCTAATTTAAATAACATTCTTCTACATGGTACAAGCAAAGAACTACTTGAAGAAATAGAGCTCATCCAGAGAAAACATTTTGGAAGTGAAACCCTCTTACAAAATTCAATATTGTTAGAACAGAGTAGCATCAACTTTAGAGATGGAAACCTTCTACTACACACATACAAAAAAGAAATGCTAAAGTTTAAAAGCACATCTGCTGAAGTACCAAACCATGTGTGTGTGTGTGTGTGTGTGTGTTGCCGCAGGACTTTTGATAAAAATAGCACAAAAACAGTAGACATGATCTACAAAATAGAAGACAGTGAAGATTCCAAGTGGTTCCAATGAGCTTTCTATATTGTATCAGAAAACAAATACAAAATTATTAACCCCTCAATACTTTGCAGATACTGCACTGCAAAACTTGACAACAACCAAATACCTTTACGTGCTATCACTAATAACTTAGACATATCCCCACTACCAAAACCATTGCATCAACTTAACTTGTATGAGAGCATTATCATTCAAACAGTGCACCCATTTCAAGCAATAATACAACTTCAACCAAAAACAGCAAAACTACCTCCCTCTGAATTACTGAAAGGCATTTGTGGCAAAGTAGTTAATTGGCCATTAAATCTCAAAGGAAATGTACACACTCTGGGAGTGCAACGTCCAATAGATCAATCTTTGATTATCCTAGTAAATGGCCTACCTACAAAAGAAAAAACTATTTGGCAGCAAATAGTGGACTTACATAAAGTTAGATAAGCCTTGAGATATCTAAAAGACAACAATGAATACTACAAAGAAATAGACATTGAAAAAAACCTGATGGAAACCACAGAAATAATTCAAGACTCATTAGTCCAATTTCAACTTCTAGACCCTACGACAGAGTCCAATATTTTTGGACCATTATACAATTCGCCAGTTGCACTCTAAAGACACCATAGATGATGTACTGGAAATGTACCAAATGTGGCAAGCCAAAGCAGAAGTACGCTGTATGATCAGTAACCTTGGCCCACCCACTAGGTTTGTTACATTAAGTTGTACAGAGTATGCATGGGAAGATTTGCACAATTTCCTACGGATAGCAAACAAAAACAAGACAAATTTAGAAAAAACAGAGTTCAAAAACCCCTGGGACGGCATATCATCTGACAAAACACAGTCACAGAAATTGTACAGCTTTGTCATAAAAATGGACACCCATATGAGAATGTGGCTGCTACGAAGCCGTAGACTGTTTAATCGGTATTGTCTTGTATGGAAAGTCTGAAAACATAGTATGGCTAAGCCTTGGTCCTGCTAAATCCAGAAAAAAAGGAGTTCTCAAATCATATGAAGACATAGAAACAATAGCCAAAAATTATCCCAACAGCCAAGACATTTTGAAAAATAACTTACTGAACACATACTACACAAACAGGAGTACCGCTTTGGAAACCATGTATCTATCCCACATAGCCCAAAACCTCACATATACAAATAATATTAAACCAGATGAGAAGAACGGTAGATACAGAGTCGAAAATATTGAAGGCAGCCTACTGACACTTATCAAACACAGCCTAATTAATCATATGCAATTGTCATTAAATACTCCTCAACAAAAAGAACTGTATTACAAGGCCCTGCTACAACTATTTTACCAATGGAGAAAAGAAGAAGATTTATTAGATACCTATATCTCCTATGAAGATGCATGCAAAGCAAATGAAAGCACCATAACAGATGTAAACTTTACACAGTACAAAACAATGTTAGACAATGAACACCAACAAGAAGAGCTACTCCAGGCACAACTAAATATAGACACTCCTGACAACAGTCAACCTTCTCTCTCTAACAGGAAGCCAAGAACCACTTGGACAGCCACTCATTGCAAATGAAGCTGAATTAGCCATGACTGAAGTATAAAACACCATGTGCCAGTATGAAGGGTCTACAGAAGACTTTGCTATACTTAAATCACAATGAAACAATGAACAGTGTAGCATTTTCCTAGAAATAACAAAACAAATTGAACATGGTATGCAGCACAAAATTACAACTTCTACCTGTCAACACTACACACCTATACTACTATATGTGAGTGGTCAAGCTGGTTCAGGGAAAACATTCTTAATACAAATCATCAGCAAGTTCCTCCAACAATTGACAAACAACAAACTGTCAGCTGTTTTAATGGCCCCCACAGATTTAGCCGCCTACAACATAGGCAATGTCACTTTACACAAATTTCTACTCCTAGTATAACATCAAAACAAATTAGACTACTACAAACTTGCTGCAGAAGCAGCAATGGAACTACGCAGAGTTTTGAAACAAATGAAAATGCTGCTAATAGATGAGGTGAGCATGGTCTCCAACCCAATGTTGGCTTTGATTCACCTCAGATTACAAGAGGTCCTCAAAACAGACTACGAAGAACTCTTTGGAGCAAAACACATTATTGTTTTCAGAGATCTTCTTCCATTAACAACAGTTAAAGGTGAACCTATTATTAAGACCTTGGAGCACAGACTATGTCATAAACCTCATGGCAGCATAGGAAATGTCAATCCTTGGCAACATTTCCAATACAAAGAATTAACTGAAAACATGCGTCAGTCTGCAGGCCTCACCCATGCCAACATTAAAAAAAAATTAGAGTTGGTGTACTATCTAAAGAAGCACAATCTATATTAAATACCAGGCACATCCATGCACTCTACGGGCATAACTCATGTGCTACAATTAGCACACACAAATGTAAACTGTATGTCCTTGAAGCCAACTCTTGCAAGCTGTGCACAATTCAATGAAACAATGTTGAAAAAAGAAATGCAACCAATAGTTCAAATGTACTCTACAGACAAACTGGACGTGCACGGTGTGACACTACCCATGTGTGAACAAGACACAGTATGACTTAATACCTTAGAAAACTCTATCTATAACACAGCTGGTTCAGAGAAAATATTAAAATTATCTTTGAACTGTAGAGTAATGATCAAACGTGACCTTGACGTGGAGCAAAGACTAGTTAATGGAGCACTTGGAACAGTTGTTGGCTTTCAAACATATCCACGTGACAACAACATTCAGTTTGTCAATATTCACTTTGACAAACTGTCAGAAGATAAAAGGATAGGATGCTCAGCAGCCCGATTCCTTCTTTTCAATGACATGTATGTACGCAGAGCACAATTTTCTCTATCTCTAGCATATCTCTAGCATACGCAGTCACCATTCATATATCAGAAGGTCTTACGCTAGATCAAGCATTAATAGATATTGGCAGCACAATGTTTAAAAAAGGCATGAGCTATATAGCACTGCCACGCCTACATACACTAGAAGGACTATTTCTAGTCAGCTTTGATGCAAGTTAAGTAAGGGCTGATATTCTTTGCATCGTATAATACAATAGACTACGTGCATTCTACACACCCCATATCAAAACCTATCCTGTTCCTCAAAAAGCAAAAGTTTGTATAAAAGAAAACTAGTTCAGACTCAAATTATACAGGATCTCACAACAATACCTCCAAAGAAATTAAAAGCAGCTAATATTTCATCAATGGCCACAGCTGAAGAAGGATCTACTGCACAAACAAAACCAACTACCTCTTCAAAGAAACAATGCACACTTCCAACAAATAACACATTTTCCAATACAACTGGTGTAAATTGCTATGCAAATGTAGCAATCAATATTCTATTCCAATAGCCACCAATTGTTGAAAACATTTACTTAAATGGGACAGACCAATTATGTTTACAAATGTCAGTCCTTCACAGAAATGCAACCAACAATCCTGACAACATTTTCAGTGTTTCTGGAATAAGGCAGTAATTGGACTATTGTGCTAGAATGGTCACATTCACTATAAACAGACAAGAAGATCCACACAAATTTCTAATGTACTTACTACAAGTACTGGAAAAGGAAAACATACCTATAATTGAAATCTTCCAGATTTCATACTTGTGGAAACATACACGCACTCTCTGCAGCCATGTGGCACAGGAACAAGTCCCTAATGAACGCGTTGTCTGTGTATCCATACCTAATCGTGAATGCATTCCATTTCAGCAACTTGTTCAAAATGCAAACCATGGCAGATTATGTACTACTTGCAATTCTGATAATCGTTCCACCTTACAAATACAGACACATAGTGAATACGTAATATTAATGCTTTTGCGTTACAATGCAGATGGTACCAAAAAGAACTGCAAGCTGACCTGATTCACACATGGACAAGTATCACTTGGTAAGAAAACCTTCACAACAAACCATGCAGGAGCCACAACCAATGCAGGTCACTACGCTGCATACATACATTAGAAATGTGGATGGTTCAAATGTAATGATACTTCCATTACTCTAAAACAAAGATTACCAGCAAATCTTGTAAACGCTTACTTAATATTCTTAAAACCAAAATGTATTCACTAATATGAGTATAGACATCTACAAAATGTCCTCAATAACCTTTAAATCCATAAACTAATAGAATAAGACAACAGCTATCGAACAGTGTAAAACTATAAACAGTTAGAATACGCCAACCGGTATTTAACTACAACCAGAAAACTGCAATATACATTTTTCTAGGGAAACCCTGCAATACTTATTACCTATAAAAATACCCTCAACAACTTCAAAATTATCAACCGTTAGAATACACCAACAGTTATCTAACTTGCCCAAAATTCTGCAACAACCAAAGAGATAAATGAATACTGCTAAAATGCAACAAACAATCAACAGTTAGAATACATCAACAGGTATCTAACTACCCCAAAATTCTGCAACAACCAAACAGATAAATGAATACTGCTAAAATGCAACAAAAAATCAACAATTAGAATATGCCAACCGGTATCTAATTGCAACAATAGTACCACCGCTTCCAAACCAAAAACCATACACCTATTCAATTCTTCCTACTGAAATCAACCACCGAAAAATATTGTACCATACCATAGAACATTTTTTTTCATCCTGCATGGATTTGTTTCCCTCAGACCCAATGATTTTACGAACAAACCCAGGAACTGAGAAAATTGCACAATACACTGGTTTGAAGCATAGTGCTCGTAAAGTACTAACTATAAGGTTTGACAAAATATAGAAATGTCATCTATGCAATGCAATAACTAATTACAAACTACCTACACTAACATGTGATCTTTTCTTTTATCACAGAGAATGAAAAAACTCTGTCTACTCCAATTTTCCATACCATGAAAAAACTGCATGCAGCCACAACAAAGCAAATAGTAAGTATTCAATGATTGGAGTCACAAACACTGCAACATAACACACCCATGCAAGCAAACACCTGACCACTAACTACAACCCAAAATGCCTAGAGTCTTAGGTACCAACATTGTGAACACAGTCCAACAAAACAACAACCACACACCATGTCCACTGTCCTATAAATACTATCACATTACTGGCAACCAATACACAAACAATTGAAAACATGCTTCCTATGCAACCCACGTGCCACAGTCAAAATGTTTTCCTGCATGGTTGTCTAATGTTGCAGTGGTTGTGGTGAGGGCCTAGAGTCTTTATAATGGGAAAAGTGGAATTACAAGTCCAAGAATGCAAAACTTAAAAACAAGGACTACATAAGCACCTACAGATTGGAATGGATTATGTTTGCAAGTATGCATGTACTGCCAACGTATTAAGCATACACACACCAAGTGCTATACATCTTTTCCATATGCTTTTATTTTATTTTACAAAAAAGTTGCACATATGCATTTTTTTACTTTCATGAAAATGCTCCTAAAAATAAACATTTTTAAACGCTCAGTGACCAATAGATCAATCTTTGATTGTAATAGTTATGGTGTACAAATGGTGTACCAACAAAAAACAACAAAATGTGTCAACATCTACTTGTATTGAACAAAGTTAGACAAACCCTATAATAGCTAGATGAAAACAATGAATACTACATAGATGTAAACATAGAGGAAAACTTTAAATATTAAACAAACCACCAAAATAATACAGTATTTACCAGCAACTGGCTAATTTGAACGCATAGATCCTGTTACTGCAGCCAAAATTTTAGACCAGCATACAATTCACCCACTACACTCCAAAGACTTCACATGGGAAAAAAGTGTGAAAGCACGTTCTTTTACTCTACTCTTTTCCACAGGAAAAGGAGGAAGATATGATGAAAGGACCATACAAATTAGTACATCAGAATATCACTCTTTAAGAATGTATTCTTAAGACCCCAGATTCAGACAAATGTCAGACAAATGTCAAATACATTTCCCACCTCCTTTCCGAAAGAGAACTAGTTGCACACACATTAAATACAGGCTCTAACTTTTTAAACGTGTCCACTAACCAAACACTTAAAAAAATAAAAGACAAAGATGAAGTTTTGCAGTTAAGTATCACATATCTCTTGGCAAACATGTGTGGTATACTGGTTCTTATGTCACGCTAATGTACGTTGTATGCTGAGGGACATCACCCCACACACATGGTTTGTTAATTACAGTTGGGCAGAGTATGCATGGGATTACTTGCACGACTTCTTAGACACTGCAAATGAAAATAAATATGTAATAGCTATAATAACACCAGGAGAACTCTGTTGTCTTGACCCTGTAAATGTATCATGGTACTTTTACCATCGCTTAACTGGCATGCTGCACTTTATCTACAATAAAATGAACCCTCAGCTCAGAGAATTGCAACACTTCTTTTGGATAAACAGATATCAATCCAGAGTAGCAAAACACATCGACATGCTTTTGTGGATAAAAGAAGCTCCTAAATTTGGCCATGAGAGTGATGCACTGTTTTACAGTTTATTCAAACATACATTATCTGCAACATCCCTTCAGTAAGCACAGATGGTGAGCTACATACACAATTCGTACACTTCCACAAAACTTAAGTGTAGAAAATACTGCCAAATAGATATAAAACAAAGGCAAATACTATAGCAAATGGCACTTTGGCTTCCATAGACGAGTTTGCCCAAAAGGATAGGCGAATAGCTTGATGTCTTCTGTTAGAGACAACATAAAAGGCAAATCCCCTAAAAATACATACAACTTTAAAAGGGATGAATCATCTAAGTACATCAATGATTACAATGCAATCATTGCCCTCTTGTGGAATTCAAACATAGACACCCAAAACATTGCAGACAATTTCACTGCATGTGCAAGATATGTCACAACCTATGTCACCAAAGCTGAAGAAACAGAGCTAAAAGACCTCTGGGATGACATATCATCTGACAAAACACTATCACAAAAATGTTACAAATTTGGTATAACGATTCTTTCCCTTAGAGGATGCGGGTGCTATGAAGCTGCAGACCGTTTAACAGGTGCAGCGTGTTATGGCAAATCTGAACATATTGTCTGGATGAAACTTGGCACAGCTTCACCCTGAAAAGGAGTACTAAAATCCTACCAAGACATAGAAAACAGAGCCACAAATGGTCCCAAACAGTAGGACATGTAAAAAGAAAATGATTTAATTGACACAGACTAGCCAAACAGAAGTACTGCTGTAGAAAACATGTGTCTGCATGACATTGCCCAAAACCATACCTACAAATACAATGTCATACCAAATGAGACAACTGCCAAATATTCAGCTCATGAAGCGTTTAATAATGACAAAAGCCCATTGGAAAATGCTCTGTGAATAAGGGCATCAGACACACCTTGTGAAATAAGCCTAGTGAAACTCATGAAATCCTATCTAATTAATCATACAGAGTTATCATTTAAATGTCCACAACATAGATAACTGTATTACATGACCCTTCTCCAACTTTTTAAACCTTGGAGAAAAGGAAAATAATTATTAGGTGACTATGACTCATTTGAGGCTGCATTCAAAGCTCATGGACAGTGAACGCCAACAAGAGAGAGAAATTAAAGCCCCACTAGATAAAGAGGCTCCTGGGGACAGCCAATCTTCCCTTACCGGAAGCCACAAACCACTCATTTTAAATGAAGCAGAAATAGCCATGACTGGGGTAGAAAATAGCATGTAGCAATATAAACAATCTGACAAATTGAACATGATTTTAAACATGAAACTAAAACCTGTAGCTGTAAAAATTATAAACCTCTGCTCCTGTATGTAAGTGGTGAATCTGGTTCTGGTAAAATATTTATAATTAAAATATTCAGCTAATGTCTACAAAACTTAACAAACAACAACCTTTCAGCAGTAGTAACAGACCCTACAGGTTTAGCTGCCTACAACATAGGAGGTGTAACTTAACACTGACTACTGCTCCTCCCCAGAGAACACAAAAACAAATTAGAATATTACAAATTATAAGCAGAAGCTACTACAGATACAGAAGTATGCAGTATTCTGAAAAAAATGAAAGTGTTCCTGATAGATGAAGTATGCACGGTTTCTAACATCTTGTTGGCTTTAATACATCTCAGAATGCAATAAGTCTTAAAAACCAACTACAAAAATCTGTTTGGAGGAAAACCTGTAATTGTTTTCGGAGACCTCTTACAGTTAACACCAGTAAAAGGTTAACCTATTTTCAAAACATTAGGACACAAACAATGCAGCAATATGCTCAGCAGCATTGGAAATGTAAATATCTGGCAACATTTTCACTACAGAGAACTAACCTAAAACATGTGTTTGTCTGCGGACCTCACCTATGCTAACATTTTAAACAGCATTAGAAATGGTTTGCTTACTAAAGATGCAAACTCCATCTTAAATAGTAGATTAATCCATGAGCTATATGGACGAAACACATCTGCTTCTGATGTCATGGATAAATTAACTCAACAAAATCTAAAATGCATGCCCTTAATGCCAACCCTTGCAAGCTGTAGTTAATTCAACAAAATAATGTTGAAAAAAGAAATGCAGCTCGTACTGCATATCAAATTCACAGACAAACTAAAAGTGTATGGCATGGTACTTCCTATGTGTCAACAAGCAAAAGCATGACTAAATAGCATAGAAAAATGTATCTCCAACACAGCTGGATTGGAGAAAATATTGACTTAGAGTCTAAACTGCACAGTAATTATAAAACTTAATCTTGACATAGAACAAGGTTTTGTCAATGGAGCAACTGGTACAGTTGTTGGCTTCCAAACACATCCGCATGAAAACAACATTCATTTTGTCAACATCCACTTTGACAAACCTGCAGAAGTTAAAAAGATTTGCCACACAAAATCACGTTTCCTTCTCTTCAAAGACATGTACGTACATATGCAGTCACTATTCACAAATCACAAGGCCTAATGCTAGATAAAGCATTGATTGATATTGGCAGCACTGTCTTTATAGAAGGCATGAGTTACATAGCACTTTCACACCTGCGTACACTCAATGGTCTATTCCTAGTTAACTTTGATGCAAACAAAGTCAACGCTGACATTCTTTGCATCATGGAATACAATAGGCTACGTGCACTACGTGCACTATACACCCCCATCTAGATATGTACCCTGTCCCTCAATAAAGAAAACCTTTAAAAAGAGAACTTATACAAACAGATCTATAACAGATCTCCCAGCAATACCTCTAAAGAAACAACCAACTCCTTCTGCATCCAAAGTTAAAACCACAAAACTGTCTAGTACAACGTCAACTGAACGTCCATTATATAACAAAGACACACATGTCTCTTTGCCAGAATATCTGAAGGCCCATCAAATGATCCACAAACCGAACACTCTGGACTACTCAGCAACACAACTAGAGTAAATGGTTATGCTAATGTAACAAGCAAACTGCTTTTTTCAATTGGCACCAATTGTTCAAAACATTTACTTAAATAACATTGACCAGTTGTGTTTGAAAATGCTCATCCTTCATAGAAATGACACAAATAATCCTTACAACACTTACAGTGTCTCAGGTATAAGGCATGTTTGTTTCAGATTTTTACTTTTCTTAAACGCAAACAATGGTTTTGCCATTCTGGTCCCTTAAGCATTAAGAATGCATCAATTTTTAAGAATAATGCCTCTGATAGCATTACTGTGCTGACAGAAAGTCGAAACACAGACCAGTTGTTCTTGTTTGTCAGTATTGCTTGTTTGTTTATTATCTGTAATGGGCGATCATACCCTAGGGTAACAGGGCACAGCCTTTACATGAATTTGCGAAACTTAGTTACAACATCAAAATATATACATAACACAATGAGGTACACATGATAATATACATATATACAAGTGGGCACACGTGGTTACAATGTGTGCAGGTGGCACGAGTGGGACATGCTTGGCACCTGATTGTGTTAGGGAGCCTACATTTTCTGCCATAAAACTACCTTGGAACGGAAGTTCTGGTAGGGCAGGTCCATTCTAATCGTTGGCGGTAAGGAGTTCTACAATTTCACAGTATTAGTTTTGGGCGATAGTATCAGGTCACGGTTATCATACCGTGCCCTTTGACTCGAATGTTTAATGATCCTTTTTGGATAGCCGCGTTCAAGCACCCTCCTCCAGCAACTGTCCAAGCCCCTCTCGGGGGTCACTGGGGCAGTGGTACTAGCAAATATTCAGACAAGAACTTTGAAGGCTGTAGATGAGGAGGGTAGCATGTAAACAGTTGTTTAACTTCGGCAGTCATTCTAAAGAGATGGGTGATCACTGTTCAGAAGGGAAAGGTGATTGCCTCGGTTGCCCTCAGCTGATCAAAAGGGATTGGGGTCAGATCCACAAAATCAAAGTGACACAGACAGGCACCCTGGCAGCATCCATTGCGGTAACACACATGTTCCCAGAGAGTAGGGAATACACCCTAAGGAGAGGTTGATTGCACCTTGCAATGGGTTTACCCCGAGAGAGGAGAATGAGTTTTGGAGAGCATCAGAGTTCAGGCGGCATACCACAAGCTTTTTAATTTAGAGGAGAAGATGAACATCTTGCACAGGCCTGTACCCATACCTGCAGCAGTGCTCCAAGGTGAACCGCCTATGGCATGTTGCAACAAAGTAGGTAAGGGAAGTCTGAAAGTCAGATACCGGGGCTGGCAGCGCACCATGGCTAAACGAGGACTCTCCACCCCAGAGTGCTCTGCCAACTCTGGATGCGAGCAGGCCCTTCATGTGGATTGCCCCATATGGTGTGGTGGCTTCTCTCCTTTCCCCTCCCAGGGTTCGGGGTGGTGTTAAGCCTCAGCTGACACCTAGCACTTGTCTAAGAACTGGTGCAGACCAGGGCAATCTGATGGTTTAATTGGCATCACAAAGGCCCGCAGCAGGTCTGGACACAATGTGATTTCTGCCCAGTGCTCTGAATGTCAAAGTGAAGAAATTCATTGAAGTGCAGGTAAACGGCAGAAGTAACTATGACTCTCTTAAGGTGGCCAGATACTACTTTATCTCATTGGTGGAACACAGGAATGGATGAACAGGATTCCCACTGTCACTACCTACTATCTAGTAAACTACAGCCAAGCGAACAGGATTGGCAAAATTAGGATTGATAGGAGACCCTGTTGAGCTTGACTCTATTCTGGCACCATAAAGAGATATTAGATGTAAAGGTTAGGTGGGAGGCCCTCGGGCCAGTGGTAAAATACCACTACTGTTATCATTGTTTCACTTGCCCAGTGAGGTGGGGGGATGACAAGCCCCATGGGGCTGTCACTTCTGATTCCACTCATCCAGGGCCAGCCAGGCACAACCCGCTCCAGGAGCATTGGCAGGTGGGGAGCTTGACTGGGGCAGAACACATGTCCTATGACAATGCTGGTGCCCTAAGTCAGGCTACAGGAGGATAGAAACATCCCATGGAGAAGATGAGCAAAAGATTACTAGATCTCGATTTTACATATGAAGAAAGACCATATAAGTGGTGCCTCACAATCTTTCTGACCTTCTATGTTTCCAGCAGGTTTTGTTATAAAATTATCACAAGGATAAATGTCTTGTGGTGGCAAAGTATTCATATCAACTTTGAATTTTGATCTAACCAGGCCTGCTCTTCCTATCATTGTGAAGCAGAATTCATTAAACGTTCAATTGTTTACGCAATAATGTGGAGCATGCGCTGTGTTTAGACCGCCGTGTGACAGGTTTGTTTTACTCTACTGATGATATGTTTTTGCAATACTAATCCTGCTCAGTATGAGAGGATCCACATGTTCAGGCATTTGTTGTATGTGCTTGGAACCAAAGGGATGACACTGGCATCTGTGGGATTATCACTGAATTAATCTAAGTCAGATTCCCCCCTAAACTATAATGGTAATGCAGAACTGTGGAGCCTTGCTTGGCCTAGGATAGCCATCCTCTGGACCAAGGCATAGAGCTGCTTACTCCAAGGCTAGGGTGAGGACAGAAGGGGGCAACCTCTCTCACCACATATTGTTTGGGAATGTGATGTATAATCATTTGCAGACAACTTGATTCTGAGTCAGGGTTTCATAAGTAGCAGAGCAGCTACCTCTCTGTGATCTATTGGAAGTTATCTTCTGAGCCAAGGTTTTGTCAATGGTGCTGCTGCAGTACCGGTGCTGGAAGGGCTCTATCCATCCTCCTCCTGCTGTGCCATGGGGTGCACAGGAAAGTCTGACCCACCCTGGGTGCACCTGAGGGGATGTGGACAGATGGGGAGGGTTCTTCTCCCTTCCCGGTCAGCTTATCAGACAAGATGGCCTTGTCAGGAAAGAGAGGCTGGGCCTTGGTTGCAAATGGTGGCTTAAGCCCCCGGAGAGAGGGCATAGTGTGAATGTGTCCCAGTCAGAACCTTGGAGTCCATGGGTGCTCACCCAGCCATTGTGCGGGTAAGCTTACCGGCACGTTGTTTCCGGACCGGCAAACTACAAATCTGTGGGCGCGTGCATTTCCGTTGCCAGGGTCAGACCAGGCGGGCGGAACGGCGCCTGCCCGCAGACTGTCACAGAAGCACCGGCACTGTTAATAAAGGTGTAGGTGTTTCCGTGGTCCCCATTCCCATGGAGTCCTATGGAATGGGGACTTACAATTTACAGGCGCCTGACTTTCCGGAACGTCAGGGTTGTAATACCCCTGGGTTTCCGGCAAGTCCGGTGCCGTTAAATCATTACAGGTCTGGCGGCAACCTGCCGGTGTACTGATATGGTTAACGCCGGACTCGTAATGAGCCCCATTGTCTTTTGCAATACATACAATTTAAAGAAATTGCATCTGCAGTGACGTGAGACTACATTTCAGCATGGTGAAATGCATGAAACTCTGATGTGGTTAGGCAAAAACTGGCCGGGATATTGTGATGGAGTGCATAATTTATGGATCCCGAATCAACATTTGGACGCAATCAGGTTCAGTGTTCTTGATATTTGTCAGTATTCTCAGAACAGGCACGTTCTGAAAACTAGTTTGCTCTGCACCTGTTAGTGAAAGGACAAGGACGGACTTTAAAATGCATAGGGCCTGATTTACAAAACCATTTGTCAAAGGGAAAACCCCATTCAAATGCGCTTTTTTTAATCAGGCCGACTTCGATTCCCCACATCGCAGTTGTATTAAATTCCACAAATAGTACCTGCATTTTGACTATGTTTTCTTTCACTACCTCTTCTGCCTCTGATTGTTCTACAGTTTCTAATGTCTCTTGATTGTGCCTTCTCTGACATTCTGAATTTCTTCTCATTAATGTCTGCCTTTTTTTTTTCTTTTCACATCTCTGCCGGTTCCTGCCCATTCATGAATCCTCATATAGTTGAATAGGTTGCTGCATCTGTTCACGAGCACTGAATGTATGTCACTCTTCCATCAGGTCTTTGAAAAGATTAAGGCAACCTGCTTTCCAATCAGTTCCTGTTAGTGCATGTATCCAGCGGCTGATCGTCCGCAGGTTTCCACTGACATCTAAGCTTTGCACAATTATGCTCAACTGTGGAGCCAGCACCAGGCGACTCTCCATCTGAGCTGATTCCTATGACTCAAGCTATCAACTTTCAACTCCAGCCTTCTGTCCAATGTGCAAAATGTATTATTGTGTCCTAAATCTCCTTCATGTCCCCTACTTATGGATCTGTATGTAAGCTGCTGGACTGGACAAGGGAGTTGACAAAGAGGCATGAACCTACAACTGTCTGAGTTACGTAATTAGGCTGGTAAATACCTGTTGTTGCCTTTGTTACACTCGAGATGGGCGGGGCCTGACTTAGCAGTTTAAGCTGGACGTGTTCCTTTTGGGTTCAGTGACGCAACCCATGTGAATATGTTAGCTTCTACCCTGAAGTTCCACAGAAACATTATTCATATGAAAAGGAATGCTAATACTAAATACCAGTTGAAAGTGGTTATGATGCATCGGCTCACACATCGGCACGCACCTTGCTTGCTGAGCTTCCTTGCCATCAAAGTGCTTTTCAAAACAACATTTCTGGAAAATCCTACTCTTCTCAATAGTGCACACACACAGCAGTATTCACATAAAGTATTGCGGGCACAAAAGCTCTGTTTTTATTGATCAGAAACAGAAATAAAATGGAAACATACCTTGTAGTGCAGAGATGATATTATAGAGCCTTATTCTAAATTTCTCAGTGCAAAAACAATCGCATAAAAGTAGCATTGCCATAATTAACACCACTTTAGCACCAAATTCCAACTTTGTTGGTGGAGTGAAATGGAGTAACGGGAGGACTTACCGTCAGCTGAAAATCTCCACATCACTCATGGGGCCTCATTATGAGTCAGCCGGTCCGGAAACAGCGGTGGCGATAAATCCGCCGCCACTGTTGTTTCCGGACTGGCGGATTCTGAGTCCTGCAGGCGGGAGGTGTCACTGCCGCCAGGTCTGACATGGCGGAAGTAACACCACCCACCTGCAGGCGGACATGGAAACACAGGCTCTGTCATAGACGGAACCGGTTTTTCCATGGTCCCCATCCCCCTGGAGTCCAATGGGAATCCATGGGAATGGGGATTTACAGAATTCCACCTCCGGAATTACCGGGTCACTGGGGTTGTAATGCCCCAGTGGTTCCGGCAATCACAGAGGCAGAATGTTATTACCGGCCCGGCGGACTCATAATGAGGCCCTTGGAGTCTCATGAACTCCATAAGTGTGGACTAACACTGCCATTGGAGGATTGAGCCTTATAACCAGTGGCAGAATTGGCAAACAAGTTTTGCAGTATCATACCGCCAAGCGTGGTATGAAGCCATTATACAAATGGGCCAACATTCAACCCTGGTGTTACTACTGCTGGGTCTCTTTAGAAATTACTACTTTTGAAACGTTCTGCTTCTGTTGCTTTATCGCATTTGCCGCCCTTTTACAGTGACCCGTCACCCACCTCTTCTCTTTCACATGGGGTTATTGCAACAACCATGATCACGTTGATCATTTTGTGGGTCCTCTTGCCCATCAGCCACAATCACTTGATTTACGTTCAGTCACCAAATATGGACACACCTTACTTCTGAGACTGCTGTATCAGTTGTATGTCTTTGAATTATATAATCTCAGAACCTTTCAATAGAGATTGGAGATACCAGCACAGCATGAGTCCCTCGAATAGGGCAGGCATCCGTTTAACTTATTAATAAATGATTGCATTTCGCTGTTCAATGGTGCATAAATGGCACCCAAATGAAATTATAGCATAATTTTCAGATTTTTGTCCTGTATTGTCTTTGTGTACAAAAATTGACGTTGTTTTCACTTCTGGTATTACGGAAAGATGAGAACAACCCAATATACATTAAGGGCCCGAATCATGGAAAAGTGTGCAGAAATCCTGCAATGCCTGTGCGGCGAGAACGCCACTGCGCGAACCAGCACACAGAAGATTTTCTGCATGCTCTGCGTATTCATAGAATTATCTGTGCAAAGTAACCGTATATGCATGTTGCAGCTGAAACACCCCATGCAAGTCAAAAACAGCCAGAAACAGCACCTTTGTGTGCTCCACAGGCGCTAATTGATACACCCTTCATCTCAGGGACGAAGGGACCATGCGCCGTGTCCCCCGTAACTGTTGGCATCCCAAAAACATGCGTACGATATATCGTACTTGCATAAAACTCGGAAATTCTGCATGCAAACCCCCGTAAACTGTCCCTGCACCCTGCAACACTGTGTACATGCTACCCTAAGTTAGATTGGAACCTCGGCAGTGTACACACACCCCTAAATCCGACACCCGTTCTTATCTCTGCACAGTGACTCCTATACGCAAGTGTCTTCATGCCTGCCTTCAGGTGGCGGATAGCATAAGGGCTTTGCGTGGCCATTTCCCAGCCGATAGGTTGTGTAATCGATCTATGAATATGTATTGTTTCACGTAATAGTGGGAGTGCAATGATATGATATGAAAAGTCATTTATAACACGCCTATGCACAAGTGTGTCTTGGCACGACAAGACAAGGGAGGTACGACAGAGGGATGACAAGACAAATGATCTTACTAGGCCTTGTATCAGTCATATCGTGAAAGTGCGAGAATGAGAAGTGTAAGGGGAAGGGAGGGTGGGAAATGCAAGGGAGAGGGGAGAGGAAAACAGGGCAGCAATGCTCGGTGTAAGTGCAGCCAGGGCAGTGCGGCTCTGGGTAGTGCAAGGAGAACAATGGACGGTAGGGTTACAATGACAACCCCTAAGTATGTGGTAGGCCCGGAGGCAGTGCAAAGATGACTGATCAAGAAAGGCCCTGGACCCAGTGAGACTCTGAGGGCAGCGTAGAAACCAGTCGGCACAGCAGACAGGTAGGCCAAGTAGGTCAGCAGAGGAGGGAAAGAGAGAAAACAGAGGAGAGGAGGAAAGGTTTGCACTGCTTGTAGAACCTCAGGTGGTCAGGCTTAAGTTTGAGAGGAGCACGGAGGCCATTCCAGCGGGAGGCACCTGGAGAGGAGAGAGGTCTACCACCCACTTTCAGCCTGGAGAAGGGTGTAACGCTTAGAGAGTTGATGGTAGCTGAACATAGGTCTTGAGAAGGAAAGTATTTTGGAAGAGAGCATTGGCTGTAGTGGGGGCCCTGCCCCCAGAAAGCCTTGTGGACAATGCAAAGGGTCTTTAACTGGATCCTTCCAGACACCGGGAGCGTGTGGAGAGATTTCAGGGCTGGAGAGATACCGTCCCTGGGCTTGAGGCTAAGGCTAAGTCTTGCAGTCCTGCTCAGGATTAATTGCAGAGGGCGGAGATTAGAGGAAGGGAGATTGAGAAAAAGGCTGTTGCAGTAATCCAGCCTAGTGAGAACCAGGGCTCTGGAGACAGAGAGCTTCTGGGGAAGTGAGAAAGGGAAGAGTCCCTTTGGGGAGGTGCAGCTGGTAGTGGGACTTATTGGCAAGGTCCAAGATGTGAAGAGAGAAAGAGAGATTGAAGTAGAAGATGACACCTAGGTTTTTTGCCTTGCAGGAAGGCAAAGGAAGAGGGGCCAAGACGGGCAGCCAGAGTGGGAGATCGAAGGCAGGGGCATGGGTCCAAATGAGAAGGATCTCTTTCTTACTGGCATTAAGGCAGAGATCGTTGGAGACACACCAATCCTGAATCGTGGATAGGCACTCAGGGATGAGCGAGAGTGGAGAGGAGGCTGAGGAGAGCCTGGAGGAACGTTTAGTGGCATCCGCATAACACTGAAAGTTAGAATAGAAGGTAGAGATCAGGTGGTCTAAAGTGGAAAATTAGAGTTTGAACAACTAGGGTGAGAGCATAGAGCCCTGGCAAACTCCACAGGTAGAGAGAGAGGTAGTGGAGAGAAAGGGACCAAGTTGGACCTGGGAGGGGTGGTCCAAGAGGAAGGAGGTCAGCCACTCCAGGGCCTGATCAGTGATGCCCAGATTGTCTCAGAGTCAATTGATCAGGTTGGCATGGTTGACTGTGTTGAAAACAAAGGAAAGATCAAGGAGGATTAGGACAGAAGGATTGCAGGAATCAAGGTTAGAGAGCAGATCTTCACGGGTGTTCAGGAGAACAGTTTCCATGCCTTTAGTAGCTTTGAAGCCAGACTGATGTCATGGAGACAACCAACAGATTCAGTGTGGAGAGTAAACTGGGAGATGGGCAGAATTTCCAAGTTTTTTTTCCAGGAAAGGGGTGATGGAGATTGGCTGATAGTTTGCCAGGCAGGTAGGATTGACAGATGGCTCCTTGAGGAGGGGGTGCACAAAGGCCTCGTAACGCCCACATTTTCTCTTGTTCTTCCTCATTTTCTGCATTGCGCCCCCTGCCCTGCCCTCTACACAAGGTACAACCACACTCTGGGTGGTGTCTCGCGCAAGGCACTCAGCCTATTGCAGTCATGTTCCAAGCCTGCGCATAGTCTGCACAAAGTACGAAAATGTCCTGTGCAGTCCATTCCAGGAATTGAGAAACGGGATTTCGCACGCGGTTTGGCACGCAAAGACCCATCTTCCATGCAAATAATTCCATGAATTGGGCCCTTTTGCCTGATTCACAGAAGTGTTTTTGTAATGGTGCAATCCCTTTAAAAAACGTTCTGTAAATCAGTCCCTAATTCACCATAACAAAACGTTGCTAATTACACATGATAAGCAACATACAGAAGGTCCTTAGTAATGATGATGTGTGCATTAGCTAGATTTTTATGATAGGTTTTATTTAGAACATGACATGTATAACAATTCTTACGGTAGTTTGATTGTAAAACATGTTTCAAACACACAACAGACAAGTTGCTTTAGTGGAAATATTGATGTGTGTGTGCAACGATACAACCTGCACGCATTTAGAAAGGACTTGTTCATTGCTACAGGCATCCCGATATGCCCTTCCCCGAGATAGATACACCTTATATGAAACATGATGCTCACTGGTATTTTCCACCAAGATGCAACATCACTACTTCATGTTAATTCCAAACAATTAAAACAAAAAAAGAAACCACGTAAATATGACCAGCTGTTTCTTATTCTTCAACACAGTACTATTGATTTTCACGTCTCAATGACTTTCCGTATCTCTGCTCGTTTTCTTTTCACAGGTGCAGATGTACTTTAAAGATAAGTGGGGCTTTCTAAATGGCTCAATCTATAATGATCTTCTTGGTAAAATGTACTTTTTCTCAGGATCCCTGATGGGTTTCTGATGGAATTCACGTCGATGTGGAATCCTACACGTGCCCCCTGAATCGTGTTTTGCTGTGGTCTATTCAGAGTGCCACTTGCATCAAACAGGAATATGTGAAGTTGAAGCACACATATCTATTGTTTGAACATGGATGCTGTTGAACATATGAGAGAGAGAGACAGGAAGGGGGGGAGAGAGGGGGGGAGAGAGAGAGAGAGAGAGAGAGAGAGAGAGAGAGAGAGAGAGAGAGAGAGAGAGAGAGAGAGAGAGAGAGAGAGAGAGAGAGAGAGAGAGAGAGAGAGAGAGAGAGAGAGAGAGAGAGAGAGAGAGAGAGAGAGAGAGAGAGAGAGAGAGAGAGAGAGAGAGAGAGAGAGAAATGCAAATATGTAATGAGATTGAAATAAAGAGTGACAAAGTAAAACAAAAAAAAGACAAATATAGGGAGGATTTGAAAACATGCTTTTTAGTGGTATATACATACAGACAGCAAGAGAGCGTGAGAAGAGATAGAGAGAGACAGAGCGAGAAAGGTAAAGAGAGAGGGAAAGAGAGAGAGGGTTAGAGAGAGAGAAGAGAGACATTGTTAAGTCTACCACTTTGAGCTTTTGTTTTTGCCATTGATAAAATGGTTTTACACAGCCCTGATGCTTTAGGCTGCAATGCAAGGAGCATGTTTCAGTAAATACAGAGAGCAGGTGTGCATAGCCTGCTGGCACCTGGGACATGTGTTTTAATACCGCATGCGGCTTTGCAAATACTTCTTGAGCACTCCAGTCTGACGCATTGAAGTGACCATTGTCTGTGACAAGCCCTTTAATGTGTGTTAATGTCTAGATGACCAAATCTCTGATAGATACTTCTACACCTCAAAGTCCCCATTCAGCATTAGTTAGCCACATAATATGTCCATAATTTTAAGCAGTGCTGGCCGCAGGTCTTCCAGCGCCCTGTGCAAGATTTGTTGGTGTGATACTCCCACGGTCCCACCATCCCCAACATTCCCAACATTCTCTCAGCACTGATCAGAGGCGGCCTGAGCTGAGGGGCTACCGGACGCCTTAGAAATATTTAATTTTGGTATTTTGGCATGCATATTGACATTGGCGAGGAGTCCTGCATCCGTCACTAATCGTCACTAGTAGCGCCAACCCACCACAAATGCAGAACAGCAGGGGGCTCAGGAACAACAGATCTGAGGCCCCTTTTGTACTTGTAAAGTGTGTATAAGGGCCATGCCCGGTGCGGCACAGCATGATTCTTTAATATGCGCCCTTTATTTGGTTCATCGGTGGGGCACCCGAGTGCGGCCACACCCCCTGAGCGAACCTTTATCTAGCGCTGATTTTAAGACACCAATCAGAGTGAATTACAAATCAAGCACAATTTTTTTAAAGTGTCTAGCATATAAGCCTGGAAGTGGCATAGTGCAGTGGAATGCCTAGTAAAGTGGTAACATTCTCCCAACCCAAATAATTGCCACTGTACATTGAAATAAATGACTCAGACCAGTGGAGTATGGTGGAATATAAGGCCGTACGTTTTATTACCCACATAACAGTCATAGGGCCTCATTACACGGACGGCGGTAAGGGTTAACGGTCACTGTTAATGGTAACAGTGGCCGTTAACCCTTACCGCCGTACTACGAGGTCCCTTTGCGGGTTGGGGAATTTAACGCCTGCTTTTTGCAGGCTTTAAAACCCAACCCGCAAAGGGACCTTGGTGCTAATTACGGCACCGCAAATTTGCGGTACCATAATTAGCACCTTCCCCATTCCCATTATGCCCTATGGGGCAAAAATGGGAATGGGGAAGGGCAATGGTGGAAGGGGGAATTACCGTCCCACCAACCTTGGAGTAGGGCGGTAATTCCCCTTTCCGCCAAGGCGGTGCTGGTAATTTACCGGCATGGACCAAGGTGCTAATAGCACCTTGGTCCACCGCCTACCGTGTAATGAGGCCCATAGTCATAAAAAACAAAACACACAACAATAGCTGATATACTTTTGGACATCATGGGATCAGGTGCACGGGAGCCCTGCTCCATCGTAGGGCCAACTCGGGGATGATCTATGCCAGCACACCTAAGAGGGTACACGTCCACTCATGTTCCCCCAAAAGGACCTCATTTGCATTCTCTTTCTGCCAGAGCCAAAAAAGTCTTCATGTCCGCGATTGACCATATCTTGATGTTCAATACCTTGTTGTTTAATGCAACACCATCATGTTTGATAGGTTTTAATCCTGCTTGCGTGCAGCTATTTCCTAAGGCCTTATTTAATTTCCTTCTGGACATTTCTACTGCTTTATTGCAATTGGCTCCCTGTGATACCTGGGCAATATCTTTGAAATCCTGACCTCTGTCTGCCTCCAACACCCTGCAATCCGCCTGAGTGAGGCGCACATTTCAGCCAAAAGCTTCCTTCTTCCAGTAGTGGCAAATCATTGCCACCTAAGTGTATTGTCAAAAAGACACTGTGGGGTCACTGGCCCCTAACAAATCTGCTAGTCTGTCATGCAGCTCCCCCACTTCATTCCTGGCGTGCCCCACCAGGATGTAATTGTGTTCTGGAAGTGGAGCCCCTCCTGGGTGTCCTCTAGCCACCTGCTTGCTCTTGTCACGAAAGAGTGGCCCATAATCCAAACTTTTTTGAAGACAGGGCGGCCTGTAGGAAGAGAAGCCATAGCTAAATCAGGTCTTTCATGATATATCTTTTGTACACACCCGATTTCCATTCCCAATCCCTTTAATGGATTGCTCATCCCTTCCCCCCATCTAAGCCGAGTTGCCTGCCCCAATGCGAAATGAAATGATTGGGACCCAAACTTTGCAGGATTCTAACCTGCTACCCTGATAGACTTTTTGAGAACTGTGTGCAACTGGAACCTGCTAAGGGCCTTCCCATCGGTGTGCTTAAACAGTTGCCCATATGTTTGGGGGCGGATGCATAGAAACTCCTCTTCTCATCTATGCAATGTAGATTCATTATTCTCCCCTTCCAGTGCTGATCTGTTTTGGATCTCTTTTGTTTAATGGCCATGCTCTCCTTGCCCAGATTGATATCACCCAAAACTAGACCCTACTCTGATAAAGTGTTTTTTGCGACTATCTCGCTGATCCTGAAGGCCCTGAAATAGTTCAGTGTGAAAGCCACCCTGAAAAGTGCAGTCTTATATGTGTCATTACATACCCTAGGTAGTGTGTTTATTAAAATATTTATCTTTTTTGTCCCCCCCTCTAGCTTGGCTCATCCTTTTAATGCATATGTTGTGAGTGAGATGTGTGTGGGATCAACACCACCCACTAATTTAATAAAATAAGATATTGCAGCCAGGTGGTATGATGCCCAAGATTTCCTTTTTGTTCAGTTAAAATGACCATTCCAGGAAATAAATTACGTGCCTTTATTCGATGTCCTCGATGTTACTAACCTTAGTTATCTCTCAAAAGCATTTTAGGCACTGACTGTATAGACTGCCCGTCTTCTGGGCCAATGCATTCCTTGCCAGCTCACCCAATATGCCTATGGGCTCACCTGGTGACAATGGTTGTTGCATTTCCCATCCAAAACCACCCGCATTCTGGGTGCATTTGTGCGTAGTTTGGAGTATAGGTCCTTTCTTTCTTTTGTCCAGTGTGTGGTCCCTCACTGCTCTTCTTCCAGTATTTCCCACACTTCCTCTGGAACTGCTGTCTCTAGTGAATCTGCCTGTGATTTCAATGCCCTTAAGGTTTCTAGCTGAATACGAGAAAATGCGTCAGCAGCGTCATTACTTTTGCCAGGGATATGGCTTGCTTTTCGGGCGAGGTTGTATTTTAATGCATGCTTAGTTATTTCCCTCAGAACTGTAAGCACCAGCTGGCATGAAGAAGCGCCTTTATTTATGTCAGCACCACCGCCATGTTGTCTGACCATGTCAGACCACTCAGTATTTATTAAAACTGTGCCCCATATTGATATCCAGATGGGAAAGATCTCGAACAACGTGATGTTTTTGGTCCAACCTCTGCCCTGCCAAGGTGTGGGCCATGGCCCTGAGCTCCATTTGTTGCCAGAATTGATCCCAAAGCCTTTGCCTCCAGAAGCTTCAGTAAAAAGGACCCTCCTGTCACTGTCATTTATAGTGGTGTGCCAAATAACAGTAACATTAAAGCTTTCCAGAAACTCCTCCCAGTCTTACAGGTCATTCTTGATCCTGCTTCCTAGCCTTATGTACTGGTGCTGCCTTGTAACTCCTCTTGTTTTCATTTCCAGGCTTCTGTGAAGGACCCTTCCTTGTGGAATGACATGCGTTGCAAAATTGAGCTTGCCTGCTAGGGATTGGATCTCTTTCAAAGTTGCCTTGGCTCTGATTGTTAGTGTCCTGATTGTGTTTAACAAATCTGCGACTTTCTCATGCGGCATAGACCTTTGTTGAATTCAGTTTATATGCCTAAGAAAGACAGTACCTGGGTTGGCCCTACCGTATTGTCGCCTGCCAAGGGGGATCCCGAACACTGCTGTGATTTCCTCAAACTTTTTAAAGCACCAGCTGCACACATCTGAAGCTTCCGGGCTTGTGATACGGAAGTCCTCCAAGTAATGGACCACTAAGGATTCAGGCGATGATTGCAGGAGTGTCCACTGTAACAAGGAACAACCTTGTTCAAAGTAAGCACATGAAATAGCAAAGCCCATGGGGAGACATTTGTCAAAGTAAAATTGGTTGTCAAATTGAAAACATAGCCAGGAGTATGTTCTCTTGTGGACAGGCAACAACCTAAGAGCAGACTGTATATCAGCTTTTGCCATTAAATCATTCCTTCCTGCTACTTTGACTATGTCAAGGACCTCCTGAAAACTGTTGTAGAACACTGTGGTCTCTGTGGCACCAATACCGTCATGAACAGAGCTACCGTTGTAGTCGGATGAATGTGGGATACGTCTGAATTCCCCTACCTCTTTATTGGGTACCAGCCCCAAAGGAAAGCATATACATTCCCTGGAAGGGAATGTGGTAAGAAGTCCTTCCACACTGCCCAGAGCTATCTCCTTCTTAATTTTCTCCATCACAATTTCTGGGTGGGCCTTCATGGAAATTAAGTTTTTAGTTATGACCTGAGAACGCTGTCCCGTGAAAGGAATTTTGAATCCCTCCGTGAAAGCTTCTGTAATATGCTGACCAGTTGGGATGTAAGGGAAATGTTTGACCCACTTTGCCAGCCAGTCTAAATTGACCGGGTAGGCCCCTAAGTTAACCTCAATGAGTGTTTTTCCCCTCTGTGTTTATGTGTGTGGTTTGGGTTTGGGGGGGGTCTTGGTAAACCTGCCACTGCTATGTTCCCCCCACATGTGCTACATTGGTGCTTGAACTTGCTATCTTTGGCCCAGCTGCAAAACACCCTCTCATAGTTCCAACAATATGCCATGTTGGTACCCCGTGTAGACCCCAGACTCTGTGATGTTTTTTAGAGCTGCATTGGTTGTTTTTCTGCCGCATGTTTCCAAAAGGGCTGTTTGGACCTGCTCTGGCCCGGGGAGTTCTCTTGGGGTACCTGTGTGTTGAGGTATTGTGTAAAAACCCCTGTGTTATTGCAGTTACCCTGTGCATTTTGGGAAGTGATGCTGTCTTTTAAAACATTGAACATATATAGCTTGGAGCACTCCTCTTCCCAGCCTAGATCAGGGAATTTTTGTATCTCTTTCCTAAACTCTTTATCATAATTGAGCCAGGCTTCGCCTCCAAATGTATGATACATATGGAGGATCCTGTAGTGGAAAACAAAAGATACAAATGAATAGGTCCAAGGATGCTAGGCTCAGAACAACACCTCCACATGTATTATCAAACTCTGCATTGCTAAGGAAGGAATCACTCTTCAATAGTATGTTGTAGAGATAAATCTCATTTTTTTATATTAGAGTTGTGTGCAAAAAGACATAAATCCAACATTTAGAGAAATTAAGACATCAAAATGGTTTGCTAAAACAGAACAATCAGACAAAAAAACAGAAAGATATTTATAACACACAGTGCCAAAAAAACATTTTTTGGGACAATCTCCAAATTGTGTGTGTGCAACAAACCCGACTCCTATTAGGATTTGCCAAGAAATTCACATATTACAGTGTACATATTCAAGTCAACATTTGTGGAAAACACATAGAACAATGGTGGGTACACAAAATTATTTTTCTTGCGTAAACAGCATTAATGTGCTGTAGTTTTGTTGGGAGTAGTGCGTCTACACCAGGTGTTTCAGCCGTTTCTAGGTGGGCTAGGTGTGCCTCATCTTTAACACGGCCTTCATCAGGACGGAGTTCTGTGTAGATTGACGTCTGTGCTGCAGGGGAAGGAGACTACAGTCAGGGGGGTGTCTGAGCCAAAATTATTTAGTTTGAGTGAATCACGTGTGGTTGATGTAAAATCAAAAAGCACATAGCTTACCTATGGGTTAATAGATTTCACAGGCGCTAAATTTGAGAAATGCTAGCCGCATGGGCTGGTCTCTGTATGATCCTACTCCTGCACTCCGACACACGAGAACTCTGCCAAGCCTGTCTCTGGGTACGTTTTCGCTCAAGACAGCTTCTTTAGCTCCCTGTTATGTTCCCGAAGCCCCTGCAAGCCATCTGTCCCCGTTGCTTTGTGGCACCCGCTTTAGCACTGGAGAAATGGCACTGGTTTCTCCTACAATTCTGGAAGTTCCTTCGTAGTGTGGCACCGTTCAGCAACAGCGAGAAGTGAGAGGAGGGTTGATAGAGCCCCCTTGTTCTTATAATGAAAACATTGCCCCAGGGCATGTGGGCACCTTGGGTGCTACTTTTGTATACCTGGTGCCATGCCTGGTTCCTTTGGAGAGCATCCTTCTGTCTTTAGTATCGCTAGCCCTGTGATTCTGCCCGGTGGAGGGTAGGTGATAACTACATCCCCTACCTAAAACCAAAGTGGCGCCCAGGAGGCTGGGGTCCATGTGTGTACCAGCATAAATGGGCCGGGTGTTGCCCCCTCATCCTTTGTTATTGTCAGTAAGGCAGGGGTATCCCTTCCTTCATGCACCTCCCGGCTTATGCGCCTGACCTTCTCCCTGCAGGGCTTTGTCCCTTCGGTTCCCATGGTTAAAGAAATCTGGGTTGTCTGAATGTGCCAGTGCTGTGGTGCAGATTGATGACCCATCGTTGTGTTCTTATGTGATGCTGCAACACTGTAATGCTGTGCAGGTGACAGTAGCCAGTGAATTAGCTGTGCGAGCAGCGTGGAAGTGGTCGGATGTCTTACTCACTAAAGAACTTCTACTTGATGGGCGCAGGAAGTACTATGGAAGCACCTGCAGGGGCGGCCACCCTGTGGTGGCTGTCCCGCATCTGCAGTCCCCTAGCTAATTAGCGTTTGGATTGTCCTGAATAAACTGGAATAAACTGAGTGGCGGTGAGATCGTTAGATCTTGGTTATGTGTATTGCAGTGTTTACCTGCCCCACTCACAGTACAACTAGTACAACCAGGTTGGTGGGAGATTACATACCACATACTGATTGAATGACCTCTATGCTTGTATCTGGTTGAGGAGCTTGCACGCAGTGACTGCGCGGTTGCTTATGTTAGGCACCATTAGAGATCTGCGCAATTGCAGTAATAACCATTTTTATTACGCTTTGAATAACTGACATTAGCAAAGCATGGGCGAACTAGTGCAGTCTCACTGCAATGTTGTGTAAGAATATTGAGAGGAAGCGGACTGTGCCCTGTTTTGTCAGTTGATGCATTGTTGACTACTTTTGGAAAATTTAGTGGTGAGTTTGGTGCTGGCATCCTTTTACTGCCCTGTCGGATTCGAAATGCCCTCAGTTTCAAACTATGCCTGCTTCATATTCACTACAAAGCAGAACCAATCAGGATGCTCAGCACCAGTTTCCATCGGTAAGGGGTTACGGGCCCTGTTGTGTTCCACTCCAGCCTCTCTGCTACCGCCAACTCTGGCGAACATGGCTTCAGACTTATCTTACTCAATGTTATCTCATACCCCATGGCGTGCCAACACCTCTCAGTGGTCTAAAACGCCCAATGCGAAAATCACTGCTTTTTTTTCTAAATCGGCTTCAAAATTCGGCTATAACTTTAAATAGTCCACTCTCGATGGGGCTGGGTTGACTTGATTGCCCCTAAGGACATCTCGGATGAATGTTTGCTCACGTGTGGTCAATCAATGGATACACCAGTCGTTTCACCAGTCCCAGCTGTGAATGCGTTACCTATCCAGTTACCAGACACTTTCTTAAGTGATACAGTTGCAAAAATTTGAACGGATGCCACAAATGTTGCGCAAGTTGTATCTAGCCCTTCACATCCGCGTGTTTTTGATTCTTTGGAGGGGTTCCTAATGTTGATGAACACGGTTTGTGAAAACTCGAAATATTCATCATTTGATTCGACTTCTTTGTTTTCCGACTCAGCCTCCTGACCCTACTACAATGGGTCCTCCGTTAGGGGCAACTATGATCTCAGCTTTAAACTTTGTTTTAAACTCTTTAGTGAGGTAATTTGAAAATATAAACTCAAGCTGCAGAGACCAGGTGACACTGCTAACTACATTGAACTCAAACATTTCTTTTATTGAAGGCTTTAGTACAAATTTGAAACCTTCCGTGAGATGCCATGGGAATATCGACGGATTTGATAATTGCAGATCTGCAAGTACGTAGCAGCTGTCCCTGTTGGGTTCCCCAGTCCTTCTTCAAGAGGAATTGGATGCTTTATCTTCTAGAGATGTAGTCCTTCCCATTTTAAATGCTCAAACTCCTGTTCAGGTGGACTCCCTGGATTCTTCAATATTGGGGCAGGACGAATTTGACTAAGCAGCAGGAATGCTGGATGGATCAGTGATGGAATCTTGATGATCAGACCCACGACCTCGTAAATTATTCAATATTGTATCAGAGACATAAAAAGAGACAACCTGGAAGTAAAGGATACATTTTTTTTAAAAAAAGTATGACTTTGAAATCCTCCGAGAGAACGAGAAATTGTTGATCAAGAAAATGTCTTCTATCCTTGGTGACACCATCTGAGTGCTCTGATAACATTATGGGTAATGGTAAGAAAGTGAAAAAACAAAGAGGTTGTTGGAAAAAGGAACCTATAATGGCCGAGAAATTAGTTACATTGACAATCATAATGAAGAAACATCACCACAGCCTGACCGTGTAGGTAATGTAGAGGAATCTGTAAATCTGTTGAACATCTCTACTTATTCACTAGAATCTAGTCCTGGTTGTAGGGCTATAGAAGATGCTCTCTGTCCCTCTGCTTGGTCTGGGTCAGCTTTGGCGCAGGCAGTTCCCTTTATTTATATCACCATAATAATAGGAGCAAATTGAGGTAGAATCGGCCCTCTAGTCCAGTGCATCTGCGACAGTCTTCATATCTTTTTTTTATCATTATAGTTTTTATTCAAATTCATAAATCAGTACAATGACTCTCAATATTCAGTCCATTGACAAACCATAAAGCCATTCCCTTAGTCCCAGACATTGGCATAATTCATTAGCACACAGTACATTAACACAATTCTTTTTTTAATTACACCCTATCCCCACTCCAAATACCCTCCCTAGAGTGGTTCCTAACCCAATGATTCTACAAACCAACAACATCTTTGTGTAATCTTTGTTCCTTTTTCCTGCCCTCATCCTCTAAAGTACAGTCTTCATTTCTAAAAGTAGAACCAAAAAGAAACAGGGTTGGGCCCTTCTTAGTGTCAAAGAATATCCCTACAAGGTCCCGATCTGGTCTGACAAAAAGGTGCAGAAAACTTTAAGGTGTTTATTATTAGAACATGTTCCTATATCAGTGGAATCCATATTGGTAAATTGAAGCAATGTGTTAGTCTTGTTTGATGCTGTCCTCTCTTTGTGTGCCATTCAATCGAGGGATATCACTCAAGTAGAATTCATAAATGATTTGAAGCTAGATCGAGTTCTACTGCAAACTGACTCGTATTGTGATGAAGGTACTTGTCGATGCAGCTCATGTAATATTACTACCTTTGGGTTAGGATCTAGCCAAAGTGGGTAGATTTATGATATTAGACAGGCTCAAACACAGCATACAAATGAACCAAAGTGAAAACAAACTACCTTTGTCCTTCCCCGCCTTCAAATCTCCTGTTCAAGCTCAGATCCAAACTCTGGAAAGTTTATGAGAGCAAAGTGTCCGCACTGGATAAGGTGCACAAAGGAAATTGGTCATGGCTGGCAGCAGCCTTAGATACCAATAAGCGTTAACTAATCCCTCGTTCAAACTTAGATCGATCTGGGTAGCATTAATGGAATACACATGGGTTCTCTACCTTTTCTCAACAAAATTGTTTTAAGTTGACTCAATTTGACATGTCTGCTTTAAGAAACCTGGCTTTTGGTACCACATGTACTGGATGGTTATTCTGTGCTCCTAAACCCGGTGTTTACGGGACATAAAGGCCAATTTCATATTTACCTTTAACCAGTGTTTATTATCCTTGAGAACACATTTAACCTCAATGTGCCATGTATGCTTGAGTTCCTAGCCCTCAGAAATGTTTCAGGGTACTATGCATGCTTTTCAAACAAAGCCTTATGGTGAGCTAGGCAGCAGTTGTGCATTGTGCATACTTGTATTAGTGGCAATGCATCTATTTCAGAAAACAAAGTTAGTTGTGTCAGGATAACTTTTCCTGTGGCCTGAACAGAGAAAAAATAAACCTTACCCATATATCCATTCACTTTTCATGCCTGTTAATAGAATTTTAATAGTAATAATAATTAAAAAAATCACTCATGATGGCAATTAGCACACAGGGAGAGGGGCGGCAACCAATCTGGTTGCTCGGAATGTACTCTGAAACAAATTATCCCAGTCTGAGTTCCAAACAACCTGATTTCTGCATCCACCATCCCAACATCGTCCATCCACAATCCCTTCTTCTTTTAATCCCCCCACTTACCTGATATCTGCAGCGGAAGCACCCATTGCCACTGCTGCTGCTTCCTCCCGTTGTCCCCCATGGAAAGGGAAGTGGGGCTCCGTATAAAGCCATCATGCAAAAGTATTTTGTTAGACTCGGGCCCCGGCCCGATAACACCCAATCCAACCTTCCATATAGGTTATACATGCTTAATTATAAAGACACAGACTATTTTTGAAGCCCTTAACAAACCCTGAATTGCACTCTGGTACTTTAATGTGGTGTGTGTTTAAAACACACCTCATATGTGCTCCTTCAATCAACCTTTAAAGAATGCAACACAAGTGGTGATCACTTCAGCAAGCGCTCAAGCAATCATTTAGTGGGGAATGGTATTAGCGAGAAAACTGCCAACTTGCAGCATCCCATTATGTTTCAACTGAGATGTAGGCAGTGTGTATCGGGGCAAGTCTCCTCCTCTTTGATACCTAAATTGCCAGACAAGTTCAAAAACATGGATAATTATGTTACTTGTTCTGGGCACAAATTACCCAGGATTCATCGTCTCAAAGAGCTCAACATCTACGTGTGTTATGAGATATTATGATTTTTATTTTATTGTTTAAAGTGCAAATCTAGCTTGAGAGCAGTGGAGCACTGTACAGAGTGTGGGTAGCCAGCATTTAGGCTAGCATCTTTTAACAGAAGCACAGTATTGTGAGGTACTGTGATGTCTGTGCATCGGTATGTGCTTCCATTGGAATTAGTCCATGCTCATGTCTTGTTCGAAGAGCCATGTTTTGAGAGATTTGCAAAATTGGAGAATTGTGGTGGCATTCTGAGCAGACACCAAGATCGAGTTCCAAAGGGTTGAGGTATTACAAGAGAAGTACTGTTTGCAGGTCCTCTCTTTACAGATGAGTTGTGATTCAAGCTGGTTGGTTGATTTGCTGTGCAAGGAGTGTGTGCCACCAGATATGTGGAATTTAGCAACCAGATACGCTGGTGTGCTACTCATGACTGCTTGGTAAATGTTACATGCAATCTTGAACAGTAGGCTGTGAGTGGACGCCAATGTAGTTTGCGTAGCATGGGAGTAATCTGGTCAAATGTCTGTGCTCCCATAATAAGATATGCTGTAGCAATGGTGTACTGCTTTTAGGGAAGCCAAGTGAGCAGCTGGGAGCCCTGTCAGTAGAGCAATTCCCCCATCGATGTGTGAGACGAGAAGGGCCTTCACTATGGTCGGTAGTCCTGCAGCAGGATGAAGGGTTTCATTTTTCAAAGGGTAGAGATTCTGAGCCAGGCTATTTGGGCCTTCATGGCTATTTGTTGCTGGAAGGACAGATTACTGTCAATGGTGAAGTCTAAGGATTTTGCGGAGGATCAAATCCTTCTAGGCACATATCATTGAGCCATTGTTGGACACGTTTTTTTTTTTTAGTGGGGCGAATAGATCATAACGAATTTACTCTCCAGGACTGGGTGATGGCTAGGTAATCATGGAGACAAATGATGTTGTGTGCGCTATTTACTCTCATGTACAACTCATGTACATGTACATGTACAACTGAGAATTGTCTGCATAATGGTGGATGGCTTTATTGGGACCTTTGAGGAGAGTGCCCAGAGACTTCTTGTAAAGGTTAAAATGGATTGGTGAGAGTATGGAGCCTTGGGCAACTCCGCGGGAGACCTGGAGTTAGTTAGAACACAACAGGTTTATCTGGATAGCCTGGTGTGTGCCTGAGAGGTAGTAGGTAAACCAATTCAGGACAGTGCCAAAGAAGCCCATCCTGTTAGCAGGAGGGAGAGAAGGATGGGTGGTCGACGGTGTGTAATTCAGTCGATAGGTGAAGGAGGGGGCATGAGTTGCCTGTATCAATGATTTGGAGAGCATCACCCACCACCTGGGTAGCGGCTTTTCCGATGATAAACTTTGATCAGATCATTCTTTTATTCATTTTAAAATGTATAAGCCTTTTATCCTCAGGAAACCGTGCAAAAGTAGGGACGCTATTACTGTGAGAAACTGGAAAAGAAATTACAGTGATTCGTTAATGCCCCTGCTCTCGGTTGTGGTTCCAAAAATCATGCTATCAGGTACACTAACAGACATGACTAACCAAATCCTGAGTACTTTTCAGGAGACGCTGCATACTCTGGCTCCTCTCCATAAAAAAATGTGTCTTACAGGCTCAAATGGTTAAAATCAGATCTCCATTAGTTGAAAACAGCCAAATTAAAACTGTTTTATGACTGGTGAAAAAATCAGGACTCTGTTAGCTTGACTGGCTACAGGTTAGCAGCTAAGGAGTTTAAAACTTCTGTGATTTCTGTAAAAACAGAAATGTTGAATAAACACATTTCTAATTCCTGCTCAGAGAGTAAGGAACTTTTTATGATAATGAAAGAGCAGGAAACACCTACAGGGCCAGAAAAAGAAACTATTTGTAAAGACGATACCTGGTGTAATATCATTCAGGACGCTATGGTAGGGAATCTACAGCAAATTAAATAGGAATTGAGGATCAGAAAGCCACACACAACATGTTACCTGATCCTTACTTCAGGCAGCTACAAGGCGTTCAAGACTCTAAACCGAAGTTTAGTTTCTCCCCTATTTCAGAACCAGATTTACTGAAGGTGATCACTAAGCTTAAAAGCTCAAGTTGCAATGTCGACTCTGAATCTTGTTTGATCATTAAAACCTGCCCTAGGTTGCTTCTACCTGCCGTTTGTAAATTTGTTTATCCCTCCTTCGCTGTAAACCTTGTTTTGGATACTCTTAAAAAGGCTTGGATCTTACCACTTATAAAGAAACCCGGTCTGGGCCCTTTGACTGCGAGTAATTATAGACCTATTACAAAATCCCCTTTCTTGCAAAGATTCTGGATAGGGTTACTTATGAGCAAATTTCTAACTATCTTAATCAACATCAAATTTTAAACAACCTGCAATCCGGTTTTAGATGGCATCATGGGATGGGGACTGCATTCTTGATTTGAAGGCTACATTGCTGGATTCTATGGATAAGGAACAAGCATCCCTCCGTATGATCCTGGACCTCTCTGCTGCCTTCAACTTGGTTGGCCATTCATTACTGGCCACAGGTTGAGGGAAGTGGCTTATTTCTCCTGTGATTCAACACTATGGATAGAGTCCTTCATTAGTAATAGGCAGTGTAGAGTTGTGAGCGGAGATGCAATGTTAAAACCTTTTACCCTTCTTGATGGTGTACCACAAGGTGCCTGTGTGTCCCCTTCGCTGTGCAATTTGTTTATGGTTCCATTCTTTGACATGCTGGCAAGTTATGGTATTGCCTTTACGAATTATGCAGATGATACACAGTGTGTTATGCCGCTTACTGGAATCTACGAAGAGGATGAGCTCAAAGTTAATACGGTCTACAACATCATCCAATTAAGGATGATTCAAAATGGCCTGGCTCTCAAGAAGGAGAAAACAGAGCATATGGGGTGGGTACATCGAAGACAATTCATAACCTAGGACCGCTTTACACTAGCTTTTACATCTTAGACTCCAAAATTGAGGTACAGAGGAAAACTTTGGGCATCATCCTTGACCCGAACCTCAATATGAGGGTTCAGATTAGTGGGCTGATTTCTTTGTCTTCTTTTGGCATCACTGAGACCACTCATTTCACAGGGGAATGCAGAGACAATTGCTGGCACAATTATCGGATCCAAACTCGATTATTGCTGCAGCCTGCTTATTGGCTGTGATCGCCTCAAGGTGATACAGAACAGAGCAGTGAGGGTAGTCACTGGACTTAACTGGCGTGATCATGTCTCGGATGCTAGACAACATCTCTACTGGCTCCCGGTGAGGGCCAGAATTCAGTTTAGGCTTCTCCTGTTTACTTTAAAATGTCATCTGGAAATTATTCCCTCATACTTAACTGAACGTTTGGCTGCTAAACACAATGTGAGATCTTTAAGATCTAACAATACTAATCCATTAAAGATCCTTCGCTGCAAAACTACCAAATCCCTTACTGGATCCTTTGCTCATGCTGCCCCAAGGGTCTACAATGCCGGTCTGGAATGCTCTTTCTGCAGATCTTAGGGAAATAAAGTCATTGGAAATCTTCAAAAAGAAACTGAAAACGTTTCACTTCTATTAGACTGTTGCTTAGCTTAATTAAAGTGCACTCCAGCCTAGAGAATCTGTATTGGTCACCTTAGACCTGCTGTTTATATGCTTGTCATTGTTGCACTTGTAAGCCTTTGGGTCACTGTAGGACGTTATGAATAAATATAAATATGGGCGGAACCATGCCTGATAGTCATTTGGGAGGTGGAGTTGTTTGATTCTGATGAGTAGTTGTGCAGCAACTACTCATTCAAATATTTTGCCAATAAACTGGAGGTTCATAATTGGCCTGCAGTTGGCCATGTCATATGGATCTAGGGTTGTTTTATTTTTTTAAATAGGTCATATGAGACTAGTCTTGAGAGAAGCATTGATGATGCTGAGGAGTGCATTGAGCACTGGGTCTGTCAATTGTTTAATGATTGAGGCCGGAAAAATATAATCAGAGTAAGAAGTAGGTAAGAAGATCTGGAGAAAAGAGAGGAAAGAATTCTATCCAGATGGGCAGTGTGCATGCCGGGGTGTAGGGGATGCTAATGCTGCTAGAGGTTGATTTGTTGGTCTCTCAGATTTTGCCTATTTTCCAAATAAAAATTGTGTTGATTCTGTCGCATTCTTCCTGAGTTGTTGGTACCTCAGGGTCAGGTGAGGTTTTATACAATGCTTTACTACTTCAAAGAAGGCCTTGATCCTGTTAGAGGATGCTGCAATGGTGGTGTTGTAGTAAGCAGCATTGGCATTGGTAACCAGAATCCTATGGTTTGTGTGCCGAGATTCAGAGGTTGGTGAGTTGTCCCCAGTTATAGTTTTTTTGCCACCATTTCTCTAGGGCTCTGATTGAGCGTTTGTTGGCAGTTGTTTTGGTAGTGAACCATAGAGCGGATGTTTTGGTCTTAGCCCGTCTGGATTTTAGAGAGGCAAGAATGATCACCCATTTGATAGCAGAGTTGCTGAATAATTCCAGGAGGCCGGAGGCGTTGTCTGTGATGTGGAAGCCTGCAAAGTTTTCTTCTAGCTCCTTGACTGGGTAGGTTTCTTTCAGTAATGTTGAGTGAGGGAAGCGTTTAGACTGACCTTTATGAGCTGTAGTCGAGTGGGTGACCGATATTGGGATGCCGGTGTAGTCAGACTTGTCGAGGAGGATAGGGTCTGCACAGGTGATGCAGGCGATGATGTCAGGACTAAGTCTATGGTGTAGCCTTTGTTGTACATGGGGGAGAGCTAAATTTGCTTAAGGTCCATGCAAGCAGTCAATGCGAAAAGTGTTCTTCATGTGTGGTTGTGAGCCTGTGACTCTGGGATGTTAAAATCACAGAGAAAGCCATTTGTATGTGCTACTTTGGTAGAGGAGAGTAAGTTGGAGATATCTGCAATGAAAGAGTCACTCCTGTGGGGTGGTCTGTAGATGAGTTGGAAGGTGATGAATTCCTTGTGCGATAGAGGGAACCAGCAGGCAAGTGAATCAAATGAACTTTTTCTGGCAGAGAGGATGATGGAGCATGGCCAACTGCTCTTGTGGATGATTGCCACTCCAACTCCTGCCCTTCCTGGCCAGTCGGCATGTTGGATCCAGTAGCTCTGGGGTAGGAGAACGTCAAAAATATGTGGGGAGGATGGGGTAAACCATGTTTCAGAGATGAAGGGAGCATCAAGGTTGTACGAGATGAGGTCAGCGATGTCTGCAGCATGAGTGACTGCTGAGCAAGCATTGATAAGAAAGAGAGGGCATGTGCATGTGGTCCCTGACTGTTGGGTAGGGACAAGGCAAATATTGATGAGGTTCTCTAGGTTATCTTGCCGAGGCTCTCCAGGGCACTTGCCCATTCGAACCCTAGTGAGAGTGGGGATGGTCTGTGGAGGTAGGAGATACATGGTGATGTATTTTGGTGAGTAGCAATAGTAGCAAGTGATTGGTTTGTAGGTGAAATGCAGGATAGCGGGTCAGTTCCAAAGCCCTATCAGGTCCAAACAGGACAAACTGGTCAGGTCCTTGTCTTCCCACATTCTTTGCTGAGGACACTGGTGATAAAGATGCATAAGGAGGACTGATTAAATAGGTGGTGGGCGGAGCAACTGAGTGGCCGGGTCTAGTCATGTGACTAGCAGCCTACTCAATGCTACCTGCCTGGAGCTGGCCTACAGTCCTAATTAGAGGTTTGGAAGTGCGACAACTGGAGGTGGGTGGCAGGGCCTGGTCACGTGACCAGCAGGCTACCCAATGCTGTCTTCCTGAAGCTGTCCTATTCCTGAAGACCGAACAGTAGAAGTCATATTACAAATGAAAGCAGGGTCAGGTGGTGCAAAAACAGTAAGAGAGGTTAGTGAGCCAATGCCCGGCCTGTCAACGAGAGCTGCATGTAACATGCATGCCACAGGTTTTTATCCACCGTTCATTTGGGTGTAACAAACAGCACTTTGTTGCTGTTTTTATTCTCCTGTTTTTATTGTTGTTTAATGTCATCACAACAAATGATTTTCTCTAGGTTGCAGTTTAATAACTAGTTAGTAACTGCATAAATCTGGTTGTATATACCTCATGGCATTTCGAGCGTTTCTCCTTTCCTGGGTCCTATTGCATGCTGCCAACATCAAGCCTCTGGCATACTGAATGGGCACAGTGTGGATTACATTATTGGGCTGTTTGGTGTGTCCGAAATCACACAAATCCGGTGCATATTCTCGTGTTTGGATCAGACCCAGCTCTAGGAATTTTCATATGGGTGGGCCAGGGTTGTGATTAGGGGGGCCCACATTTCATTGGGTGTGGGTCTAGGAATACCCTCAACAAAGTGCTGCTGTTCATCCAGATTTCCCTGATCCGTGATCCAGCAAAAAATGTCTTCCCAAATAAACTGTACATATCAAAAGAGAAGCAAGGAAAATAGTGTTGCAAAATCAATCTACCTATGTTGCCTTCCCATCTGCTCTCCCCTTTCTGTTATATCTGATCCTCCTTCACCTTTCACCGTCCAGTCATCTTCCTTCAATTTCCCTAACCATGTTCTCATTTACCTCCCTCCCACCCATTCACACCAGCACTCAGCATGCCATTTGTGGACTGGCTTGGGAGAATTGAGGGTGATGCCACCTCCTCCTCCTCCTCCTCCTCCTCCTCGTACTCCTCCTCTCCTACTACACCTCCTCCTCCGAGAGGGCTGAGCAGTGAGGTCCCCAGTCTTTTTACCATCTCAGATGGTGTCCGCCCAACAATATCTTCCTGAGCACTGTGGCTACTCCCAGCAGGCCCCGGAAGAGATGCTTGTGGTCCCTCCATCTTGTTGTGACCCCCGATCCAGAATACTGAAGCAAGGAATAGGAGATTTTGTTTCATACAAAATAACATTTTTTTTCAAACTTCTTTACATTTCAAGAACAGAACATACCATGTCCAATCAATGCAGGTAGTCTTGTGGATCTTAACAATATTTCGAGCACAACTACATATCCTCCAACAACATACACATGTATACAATCCACCATTCACTCACCCATTCCACAACCCCCTCCTTTCCAGCTGAACTCCTACAGTAGTCCCACTCTGAATGTCTCCCATCAATGGTTCATGTCCAAAATTACATGTTAAACACAAAATGTTATTTTCTGTTGCATTTTTGCAGCACATTGTAATTGAGTTGAGAGTGCAAGGGAGTGCTAGGGCTGTAAGGGCTGTATCAGGAGGCAGACAGTGATGGTTGAGGGGTTTGTGGCCTCCTGGTATTGCTCCTGGTGGGGCGTGCCCCTGTACATCATTGTTTGGTACATACTGTTTACATACTGGTTATATAATATGCAACTGTCTATGATGACTCTTTGTTTGATGTGTTTACTTTGATTTCCTATTGAATGACACAAATGTGTTCATTAAATGGGGCCCGGGTATTTTCAAAGTTGGATGTGTGTGTGTCCTAATCCCTGTGCTGCCCATCTATTAAACCATGAGTGAGGCTTTTTAGAATAGCTTATAATGCGAACTGAATCACTTCTAGTGAAACCTAATTTTAACAGATAAGGCATAGTGAAATTAAAATATATGCCCAGGATCACACACTTTGGTCAAGTGGTAAAGCCATAATTTTAGCCTAGCCGGAAATGTAGCTACTTGACCACACATCTTCCAAACTCTAGTTGGTACAAATATATGTTGAAGTAAGTTTGGCTTTGAATAGCTAAAATAATACTACATTTTATACATATTACTTTAATAAATGCACAAGGCATATGATACACCAACCTGACAATGTATTCATCATTGTAGAAACATGTTGATGGAAAGATTAAGGGGGGGGGGCATTTTGTTTTGAATCCTAAATTGCACAGATCAGAATTCGCCTGTTTGCACTTTTTTGCAAAAGGAGCCATTCATTCATTTTAATTGTTTCCACCAAGTGCTGGACGAGCACAGAGCAAAACACAGGCGAAAATCGCCTTTGCTCTTTAATTTACCACTACGTGTCTGGAAAAGTATAAATCACTTCCACAATTAACGATTGTGGGAGCCATCCACAATGGATTCTTTTGGACTCTGCCTGCTTTTATTCCAGGTGTTACAGTCAGGCAGGTCCCATAGGAACCAATTGGTTTTCTGCCAACGTAAAAATACATGCTGGTGGAATACCAATCTGATTTGGTAGGGGGACAACAAAATAAGAATGCCTAACTGTACAAAATCCATGTTCCGCAGGGCATCCTACTCTTATAAACACATGTGTCTTAAAAGGATGGCCAAATCAAACAGCCTGAAAACCTAATCTTATAAAGCACTTCTGCCTCTTGGCTAACCCTGGACTAAAACACTGACACTTTTTCCTTCAGGATTCTAACCCACAACTCAATTCTCTCTGATATGTTATTTATTTTATTTATTGGGTATTTATAAAGTGCCTATGCAGCAAATGGTGTTTCAAGGCACAACAAGACAAACAATTGGGGGAAAGGCGGGCAGGGGACAAAAATAACAATAACTATCCTAAAAGGTCTTGTGTCAAACGGATCGTTCAAGTGCAGTAACCCAAAGTGTGAGGGGAGTGGAGGGGGTAGGAGGGGTGCCGGTCAGAGCAGAATGTGATAAAGCTAGGGTGAGAAGGGAAGTGCAGGGCAGAGTAGAGATCTTGCAAGTGATGGGGAAAGAAGAAGACCCCAGGGGCTAGGAAAATGCTAAGTGGAGAAAGGTGGACAAGTGCCATGGAATGCAGGGAATTCAGGGAGTGAAGGCCCGCATGCTAAGTGCAAGGATGAGGGTGTACTTGGCGAGGAGGGCCTGATGCCTGGTAGGACTCAGAAGGAACCAGGCAGCCAGTCAAAAGTGGCAGAATGAGGGCATTAGCAGGAGAGGGGAGAGGGAAGGAAGAAGAGAAAAGGAGGAACTTGAGGAGCTTCCAAAACTTAACAAGATCCAGCTAAAGCCTGAGAGAGGCAGGGAGGCCATTCCAGAGGGATGTTCCTGCAGAAGAAAGAGATCTAACCCCCACTCACTGCTTGAAAAAGTGACTGATCTGCAGAGAGTTGGAGTTAGAAGAGCAATAGGGCAAAAGGGCTCTAGCGGGGAGGCACTTAGGGAGAGTGGGTTGGATGTACTGGGTTCCCAGGTCCCAGAAGGTCTTGTGGATAATGCAGAGGGTCATACACTTGATCCTTGTAGCAACCAGGAGCGATGGAGAGATTTTAGGGCTGGAGAAATGCGGTCCATGGGTTTGAGGCCAAGGATAAGTCTCACAGTCCTATTCCGGATTAGTTGAAGGGGGCGAAGGGAGGAGAAAGGCAGTTGAGGAAGAGGCTGTTACACTATTCCAGCCTGAAGAGGACAAGAGCTCTGGAGACAATGAGTTTCAGGGGGAAGATGAGGAAAGGGAGAATGCCTCTGAGTAGGTGCAGCTGAAAGTGAGCCTTCTTGGCAAGGTTTGCAATGTGAGTAGAGAAGGAGAGAGAGTAGTCGAAGATGACACCAAGGTTTTTTCCTCACAAGAGGGTGAGGGGAGGGGATCTATGGAGGCTGACTAGAGGGTAGGAGGGAAGGAGGGAGCTGGGGTCCCAATGAGAAGGATCTCATTCTTACTGGCATTAAGGCAGAGATCATTTGCAGCACACCATGCCTGAATAGCAGTCAGACTGTCAGGAATGAGAGACGAAGAAGAGATGGCAGTGGAGGGAAGCTTGAAGGAGAGCTGTGTGTTGTCTGTATAACACTGGAAGGGAGGAGAGGTGGAGATTAAAGTGGGCCAGAGGGTCAAGGTAGATGTTGAAGAGCCACAGAGAGAGGATAGAGCCCTGAGGGATGCCACAGGCGGTGATTGTGATGGAGGAGAGAAAAAGGCTCAGTTGTACCTGGGAAGGTCAGTCAGAGAGGAAGGAGGTCAACCAGTCCAGTTCTATGTCCGTGATGCCATGGTTATCACAAAGCCTTTTTATAAGGGTGGCATGATTTATGCAATCAAAGGCATAGGAATGATCAGGAAGGAGATTTGGAAACAACATTTGAGAGCAAGTCTTCATGGGTGTTCAGAAGTCCAGCTTCCATGCCTCTGGCTGCTCTGAAGCCAGGCAATTGGTCGTGGAGACACCCAACAGATCAGTGTGGTGGATCAGTTGAGATATGACCAGCCTTTTCAAGAGTTTGCTGAGTAAGGGGGTGATGGAGATAGGGCGGTAGTTAGCTGGGCAGGAGGGGACAGCAGAAGGCGTTTTGAGGGGAGGGTGTGCAAGGGAGTGTTTGAGGGGTAGCAGGAAGGAGAGAGTGGCAAAGGAGTGATTGCAGAAATCAGCCAAGGCTGGAGCAAGGGGGGCAATGTTGTCCTTGATAGTTCTGGTGGAGCATTGGAGCATTTCTTTGGAGGAGACTTTCATAGGCAGGACTTGTCTAGAGACCTCCTCTGGTGCTATGGGTGAAACAGAGGAGAGTAAGGGGAAAGGACAGAAGGGGGCCAAGGAAGATCTGAGAGTGGGTGAGGGATGAGTGTAGAGGAGAGTGAGGACATCATCTCCAAATTTTACTATGAAGTCAGAGGACAGTGCAGAGGGTCAGGGAATGCAGATGAGAAGTGGAGACTGTAGTAGGATTGCCAAGTTCCTTGCAGATATTGAACGGTTCAGCTGTGTTGTTGGAGGCCCCAGAAATGAGGCCTTCTTCTTGGAACGGATGAATAGTCTGTTTTGCTTTTGGAACAGGTGGCAGGCAAGTCTGTCAGAAGATGTGCCTGAACCCTGCCACTTTCGCTCGGCGACTCTACACTTGTGTATCAGAGAGGCTAGGACAGAGTCATACCAGGTGTTGTGCTCGTAGGCAGGCTTAATAGGTATCCTTATGACAGGGGCAAGGATGTCCAGGGTATTGGAGTTGGAGAGGTGAAGATTAGCAGGGGTTGTGTCAGTGTGAGAGTCAGTGGCTGTAGTAGGAGTGGGCATGGGAATGAAAGTAGCGGCAAAAGCAGCAACTGACACTCACTTCATTGGCAAATGATGGAGGAGACTGGCAGTGCGAGCAGAGGTTTAGCCGGGGGACCCAAGAGATCCAGGTGAGATGACAGGAGAACATGGTAGGACCAGAAGAGATGTGTAGTAAGAGGGTTGGAGATTGGGATGTCTGCTGACATGAGAGCATCCACAGTGTGTCCGTCTGAGTGCATCAGACCGGAACGAAGAATGGTGAGGGAAAGGGAGTCACAGAGGCTGCAAAAGAGTCCAGTGTCTGCATCAGTTCAGTCGCCACAGTGAATATTGAAGTCTACGAGGAACAGAAGCTCGGAAGTGGAGGCTAGAAGAGAAGAGGTGAACTCAGACCACTCTCAGTGGAAGAGGGAAACCAGACCAGGGGTACTGCAGATGGTGGCAAGATTCAGTGAGGGGATTGGAGAGACACCAAGCCTGCAGATGAGGCATTTGACGGAAGAGTAGGTCTAAGTGGGTATGATAGTAGCAGGGACCCATTCAGAGAAGATCAGGGCCACTCTGCATCCAGACCAGTAAGGCCTGGGTTAGAGAGGATCTTGAAACCCTCAGGGAGGAATCTTTCAAAAACAGTGACAGAGCTGGCAGTGAGCCATGTCTCAGTGAGAGCAAGAACATCAATGTCGAAGGCTTCAGAGAGGAGATAAATGTCAGAGGAGTGTTTAACAGCAGAGCGAGAGATGAGGGTAGCTAGCTGAAGCTGGATGCCACCTTTGAAGGTCTTCTGAGGAGGAGTACAGGAATGTGGTATGCCCTTCGCTGGTGAAAAAAGTACCAGGGGTTGGCAGATGAAGGCATGGCAGGAGGCGGGAGGAAGTTGATGTTAGACAGAAG
Source organism: Ambystoma mexicanum (assembly GCF_040938575.1). Lineage (NCBI taxonomy): Eukaryota > Metazoa > Chordata > Amphibia > Caudata > Ambystomatidae > Ambystoma > Ambystoma mexicanum. Next base: position 428,922,013 of record NC_090941.1, on the reverse strand, counting down.
ATGCCTATCAAGAGGGAGGAGGTTGGGCTGAGAGCCCTGGGCCATGACAGTACCATTCTGGTAGACATTCATGATGCACCTACAGGATGGGAAGCATGCCAAGCATACTTCCAATCTGGTTCCACCATTAAAGGGGGCAAAGAAGAGAAAGGGAGAGGACTGAAACCATGTGGGTAGTCCATAAGTCCGGAGTGGGAGAGACAAAAAGGATGTCAGTGACTGTCACTGCCTGGAAGAAGCGTTGACGTAGGTGTTAGTGATGGCCAGTCCTGGATTGGAGACCAGAAGATCTTTTTTGAACTTTTTCCTTCCAGGCATCACAAGAGAGGTAGGGTATGTGATAGAATAGCAGTTAGAGCAGATGGAGAGCACCATGGTGGGGGAGAGCAGAGAGATGGAAAGGGAGGAGAGAGAGAGAGAGAGAGACGGGGAAGCTGCACAATGCACAACAAACTCACCAGACGGCCTAGCAGCAAGACAGGCACAGACAAGTCTGGTGCACGAGACGTACCACAGGTTGCCAAAAACAAGGTGTTGCACTGCTCCAGCAGCAAGAGGGGGAAAGCCAGAAGGCATGAGCATGAGGGTGGAGTGATCCGCAGCATCTGCAGATGGTAAAGGAGAGGCAATGTGCCAGGAGTCAGAGGCAGCAGGTACCTCACGCTGCTCCTACAGCAGATGGGGAAGGAAGGCAAAATTCAGATGGACGAACCACCAATCCAAAATACGCACAAAGTGTCTTAAATTACCAGTCATGAGGCACTTCTTGGAGCAAGGACATCCAATCTTAGTAACTGGTCTTGGGGGTGTCATACCATCAGCGCCTAACTCCTGTATGGCCAACACATCGCCTTGTCAAATTCACAGAAAAGCCTTTTCGAAGTGTAGCTGCTGTTTCCTTCTGGCTATATTGCAATACATGGGGCAATGTCTCCTTAGGCAATGGCTCATAGGGACCCGGATAATCATGGGACCACTCTTGTGATTGGTTAACATTAGGTGTTATTTATATCGGACAATGGAATTGGTATTTTTTCTAACGTGCCTTTTACGTCATGATACATTTTACCTTGTTTGGCATTGATACCTTCCTTCATTAATTCTACTAGTCTCAATCAGGTTCAATGAGATTTTCTAACTGTTGCTGAAGTGCATTGCCATCTTGATTTCTCTCTCTGTGGATCTTTCGTGTCACACTGTCTGAGAACTGTTCAGCGTGCACAGCAAGTGTTTGGGCCTGCAGAGCAAATGTTCGGAGTGGACATGCAAGCTAAGCAGGAATACATTTAATTCTGCCAGTATTATGTGTACTTTGTAGAATCTGCTCGCTAAGACGTGGGTAAGATATTTCCAGAACCAGACACAACGTGTGAACAGGGCGTTTCTTCTGCATGGGTGGGTCTAAGAATCAAATAATATTAAGGCACCTCTCATGATTTAAAATGACTTAATGTATTGTGGTTTGCTTTTAGATTTACAATGTATAAATATTCAGCAGCATTGGCGTATGGGCAAATGGGCCAATAAGCAAGCACTGTCTTTCAAATTGAGGCTGTATCCTCTCCACTGTCCCCTAAATGTGTTCTAACAGTAATCCATATTATTAGTTTTGCATTCACCATGATTACATATGGCCCTTCTGACCATGCTATAAATACCATAGATTTGAGGATCTGCTGCATGTATAAAAAAGAGGGGCTTTTACTAATGGGACATTACTGTCAAAAGTGTTTGATAATCGCTTGTGTCAAGCTTGCTTTAAAGGGGTAGCCCGGTCAGAAATGTTATTGGCCCAATCGATCGTGCATGTATTTTATACAGTGGTCGAAGTGTATGAAGAGAAGTAGTGGAACTATGTTCCCTACTGGCCTGCACCGCTCCCCACAAACCCCATTGCCATGCACCCTTCCATGCACAATACAAACCCCAAAACACATGTGCCTGTTGTTTAAGGGAGCTTCCAGTGCATTGCACTGAAAGTGCAATCTTCAACTTATTCCTAGACGTTTACTTTAAAATTAAACCATTCCGGAGTATAGGAACAGTAAAACGTTTTTAAAAGAAGTAGAGGAGCACCGCTCCCGACCACTCCCGCCCACTTCGACCACTGATTTTATAGTATACACCGATCGTTCCAATACAACTTACCCAAGTTTTTCCCACTTTAACACATGCGAAAAACGTCAGGTCGGTTACCGCCATCTTGCACTAATCTTATCCATTAATCCATCAAATTCAAGTACTCTCGAGCACTGATTCAGATCATCCGCCCCTCAAGCTGACATCACAAGATGCTCACCATGAGCTCCACCTATTTTAATGACGTTAGTGGGCACCGTAGCCAAGCATACCCTGTCATCACCAATGTCATAACATTATCTAACACAGAACCAGAAACAGAAACACGCATATCCACAAACAGATCCAACATTTTTGTTTCTTTTCACAAAAAAGATAAAAAACTGTTTATTTTGAAGAAAACGCAATAGTCGGGTCATAACAACTTCTTTACATTTTGACATAATGCTGAATAGAGGTAATTAAGTCCACAAAAACATGGGTAACTTTTCCCAGTAGACGTTAGAGCTAGCAAACATTGCATGGTTCTACAGTGATCTTAGAATGCTGATTCAATTCATCGATCGATTAATCCCAGTCTTTGCATTCATCACAGAAAGTTATTGAGCCTCATTATAAGTTTGCCGGTCCGGTAACAACGGTAATGGTAAGCTTGCCGGTACCGTTGTTACTGGACTGGCAAACTACGAGATCTGCTCGCGGGTGCCTTCCCGCCCGCCAGGTGTGACCTGCCGTGCATAGCGGCCCTGGCGAGCAGAGCATGTCGGATGCACCTGCACCATTCTGAATGGTGCCGGTGCATCCGACCTCCCCATTGAGCCCTATGGGGCTCAAATGGGAATGGGGAGCATTTTTTTCTGGCACCCGCGAATGTGCAATTATCGGGTCCAGCGGGCCGTAATGACCTGGTAATAGCCCATTTGCAAACGGTATTGTAATGACACCCATTGTCTTCCATCACCGATTTCTGATTGAGAAACATGTGATTCCATTAGAGAGAAGAAATGAGTGGTTTCAATTTGAAATGCAACACTGTAACATCTGCACATTTTCAGAATGTATTGGCAGCCATGTTGCTCCTTATCACTGCAACTACAAAAGGACAGCTTGGTGTGTTGTGATTGTCCCTGATAATGGTTATCACATATGTGTTGTTGATGATTATTGTCCAATTGCGGTTTAAGAAGCCGCCGAACAGTAAACTGTACGCATGACATGTGTACATCAGTGTTAGGGAGAATTCTCCAAAATGGCTAATTTCCCCTACCCATTCAGTCCCACAACAGCTTTGCTGGATTTCTGGGAGTTATTTTATTCACCTGGTAAGAGTGTGAGCTTTTTTTCCCACTCTTACATGTGTTTTGCTGTGTATGTTTTACATTTTTGTGTTCATAGGCTGTGGAGACTCACCTACTCCATAGACATCATATTTTTATTGTGTGCTACACAGAACCTTCAGTGCAGTGACACAGGGTTGTCTTTTTCAGACTTCCCACTCAGACTCCATTTTCTGGGACTGACTACTGTCTCCCAGAACATCTAAAGTTGCCATTGACTTTATTAGTCATTTTAAATTCACAGACCCAGTACAAACTATCTTACATAGGGGGTCATTCCGAGTAGGGCGCAAAGGGATACCGGGCACCGTTAAGGACATCGGTGTCGGTAAACCCTTTGCGCCCTACTACGAGGTCCCTTTGCGGCCCCGTCCTTAACGCCTGCTTTTACCAGGCGTTATGGACGTGTATTGCAAAGGGACTTCAGAGCTAATAACGGTACCATCATTTACGTACCATTATTAGCACCCTCCCCATTCCCATTTGAGCCCTATGGGGGCTCAAATGGGAATTTGGATTGACATTTTCAAAGAGGACTTACCGATCCCGCAAAGGTCAGGCTAAACCGGTAAGTCCCCATTGAACGAGGGTGGACACGGTACCGGTAATGGTGCTAGTCATGACGTTTACAGCGCCATGACTAGCACCAACCTCGGAATGAGGGTCCTAGAGTTCTGGAGAGGGTTAATAGTGCTCCTTTTTTGTCTGTCTCTCATGGAACATTGTTTTGTTCCCTTTTCATTAAGACCTGGCTGGTGGCAGTGGTAACTACCCTATTTTTCCTACCGCAGTTATTGTAAATAGCCCTGGTATTGTTTTAGGCTATCTTGGTAGCCTCAAACATAAACCCGCTGGACCATATATGTTTTAATTTGGTTCCGGCTGGGTTTATTCACCATTTCCTTTTGTAAAAGTCTTTCTCATGTTTTTCTCTGCACACCAAACCATGTTTGGTTCCTTTGTTTGCCGTCCTTTCGCTGGCTTCTGCACAGAAGCCTTCCTTAGGCGCCTGAAAGTCTGGGTAGGCAGAATGTGAGAGAGGGGTTTTAGGACCCCTGCCATGGGTTCCCTTGGTAACCCAAGTCGCACTCCTGTTTGATTGGCTAGGTGACTGTCCCGCCAGGACAGCCAACCTGCTGTGTGATTGACAGCTAGGCTGTGTGAATGGGGGAAAACTTCATAAAAAGCAGGTCTCTGGGGCTAGAAAGCCAGAGTTGGCACCGGATCGAGGGAACCGAAGAGAAGCTGACAGAAGAGGACCTCCACCACGAATGAACCTCCCGGTGAAGCCCTGCTGCGTGTCCAAATCTTCAAACTTTGTCAACAGGGAATATCTGCAAGGAATCTTCTCCCCTTGAGCTGGTGGGAACAACAAGTTCACCAAACTGCAAGCCAGGCCTCCCTACTCTGGCCGAATTTGCTGTACAGAGCTACAGTGAACCGGATAGCCAGGAAGGTTGGACCGTGCTTGGGTTTTAAGGAGCACACCTTTTATTCTTTGCTTTGCTCTGCTGCTGGTTTCTTCCCTGGGCAGTGCAGGACTCTCCAGTATTCCTACTTCGTGTCAGTCTGACAGTCGCTTCAGGAACCGTGAGCCTGCATGACCTGCCAGGAACATCCGCCTCAGCTACAGCTTCTTCTCCATTTAAGGTAATGTTCCAAATCCGGTTGTTTGTTTCATCCAGCCGCGGTTAAGGTGTGTGAAACCTTTCGCCAATCCGAGGGCTTGTCCTTCTCTATTCTTTAAAGTAACTTTTCCCCTGACCAACTTCATTCTGAACTCTTGGCAAAGACATAACAGCGAACTACCCTGAACTGTATGATCTTGAGCAAAAGACTTAGGCCCTAACCTCTTGATTTGAACCCCCCACTGTAGCTCTTTTTTCTAAATTGTCCTGCTTACTTACCTCTTGGTGCTGCTCAACTCTTGTCTAACTTTGTCTTTCTCTCCCTTTTAAATTGCTGGAGTGCCATTTTGCTCATACTTCATTTTGAGCTTACCTTGTCCAGAATGTATTGGGTGCTGTGTGGTGTATTAAGATTGTGATTTATAAACTGCTTGATAATAGTTAAATGTTTAATAACTGATGTGTAAATGTATATTCTTTTACTCAGAAACCTCGAGTCATTCTTTGTTTGAATCATAGTAATTCCTGTACTTTGTATAACTATTGATACTGCTCACTTTACTCTTGAGATAAGTCTGGCTGCTCAGCCATAGGTACCACTTTACTGTATATTACAGGCTTGTACCAAAGCTGAATTTGTACTGTCACTTGTATTCTTAATTGTGTGTGGTGTTCCCAAAGGGTGCTGCATATAATTCTGCCTAACAATCAGGATAAAATAACTATGTAAAATCAAGAATGCAAAAAAGTATTTCAGTACCCAATTTATAACTGTATATACACAGTACATATTTATGTTAACTATCAATTTAAGTTACAATTAACACGTACAATTTCTATTATTTGCGTAAAATTGAACATCATCCGTCACAACGTAAATCATGTAGCATACAAAACACTTGCCACTCTCATAAATATTATTTATAACTTTGCTTACATTGGGGGTCATTACGAGTGTGGTGGTAAGGGGTTAACGGCGCCATTAACCCCTTACCGCTGCATTACGAGGTCCCTTAGCGGGTCCCTATGGGGGCTCGAATGGGAATGGGGATGGATATTTTGAATGGGGACTTACCGGGTCCTCCAAGGTTGGAATGACCCGGTAAGTCCCCATTCAAGGAACCCGGCCCCGGACACGATTTTGGAGGCAGCCATGGCGCTATTAACACCATGGCTACCTCCAAACTCATAATGACCCCCATTGTGTCTTGTGTTTCCATTCTCCCTATGTAACAGATGACCAACCGATTCAAAAGACAGACCTCAGTAATAGAAACTTAACATTCCTACGCAAGCTTTCAATATAGTGAATCTTATTCAAGGACACATAACAATGTGACCCCTCATCCAGTGTTCACAGCGTGTTGGAGGGAGTTTCATTTTAGGAACACATGCCACGAAGTTGAACAATATTAATGGCCGGCTACGTAGTGAAAAACAACAAAACATTTCAAGTATCCCACATAAGAAAATAGTTACTTCCGTTGGAATGGTATCAATGCACCTGCTACCAAAACATGTAAATGCTCTTTCAAAGATGACCCTAGGTAGGGTGCGGACAGGCTCGGATGTCCCTATACTTCAATAGCGCAAAGCCTGAATAAAAGCAACATTAATAGTGTGGGGAAGTTTTTTGGACCAAAGTCAGCCACTTATTTTCTGAAATATACAGAATTCGAGACAAAGCGGTGGGTTAATAGATAGAGACGGTACGTACAGATCCAAAAGGGAGGGGGTGCATTTCACACCAGGTGAACTGTTACAGCCAGGGCAACACGTGCAATGAGCAAAAAGAAAAAGAAAAACAAAAGTACGAACACTAAAATTCCAGCATGCCTCAAATGAGTGCAGTTTTTAAATGCTTACTGGTTTCAGTGTATATCTATTCCAGAAATCATATTGATTTCTGCATTGATGCATGCATGCCTGGTTGTCCTCCACATGTGGGCCTTCACAGTAAGATGTAAATGTGCAAAGGCCACAGGCACATGTTCATAGTGCACATTGGCAAGACATATTCCTTTGCTTGTTATTTCAAACCTTTGGTTTATTGCTATCTGCAGCCACTTATCATGATTCCTACTTTTCAGCAAGGTTAGACTTCATTTATTTTATTTATGTATTGGTTATTTGCAAAGCCCCTATACAGAAAATTATGTTTCAAGGCGCCACAAGACAAAAAGGGGGCAAGGGGCAGGGAGGAAAAAAAACAATAACAGTCCTACTAGGCCTTGTGTCATTCGGATCATGCAAGAGCAGCAACAAGAAGTGCAGGGGGGAGTGAGTGGAACGGGGGAGGTGTAGGTCAGGCATAAGGGAAAATGCTAGGTGTAAGGGAGGTGGGGTGCAAGAGGAGGTATACAAGTGCAGGTGGGAGGAGGAAGGGAAGAAGAGGGCCAATGGGGCTAGGCAAGTGCTAAGGTGAGGCTAGGTGAGCAAGTGCCAGGGGAATCCGGGAGTGAGGACCAAACACGAAGCATAATGATAGGAGTGGACCAGGCTCAGTAGGGATGTACACAGCACCAGGCTTGTCAGGGGAAAGCGGCCCAGAAATAAAAGTGCAGGTTGTGAGGGGGTGGGTGTAAAGACTGTAGGGGGGTGTCTGTACTTCTGCTCTCTATATGGAAGAGGAGAGGCACAGAGGACCCCAGCCAAGATCCTCTATTATTAGTACGTGGTCGAGCAATCAAGGCCTAGCTTCTCAGGAGGTGATGCAGGCTGGTTCTTAAGTACAGTGTAGTCCCCAAGCACCCATAAAGGAATGTCCGCAGACTGTATCGGTTAAAAAACAGGTTTTATATAATTAATATTCAAGGTTATGTACACTATCACAATAACTCACTTTGTGCTCAGAAAATCAAAATGGTAAATATATACAGTTCTAACGTGGTACCACAATTATTAGCAGATCTCAATAAAGTGCATCAACTGTACTCAGGTTAAATGTCACACAGATCAAATTAATAAGGAAACCAACAATAGAAAATAGGAGGAAAGCAGTTGGTTGGAACAATTGGCAGAATACTGGCCCCAATACCTAGACACAGTTCTGTGTGGAGATCCCCCCACCTGGGCAACCTGTAAAGCAAAGATGTATCACAAGCCCAGTCCATATATTGTTCCCAATAAACTTCCCAATAGTTCTGCAACCCAAAAGTACCTGGCGTTGTAGCGTTCCTCATCGGGGAATCGACGGCCCTTCTTGAGTGCCCTCCCTTTAAGGCAGGAGTCACGGGTCGTCGAACGTCTGACGGAGAACCGGTCGAGCTACAATGGTGAAGTGGCAGCGTCGTTCCTAGTGGTGCTCGTTGACAGGGAAGCGTAAACGTCCTGCAGGGAAGAGGCGTGCGGGGCACCTCGGTGTCGATAGTTCTGGACTGCAAAGATTTTGAAGAACTGTGGCCGAGCAAGGGCGTCGAGTCATCAGTGTCTCTGTGGTCCTTGGGTTGCAGGAAACCCGCCAGCGGATGCTCCTCAGGACGTCGACGGTCAGGCCTTCTCCAGCAGGATACAGCAGCGATGATGCAGATGAGAGCGTCCTTGGATTCGAAACTTCTTAGGCAAACGGGAGCATGGCGGCTCCAGTCGGCGATGGCGGTCATCGACAGTGGCAGATAACAGTCCGGGCGCTTCTCTTTGTGATTCCGCGGGGTCCCCGTCTCGGGTCGGCAGCCTGTCGAAGGTCTGTCTACCAGGGAGCTTTGGCAAAGATCTCCTGGTGCACGATGGTCCCTCGTATCTCGGGAAGAGGGCTCCTTACCAGGTCCTCTCTGGATCCGTTCTTGGAGACACAGCAGCTTGCAGATTGTGAAGGAGAGCAACAGCAATTCTTCTCTTCCAGCAGGGCTTCAAGGTCAAGCTCCAGTTACTCCAGTTACTCGTTGTAGTGGGCTTCAGCTTCTGAACACAATTCCTAGCAGTGAGAGGTCCCCAGATATACTGTTGATCTCCCATTCATTCCGCTGGGTCATACTCAAGCATCCAATCACGACTAAGGGCATTCAGGCAGGCAAGCAGCCAATCAGGCACACAGTGCATTCAGGCCATTCACTTCTCTCCAGACATCACAACAAGTTATGTGGGACAAGTACCAAGCCATTCAACACTCCACACTGCATTCATACCGGTTTCAGGCAGGGCTGTCTCAGTCATTGTGTCAAACACCAGATACTAGACACCCACAACACAGAATGCGTATTTGTCACGCACTCCATTCACCCAGGTCCCACCCACAGGCGTACCCACAACATACGGTCGTTGGGAAGGCTCCAGCGAGTCTCGTCAGTACTTCCCCACACTACCATATATGGAACTTCCACCCAACAGTCAGCCAGGGGGAAGGACAGAGTCAGGTCTTCCCGGGACTTCGGGAAGATCAAGGTAACAGGCAATGGAAGGCAAGAGGCCATGGGGGCCATTTTGTCTCCATCAGGAAGCTACTGATTCCAATGACAGGGCCTGGGCATCCCAAAATGGAGGATGTGCAGGACACCAGTCATTTCAGCACAGAGCTGCCACCATCTCGTACCCTGCTATGTGGGTCACACACAGGTGCCCAAAAACATACACTAGGGGCACAGGGTTGCACCCCTACCCATGGGTGCCATAAGGGTATCCCATGGGTCTGTTCACCAAACCAAGAGAGAGAGCTGCGCCACCAGTAGTCCCACATTAACTCCTGTGCGGAAAACACAACAGAACACACGATAAAAAGCAGTAAAGGACAAGGCTACGGAGGCCCTTTCCCTCCAATGCATTTCCAGCATCACAGTGGGGGGCAGGTATACAGGGTGCCGGGGTATACTGGGTGAGGAGAGCCTAGTGCCCTGTGGAGCTCAGAATTGACCAGTCAGCCAGTCAGTGCGACAGAGGAGGCATAAGCAGGGTGGTGATGGAATGAAGAAGAGAAAATTGGGACTTGAGAATCTTCCAGTACTTAAGGAGATCAGGCAGAAGCCTGAGAGGGGCAGGGGGGCCATTACAGAGGGTTGCTCCTGCCAAGGAAAGAGATATACCACACACTCTCTGTTTGGCATTACGTCTGATCTGCAGAGAATTGCCTTTAGCTGACCAAAGGTCTCTAAGAGGGAGGTATTTAAGGAAAGAGTTAGATGTAGCGGGGTGCCTGGCACCAGAAAGCCTTGTGGATGATGCAGAGGGTCTTAACCCCCACCTCGCAGCCATCCGGAGCCAGTGGAGATATGTTTGGGCTTGAGAAATGCAGTCTCTGTGCTTGAGGGCAACAATAAGTCTTGCTGTCCTAATCTGCATTAGTTGAAGGGGGTGAAGGGAGGATTTAGGCAGATTGAGAAAGAGGCTGTTGCAGTAGTTAGCCTGGAGAGTGCCAGAGCTCTGGAGACACTGAGTTTCTGTATGTCTGCTGCTCCAATCTTCTTCTTAGATTCTTCAACTATTGTGAGTTCATTACAAACAGGGCCCAAAATTAGTATTGGATAAACTGGAATTACAAGCAGTGCCTGGGTATTCAGCAGTAATGGGTCACCAGGATCTAGCACTATTAATCAAGGAACTTTTTTATAGCATTATATTAGTTGGCCTGGGGAAGCCAAAAGTAGCTCCTGGTGTCTGTTGGTTTTAAGCTCACCAGTCCTTTCTACATTTGATTTGAGTCACATCGTTGAAATAATTAGACTGACATTTATTGTTCTAATATAAATCAATTATATTGAGGGTAATAAATACACAAATCAAAGAAAAACAGAAATATTAAGTCATATCTAGTGACATTACTTCACAAACAGTGATTAATTAAAAATAAATTGACAATTAGATTTCTAGTGGCATGCTACTCCATGTATTGTACAATGAAAACAGTTTCCAAACACTGTAAACAAACTTGTTTACTGGCTTTGTTAAACATTGTGAAGAGAGAAACACATCATTTGAATCTTGAATTCACCCTTTAAACAAGTTCAAGTTTGGGAGGGCAAACCTCTTTTGTGATGTTCTGTGGCATAGTCTGGGCCCTGGAAACAAAATCTATAGCTATTCCATGCTTTTGCATGGCCAGCCCATTAAATGTCGGATCTTTCAAAAATGTAAAATCCATCAGCTGGAAAATTGGCTTTGCCACCCACTGTTTGCTTCTTTTGATAAACTGTTGTAGCAAAACATCCCGAAAATTCCTGCAGTTTTTGCTTGTTCCCTTCTAATGTTCTCATTGTGTGCATTTTCTCGAGAGGATATCTCGGCGGCAATGTGCTCGCCTTGTAATCAAGATGACACAGTGCAACAAAGGTTCAATCCCCGGGCTGCACTTAGAAACCTCTGGGTATTAAGCACATTATAAATAACCTATCATATCATATCAAGTACAGTCAGTCTCGTTTTGGCCTCCATACCGTCTATGCTATAATGCAACCTTTTAGGCCTGTACTTTAGGCACATATTATGGAACAGCTCCAAATCTCCATTGTGGCAGTACTCCGAGAGTCCCCTCATTTCTCTTCAAAGCATTTTTTGTACACAATCTTCTCAAGTGCTGTGCATGGAGGAGAGCCTGAAACCAACCACCTTTTCTTGTGGTCCTACTCCTTGATCAATGGTCCATGTGCACATTTGTGGAAATACTCATTTTCTGTCAAAGAGTGTACGATAGAACAATGGTGCATCAATGAATGGAGCTCCACCAAAGATGGTTACTGATAGACTGTGACCAATTTAAAGTGTTTTCTATAGCTTTTATTCCTGCAGTTGTTTGCCAAATTGATTTCGCAACGTGCCATAAATCATATTGATGCTTTATGTTCGGGATCTGCTCTCACATGAACTTGGCTTTTGAAACATCCCTGTCAGTGGCTATGAGGTCTATTTACATTCCTCTGGATTTCAGAAGTAGAATGGATTCAAAGAAACCATAATTTTTTCATGGAAACCGACAATGTACATCCAGATACTTGCATAATGACTGAACTCACTTTTTCTTTGGTTCCCATTTCTTGGAAGTGGTAAGTGCAGTATTTAGCAGAATAACCTGAACTGTCACACTGTCCATCACCAGCAAGCCAGAGCCATTTTCCAGCCAGAGCATTGTCCATTGACAACTGTTTGAGTGTCCACGCCTGGCTAATAGCGAGGAGCTGTAGTAATACATATAGCGCTTATAATATTTATAGCGCTTTAGAGTATATAGCGCTTCAATAAATGTGATGGCATTTTGTTGCCAGCAATAATGTGGCACACACATATAGTTATTTTATGTTGCCACTATAAAATGTGAAATGTGGCTGGTGGCATGCAAGGTACAGGATTTATAATGCAGCAAAAAGCTCAATATGAAACTGCAGAGAGTAAAAGTGCACCCATTTATTTTCTCTTCTCTTGAATACCTCATGCATAGAAGACTACATTATTGAACATTATTTATATAAATTACTGATTTAATTAACAATTACTAATCACTAATGCTAACTCATTAAAATTATAATGTAGTCCCATGTACAAAATGAGGTGAAAATACATATTTTGAAATTCGTTTTTCAAATGTGCACTGACATTTTTTTCTTCTTTCTCTTTCTGTGTTGGCAGAAAGCAGAAAGTATGCGCGAAAGGAAATAATAATTGAAACAGTTGCTGTCTGAGCAAAGATTCTATTGTGTAAAAGTGAAGGGTGATAACCTTTTAACCTGATCGGAGGAAAGTGTATGCAGATATATCACATAAGCAAAGTGGGTAGGTGCAAAGGTCTGCTAAGGGGAAAACTGACTTGGAAGTTTCGCCATGCATCCCAGACACCAAGATTACAGAGACATTTCATGCTGACTGGGCCTGTTCTTCGCAGGTGAGCGAAGGAAGGTCGTGTATGGGAGAGAGCCACAAATATTTCTGGTAAGCAGACAGTAAAAGCGAGGTTACTGTGTGCCGTTGTTTGACGAATGACCAATCTAAAAATATCAGGTAGTCAGAATAGCAAGGGAAACCCTCTACATTTTGATTTGTCATGTGTATAATGTTAAAAAGCAAGTCATGTTTAAAAAGAAAAAAAGCTTGTTTGCTCTGTTTCTGTATTCTTTCTTCTTTTCTTTTTGTTACAGATTATGGAAAATGCACATGGTAAGATTGTTATTGTGAATGGAATTTGTTTGCAATACAAATAATATATAAAAGCAGATGGTGTTGTTTGTTTTATATTGCATTTGGGATTGTATTTGTGACACAGGGGATATTTATTCTCTTTGGTAATACATTTGTCATTTTTCCCATGCAGATAGAATAATAACCAAGAATAAGCAATGATAAACAGGTGTGTGTGCCCTCACTGCATGTTGTTGGAGGGTATCTAATATAATGTACATTGCTGGAGGTCCATGAGCCAGCAATGCATATGGGCACCTAGATCGCTGGTGTAGATTAATCAGTGACACCGGCCACAGGCTGTAGGTGGCACTCTATATAAAAGTGTTTGGTCCCCTTGTGTGTATAGGTCCAAGGCCCTCTATAGATCACTGGGAGGTATTCTAATAGAAAGGAAGGTTTTGCTTATGATTGGGTTATAATATAGGGAAGGAAACTATGCTCACCACTAAATAACCTATTACCACAAAATACCACCAGCAGTATATATTACTAGATTCTCCAATATAATGTAACAAGGTATGGTCACTAGAATGATATGAGGCCAAACCCAATCTAAATGCAAGGATAACTATTACCAAACTACCACTCATCTTTTAGCAGTAAAAAAATACCACCAAACGGCATATTTACAAAAAATATCCTACAGAACAAGAAATCCTTCTGATATTTGTAGTACTGTGTTCTTCAAAGGAACTTGAGTCCCATAAAGTTAGAAAAACTTAAAATTCTACTGTACATTGATATGCTAAACAACGAAGCAGATTACCATAGTACTTTTCCAGCAGGCACTTTCCGAAGTATAGGTTGAGCAGACCATTAAAATGAGTTAGCAGTTTACACAGCTACTCTTGATCTTCATGTTGGTGCCTTTGACTACACAAGTAATCTTCACCAATGGCTCTGCACAAATCTTCCTACCCAATTTATGATTACATTTAATAATGTTCATATTCTCTAACAGGCAGAAGTCAAACACAATGTATTTTGGTTCCTTTAATAGCCAATTGTGCAGAAGTAGAGTGGTTTGCAATTCCATGGTGCTGGATAAGTCCTCAACACTCCAAAGAGTGAAGTCCACATCACGAGCACAATCATCAATCTGTGACGGATATGCTTAGGTTATTTCTGTGTGTGATATTTCCGATATATCCAAATGTTTTGGGGAACCAGGTAACATTTTCTGTTTCTTAGCATTTTCTTTAGAGGGTGTGGATTGTGTGAGTATTTATGCAGGCAATTTGGAAACATCTTCTGTGTTGTCTGTTTCTTCTAGATGATGTTGTGTGCTGTAACAATGATCCAGGGTCACTTTCCATGGGACACTGCTGACATTCAACTTAATTCTGGCCATTGGACGTCTGCATCACAACACTGAATCTTGCGAGTACCATGCTGACCTTCAAAATCTAGCTGCTCACAAGTGACAAAGGTTTGGCAAGCAACATCATTAGTTTGTGTAGTTGTCTGTCTTTATGCTCCGCTTCTTCCTAGGCCTCTAACGGAAGAGAATGAGAACATGCTTAATAAATAGCACACATACAGAGTATAAGAATTACAACATGAAAATGTAATATCTTTGAAATAACTGATAAACCAATTATTTAAAAAAAAAATCTGTTATGTAACTTTGTTTTCTGAATTTTCCTTGAAACAGTCAAATTGGATTTGCCGACAACCAGACTAAGCTGAAAAACAGAATTCTGAAATTGTTAAAAACCTTTAAATTTGCTCTTCAACTTAGAGAATCATATATACATATATGCTTATATAACAAAATGTTACTATGTAAAACATTAATATATATTAAATGTTACATCACAGTTGAAATGTATGATAACTGATATTTTCCATTATCTTATATATGCCTTGTGTCCATGTGTCTCTTCAATTTCGACTGCTTCAGTAGTACATTCCTTGTACTAACTATTTCAAAGAACAATGAATACATTGTTAAACAATTTAATGTTAAAAACTTTGATCTCATAAAGTACATCTTGAGAAAGGTGATTTGATGATTGTTAATCATACAATATCAGTTAAACTATGTAAAAAGATATGGTAATTTGTCTAATTAAAATGTCTAAATTAGTATTGGCATGAATTCGAACACTAGGTACATGTAACATTTTAAAAAGACATAATTGAACATTGTACCTGATAACCTTCAGAGATGTTGCAGGGAGTTGATAAGAGATCACCCTGCAATAAAAACAGTGATTAAATTGTGGCCCCTTTAATGTGTTGTAATGTTATTTTGTTTCACTCACTTCATTTTTTGCTAAGCAGCTAAACGTTTATAAACAAAGACATACGCCATTCATATAGTGAAAGGGTCTATGTTTTTCATTGAGAAAGTACATTTTTCAGAACGTTTACTTTCATTGTTTGTGTGTTTCTATGACAAAAACATCAAGGTTGTTGATCTAATGCCTTGTGTTTTGTGACAGTATAGCAAATTATCAATAAGATATGTTATGTTACATGAACAGAAGATATTGTTAATCAATAACTATTGGTATTAATCAATAAATGATCACTTGTCATACCTCATCCTCCATATTGGTTACAATAGATGAATAGCACATTTTTGAAGTTCCAGACTCCGCCTATACAACAGTATTTGTAATAATAAAGATGCAACATCAACAACAAAAATTACATGTAAAAGATGATCGTTAATGACATGGAAGCATACAATCCAGTGTGTTTCAAAAGCTATTATACATAACAATAATAAATAAGTTTGAAGTTCAACTTGAACAAATACGTATTTTGTATAGTCACATCTGAACAAATATTGTAAACCAATTACTTTAAAGGTGAATGAGGTTGTTGTTGACTCCAGAATAGTGGTTGGGTTGATGTAGCATTACATTACTTTAATCAATTTATATATTCATACCATTGTTTCATCAGAAAATGGACATTCGTATTATAATTTATACCACAACAAAAATGATTAAACAAAGTTTGTGTGCAAGTTGCTTGGCCTCACCGTTAGAATGTTGGACATGTCTGTGGCTTCCTCCATGGTAACTGGCTGTAATTCCATCAGTGTGGTTTACGTAAAGACAGACATGATAATTTAAAAGTTGGAACTGTATTGGGAAGTAATTTTCAAAGGGATATGGAGTGAGGCTTTTTAGTGTCTGTGATTGTTTGTACATATCATCTGAAAAGTGCATGCTGCAGACGCAGACAAGATTGCCCCTCACGTCATCCAAGACATCTTTGGTTTTGCTTTCAAATTCAGATACTGGTATACGCAGCTCAAGAGCCATTTTCTTATTACATTTAAATCCTTTGGAAATTCATGCAGGACTGGACTTTGACTTTTAGCATGACTCTTATTAGTGCAACCCAAGAAGGCATTGTTGTATTGTCCATATGATTTGTTAAAGAAATAGAAATACATACTACTGTTAAAAAATATCAGTGAGTAAATCAAGCATCATATTGCTTTGATAATAAAATGTAATGTACTTTATAAAAAATGCCACCTGAAGCAAACATGCATTGCAAACTACGAAAGATTGCATTTGGAAACAATGCTCTGTTGTGTGATGTGCTAATTACAGACATAAAAATGCGTAGGACAGTTCATTATGGTGTAGACCTTTTGAGTAAAGTAAAATTAGAATAGGGTGTACATTGAGTACAAAGCAGTAGAAAGTGGACTAGCAGAGAATGTTGACACTACAGAAAACAATAGTAAAAGTTGACTAACCATTATTTGGAAGAACAGATGAGCTAACTAAGCAAGCAGGGTAACATGTGAAGAGCTGGTGATATTGTTGTCTATCTGACAGAGGTTTTCTTGTTAACCCCACATTATTTATAAAGGATTACAGAAGTTGGTGTGTATGTGGATGTCTGACATGTTTGTTCACACCCACCAGGCCTCTATGGCAATGTTTGACATCCTCAATATTGCCAGTGCAGCCCCCTTGTGAACACACGCCCCCACACATTGATAGCAGAGGGGGATGGATGTGGATGAGGCGAGCACAATCGGCCCAGAAGACAGTCAAAGGACACAGACATATATTGATTGCTGGACGAGTCTTCAAAAGGGAGTCTGGAGACAGCGGACTTGGGGTGGCCATGTGGATAAGAGTACCCTTGCGAAAGAACCCTTGCTGGTGTACATGGCGTTCAGCACCTTGAGCGTTACCATCCTCCCAGCCCCCTTGCAAGTGCACACCAACAGGTGCAAACTGTCATTGATAGCAGAGGGGGATGGATGTGGATGAGGCAAGCACAATAGTCGCAGAAAACATTTATAACGCTCCTGTACCCATGTGTTTCTAGGCACAACAAGACAAGGAAGGGCAACATAGGCAGGACAAACAAGAGATCTTACTAGGCCTTGTGTCATTCAGATCATGTAAGTGCGGGGGGAGGGTGAGAGAGAATGTGCCAGGGGGAGGGAATAGGGGAGGTGCGATCAGGCATGCAATGCTCTGAGTAAGTCCAGCCGGTAAAGCCGGCTCTGGGTAGTGCAAGGAGGCAGGGGACTGTAGGGTTACAGATACAGACCCTGAGTGCACGGAAGCCCAGAGGCAGTGCAGGTGCTTACAAGTCGTTGAGGATTGAGGATCATGGTGCCAATTGGGTTCAGAAGGTAGCCAGGTGATCAGTCAGTGCAGCACAAGGTAGGTCAGCAAGCGAGAGAAAGCGAGAGAGCAGAAGCGGAAAGGAAGGTCTTGAGCTGCTTCCAGAACCTGAGATGGTCCTCCTTGAGTTTGAGAAAGGCAGGGAGGCCATTCCAGACGGAGGCCCCTGCAGAAAAGCAAGATCTATCTCTCACTCTCTGCTTGGAGAAGCGTCTGACCATCAGAGAGTTGGAGAAAGCTGAACGAAGGGCTCAAGACGGAAGATGTTTAGGAAGAGAGAGTTGGATGTAGTGCGGGCCATGGCCCAAGCCAGCCATGTGGACAATGCAGAGGGCCTTGAACTTGATCCTTGCAGCCAGCAGGAGCCAGTGGAGAGATATCAGGACTGGAGAGATATGATCACTGGGCTTGAGGCCAAGGACAAGTCTTGCAGTCCATTTCTAGATTAGTTGCAGAGGGTGGAGAGTAGAGGCAGGCAGGTTGAGAAAGAAGCTGTTGCAGTAGTCCAGGCTAGAGAGAACAAGGGCTTAGGAGACAATGAGCTTCTGGGGGAAAGTGAGTAAAGGAAGAATATCTCTGAGGATGCGCATCGGATAGTGGGACTTCTTCCAGAGTTCCGTGATGTGAGGAGAGGAGAGAGTGCAGTCAAAGATGACCCCAAGGTTTTTTGCATCACAGGAAGACACAGGGAGAGGGTCCAAGGAAGGCGGTCATAGTAAAAGAGGGGAAGCAGGAGCAGGGGTCCCAATGAGGAGGATCTCAGTCTTGCTGGCGTTTAGGCAGAGATTGTTACAGATGCACCATTCCCTAATCACAGATATACAACCAGGAATGAGCAAAAGAGGAGAGGAGGCAGAGGGAAGCCTGAAGGAAAGCTGAGTGTCATCCGCATAACACTGAAAGTTCAAGGAGAAGGTTGAGATGAGGTGGGCCAAAAGGGCCACATAGGTGTTAAAAAGCCAAGGAGGGAGGTTGGAGCCCTGGGGAAAACAACATGTCGAGAGAGAGGTAGTTCAGGGAAAGGAACCCATTTAGACCTGAGAAGGATGGTCCAGTAGGAAGGAGGTCAACGAGGCAAGAGTCTGATCTGTGATACCCAGGTTCACACGGACAATTGATCAGGATGTCGTGGTTGACCATGTTGAAAGCAGAGGAAATTTAAAGGAGGAAAAGTACAAAAGGAAGGCTAGAGTCAAGATAAGTAAGAAGGTCTTCACAGGTGTTCAGGAGAGCAGTTTCCATGCCTCTGATTCAGTGCGGAGAATGAGCTGGGAGGTGGCCAGCTTTTCCAAGGGTTTTCCCAAGAAAGGAGTGATAGAGATAGGTAGGTACGTTACCGGACAGGAAGGATCGAGTGAATGTTTCTTCAGGAGGGGATGCACTAGGGAGTTCTCAAGGGGAAGGGGAATGTTTCAGTGGCAAAAGAGTGATTGCAGAAATCGGCCAGGGCTAGAGTGAGGGTGTCAATTTCGTCCTTGATGATTTGGAGGAGCAGGGGAGCACATGCTTTTATGAAACTTTCATAGAACGGACTTGTCTAGAAACGTCATCAGGAGTGATGAGAAAAAGATGAGAAGGGAGGAGGAAAGGGAGTGGCAGCCAGAAGGAGGCCAGGGGAGGTATAAGGAGAGGAAGAAGAAGAGGTAGGAAAGGAGGAGAGAGATGACAGGATGCCTTGAGTTTTAGTGGAGAAGTGGGAGGCCAGAGCCATGCAGAGGGCCTGGACGTGAACAGGAGAGGTCAAAACTGCAATAGGATTGGCCAACTCCTTACAGATTTTGAAGAGTTTGGCCATGTTGTTAGAGGCAGCAGAGATGTGAGCTTGGATGTTAGGTCTCTTCTTGGACAGGACAAAGAGTCTGTATTGCCTTTGGAGCAGGTGACAGAACCCATTGTAGTGTACATGATATTTGGCATCTTATGCGTTCCCATTCTCCGAGCCCCCTTGCGAGCGCACGCACACAGGTGCAAGCTATCATGGATAGCAGCGAGGGATGGATGTGGATGAGGCGAGCACAATAAGTGCGAAAGACAGTCATGGCAAAAACTATTTCCAGTTTTCACTCTGATCACCAATCAGGGGACCTCTCTTCTGTTGGCCTTAGCCCATCCTTCTTCTTCCCCTTCTGATCCTATACCCTCAGTACTTATTCTTAAAATGTGTCCCTCTCTTTTCTCTTATCTTAATATAATCTTACTTCTTTTTTTTATATCTGTCCTCGATCTTCTACCTTTCCATCCTCATTTAAGCATGCTTCAATTACTGCTATCTTGAAGAAACCTTCTGCTGACACTTCTCGGATCTCTATTTTTCACCCAGTTTCTTTGTTACCTTACATTTCTAAAATACTTGAACGTATGGTTTACGCTCAAGTTTCCACTTTTGTTTCTGATAACGATATTCTTCTATGCTTTCAGTCTGGATTTTGCCCTTTTCACTCTACTGAATCTGTCCTTCCTACTGTTCTAGATACTCTTTTATCTGCTTGTTACTCTAAACACAAATCTGTTCTTATTCTTTTTGATTTATAAGCTGCTTTCTACACTGTTGACCACTCTCTTCTGCTGGTTTCCCTGTCATCCCTTGGTTTCACTGGATTGGTTACTTCTTGGTTTAAATAATACCTATCCCAAAGGACATTCTAAGTTTCTTGGTCAGGAGCTTCCTCTGAAATGCTGTGACTCATTCACGGTCTCCCTCAAGGCTCAGTCCTTGTCCCCTTCCTTTTGTCTCTCTATACTTCCATCTTGGCTGAAGGTATTTCCTCCTAGGGTCTCTCCCACCACATTTATGCTGATGACACCCAGCTCTTTCTTTCTTTCTCATCATTCACTGCTGATATTCACACTAAACTTCCACAGGTCTCCAGATGTCGGCTCATTTTCTAACTCTTAATGCCACTAAAACCAAAGTATGTTTCATCACAGCTAACACTATTCTGTCTCCTCTTCCTCCTCCTTTTTTTTTCATTTCCTCATTCCCAATTATCCATTTCTCTTACAGCTTGTAACCTAGGACTTTAATTTGCTTCTGCGCTGTCCATTAAGCATCACATTTCTTTATCTGCTCGTGCTTGTCATTTTTTATCTATATAACATCCAGAAAGTGTATCTATTCCTTAACTTCAATGCTACCAAGCTCCCCCCTCTTACTCTTCTTGCAACTCTTAAATCTATTTTCAATGCCTCTATTTACATACTTTTTCTTCTCCACTTTCTACTCTTAACTGGCTTTCTTTCCAGTCGCATCTCCAATTTAACTTCTTAAAATCTCTCTATGGTCTCATGCCAGAGCATCTCTCTTCTCTGGTTTCATTCTATACCCCCACTCGCACACTTCATTCTTGTTCTCAATTTCACCTTGTCACCCTCCGTCCCCCCTGTGTGCAATCACGTTTCTGTTCTTTTTCTGTGTTGACCCCCTGAATTGGAATGCTCCTCCCCTTTCCATTCACACTATCAGAGTGCTTTCTTTGTTCTGTGACTCTCTCAAGTCATACTTACTTCACTCCGGTTAAAATGACAGTTAATTTTTTTATTGTAGTTATTTCTTGCTTATTGTGCCACTTAATTCTATGTACATCGCTTTGGCGTAAAGAGTTTTATAAAACTCGAATACAATACAAATAAAAAATACAGTCAAAGGACGCAGACATATGTTGATTCCAGGGACGGGTTCTTCAAAGGGGAGTTTTAAGACACTGGGTCTGGGGTGGCTATGTGGATAAGTGTGTTCAGGTGAAAGAACTGTTTGTGGTGAACATGACATTCGGCACCTTGAGTGTTCCAATCCACCCAGCCCCCTTGCGAGTGCATGCACATAGGTGCATACAGTTCATTTCAGCCAGCTTTTAAATATGGTTATGCTACATAAAAGATCTATCAAACCTTTTTGCTAAATAGTTGTAACATTTTGAGAATTCCAATGTTATTATACTATTTATTATAATTAATAGAATGGTCCTGCACAACTTTATTTTCTGTGAGATTTATTGAGAGTTACAGGTCATTTGTCCACTTGCCTCGTGACATGAGCAGTAACCAATTCTGGGAGAATATATTTCGTGTATCGTTGAGGGTTGGT
This sequence comes from Ambystoma mexicanum, assembly GCF_040938575.1. Lineage (NCBI taxonomy): Eukaryota > Metazoa > Chordata > Amphibia > Caudata > Ambystomatidae > Ambystoma > Ambystoma mexicanum. Next base: position 428,900,172 of record NC_090941.1, on the reverse strand, counting down.
AGACTGCATGTAATGTTTGGAGACAAGTAACAGTTGCTTGCACATTAGGATGTTCTGAAGTTTCAGTTTTGAAATGCATAATATCTAATTCTGATATATATTCTGACATATATAATAAACTAGCAGTTGGACCATAAGAGTCCTTTACACCTTACATTTTGGAGCGTGTAAAGAAGGCCAACTTTCAGCTTCACCTCCTTACAGGTATTCTACCGTTCCTCACCTTTCCCTAGATGCTCACTGTCTCTAGGGCCCTGGTCCTCCTTAGGTTGGACAACTACAACAGCCGCTTCTTCAACCTCCCTCTTTGTTATCTATGCCCCCTTCTGCTAATCCAGAATAGTGCTGCAAGACCTATCCTTTGCCTCAAGCCCAGGGATTGTATCACTGCAGCCCTAAAATGTGTACATTGGCTTCTGGTGGCTGCAAGGATGAACATCAAGTTCCTCTGTATCATTGACGAGGCTTTCTGGGGCCTGGGACTATGCTATCTCCAACTTTGTCTCCCTAAACACTCCACTGCTAGAGCCCTCTGCTCCTCTATCTCCAATTCTATGCTTTTCAAATGCTTTTTGAAACAGAGAGTGAGAGGCATGTCTCTCTCTGTTCAGACAGTGCCGCTCTTTGCAACAGCCTTCATGTTCCTCTTATACTTCAGCTGGGCTTCCTTAAATTCTGGAAGCTTCTGAAAATTGTGCTTTTCTCTTCCTGTTTCACTTAATGTCTTCCCTGCTAACTCATACCACTGCCACTGAGACTGGTTTCCTGGTCCCTCATGAACCTCACAGGTTCCAGGACCTTTATCTAATCAACACCAGTACACCTCCCTCCCCCCCCCCTTCAGCACTGCTCTTGCAGGATTACAACCTGGAGGCTGTGTACTCCACCGTTGGCACTCCTCTGCCAGTAGCCTCCCACCGTGGCATCCCATGGCACTTTCCTTCTGGGCTCCTTTCAGCACTTGGTGATCCCTACTCCTCTTTTCATTTATGCACTTCTCTTACTGCACAATACATATGTGCAATTTTTAGATAAGCAAGGGAAATGCAGATGCAAATATTTCTAGAACATTGGTAAGTGGTAGTTGGTGTGTGGAAGTTTAACATGTTGATTGGGTTATATGTAGAATTTCTGGAAGTGATTGGTGGATAGATGTGCAACTGTTTAAAAGCAGGCAATGAGGGAGTGTTATAAACTTAGTAGATGGGCTGTCCTGTGCGATTCTGTGCACATGCAATCTGGGTATTTTAATGATGCATGACCTGGAAAGGGGACTGCAGAGACAGCAAATAGTCATGACGGTCCATGAATTATGGTCCTAGAGAAAGTATTTGGGACAGAAAATTGTTTCTATGCTTTTTGATTTTCTCTAGTATACAATTGTCCATTATTTTCATTAGCATTGTACAAAATTCTAATGGAAATGTTGGAGAATCTTATTGAGTCTAACTACTTTACTGAAAAATGTAACATGGATCGAGTCTAATAAATCATCTATTTTTTAACTGTGAATGGTCGTTCCCAAAAGAACCTTTTTTTGGTGTTTTTATGATTTTTTTTTTTTTTGCAGGAGAGCCCAGGAAGTAAGCTGGGGAAGGGAAATGAAGGAATGGGCACGAACCACAGATACAGAGGGGCAGCTGGACTGGGGAAGATGTTGGGCGTGCATTCAATCTAAAGTAGTGGCATTATTTCTCATGTTGCTTGATAAAAGCCTCGAAAGCTCCTCAAATCTGATCCCCCCCTATAGAGTGTGTATTGCAGTGTATACAGAGTACTGTTGTCTTGGTACGCTATGGATCAAAAACCTGTTTTATGGCTTGCATGGTAGCTGGTGGGATTTTATGCCCCATAGGAGTAGCCTGTGTCGTGGCAGTAGCAGTTGATGTGGCAGCTCATGAAGGCAGTCCCATAGGGCCCCTGGCAATGGGGAAATACAGGGTCTGCCAGGGTTGTAATCGCCCTGTATATCCCCATTGCCAGAGGCCAGAAAAATTCACAAGTTTGGAAGCAGCCTGCCAGTTTTACTGGCAAGGCTACCGCCAAACTTGTAATGAGGCCCAATAACTGATGACAGAATCTTCCATCTGTTTTGAGTTACATGTCACACATACACCACCTGTCTCTAATATATAGGTGTACATATGTTTGTATTTTACATATAAGAAAAACACAAGAACACTTTTGGTGGTCATGAAAACATTGGTTCTGTCCTGATGTAGGCCGTATGTAATTGGATCACTATTTGCACTCATAGAACGGCCAAAACACAACGTGTTGACTGACTATCTGAAGAAATCGAGACACTACAAATGAAGGGCGGTCCATATATACATATAGGATTAATAGGTTGTAGGGGTCCTCCAAAGAGTCGTTTTTTTCACATAAATATATGTGTGTGTTATTTGTTTTCTGTTTTGGAGTGAGGTTTAATAATTTGCTTGTGCTATTTATGAATTTATGTCCATGTTTGATTTATATTGATATACACATCAGTTAGTGGTGGTTGTCTTCAATGTGTACACCTGTTCTGAATTTTAAACTTTTGATAAATTAATAAAACATATATATGTTTGCAGAATTTATTTGTTATGCATAACCTGATGGATTATGTGTGACATGGAGGCGTTGATCACTACGTGTTGATATGTATAAAATAAAGTTTGATTTATGAAAGACATTTTACATTTTGATAACTTTAGACTGGTATAAATCTGTTTGTATCAATCATAATTCATATGTAATATTTTATACAAGTGAACAAGTGTTGATGTAAACCAAAGCACATAATAAAAGAAAAAGAAAAAAAAAGAATATGCTAGCTGCATAGGTTTCTTATGAGACAAAAAATAGTAATGGCAAATAAAAATTCTTAGGTTTGTTTTGGATCCAGGAGAGTACATTGAACATCTGTAATTGAGACCAACATCTTTTTGTGATGGGTCAAGGTAGTAGGCACGACATAAGAGTTGTAGAATGTGTTGGATGTGTTGGCAGATAAGTATACTCAGTGTTTTCTATGGGTATGCCAACTTCAGATGGGTTGTAATTGGAGAAAATACTGCTTGTAAGGAAAAAGGGGCCCATCAGAGCTCGGCAGGGCGGTTTGGAGTGCATGCGCGCACACACAGCATTCAAGTATTTAAGCTCCTCCCCGGCCGTGCCACTTCTCAGTGATTTTGGGCATGAAGGCACAGGCCGGAGGAGTGCAGGACCTGGGCTTAGGTGGTGAAACTGAGAGACTGCCCCACAGTACGGAGGAGACGCTGCCCACTTCCTCACCTTACCGGTGATTAGGCAGGCATTCTGAGATTGTGACTTGTCCGCTCAACGCAGGTGCTATGTTCGCCTGGGGGGATGTGCTGTCCAGCCCCCCAGGCCTAACTAAGTTAAGTCATTGCTATGAGAGGTTGTGAAGTGGGAGAGGTGAGGAGAGGTCAGATTGTCACAGCAATACTACGAACGCTAATGAGTTTCAGCTGTGACAGTCTGGAACGCTTCCAGGAGCATCCAGGGCACAAACCTATGCTCTGAAGGCACACTATGTTGTCTATTGCTGCTTTCTTGTGTGTGGCACATGAGCTTCCCACAAGGACATAGTGGAGGTTTGCAAGCTCTGGGTGACAGCACAAAGTTTGAGCAGGGGAGGACGGAGCACACTGTCTGGAAACACCTGGAAACACCAGGGCTACCCTACACATTACTTTTCCTGTCTTATGTTGGTTTAACGCCACGTGCTTATGTTTCTATTATTGCTATGTGCTCATGTTTGTACTATTGCCATGTGCTTCTGTTTGTCGCTATTCTAGCAAATGAAGGTCTAAAGGTGTAGGGTCCAGGAGGTAATCTTCTGAATTAAGAAGGCAGATGTCAGGTTAAGCAGGAGAAAGGTTTGGCTACAGGAGAGTATTCTACAAGGGGGTCTGTGGCCCTTATTTTCCACGTATGCTGTATGAATGTGTATTATTTTCTCTCGCATCCCCTGTACCTATCCATTTTTATGAACCCTAACCCTTTTTCGGGTTATGCTAAACACCCCCTTTCCCTGTCCACAAACTTCTCCCTTACCCTCTTCACCCCCATTGGCTGCCGCAAGGTTATCTGTTGATACTGAATTAGGAGCCCGTGCCAACCAAGGTTGGAAGGGTCAACTACATTTGGCTTCTGTGGTCAGGAGGAAGTTGTGTGATACCCCAGGGGTTTGACACTGCTTGTCTATATTTGTGATGCAACAACATAATTTTTGCAAAGTCAACCCCTTATATCTGTTTGAAGGCTTGGAGGCAGGAAACTACATGCAATGCCTACAACTGAGTGTGCAGGGACACCAGTTGTTAGGAAGAAAACATTGTTACAATATTTGAAGGCAAGAGAGTTCATTCACCAGCTTTAACTGTGCCTGAAACACAAATGCCATCAACTAGTGGTTATGGTTAATTAAAGTGAAGACATGTCATTCAAGTAATGTTGTGTTTTTCTTTTCCTCATAACTCTTTAACTGTTGTAATGTCCACCTGTTTGGTATCAGTGGTTTTGAGAATCATGTGTTGATGTTTGCTGTATTCAAAAGGGGTCATAATCCTAAACTCGTTTTCATAATGCTCCCCTTTGCTGGATGTCAGTGATGTGAGAGAACAAGAACTTCCCATATGTTCCTTTTCCATACTGTGAGCTGTTGTTCCTGGCTCGCCATGTTTCTTTATGAACCTGTACGTCTGTATCAGCAGAGACAGAATTGTTATGAGCAGATGAGCGTATTCAGTGGATTTATTTCATTTAATCTCGTCCTGCACTCACTCCAGATTCTGTAATCCGTAGCTAGTACAGGACGAGTGAGAACTAGCTACGGTACATTGAACAGGAATAACCACAGAGTGTGCGAAGAAAAGTGGGGTACCAGAATAGAATAAATCTGGACACATGAGGCACGAACAGGGATGTTACTCTTTGGATTTATTGACTAGACATGGAAGACACCCCCATATCTGAATTTTCTATCAGTATGGGTGCAGATTTATCGATCACCACTGCAGGATTTAGTCCACCGTTGACATGTGTCTCCATCATTGTATGTGGAGAATGATGTTTGATGACTAACTCCACCTTTTTACATTTCGGAGTGGTTGCAACAATACCATCCGACTCCTGAAGAAGGTCACTTATATTTATCGCCCTTAATTAGGGGCCCACTGTGTGACGACCGAAACATATGTTGACTTATAGCAAATAAGCAGGATGGTTTTTGTTTTTGTTTTTGTGTATTACCACTTACTGAAATTATTAAGAAGTGTCGAAATGTATGTAGTTAAGAAGTGTCGAAATGTATGTAGTTGTATATGTTTTAGGTGGACAAAGTACCTTAAGTGTGGAATATTGACATGTATAGTGAGAGTGTGAATGAAAGATGGAATGAATGGTGGTATTTAATTGTGGATGTTGAAAACAACAAAGATTTGTGTAAAATACATATAAATAAATATATATATATATATTTTTTTTTTTACAATATTTGGTATTGTCTAGTGTGTACAGACGTGTTCATCTCATTTCGTTTGTTGTTCTACTATATTACAGTGGGGCAGATACTAGGTAAATCCAAGGCTCAGCAAATCCACTCCACCCTGGACATGTGGACCGGTAAACACAGTATTAACAACATGAATGTGACAAAATCCAGGGTGACCTTCCCTCCCCCCGCTAGTGAGATGAGATCACATCCAAGAGTAATCCTAGAGGCAGCAAATAGCTACTTTGTGCATGCAAGCATTTGAAAGCAGATGTCACACAACTGTGAACATCTTGTCAGAGTTGGAGGTGGTTGTGGTGCAGTCTCTACCTCTGTGAAACCATCAGCTTGGATGCTGGTTCCTGCTGTTAACAATGGGTCTAAAAACCTTGCAGCCCCACACATTGACTAAACCATGTATAACACTTTGTGGATGTCCTTAATCACATTGTAACAATTTTCCTCAGCAATTGCCAGTCTTTGAACTAAAAGCAAGCTGTGACAGGAAAGGTCTGCTCACAGTTAAACATTTCTGGACATTTGATGGAGAAATTTCAGGTGAGTGACAAGTTCCACAGCACAACTTTAACTTGAAGATGACACCAACTTGAAATCTACTTTGTACATGTTGGACAGTCTAAGAGAAAAATGCAATGCCATCACTGAATGTTACAAAAGTCAAAACCCAGCATTATGCCAACATATTAGCAGGTCTGTCAGATGTTTGGTGTGTGCTTCAGCCATTTGTGGAGTTATCCATTTATCCTAGCCAGCATAGTGCAGAAATCAGTGAGGTAATGAAACTTTTCGACCTGCTAGTATGCACACTGTTCAACATGAGATAGGACCATGATGAGATGAGTGCAATGCAGATGGCGAGGAATGTGCAGAGAATATTGAGAAGGGATCCACACATGTTCTCGATGTTAGATAACACTGTATACCTCTTGGTATAATTTATGGAACCACAATTAAAGATCACTTTTGCTGCTTTTCACCTGCTTGAGAACTTTCCGAACGCACCAGAACTAGGCACAGTTAAAATGTGCCAATATGTACTTGTGCAGTCAGCGGAAATCAAATTGCATGCAGAACAGAGAAAATGCAAAACAGTGGTTAGCACACCACCCGAGACATCAAGTGCATTGTTTATTTAGTATCAGGCAGTTCATTGATCCTTTGACATTCACTTCCTGGCCCATCTTGAGTGAACAGTAACACTATTAATGATAATTATAGTCTGCAGATGCAGAGAACCTATGTGGTACACTGCTCATGTTATCATAATTCCCTAATGAGGATGGGTCTTCACAAACATGCAACTGCTCAGATGGCAGATTCATATGCATGTAAGATTGATGATCCAGTAGGAAATTCTCCTGTTCACTTGTATGACAATCGTGTACAATCCACAGAAAACAAGGACATTATGTGGGACTTTAATCAGGTCACAGAAGCTACACAGAGACGTGAGGGTTACAATTGACACATCAATATAACTTGGAGGTTTGGCAGTGCGTATTGCCCTTCCAAAGTTGGGTACACATAAAACAACACCTGATGTGTGATTTTGAGTTGTATTGGGTGTTGCCGGCAGATACCCTGAGATATATCAGTTCCAAATAATCCTGCACATGATATTGCATGAGATTGATTAGGACACCATAGTTGAAGGGAGGTTAAAAACTAACCCTTGTGTAGCATCCAAAATATGTGTTGTGTCCATTCAACTTCAAAATTGGAGAAATTATAATGTATTTAACACTTTTGGCTCCAGAGACTTTCGTGACTATAAAACCTACAATAAAGACTATGGGCCTCATCACGAGTTGGCCAGTAGCCCTGAAATCCAGTGTCAGCCAAATTAGTTCCACCAATACCGCTCCGCTGGATTGGAGTCAGGGTAAATTCAGCTGACCACAAAATGAGCCAGCGATATTACAGCCGGCGTGATTGCAGCCAGTGTTAATAGCTCTGCCAACACAAAGCACAATTACGGCTACATCCCGCGATCATGTGTGGCGGTATTAGCACCAAAACACAGTACTAATACAGCTGAGATTTACATGCAGCTGGAGGTAAATGAAAACAGGTTCCAGAAATGAAGCCACAGGTGCACACAATGCACACCAGAGGGCTATGTATGGCACACCCCTATCCCAAACACTGTTTCCAACACCATGCTTCCATTATTCGCTGCGAGCTGGGACAGGCAGTTGCTCATACCGTGTCTGGACCTTGAGATGCAGGACAACCAGGCCAGGGCACAGGGAGCATGGTGGGGAGGTAGGAGTAGGAGGAGGAGAACTGGACAAGCAAGGTGAGCACCCATCACCCTGGTCAGAGCATCACCCTGGGCCCTCACCAACACTAAGTTGGTTACTCTTTACTGCCTCAACAGGGAGACCATCACTGGGCTGGTGACCACAATCCAGGAAGACACAGAGAGCAGGATCAACATTCAGACAGCTGTGCCCCCACTGATCAAGCTGGTGGCTGTCCTGCAGTTCCTGGGACAGGCACCTTCTTTCCAGCACGCTGTGGCCATGATGCACGGCATGGCAGAGCCCACATTCTGTTCAGTCCTGGCCCAGGTGCTGTATGCCCTCCTGTGTCATGTGAGCCACCATATTGCACTGCCCACCACCTCCTCCCAGGTCAACAACATGAAGGTAAGGTTTTATGCCACTGTCCAACTGCCTAATGTCATCGCAGCCATTTACTGCACTGATGTTGAGTTGATGGCACCCAAGGCTCATAAAACCATATACATTAGCTGGAAGACCTCAGGTGACTGCAGGTGACATGCCACCCTGACCTCATAATCATCCACTGATGTGTCCGCTACCCTTACTCCACCCACGACTTCATAGTCCTACGCAACAGCACACTGCCAGGATACATGGAGAGGCACAGAGGACAACGTATGTGGTTAGTGGGTGTGTACAATCACTACCAGATATGCACAGTGAAGCACCTGACCTAAATTGGGGGGATGTTAACACTGACATGAAACATGGCATGCCAAGGGAATGCACTAGCAGTACCCGCCCAGCATCAGCACCAACGTCAGGAGATATCCAAGGGAGCAAGCACACGTTGGACACACCTGGACACACACGCTGCCGTACACATACCTCAGCAATTGCAACAACACACATGACCACATGTACCACAATGCATCAGGCATGAGGCACAGTGAAGAACCACACTGCGGCACCCAACAGCAGGCCAGCCAGTGCCACAGCCATGTGCCCACATGCAGCCAAACGGGAATAGTAACCCACTGCTCCTAGAATCTTAGGGTAGGGCACTAGGCAATCCAGCATGCCCCATGCACGAGAGCAGCACACAGCCACAAGACAGCCACCAGGGACAACCAACTGAACAATCACCACAACGCCAGAGGCTGCATGTACATGCAAAGGAATGCATGACACAGTTGACAAAGGCTGTACAGACATCACATATACACATGGAATGGGTGGGATGCACACAATGATCATTGCCTCAATACTGTGTGAGATACCCCAAAGTATGACACAGTGACTAATGTCTGTGCATCACCCCATGCAGGTGACACCGGATATCCACAGCTGGCACGGCTGATGATCCTTGTGAATGACCCACCTACACTGCATGAGACCGCTTACAACCCCTTCACACAGTCAGCCCCATGTGTGCATTGAGTGCACCATCGGACTCCTCAAGGCATGATTCTGGTGCCTAGATCATACTGGCAGAGCTATAATGTACACCCCTGACAAACTTGGCAAATCATGCTAATGTGAGCAATGCTTCATAACATCTGCCTGAGGAGGAATGTGCCACTAATCCCAGATGTGGACATGCCACACCCGGAGGAAGACACAGATGTACTGCATGAGGCATGAGCCAGAGCAGCCACTCCCAGGGATGATGTGAGGGATGGGAGACTGGCCCTGCAGGCACTAATAGACCCTTTTCTAGAATAGTACCCTGGCTCAACCACTGTGAATAAACTGCACACGATCCCAATCAGGAATGTCCTCGCATTGATGAAGCTCAACAGTTTTAATGAAATATTGTGCACTAACTATCCCCCCTCCCACTCCCAACTCCCCAGCACACAGTCCCCCCACTCTGCTCTCACCACCAACTCTCCAGCACACTATCCCCCTCCCACCCCCACCACCAACTCCACAGCACACTACCTCCATCCTCCCTCCAACCACCAACTCCCCATCACACTACCGCCCCCCCCCTGACTCCACAGCCTGGACACTCAGGGAAATTGATGTCACGTCATTTACTATGTCTGCGGCCTCTTCCCCCTCTCCCAGCACCCGTTCCGTTGATCTGGAGCACAGATGGCGCAGGGACTGATGTCGTAGTTTGATGTGCTGGGAGTCCCCTGTTGGTTTTGTTGAACTTGAAGGGATGGAGTTGGGCCCAAGGAGCTGTTGGTGTACCAACTCATTGTTTTGGCAGATGGCCTCTGCAAGTGCATCATCTCCACGACTCTCTGGCCAAATGGTGTCAGTGTGGCCATACTGGAAGGCAACTCTCTGAAGCCTTCTGATGTTCCTCACAATCCTGCATGTGACCCCTTGGATACTGTTGCGTATCCCCTGCAGGTGTCCTGAGTGGGTATGCCCAATATCCCTCTGTCTCTGCTCCAGCTCCCCAAGCCTCTGCAGCAGCATGCTGAGTGTTGCTGAAGGCTGTGGTGGAGAGGTGCTTTGCTTTCGGCGTGGGATGTTGACACAGGAACCATATTGTGGTGTGTCAGTGTCTGTTTCAGGTGCATGCATGCACCAGTGGCGGGGTGGGTTCTCTGCATGTGCTGTGACCGGGCTACTATCTCCCTGTGTTTCCATGGTTACTCTGGTATGTGGCATGGCCTCCATGACATGGCCCACAGCTGTGGGTGTGGGTGCAGCTGCCATTGCTGTGCTCATGGTGTGCTGTGGGGGTGTGTGGGCCTGGTCCTGCTGTGATGTGGTGTGTCATGGTGGGACAATAGCCTTTGCATGGCCTGTCTGCCCTTTGCTGGGTGGTGGTGGTGTACTGATGTTTTCTGAGTGCTGGGAAGTCCCTCTCACAGATTGGCCTGCCACCTTGTCATCCTGAGATGCCTCTGGCATTGGTTACATGCCTGTAGGGAACATAGGATATGTTGTCAGGTTTCAAACCACCACATGCTTTGGCATGCAAGACATTCATTGCACGGTGCTGAGTAGGACCTCGGACAATTGGGCTGATGGGCATGGTTGGTCAGGGTTTTTTGCATGCGGGTTCACAATGATGGGGATGAATGTGTATATGGGTGTATGTCACATGGCCAGTTGGTCTTTGGCCTTTGTCTGGGTATGACAAGGGGTCTGTCTTGGGGAAGCTGTTGTCTAGCATGCATACATCTGCTCCCAATGCACCCATGTCCCATCCACGGGCGCCACTGAAATTGGGTAGTAGCTTTCTACATGGCCCTGGCAGGTCCTTATGGGGCACTTCTGTGCTGCCAGCATGGGTGTGTAGTGCATGGAACTTGGATGGGTCCCTTGACTCCTCTACCCACTACTCTGACTCACAGGGGTGGCTTTTGTGCACTAGCACATGGCTGCTGTCATAGGTGGCTGATGTGGCACCCACTCACTGCCCCCGTTTGCCATGCCCAGCTCCTGCGTCTGTTCACTGGGGCATCGTGTGTTAGGCTGTCAGTGATGCATGCACATGTGCTGGGGGTGGGGATTGACTCAACTCCTGCTTCCTGGCTGCTGGCACCCGCCACTGCACCTCCAACTCCCTCAATGCCCTCCATGTTCGGCAGCATGGTGCACTTCTCCTCCCATGCTCTGAGGAACAGTGGCTCCACAGTTCCTCCTCTGGTCGCCATGCTCTCCTGCTGGTGTGGGATAGCAGTCCATGCACCCCTACCCTCAGGTCATTCCCACGCTTACAGCAGTCCTCCCCATAACGGGGGACTCCAGCCACGGCTGTCACCTTCTGGCTGTCCTGTGCTGGGCTGATTTTCTGCATTGCCTGGGCCCATGCAGTTCATCATGGTGTGCACCCACCTTATCAGCAAGCACCACCAGCTCACCGTTGCTGAACTTTGGTTTTGTCAGGCGATCTTGGGCAGCCTTGCCTCTGACCCTCTCCTGGTTTACATGTCCAGATGGCTACAGGAAGTGGAGATATTTGATGGCTTGTGATTCTCAAAATGGCCACCACAGTGCTTGCCATTCCGGCGGTGACGCTATTTCTGCCGGTGCTAATGCTATTTGCATCAGGATTTTTGGTGGTAGCCCTTGTTTTGGTACTAATTTCGATGGGCGCAAATAGCATTACAGCCGGAGTCGGGTGCACGTGCTCGCAATGCTGTGATACAGCACTATTTGCGCCACAGGTCACTGCAGTAACGCTATTTAAGCACGGCTGTAATAGCGCCTGCTTACCGACCAACTTGTGAGGAGTCCCTATATGTATAAGAAAATAAGGTAAAATATAGAGTACACATTCTATCATCATAAACAAAACACATATAATAAAATATCATAAACATCAATGAGAACTCTAAAAAAAAGTCACTAAAACTCTGAAAATCTAAGAATTTCATAACTAAAACATCCATGGGAAAATCCTGCACAAGGGGTTTAAGACCAAAACCTATTTTACAGAGTAAAACGGCTACACATTGTACAAGTCTAAGACATGAAATGTCAGATAATCTGTATACTATGTATTGCATTTATCGTGTTCTCACAAGCATAGAGCAGAACATTTCCCACAGATTGCACTTCCCAATTGCCAATCAGAAAAGAGAGGGCTGCTGGAAGGGTCTCTGTAAACCTGCAGTCCTTCAGTGGAGCGTAGATGTTCCAGTTGCAATGCCCTCTGTTTTCTTTCTTGTGGGAAAAACAAAAGGACATTGTAAAGAACTCCCATATCGTCTTTGCACCTGGAACAGCTTGTGTTGTTGGCTAACAATTTCATTTTTTTTTTCAGATTACTGGCTAGTGGCAATTTCTCACACTAAGCGCTAACAAGCATCTTTGTTGGGTCTTAGTTAACATTCTTAGATATGGTTGTTAAAAGGAGTCCACACTATAAACCTCCTACCAGGCAACGTGTGAAGTCATTTCCAAAGCTGTCACCATATTTCTTAAGTGTTTCTGTATGTACTTGGGAGCCAGACTTATTAACTCTTCAGACAAATACCACGATGCTAACAGTAACTACAGACCCACAATCTGCAATTCAGATTTCAATGTGCTGATAAATTTTGAAGCGACAGTTCTAGCAAGACGTTTCTTACAAGTAAGATCATTCAAGTTATTATTTTTCAAAGTTGCTTTTTTCCATGCACAAATAACCTTCTCTGTCATGTACCCTGTCAAAGGCTGTGAGTGCTCCTATGTCGGCCAGTGACATGTTTGGAAAGCTTTGTGGCAATAATATTTTTTTCCAAAAGCTCCTTTCACTCAAAGCAAACATTTAGCATGCTGCATTCAGTTCCAATCTACTTTGTATATGTTAGACAGTCTAAGTGAAAAATGCAATGCCGTTACTGATTGTTACAAAAGTCACAACGCAGCATTATGCCAACATATTAGCAGGTCTGTCAGATGTTTGGTGTGTGCTTCAGCCATTTGTGGGGGTGTCCATCCATCCTAGCCAGAATAGTACATAAATCAGTGAGGTAATGACACTTTTTGACCTGCTAGTATGCACCCTGTCCAACATGACATAGGCCCATGCTGAGAAGAGTGAAGTGCAGAAGGTGAGGAATGTGCAGAGAATTTTGAGAAAGGATCCACACATGTTCTCAATGTTAGATGACACTGAATACCTCTTGGTATGGTATAATTTCTGGAAGCACAATTAAAGATTATGTTTGCTGTTTTTCACCTGCTTGAGAACTTTCCGATCCCATCAGAACTAGGCACAGTTAAAATGTACCAAGATGTACTTGTGCAGTCAGTGGAAATCAAATTGCATTCAGAACAGAGAAAAATCAAAACAGTGGTTAGCACACCACCAGAGACATCAAGTGCATTATATTCTTTAATATCAAACAGTTCATTGATCTTTTGACCTTCACTTCCTGGCCCATCTTGAGTGAACAGTAACACTACTGATGATAGTTATAGTCTGGAAATGCAGAGCTTATGCAGTACACTGTTTATGTTACCATAAATCCGTAGTGAGGATGGGTCTTCACAAACATGCAACTGCTCAGATGGCAGATTCATATGCATGTAAGATTGATGATCCAGTAGCAAATTCTACTGCTCACTCGTATAACAACCTTGTACACAGAGAATAAGGAAATTATGTGGGACTTTAATCAGGTCACAGAAACTACACAGAGACATAAGGGTTATAATTGACACATTAATCTTACTTGGAGGTTTGGCAGTGCTTATTGTCCCTCCAAAGGTGGGAACACATAAAACAACACCTCTTGTGCGATTTTGAAACATATTTGGGGTTGCTGGCAGATACCTTGAGATCTTTCAGTTCCAATTAATCCTGCACATGATATTTCACGAGTTTTATCAGGACACAGTTGAAGGGAGATAATAACATGTGTCCTTTCAACTACAAAATTGGAGAAATTATAATGTATTTAACACTTTTGGCACCAGAGACTTTCGTGAATATAAAACCACCAATAAAGACTATGGGCCTCATCACGAGTTGAGCAGTAGCCCTTAAATCCAGCGCAAACGGAATTAGTGCCAACAATACCACTCCGCTGGATCAGGAGTAAGCGCAAATACCGCTGACCACAAAATGAACCAGCATTATTACAGCCGGTGCTATTACAGCCGGCACAATTACAGCCAGAGCTAACAGCTCTGACAACACAAAGCGCAATTACAGCCACATCTCAATTCCATGAACGGCAGAAATTGTGCCAAAAAACTGTGTAAATACAGCCAAGATTTACCTCCAGCTAGAAGTAAGTGAACACAGGTGCCAGAAATGAAGCCAAAGGTGCACACAATGCCCACCAGAGGGCTACATAAGGCACACCCCTAACCAAAACACTGTTTCCAACACCATGCTGCCATTATTCGCTGCGAGCTAGGACAGGCAGTTACTCATTCTGCGCCTTGATCTTGAAATACAGGACAACCAGGCCAGGGCTGTGGGATAAATTGACCCACTCCGCTGTGCTATGCGGCATCACCCTGCCAGTTATGGGGAAAGAAACAGCAACAATGGCGGCAAAACCCTTGTGCGTGCCAAAAACCTACAACAACCAACAAAAACAGTGTGCTTCAGCACACAAAAAGAGGGATACACAACCTGCCACCCATGGTGCATGTGCGGTGGAATAAAGCACACCCTGGAGAAATGTGCCAGTGGGTCCCATGATCAGCAAACAGAGTGCAGACAGAGAAGCAGCACTTTGCAAAGGAAACCCCAAAATGTGCCTACAAATGTCAGTTGCTTTGTTGCTAAAAACTCTAAAATGCCTATAACACAACACTTTTCAACATTTAAAATATTGCCTGGTGCTAAAGTTCATGTATCAAATGAAGCATTGTGAAACATACAAAGTCTGAAAACTGACAGACTCTGTGCCAAAATCTGGGTGCAGTAGCCTGGGCCACCTGAATGACAGCTGTCAGAGGAGACTGATGAAACTTTAAAAGTGAGCTAGAATTCAAAAGCCTGCTGGATTAGCAAACAGAAAAACAATTGTTGCCAAAAAGGAATACAGATTTTAGTTGTGTTTTTGATTCCACAGATTTTAAGGCCAAGAAAGAAATGTATTTGTTGTGATGCAACAAATGTGGCTTTTGCTAGGTTTAAAAGTTAATCAGATTGGCTGAAGCTGCAAAAAAATGGAAAAGCAGTTTTTTCTCCCAGAAGGGGGGCCTTCCTCTCAGCAGAAACTCACGGAGAGGTGTTAATTGCAGGTTAGAGCAGAATCTTGTCTATAGAAGGCAAAGGAACAATGACAAAGTTGCAGCCCAGGAAACTGGAGGTGTGAAGGCAGTTGTAAACTCTCTTGGAAGGAACAAGCCAGGAGGGGGATGCCTTGGACTGCAGGGAGACAAAAAGAGGCGGGGCCAATTGACCATCTGTTGTTGAACATGAACAAAGAACACATTTTAAAAGACTTATAATTTGCTATTCAAAATGGTGAAAAATATAAAAATGACGGAGTTGTTAATTTAATTTCTGGCTGCACATGTGAAGAGGCGGTAGAACTGTGTGACATGTTCTGGACAGGAATGGCAAGATATGTCATTTTATGCAAAATGTATTACTGTTAGAATTGTGAAAATGTTCACGCCTATCCCTATGTTAAACACGCACATTTGTGGAAAGTTGCATAAAATTTTGAAACTGTGTGCATAGTGAAAAGGACATCATTCTGTAGAACGTTAAAACAAGATCCTACAGCTGCGAGATTTTGATGAAAAGATGCTACACAAAATATGGCATCTTTGTGTGTAATTTGCATAAAAGTGACTAGTGTAGAAATGTGTGTTTATTGTAAAATACGATTTTGAGACCAGTGGCTAAAGGGAGGTCTCTGAGGACTGTAAAGCAAATCATAAAATGTGACATCAGCCGGCCTTGATTCAATCAACCCAAATGCATGGCGGAGATGAAGTATTGACCCAATCCCAGCTCAAAGGGGCAAGTTTAGCTAAGCCGGCCCCTACACCCCCTTCATGATGCAATTTTATAGCATAAATAGCGACCGCTGACCACACATAGACGGACAGATCCACTCACTTTCCTGAAGCTGGCGGAGCGCCCTGCTGCTGAAATCTACATCTTCCTTGTTCCAGACTCCAGAAACTTGGCAAAGCAAAGGCCCATGCATAGCTGAACCAATCTCAGCTAGGCCTTAAACTCTAGAACAGAACCCCAAAAGCCTAGGGGAAGGATCATAATACAGCCGGGTGTGTTTTTAATGCTTGCCTGCTGAATTGAAATATTCTCAGAACCAAGAAGGCAGATTCCATCGAGTCCTGTGCCGTGCTGTGACCAGAGAGCCTTGCTGACCTTGTCCAGTCCGATGTGCCCAGCGGTCCAGAATCCTGACGGTCCAAAATCTTAAATCCATTTTGTCTTGTGAGTATTAACAGGAAGCTAGAAACTGTTGAATCCCGTGCATTATCTTGTCCCCTCCTAACCTCTGAACTATCCTTACTTCCATATTCAGCAACATTGTCTGAATCTGTAGTGAAATCTTATTCTGTCTATCTGTAAAAGCATCCGTTTCTTTAGTCATCGTTGTCAACTTTAATCTATTAATTTAATTCGAGTGACCAGCCTAGCACTCCAAGGTGGACAGCGAGGAACCAGGACTGTGTCGCAAATCACTCATGACTCTTACTGTGCTGTCCTGGTGGCTTAGCTTTGGTGCTCTAGTCCATAGCAAAAACAAAGAGGTGATGGCTGGAAGGTTTAGAATGAATCTTAACCAATGGCAATGCTCTGGGCAACCCTCCAGACCACCGTTCTTCACCTGCCAAGCCATTACAGAAGGGGAAAGACCATATGCAAATCAGGCTTGGCCCCACCCCAAAAGGGGCAATCCAGCCCGAACTGCTAGGCCACATCCCTTCTGCACGAGACCACAAGCATCCCCAACCATGTTTTGCCCTTGTTGGGGCTCATCAGTGATGAGTAGCTTGGGTCTCTAGGCCCAGCAGGCACGGGACCCACGTCTGGGCATACCCGTCCCACTCGGGGTGACAAAGCAAGAACGAAGAGGTGATGGATGGAAGGTTTAGAATGAATCTTAACCACTGGCAATGCTCTGGGCAACCCTCCAGACCACCGTTCTTCGCCTGCCAAGCCATTACAGAAGGGGAAAGACCATATGTAAATCAGGCTTGGCCCCTCCACAAAAGGGGCAATCCAGCCCGAACTGCTAGGCCACATCCCTTCTGCACGAGACAACAAGCATCCCCAGACATGTTTCACCCTTGTTGGGGCTCATCAGTGAGGAGTAGCTTGGGTCTCTAGGCCCAGCAGGCACAGGAAACACGTCTGGGCATACCCGTCCCACTCGCGGTGACAAAGCAAAAACAAAGAGGTGATGGCTGGATGGTTTAGAATGAATCTTAACCACTGGCAATGCTCTGGGCAACCCTCCAGAACACCGTTCTTCGCCTGCCAAGCCATTACAGAAGAGGAAAGATCATATGCAAATCAGGCTTGGCCCCACCCCAAAAGGGGCAATCCAGCCCGAACTGCTAGGCCACATCCCTTCTGCACGAGACCACAAGCATCCCCAAACATGTTTCGCCCTTGTTGGGGCTCATCAGTGAGGAGTAGCTTGGTTCTCTAGGCCCAGCAGGCACGGGGCCCACGTCTGGGCATACCCCTCCCACTCGGGATGACAAAGCAAAAACAAAGAGGTGATGGCTGGAAGGTTTAGAATGAATCTTAACCACTGGCAATGCTCTGGGCAACCCTCCAGACCACCGTTCTTCGCCTGCCAAGCCATTACAGAAGGGGATACAGAAGGGGAAAGACCATATGCAAATCAGGCTTGGCCCCACCCCAAAAGGGGCAATCCAGCCCGAACTGCTAGGCCACATCCCTTCTGCGCGAGACCACAAGCATCCCCAAACATGTTTCTCCCTAGTTGGGGCTCATCAGTGAGGAGTAGCTTGGTTCTCTAGGCCCAGCAGGCACGGGGCCCACGTCTGGGCTTACCCGTCACACTCAGGGTGACAAAGCAAAAACAAATAGGTGATGGCTAGAAGGTTTAGAATTAATTTTAACCACTGGCAATGCTCTGGGCAACCCTCCAGACCACCGTTCTTCGCCTGCCAAGCCATTACAGAAGGGGAAAGACCATATGCAAATCAGGCTTGGCCCCACCCCAAAAGGGGCAATCCAGCCCGAACTGCTAGGCCACATCCCTTCTGCACGAGGCCACAAGCATCCCCAAACATGTTTCGCCCTTGTTGGGGCTCATCAGTGAGGAGTAGCTTGGGTCTCTAGGCCCAGCAGGCACGGGACCCACGTCTGGGCATACCCGTCCCACTCGGGGTGACAAAGCAAAAACGAAGAGGTGATGGATGGAAGGTTTAGAATGAATTTTAACCACTGGCAATGCTCTGGGCAACCCTCTAGACCACCGTCCTTTGCCTGCCAAGCCATTACAGTAGGGGAAAGACCATATGCAAATCATGCTTGGCCCCACCCCAAAAGGGGCAATCCAGCCCGAACTGCTAGGCCACATCCCTTCTGCACGAGACAACAAGCATCCCCAGACATGTTTCACCCTTGTTGGGGCTCATCAGTGAGGAGTAGCTTGGGTCTCTAGGCCCAGCAGGCACAGGAAATACGTCTGGGCATACCCGTCCCACTCGTGGTGACAAAGCAAAAACAAAGAGGTGATGGCTGGAAGGTTTAGAATGAATCTTAACCACTGGCAATGCTCTGGGCAACCCTCCAGACCACCGTTCTTCGCCTGCCAAGCCATTACAGAAGAGGAAAGATCATATGCAAATCAGGCTTGGCCCCACCCCAAAAGGGGCAATCCAGCCCGAACTGCTAGGCCACATCCCTTCTGCACGAGACCACAAGCATCCCCAAACATGTTTCGCCCTTGTTGGGGCTCATCAGTGAGGAGTAGCTTGGGTCTGTTGGCCCATCAGGCACGGGACCCACGTCTGGGCATACCCGTCCCACTCGGGGTGACAAAGCAAAAACAAAAAGGTGATGGCTGGAAGGTTTAGAATGAATCTTAACCACTGGCAATGCTCTGGGCAACCCTCCAGACCACCGTTTAGTCCATAGTAAATATGTTTCTGATTTTAATACTAAAGCCTCTGTCCAAATCCGCGTCTATATTTTTGAAAAACAACCTTTACTAAAACCTCTATAACTCCCTCGGTTTTTGTTGTGATAGAAACAAAGTTTCAACTGTTACTTGAACCTAACACCCATAGCTATGCATTGCCTATTGGGGGATGAGGGGTGTTGCAGGGGGAGCCTCTTACCATAGTGCTATCTGATCTGAAATCGACACAAACAGATTATTTTCTGTGCTGCATTTGTTTTGCTCATTACTTAGTCCTAGTGTATTACATATATTATTCAGTGTTCTGTCACCCCATTGGTGATTATTGTTTACCTATTAATATCTATATTGTGATTTTGATTTTAAATAAATAAATAAATAAATAACACCTTTTACAAACCAGCCTGATTCTTGGTCCAGCGTGACCTGGGGTATTTTAAGTAAGGAGTGTGATATGAGTGGTACATCTTTCAAATAATTGAATCTATATATCAAATAAGTTTTTCTATTGTGCTGTACACTAAGCCGGGAGCAGAGTATATCACATGATTGAAATCTTTAACAGGGCACAAGGAGCACGGGGGGATAGGAGGAGGAGGAGGACTGGACAAGCATGGTGAGCAGCCATGCTTAGGGTCAGACCATCATCCTGGACCCTCACTGACACCCAGTTGGTCACCCTGTACTGCCTCAACAGGGAGATCATCACTGAGCTGTTGGCCACAATCCAGGAAGACATAGGGAGCAGGATCAACATCAGAACAGCTGTGCCCCCACAGGTCAAGCTGATGGCTGTCCTGCAGTTCCTGGGACAGGTACCTTCCAGCACTCTGTGGCCATGATGTATGGTAGAGCCCGCATTCTGTGGCATCCTCCCATGAGGCTGTATACAGGAGCCGGAAGACCCCAGGTGACCGCAGGTGACATGCAACCCTGGCCTCATCATCACCCACTGCTATGCCCGCTACCCAGGTTCCACCCACGACTCAGTGGTCCTACGCAAGAGCACACTGCCAGAATACGACGAGAGGCACAGAAGACAACATACATTGTTATAGGGTGAGTACAATCGCTGCCCCATTTGCATAGTGAAGCACCTGACCTAAATTGGGGGCAAGATGTTTACACTGACACGAAGCATGGCATGCCAAGAGAATGCAGTAGCAGTACCGGGCGAGCACCGTCACCAACGAGGGGAGATAGCCAAGGCAGCATGCACACGTTGGTCACACCTGGACACGCTGATGTACACATAGCGCAGCAATTACAACAACACACAGGACCACATGTACCACATTGCATCCGGAATGTGGCACAGTGAAGAACCGCCCTGCAGCACTCAACAGTAGGCCAGCCAGTGCCACAGCCATTTGCCCACATGCAGCCACATGGCAATGGTGACCCACTGCCCCAAGAAAGTAGGGTAGGACACCAGGCAACCCAGCATGCCCCATGCACGAGAGCAGCACACAGCAGCAAGACAGCCACCAGGGACACACCAACTGCCACAGCACCACAGGGTGCATGTACAAGCAAAGGAATGCATGACACCATTGTCAAAGGCTGCACAGATATCACACATACACATGGCATGCATGGGATTCACACATGCATGCACACAATGATCATTGCCCCGATATTGTGTGAGGCACACTAATGTATGACACAGTGACTAATGCCTGTGCATCACCCCTTGCAGGTGACTCAGTATATCCGCAGCTGGCATGGATGATGACCCCTGTGAATAACCCACATATACTGCATGAGACTGCCTAAAACCATGCCAACAGCCGGACTCGAGTGTGCACCTTCGAACTCCTCAAGGCATGATTCTGGTGCCTAGATCATATTGGAAGAGCCCTCATGTACACCCCTGACAAACTTGGCAAAATCATGCTAGTGTGAGCAATGCTACATAACATCTGTCTGAGGAGGAATGTGCCACTAAACCCAGACACAGACATGCCACACCTAGAGACACAGATGAACTGTATGAGGCTTGAGTCAGAGCAGCCACTCCCAGGGATGATGTGAGGGATGGGAGACTGGCCATGCAGATACTAATAGAACCGTTTTACTAGAACAATACCCTGGCTCAAGCCACTTCCACCACTCTGAATAAACTACACACCAACACAATCAGGAATGTCCTTGCATTTATGAAGTTCAACAGCTGTAATGAAATATCATGCACTAACTATCCACCCTTCCACCACCAACTTCCCAGCACACTATCCCCCTCCCCCTCACCCTCCCACCACCAACTCCACAGCACACTGTCCCCCTTTCAACTCCATGGCATGGAAACTCAGGGTAATTGATGTCATGTCATTTACTATGTTTGTGGCCTCTTCCCCCTCTCCCAGCACACAGTGATCTGGAGCTCAGATGCTCCAGGGACTAATGCCATTGTGTGCTGTGCTTGGAGTCCCCTGTTGGTGTTTTTCAGCTTGAAGGGATGGAGCTCTGCCCCAGGAGCTGTTGACATAGCAACAAATTGCTTTGGCAGATGGCCTCTGCAAGTGCATCGTATCTATGTCTCTCTGGCCAAATGCTGTGAGTGTGGCCGTACAAGCAGTTGCCACTCTCCGAGTCCTTGCATTGTCCCGCGCAATCCTGCTTGTGGCCCCTTGGATAATGTTGCATATCCCCTGCAGGTACCCAGAGTGGGTGTGCCCAATGGCCTCCATATCCCTCTGTCTCCCCTCCATGTCCCCCAGAATGTTTCTGAAGGCTGCAGTGGAGAGGGGCTGCGCTGTCAGCATGGGCTGTTTAAATGCAGCCCATATGATGGTGTGTTGGTGTCCGTTTCAGGTGTATGCATGTGCCAGTGGCTAGGTGGGTGCTGAAGGGTCTCTCTGCACTGTTGCCAGCAGGGTGGGCTCTCAGGGGTCTCTCCACGCTGTTGCAGGTGGGGTGGATTCTCAGGTGTAGTGGAGGGCTGCTGGGGGAGACTGCGCCCATGGGTTGGTGGGCCTTCTGCAGGTGCTGTGACTCGGTCACTGTCTCCCTGTGTTTCCACAGTCACTCTGCTAGGTGGCATGGCCTACGTGGCAGGGCCCACAGCTGTGGGTGCAGCTCCCATTGCCGTGCTGCTGGTGGACTGTGGGAGGGTGTGGGCCTGGTTCTGCTGTGATGCAGTGTGTAATGGTGGAATATCCACCTTTGTGTGGTCTGTCTGCCCGTTTGCTGATTGGTGGCGGTACTGATGGTTTCTGAGTGCTGGGACGTCCCACTCACAGATGGGCCTGTCACCTCGTCATCTTCGGATGCCTCTGGCGTTGATTATGTGCCTGTAGGGAACATAGGAGATGGTGTTAGGTTTCATTCCTCCATGGACATTCATTGCATGTTGCTAAGTAGGACACGTGACAATTGGGCTGATTGGCATGGTCGGTCAGGGGTTTTTGCATGTGGGTTCTCAATGATGGGGACGGATGCGGATATGGGGGTTTGTTGCATGGCCAGTTGGTATTTGGCCTGTGTGTGTGGATGACAAGGAATCTGGGCTGGGCTGTTTTGGTCTAGCATGCATGTATCTGGTCCCCATGCACCCACGTCCCCTCCACAGGTGCCACTCAAATTGGGGAGGGGTTTGCTAAATGGCACTGGCAGGTCCCTATGGTGCACTGCTGTGCTGCCACCATGGGTGTGTAGTGCATGACACTTGGATGGGTCCCTTGGCTCCCCTCCCCACTACCCTTACTCACAGAGGCAGCCTTTGTGCACTAACACATGGCTTTTGTGGTAGGTGGCTGATATGGCACAGGCCTGTTGCCCCCTGTGGCCATGCCCAGATCCTGGGTCTGTCCATGGGGCATCTTGTGCTAGGCTGTCATATATGTATGCACATGTGCCGGGGGTGGGGGCTGACTAAACTCCTGCCTCCTGGCTGCTGGCAATCACCTCTGCACCTCCTACTCCCTCAATGCCCTCCATGTCCAGCAGCATGCTGCACTTCTCGTCCTATGCAGTAAGGACTAGTGGCTCCACAATTCCTCCTCCAGTGGCCATGCTCTCCTTCTGGTGTTGGGACAGCTGTCCATGCCCCCTGACCCTCAGGTTTTTCCAGAGTTTACGGCAGTCCTCCCATCACGAGGGACACCAGCCACTGCTGACATCTACTGGCTAATTGAATGCCAGATGGCTGTAATACGCTGGGCTGATGTTTTCCATTGCCTGGGCCCTTACACTTCATCATGGTGTGCAACCAACTCATCAGCAAGCACCACTAGCTCCCCCTCATTGAACTTTGTTTTTTTTAGGCAATGAATGCCAGCCTTGACTATGACCCTCTCCTGGGACATTCTGTCTGGTTTACAGTTCTGGATGGCTACAGGAAGTGGAGATATTTGATGGATTGTGATTTTCAAAATGTCTGCAACAGTGCTTGCTGACAGTGACACAATTTCCACCGGCGCTAATGCTATTTTATCCAGGATTTTCGGTCGTAGCCCTTGTTTTGGAGCTATTTCCGATGGGCGCAATTAGCGTTACAGTCGGAGTCGGGTGTGCATGCTTGCAATGCTGTGATATGGCACTATTTGTGCCACAGATCACTGCGGTAACGCTATTTCCACTGGAAGTAATAGCGCCCTCTTACCGGCCAAATTGTGATGAGGCCCTACATGTATAAGAAGATAATGTCAAATATACAGTACAATTTCTATCATAAACAAAACACGTATAATAAAGAAATTTGATATCATAAACATCAAAGAAACCTCTAAAAAAAGTAATTGAAAGTCTGAAAATCTAAGAATCTCATAACTTAAATATCCATGGGAAAATCCTGCAAAAAGGGTTTAAGACCATAACCTGTTTTCCAAAGTAAAACAGCTACACAATGTACGTGTCTAAGACCTGACATTTCAGATAATCTGTATACTATTAATTGCATTTATGCTGTTCCCTCAAACATAGAACAGAAAGTTTCCCACAGACTGCACTTCCCAATTGCCAATCAGAATGTAGAGGGCTGCTAGAGGGTCTGTGTAAACCTGCAGTCCTTCAGTGGAGGAAAGATGTTCCTGTTGCAATGCTCTCTGTTTTCTTTCCTGTGGGCAAATCAAAAGAAAATTGGAAAGACCTTCCAGATCTTCTTTGCACCTGGAACTATTTGTGTTGGCTGAAAATTTCAATTTTTTCAGATTAGTGGCTAGTAGCAATTACTCACACTTAGCGCTAACAAGTGTATTTTTGGGGATTTAGTTAAAATTCTTAGATATGGTTGTTGAAAGAAGTCCAGCATCAGACCACACAACGTGTGGAGTCATTTTACAGTGGTCACCATATCTCTTAAGTGTTTCTGTATCTACTTAAGGGGAGGCTGACTTATTAACCTTCAGATAAACAGCATGATGGCTAACAGTCACTGCAGATCCAAAATCTGCAATTCAGATTTCAAGGTGCTGATGCATTTTGAAGCGAAAGTTCTAGCAAGATGTTTCTTACAAGTAAGATCATTTCAAAGTTGTTTTTTTCCATACATAAACAACATGTCTGTTGTGTACCCTGTTAGAGACTGTGAGCACTCCTATTTCGGCCAGTGCAATGTTAGGAAAGCTGTGTGGCAATAATTAACCGGATTAGGGTGCGCTGACCTCCTAATCTATAGGTGTGTCATTAGCAGCAGTATCAGCATTAGGAGGTACCCCTAACGCTCCTTAACAGTTATGGATTATTAGAAAAAAGTTAATGATGACAAACGGCACGATGACAGTGGTCATTAATGTCCTTGAATGTATTCTCAAAAGATGTCTCTCCAAACATTATTTGTGTCCAACCCATTTTTTTAAAAAAATAATAGTATCAGTCACAAATGACACGTGTTTCGACCTTCAGTCGTCCTCAAGGCAACTTCTTCTGTCATTTGGTTTCCCTGTTGTATGCTTGCACTGCAAGCTCTTCAACTTGAACTTCCTGATAATGTTCTATTGTCGCTGCACTGTATTCAAATCTAAGAAAGTCTCACTGAAAAGGCGCCTCGCAGGATTCACCCCGTTTTTTGAAATATGGAGTTTAATGTAGGATAATTCACTACTAATGAAACAGAAGTGGAGCCAGATTTTCTGATGCATATGGATCAAGGGATAAACGACAATGCATTGAATGCATACATACAGCCATTTGGGACAAATAGGACCAGAACTACAATATTAGATTTGCTAGTAGGAACGTCTTTGAGAATAGGGATTTGTTTATTTACCAGAAGGCTTTAAAAAAAAACAAATGTACATATATATTATTGGTCCTCCTAATTACAAAACTGACGTCAGTATAGGTTCATCTCCTGGTCCCTGGTCACGTTAGGAGCAACGTGCAATAGAAGAAGGCAAGGTTCGTCTATGTTGTTATTCTGTTTAGGCTTTTCAGGTCCCTGTGGAGTTAGGATTTCCAAAGACAAAACAATTCGGTGATGCTTACAAACTTTTATTATTTTATAGAACTTCACTTAATTGGAAGGTAATTACCTTTAAATGAAACGTAATTGAAATAAATGAAATCAAATTAAATTGAAATTGGTATTAAGTTACATGCTATTAGGCGAGCCGTTTGTTAGAAAAGGAGGGAACCTAAAACCACTTGGATATGTACTGAGCAGGCACGTATATGAAATCAACAGCACCTGGGACATTTTTCTAGTGAGCATCCAGGCGAGTTTAAAGTCGCGCTTTCTGGTGGCGACCAGCCAGAGCTTTCTCAGGAATTAAATGCATGGGGCCAGATTACAGAAACTTTGCACCGGTGCAAGTGCAAAGTTTGCATGGTATTAGCACTGGGGCAACGTTTGCCTTATTTTTAAAAACACTGGGACACATTAAAAAAACATTGCACCTTGACAAGTGCAGTTTGGCATATTAAAAGTACCAGGGTTAAAATTGCCCGATTGCTAAAAAGATACATTTTTGAAGCATTTTTGCATCAGTGCAAATACCATTCCGTATTAGCACTAGGGCAAACTTTGCACTGGTGCAAACATGTTGTGAAAATGCATCTTTTTTGAACTAGGGCAATTTTAGCCCTGGTGCTTTTAATATGCCAAACTGCACTTGCCGAGGTGCAATGGGTTTTTAATATGTCCCAGTGTTTTTAAAACTAGGGCAAACATTGCCCTAGTGCTAATACCGTGAAAACTTGGCACTTGCACCGGTGCAAAGTTTCTTTAATCTTGCCCCTGATATGCAGCAAGGAAACCTGGGAGGCCTTAAAAGGCGACATCAAAATGAATTTCACTTTCTGAACAACCACTAGCAGAAGCCTGCATATATTTTAGGAAAAAAGCATTCAATTGTACAAGTGGTGAACATCTCACAGGTGATATTAATTGCTTGGGATATTTTTGGAAGGATGGGTATGGTTGAAAATGTACTAAAACAAGATGATATTTTTAAAGCGGGAATGGTGTCGTTACCACACCCCTTCTTCTTGTATCTAACATTCGTGCTGGGTCTGATTGATGGAGCCAAGCTTCGCATTCTCGTTTACCTAGCTTGCAGAACATAGCTGCTGTGTTCGGAGTTTGCAAGTCTGTTTAGCGTTCGCTACATCTGAACCGCCTTCCACCCTCTGGTACTATTTCTACCCATGGATACATAGGGGCACCGTAGGGCTAGGGCAATTATCCGGGCTCGGATGCCTGAAGTGTTGCACAGATCGCAGCATGCTGATAATTGCATCTCGGCACGGAGCGAGAAGAGCCCAGCATTGGCAGAGGGGAGCGTGCGTAATAAGAGCTTGTTCCTGTAGAGATGCTACTGGCGTGAACTAACCGCTCAAATCTGTTTCCTCTCGGTGATCTTTAGATGCACTTCGAAGCATTTCATGTCCCCACTGCGGGAAACTGCTTTTGCATGTGTTGCATGTGTGCACAACTATGCCTTCAGATGCAGAGTGTACCCGTTCTTCTGCTGCTATCCTTCCATGTTCCAAAGGAAATCGCCATTCGGGGGTGAGTCTCAGCGTAGCTGCAGTCAGTGCCCATGCATGCACGAATCGTGGCATCCCAGGCTGCTGACGATGGCAGAAGGCGTCTGCTTTTTGAAGCATGGGAGAACCATTACATGTTGGTGCGTTATATTATGTTGACAGTTGCACAACATATATGCGGACGGTTGCTTATAGGGGCGGGGGGGGGGGGGGCATTTAGAAATTCTGTTGCTAGAAATCTTCTATTATATAAAAATGCATACTGGTAATTGCATACAACCATCCTAGAAAACATATCCTCGACTAATATGAAGCAATGTTTCCCTATTCTATTATACAAATTCTACTTATTGTACCTTATAGTTGCTGAATTTTAGGGTCTCAATCACCATTGCCACCAACACTGTACACATTTATTCCACAGAATGGGCAAGCCGAGTTTAATGCAGGCTTAAGATATATTGTTTATGTGTGTGCATAAGTTGAGGCGGGATGGTATTATATTTAGGGTTCCTGGAGTACAATAAAGTATTGAGTCGAATCGTTTATTTTTAGCCAACATTGTTTAAGGACTACGTGATATATTGTACACAGCGCTGCGTTGGTTTTGTTTGTATATGTAGCATGGTTATTGTTTTATTGTAATGACATTCTTATGTCTTTCCATGCTTCAGCGCATGTTGTACTATGTACGCTTTGGGGTTCAATGCGTATGTTGTGCATGTATTTCCTTGCTTTAGCATATGTTGTAAGCATTGGGGGGTGGGAGGGTGGGTGCATATGTTGTGTGTGGTCAAATAGTTGCTAACATTATGTATTTCCTGTTTTAGTGTATGTTGTAATGTGTACGCAGTGGGAATGAGTGCGTATGTTGTGTGTGATCAAATCATTGCTTGAATTATGTAGTTCCTTGCTTTACTGTAGTTTGTGATTCGTAAACAGTGGATGTGAGTGGGTATGCTGTGTGTGGTCATAAAAAAGTTCTTGGCTGCATATGTTGTGTGTGGTTCTGGCTGCTGTGGTATGGTTGGCATGGTTGCTGTGCAAACAGATGGTGTGTAGTTTGTAATTTGTCAATTTTTCGAGCGAACATCTTTGTTGTCATTTCGCAAGCATCAAATATAGTTAGATCTGAAATCGTTAATATTTTAAGTCGATTTTCAATTCAGTTCACCAATTTCAGATGAATTATATGCACCTGCTGAAACTGGTGAAAATCAAAGAAGGCAAATCTGAGATAGTTGTGCACGAACATTTATTTTTTTGCCTATGAGTAAACACCACATTGAAAACTGTTCAAAACACAATCAAGTAACCATATTTTAAACTATGAAGCCGTTAATGTAAAATTCTGAAACTTTGCATGCCTTGATTTGAAATTGAGAATAGAGAAATTGGGCCTAATTTACAAAAGCCTTTTTCAATCCCGCAATCCCATTGAAAAACGTTCTGTAAATCAGGCCCTTTGTTTTAACGTTAACTTTGCATTGCGCTAGTGCAAACAGACTCCAATAGGAATCTCGAAAAATTATATTGCTAATAACTTTTGATTTGTGTGACGGATGGGGTTTTAATTTTGAAGTTAAGTAGGGAGGTGTAGCCCCCCCAAAATTTGCTAATGATTTATGGAAGAATAAAAAAGTTATTAAGAATACAAAAAAATAAAAAAAGACAGTTGCAGCCACCGTCCCATTAATTTTCTCACAGACAGTAGGTATTAGGGACTCATCCATTTATATGTTAGAATATATAGTGGGCACAGCACAAAGATTGTGGCCACTGGCCAGTATTGTGCTAAAGTCCATGTCTAGTCCCTGACCAGTGTATATAATATAGTGGACATGGTTGAAAGCTGTATCCACTGTTAAAGACCAAAATCTATAGTTGGTAGCCTATTAGTGTTTTAAAATATTCACTGCACGTGAGTGAAGGGCGTGACCACTGTCTATAACTGAAGGCCATGACTATTACCTATTCATATGTTAAACTATATTTGGCCTTGTACACTGACCACAACTGAAGTCCATGCTAAATGCCAGTTACTGTTGTAATGCAATTAGTGATGTTATCAGTTATGTGATCTGTGATGTCATTGTGGTCATAGCCTGCGCAACAGGGGCTCGCAGTTAAGGTGGTTTTAGTTGAATTTCAGTGGTTTTGTTGTGTTACATTCTCACATTAACGTCGCTGCAACTAAAGTCTTTCCTTGAATTTCAAGGGTTTTGTAATAAGCATTTGGTTGTGCCCACTGTCCATTTTAAAACACTACCAGACCATTAACCATGGGCTTTGGCCTTGGCTGGTGGGCACTGCTGAACAGTACCAAACCACTAGCAGGCCATGGCTGGTGGACACAGCAACTTTATGTTTTAAAACATGTGTAACCCATCGCTCAAAGACGTTCATGTTAGGAAAGATTTCTCTTTACTGCACCTTTCCTTCCATTTTTATGGACCCCCAAACTGTTTGCTTTTGTTTTTGATCCTGATCTGTACTTTTTACAGTGCAGTAAAGCCTTAAGCTTCACTACACTGTCTTTTGCTCATCTCTTATGGGAAAACTGACATGTCCTTCAGGCTGTCAGTAATGGGAAATATTGTTTCCCTTAGTCTTGTGACTTTGTTACTACTTTTAGTAACTTTTTATCACTTGGGTAACTTTTTATTATTGTGCAACGCAGTTTACAATGCAGTACAATTGGGTACCCTTTTTGTTCTACCCTAGATTAACACTCAAATGATTTTTGCTTACTCTAGGTCTGCGAAATGGACAAGGTGGTGGCAGCAGTAACTTTTTACCATTTTTTGGGTGCTTTTGGTTTTAGCCTTACAGTGCTTTACGCATTTGGCTACTAACTGTGGCTAGTGTCCAAACATGGCCGTGCCACATGGTTTTTTGCTTGTCCTTTGGACATCTTGTTCTTTAGCTATCTTCTTGGCCTGTGAGGCCAGGACAATCCTTTTATGGACTTCCAGTGCCCTGGAAAGCAGAGGCTTTTGGCAGGCTACTAGAGGGCTATGTGTGTTTGCTGGCAGGATGTGGGCTGGGACTGTCTGGTCCCATTCCACAAACTGGTTTCAGTGTGTCTGAGTGGTATGCATAAATGTTCCCGTCAGTGGTCCTGATTGGACCACTGCTGGGGTGTGTGTGTGGGGGCTAGTCTTGCTATTGGCTAGTGGGAGTTTTGGATCTTACCTGGCTTTTAGGAAAAGAAGATAACCTCTGCACCCATTCTTCAGAGGTCCTGGAGTAACCTGAAGGATCCAAGACTCCTGTCCAACTGTGAGACAAGTCAAGAGACCGGAGACCTGACTGAAGGATGCCTAGTGACCAACTTCTGCTACTGTCCTCGTGGAGCCCTGTCTTGCTTGTGATTTTCAGCAGTCCTACGAGGGAGCTGCAACCCTTGGATTGGAGGGAACTTCCATTCTTGATGTCTGCTCGGTATACTGCGAAGAAGAGCCTTTGGAAGGATCCTGGGACAGTCTTGTGGCTGACCAGCTCTGAGTTTGTGCTAGCGTGCTGTTCCGAGTTTCGAACTGGTACCTAGGGATCCTCAGCTTGTCCTTTAAGACTTTCCTCAGTGACATGTTGACATCCTACCTTCAAGGGGACCAGAGATAGGAGGGAAAGTCTGACAGCGACAAGTGAGGCCCTTTGCGTCACTGTGCTGCATTGACTACCATCTGAAACCATTTACCTTACCCTAGTTCCATCCTGAGAAAGGTCTTGCATCGAGTTTTGCTGGATTTTTCATGTGATAATCCTTGTACCAGAGAAAGACACCAACCGGAGATCAGTTCAAACCTGCAACCCCTACGAATTAAGGACTGTGACTGATGGAGGGAAAAGCAACCTTGGACCCTCTTCCGTCTTCCTGCCAAGTCTGAGGAAGAATCAGAGTATGGGGTTAAGTTACAGTGGTTCTTACCTGCCCCTATACTCCCTTTAAAAGTTTTCCAAACTTTTACAAAACGTTTACTATACTTTGGTTTTACCCTAGCTTGTTGGCGCAAGCACTCCAAAAGTTGGGGATATTTCTATTAGTTAGAATACATTGTCCTCTAACCCTTGGAACTGTTCACTGGACCCCAAAGACCCTACATTTATTTTTTCCAGCTTCACAAACTTTGTGGGAATTTTCCTGAACTTTTGGGCATAAGGCCCCAGACAACTTAGGGAAGGACAATTGAAGTCAGAGTTATTTATCTGTGGAGCATTGGTGCATAATCCGATCTGTACTTTCTTTTATAGGGGTTTGATTTGTATTATGCCCTCAACCAGGGACTGTATATATGTCATCTATTTTTAGTGTTGTGTGATATTTCTACCTGTTAGTAGTGATTTTTTCATAGTATTGTTTGGCCATAAATAAATAACTATAAATTTGTATACATACTGTCTAAGTGAAATCTGTGATCCCCATTGTGTGTACTCATTGTGGACCCTTTACAAGTTCACCACCTCTCGAGACTTTGCCTAGACACATGTTCCTGCTACCTTGGACCGGTTTGGCTACAGCTCCCCAGAGTTGTCCCTGTCACAATATAGGTTGGCCCTCTATACATCTGTCCACCAGGCCAGAATATAGAACATCAGTCCTAACAAATCGGTGTACAGCGGCGGGACAGACCATCTGCACTTAACATCTAGGTGTTTTGAGAAAAGGATCAGTATTGGGTACCTCAGTGTAGTGCACTGGTGGTGTATCCAGATTATACTTACACAGTACACTGTGATTTTTGATTGCCTAGTAGTTAACAGTCATCTACTAATACAGATAACATGGAAACAGTTACTTTCACTACTTTAAGTTTTTCTAGAGTGTATCACTTAAAAGAGTTGTGTAGTGAAAGGTGCTTACCCATGTCTGGCACTAAAGCAGAATTAATTTGGAACATTCTTGACTTTGAGAAAAGCAAATCTTTACCTACCCGTATCTAATGGTAATGGGGCTGGGGATAGACCCAGCAGCAGTAATGGAGTTGCTGGCACTGCAGTTACTATTGGCGAGGAAGAGGAGGAGGAAAAGTTCAATATGGCCAGGTTAGAGTTTGAGAGAGTTGAAAGGCAGAAAGACAGAGATCACCAGATGGAGCTTTCCTAGATTCAGGCTTCACAAGGTTCTTCCAGAGGATCTGGAGATGTGTCTGGGTCTTCTTCAAATCCTAGATTCCCAAAATATCTTCTTAGTATATACGAGGATAAGAACAATATAATTGATTGGGTTGTAACTTTTGAGTATGCATGTGAAGTCCAAGGAGTGGGTGATGCTGATAAAAGTGCATGGTTGTACAGCAGACTGCCCCTTTCTGGCTGCAGTGCCATTATGGAAATGTCTAAAGGTGACAGGCAAGACTATGCAAAACTTAAGCATACTCTCATCTTAAAGTTTGGAAAGACTCCTGCCCAATACTTGAGACAATTTAGAGAGTACAGCAAGAAGGAATGTATGACTTATGTTACTTTTGTTGCAGATTCTTTGAAAAACGTGTGTGGCTGGGTAGACGGTTATCAAGTAACCACCTTTGAGGGCATGATTCATTTGGTCATGCTTGAGCATATTTTTGCCTCTTGTTCGCCAGAGCATTTGGCTGACTAGAAGGAGTTAAATCCCAAGAGACTAGCCATTTCTGCTGACTCATGTGTCTCACATAGATTATCTCATAAAGGCAAGACTGCTTCAGGTAAGCAGGAGGAGGGAACGAAGCAGAAAGAGAAAGAAGGTTGGGGTACTGATAAAACTTTGTCCAAGAAATTCCACAAAACCTTTAATAAGGGGAAGTCACCAGAGTCAAGTCGAACAGTGGGACTAATCCTCCCAAGCATGAGAGTGGTTTCTCTAAGCCTTACTATATGTCAAGATCAAGTAGGATTTGTTACACTTGTGGAGCCAGGGACCGCAGGAAGGGGGACCCGAAGTGTAAGGATAAGACCTTGGGTGTACAATCTGCAAGTCTGGCCTTCTCTCAGTATTAGGGTGTAGAGTTTGCAGCAGTGTCCTTCCCTTTAGACTGCTTCCCCTCTTATGATGAATCTGAAGATAGACTAGATTCCTTGGAATATAGTAGTACTGAAACTTCTGCTCCCTTCCCAGACATACCCCTTAGTCATGTATTCTCTGAGGATAGTGTTCAGGTAGAAGGTGTAAGTACCTCTACTCTTAGGAATACCCGGCCCACTCTAACTGAAGTAACCTCCTCCATGGTAAACTTTGCCAGAAGTCCTGTGGTGGATACTCATTTGACTGATAGGCCCTCTCTCAATGGTTCAGTAGCACCTGTCAGTAGAGCTGCTAATAGTGAACTGGTCAGGGCATCTGTCAATATTTGGAAAGCTATTCCTAGATGAGTTCTGGGCAAGATGAGTCTTCAAGACATTGGTCCTGATAAGCACTAACCAGACCCTTCAAGCACTTGGTCTCAGAATCAGGCTGCATTGGCCAAGCCTAATGGAATGCCTAGGCCTAAGGGGAAACCCCTGGACAGAGTAGTCTTCAAAAAGGCAAAGGGAAAGAGAATATTCCCCCTGTCCTACCTACAACATCTGTTGAGTTGGTTGAGTCCCTATTCCTGGTTTGGAAGAAAGACTTTGAGAAAATCTTGGATCCTTTAGGGCTCCTGAACTACCTACCATGCTGGTAGAGGAGATCCCTAGGAGAGATATAAGTATGGGCCAACACAGAAATAAACCATCCTTCATAGGCCTATGTAAAAGGGCCTGCTTCCAGTGAGAGGGTTCCCCTCCATTGAAGCAAAGGATACAAAAGGAAGGTGGGTTACTGGAAAGTAGGCCCACAGGGCCCACCAGAGAAAACTCTGAGAGGATGGAGATTTCTCAGGAGGTAAGGCCCTTCCTCCTGCAGTTGGGGTGTGACTTCCCCTAATGGTTCATCCTAGTGTCAGGATACCACTAGGGAGGTCTAACACACTTTCTTGCTGGCCCATGATAGGGGTCAACCCACTGCTGGAGTCCCCCTCTCTATAACCAAGTTGACAGGAGTGAGACCTGTATTCACATACTCCAGAGTACACTTTTAGGAGTAGACTCAGTAGTACCAGAGGCAAGGCCTACTTTTTCTAGCCCTTTCATCATGGAGACCTCAGGCAGTAGATGGAAAATGGTGGTTGCCAATCACAAAACCATATGCCTTTATGCCAACCCACAGAGGATGACTGCCAAGACAGTCATTAATGCCATACTGAATGAGAGTCCAAGAGGTAGCTCCTCTGCTTTGCTCAGTAGTGTCAAGTGTCACTTAACTGTCATCCACAGGAAGGTGGTCTGAGAGAGAGAACTATCAGATCTCTCATGCGGTGGTCAGTCAAAAGGCCGAATACATAATACCGAATGTCAAAAATCTCGAAACCAAAATCTCGAAAAAAAAAATATCGAATTATTTATTAATTTATTTATGTGTTTTTGGGGTCAGGTAAGTAAAAAAAATGGTTAAAATAAAAAAAAACAAAAAAAAGGGGGGTTGTGGGGGGAACCCCCCCATTTCGAAAAAAAAACGTCATAAAAAAAATTCGATATTTTTTTTTTCGGCTTTTTGTTTTCGAGATTTTGGTTTTCGAGATTTTGGTATTCGGTATTATCACTATGAACCCTCTCATGCATTTGATTGGAGCCATCAGTGATTCCCATAGAAGGAGGTGGGGCCTTCCCCTGTCAAACTTATTCAAATCCTTGAACATATGTGAGTGGTCTAGGCCTTGCCATGTTTCACAACTTGGCAAGGTAAACTATTCAAAAGGCCTTACTCGACCTGTCCAGGTGACCATAATGTTTCCTATGAATAGCGAGGAGGATTCTATCGGTAGAGATAGACTGGGAGCCCTGCTTATGGCTATAGAGAGGGAGCCAGAGAAATATGTTTGTCTCCCTGCCCTGTGCCAAAGCAGCCCTTATTATGGCTTCCTTGAGGATGACATGGTGTCCTCTCACCTAAGCCCACATCAGCAAGGTGAGCTGGATATTTTGCTGAGGCAACCTCCCCGCTTGTTGTCACTGCAACCCTTTATAGCAGATTGGTGTAAACCAGACTCTATTCGGGGAGTAGGTAAAACCACCAAGATTGGTGTTCTGATGGTTCAGACCAAATAAAAAGTTCTGACTGTTGGTGAGAGATCCACCCTGTGTTGGACCAAGGAGTGTTTGAGCAGTGTAGCTGTCCAGAGTCCAGTTCTCAGGATCTGGAGGGACATACAGGTAAAGCCAGTTTGGGATTCTGTATGGACACTAGTGCTCTGTATTCCATCCACAAGACCGAGACCAGAGACACTCTTCATTAAGAGGTAACAACTTAGTTGATCATCTCTGTACTGAAAAGTACCGTTGATTTAATGATCTCTCTGCAGAGTATTGCAACATATCCATTCAAGTCTGTGCTGAGGAGGAGACAACAGTTTCAGCCTTTTCAGATCCTTACTTCACTGTATGGACTTCTGGATTGGTGGCTGCAACTGACACTTGTGAAATTAGTTTAGCCCCTGTTCTGAATGGGAAAATGGATTCCAGCAATAAAGGTCTGGATGACATTGCAGATTCAACCCCCATTTGGAAGGAACTAGGAATAACTCAAGAGACTGGGTGTTAGGACCTTCATCAGGCCAACATGCTCAGGGAGACAAACATGTGTCAAACTGAACAGGAGCGATTGGCCTTCCTCAAGCAAGTCATTGGTGTATGGGGAGACAAGATGCATCCCGTTGTCAGTGGAGTACTACCTAAGCCGAAGTGAGGACTTTCCAGGCCTTCACTGGGAAACACAGGAGAAAAGTGGCAGGCTATAGCAATATAGCTGCCACTGTGACTGTCCTCACTGGTCATAGGGGACCTAAATAATTCTTATGGACCCTTCAGTGTGAGAAGGCCTTCACTGGCCTGAAAGAGTCCTTAGGTCAGGCCCCTGGTTTAAGGGACCCTGATTGGGAGATACCTCTCTTAGTGAAGACAGTTGCCTTTGACACTGGGATAGCTGGGAAACTTTCCCAGCTTGATGACAAAGGAGAGGAACAACCTAAAAGTTACATCAGCTACCAGTTTAGTTGTGCCGATCTCACACCTGTGATCTGTGATCTGTGGAGGTGTGGTCCCAGGTGGAGAAAATATGTTTTTCCATTATATGGTGCCTTAGGAAGTTGAGGTCCTACCTCCATGGAACTCACTTCACTGTGTATGCTAACCCTAAGCCTTTGAAGTGGTTGCTGTATATTAAGGGAGAGAATCCAAAGTGACTCAGGTGGTTCAGCAGTCTGCAGGACTTGAACTTCACAATTGGGCATTGGCCAGATAACAAATGTAGCAACTCTGATGGGAGGTCCAACTGGGATAACTGACTGGAACAGAGTACTCATCCAGGTGTGGATTAGTTCCCCCTGCCTGTAGTCTGGGGGGGGCAAGTGTTAGGAAAGATTTTGCTTTACTGCACCTTTACTTCCATATTTATGGACCCCAAACGTAACAGAAACTGACATGTATGTCAGGCTGTCAGCACTGGGAAACATTGTTGTGACTTTGTTACTACTTTAGTAACTTGTTATCACTTGTGGTAAATTTTTATCATTGTACAGTGCATCTTACAATGCAGTGCAATGGGGTACACTTTTTGTTTTGCCCTAGAGTAACAATGAAATGATTTTTGGTTACTCTAGGTGTCCTAAATGCACAAGATGGTGGCAGCAGTGACTTTGTCCAATTTTCTGGTGCTTTTCATTTTAGACTTACTGTGTTTGGCTAATACCTGTGGCTAGTGTCCAAACATGGCCATGCCACATGGTTTTTCACTTGTCATTTGACCATCTTGCTCTTTAGCCGCATTTCTGGACTGTGAGGCTGGGACAATTCTTATATGGACTTCCAGTGCCCGGGAAAGCATAGGCTTTTGGAAGGCTACTGGAGGGCTATGTGTGCTTGCTGGCAGGATTTGGGCTGGGACTGTCTGGTCCCAATCCACAAACGGGTTTCAGAGTGTCTGAGTGGTATGCATGAATGTTCTGCACTCCATAGCACTTGGTGATTATTTTTAAGAGTGCACCCCGAGTTACTAGAATGAACAGTTGGTTTACTTGATTTGTCTCTGAATTAAGTGCTAAAGTGAATGCTGAAAATAGTAAATATATTACCCATCTTGTTACTTAACCCATTAAAAGGCAGGAATTCAATGATTCTTGAGGTAAATAAGAATGAAAATGTATGGCCTTAGCACTGATTGGCTTGAGCTCCTCAATTTACTTCCCTTCCTCCTTTTGACATGTTTGGCTTTGTGTCTGCATATACATTGATATGTGTGCTCAAACACGTACCATATGAGTCACTGAATGTAGAGATGTGGAGATACATGATTGTCCTTAATACAAAGAGTTCTGAAGTAAACAAACCACTGAATCTGAATAATGTGTATTCTTGTGTAGCCTTGGATTCAGTGTCCAACTGTTCACCTTTGCCCTAAAAACAGTCCAAATGAGGGAAGATACTAATAACACATGGTTAGAAATACTTAATTCATTAAAACCTACTTGCTGAATTGCATAATCTATGCTGCTGACTCCATCCCAAGGCCCACAGGTGTCTAAGCATACAGGAAAGCCTGGATGCTTTGGCTGTGTATCCAGACCAATGAGCTACCTGCAGGCAGAACATGGTGAACACTGCAGAGAGTACCTATCCTTAGGGCTATGCCCCTATATACATGATATGGTACCTGAATCTGATGATTGTGAAGATTGCACATTTTGAGCATCACCCAGGTTATGTGGAAGGTCAGTGAAGGGACAGGACGTACACCTGGCTGGAAAATAGCTGCATTGAATTTTAACATGTCACTGGGCCATTGCATCACTGAATTGAGTGGAATTAGGAGTAACACAATTACCAAATAGCTAAGCAACAACCATAGAAATATCTAGAGGATACATTTAGAGGACGTAAATCAACAAGTTACCTGGAAAGGGCAGATATAAGTCCCATGCATTAAACCAGTGAGTGTGGGAGAAGTGAGTACAGGATAGTGAACCGTGTAGATAAGTTAGTTGTGATGTGAGAGGGGCACTGTATCTTTTTATAGTTGTTAACTTTCTGGAGCATTCTAAACTCTAATCAGCAAGTGTACCAGACAGTGTACCATTGCTGTGAATACAAAACAGAGTTTTGTTTTCCTCTGTGTGAAGGACATGTAAAAAGAAGTAGCTGGGCATGTTATCAATGTGTCTGCATACTGAGATAAGCAGCAGATGACCAATATATCACTGATACACCTTAGTCTGTGTCTTTCAACCAAGAAGCATATCACAGAGAGTGGTTCTTGTGTCTAGAGAACCCAGGGGGACAACTATGCCCAGAAGAAGTGCCCTGACACTTTATGATTTAACCAATGCTCACACTGTTGATATAGAAACATCTGAGGGAGGGGCTCCTT
The DNA here is from genome assembly GCF_040938575.1 of Ambystoma mexicanum. Taxonomy (NCBI): domain Eukaryota; kingdom Metazoa; phylum Chordata; class Amphibia; order Caudata; family Ambystomatidae; genus Ambystoma; species Ambystoma mexicanum. The sequence goes on along the minus strand of NC_090941.1, from coordinate 428,861,541 downwards.
CTTCTATTGTAAATATACCTCTAGCTCTCATAAACTTTTGTCCCTACCACCTACTTGTTGTAAATAACATATGTTTGAATATTTACCTCCAAAGCCATGCATATTGCTAATCCACCATGCATTTTCTCTTTTGGACCATTATTTATATTTTGGTGAGTAGTAAAACAACTATTTGTCTCTGGGTCGGTATACCCATTTAAGGTTCATTTACATCAGAGGGGGCTTAGAGATGGGAATTCATTTTCTTGATAATTTGCTATGTAAAATAGTGCCCTTGCAGTGATTAAATCATCACCAATAATTACATTGGAACAGTCCCACCTTTAGAGAACACCTTTGATCATCAAAAGAAAGAAATTATAATTTTGAGTGGTGCTCTAGATATTGAGAAGACTCACAGAGAGACCTTCCAGAATAAGATCCAGTAATATCCATCTCCACTTGTCATCTAAATTGCTTTTGACTAGCTTAGCATCCAGGTGAGGATGATTCGGAATGGCCCTTCTCACCTAATTTGATCTGCCTTTAAAAAATGAAAATCTCTCACCCAATGCGCCTTGAGTTTAATGGTTATTGTGCTATCTGATGGGTCTCTTAAAACAGAATCACTGAATCCTTCAATTTTGTAAGATCGTGCAGTACTGGCTTCCTTTTTTAATCATGTTTCCCGAAACATGAACATTCCAAGAGTAGAGATCTAACATGCTGACAAAGTAAACACTGTACCAATGTGATGGGGAAATCAATGTCACCCAATATTTGAACTTATGGGCCTCATTACAAGGTTGGCGGTAACCCGCTGGTGCTACCGGCGGGTTGCCGCTGACCTCGTAACACTGTTCCGCTGCCTGTGATCCCGGTGCGACTGGGACATTACAAGTCCAGGTGGCCCGAGATGTCAGGCGGCGAAAAGTGTAAGTCTCCATTCCCGTGGAGTCCCTTAGGACTCTACGGGAATGGGGAAACAGAAGTACCAGCACTGTTGGTGCTTCCATGAAAACCATGTCTGCAGGGGCCTGTGTGGTCTGGAAAGGCTACCTGTACCTTGCTACCAGCACCCTTATTTCCAGACCTCCAGGCTTGTAATGAGGCCCATACCTGTAAATTAGTTATTAAAGATCAGTATGAGATTTCAAAATGCTGAAAGCATGTAACTCTTCAGAATTAAGACACACCCTATATCAAGCAGCAGATTCTACCATTCAGTTAAGAGTTAAGAAGAAGGTGGTGTGGAAACGGGACAGAAGCGAGGCACCGTCCAGCAGAGTTGATGGTAACTCCACCACCAAATAAGTTGACATCAGCATGTTTGACAGAATTGTACAGATATCTCCTTCTTCCAACTTCAAAATTGGGGCCATATGCATTGAATTCTGAAAAATGGAAGAATCAGCACTTCTGTCTTCGCCCAACTCTACTTACCAACCACAATGCTACAAAGCAGATTCATTGAAAAATCTTGGAAATGGCCAGTCAGCCTCCACTTTGTGGTACCTTTTGTTGTGGTGTGAAAACTCTTTATGACAGTGGCAGACAACCATCTACCACCTCACCAGTTACAGAGGAGGCACGGGGACTCCCTAACCTTACTATTACACAATGAGCTGTGGGTATCCAATAGGCTTCCTCAGGTTTAGGAATTAACGAGACTGGAAGTGTTATATTGTAACCCTAACTGGGTACTCCTTCACTTTTTTGCATTTCCATACGTCTCATTTTATATGTTTTTTTCTTCCTTCCACTGTTCTTTAAATTGATTCCTTGATTATTCTTATATTTTGCAAAAAAAAACTCCAGTGTCACCAACAGCCGGTCTGTGAACTCCTGTACCTTCAGGGATGTGCCTAGAAGGCTCTGATTTGTCCTGGGGTCTGGATCCGGGTTGTTTGCATCCTCTGTGCAATTCTGCTCTGTTTCGGTTGCTCAGCAGCTTCTGGCTCCCCTCAGCTCAATTCGTACTGCACAGTCTGCGCCTCTCCTGCTGCCAGGCTTTTGCTTAGCCAAATGTGTGTGGAGTCCTTTCAGGTAGGACTCCTTAGAGATGCCTGGGTCCTCCCTACCACGTCCCAGAATGCAGCCTTTTTGTCTTCCTGTGCCAAACCGCATCCCTGCCCTCAGCTGCTCCTGGGATGGCTTGACAGTTGTCTCTGACCTGCTTTGGTTTTTCAGTATTGTATCTCTCAGCATGAGCAGCCTGGGAAACAGGCTTCAGAAGGCACATCCTAAACAAAAGGACAAGCCTCACACATGGGTGTTGTATACCAAATGGTATTTGATGCTGTGGGTCTGAGAAGGGGGAGGGTTAGTGTAGGTCGAGGTAGTTCAGCATAGTTGTGGAAGGAATCCACCATCATGCTTTTTGCTACACCTCACCTTATGATAAGGCATTTGTAACGCGCCTATACACAAGTGTTTCAAGGCGCGACCTTCCTGTCTCCTACACTTTGGGTATGATGCAAAAGGGGATACTGCACTTCTAACAACAATAGGGATTGAACCTTTTAAATCAGGAATGAAGAGGGGTTCTCCCCTTTGATTCATTATGGTCTGTATGGAGAATCTATGTGGACGTCTGTTGGGGGAGTTCATCTCTCAAAGTACTCAGCCATTCAGGGGAAGCAGAGTTCCAAGGCAGATGCAAGCTCTGCTCCCTACCAATGCCCTGGGCACATTTGGGTGAACTGCTGCTGGAGAAAGGCCTCCCTTTATGTCAGCTTCACTAATACACAGGACCTCACAGGAAAGGAAGCCCCCTGTTGGTGTGAGCCAGCATCCCCAAAAATGAGAACAAGAACAAGGTCTCATCCTATCCTTGATCCCCTAGATTAGGACTCACAACAATGGAAGAAGTCAATCAGCTTGTCTCTTGCACCAAACTGATTTGAACCATCATCCACTGTGCTTGAACACTTCAAACCAACTGAACCCGCGTTGCAGACTTTGTCATTTCTTCAGTCATCTTAAACCGCTTTTGCAGCTACTCGAACCAGTTCGCTGACTCAGAGCACAAGGTGAGTGCATTGATTGCCCCGTCTTGAACAAAATGCAGACATCTACAAACCACCATGTTTCAAACAGCATTCAAACAACGTTCAAACCACCACAAACATTGGCGCCAACCCAAGTTTGAACATTAAACCAACCATGGTCCCCCCCAACCCGCTTCTTTGAACCCTGTATCAAACCACAATGCGCCCCAGTTCAAACTCAACTCGATGCTTGCTCCCCGTCCGGAACACTGTGTCTTGCCAAATCACAACCAGGTTCTACCTGCTCACACAACAAGAAGAAATTTGGTTTGACGTGTTGAACTGTCAATAATTAATAAAGGTACTGCATGATACATTTGTTGAGGCCCTAGATAATTGTTAAGCCACTGTTGCACCTTTTTACCAAGTACATATCATTTTCAATTAAACTGGCGTGATTTATTGCCTTTTCCCACCCTGCTTGCATCCATATATTCAGTATTTCTCTGTCTTCCTTTACAGGGGTGGGGTTTTAAAGTATTTTCTAGTACAGTTTGTATTCCCTATTGGTGTGTTCAATCAAAGTATGCCATTGTGAATCCTTTCTGTTATTTTATGTATGTGCTCATGTTCTTTGTAATGAGGAGACACAGATTTAATATGGTCATCACTTCCCAAATCACAAACATTGATGTTTTGTTCAAATGTGAAGTCTTAAACTGTTGTACTTCCAGAATACTGTTTACTGGTATGTTTGCAATGTCTCACATACACATTTGAAAAAGATGAGATAAATATGAAATACACTCCATGTTCTAGCCAATGTAAGAAGTTACAGACTGCTTGATTTCTTTACTGCAACCTTTTCTGTATTATGTTCATCTCTGACCATGGGTATGGGTCGCTGCCAATTATTCCAATGCCAGCATAGCTTTTATGAATAAGAAATCATACAAAACTAGCAGTATGATCTAACTAACACTGGCAGTTACCCCACTTTTGTGTTATACTTCCTGATCCAGCCCTAGGGTACACCCCCTTACCATAGAATCCTTCCGAACCTTATAAAAAGTGGGGAGAAATCACGCTCCACCCTTAAAACTTACTGCAGAAAACTGATCCTGGAAGCTCTCATAGACAGTGCAATGCTCCTCAAAAGGAAAAGGAAAACATTTATTTTAGTTTTGAACAGAATTAAGCCACCAACAAAATTAATTAGTAAACTACAAAAAGTACTTTGCAACAGACGGCATATCAGTATATATACATTTGCAAACTTCTGTGCAGTTGAGTGGATTCACACCTCCAGCACTGAGCCATATTTCAATGAAGAGGCATACAAACAAGAGCAAACAAACCCAATTACTATACATAACAGTGGGCGAGGGTATGGAAAAGGAGACAATACCAATGGAAGAAGAAACGCTGCTTGCAAGAATATCCCCAACAAACATACAATCAAATATCCATTCCAACAAACCGAGAAGTCGTGTGCACAAATGGCCGTGGACATCAATGTGTAACGTGCGCAAACAATCTTTCACATCTTTGCAACAGTTCCTCAACCAGTATGTGAAAACCAAAGACAAATAAAAAAAAATTAATTTTACAAACTATGGACTCCTGCCCAGTGCGCAGATACACAGGACTATGAGGACATTCATTAGCCTGCATCTCTGGACCTGCTTGAAAAAAGCACCTTACACCACATTAAAATGTTAGCAACACACCATTCTACTGTATGAAATCTTGTTTAGAGACTATACTATGCAAAAAGTCCTGCTTTAGCACTGGAGCATTTAAATTACATTCTCCTACAAGGTACAGCCAAATAACTGCTTGAAGAATTAGACCACATCCATGTTTCAGAACTGAAGAGCACTTACAAAATCCAGTCACTTTAGAAAAGAGTACCGACACCTTGCAGAATGTCAACCTCCTATTACACACGTACAAAAAAGAAATTGCAAAGTTTGAAAGCACATCTGCTGAAGTACCAAACCAAGTATGTGTGTGTTGCAGCAGAACTTTTATAGAAAGAGCATCAAAACTGTAGCTATAATATACAAAAAAGAAGACAATGAGAAATCCCAGTAGTTCCAATTAGCTCTCAATCTTATAGCAGAAAATAAATATGAAATAGCAAACCCCTCAATAGTTAGCACATACTGCACTGCAAAACTTCATACTAAGCAAATGCCTTCACAGGCTATCATTAATGACTTGGGAATATTCCCACTCCAACAACTTAACTTGTATGGGAGCATTATAATCCAAACTGTGGACCCATTTCAAGCGATAATACGCTTTCAACCAAAAAAACAGCAAAACTGCCTCCCTCTAAATTACTGAAGGCATTCGTGGCAAAGTAGTTTATTTACCATTAGATTTCAAAGAAAATGTAGACACTCTAGGAGTACAACTGCCAATAGATCAATCTGTGATTATCCTAGTGAATGGTATACCTACAAAGGACAAAACAAAAATGGCAGCAACAAGTAGACTTAAACAAAGTTAGAGAAGCCCTGCAATAGCTTAAAGACAACAATGAATACTACTTACAGAGAAATAAACATTGAAGAAAACCTGAGAGAAACCACCAAAATAATTCAGGATTCTTCATCAACTAGACATTTTGAACTTCTAGATCCTACTACAGCCTCCAATATTTTAGGCCAGTATACATTTCACCCACTACACTTCAAAGACACCATAGACGATGTAGAAGCAAGTGCCTTTCCTCTACCGTTCCCTACTGGAAAAGGTGGAAGATACAATGAAAGATGCACACAAATAACAGCATCAGAACACTGCTCTTACACATGTATTCTGAAGACCCCACCTTCAGGAAAAACATGGAATACATATTCCACCTCCTTTTTGAAAGTGAACTAGCAACTCTATGTTACTGAGGTGCACACAAATTGAAAACGGGTTCCAATTTTCTAAGCATGTCTCCTACTCAGTTACTTCAAAAGGTGCATGAGAAAGATGAAGTTTTACAGTCAAGTATTGCAAATCTCTTGGCAACATGCGTGGTACGAAAGAATACTGGTTGCGACATCACGCAGACTTACGTTGTATGCTACACAACCTTGGCCCACCCACATGGTTTGTCACTTTTAAGTTGTGCAGAGGATACATGGGAAGACGTGGACGATTTCCTACGCATAGCAAACAAAAACAAATCAGGGATAGACATGAAAACACCAGGAGAACTCTACTCTTTTGACCTTGTAAATGTGTTAATGTACTTCCATCATTTCTTTATTGCCATGCTGCAATTCACTTGTAATAAAACAATTCATCCACTTGGAGAAGTGGAACACTTCTTTTGGAGAAGGGAATATCAAGCCAGAGGAGCACCACACATCCACATGCTTTTGTGGATAAAAAATGCTCCTAAATTTGGTCAGGACAGTGATGCCACTGTTTTGCAGTTCATTCATAAATATGTCACTTGCGAAATCCCTTCAGAAAATACACATAGTGGCCTACAAGCAAACATTTTTTAGTTTCAAAGACACAAGTGTGCAAGTATTGTCGGCACAAATATAAAAAGAAAGGTAAATACTACACCAAATGCTGCTTTGGTTTCCCTAGACCTGTTTCGGAAAAAGGACAAATAAACAACTTCATGTCTTCACACAGTGTGAATGGCAAATCGCCTAAGAACGCATACTACATAAAAATAACCGAAACATCAAAGTACATCAATGATTACAATGCAATCATTTCCCTCATATGGAATACAAGCATAGATGTGCAGTACATTGGGACAATTCCACTGCAGTTGCACGGTATGTCACAGCCTACTTAACCAAATCAGAGAAAACAGAGCTGAAACACCTCTGGGATGACATATCATCTGACAAAACACTGTCACAAAAACTGTACAGCTTTGGCATAAAAATGCTCTCCATGGAGAATGTGGCTGCTACGAAACCACACAATGAATCAGCACCACCTTGTATGGCAAATCTGAAAACATAGTTTGGCTAAGTCTTGGTCCTGCAGCATCCAGAAAAAGAGTTCTCAGATCATACCAAGACATAGAAACAACATAAAAAAAACTATCCCAACAGCCAGGACATTTTGAAAAATAACTTATTGAACACATGCTACCCAAACAGGAGTTCTGCTTTGGAAACCATGTTCCTATATCACATAGCCCAAAACGTCTCATACAAAAATAATATTAAACCAGATGAGAAAAAAGGTAATTACATAGTCAAACGTTGTGAGGGCAGCCTGGTTAAACTTACCAAATGCAGCCGGATTACTCATATAAAACTATTATTAAAAACTCTTCAACATAGAGAACTGTACTACATGTCCTTACTACAACTTTTTAAATCATGGAGAAAAGAAGATGATTTTTTGGACACCCATAACTCCTATGACGATGCCTTCAATGCAACTGAAAGCACTACAACAGAAAAAAACTACACAGCACAAAAACATGTTGGACAATGAACGCCAACAAGAAGAAGAACTCCAAGTAGACATTCCTGGGAGCAGTCAACCTTCTCTTACAGGAAGCCAAGAACCACTTGGACAGCCACTCATAGTCAATGAAAAAACAAAGAGGTGATGGCTGGAAGGTTTAGAATTAATCTTAACCACTGGCAATGCTCTGGGCAACCCTCCAGACCACCGTTCTTCGCCTGCCAAGCCATTACAGAAGGGAAAGACCATATGCAAATCAGGCTTGGCCCCACCCCAAAAGGGGCAGTTCAGCCCGAACTGCTAGGCCACATCCCTTCTGCACGAGACCACAAGCATCCCCAAACATGTTTCGCCCTTGTTGAGGCTCATCAGTGAGGAGTAGCTTGGGTCTCTAGGCCCAGCAGGCACAGGACCCACGTCTGGGCATACCCGTCCCACTCGGGGTGACATAGCAAAAACAAAGAGGTGATGGCTGGAAGGTTTAGAATTAATCTTAACCACTGGCAATGCTCTGGGCAACCCTCCAGACCACCGTTCTTCGCCTGCCAAGCCATTACAGAAGGGAAAGACCATATGCAAATCAGGCTTGGCCCCACCCCAAAAGGGGCAGTTCAGCCCGAACTGCTAGGCCACATCCCTTCTGCACGAGACCACAAGCATCCCCAAACATGTTTCGCCCTTGTTGAGGCTCATCAGTGAGGAGTAGCTTGGGTCTCTAGGCCCAGCAGGCACGGGACCCACGTCTGGGCATACCCGTCCCACTCGGGGTGACATAGCAAAAACAAAGAGGTGATGGCTGGAAGGTTTAGAATTAATCTTAACCACTGGCAATGCTCTGGGCAACCCTCCAGACCACCGTTCTTCGCCTGCCAAGCCATTACAGAAGGGAAAGACCATATGCAAATCAGGCTTGGCCCCACCCCAAAAGGGGCAGTTCAGCCCGAACTGCTAGGCCACATCCCTTCTGCACGAGACCACAAGCATCCCCAAACATGTTTCGCCCTTGTTGAGGCTCATCAGTGAGGAGTAGCTTGGGTCTCTAGGCCCAGCAGGCACGGGACCCACGTCTGGGCATACCCGTCCCACTCGGGGTGACATAGCAAAAACAAAGAGGTGATGGCTGGAAGGTTTAGAATTAATCTTAACCACTGGCAATGCTCTGGGCAACCCTCCAGACCACCGTTCTTCGCCTGCCAAGCCATTACAGAAGGGAAAGACCATATGCAAATCAGGCTTGGCCCCACCCCAAAAGGGGCAGTTCAGCCCGAACTGCTAGGCCACATCCCTTCTGCACGAGACCACAAGCATCCCCAAACATGTTTCGCCCTTGTTGAGGCTCATCAGTGAGGAGTAGCTTGGGTCTCTAGGCCCAGCAGGCACGGGACCCACGTCTGGGCATACCCGTCCCACTCGGGGTGACATAGCAAAAACAAAGAGGTGATGGCTGGAAGGTTTAGAATTAATCTTAACCACTGGCAATGCTCTGGGCAACCCTCCAGACCACCGTTCTTCGCCTGCCAAGCCATTACAGAAGGGAAAGACCATATGCAAATCAGGCTTGGCCCCACCCCAAAAGGGGCAGTTCAGCCCGAACTGCTAGGCCACATCCCTTCTGCACGAGACCACAAGCATCCCCAAACATGTTTCGCCCTTGTTGAGGCTCATCAGTGAGGAGTAGCTTGGGTCTCTAGGCCCAGCAGGCACGGGACCCACGTCTGGGCATACCCGTCCCACTCGGGGTGACATAGCAAAAACAAAGAGGTGATGGCTGGAAGGTTTAGAATTAATCTTAACCACTGGCAATGCTCTGGGCAACCCTCCAGACCACCGTTCTTCGCCTGCCAAGCCATTACAGAAGGGAAAGACCATATGCAAATCAGGCTTGGCCCCACCCCAAAAGGGGCAGTTCAGCCCGAACTGCTAGGCCACATCCCTTCTGCACGAGACCACAAGCATCCCCAAACATGTTTCGCCCTTGTTGAGGCTCATCAGTGAGGAGTAGCTTGGGTCTCTAGGCCCAGCAGGCACGGGACCCACGTCTGGGCATACCCGTCCCACTCGGGGTGACATAGCAAAAACAAAGAGGTGATGGCTGGAAGGTTTAGAATTAATCTTAACCACTGGCAATGCTCTGGGCAACCCTCCAGACCACCGTTCTTCGCCTGCCAAGCCATTACAGAAGGGAAAGACCATATGCAAATCAGGCTTGGCCCCACCCCAAAAGGGGCAGTTCAGCCCGAACTGCTAGGCCACATCCCTTCTGCACGAGACCACAAGCATCCCCAAACATGTTTCGCCCTTGTTGAGGCTCATCAGTGAGGAGTAGCTTGGGTCTCTAGGCCCAGCAGGCACGGGACCCACGTCTGGGCATACCCGTCCCACTCGGGGTGACATAGCAAAAACAAAGAGGTGATGGCTGGAAGGTTTAGAATTAATCTTAACCACTGGCAATGCTCTGGGCAACCCTCCAGACCACCGTTCTTCGCCTGCCAAGCCATTACAGAAGGGAAAGACCATATGCAAATCAGGCTTGGCCCCACCCCAAAAGGGGCAGTTCAGCCCGAACTGCTAGGCCACATCCCTTCTGCACGAGACCACAAGCATCCCCAAACATGTTTCGCCCTTGTTGAGGCTCATCAGTGAGGAGTAGCTTGGGTCTCTAGGCCCAGCAGGCACGGGACCCACGTCTGGGCATACCCGTCCCACTCGGGGTGACATAGCAAAAACAAAGAGGTGATGGCTGGAAGGTTTAGAATTAATCTTAACCACTGGCAATGCTCTGGGCAACCCTCCAGACCACCGTTCTTCGCCTGCCAAGCCATTACAGAAGGGAAAGACCATATGCAAATCAGGCTTGGCCCCACCCCAAAAGGGGCAGTTCAGCCCGAACTGCTAGGCCACATCCCTTCTGCACGAGACCACAAGCATCCCCAAACATGTTTCGCCCTTGTTGAGGCTCATCAGTGAGGAGTAGCTTGGGTCTCTAGGCCCAGCAGGCACGGGACCCACGTCTGGGCATACCCGTCCCACTCGGGGTGACATAGCAAAAACAAAGAGGTGGGGCCAAGCCTGATTTGCATATGGTCTTTCCCTTCTGTAATGGCTTGGCAGGCGAAGAACGGTGGTCTGGAGGGTTGCCCAGAGCATTGCCAGTGGTTAAGATTAATTCTAAACCTTCCAGCCATCACCTCTTTGTTTTTGCTATGTCACCCCGAGTGGGACGGGTATGCCCAGACGTGGGTCCCGTGCCTGCTGGGCCTAGAGACCCAAGCTACTCCTCACTGATGAGCCCCAACAAGGGCGAAACATGTTTGGGGATGCTTGTGGTCTCGTGCAGAAGGGATGTGGCCTAGCGGTTCGGGCTGGACTGCCCCTTTTGGGGTGGGGCCAAGCCTGATTTGCATATGGTCTTTCCCTTCTGTAATGGCTTGGCAGGCGAAGAACGGTGGTCTGGAGGGTTGCCCAGAGCATTGCCAGTGGTTAAGATTAATTCTAAACCTTCCAGCCATCACCTCTTTGTTTTTGCTAACTCATAGTCAATGAGGCAGAATTAGCAATGACTGAAGTAGAAAACACCATAGCCCTGATTCATGGATTATTTGCGCCAAAAAGAACAGGATTTGTGTGCCATTCTGCCTGCAAATCCCTATTTGTTAAACAGGGATTTGCAGGAAGAATGGCGCACAAATACTGGGTTTTTTTGCGCAAATAATCCATGAATCAGGGCTACGGTGTTTTCTACTTCAGGGCCCCTGTGTCAGTATGAACAATCTGCAGAAAACTTTGCTCTACTAAATTCACAACTGAACAATGAGCAGCATAGCATATTCCTAGAAGTAACTAAAGAAATTGAACATGGTATGCAGCACGAAACTAAAACGTGTACCTGTTAAAACTATAAAATGTGCTCCTTTATGTAAGTGGTCAAGCTGATTTAGGCAAAACATTCTTGTTAAAAATGATCATCAAGTTCCTCCAACAATTGACCAACAACAAGCTTTCAGCTGTTGTAACGGCCCCCACAGGTTTAGCTGCCTACAACATAGGCGGTGTTACTTTACACCGATTGCTACTCCTTACAGTAGAGTGACAAAACAAATTAGACTACTACAAACTTTCAGCAGTAGCTGCAATGGAGCTACGCAGAGTTTTAAAACAAATGAAAATGCTCCTAATAGATGAGGTGAGCATGGTCTCCAACCTAATGTTGGCTTTAATTCACCGCAGACTGCAGTGGCCCTTAAAACAGACTACAAAGAACTTGTTGGAGGAAAACACATTATTGTTTTCAGACATCTTCTTCAATTAACACCAGTAAAAGGTAAACCTATATTTAAAACATCAGGACACAAACTGTGCCGTAAAACTCTTGGCAGCATAGGAAATGTAAATCTCTGGCAATATTTCCAATACAGAGAACTAACTGAAAACATGGGTCAGTCTGCCGACCTAACCTATGCCAACATTTTGAAAAGCATTCACATTGGTGTGCTTTCTAAGGAAGCACAGTCAATCTTTAATAGCAAATGCATCCATGAGCTGTACATCCTTAACACATGCCCTACTGATGTCATGGAACAATTAGCACACAACAATGTAAACTGTACATCATTAATGCCAATCCTAGCAAGCTGTGCACACTTCAATGAAACAATATTGAAAAAAGAAATGAAACCACTAGTGCAAATGTACTCTACAGACAAACTGGACGTGCGCAGTATGAGAGTACCGATGTGTCAACAAGTCACATCCTGACTAAATACCTTAGAGAACTCTATTTCTAACACAGCTGGTTTGGAAAAATCTTTAACATTGTGTTTAAACTGTAGAGTAATGCTAAAGTGTAACCTTGATATCAAACAAGGTTTAGTTAACAGAGCACTTGGTACAGTTGTTGGCTTCCATATATGCCCAGGTGACAACAGCTTTCAGTTTGTCGATATTCAGTTAGACACACTTTCAGAAATTAAAAGGATAGGACTCTCAACAGCCTGATGCCTTCTTTTGATATGATATGACATGATATGATGATATGATATGATACTTTATTTATATAGCGCCTATACACAATGGGGGTCATTACAAGTGCGGCGATAAGGGGTTAACGGCACCGGTAAGGATGCCAGTGCTGTTAACCCCTTACTGCAGCATTCTGAGGTCCCTAAGAGGGTCCCACTAAGGTCGGCTGGTAAAACCAGCCGACCTTAGCGGGAGCCGCTAAGGGATCAGGGAGCTAATAACGGGCCCGTAATTTACGGGCCCGTTATTTGCTCCTTCCCCATTCCCATTGAGCCCTATGGGGGCTCGAATGGGAATGGGGAATGGTTCTCAGAATGGGGACTTATGGGTCCTCCAAAGTTGAAATGACCCGGTAAATCCCCATTCTGAGAACCCAGAGCTGGACACGAGTTTGGAGGCTGCCATGGCGCTAATAGCGCTATGGCTACCTCCAAACTCGTAATGACCCCCAATGTGTTTCAAAGCGCTTCACAGCAAGGAAGGGAACAAGGGAAAATACAATGCCATTTTTACAGGCCATGAACAACAAGAATTTGAAATTATCTATCGTACTCGGCCTGGCGACATTTCATATATTACAAGAGCTAAAACACAGATAGGAAGGTAATGGGACACAGTCAGGCGACTACCATACTAGGCCTGACAACATTTCTGTTAGAGCCGGAGATTAACAAGAGGTGAGGGAGGGGGAGGAGAAAGGAGGGAGAGGAACAAAACAAGCAACTCTCATACTAGGCCTGACATTTCCGATAGTGATGGAGGGGGGACAAGTAAAAGGGGGTGGAGGAGACAAACATTTGTTGCTATCATGCTAGGTACAGGGACAGTTCTGATAAAGTAAGTGCATAGAAAAAATAAAGGAGGGCAGGAAGAGGAAGGGAGAAGGGAGAGAAGGAAAAAACAGAGAATAAAACAGTAAGAAAAAAGAACATTTATGTACACAGAGAACAGTTGTCTCTGTCTCTAGCATACAGAGTCACTATTCAAAAATCACAAGGTCTAACCCCAGAATCTTCCAGATTTCATACATGTCGAAACATATGTGTAGTTTCTGCAGCCATGTGGTGCAGGAACAAGTCCCTATCAAGCCCTTTGTGTATGTATCTATACCTAACTGTGAATCCATTCCATTTAAGCAGCTTGTACAAAATGCAAACCATGTCATATTATGTACTACTTGCAATTCCAACAATCTTTCCACCTTACAGATACAATCACATAGCCAATACGTAATAGTAATGTTTTTCTGATAAAATGCAGATGGCACCAAAAACAACTGCAAGCTTACTAGCTTCACACATGGACAAGTATCACTTGGCAAGAAAACCTTCACAACAGCAAGCATAATCTACCACACAGGCACCACAACCAGTGCAGGTCACTATACTGCATACATTAAAAAGAAATGTGGATTGCTTGAATGCAATGATACCTCCATTACTCTGCAGCAAAGATTACCAGCAAATCTTGCAAATGCCTACTTAATATTCTTGATACCAAAATGTACTCACAGATCTATTGCCCAATATCCACCATCATATATGAGAATCGGTAAACTGTTAGAATACGCCAATTGATATCTAACTACAACTATACGACTGCAATATTACTTTGCATTAATCCACCAGAAGAAATGAAAGTTCTTCTGAGGAAACCCTTCAACACTTATTAAGTATAAACAACCAGCTATAAACATTCCCTCAACAACTTTCAAACTGCCAACAGCTAGAATATGCCAACAGGTATCTAACTGACCCCACAAGCTTGCAATATTATTCTGCAATTCCACAGTACTTAGAAAACATCAAAAGCAAGTAAATGCGTAAACACAATGGGTATCTAACTGCAACCATAGTACCACCACTTCCAAAAGGAAAATCATACATACTCTTGGGTGCATTGCCTATGGCCTACAGCCTCCAGCCATGCACCCAAGAGTCTATGTCCTGGCCACAACCACTGCAGCATAATACAGCCATGCATGCAAACATCTGCCCACTTACCACAACCCACAAACATAACACAGCCACCTGAGGCCCTATCCACTTAAGTTGACATACTATTACAGTACTTCCAACCAATGGACAGACTCTTGGATGCATACCCTCTGCACCCAACACTCTACTAACTGCTGACAGCCAATACAGCACAATACAGTAAAGTACTGACAAATCTGTGCAATGGTCACAACCCAAACACATAAGGCATCCACCTGTGGCCTGTCCACTTCTGTACACATAATATTACAGTACATATAACTAGCAACCAGTATGCACACTTCAATAAGCCAGCCGCCAGAGGCCCTGTCCACTTTCCTACACATACCATTACAGTACTTCAACCAGTGGGCACACTCTTGACACTTGAGTGCATCAATGAAGCCTGCCTACAGTCACCACAATAGCTACTCGCCTGAGGACCTACCCACGAAGTGCTGCAGAGTACTTGCAACCATTCACATTCCACTCCCCTACCCTAAACTGCCTGCAGCCTTGTACACTTCCCCACACATACTATTACAGTACTTCAACCAGTAGGCAGACTCTCGTGTGCATGGACTCTAGTAGCTGGCCACAAACACCACAGCATAATACAACCTACACAAACATCCTCATATCATCTACATTCCACTCCCCTACCCTAATGAAGCCTGCCTGCAGCCACCACATAAGCTGCTTGCCTGAAGATCTGTCCGCAAACACAACACAATCTTCTTCCACCTAAACAAACACATCATATGAAACATATTTCACTCGGCCACCCTTTCCATCCCCTCTACCCAACACTGGATGCCCCAAAACATGCTTTCCAGCCCTGTTCGCCACTGCGCTATATGCAAATATCCGCAGATAAAATATGGCGAGTGTTTCAGAAAATTATGATGCTCATCACGCTTCTGTCCAGCCAATCAGTGGGCACGTTGTATGTCCGCGGACAGCACACCGCCCTCCAAGCCAATCAGGGTCTGGTCCACGGAGCAAACAGGGAAATGGGTCCGCAGAGCAGAGCCAAATATCACCAATTTTTTGGCACCTCTATTTTTCCTATTTAAAAAAAAACTACAGGACAGATTTTCACCAAATTTACAAAAGCACGCTTTTAGGACCAATCCACAGCTCCTGCCGCAAATTTGGTGAAAATCCATCCAGCGGTTTGGGCTGTAGGCGTGAGCAAAGTTTTTTCCATTCAGTCTATGGAGAAAAAAAATGTTTGGGACCCGCCTATAACTTCCCCCCCTCCCGTGGGCAAAACCTCACCAATCTTTGCCACAAAAAATCAGAGCGGGCCGTATACTTTTTTTGCAAAGTTTGGTGAGGATTTGTCCAAGGGGAGCGAAGTTATAAGACGCTCAATAAAGTGCTCTTCCTATGGGTTTAGCAACTTAACCATAACTACACAGCTGCAACGCTGCAGACCGTGTAATGTATATTCAGTGAAAAAACTTTGTTAAAGGGACAGTTTGGTTCAGTTGCGCTAATAAAAACCTATCAAATTCAGTGAAAAAAAAACGTTTTTAAAGGAAAATTATGGTTACAAGTAAAACTGAAAAAACCCAGAAATTCACCAGTTATGGTAGGCTAAGCAACCATAACTCACGTCACCACCGTGCACTGCTACAACTAACACCATGACAACAAAAATGACATCACAAATGAACCATAATGTCCCTTTAACAAAGATGTTTCACTGAATTTCACAGGTTTTTACCACAATACCCTTAATTTGTGTAGATGTACCATACCACATACTGAACCCGCTGGCCCAATGCTGATAACCACAGGGTCTGCGGACCTCGGGTAGCATCCACACTACCCAAAAGCTCAGGGGTTGTTTTACATTATGGTACTGTGCAGCAAAGAAACTGAACATATTTAAAGAGCAACACATAAATGAATTATAACGAACAATGAAGTAGGTCTACAAACACTATACTTATAAAATCAGCAGTGGAAGTGCATATGGTGTGCAACATATTGGAATGCAACAAGCAGGAGAACAACCTGTGTTTCCAACAGAATTACCTCAGTGATGCTTTACATACAAACTGAGAAGCAACGGTCAGCGGGACAAGTGCAAAGTAGTGGCAGTAGAACCGTACTAGAAAGTGGTAAGTACACTATATTTTTTCCCCATAACTGTGCAGTTTGTTCTGTATACATGACTAGTAAAAATTATTATTTTTTTTTTACACAGAAATGGCAAGCACCCTGGAGTGGTTTGAGGATAATATCCCTCTTGATGAAATCAGTGAAGACAGTAACTCCAATGGTACACAGTGCAGTTTGAAAAGTAATACACATTGCTTCACATGTAACTGAAACATGTTTTTTTGTTTAACAATACATATGGAAAATGAAGGGAATGGCCCAGATGCACCAGCTACTACACACGTGCGTGAACCCATACAAACTGAAACTGACAATACAGCCAGTTGAATGACAGTTTTGCAGATTTAAAGCTACTTTTTCAAAGATATATAATGGATATAAAGTACCACCGTACCACTTGCACCTGTACACCATACCCCTTACCCAGCCTACCATCCCCACAAATTCCCTGTAAGCAAAGACTTTATGACGAGACCTCAATCCCTTCCTCCACTGATGGCCAGCCAGTACAAAACACCAATACCCCTGTATATGTTTCCATTTCCACTACCCCTTCCTAAGTGTGTGTATTTATGTGTGTAAATAAAGTTCTATGTGTATGGTGGGGGGGGTGTGTGTGTGTGTGCGTGCGTGCGTGCGTGTGTGTGTGTGTGTGTGTGTGTGTGTGTGTTTTCTTTTTTAAAAGCCCTGTTAGGAGTCTGCGGACAGCGCGACTGTCTGGAATGTCTGTATTCAACATGAAAGTTTCCTACGGACACTGCACCTGTCCGGGCTGTGTCTGCAATCAAAATTGAGGTGTCCATGGGGCACTGAACATGTCTGAAAATGTGTGATGTACCTCTAATTAGTTTGGGGTGCTCACCCCTGTCCTGCGGACACCTGGGCACACACAGATCATATTCCCTGTGTTCTACAGACACCGTACCTGTGCCGCATGTACGCAAAGTTGTGGTGTACTTTCAATTAGTTCAGGGAGCCCTTCCTGTCTGGAGGACAACTGGAGGCATGTACATCTTGTCCCCTGTGTCCTACAAACACTGTGGTTGTCCGGCATGTCAGCAAAGTAGAGATGTACTTTAATTAGTTTGGAGAGCCCACCCATGTCCGGCGGAGGCCTGGGCACATGCGCATCACACCCTTTGGGTCTTATGAACACTGCACCTGTTCAGAACTGTCCGCCGCACGTGTGTTGCCCTTTTAATTTGTTCAGGGAGCCCAACCCTTTCTGTAGGAACACTAGGCGCAATCACACAATGGATCCCGCAAAATAGGTGTCCTACGGTCAGCCGTCCCATTCCCGAAACATTTGCAACCTCATCATGTGACCGCACCCACTGTAAGTATTGGCCCTTATTCACAAGCACTGTCCAGGCCCCGGAAAACCAAAAAAAGTGCTTTTTTGAGCAATCCATGGTGTTTTAGTGTGAAATTCCACCATTGCAAGGTCCCAGACCATGGCCGTGGTAATCCAGAGACTTCTTGCAACTTTTTGTGTCCACCTTGGGGTTAGAAGTGTCCGTGGAGTGGGTGACTGTTTGCAGAGAGCTCCACAGCACCCTT
Organism: Ambystoma mexicanum; assembly: GCF_040938575.1. Classification (NCBI taxonomy): domain Eukaryota; kingdom Metazoa; phylum Chordata; class Amphibia; order Caudata; family Ambystomatidae; genus Ambystoma; species Ambystoma mexicanum. The sequence continues at coordinate 428,843,435 of NC_090941.1, read as the reverse complement.
ATAAGAGGCCACGCCGCAGTCCTGCTCCACATTCTGTTTTTGGCTGATCAGAACAGAGCACTGATCCACATTGCTGGATTGCTGGATTACTGATTTGCTGTATTACCTAGATAATGGCATCCATTGCTGTTGCATCTGCCACCTCTGCCCAGCACCACCACCACCACCTTTTTAAGGGCCTGGGGAGGAAAACAGGCATGATGATGCACAGGGGGAACAAGAAGAGGAAGACAAAGAGGTAGTGGAAGTCCCCGCTACCAGCTGCCGATGTGTGTTTTAGGTGTGGAGGCTTTTTACCACCATTGGGGGTATCCAAGGCTCAAGCAGCCAAGGTTTGCTGCAATGAGTGAGTCACGGCAAACCTGGGCTGTACAGTTATGGCACCACCTCCAATCAGTGACACCTGAGGGTGAGCCACAAGGCAGCAGTTTGAAGGGTTGTCTCCTTTGAACAGGGTAGTAGGTTGACTCCCTCTGCAGCATCCTCAGCATCTGCTCTTGTCACCAGAAGGGACACTACTGTGCATCAGCAGATCCTTGACTCAGCCTCGCAGGCCATACGCACTGCAGTAGACCATTACCTTTCAAAGGTCACTGTTTTGTGTGTGTACTGCGACGCAGTACTCTGCAGGGGTGAGCAATTACGCAGTGCTTTTGAGGCTGCAGTCCGTGGGCAAGACAGAAAATGCCCCCTACCTCCATGAGGCCCACCCAACATCTTCCTCTCTCCACCTGCCTCTTCTTATCCCTGTGGTTGGCACACCTTCCTTACCCTCCCTTCTCTTCCCTTCCTTGTGTGTCTCATTAAAAAACGACCACAAATAATATAAAAAAGAAGACAAAAAAAAGAAAAACGGTTCTTTTCAGAGCCAACATTCACAGTTTAAAAAGTGCCATTGAAATGCTACAGGCCAATGTGCAGTCCGCGAAGTCCACGGTGGCAGCATGTAAACCATTGCATTCTTTTCCAGTAGAAAGTGGTGGCTTTTTTTCTTGTAAGTCTGGCTACAAAGCATTTTGGATATTGCACAAAAAAGGTGATTGCTAGCATCAGTAAGATGGATGCCTTCTCTGCAGAAAAGTTGGTGCTACCAAATGTAATGTTGTCATTGTGGAAGATTGACATACCAACATCCCGCAAAAATGCACAAACAGCCTTGTTGACATTGCGCCTCGCTTTCTCCATTTGCGGACCAAATAAAGAAGATTGCAGCCACATCTGTCTCTGGGCAATTTACTCGAGGCTTTGGAAACATGTCCATGACTTTTCCCAGTGCCTCCTTCATGGCAAACTGCAGAGAGATTCCAGTAACATGGCCTAAACTGTTCCCTCCACAATGAACAATAATAATTGCTGGATTACCCTGCGTCACCAAAGTGACACAAAGCAAATCCAGCCACTTCATGCCACACACTCCATACCAGTACACATTCACATGAGGGAATCCAAGATGTGTAGCCACTCCACTGTGGTCTGCATACACCTGCAAACGGTGTATCCAAGAGTCCCCAAAAATCCAGACATTCTGGCTCCTAAAAAACACAGCCATAGCCCTAGCCATCTGCACCTCAGCAAACAGAGCCTCTGACACACTCTCTCCTTGTACACCACACCCAGGAAAACTTATTGGCCAATCCTTTGGAATCCACAGTGTCATTTTCATGCCACCCATCCTTAAAAGTCCCGATGTGGCAAGTGTGATCCGCAATTTACCGCAGTATTTGCGGACAAATCGGCCAAATCAAGGTGGTGGAGAGAGAAATGTAACCCAGGTTAGAAGATTTCATCTATTGTGTTGGCTCTGAAAAGAGACTTTTCTTTGTAGGTGTTACTAAACAAACACATTTATTTTCTATATTTTGGGGGGTTTCTCTTCTTCTGCTCCTTACTGCCTTACATTAACCCCTGTAAAGCATTCCTTAGAGTGTAGAAAATAAAATATGCATTTCCAAGCATTGACAACAAAATGCTGTCTGGAGTGAAATAGTACACACTAAGGGAGTGAATGTTCTCAGTGGAGAAAACAGACATCTCAATGCATCACAAAACTATACCCATTTCTCTATTAACAAGGTGCCTTACAACATTTTGCTGGGGATTAAGGACATTGGGGTTGTTCCATTGTGCTCTAGGTGGTGTTTCAGAAACAAAAACACCATTGCAGTAAGGAAAAGCAGCATCAGTTCTTCCACCAACGACTTTAGTGCAGGAACCAAACTTGGAGCACTGATGTAGCCCAAATGCTCTCCTCCACAGTGCACCACTAACACATCAGGACTACCAAAATTACCCATGTCTCTGCAAAAAGCAACCAGTGCCTGCAAATTGGAGCCAGGCACACTGCACCACGAAGTCTGGAAACCTAAGATCACAGGAAACACCTCTTGCCTGAGGATACCCTTCAAGGTCATACACAAATGAATTTCCTACTATCCATACAATAAGTCTCTGCCTCTCTCCAACAGCAGCTAACATCACTACACAACCAACAAAGCAATGCAAAAAGAAAAATACTCTCTCTTCCTGTAAAGCACGACCTAAACACTTGATAGTCCCATTTCCATTTCAGGCATGCTCAGAAGCCCTGGATGTGGCACGCCCTACTCGCAAAACTACCACAGTGTCTGCAGACCCTGTAACACAGGGAAGTCCTTATTCTCTTTCCACTTCACTCTTTTCAGCACTCCTTCATTGGCTACTGTTAAGCAGTCACACAACCATCCACCAATCACAGGCAAAAACTGTACATCAAACTCAGTTATCACAGTTCAACACTTTATTATATACTGTTTAACACACAGAATACAGATCTCCTGTGATTGAAAAGCACCTCCATCAAAAACTACTGCAAAACTCTCCAAGATTTTTGCTTCTAGATTCATCCACATCTGCATCCATCAACACAAACTACAGGTAAGCATATATTTTGCAGAGTACTCTGTCATAGATGCATATGAACAGGTTGGATGCTTACATAACCTACAAAATAATTAGGATTCGGTTACAATTACTGAATTCAAATGACCTACACCCCTGAATTACTGAAAATAAATACTTCTAAATGTCCTACTGACTAAACATCCGTAGGACAATTTGTAGTATCTATTTGGTGGTGTAGGTCATTTATTTCTTTATTGGGTCATAACAGCTGTGTCCACCGCAACACCCGGTCACTATACTGTCCAGTATCGTGAGCGGGGGTTGCGGGCGACACCCTTGCAGCTGACCTGAAAACAAACAAAAAAGAAAAGGACCCAGCAGTGCCGGTTCCATATCACAGAAGTGAAAGGGAAATGACATTGCAGGGACCAGCAGGATGGAAGGAAAGGTAAGTAGGGGGTGTAGCCGGGGGGGTGGGGGCAAATGGGGTTTCTATGGATTTGGGGTTGTTTTACCTTGTATGACCAAATGGGAAATGTATGGACAATTTTGCATTACATACATTTCGCATTCAGTCATTTCACTGTAAAACAACCCCAAATCAATAATTATACTCTCATTTGTCCCATTTCCTGACATCAAGTGGCAGATACAATGCTGTGTGCTTTAAAAATGTTCTTTTAATGCCCACTTGCAGAACAGCTGCAAACCACATATTTCAATTGTATGACCACTCTCTCTGTTCTTTTTGTAAAACAAAAAAAGAAAATCACATTGGGAACATTTGCACCGCAAATTCAAGTGGCAGATCCTATGTTAAATGGCCAGAATGCACACAGAAAAGGAAAACTGCATGTATTTTAGCAAAGCATGGCAAATACCTACATTGCAAAAGTACCAAAATGCACCATTGCAATGAAAGAAAAGAAATGCATGTGTACATTACCAACAGTGCTATCTGTAAATTTGAATAAATAAATGCAAGAACAGGAAACTATTTCTGCACTCATGTAGCAAGCATCTATGTGTGAGAAAGTTAACACAATTCCACACACGGTAACATTCTCCTTTCCAATCTGTACATCTTCCTGCACTTTTTCTCACCCTAGAAGGACTTGCACTAATCCATTTGCAAAGCAAGTAGTGCAATAGCATCTCACACACTTCCAAAAGTGCATCCCCTTAGGGCACAGTTATCACTGCAGCTCTGACCCCAATACCGACATGCCCCACTTCTATGCAGTGCTGGTACAATTGGACACACACACACACTAGCTGTTCCTGCCCAAAATCCTCCTACAATCTAAAATAATGTGTTCTCCTAGTGCTATTACTGTACCATTAACAAACATACCCACTAACTTTCTTTTTTTGCAATTGTAGTGAAGAACCGCCTCCTAAAAGCCAGTGATGTCGCTGCTGCAAGATAAAACCCAGACAAAACCTACTCTTCACATAAAACAAATTAAGTAATATAAGTAGCCTGTAACTCAGACAGTGCAGTGTTTTTCTATTGTAGCCTAGACAATTCTATCCAACCCCACAGCACTTGCCTCACTCTAACTCATTGCAGCTTAGCAGGTCCACACTTTGTATTGTCATCAGAACACCAGTATGGTAATACCCACTAGTTTTGTGAAAACAGCGTAATGTGCTTACTTCTTCAAGAACAGTACACTCTCATACACAGTGAGGCAAACCTTTCACACAGGAACGCACACAAATACCAGTACAACCTTCACAACCAAATGTAACAGCCCTTTACATAATCACACACCTCTCTATGTATGCCTACCCTCATATTCAGACACTCATGCACCACAGTGCACACACATACATTGCACAACTTCCAAACCCACACTTTCCTTTTTTATCCAGCAGACACAAGAGAATGCCTACCAAAAAGCAACTCTCTAGTAGACAACACAGAAATAGAGCAGATAAAACGCTCATAAACCATGCAAAATAGCCATCCACATCTAGCTGACTTTGCACAAAAAGTTCAAACAAAACAGCTAATGCAGTCACTGAACAAAACAGAACGAGGTGGCAAGAAAAAAAGTGTGCCTTCTCTTCCAAAATGTAAAACTAAAAGTAAATGTATTAAGAAGAATGCAACTACCAGTAGTGCTAACACTGCAACTACCAATATTAACATAACCGCAGTTAAGCAATCCAAAAAATGTTTTTTACAAAAACCGTTAAACCATAGAATCCTTCAGAACCTTATAAAAACAGGAGAAATCAAGTTCAACCCTTAAAACTTCCTGCAGAAAACTGATCCTGGAAGCTTCCATAGACAGCGCAATGCTCCTCAAAAGGAAATTGTTTATATAAATTTTAAACAGAATAAAACCACTAACAAAATTAATTAGTAAACTACAAAAATGTGTTCATAACATATGCAATATCAACATAGATACCTTTGCAAACTCCAGTACAGGTGAGTGGATTCACACAACTGGCACAGAGCCATATTTCAATGAAGAAGCATACAAAGAAGAGCAAACAAACCCAATTGCCATACATAACAGTGGCAGAGGGTAGGAAACAGTAGACAACACCATTATGCCAGAAGAAACACTGTTTGAAAGAATATCCCCAACAAACTTTCAATCAACTCTCCATTCCACCGAACCAATCCGTCCCGTCTACAAATGGCTGTGCACCTCAATGTGTAACGTACAAAAACAATCCTTCAAATCTTTTCAGCAATTCCTCAATCAGTATGTGAAACCCAAAGACAAATTAAAAATTAAAATCCTACAAAATATGGACTCCTGTTCAGGGCACAAATACACATGACTGAGAGGACATTCATTAGCCTGCATTTCCAGGCCTGCTTGCGGAAGCACTTTCCACCACATCAAAATGTTAGCAACACACAATTGTACCATACAAAATCTCGTTCAGAGACTATACTATGAAAAAAGTCCTGCTTTAGCACTGGAACATTTAAATCACATACTCCTACATGGCACAGCCAAATAACTCCTGGCAGAAATAGACCACACCCAAAGCAAATACTTTGGAAGTGAAGAACACTTACAAAATCCAGTAACTTTAGAACAGAGGAGTGCCAACCTTGCAGATTCCAACCTTCTATTACACACATACAAAAAGAAATAGCAATGTTTAAAAGCACATCTGCTGAAGTACCAAACCAAGTATGTGTGTGTTGTTGCAGAACTTTATATGCAAAGAGCACCAAAACTGTAGATAAAATGTACAAAATAGAAGACAATGAGGAATCCCAACGGTTCCAATTAGCTCTCTATATAATAGCAGAACACAAATATGAAATTACTAACACCTCAATACGTTGCACATACTACACTGGAACACTTAATACTAACCAAATGCCTCTACAAGCTATCACTAATAACTTGGAAACATTCTCACTTCTAAAACACTCCAGCAGCTTAATTTGTATGAGACCATTGTAATAGAAACAGTACACCAATTTCAAGTGATACTACGCTTTCAACCGAAAACAACCAAATTGCCTCCTTCTAAATTAATGAAAGGCATTTCTGGCAAATGTGTTTATTTGCCATTAGATCTCAAAGAAAATGTAGACACTCGGGAAGTACAATGGCCAATAGATCAATCTTTGATTATCCTAGTGAATGGTGTACATACAAAAGACAATAGAAATTGACAGCAACTAACTAGAGAAGCCCTGCAATATCTTAAAGAGAGCAATAAATACTACACAAAAAGTAAAGATTGAAGAAAACCTGAGAGAAACCACCAAAATAATTCAGGATTCCTCATCAACTGGCCAATTTGAACTTCTAGATCCTACTTCAGCATCCAATATTTTAGACCAGTATAGAATTCACCCACTGCACTCCAAAGACAGCATAGATGATTCTCTAGAAACATATTAAATGCGGCAAGCCAAAGGATCTCCAATCAGCATATGGTAAAAAAGTGTAGAAGTATGAGCCTTTCCTCTACTCTTTCCTACTGAAAAAGGTGGAAGGAATGATGAAAGATGCACACAAATAACAGCATCAGAATACCGCTCTTTACAAATATATTGTAAAGTGAACTAGCAACTCTATGTTACATTGTTGCACACACATTGAAAACAGTTTCCAGTTTTTTTCAAAACATGTCTGCTATGCAGCTACTTCAAAAGGTGCAAGAGATTGATGAAGCATTACAGTCAATTATTACAAATCTCTTGGCAAATATGCGTGGTACAAAAGAATACTGGTTCTGACTTCACACAGATGTACGGTGTCTGCTACGCAACCTTGTCCCACCCACATGGTTTATCAATGTAAGTTGTGCAGAGTATGCATGGTTTGACTTGCATGATTTCCTATGCATAGCAAACAAAAATAAAGCATGTATAGTCATGAAAACACCAGGTGAACTCTGCTGTCTTGACCCTGTAAATGTGTCAAGGTACTTCGATCACCGCTTTATTGCCATGCTGCACTTCATCTGTAATAAAACAATTCCTCCCTTCGGAGAAGTGCAACACTTCTTTTGGAGAAGATATAGGAGATATAGGAATTGCTAGGGGGGAGCTGGGGGAGCTATAGCCCTAGGTCTTTTGGTTGTAGCCTGGATAGAAGCTCAGGAGCTACAACCAAAAGACTAACTAGACCCGAGTCCCGACATTAGTGTAGCCCCGGTTCCTTTCCAGATCTAGCAACAGCCCTGAGAGGAGCACTACACATCCACATGATTTTGTGGATTAAAGATGCTTCTAAATTTGGTCAGGACAGTGATGCCACTGATTTGCAGTTCATTCACAAATATGTCGCCTGCAAAATCCCTTCAGAAAGCGCACATAGTGAGCTGCATGCACACATTTTACAGTTTCAAAGACATACATTTGGCAAGTATTGTTGACGCAGATATAAAAACAAAGGCACATACTATTGCAAATACTGCTTTGGTTTCCCTAGACCAGTTTCAGCAAAAGGACAAGTAAACAGCTTCATGTCTTCTGTGAAAGGCAAATCACCTAAGAACACATATTGCATTAAAAGAAGCGAAGCATGAAAGAACATCAATGATTACAATGCAATCATTGCCCTCTGGTGGAATGCAAACATAGATGTGCAGTGCATTGCAGACAATTCCACTGCAGTTGCACAATATGTCACAGCCTACTTAACCAAAGCTGAGAAAACAGAGCTGAAAAACCTGTGGGTTGACATATCATCAGACAAAACACTGTCACAAAAATGATACAGCTTTGGCATAAACATATTCTACTGTAGAGAATGTGGTTGCTACGAAGCTGCAGACCTTATAACCAGAATATCCTTCTATGGGAAATCTAGAAACATAGTCTGGCTAAGCCTTGGTCCTGCTGCATCCATAAAAGGAGTTCTCAAACTGTACCAAGATACAGAAACAATAGCCAAAAACAAACCCAACGGCCAGGACATCTGAAAAACAATGTATTTGACACATACTGCCTAAACAGAAGCACTGCTTTCGAAACCATGTGTCTATACCACGTAGCCCAAAACTTTTCATAAAACAATAATATTAAACCAGATGAAAAAACAGTTAAATACATAGTCAAAAGTTGTGAGGATAGCCTGGTTAAACTTACCAAGCGAGTCCTCATTAATCATATGAAGCTATCATTTGAAACTCTTCAACACAGAGAACATTACTATATGCCCCTACTGCAATTTTTCTAAACCATGGAGAAAAGAAGACGTTTTATTGGGCACCCATGCCTCCTATGAAGATGCTTTCAATGTGAGTGAAAGCACTATAACAGATATACATTTCAAACAGTACAAAAAAAGTAGGACAATGAACGCCAACAAGAGGAAGAACTTCAAGCACAACTAAATGTAGACACTCCAGAGAACAGTCAACCTTCTGTTACAGGAAGCGAAGAACCACGGGGAGAGCCACTAAATGAGGCAGAATTAGCCATGACTGAAGTAGAAAACACCTGGTGTCAGTATGGAGAATCTGAAGAAAACTTTGTTCTTCTGAAATCACAACTGAATGATGAACAGCGTAGCATTTTCCTGGAAGCAACTAAAGAAATTGAACATGTTGTGCAGCATGAAACTAAAACGTGTATCTGTCAAAACTATAAACCTGTACTCCTGTAGGTAAGTGGTGAAGCTGGATCAGGCAACACATTCTTAATTAAAATCATAAGCAAGTTCTAGCACCCGCAGGTTTAGCTGCCTACGACATAGGTGGTGTTACTTTACACAGACTGCTACTCCTTCCAGTAGAACACCAACAAAAAAATAGGCTACTAAAAACTTTCAGCAGAAGCTGCTATGGAGCTACGCAGCATTTTGAAACAATTGAATATGCTCCTAATAGATGAGGTGAGCATGGTCTCCATCCTAATGTTGGCTTTGATTCACCTCAGATAGAGGTCCTTAAAACAGACTACAAAGAACTCTTTGGAGGAAAACATGTTATTGTTTTCGGAGATCTTCTTCAATTAACATCATTGAAAGGTGAACTTATTTTTAAAACCTTAGAACACAAACTGTGCCCTAACACACTTGGCAGCATAGGAAATGTAACCCTCTGGCAACATTTCCAATACAGAGATCTAACTGGAATCATGTGTCAGTCTGCAGACCTCACCTATGCTAATATTTTGAAAATAATTTGGATTGATGCGCTTTCTAAGGAAGCACAGTCTATCTTAAATAGTAGCCTCATCCATGTGTTGTACAGCCATGACAGATCTGCTACTAATGTCTTGGAACAATTAGAACACAAACATGTAAAATGTATGTCATTAATGCCAACCCTAGCAAGCTGTGCACAATTCAATGAAACAATGTTGAAAAAAGAAATGCAACCAATAGCGCAAATTTACTTCACAGACAAACTGGACATGCACGCTATGACAGTGCCTATGTGTCAACAAGCCACAGCATGACTAAATAGCTTACAAAACTCTATCTCTAAAATAGATGGTTTGGAGAAAATGTTAACATTGTGTTTGAACTGTAGAGTAATGCTAAAGCATAACCTTGACATGGAGCAAGGCTTGAGGCCCTGTCCACTTCTGTACATATATTATTACTGTACTTGCACTCAGTGAGCAGACTCTCATACACCCAAGAATCTGGGGGCAGACCAATAAAGCAGCTGCCACATGCCCTGTCCACTTCTGTACACACACTATTGCAGTACTTGCAACCGCTAGGCAGATTCTTGAGTGCACAACCTCCAGCCATGCAGCCAAGACTCTAGTGACTGCCCACAATGACTACAGGATAATACAGCCAAGCACCCAAGAATCTGCACAATGGCCACAACCCACACACATAAGGCAGCCACCTGACCCCTGCCCACTTCAGTTCACATACTTTTACATTACTCACACACATTGCACATACTGCCATACACCCAAGAATCTTGTGGCAGTCCAATAAGCCAGCTGCCACACACCCTGTCCACTTCTGTACACATACTATTACAGTAATTGCAGCCAGTGGGCAAGAGTCTAGTAGCTGGCCACAATCACCAAAGCATAATACAGCAATGCACCCAAGAATCTGCTCAGTGGCCATAACTACCACAGCATAAAAATTCTTTATTGTTTCAAGGACTTGTAAGAATGCAATTGTATTCTCCCATGTTCCCTCCCTCCTTGAAGTGTGAAGTGCTTTGAAACACATTGTGTATAGGGGCTATACAAATAAACAACCAAATAAAAAAAAAAACCCACACACATACGCCAGCGGCCTGAGGCCCTGTACACTTCTGTACACATACTATTACATTACTCGCACCCACTGTACAGACTGTCATACACCCAAGAATCTCGGGGCAGTCCAATAAGCTAGCTGCCAAACACTCTGTCCACCTCTGTACACATACTATTACACTACTTGCAGCCAGTGGGAAGACTCCTGGGTGCATGCTAAGAGTCGTGTCCGTACTGTCCGCAGGCAAGATGAAACTGTTCTTAGAACACAGTGTCCAGAATGTCCGCAATTAACCAAAATGGAGGTGTCCTAAGGACACTATACCTGTCCGTACTGTCCGCAGGCAACATGGAACGTTTCTTAGAACACACTCGGTGTCTGGAATGTCCGCAATTAACCAAAATGGAGGTGACCTGAGGACACTTTACCTGTCCGCACTGTCGGTAGAACATCTACGCACATGCGCACCACACCCATAAATCCTACGAACATTGCGCCTGTCCGTAACTGTTCGTCTCACTTTTGTCACACTTTAAATTAGTTTGAGGACACGAACACTGTCCGTAGAACACCGCGCGCACGTGCACAACCGTTCTTATGCATTTGGTGTCCTGCGGACACCCGTCCCATTCGCCGACGTGTTCGCGAAGTCAACATGTGACCGCACACATGCTGAGCATGTGTCCTGATTTGCAGACACTGTCTGGGTCGCCAAACATTTTAAAAGTACTTTTTTGGACAATCCAAAGTATTTTACAGTAAAAATTCCCCATTGCACATGTCCCAGACAATGACCCTGGCTTTCTACATACTTTTTGGAACTTTTTGAGCCTTTTTGGGGTGTTCGATCTGTCCGCGGACAGCTCAGGTGTCCATGGAGCGCACACCTGCACCCCTACAAAGGGCCACACCCCAGAGCTCATCCTCATTGTGCTTCTGGCTACCTGACAGAGCATTGTCTATATTAGCATTTGCTGATATTGCTGATTTTGCTGCTCTTGCTGTTTCCCATCATCAGACCTGATGGCATTTATGGTTGCTGCTGCTTCAGCTGGTTCTACTAGTGTCTGAGCACCACCCCCTCCACCACCAACACCTCCCCAAGGGCCTGCAGAGGGGAACAGGTGTGAGGATGTAGAGGAGGAAGATGAAGAGGATAAAGAGGGTGAGGTAGTGGAAGTCCCTACTACCAGCACTCACCGTGAGTCTTGGCTGTGGAGTTTTTTTACCATTCATGGTGATGTACTAAAAGCACATGCAAACAAGGACACCTGCAACCAGTGCAAAATGGTTCTGAGTCATGGGAGGCCTAGTTCATACAGCTTTGGTACAATATCCATGAAGCAACACCTAAGGTCATTCCATGGTGGGGCCATTCGCAAGGTTGTACCTTGTGATAAACATAGTAGGTTGAGTTCCTCTACAACATCCTCTGTTTCCGCTCCTGTCACCACAAGAGACACTCCTGTGGGACCGCGCAACCCTCCAGCTGCCTCACAGGCCATCTATGATACTGTTGACCCTTACCTTTCGAGGTTCACAATATTGTGTATGTACTGCAACGCAGTACTCTGCAGGGGGGAGAGTCTTCGGAGTGCTTTCGAGACTGCGGTCAAGGAGCATGAGAAGGTCTGCTACCTACCAATATAAGGCCCACCCTACATCTTCCTCTCTCCACCTGCCCTTTCTTATCCCCATGGTTGGTATCTCTTCCTTACCCTCCTTTCCCCTCCCTTCCTAGTGTGTCGTGTGTAAAAAAACAAAAAATATATAAAACAACAAAAACCCAAAAGAAAAAGGATCTTTTCAGAGCTGCCTTTCACAGTTTAAAAATCAAAGTGGCAAATAAATAGAGCAGGGCCCCGCGGACAGTTTGCAGACATCTAAAATGTTGGGGTGCTGCCCTATAATAACCATTGCACTTTTCTATGGGAGGAAGTGGTGGCTCTGAAAAGAGCCTTTTGGTGGTGTTTGTTTGTGTTTGAAAAACTTCAAATGGTCAAAACATACTGCAAAATGGATGGCTGTAATTCCAAAAAGGTTGCAATGCATTTTGTAAATTTCTCAGAAAAATCTGATTGCCAGCATAAGTAAGATGGACTCCATCCCTGCGAAAAATGTATGTGCTATGAAACATAAGATTTTCATTGTGAAAAGAGGACATGCCAACATCTCTTAAAAAGGCACAAACAGCCTTATTGACATTGAGCCTCCATTTGTGGACCAAATTAAGATGAACGCAGCCACATTTGTCTCTGCGCAATACGAGAAGAAATTACTTGAGAATTTTGAAACATGTCCATGACCCTCGCAAGTCCTTCTTTCATTGCAAATTGGAAAGAAATTCCAGATACATGTCCTAAACTGTTCCCTCCACAATGAATTACAATTATGTCTGGATGATGCTGTGTCTCCAAAGTAGCACAGAGAGTACCAAGTCCAGCCACTTTCTTCCACGCACTCCATGCCGATGCACTTCCACATGAGGGAATCCAACATCTGCAGCTACTCCACAGTGTTCTGCATGCACCTCCAACCAATGTATCCATGAGTCTCCCAAAATCCAGATAATCTGTTTTCTGAAACACACAGTCATAGCTATCTGTTGTTCTCTGAGAAAAAGTCTTTGTGACAAACTCTCTCCTTACACAACACACTGCATATCAAAATCTGAGCATGGTGAATTTAAAGGTAAATAGTGTGCCCCATTTCCCCTTTAATGTTGGCTGTTTTTTTTTTTTTTTTTGCAGATGCTTGACATATAACTGTTATTTTGTGTTGTATTGTTTTCTTTTATTTTTCTTACTTTACTCCTAAAATCTTCACATAACCTTCTCCAAAGCAACCGTTACATTCCAGAACAGCATGACATTTCCCATAAAAGATAAAGAAATGTCATCTTCTTTAAAATAAACAGCATTACTGGAATCAATATTCTCATTATTACAGAAGAACATACCAGCTCTAAGCATGAAAGCACACATGCCTCTGTTGATTGCACACCTAGCAATGTTTTCCTGAGGACAAAAAACAGAACTATTGTCCCATATTGCCCTAGATACTATTCCAGAAAAAAACAAGTTTGGCATTTGGAAGGATGTTCATTACTGCTTGAACCAAGTGTTCCAAATCTGCCAACAAAATAGGGGCACTGACATAGCCCAAATGGAAAGCACCACAGTGCAAATCTACCACATGGGGACTGTTCATCCTGCCCATATCTTCACAAACTTGTACAATTCCGTATACATTGCAATCAGGCACAGTGCTCCACACCCCCTCCACTACTTTAACATCGAAATTGTTTGCCACATGCCAGCATTGAGCATACTGCTGTAAACCATGCACAAGCATATCTCCACGCACCAACACCCTGACTTTCTCCAGCTCTGCCATCTTCACTACACACAGCCTCTTTCAACAAAAATCCACAATCTCACAACCTTATTGGGTAATCCCTAAAGTCCCCTTTCCATGCTGGATTTGCTGGAAAACCCTGGATGTGGCACGCCCTGTCCGCGGACAGCCACAGTGTCCGCGGACCGCGTAACTCTTAAACAGCCCTTCTACCCTTTCCACTTCACTCTCTGTGCCATTCCCTCATTGGATACAGCTAAGCAGTCACACAACCATCCACCAATCACATCCAAGACTACTACATCTAACTCCATTATCAGAGTTCAGCACTTCAAATGTACTGTTGATCAGCACCTACTACAACAAATACTATACAAGTCTCCAAGATTTCTACTTGCAGCTGCATGCATATCCACATGCATGAATACAAATCACAGGTATGCATATATTGTATGCACAGTACATATACAGCTCTTATAAATGCATATAAACAGAGTAACTACCACTTAACCTGTATAACCTATACAATTAACTTACTATTATTTTTCCCATCTGCTATAATCAACTGTCACTTCCAAACCTGCCTGCTATCTAAATTCTTTTTTTACACACACAACTATCTAAACAATTATAATATTAAAAGATGGGAGAAATAACAGTATAATTGTAGAAAGACACTTAGTAGTGTATAATAAGAATACACACAGCCAGGATAAGTTCATGCATCTTTATACACTCACACCGTTAGACACTATCATTGAAAAGCTCACAGCTGAAATAACAACACTCCCTGTACATCACATGCTTCTGCTTTATTACCCACACCTTCACAAACACATACATTCTATGCTTTTCCATACAGTTTCTGCCATTTACGTTACAAAAATTGCAAAACAAGTACATCATTATTTCTTCTATCTCCTAACAAGCAATACAACAGCCCTAAGAAACCAAGTGAGTTGCATATACTTAGTACTGTACTCATATGCAAAGCATGTTGAACTAACGTATTGTAAGTAAAATATAAATGCTGCACATAGTCAAAGTAAACTACATGCACACTCCATGTTCAGTTATCAAACAAGAATACTACTACAAAAACATAAAAATCAACGTCTAAATTAACATCAGTGCTATAAATAAACAAAATTACTAACTTCTTTCTTTTACAGTTGCAGTGAAGACCACTCTCCTGAAAAGCAGCAGCATCTGAAGTGCAAACAACAACTCAGAAGAAACCTGCTCATTCCAAACAAAAAATGTAAGTACAATACTACCATAATATTCTTACTGTTACTCAAACACACTGCGGGGTTGATTCATGGAATTAATTTGTACACCGAAACACTGAGATTTGGGCACCATTCTGCCCACAAATCCCAATTTGTTAATCAAGGATTTGCAGGCAGAATGGCGCACAAATCCCCCGTTTTGCGGCGCACAAATTACATAACTCAGCCCCTAGAATGTTAGTATTGCAGAACAAAGAACTGTTTTAATTCTATATCATTAGATGTAGTATTAGTGCTTCTCCTCACCGCTAGCTTACTTTCTACTGTCATCTGAACCACAGTATACTAAGAATAGCCTTTCCAACTATTGGCAGCTGCCCAATATACAATCACACACCACCACATGCATCCTTACCATCATACTCAGAAACTCATGCACACAGCATACATACATTTCAGAACAGCCCAACCCATACCTTCTTTTTTTTCAACAGACCCCAAAGAATGCCTACCAAAAAGCAAGTCCGTAGAAAGCAACATAGAAGTAGAGCAAATAAAAATAAAAGTGTCCAAAATAAGCATTGATCTCTAGCAGATTTTGTACCACATGTTCAAACAAAAGATCTAATAGAGTCATTAAGCGAAAAAAACAAGCTTCCAGTACAAAAACGTTGCCTCCTCTTTCAGCATGTACAACGAAGCAGGAAGCGATTAACAAGAATTCAGCTACCACTACTGTTAACACTGCTCCTATAAATCTCGATGTAGTGACAAGTAACCATACCAAAAAAAGTATTTTACAAAAAATGTTCTGCCACATAGTCCTTCAGAATCTTATAAAAACAGGAGAGAAATCATGCACAACCCTTAAAACCTACCGTAGAAAACCTATCTTAGAAGGTCTCCTAGACAGTGCAATCCTTCTCAAATGGAAGTTATTTATTTTAGTTTTAAACAGAATGAAACCACTAACAAAACTAACTACTAAATTACAAAAAAGACGTCTCAATAAACAGAATTTCAACAAAAATAACTTCTTAAATATCTGTGTAGGTGAATGGAGTCACAGCACGAGCACAGAGTCATATTTCAATGAAGAAGCATACAAACAAAAGCAAACAAACACAATTGCCATACATAGCAGTGGACGAGGGTATGGAAAACTTAATAATACCATTATGGAACAAGAAATGCTGCTCACAAAAATATCCCCAGAAAACTCAGTAGCATCTCTCCATCAGACTGAACCAAAACGTCCAGTATACAAATTGCTGTGCACGTCAATGTGTAACATTGACAAAAAATCTTTCAAATCTTTACGCCAGTTCCTCAATCAATATGTAAAAGGCAAAGATAAATTCAAAATGAAACTTCTACAAAATATGGATACCTGTGCAGTGCGCAAACACACAGGACTACAAGGACATTCATTAGCCTGAATTTCAGGACCTAATTGCAAAAGCACCTTCCATCATATCAAAATGATATCAAAACATCATTCAACTATAAGAAATCTAGTCCATAAAGTGTACTATGCTGAAATTCCAGCTTTAGCATTAGACAATTTAGATAACAATCTTCGACATGGTACAGCCAAAGACGTACCCGAAGAAATAGAGCATATCCAGAGAAAATATTTTGGAAGTGAAAGCCACTTACAAAATGTAATAGCTTTACAACAGACTATGAACAATTCTACAAATGGCAACATTCTACTACACACATACAAAAAAGAAATACTAAAATGTAAAACTACATCCGCTGAAGTACCAAACCATGTCTGTGTGTGTTGCCGCAGAACTTTTTAAAAAAGTAGCACGAACACTGTAGACATAACATATAAAATAGAAGACAATGAAGATTCCAAATGGTTTGAATTAGCTCTCTACCTTATAGCAGAAAACAAATATGAAATAAATGACCCCTTAACACTTTGCAGTTGCTGCACTGTAAAACTTGACAACAACCAAACTCCTTCACGTGCTATCACAAATAACTTGGAATTATTCCCACTACCAAAACCCTTGCAACAACTCAATTTATATGAGCGAATCATAATTCAAACAGTGCATCCATTTCAACCAATAATACGCCTCCAACCAAAAACAGCAAAATTACCTCCCTCAGAATTAGTGAAAGGCATTCATGGCAAAGTAGTTTATTTACCATTAGATCTGAAAGAAATGTAAGAAATGTACACACTCTAGGAGTGCAACGTCCAATAGAGCAATCTGTAATTGTCTTAGTAAATGGTGTACCTACAAAAGACAAAATAATGTGGCAACAACTCGTAGACTTACATAAAGTTAGACAAGCTTTGCAATATCTAAAAGACAACAATGAATACTACAAAGACATTAATATTGAAGAAAACCAGACGGAAACGACTGAAATAATTCAAGAGTCACCAGAAACTGGTCAATTTGAACTTCTTGATCCTGCTACAGTATCCAATATTTTTGACCATTATACAATTCTTCCATTACACTCTAAAGACACCATAGATGATGCACTAGAAACGTACCAAATGCGACAAACCAAAGGATCACCAATCAACATATAGAAAAAAAGGATAGAAACACATGCTTTTCCTCTAACAGCATCAAAATACTGCTCGTTACGAATGTATTCTGAAGATCCCAGATTTAGACAAAATGTGGAATACATATTCCACCTACTCTTTGAAAGTGAACTAGCAACTCTATACTACAGAGTTGCACACACATTGAAATCAGGTACCCACTTTCAGAATATGTCAGCTATGCAATTAAAACAAAAAATGCAAGAAAAAGATGAGGTTTTACAATCAAGCATTACAAATCTGTTAGCAAACATGCGTGGTACTAAAGAGTACTGGTTCCAACGTCATGGAGATGTACGTTGTATGATAAGAAACCTTGGCCCACCCACTTGGTATGTTACATTAAGTTGTGCAGAATATATATGGGAAGAATTACATGATTTCCTATGCATATCAAACAAACAAAAAAACATAGATATACTAACACCTGGAGAACTTTGCTCTCTAGATTCTGTTAATGTTTCAAGATATTTACATCATCGCTTCATTGCTATGCTACACTTTATTTGTAATAAAACTGTTCCTCCACTCGGAGAAGTGCAACACTTCTTTTGGAGAAAAGAATACCAAGCCAGAGAAGCACCACATATCCACATGCTTTTATGGATTAAAGATGCTTCTAAATTTGGTCAAGACAGTGATGCCACTGTTTTACAGTTTTTATGAAAAATATGTCATTTGTGAAATTCCATCAGAAGCAACAAATAATGATCTTCATGAACAAAATTTACAATTTCAAAAAACAAATGTGGGACATACTGTTGTCGCAAATACAAAAACAAAGAGAATATGACACCAAGTGCCACTTTGGTTTCCCTAGACCAGTTACAGCAACAGGTCAAGTAAACAACTTCATGTCTTCAGTTAGACATAGTGTTAAAGGTAAATCACCTAGGAACACATATTACATAAAAAGAACAGAAGAAGAAAAACATATCAATGATTACAATGCAATCATTGTCCATTTATGGAATGCAAACATAGATGTGCAGTAAGTACATTGCAGACAATTCCACTGCAGTTGCACGATATGTTACAGCCTACTTAACCAAAGCAGAAAAAACATCGCTTCAAGACCTCTGGGATGACCTATCATCGGACAAAACACTGTCTCAGAAATTGTACAGTTTAGGCATAAAAATGCTCCCTCATAGAGAATGTGGCTGCTATGAAGCTGCAGATCGTTTAACTGGTACTGCTTTGTATGGAAAATCTGAAAATATAATATGGCTAAGAATTGGTCCTGCTAAATCTATAAAAAGAGTTCTCAAATCATACAAAGAAATAGAAACAATAGCCAAAGATGATCCCAACAGCCAAGACATTTTGAAAAACAATTTACTAGACACATACTACCCAAACAGGAGTACCACTTAAGAAACCATGTGTCTATACCACATAGCCCAAAACGTCACATACAAAAATAATATAAAACCAGATGAAAATAAATGTAGATACAGAGTGACAAATTGTTAAGGCAGCTTAGTGACACTTACCAAACAAAGCTTAATTAATCATATCAAATTGTCATTAAAAACTCCTCAACATAAAAGCATTATATTACTTGTCCCAGCTTCAACTTTTTAAGCCATGGAGAAAAGAGGAAGAGTTACTAGATAACTATGACTCCTATGAAGACGCTTTCATAGCAAATGAGTGCACTATAACCGATGTAAACTTTACACAGTACAAAACTTTGTTGCAAAATGAACAGCAACACAAAGAAGAACTCCAGGCCCAACTAGAAAAAGACACTCCTGACAGTAATCAACCTTCTATAACAGGAAGCTAAGAACCAATGGGACAGCCACTAATAGCAAATGAGGCAGAATAAGCTATGGCAGAAGTAGAAAACACCATGTGTCACTATGAAGAAGATACAGAAGACTTAACTGTACTGCAATCAAAAATGAACAATGAGCAGCGTAGCATTTTTCAAGAAGTAACAAAAGAAATTGCACATGGTGTACAACATGAAAATAAAGAATGTACCTGCCAAAATTACAAACCTATACTACTATACGTCAGTGGTCAAGTTGGTTCAGGAAAAACATTCTTAATCAAAATCATCAGTAAGTACTTCAACAATTGACAAAAAACAAACTGCCAGCTGTTGTAACTGCCGCCACAGGTTTAGCTGCCTACAACATAGGCGGTGTCACTTTACACCGATTACTACTCCTTCCACTAGAACACCAAAACAAATTAGAATGTTACAAGCTGCAATGGAACTACACAGAGTGTTAAAACAAATGAAAATGCTACTAATAGATGAAGTGAGCATGGTCTCCAACCTAATGTTGGCCTTGATTCACCTCAGATAACAAGAAGTACTCAAAAGAAACTATGAAGAGCTCTTTGGAGGAAAACACATATTGTTTTCGGAGACCTTCTTCAATTGACACCAGTGAAAGGTCAACCTATTTTTAAAACCTTAGGACACAAACTCTGCCGTAAAACTGTTGGCAGCATAGGAAATGTCAACCTTTGGCAACATTTCCAATACAGAGAATTAACAGAAAACATGCGCCAGTCTGCAGACCTCACATACACCAACATTTTAAAAAGTATGAGAGTTGGTGTTCTCCCTCAAGAAGCACAATCAATATTAACAACCCTG
Organism: Ambystoma mexicanum; assembly: GCF_040938575.1. Taxonomy (NCBI): domain Eukaryota; kingdom Metazoa; phylum Chordata; class Amphibia; order Caudata; family Ambystomatidae; genus Ambystoma; species Ambystoma mexicanum. Next base: position 428,823,086 of record NC_090941.1, on the reverse strand, counting down.
AACATCCATGCACAGTATGGCCAAAATTCATGTGCTACTGATGTAATTGAAAAATTAGCACACAAATATGTCACTTGTATGTCCTTGATGCCAACTCTTGCAAGCTGTTCAAAATTCAATGAAACAATGTTGAAAAAAGAAATGCAACCAATAATTGAAATTTGCTCCACAGACAAACTGGATGTACATGGTATGACACTACCCATGTGTCAACAAGCCACAACAAGTTTAAATACCTTAGAAAACTCTATCTCCAACACAGCTGGTTTGGAGAAAATATTAAAATGATCTTTAAACTCTAGAGTAATGTGTAAACGTAACCTTGATGTGGAGCAAGGACTAGTTAATGGAGCACTTGGTACAGTTGTTGGCTTTCAAACATACCCATGTGACAAAAACATTCAGTTTGTCAATATTCTCTTTGACAAACTATCAGAAGTAAAAAAGATAGGACGCTCAACAGCTCAATTCCTTCTTTTCAAAGACATGTATGTATGCAGAGAGAAATGTTCTCTAACTCTAGCATACAGTCACCATTCACAAATCACAAGGTTTTACCCTAGATAAAGCATTAATAGATATTGGGAACACAGTCTTTAAAGAAGGCATGAGCTGCATAGCACTATCACGCTTAATGTACACTTGACAGTCTATTTCTAATCAACTTTGATGCAACTAAAGTAAATTCTGATATTCCTTGCATTTTAGCATACAATAGACTACGTTCACTGTACACCCCCTATTTAAATAGCTATTCTGTTCCACAAAAATCAAAACGTTGTAAAAGAAAACTACTTCAAACAGAAATGCAACAGGATCTCACTGCAAATCCTCCAAAGAGAGTAAAAGAAGCTAATACTTCATCAATTACTACAACCAAAGAAGAATCTACTACTCAAAGTAGCTCAAGTACTTCTTCAAAGAAGCAACACACACTCCAAAGAAATGACTTGGACACAGAACTATCTGGTCCATTCAAATTTTCAAATATAACGGGTGTAAATTGCTACGCAAATGAGGCAATAAATATTCTATTCCAATTGCCACCAATTGTTGACAACATTTACCTACACAATACAGACCAACTGTGTTTGCAAATGTTAGTCTTTCATAGAAATGCAACCAACAATCCGGACAACACATACAGTGTTCATGGAATAAGGCAAGAATTGGACTACTGTGCTGGGATGGTCAAATTCACTATAATCTCACAAGAAGATCCACAAGAATGTCTAATGTACTTACTACAAGTACTGGAAAACAAAAACATACCTATAAGTGAAATCTTTCAGATTTCATACATGTGGAAACATACATGCACTCTCTGCAACCATGTGGCACAGGAACACATTTCTAATGAACGCTTCATGTATGTACCAATACCTAACTGTGAATCCATCAATTTCAGCAACTTGTACAAAATGCAAACCATGGCAGATTATGTACTACCTGCAATTCAGATAATCGCTCCACCTTACAAATTCAAACACATAGTAAATATGTAATACTAATACTTTTACGTTACAATGCAGATGGTACCAAAAACATCTGCAAGCTGACTGGATTCACACATTGTCCAGTATCACTTGGTAAGAAAACCTTCACAGCGATAGGTATAATCTACCACACAGGAGCGAGAGCCAATGCAGGTCACTACACTGCATATATATTAAAAAAAGAATTGTGGATGGTTTGAATGTAATGATAGTGCTATTACTCCAAAGCAGAGATAACCAGCAGATCTTATAAACGCTTATTTAATATTCTTAAAACCAAAATGTAATAACTAATCTGTGTATAAACATTAACAAAACTTCAATTAGAAAACTATAAACAGAATACGCAACCAGGTATCTAACTGCCCCAAGATTTTGCAACAACCAAACAGATAAATCAATACCACTAAAATATAAGAAGAAATAAACAGAATACGCCAACAGGTATCTAACTGCCCCAAAAATCTGCAACAAGCCAACAGATAGAACATTAGCCAGAAACAACAAATAAACACTGAATAACAAAAAAGGTGTTTTCTTTTAATCCAGCATGGATTTTGTTTCCCACAGACCCAATGATTTAATAAACAAACACAGAAACTGTGCTAATTGTGCAGTGCACTGGTTTGTAAACTACTAAATATGAGGGTCGAAATAATGCAGAAATGTATATTATGCAATGCAATAACTCATTATGAACTGCCTACACTAACATGACCTTTTCTTTTATCACAGAAATTGAAAAGGAGTATCTGCTCCAGTAACCCAAGTCATGAAAAAAATATATTCAATCACAAAAAATCAAACAGTAAAAATATAATAATTCAACTCACAAATACTGCTCCATAACACAACCATTGAAGCAAACATGTAACCATACACCACAATCCAAAATGTTTACTTCCATGGATATGTTATACTCCAGTGCTTGTTACCAAACTCTACAATCTTAATTGCATGACTTAGCCAAAACTTCACAAACAAACCCTTCAAATCAAACAGTACACAAACTTTTGATTTGTGTATATTTGAGGAATGTTTGATTGTATGGGCGGTTGTTGCATGGCTGAAGGCCTTCGAACATGCACCCAAGACTCTATGCCCTGGCCACAACCACCACAGCATAACAAACCCATAGAATCAAACATTTTAACTGTGCCAAATTGGCTACTTATACAGGATATTAAATACAATCTATACTCTACTAACAACCCAAAGCCAATATCATACTAATGTAAAATAGCCAGAAATGCATTTTTTATGTCAGCGGACTGCCGCAGTGACTGTAGACATGACAAACACATCAGGGGCGCCTGCCACCTAAACAAATACAGCATTTGACCCATCTCTTACTGCCCCACCCTCCCCAAGCACTCTTACACACCAAAACACTCCCCAAAGTTGTATTTTCCCCCGTTCATCGCTGTGCTGTCCGTGGATGTCCGTAGATCCAAGATGGAGGATGCATCAAAAGAATATGACGCCTCTCACGCTTCAACCCAGCCAATCAGTGAAAACGTTGCATGTCAGAGGACATGACGCAAGCCAATTAGCCTATCGGTGTCCTGTCCGCGGATCGGACATAGATATCAAACCTTTTTTTAGACCTACCTTTTGGTCATTTTACAAAAAACTACTGGACGGATTTACACCAAATTTTCAAAAGCACGCTTTTGGGAACAAGCTGCTGCTCCTGCATCAAAGTTGGTGCAAATCCGTCCAGCGGTTTGAGCTGTAGGCGTGAGCAAAGTTTTTCCCCATGCACTTTATGGAAAAAATACATTTTGGGACCCCCATTATAACTTTGCCCCCCCCCCTAAAAAAACCTTACTATATTTTTTTTGCAAAGTTTGGTGAGGATTCGTCCAGGGAGAGCGAAGTTATAAACCACCCAAAAAGTGCTCTTCCCATGGGATTAGCAATTTAACCATAACTACACAGCCACTACCGTGGGCCGTGTAACATATATATATTACATGGCCTGCAGTAACCACACCCCAGAGCTGACCCTCATTCTGCTTTTCGATTTGCAAGATAAACAACAGGACAATTGTTCAGGTGGCTGTTCTTGGTTCCTGGTTACTAAACTTCCAGATGGCATCCCAAATTGCTTCTGCTGCTATTGCCTCGGCATCAGCACCCCCACCCCCTCCACCACCACCACCACCACTTCCCCAAGGGCCGGCAGAGGGGAACAGGTGTGAGGATGCAGAGGAGAGGGATGAAGAGGATGAGGTAGTGGAAGTCCCTACTACTAGCACTCATCGTGAGTTTTGTGTGTGGCAGTTATTTACCACTGTTGATGGAAAGGCAAAAGCTCATGCGTTCAAGGTGGTCTGCACTCCGTGCCGCATGATGCTGAGTCATGGCAAGGTTTGTATAGCTATGGTACTACATCAATGAAGGAACACCTAAAGTCGTTCTACGGTGGGGCTATTCATAAGGTTGTACCTTGCGATAAACGTAATAGGTTGAGTTCCTCTGCAGCATCCTCCGTTTCCGCTCCTGTCACCACAAAAGACACTCCTGTGGGACAGTGCATCTCTCCAGCTGCCTTGCAGGCCATTCATGATGCTGTTGACCCATACCTTTCGAGGGTCACAATATTGTGCATGTATTGCGACGCAGTACTCTGCAGGGGGGAGAACCTTCGGAGTGCTTTCGAGACTGCGGTCAAGGAGCATGAGAAGGTCTGCAACCTACCTCAATAAGGCCCACCCTACATCTTCCTCTCTCCACCTGCCCTTTCTTATCCCCGTAGTTGGTGTCCCTTACTTACCCTCCTTTCCCCTCCTTTCCTTGTGTGTCGTGTTTAAAAACCCCCCAAAAATATAAAACAACAAAAAACAAAATAAAGGCTCTTTTCCGAGCCGCCTTTCACAGTTTAAAAATAGAGGTAAGAAATAAATAGTGCAGGGCCCTGTGCATTTTTTAGAAGTCTGCGGACAGTCCGCGAACATTTATTTTTTCGGGGGTGCTGTCCTATCAGAACCATTGCTCTTTTCTATAGGAGGAAGTGTTGGCTCTGAAAAGAGCCTTTTTGTGGTGGTTTTTTTGGGTTTCAAAAACTTCAAATGGTCAACACCTACTTTTTTCATTCTGAAAAGAGGACATACCAACATCTCTCAAAAAGGCACACACAGCCTTCTTCACATTGCACCTTGCTTTCTCCATTTGTGGACCAAATGAAAAAGAATGCAGCCACATTTTTCTCTGCACAATACAGGAAAAAATTACTTTGGAGTTTGGATACATGTCCATGACTTTCCCCAAGTCCTTCTTTCATTGCAAAATGCAAAGAGATTCCAGACACATGTCCTAAACTGTTCACTCCACAATGCATAATAATAATAATATCTGGATGACGCTGTGTCACCAAAGTAGCATAGAGAGGTACCAAATCCAACCACTTCATTCCACACACTCCATGTCAATGCACTTCCACATGAGAGAATCCAAGATATGCAGCCACACCACAGCGATCTGCATGCACCTCCAACGAATTTATCCACATATCTCCCAAAATCCAAACAATCTGCTTTCTGAAACACACAACCATAGCTATCTGCTCTTCTCTCAGGAAAAATACGTACTGGCAAACTCTCCTTACACAACACACCCGGTAAACCTTATTAACCAATCCAATCCCCTGGGGAATGCAAATTTAAATAGTGTGCCCCATTTCCCCTTTGAGGTTGGCTCTGAAAGGAGCCTTTGTTTTTCTTTTTTTGCAGATGCTTCAGAAACACTTTTTATTTTGTATTTTTTTTTCTTATTTTCCTATTAAAATATTCACATTAGCTTCTCAAAAGCAACCCTTATGTTCTAAAACAGCATGGAATTTCCCATAAAAGATAAAGAAATGCCATCTTCTTTAAAATAAACAACATTACCAGAATCAATGTTCTCATTATTACGAAAGAACATACCAGCTCTAAGCATGAAAGCAACATGTCTCGGTTGATTGCACACCTTGCAATATTTTATGAGGACAAAAAACAAAACTATTGTCCCATATTGCCCTAGGTACTAACCAAGAAAAAAATAACCTTGGCATTTGGAAGTATTTTCATTACTGCCTGAACCAAGTGTTCCAAATCTGCCAACAATTTAGGGGCACTGACATAGCCTAAATGCAAAGCACCACAGTGCAAAACAACTACATGTGGACTGTTCACCCTGCCCATATCTCCAGAAACTTGTACAATCCCCTGCACATTGATACACAGCACAGTGCTCCACACCACCTCCAATCCTTTAACATCAAAACTGTTTGCCACATTCCTGCATTAAGCATACTACTCCAAACTATGCACAAACATATCTCCAACCACCAACACCCTGACTTTCTCCAACTCTGCCATCTTCACTACACAAGCCTCTTTCAACACAAACCACAACCTCAACATCTGATTGGCTGATCCCTACAGTCCCCTTTCCATGCTGGATTTGCTGAGATGTGGCACGCCCTGTCCACGGACAGCCGTGGTGTCTGCAGAGCGTGTAACACTGGGGTAGCCCTTCTACCCTTACCACTTCAATCCCTGTATTATTTCCTCATTGGCTACTGTTAAGCAGTCACACAATTATCCACCAATCACATCCAAGAACTCTACATCTAACTCCATCATCACAGTTCAGCACTTTAGATGTACTATTGATCACTCTAATTACAATTGGGCTGAGGCTGCAAAGGACTTACAGCAACAACCACTATAGAACTTCCCAAGATTCCTACTTGCAGATTCCTGCACATCCACATGTATGAACACAGACTACAGGTTTGAATATTTTCTACACAGTACATGTACACCTCTTATAGGAATACATATAAACACAGTAACTGCCACTTAACCTGTGTAAACTGTAAAATGAACTTCCTTTGATTTCTCCCATCTGCTATGATGAAGTGTCAATTGCAAACTTGTCTGCGCTCCAAATCTTTGTCCAAAAAAAGTTATTTCATATTAAAAGATGGAATAAAAAACAGTATAATTATGAAAAAGGCTGTCCATTGTGTTATAAAATTACACGCAGCCGGGATGAGTAAATGCATCTTAATTCAAGCACACACACAGACAATATCATTAGAAAGGCTCCCAGCTGAAACAACACCATTGCCTCTATATGTAATCCTTCTGTTTTATTTCCCACACCTTCACAAATGCATACATTGTACGTTTTTTGTACAATCTCTGCCATTTACCCTGTAAAAATAGCAAAAAAATGCATATGATTATTTCTTCTATCTCTTAACATCCAATAACATAACATTAAAAAAACAAGTGTGCTCTATATGTTTACTATTATACCAATTTCTAAAACATATTCAACTAACAGATTCTAAATAAAATATACAGGATGCACAAAGGCAAAGGAAAGTGCATGTGCATACTATTCTCAGTTATAAGAAAACACTGCTACTACAAAAACAAAAACAAAAACAATGTCTACATTAACAAAAGTGCTATAAACACACATATTCACTAACTTCTTTCTTTTGCAATTGCAGTGAAGACCACTCTCCTAAAAAGCAGCAGCGTCTGAAGTACGAACAAGAACTTAGAAGAAACCTACTCTTCCCATACAAAAAAGTAAGTAGAATACTGAGATAATATTTTAACTGTTACTCAAACACAGTACCATTTTAGTATTGTAGAACAAACAAGTGTATTAACCCTTTACCATTAGATGTAGTATTAGTGTTTCCCCTTACCAGATGCATACTTTATATTGTCATCTGAAGCCCAGTATAGTAACACACAAACACAAGAATAGCCTTCCCAACTTGATGTAGCTGCCCATTGCACAAACACACACCTTCACAATCATCCTTACCATCATACTCAGACACTCATGCACAAAGCATGCATACACTGCACAAGAGCCCAACCCACACTTTCTTTTTTCTCCAACAGATCCCAAAGAATGCCTACCAAAAAGCAACTCTGTAGAAAGCAACGCAGAAGTAGAGCAAATCAAAACAACAGTGTACAAAATAAGCATCCATCTCCAGCAGATTGTATACAAAAAGTTCAAACAAAACAGTTAATACAGTCATTAAGCAAAACAAAACAAGCTTCCAGTACAGAAAGTTTGCCTCTTATATCAAAATGTAAAACAAAACAGAAAGTGATTAACAAGACATCAGCTACCACTACTGCTAACTCTGCACCTATAAATATTGATGTAGTGGCAAGTAATCATGCCAAGAAATATATGTTACAACATCCTTCTGAACCTTATAAAAACACGAGAGAAATCATGCATAACCCTTAAAACCTACCGTAGAAAATGAATCCTAGAAGCTCTCATAGACAGTGCAATCCTTCTCAAAAGGAGGTTATTTATTTTATTTTTAAACAGAATGAAACCACTAACAAAACTAACTACTAAACTACAAAATTACTTCTCAATAAATGGAATATCAACAAAAATAGATTCTTAAACATCTGTGGAGGTGAATGGAGTCACACCACGAGCACATAACCATGTGTTGACGAAGAAGCATAAACACAAAAGCAAACAAACCAAATTGCCATACATAGCAGTGGACGAATGTATGAAAAACATAATAACACCATTTTGGAACAAGAAACTCTGCTCACAAAAATATCACCAGAAAACTCAGTATCACCTCTCCATTCTACTGAACCAAAACGTCCAGTCTACAAATGGCCATGCACATCAATGTGTAACATTGCCAAAAAATCTTTCAAATCTTTATGCCAGTTCCTCAATCAGTATGTCAATAGCAAAGACAAATTCAAAATGAAACTACTACAAAATATGAATGCCTGTCCAGTGCGCAAATACACAGGACAACAAGGACATTAATTAGCGTGCATTTCAGGATCTATTTGCAAAAGCACCTTCCATCATATCAAAATATCAATGCATCATTCATCTATAAGAAATCTGGTCCATAAACTCTACTATGCTAGAAGTCCTGGTTTAGCACTAGCCAATTTAAATAACAATCTTCTACATGGTACAACCAAACAACTATTCGAAGAAATAGAGTATATCCAGAGAAAATATTAAAGCCACTTACAAAATGCAATAGCTTTACAACAGACTAGCAGCAATTGTACAGATGGAAACCTTCTACTACACACATACAAAAAAGAAATACTAAAATTTAAAAGTACCTCTGCTGAAGTACCAAACCATGTCTCTGTGTTGCCGGAGGACTTTTGCTAAAAGTAGCACAAAAACTGTAGACATAACGTACAAAATAGAAGTCAATGAAGATTTCAAATGGTTCCAATTAGCTCTCTACCTTATAGTAGAAAACAAATACGTAATTACTGACCCCGTAATTTTTGCTATTACTGCACTGCAAAACTTGACAACAACCAAACACCTTCACGTGCTATCACAAATAACTTGGAATTATTTCCACTTCCAAAATCCCTGCAACAACTAAGATAATATAAGAGCATCATAATTCAAACAGTGCACCCATTTCAAGCAATAATACACCTTCAACCAAAAACAGCAAAATGACCTCCCTCTGAATTAGTGAAAGGCATTCACGGCAAAGTAGTTTATTTATCATTAGATCTCAAAGAAAACATACACGCTCTAGGAGTGCAACGGCCAATAGATCAATCTTTAATTATCTTAGTAAATGGCATAAATACAAAAGACAAAAAAATGTGTCAACAACTCGGGGACTTACATAAAGTTAGACAAGCTGTGCAATATCTAAAAACCATTGAAATAATTCAAGAGTCACCATAAACTGGTCAATTTCAACTTCTAAATCCTGCTACAGAATCCAATTTTTTAGACCTTTATACAATTCATCCTTTACACTCTAAAGACACTATAGATGATGCACTGGAAATGTACTAAATGTGACAAGACAAAGGATCTCCAATCAGCATATGGGAAAAAAGTATTTAAGCACATACCTTTCCTCTACTCTTCCCTATTGGCAAAGGAGGAAGGTACGATGACAGACCCACACAGATAACAGCATCAGAATATCACTCTTTACAAATGTATTCTGACGACCCCAGATTCAGACAAAACGTGGAATACATAATCCACCTTCTCTTTGAAATGATCTAGCAACTCTATGCTACAGAGTTGCACACACATTAAAATAAGGTACCCATTTTCAACATATGTCATCTACACAATTATTACAAAAAGTGCAAGAAAAAGATGAGGTTTTACTGTCAAGTATTACAAATCTTTTAGAAAACATGTATGGTACAAAAGAACACTGGTTCCGACGTCACGCAGATGTACGCTGTATGATAGGAAACCTTGGCCCACCCACTTGGTTTGTTACATTAAGTTGTGCAGAATATGCACGGGAAGATTTACATGATTTCCTACGCATAGCAAACAAAAACAAAACAAACATTGATATAAAAACACCAGGAGAAATCTGACCTCTAGATCCTGTAAATATATCAAGATATTTCCAGCATCGCTTCATTGCTATGCTACACTTTATTTGTAATAAGACTGTTCTTTCCCTCAGAGAAGTTCAACACTTCTTTTGGAGAAAAGAATACCAAGCCAGAGGAGCACCACACATCCACATGCTATTATGGATTAAAGATGCTCCTAAATTTGGTCATGACAGTGATGCCACTGTTTTGCAGTTCTTCCAAAAATATGCCACATAGTGACCTTCATGCACACATTTTACAATTTCAAAGACACAAATGTGGAAAATATTGTTGTTGCAAATATAAAAAAAAAATGGAAATATTACACCAATTGCCACTTTGGTTTCCCTAGACCAGTTTCAGTAACAGGTCTAGTATACAACTCCATATCTTCAGTCAGACATAGTGTCAAAGGTAAATCACCTAAGAACACATATTACATAAAAATAACAGACAAATCAAAATACATCAATGATTACATTGCAATCATTGCCCTCCTATGGAATGCAAACATAAATGTGCAGTACATTGCAGACAATTCCACTGCAGTTGCACAATTTGTCACAGCCTACTTGACCAAAGCAGAGAAAACAGAACTCAAAGACCTCTGGCATGACATATCATCTGACAAAACACTGTCACAGAAATTGTACAGCTGAGGCATAAAAATGCTCTCCCATAGAGAATGTGGCTGGTACGAAGCCGCAGACCATTTAACCGGCACCGCTTTACCTGGGAAATCTGAAAACATAGTGTGGCTAAGCCTTGGTCCTGATTCATCCAGAAAAAGAGTTCTGAAATCGTACAAAGGCATAGAAACAATAACCAAAAACAATCCCAACAGCCAGGACATTTGAAAAACAACTTACTGGACACATACTATGCAAACAGGAGTACTGCTTTAGAAACCATGTGCCTATACCACATAGCCAAAAGCTTCTCATACAAAAATAACATTAAACCAGATGAGAAAAAAGGTTAATACAGAGTTGAAAGTTGTGAAGGCAGCCTGTTGGAACTTACCAAACACAGTCTGATTAATCATATGAAGCTGTCTTTAAAAAGCCCTAATGCAACCATAGAGAAAAGAAGAACATGTATTAGACAACCATGCCTCCTATGAATGTGCTTTCAATGCAAGTGAAAGTACCAGAACAGATATAAACTTTACGCAGTTGAAAACCATATTGGACAATGAGCGCCAAGAAGGAGAAGAATTTTAAGCACAACTAAATGTCGACACTCCTGAGAGCAGTGAACCTGCTGTGACAGGAAGCCAAGAACCACTTGGACAGCCACTCCTAGAAAATGAGGCAGAATTAGCCATGACGGAAGTAGAGAACTCCATATGTCAGTAATAAAATCACAACTAAAGAATGCACAGCGTACCATTTTCTTAAAAGCAACTGAAGAAATTGAACATGGTATACAGCATGAAACTAAAACTTGCACCTGTCAACACTACAAACCTGTACTGGTATTTGTAAGTGGTGAAGCTGGTTCAGACAAAACCTTCTTAATAAAGTTAATTCCTCCAACAATTAACAAATGACAAGCATTCAGCTGTTGTAACCACCCCCACAGGTTTAGCTGCCTACAACATAGGTGGTGTCACTTTACACCGATGGCAACTCCTTCAGTAGTACACCAAAACAAATTAGACTACTACAAACTTTCAACAGAAGCTGCTATGGAGCTACACAAAGTTTTGAAATAAATGAAAATGCCCCTAATGGATGATGTGAGCATGGTCTCCAAGCTAATGTTAGCCTTGATTCATCTCAGATTGCAGGAGGTCCTCAAAATAGACTACGAAGAACCCTTTGGAGTGAAACAAGTGATTGTTTTCGGAGATCTCCTTCAATTAATACCAGTGAAAGGTGAACCTATCTTTAAAAGCTAAGGACACAAACTATGCCATATAACTCTTGGAAGCATAGGGAATGTAAATCTCTAGCAACATTTCCAATACATAGAACTAACTGAAAACATGCGTCAGTCTGCAGACCTCACCTACGCCAACATTTTAAAAAACATTCAGATTGGTGTACTATCGAAGGAAGCACAGTCTACCCTAAATACCAGATAGTATCCATGACCTATATGGCCATAACACATGTGCTACTGATGTCATACAATAATTAGTACACAAAAATCTCAACTGGCCACATAACATGTGCTACTGATGCCATGGAATAATTAGCACACATACATCTCAACTTTATGTAATTAACGCCAACTCCTTAATTTACTCCACAGACAAACTGGATGTACACGGTATGACAATACCTATGTTTGAACAAGCCATAGCACAACTAAATACTTTATGAAACTCTATCTCCAACACAACTGGTTTGAAGAATATGTTAACATAGAATTTTTAAATCATCTCCCAACAGTGCCACCAAAGAAAGTAAAATCAGTTCATACTCCATCAACTTCCAAAAGCACAGACAAATGGACTGAAAAGGACAATGCATACCCAACTGTACACACAATGAAAACTACCTCTGCAAACAAACCATGTGCACTTCCATCCAGTACTCAGAAACAGAACGATCTGGTCCATTCAAATTGTCCAATACAACTGGTGTAAATAGCTATGCAAATGTAGCAATCATTGTTCTATTCCAATTGCCAGCAATTGTTGAAAACATTTATTTAAATGGCTTGGGACAGTTGCATTTACAAATGCTAGTCGTTCACAGAAATGCAACAGACAATCTTGAAAACACATACAGTGTCTCAGGAATAAGGCAGGAATTGGACTACTGTGCTGGAATGGTGAGATTCACTATAAACACACAAGGAGATCCACAGGAATTTCTAATGTACTCACGACAAGTACTGTGAAGCAAAAACATACCCATAAATAAAATCTTCCAGATTTCCTACATGTGGAAACATACATGCATTCTCTGCCATCATGTCATAACAAGTGCTAACAAGTGTTTTGTCTATGTATCTATACCAAACTTTGATTCCATTCTGTTTCAGCAACTCTTACAAAATGCAAACCATAGCATATTGTGTAGGACTTGCAATTAAGCGAATCGTTCCACGTTACAAATATAATCAAATAGCCAATACGTAATATTAATACTTTTAAGATAGTATGCAGATGGAACCAAACACAACTGCAAGTTTACGACCTTCACACACAGACGACACAACCACTGCAGGTCACTATACTGAATACATTCAAAAGCAATGTGCATGGTTTAAGTGCAATGATACTTCAATTACTCTAAAGCAGAGATAACCAGCACATCTTGCAAATGCCTACTTCATATTCTTGAAATGAAAATGTGCTCACTGATCTACAAAAGAAGAATAACATACTCCCCAACACCCACCAGTACATACAGAATTGCACATAAAAAATCACCTTCTACTGCGTGGAAGTGGAACAACTTAGCATACAGCAACTAGCTAACAAATACATCAGTGTGCCTGCTGTACAATGTTTTCCCCAATGATTACAGACAGAAAACCAATAAGTGTAAAAAAGAAATCACATAAATATTGTTTCCTACATGGTGCTTAAAAAGAACTACTAAGTATGAGGTTTTAAAACTATTCTCAGTATCCTCTGAAACCACCAACTACTCAAATAAGGCAACACATGTCTAACAATGCCCATACCAATGCGAGAAATATGCAAACATCATAAAGAGAACCCATAGTGGTGCACCAGCACTTCAGAATGTTGAAAAATGTGAAAGTACCAACGAGAATGCACAAGCTTCTAAATATACACTATACAAATGGGAAACTGTAAACAGTTAGAATACACCAACTGGTATCTGACTACAGCCATAACACTTCAATATTGCCTGCAGCATTCAATCTGCCAAACTAAATCTTCAGCAACCACAGTGGTACAGGCATATCCTCAAAAATGCCCAAATGATCAACAGTTACAATATGCCAACAGGTAACGCACTGCACCCACATTTCTGCAATATCACAGTGCAATGGCACAATACTTACAAAACATCAGCAAAAGCGAAATGCATAAAGAAATACTGCTAAAAAAAGGAAACAAGTAAACTATTCGAATATTCCAACTGGTATATAACTGCAACCATACTACCAGCAATTACAAAACAAAAATCATACACCATTTCAATTCCTCCTACTGCAACAATTCACCTTAAACATTGCTGTAACCAGTACCAAAGTTACGGAAACTGACTGAGCAGCATAACAGCAAACTCATTTGAAGGTTTTTCTTTTAAATCCAGCATAGATTTTCTTTCCCCACAGACACAATGATTATGCAAAGAAACACAGGAACTGCACATATTGCACAGTACACTTGTTTAAAGCATAGTACCTATGCAGTACTAATTATGAGGGTCCACAAATTATAGAAATATCTGCAATGAAATAAACTACAAAATAACAAATTACCTGCTCTAACATGTTATGTTTTCTATTACCACAGAGAATGAAACAACAATTATTACTACATTGCACATAACATGCACAGCAACTGCACAGACCCTCAACAGTAGAAACAATAAGTATAACATTATTTGTGTAATACTTCTTTAAAATCTCTAAATTGTATTCTGTGAACATATTTCAGCAATCCACATACCAATATCACAATGTTCAATGCATACCTATATTATTCTGCGCTGCTTGTACCGATGGTCTACACTCTTGACTACACACCCTACAGTCTACGGCCTCCAACCATACACTCAATACTGTAGACTGTAAGGATAGATTAGGGGATTTTATTGATAGTATGCAGTATCCAATATCTAAATATAGCCATTTCAAAATAGGTGCACAATATGTGTAAAGCAGTTTTCAGTAACAGCCAGCAGGCCATTTTTCAGAGCATTTAGTAAAATGTTTTAGCACAGTGTGCTGTCATTTGAAAATGAGGAGGTGCACCTTTTTGCAAATTGGATGTTTTCATGTGTGTGAACTGCATTAGAAATACATAATTAATTAACCTTGTACTAATATATTAACTCCAATCCCTCTAATATTAATGCAGTTTCTGTGCACAATGAAATGTATTCTATATTTTGACATGCACGGTTTAAAATCCACTAGATTTTCCATGAAGAGATGCACAATCTGAAATTCATTCCATGTGAGTGTTTTCCGTGGAGGGCAGAAATATGCCACTGCAGGAAAGCAATTGGCAACAGTTGCTTTGCAGGGCTGAAATCTTCATTGTCTTGAAAAACGAGGGCTGGTAGCGGACACATTCATTTATTCTGATTGGTAGAAATTGGAGGTGGATGGGCCACGTCAATAGAAGGCTGACCTCGGGGTGATAGGTAGGAGGAGTTTTCTTAAGGAATAACCAGGGGGAAGAGATCAGATCGAGCTGGGACGGAGGTACAGACGGTGCTATCCAAATAAATGTTGCTGGACTCCATGTGGGTGTGAGCGCTGGACACAAAGTTAAACAGCTGGAGCTCCCCACATAAAGAGGTCGAGTTGCTGGCTTTGATGCGAAGGAGTCCTTAGCACTGGGTCTGTGAAACAGCGGAGTCATGCAGATAAGGTCCTGACAAGGAGAGTTTCAAACTTCACTGGCCTGGGTGAGTTAGTGCCAAGTGAGGAAAGAGTACACATGGGAGATGACATCATTTGTTGGCAGTGAAGGGAGTTAGAAAAAACTTATATTATATGTTTATTTTTCTCCATGTTTAAAAGTGCTGAACACCAAATTCATTTTTTTGCAATGTGCCTGTTGTTTGCTGTTCTCTTTTATGTTTTGTAAGCTTGATGCTATGATATCATGTGGTAAGATGTATTTCTGTTTATAATTGTTATATAATACAGTGTGTACAAAAAACAAAGGCTGGGATTTTGGTGTAATTTCTTGCATCTGTGAATACTTTTTACACAGGGGAATCACAAGGGTTTGATGTTTATACCAGAGCGTAAAGCATTTGCAAATTTACAACTGTGGCTAAAATAGCAAGCAAGGAAAAGTGAATAAATACCTGCAAGGTAGGAAGGTGTGTGTAGGTGTTGTGAGTGAGTCCTTCTTTGCATGCGGAAAAGAAGGCAGTGTCAGATGAGACACATAGATTACTGGATGTAAATAAGCCAGTAATACCAGACACATATAATAGTTGTCGTTCTGAGGTTCTCTAAGGGTGTGATAGGTCTGGGGGGTTCTCTACAGGCTCTCTACAGGTTCTCTACAGGCGACCAAGAGATATTCTAATAGAGAGGAAAGATTTGCTTTATGATGGTGCTGTAGTACAAAAAGCCATGCTCACCACTATACCACAAAAATAATGTAATTCTGAAAATACCACAAAGTAAGATACCACTAAAATTACCACCAACATAAACTAACACTGTATTTTCACCAACATATGGTAATAATAAACTAGCTCTAAATGTAAAGCCAGTTTACTGCGAGTGTACCACCAAAATATCATGGTAAGAAAATACCGCCAAATCCAAATTTTCCCCAATAAGACAAAACCTCCTACATAATGAATGGTGCGTTGGCCGGGTACAGACTGTAGAGCAACTACTGGGCGTGGCAAGTGTGTTCCACACCGCCATACGTGCATTAAAGGGAACTTATTTTGTGAGAGCAGTGTGACACTGAAAGTGAATCTCAGAATGTCTCAAATTGAAGCCACATTAGCAGAATTGGTGAAATATTTAGAGACAAAATTATATCCACATGGAACATGGTCATAAAATAATGCCATAGAATAGCATGACCGTATCTATGGGGAAGTCCAGAAAGAACCACTGGACAACATGAGTCCTGAAATCAGTAAAAATTCACACTTTTTGTGTGTCTTAGAGGAAGTTGAAGACAGATATTATGCTCCCATTACTGTGGAAGAGAAATACATTTGCAATGATTAACACAGGTGCACAGGCCACAATTATGTCCAAAGAATTGTTAAAAAGTATCAATGAAGGGAGATCTCCACGGAATCAGATCAAAGTGAGACAGAGTGAAGGCCCAGTACATGACTTTAACGGTGAGGAGGTGCCTATCGAAGGTGTCACTGAAGTTGACATAAAAATAGGGAAACACAGAATGAAACAGGAAGTATTGATCACATCTATTTGTGAAATTCCATTCTTGATGCAAACAGATTGCCTGAAAATATTGTCTCCTCTAATTGATGGGGTAAATGCAGTTCTGTGGTCTTTAACCAAAAAAAAAAAATGAAGGTCTAAGAAAATAAAGTCACAAAACAAATGCGTAAATGAATGCCATACTGTTGCCAAATCGAATGATGCAGTAAAGGTGTACCTCCAGAATAGCTGTCACCGTTATTTTGATGTATGTGTGTTTGTTTTTTTATTTGATAATGCGCACCAAGCCCTTAGGTGGACGGGCGCAAGCAGAAACAAGAAATCTTAAAGCTTAGTTACAGAGGAAAGGTAGCAATACATAGAGCAGTAATTGCAGTAGGAGCCCAATACAAAAGGTACAAGAACAAGATAAATCAAATACAGTGCAAAGGTCTTGGTGAGACAAAGAGGCATTATCATAGGTCTCAGTATATGCACATAAACATATACATGTGGGTAAATGCAGCCTTACATGTCTGCATTATCGTATGTCCGTGGTGCGTGAATGTGTGATGGAGTTGGTGACCATATGTGCGGGGTTTAACCAGCTATAAAGAGGTTTGGTAGAAACAAAGGGTTGTGTGGGTGTGAAGGGTAGGGGTGTAGTTCACCGGTTAGGTGTCATTGATGTGTAGCCAATTGAGAATCTTATGTCTGAATCTAGGGTAAGGTTGTTCTAGTCTAAGGTCAACTGGTAGTTTGTTCCAACATTGTGCAGCTTTGACAGGGAAGCTGGCTCCTCCTACTGTCGAGCGTTTGAACCTGGGAATCTCCAACATAAATGCGTTGGCTGATCTCATAGGGCAGGTAGATGTTCTCCTAGTAATTTTATCCATAAGGTGAGGCGGTGCTAAGTTATTCAAGCATTTGGAGGTGAGGGAAGCTGTTTTGAGGAGAATTCTGTCCGTTATTTTTAGCCAGTTATCCTCTTTCCCAAATGCTGTAATATGCTCTCTGTAGGGGATGTTCAAGGCTGCCCTCAGGGCGTTATCCTGCAGTCTTTGAATTTTGTCTGTAATGTATTTGTTGGCTCCTGAGTACAGGGCATTCCAGTAGTCTAGTCTAGACATGATCAGAGCATTGGCTAACGTAGTGAAACTCGCTCTCGAGAGGTATGGTCTGGAGGCTCTGATGAGTTTGCAAGTATACGTTATGGATGAGGTGAGGGAATTGACTTGCTTTTTGAGATTAAGAGAGGAGTCCAAGTACAATCCTAAAGTTTTGACTACAGACATCACCCTCATAGGGTTATTATCAATGTTGAAGGATGTGTAGTTTGGGCAGAGTTTTTGGATATTAGTTTCAGAGCCTAAGATTAGTAGCTCCGTTTTTTCGTCATTCAGGCAGAGGCCATGGGATGCCATCCATGCCTGAATGAGAGTATATATTTTGTTCACCAAGGCTGAGTCCGCCTCGAAGTTGCCCGAAAGGGGTATGAGGATCTGTGTGTCATCTGCATAATTAATGTAGGTGACACACAGTCTATCCAACTTGTCGAACAGAGGCTTGGTGAAGATATTATACATAGTAGGGGAGACGCAAGAACCTTGTGGTACACCGCAAGTTATTTTGATGGGGTCGGCAGAGGCTGAAGTAGAGAAGACTATCAAAGTCGGTTGGCTAAGAAGGATTGGACCCAGGCTATGGCATCTTTGGTGAAGTTGGCGGCAGATTGGAGGTGGTTACATAGCACTACTTGGTCCACCAGGTCAAACGCTGCCGACAAGTCCAGGAGGAGTAGCAAAGCTATTTTTCCCTTATCTTTTAATTCTTCGATTTGTGTCTTAAGGTCTAACAGTGCTGTTTCAGTCCCATGGAGAGGGCGGAAGCCTGATTGCCGTGAACCAAGTAAGTGGTTAGCTTCCAGGTAGTCCTGAATGTGTATGTAAGCAGCTCTGTCTAGAATTTTCAGAAGAAATGGCACAGTGGTAATGGGTCTGTAATTGGTAGGGATAGTGGGGTCCAGAGTTTGTTTTTTGAGGAGTGGTAGGACCCAAGGTTGGCCGGTACTGTATTAGTTTTAAATGAGGAGTTTATCAGCTTTGAGATAAAAGGGGCTAGGTCTCTAGGTGCATCCTTTATTATCTGTGCTGGGCACGTGTCGCCTTTACAGTTAGAGGGTTTGAGGGAGAGAATCATGTATTCTGTTTCAGTTATGGAGATGGTCTTGAATCTAAAGGGAGTGGTTGTCCTTGACGAGGGTTGACTCGTTTGTTGGTCAATGAGTGGTAGTGAGGCCTTTCTTTGTGATTTTACATTGTAGGGACAGAATTTTGTTTCATAGAGCATATTGTATGTTAGTACACCATGCTTTATCCTTTAGGGCATTTTCTACCGGTTGGATTGGGGATTCAAGTTCATGGAGGATGGAGAAAAATTCTTTAGTATTAAATTTAGCTTTCTCAATCCTTTCATTAAAGGTATTCTTTTTGGCTTTGGTTATTTCTTTTTTATACATTTTAGCAAATTCTGTTAGGCTATTTTTGTTATTTTCAGATGGGGAGTGTCGCCAGGTAGACTGGAGTTTCCTTTTTAGTGATCTTAAGGATTTAAGTTGGGGGGTGAACCAGGCATTCAGGTGCGCTACTTGTCTAGCTTTAAGCAATTTGATAGGAGCAATCATGTTCAGTGCCTTAGTCACAGCATTATTGAAGGTATTTACCAAAGCGTCAGGGTTGTTATTATCCATTCCAGAGATGGCAGGGAGGAGAAGAGGGATATGTTTTTGGGCAGTAATATCCTTTTTACTTCTGGTAGGGAGAGGCAGTGCCACGTTGTTAGCTTGGGGCTAAGGAGGTCTAATGTGGCAGCGAAGTGTCAGGACAAAATGCAAAGTGAAAAAGAAAACCAATCTCTGCAGATTTATTTGGATCCTAGGTAGAAATGGCAACCTCAAAAAGATGAACATACATTGTGCTTCTATTTAAAAGAGAAGACGTCCAAACAGAACACCATCCCTAAAGCAGACACAGAAAAACACATCACCACTCTTGCTGAAATACATATGGAAGATGAGCAGCCATGGATTCACATTGGTATAAATGGCCATTCTAAATGATAAAAGCCACTTTGGCACTTGAACAGGAAAGGCGATTTGTTAATGAGAAACTACTGCAGAGAATAATGGAAAGGGAGGAGATCCTGAAGTTTAGAATTAAAAAACAATATATCTCTGGTTTGGCCAATCCAGATTTTGAAAATCGAATCGCAGGTATGTGCATTTTAAAGATTAATGTTGGACAAAAAACCATCTACCACAATGTGCGGATAGTGAGTGAAACACAAAACTATTTTTATCTGGGCAATGATATCATGCACAGGATGCGCATGGTGTTAGATTTCCTTAACCAAAAAGTATGGTCCCGGCTAGGTGGGCCTGCACCCAAATTTGAAGACAAAAGAAAGGCTTTTCATTGTGCACAATTGGTGGCACATGCAATTGAACTACAGGTGAAGAAGGTTATTACTATTCCTACATTCACCAAGCAGGTTGCTATAACACTAAAGCACAAGAATGGACAGCAAATGACATATTCTGATGCATTTGTGTGCTTGAATGAATCCATGAAACAGCAAGGACTGGATTATAAATATACCCACTTGGTAGATATTGGGGAGGGGTCCGTCAAAATCATGGTGGATAATAGAGGATGTCAAGATGTTCTTTTAGAAGGGAATTCTGTGCTAGAAATGGCAAGACAAAAATCAAATTATATTGCACATTTTAGCAATATGGTAATTGGAAACATCCCTGAGAGATATGTACATACATGCACAGGGTGTCTTGCCAGAGTACCTGGATTCTCAACCCAAAGGGATGTTCAAAATGTAATCTGTATACCCTTATCATTCTAACGAGACAATGTGCTGTGACCAAGAGAATTGTATATTATTTGATTTAAACAAAAATGAAACAGGAAATCAGCACATTGAAATGGAGGCTGATATGCCAAAATATTTAAAAGTGGCAACTCTGCAGAGAGATACAGCCACACAGTTGGAAGAAAGCACAGAGGTTCCTCAATTGGAGGATTTCCCAGAATTTTCAAAAATGGTAGAGGAGCAGATTCTGTTAGCAGATGCCTGTGATAGCGAAGAGGATAAGAATTAATTGAGAAAAATATTTATGGAGTTTAAGGAAGTTTTTGCCAAAGATGCATACGATTGCTGCCTAACTGATTTACATGTTGCCACATTACCAGAGGGGTGTGGTAGAAATCCAGTATTTGTGCGACAATATCAATTACCACTAGCATGCTTGGAGTCATTGACAGAGATAATTAAAAACTTGGAGTCTAGGGGAATTATCAGACCCATTCATAGTACCTCCAACACTCCCATTTTGGGTATATTAAAGGCAAATGGTCAATGGCGTCTGTGTGCAGACCTGAGAGAATTAAATAAAAGAGCGCCGGTGTCCAGATGGCCTCTGCCATTCTTTGATCAAGGCCTTGCTCAGGTGCATGGGTCAAAGGTATTTACCACATTAGATCTTACATCTGGTTACTGGTGTGTGCCATTGGCAGAAGACATTCAGAATATATTTGCATTTTCATTTGATAAAATGCAATACGCTTGGTCCAGAACACCATTTGGATATGTCAATAGTGGGAGCGAATTTCGGCATATTTTTGAGAAAAGCTATGCCAGATGCAGAGGAAAGAGGGACCATAGTTTATGTAGATGATAAAAAATGAAGGTTTAACATGTAATTTTGATGAAATTAGACATGTACTTGACCAACTGCAGAAGACGGGTGCCAAAGTATCTTTACAGAAAGCCCAATGGTACAAGAAAAAGGTGCATTTCTTAGGCCATGAAGTTACTGAACATGGGTTACATCCACAAAAGAAACAGGTGGAGGCCATACAGAAGTTGAAAGATCCTAGAAACATGAACGGTTTAAAAATGTTATTAGGAATGATGGGATATAACAGGAAGTTTATTGAAAATTATGCTGAAATCACTCAACCATTGACTAAACTATTGAAGCTGAGTACACCCTGGAAATGGGAAAAGGAGCAGTCTGAGGCAGTTGCTAAATTGCAGGAATGTCCCATAAAGGCACCATGCTTGGCCTATCCCATAAAGAATAAAGATGTTTTCATATAAATAGATTTCACTGAGCAGTGTATGTCAGCAGTGTTGTCTCAAAAACATTATTTGATTCACAAAACTATTGCTTTTGCAAGTAAGGCATTTTCTCAAGTTTAGACTAAATTCAGTGAATGTGAAAAGGCGCTTCTGAGCACTGTATGGGCGTTGCAACATTTTCATCCCATTGTTCAAGGGGAGTAGGTGATCATTGAGACACATTTTACAGAGTAAAAGGATTAGATCAGGAAATTGAGCACAGTCCACAATTACTTCATGGACATTGGCATTGCAGGGCTTTCCTGTAGAAGTGAGATATGGCCAGAATAAAAAGAGCCCAATTGCTCCAGGATTGGCCAGATCTACATGAATGTGCAGCTGAATGTGAATCAGTTGAGGTAGAGGTGGAGTCTAGTTTGCAGGAGTTTGAACAATCACCACACAAAGCTTTTGATGAAAATACATGCAAGGAATTGCCAATTGTGTATGTTGATGGATGTTCTTTTCACATTGAAAATTACAGCAATAAACAGTTGGTGTCAGGGATAGGAAATGTCTGGTTGAGATGTGAGGACATTCTTAGTATAGGAATGAGAATTGGAGCTAGGAGTAGCCAGGTAGCACAGTTAGCAGCTATTTATAAAGCAATTACTACTCCAGCTGATAACAAATTCAGTGAAATTGTCCTGGTGACTGATTCTGATTATGCACAAAATAGCTTTGTAGAATATTTGCCGGGCTGGAAAGCAAGAGGCATGCTTACATATAACAAAACGCCCCTCAAACATGGGAAAAATATTCAAGCTATAGACAAATTAGTGTCAGAAAATGATTTAATAGTCTATTGGAGGAAAATGTGTGGACATTTGAAAGCACCAGGAGAGGATAAGGATGGAAATGATAGAGCAGATCAATTGGCCAAGATTGGGGCTGTTATGGGAGAATTGTTGCCCATTGAAACTTAATTGGTGAAATACAAATAGATGCAATTACATGCTCTAAAGCTCCAAAAGAAGTTGAAAAACCCATAGTGCGATGGAGTTATGATGTACCAGATCAGGATCTGATTAAGGCACAAAAAGATGACCCTTTATTGGCGGTCTATTATAATCATTTGATGGACCCCGAACAAAATCCTTTAACTGAAAATGATTGTACAGGAGTTGAGAGTGTTATTAAAGAACAAAAAATGAATTAAACTATAGGATGGTCTGATGATCAGGGAATCCATAATAGGGCAGATAAGGTGGGTGGTACCTCTTTCATGGGTAGAATGTATTCCTGCACCAGATTGTAGTGCTCAAACAGCAGCTACATTGCTGGTACATCACATATTTTCAAGATTTGGGTTACCACAAAAAATAGAGTCAGACAGAGGAAGTCATTTCACGAGCACCTTAATGAGCAATGTGTGACAGATATTGGGGTAAAAAAGAAGTTGCACATCGCTAGGGGTAGATCTCTATCTTCGGCTGGGGCCTCCCTCTGGAACAGCCTCTCTGCCAATCATTTTCTTCCGTCTTTGTTCCCCCTCTCCCCTGCTTATCTGCTCTCTCTTGGCACCGTGCACCTGGCCAGCCTCTGTCCCCTGGGTCCAGGTACCTGCTCACCCTGCCACCTTCCTGCATTGCTTCCCGGCCACTCCTTGCACTGTGGACTATATCTGTACCCTTACAGCCCCCCATTTTTCTTCTTTTTCTGCACTTATCAGACTTACCCAGTCTGATGCCTTAAACACAGCACTTGCCCCATTTTATATTTATATTGTATTTATTATTATTTATCTGCTCTCCTCTACTCTGCACTTTCCACTCTCCCCTTTCCATGCACGATTTCTCTTTTCCCATTCCCATGCACTTGCGCGTTCTCAATGTCACTCGGCCTAGTAAGATGGTTGTTGTTGTTGTGTTGTGTTCTCCCCTGTTCCCCTTCCTTGCCTAGTCGCGCTCTGAAACACTTGTGTACGAGCGCGATACAAATAAAATATCATATTATATCGCGTATCGGGCCGCCTCTTCTGGGAATGTTGAACGTTACAATGGATCTGTAGTGGAAATACTAAAGAAGTTTGTAGCGGAGGCAGGTTCTAGTTGGGATTTGCGATTACCTTTAGTATTGATGACCATTAGGTCGACTACTGCTAAAGTGAAAGGTACCAGTTCTCATGAGGTGTTCACAGGAAGGAAAATGGTACTGCCACAGAATTTATTAGACAGGACGCATGAGCAAAAACTTGTGAATTCATCATCTACAGTTCACAAGTATGTGGAAGAACTGAGAAAGCATTTACAACATGCATTTGCATTTGTGCAACGAAATTTGGAAAGAGCTAATGATAGTGCAAAGTCCTACGATGATAAAAAGACATTTGTGAAAGAGTATAAAATAGGTGATTGGATATATAAGTTTCATTTTGGGAAAGGTAAACCTAAAAATGTCTTGCATCATGGCAAGGTCCCTTTGAAATAATAGATTGTCCCCGATAGTGTATAAAATCTTGAAGACAAAGGGTGAGATAGCAACAGAGTTATTTGTTCACATTAATCAAATTAAGCCCTGTCATCCAAAGCATGAAATAAAGAGACTTGAGCAGGTGGAGATGGGTTAGGCGTACTAACTGCATGGGAAAGAAAGCTAGCAGTGAGATAACTGATGAAAATACGATAATTTTGTATGTTAATGAATGAGTGAAGAACTGTTAAGCATATGATGCATGTATAATAAACATATGTGGTGTTTTATTTCATGAGAAACTAAAAATATAGTAGTATAGTAATATAGTAATATAAAAAGGCAAGGTTAACACAACAAAGTGGGACACTATGCGTTTATGAAGAATGCTGAGTCAAGTCAATCTATTCTAACACAATGTGCTATAGTTATATACATGCAGTTGGGCCACATTTTTGTTTTTGGCTAGGTAGTAGAAAGGGTAAAATTGGTATTCTGCTATGTACTTAATCTGTTCCTTTTCTATTTGATTTAGATATCATTAATTATCTTGTTGGCAGGGGTTGGAGGTCGCAGGACCGGAGGACGTGAGAGATGATGCCTACCTGGAGTCCACGGGATGAAGCCCCAGGAAAGCCTCCAGACCGAAATATGGAGGTGAAGACAAATAGACTGGGATGCTAAAAGAGATGATTTCTGTGGGGAGAAGTCCAAGAGTGCCAGGCTGGATGAATTCCACTAAAGGGATGATGTAATGGAAGGTTGGTGATCAGGACATCTCAGAGGTGCGGTCATAAAGAAGATGAAAGCCACCAATGAAACAGTAGTCAGTTGAACTTAATTTTGCAGCATTGCTGGTGCAGCATAGTATTGTCCTATGCTTTACCAATATGATATGATATGATAGTTTATTTATATAGCGCCTATACACAATGGGCCTCATTACGACCCTGGCGGAGTGGGTTTACGCCAGCGTTATCCGCGGCGGACCCGTCCGCCCTACTACGAGTTCCCATAGCGCCATGGAGCGTTTTCCGCCTGGTTTTTCCGGGCGGAGAAATCCATGGCGCTACGGGACCGTGTTGTTAATTACGCCACCGTATTTTACGGTGGCGTAATTAACGCCTTCCCCACTCCCATTATACCCTATGGGGCAAAAATGGGAATGGGGAAGGGTAAAATGGGGGATGGGGATTTACCGCCCCGCCAAGGTCGGAATGGGGCGGAAAATCCGCCAACCCCCATGGCGCTATCGGCAGCTTTCCGCCGTGCTCCATGGTGCATTTTGCACCGCGATTTCCGCCAGGGTCGTAATGAGGGCCAATGTGTTTCAAAGCGCTTCATGGCAAGGGAGGGAACAAGGGAAAATACAACAACATTCTTACAAACCATGAACAGTAAGGATGTGAAATTAACTATCGTACTCGGCCTGATGACATTTCAGATAGTGCAAGAGCTAAGACATAGATAAGGAAGGGAGGGGGAGAGTGGGAAGGAAATGAAAACAGACAGGCGATTACCGTACTAGGCCTGACAACATTTCTGGTAGAGCTGGAGAAAAACAAGAGATGAGGGAGAGGGATGCAGAAAGGGAGGGGAGGAACAAAACAAGCGACTATCGTACTAGGCCTGACAACGTTTCAGATAGTGCTGGAGGGACGGGGGGGGGGACAGGAAGGGGATGGGGGAGCGAAAGATGAGGTTGCTATCATACTAGGTCCAGGGACAATTCTGATAGAGTAAGTGCATAGAAGAAAGTAAGGGGAGGAAGGGAGGAGATAGGAAAAGGGAGAGGGGAGAGGAGAACAGAGTAAGCAGTTAAAAAGAGTGGAGAAGCAAGAGGGGCAAGTGAATATAATTGCAGAAGTCAGTAGTAACACATAATGTTGCAAGCCAGGATACAAGATGAAGATGGGAACAGCATGATTCAGGGTCAACATGAGTACAAGATGCAAAGGAAGTCCAGCATGAGAGTTGAGAAAGGGTGACGCACTGTGAATCAATGATGTCCATAAAAGTCAAATCCAGCATTGGCCAAAAGACGGTGATGGTGAACCCAGAATGTATCTGGACAGACTTCTGTGTGCGGGAAGGGTGGGGGAACAAGGGAACAACACGGGGGGACCAGAGAGGTTGGGGATGGCCTGTGGGGACAGAGGGCGTAAACACATGTTGGTGCATGCTTACCTGCTGTTTTAGCAGGGGGTCGGACCCTGGGTCCTCCTGGTCCGAACAGTCCATACAGGAATTTCTCTTTTTTTTTTACTGCACTTCGCTTTGAATGCCCGGGTGAGAGATGCCCTTGATCTAAGAGTTAAGAGCATGAAGGAAGAGGCAGGGCTAAGAAGGTGGGTGGTGCTTAGGCCAGGTGACCTAGATCCATTTACACCTGCTACCCAGCTGCAAAGAAAAAAGAGGCTTGAGGACTCCTTAAGTAGGGAAAAGAGCGGCAAGCAGGAAGGCACCAGGTAGGCACAGCTTGCTAAGTGGTGAAAAAGAGCGGCAACCAGGAAGGCACCAGGTGGGTAGTGCTTAGGCCAGGTGACTTAGATCCACTTACACCTGCTCCCCAGCTGCAAAGGAAAAAGAGGCTGGAGGGCTCCTTAAGTAGGGAAAATAGCAGCAAGCAGGAAGGCACCAGGTGGGTGGTGCTTGGGCCAGGTGACCTAGATCCACTTACACCTACTTCCCAGCTGCAAAGGAAAAAGAGACAGGAGGGCTCCTTAAGTAGGGAAAAGAAAAGCAAGCAGGAAGGCATCAGGTGGGCGTGGCTCGCTAAATGGTGAAAAAGAGTGGCAAACAGGAAGGCACCATGTGGGTGGGGCTTATGCCAGGTGACCTAGATCCACTTAACCTGCTCCCCAGATGCAAAGGAAAAAGAGGCTGGAGGGCTACTTAAGTAGGGAAAATATCGGCAAGCAGGAAGGCACCAGGTGGGCGCGGCTTGCTAAGTGGTGAAAAAGAGCGGCAACCAGGAAGGCACCAGGTGGGTAGTGCTTAGGCCAGGTGACCTAGATCCACTTACACCTGCTCCCCAGCTGCAAAGGAAAAAGAGGCTGGAGGGCTCCTTAAGTAGGGAAAATAGCAGCAAGCAGGAAGGCACCAGGTGGGCGCGGCTTGCTAAGTGGTGAAAAAGAGCGGCAACCAGGAAGGCACCAGGTGGGTGGTGCTTAGGCCAGGTGACCTAGATCCACTTAACCTGCTCCCCAGCTGCAAAGGAAAAAGAGGCTGGAGGGCTCCTTAAGTAGGGAAAATATCGGCAAGCAGGAAGGCACCAGGTGGGCGCGGCTTGCTAAGTGGTGAAAAAGAGCGGCAACCAGGAAGGCACCAGGTGGGTGGTGCTTAGGCCAGGTGACCTAGATCCACTTACACCTTATCTCCAGCTGCAAAGGAAAAGGAGGCTGGAGGACTCCTTAAGTAGGGAAAAGAGCAACAAGCAGGAAGGCACCAGGTGGGCGCGGCTTGCTAAGTGGTGAAAAAGAGCGGAAACCAGGAAGGCACCAGGTGGGTGGTGCTTAAGCCAGGTGACCTAGATCCACTTACACCTGCTCCCCAGATGCAAAGGAAAAAGAGGCTGGAGGGCTCCTTAAGAAGGGAAAAGAGCGGCAAGCAGGAAGGCACAAGGTGGGCGCGGCTTGCTATGTTGTGAAAAAGAGTGGCAACCAGGAAGGCACCAGTTGGGTGGTGCTTAGGCCAGGTGACCCAGATCCACTTAAACCTGCTCCCCAGCTGCAAAGGTAAAAGAGGCTGGAGCACTCCTTAAGTAGGGAAAAGAGCGGCAAGCAGGAAGGCATCAGGTGGGCGCGGCTTGCTGAGTGGTGAAAAAGAGTGGCAACCAGGAAGGCACCATGTGGGTGGGGCTTATGCCAGGTGACCTAGATCCACTTACACCTGCTCCCCAGCTGCAAAGAAAAAAGAGGCTGGAGGGCTCCTTAAGTAGGGAAAAGAGCAGCAAGCAGGAAGTCACCAGGTGGGCGCGGCTTGCTAAGTGGTGAAAAAGAGCGGCAACCAGGAAGGCACCAGGTGGGTGATGCTTAGGCCAGGTGACCTAGATCCACCTACACCTGCTCCCCAGCTGCAAAGGAAAAAGAGGCTGGAGGGCTCCTTAAGTAGGGAAAAGAGCGGCAAGCAGGAAGGCATCAGGTGGGCGCGGCTTGTTAAGTGGTGAAAAAGAGCGGCAACCAGGAAGGCACCAGGTGGGTGGGGCTTAGGCCAGGTGACCTAGATCCACATACACCTGCTCCCCAGCTGCAAAGGACAAAGAGGCTGAAGTGCTCCTTAAGTGGGGAAAAGAGCGGCAAGCAGGAAGGCACCGAGTGGGCGCGGCTTGCTAAGTGGTGAAAAAGAACGGCAACCAGGAAGGCACCAGGTGGGTGGGGCTTAGGCCAGGTGACCTAGATCCACTTAAACCTGCTCCCCAATAGTGACTGAAGATGGGAATAATGGAGACCCACAAGTTTGATATGTTATTTAATTGTTTTAGTTAGTTATGTTAGTAATTTGTTTTATTTATTTTATTTTATTGTTTTGTTGTCATACATATGCACTAATGAGAAATGTTTATTACACATATATGTGAGGACTGATGGGCCCTATTTGGGATCTGCTTCACGTTTGTTATGATTAAGCAATGGTTTGTTATGGAATATTTAAATATTCATTTTATTAAGATGCTAATATTTCAACCGTGATTCATCTAACA
Source organism: Ambystoma mexicanum (assembly GCF_040938575.1). Lineage (NCBI taxonomy): Eukaryota > Metazoa > Chordata > Amphibia > Caudata > Ambystomatidae > Ambystoma > Ambystoma mexicanum. Next base: position 428,793,840 of record NC_090941.1, on the reverse strand, counting down.
ACAATGGAAAAAGAGAGTTTTCTCCAATTATGGGTTTATTAGCCAGAATTGTTGGAAAAAGGAGGGTATGTAAGGAAATATTTGGGGATTTTATTGATAGTATGCAGTATCCAATATCTAAATGCAGCCATTTCAAAATGGGTGCACAATAGGTGCAAAGCAGTCAGTAACAGCCGGCAGGCCATTTTTCAGAACATTTAGTAAAATGTTTTAGCACAGTGTGCTGTAATTTTAAAATGAGGAGGTTCACATTTTTACAAATTTGATGTTTTCATGTGTGCTAACTACATTAGAAATACATAATGGATTAACCTTGTACTAATTGCATTACTAATATATTAACTCCAATCCCTCTATCACTAATGCAGTTTTTGTGCACAATGAAATGTATTCTATATTTTAACCTGCACAGTTTAAAATACACTTAATTTTCCATGAAGAGATGCACAATCTGAAATTCATTCCATGTGAGTGTTTTCCGTGGAGGGCAGAAATATGCCACTGGCAGGAAGGAAATTGGAAACAGTTGCTTTGAAGGCTGAAATCCTCATTGTCTTGAAAAACGAGGGCTGGTACAGGCCACATTCTTTTATTCTGATTGGTAGAAATTGGAGGTAGATGATCCATGTCAATAGAGCGCTGACCTAGGGGTGATAGGCAGGAGGAGTTCTCTTAAGGAATAACCAGGGAGAAGAGATCAGATTGAGCTGGGATGGAGGTACATACGGTGCTTCCAAAGAAATGCTACTGGACTCCATGTGGATGTGAGTGCTGGCTACAAACTTAAACAGCTGGGAGCTCCCAACACAAAAAGGTCGAGTTGCTGTCTTTGATGTGAAGGAGTCCTTAGCACTGGGTCTGCAAAACAGCGAGGTCATACAAATAAGGGCCTGACAACGAGAGTTTCAAACTTCACTGGCCTGGGTGAGTTAGTGCCAAGTGAGGAAAAAGTATGAATGGGAGATGACATAATTTGTTGGCAGTGCAGGGAGTTAGAAAAAATAATATTGTATGTTTATTTTTCTCCATGTTTAAAAGTGCTGAACACCAAATTTGTTTTTTTTGCAATGTGCCTGTTGTTTTCTGTTCCCTTTTATATGTTGTAGTTTCAATACTGTGATATCATGTGGTAAGATATATTTCTGTTTACAATTGTTATATAATACAGTGTGTACAAAAAACAAAGGCTGGCATTTTGGTGTCATTTCATACATCTGTGAATCATTTTTACACAGGGGAATCACAAGGGTTTGATGTTTATACCAGAGCGGTAAAATATTTGCTAATTTACAACTGTAGCTAAAATAGCAAGCCAGAAAAAGTGAATAAATACCTGCAAGGTAGGAAGTTGTGTGTAGGTGTTGTGAGTGAGTCCTTCTTTGCATGCTGAAAAGAAGGCAGTGTCAGATGAGACACATAGATTACTGGATGTAAATAAGCCAGTAATACCAGCCACAAACAATAGGTGGCATTCTGAATAAACTCACTGGGTTCTCTAAGGGTGTGATAGGTCTGGGGGGGTTCTCTACAGGCAACCAAGAGATATTGTAATAGAGAGGAAATGTCACGCTATCCTCTCATTCCGTCCCTATTTCACAAGCATCTAGGACAGGCAACACTCACACTACCTCAATTACCTCAGCCATTTTCCCATTACCTCTCACTCACAGTGGACAGGTGTCACGTGAGCGGGATTACCCCAAGGGCCACATACACAGGTTCGGGGGTTCCCCGTTCCTTCTCTGGCACCTGCCATGGCGTCTGCAGGAGGGAGCTCGCAGACGCCGGCTACAGGACGCTGCGCGTAGCCGTCTGCAGGATGCTGCGCGCAGAAAGTCACTTCCGCGATCATCGAGATCATTGAGATCTAAACAGTGCTCACGTGTGGCGCTTGCAGGTCACGTGACGGGATCATCCGTCTCACTCGCGGATCATGTGACGCGGAAGCACCCGCTACTTAAGCGCTGAACTTCCGCAGTTCCGCGCTTCACAGCTGTTCTTTGGAGGACCTGTACGGCGTACGATTACCTTGTGTCTCACGGCTCTCGACTCTTGGACTGCTACACGGATTTGCTTTGGTCACGTACTTTGGCTCTGTTTTTGCTGGATCAATTGAACTCGTAACGCTTTTTGGACTGTCTCGGATTACCCTGTATGGACTTGGCATTTTTTCTCTTCACTGCATTACGTTACCAAGTACTTTGGATTCTGGTTCCTTTCACTCGTTTCATCAGTTATAGGTGGGCAGGCTGGGTCCATACCCAGTCTACTGTTCCTCTCCCTATTGCCATCAGGGAAACCAGCTCACGTGCCCCTCCACGGAATTATCACCCAGCATAGGATTCAGGGCCCCATCAACCATCAGTTTAGGTAAGAACTGCTCTTTATCCTGTTTGTTTTCTTGTACTGTACTCATTTGATTGCTAATAAAAATTTTCCTTTGCAGCTGCCTTGGGGTTCGACATTCCGTGGTTCCGGCTTCAAGAACATCCCACTTGTGGCCTCAATGATCGCATAGGGAGTAATCTTGTATTCTCTCTCTGTGGTACTTGGGGACGGAGGTATCATACTCTTCACGACAATCAATCAACCTGACAGGAAATATTTGTGTTATGATGGGGCTATACCACAAAAATAAGGTAATTCTGAAAATACCACAAAGTAAGATACCACCAAAATTACCACCAACATAAACTAACACTGAATTTTCACCAAAATAGGGTCATAATAAACTATCTCTAAATGTAAGGCCAGTTTACTGCCAGTGTGCCACCAAAATATGGTAAGAAAATACTGCAAATCCCAAATTTGCCCCAATAAGACAAAACCTCCTACAAACCCTGGCCACAACCACCACAGCATAATACACGGATGCATGGAAACATCTACCCACTTACCACAAACATAACACAAACACCTACCCCCTAGCCAAATCAGTTCACATACTATTCCAGTTCTTCCACTCAATGGACAAACTCTTTGCAGAATGCCCTCTTCATCCAAGCGTCTAATAACTGGCCACAATCAGTACATTACAGTGCAGTAACCTACCGAATAATCTGCACAGTCACCACAACCCAAACACAAAATGCATCAATTTCTCATACATAACTGTCCTATGCTCTGTAATATGTGCCTCCCCGCATTCCACTGGCATCGTTTAGCCCGTTACTGGAACGGGTATAACACAGAATAGAGTGTACCACATGGTGCAGAACTTGGCAACTGTATTTGAAAGTCTGCCGTAGCACTTAACATTGTAAACTTCTCCTTTACTCTTTAATACGTAATGAAAACACAATTTGAAAACCAGACCCCTCTTGCAATCTTTTGAAGAGTTGTAATGTAATTTCTTTTGTTTAGTGTATGAGGGCACCAAATATATCCGTGCCCAAAGATGGTAAACTGCTTAACATGGCCCTGCCACCCACATATTCCCAGTTGTTTTACACACACTCTCGCACCATACACTGTTGATTCGTAAGACACTGCACATATAAATATTACATAGGGGCTGTAATTGTGGAATTGCATTTTTTATCATCTGTCCAATCATTGCACCATGTATAAGGCACCATCATCACTCCATGTACCAAATACTAACTTCTACTTAACCACACTGCTTACATTGCAAAATGCACAATACAATTCTAACACTTTCCAGCCTGAATGCTTTTTTTACCCGCATTATGCCCGGAAATCTAAACCAAACATGCCTCTCTTGCAACAGCACAAACACTTATTGTAAAATAGCCTTGACCGCTACGCATGAATTGCTCCAAGGACAGACATATTGGATGAAATATTGTATGAAATAAAAATAAACAAGCAAAGATAACTTACACTATAGTCACAGCGCACAGTTTTCGCTAAGGTAGTATGCAACTGAATTTCCCATCAAAACAGTGTAACCATGGATTTTTCAGAAATTATGTAAACGGAGGTTTACATAAAAAATGTATAGGGACTAAAAATGAGTAGGATTCCATGCTCTATGCATAAATATGAACATACAGTGCCGTAAAGCTTTTCCTTGTGCACTGTACTGGGTTTTCTAACAGTAGTTTTGCACGTTTCGTTACAGTGATAGCTCTCTGGGATTCAGCCTTAAGCAGTGCTATGGTGGTTGGTCATTTGGTTCTTATCGATCTCTACCCCATTCTAACCTATACCTAGAGTACAACACTGCAATGGAATGCAACTCCTGCTCTCAAACAGGACACCGTGTTTAATTTTGTGCTTAAATATTGGCTGTATTGTCCTTATAGTTAACTTTTGTACACTTGAGAGTTATACACTACCTTATTGTATTAAAATAAATAATGTCCAGAGGCGCATATAACACTCGCCAGCAGACAAACGGTGACAGTTGATGTTGTTATGTCAAATATCTTGCCAAACCTGCTCCTGCATTTTACTGCAATCACTGCAGTCCCCCAGGAGTTTTTTTGTTTTGTTTGGGGGAGTTTCACAGAGGGAACGTGCTATTGGTCTGATGACACTCACTGGCACTGAAAGCATTCGTAAAAAGCAAATAAATCAAACAAGGAGGTGTTGGCAACATTTGGAAAATGTGTGTAGCCATGTAACCAAACACATATTCCCTAGCCACAACCACTGCATCGTAATACAGTCATGCATGCAAACACATGCCCAATTACCACAACCCACACACATAATATAGGCACCAGTGGCCCTACCCACTTCAGTTAACATACTATTGTACCACTTCCAACCAAACCACAAAAACTTCAGAACATAGCCTCTGCAACCAAGACTCTATGAAGTGCTTGCAACCAATACATCATAATACAGTAAACTACTCAGGAATCTGACCAGTGGCCACAACCCAAACACATAAACCATTCACCCGAACACTATCCACTTCTGTACAAACAGTATTCAAACACTTCACTCAGTGGACACACTCTACGACTGTTCATTCCATCACCTCCAGCCATGCACCCAAAACTGTAGTACGTGCTCACAATCACCAAACATGGAACCAACACTCTGTATACTGCTCACAAACCATATACACAAGCCAACAACCTGAAACCTACTTATAACCAGTGGGCAGACTCTTGGGTGCATGGCCTGCGGCCATGCATCCAAGGCGCTAGGGGCTTACCACACACAAACACAGTATAATACACCCTATACAAATAGCCCCTTCGCCCACCACCAGATGCTGCAAAGCATGTTTTTGAGACCCTTTTGCCACTGCACTATCCTCGGATACAACATGGAGGGCGGTACCGAAAATTATGACACCATCACACTTCCCTCCAGCCAACCACCGGGCACATTGTATGTCTGCGGACATTACGCCGAGCTCCAAGCCAATTGAAGTTATGACCTCGGAGTGAACAGGGAAATGGGACCACGGAGCGGAGCCAGATATCACTAATTTTGTGTGACCTCTACATTTTACCTGTTTTAAAAAATAAAAAAAAACTACTGGTGGATTTTCACCAAATAAAAAAAAAAAGCACGCCTTCAGGACCAAGCTGCCGCTCCTGCCGCACATATGGTGAAAATCCATTCAGCGGTTTGGGTTGTACGCATGCACAAAGTTTGTTTTGGGACCCCCCCCTATAATTTTCCCCTCTGTACAAAACCTCACCAAACTTGCAAAGAAAATTTAGAGCGGGCATATAGCTTTTTTGCAAAGTTTGATGAGGATTCGTCCAGGGGGAGCAAAGTTATAAGCCTTCTAAAAAGTGGTCTTCCTATGGGTTGTGTAACTTAACCATATCTAACTGGCCGCTACCTCGGGCCGTGTAATATATGTAAATATATTTATTTTAATGAAAACAAGTGTCCATTACGTTCTTGAGTTGCTGCTTTTTATTTCATTTACAACTTTAGACAAATCGTTCAATGGAACTACAGCAGCTAATGGATTACGCCACTTAACATAATGTGTTCTATTATTTTCATTTAGTCTAATGGAAGGTCTACAGATTTGGAATGTTGCAGTTTTAAAATCGATCAATGTTTTTTTCCACATTAAAATAAATAACAAAATATAGACTTGAGAAGAAAGCAGACGTAGAACCCATACATTTCTTTATAAAAAACAATAAAGTCATTTTTTTACCTGCAGTGGAATAGGTTATTTCTTCTGCAGACTGGTATCCAGAGTTGTAAACCTGCAAATATGTATTCCAAACTCTCGTTTGGTGCTGCTTTTTTGGGTATGGGAAAACGGTTTGATTGACTGGTTTAAAGTCTGTAGATGTAATCTCTAATAGATTCTTTTGATTGTGTAAAGTGTAAACATCATCTAGGCCTTCCAGCACTTGCAAACCGTTTGAAGTGAAAGTAACTCCCAGAACAATTCTTAACATGCTAAGTAAGCTGAAAACAAAGAGTGTTTTATTGGGTCCTAAATGAGGATAACCCTTATTTGAGTAAAGCTTTGCACACATTGATTGGCAATGTATTGCCTTTTTGAGATTGATCTCTCCATCACTCAAACAAGCTAGGGCTCCTAATGTTCAGCACAGTGTACATCAACTCCAACCAGTGGCACAAAAAAGTCAAACTGCGTGTGTTATGAGGACCAGTTCTTGGCCTGCATACACCGATATGAGTACAATGGGGATGCTGAAGGTTGAATAAAGCATTGTTTCATATGTAAATAAGAAATGCTGAACAGCAGTTTCACCGAGTGTGGACAGAGCTAGGAAGACAGAGCCATCCGAAACAAACGTTAGATAATTATTTTCTTGAGAGCAGGGGAGGGTAGTCAAGGTATGGGATTGTGGTGTGGAAAGTCAGATGGTGTGTGGATGCTCACATGAAGGTTAACAGGATCCAGTGTAGAAGTGGCGGTGTCCAGGGATCAGGACATCAGAGTTTCCACTGTTATTCTTTGAGAAGTGGACGAGTTGGGCTAACAAGGCATATGGGCATGTGAAGTATACGCATATAGTTTTAAAGAAATAGCAGAAGAGATGGTGAGAATGGGGACATCTATGAGTCTACAAAAGGGGATTTGAAATTGCTCTTGAACACATTCAAGATTTAACTGGCCTGCTTTTCGAATTCTTATGAAATATATTCCCACAAATGTATGTACACATGTGCATGTATATGTAGGGTGGGGAGCCACAGTGTTTGTTTTGTATTTTCTCCCTATCCTAACACACTGGGCATTTTTTGGAGCCTCACTTAGGAAATCTCTATGTTTATTGCTCAGGAGCACTTAATATGGTGGAATAGAGAAACAATTGCTGGAGAAACACATAGCAGAAGAGAGGGTGATAGTTGGAAGATTTAACTGTCAAGCTTTTTAAAGTCTTACACAATATATTCCCAGAAATGTAGGTAGATATATACATCTGCATGGATTTGTGGGTTGGGGAGTCACAGTGTGTGTTTTGTTGTCTTTCCCTATGCCAACTCATCTTTATGCCTGTGCTGTCCTGGTTTCAAAATATACACCTGCGATTTACCCCAGCTGTGCACTTTCTGGAATGCTTAGAACATCTCTATTTGTATTACACAGGAGGGCTTAGTATAGAGGAGTGAAGAGAAATGACTGATTAGTATGGAAGACATTGATATATAATGGAGGGCTACAATCAATAGACATCCTGCGCACATGTGCCCTTGCATCCTTTCCAAACAACTCTAGTTATTCACAGATTGTGTTACTGTGGTATCGCAAATTATGACAAGCTCACTGTAGGGTAGTAGTAAAAGCCACAGTCTCTACATTCCTGCTTCTCAATGTACTGGTTATGATAGGTTTTAACCATGATCTCTCTCTCTCCATCTAGGCCCACCACAGTGGGATAACTGTACTTGTTATTGGTTGCAAAATTCCAGAAGACATTAATCGCGTAACACAATTTGGTAAACTTCACTACAATTTCCATAATTAATTTGTTTCGACGTGGTATCACCTTTGTATGTGGTGCTACCTCAACTCGTAAAAATTCTTCACAACATTGAGGCAGTCTCATCATTTTAAATTATTTAACTTGTTCTATTTAAAAATGCAATAGTTCGAAATGCAAAGTTGAATCTTTCCCTTACATGTTCAAACGGGTATCACTTTCTTTTCATCCGAGCATGACATTTCTACTTGCATCAGTTGCTCACGAACCAGAAGCATTCCCTTTAACTCCCAAATTGTTCTTATAGTCTCCTTACATTAACACGACATTACAATGCCCAACAATTCATCATGCATCTTCATTTGTGTGCTCAGAAACCTCCCTCTCCCAGATAGCACGCGTGGGTTTTTCCCAGTAGCCCACCTTCCATCATTACTTAGAACTTCAGGCTCTTTGCTATCAACAGGCTTTTCTTTTTTCTATATTAATTTCTGAAAGGTTTTGCGTCACTCATCATTCACATTGTGTGCACTGCATGAACTTCCTGCTTCTTCATTTCCTCATTAAAGTGGAGGATTTCCTTCCCTGCTCATTGGCTTCAGACGAAATGGCATCTCCCCAGAGCTTTCTCGGACCAAGCTTGTCTACCTATCACTGTTTCCGCTGACTAGCGCCAAATGAAGATAGGCTTGTGCTTCTGCTCTGCCTTGCTTGTATTGCTATTCCCTTTCATTGCCTCTCTGTTACGGATGGCCTCCTTTCTCAGCCACATACCATGTTTGGTAAACTTTCCAGGTAATTTATTTCACATATCTACCAGCCAGTGCTCTGCAGGTCTCTGCTTTGTGTACCAGCTCAGAGGTTCTCCTCAGGCATCACAATTACCAATGCAAACACAGAATCTGTCTGAAATAGTGGTTCCAATCCTTCCAATTGTTCCATCTCATTGTCTTCCATGGAGGTCTTTGCAGTTATGTGCTAGGTCATTGGTGCTAAGGCATATGGTCTATAAGTTGTATTGCTTTGCACATTGGGCGGTCTACTCTTTTTGCTCTTACCGTTAGTCTTTTTTTTTGTCTTCCCATTATTTGTACTAATAATAGCTATCTTTTTATCCTGTGTTTTGTAGTCATCGCCAGATAATACTGCCCATGTTCAATGTCAATGAGCATTACTGGATTTGTGTTTGCTGATTTAATATTGCTCTTATTTTTCCTAAGTGTATTATTTTTGTACATTTTTATACATCACTGAGCTTATTTCCTCTCTTAATTACGTCTTCTTTGTTTCCTTCTGTTCTGCGTCTCAGTGGTATGTTCAGTTAGTTCGATGCTATCCCTGATCACTTCCAAATTTTGGAGGTTTATTCCATCCGCTTTTACATTCTGTGTTTTCGAAAGTTCCAACGTCTGTGATGTAGGGTCCAGGTTCAGCAGATTGCATCATCTTGTGCACCTTAATTTGGTCACTTATTTTATGAATATTTGTTTAGATATCACAGGCCACATTTGTAACTGGCCTGACAGTTGACAATGTATTCATAATTCAATTTAAAAGCGAATTATGATTCTCCAATTTGACTTCCATACCGTCACACGTAATGATAAGTAACCACTCTAGGGCAAGATATTGGGTCACAGAGGAGGTGCAATCTTGGCCCACGTGCAAGGGAGCTAAAGAACCGACTTCCTCCTGGCTACCCTCAAGTGGATCATCAAGGAATGGATGCAAGGCATGCAATAGTAACAGCGGGGATGTTAAAGAGGTATTAGCCGCGTGCATGTTGTTTGGAACAATTTCTTTTTCCTGCTCTTAATGAATGCTATTTCAGGATTCATAATTGGAGTAGCTCCATTGACTTTTGTGTTTAAAGCAGGCAAGCGAGGTGGATAGCTCTTGTTGAAAGGATTGTGTCTCGTCAGACAAGCAGTTTTCTCTCAACGAGGAATGTGTTATCATTTTCACATTCGGTACCTTTCCTTTGCGGCAGAGGATGGCACTTTGATTGTTTTAGGGGTACAACTTATCTGATGTTTTAATGAGTAAAAACATTAAGGTACTTCTGTTAACGCATTATTTCTTACCATTATATCTTCTTCCATGCTCTGAACCTCGTGTCGAGTAGTAGCATCAGTCTCCAAAGTCAGCACTAACCCTGTTGCCATCGCCATTCTCTGAATGCCTGACAACATGATGGCGACACACTTTGCACGTTTCATGCGTGTCGCTGATGTGCCTCTTCAGCACTAATAAGGCAGTTATATACGGCAGCGGAAAGGGTTAACAGGCACTGCAGTCAGTGCCCTCTTGCCGGGAATGTTGGTATCGGGAGCCCAGAATCAATCAGGTCTGAAAATTCAAAAGATCACGCACTCCTTTAGCACTAACAACAAGGGAGTATTATCCGGCAGCTGATTGGCGTTTCGAAGGGTCAGCAGGTCCTCCGGTCAAGCCCCTTTTGCTGGGAATTATGGTATCAGGTGTCCAGAATCAGGTATGACAGCACCAAAATACAAACATGGCACATATAGTTACTCATTTGTCACTGCGCTGCAGGTTTCTGTGCTATCAATCTGTGAATCAACTCCCGGTGCAGTGCATTTGGGCCAAACAATGTTTGCGCTTCCGCTAACTCCCTTGCATGGTCTTAGCAGATTTTCTGTAAATTAGACCTGTGATCGACAAGGCCACAAAACAGGAATTAGAGAATAAATGTGTCTTAACTCTATATCCAGGCAATGTACTACACAAAGAAGGCAAGCGGAAACTTCGAAGAAAAAAAAAACCTTGAAGGGAGATGCACTCATTACCTCAGAGAGACACTGCCCACCGGTTACTCAGCTCAGTAGCAGTGATGTTACTGATTTTTCTACCATTACTAGGTGAGCAGGGGAGTGACACATATTTGAAATGGATACACCGCCTTTAAATGTTCTTTGGATTACTAAAGCAGAGCCACCACTCCTCTGATGCAGAATGTTTGTGTCAATATTGAATCTACCATGGAATCCCTCCGGAACACACTGGGGGCAGACAATTTATGGATCTTAGGGTTTCCTGGGCCTGCAAGGGGCATAGCTTGAGGCAATATTAGCCAAACATATTTTGCAGCTACAGGTTTTACAGGGCTTGCAATCACTGGAATTGTTTAGTGTCTGCATGCTGAGGATCAGAGGTCCGGAAAGCGAGGCATGCTGAAGGCCCCCCCCCAACTGGGCAACAAATCACGGGTCGTGCCACACTCTTGGAAGGCCTAGATTATCACGCTTGCACAATACGCTCGAACATGCTGCTGAAGGGGTATGCTGCACACTGTACTAGGAGAAAGGTATAAATATGTGTTTTAATGCAATATACAACACAGTTTCTGAGAAAAATTGCCTAAAAAGCCACAGTGTTTGCAATTGTTTCATAGGGTAACACCAATTCAATAAATGCAAGTCACCAATCGTGCACAGGAACATGAATGGTTTGCTATTAAAATGCCATGCCACAACTCTCTACCTACCACCCTCAGAGTTGAAACCTCCCACCCTGCTTTCTGAAAGTACCTCAAAACTTACTTTGCTAACTAACCCTTCCTCTCTATCCTTACACTTCTTTCTCCTCCTAATTTCCCTCAACTGTAATTGTATATACTTTGTATGTAAATACTACACTATTTGTAAAGTATAAATGTATAACTCTGTAACAAAGATTGCCACTCCCTGTAACTAGCGCTACAATGCCTTAGTGCTGATGCGAGCTTTACAAATTTGAATAAATAAATAATAAATAAAACATGTCCCACTGGCTGCACAATGTAGACCAGTGTAGACACGTCATAACATTACAGTAAAGCATGCCAGGCCACATTTAGACATACCTAGAATGGTTTCACCAAAATTTCATTTGAATCAATAACACTCATCAAGAATAGAGCACACATTCAAGCCCGGGTCTCTGCAGCCTCTAACAACACGGCCAAAATCTGCAAGAAACTGGTCAATCCTGGTGCAGTCTATACCTCTCCTGTTCCCTCCCAGGCTCTCTGTTTGGGTCTGGCCTCTCACTTCTCTGCTAAATCTCAGGACATCCTGTCATCTATCTCCTCTTCCGTGCCCTCTTCCTCTCTCGGCCCGCTTTGGCCATCTTTACCTCTCTTCCTCCTTTCTCCTCTTTCTCTCTGACAACACCTGATGAGGTTTCTAGAGAAATCCGATTTATGAAAGTGTCATCCAAACAGGTGCTCCCTGCTCCTCCAGAACCATCAAGGACCATATTGACACCCTTGCTCCAGCCTTGACCAATTTCTGTAATCACTATTTTGCCACTGGAACATTTCCCTCTTCCCTTAAGCACTCCCTTGTGCACCCACTCCTCAAGAAGAGGTGTGCTGATCCTACCTGCCCAGCAAACTAACACCCAATCTCCATCACCCCTTTCTTGTGCAAACTCTTGGAAAAGCTGGCCATCTCCCAGCCTACTCTCCACACTGAATATGTTGTATCCGTGATCATCAGTCTGGTTTTGGAGCTGCCAGAGGCATGGAAACTGCTTTCCTGATCACCCGTGAAGATCTGCTCTCTAACCTTCATTCCAGCATTCCTTCTGTACTAATCCTCCTTGAACTTTCCTCTACTTTCAATACAGTAAAACCATGCCATCCTGATCAATCGACTACGTGAGAACCTGGGCATCATGGATCAGGCCCTGGAGTGGCTGATCTCCTTCCTCTTGGACTGCCCCTCCAGGTCCAACGTGGCCCCTTTCTCTCTGCCAACTCTCTCTTTACCTGTGGTGTTCCTCAGGGCTCTATCCTCTCACCCTGTTTTTAAAACCTCTACTTGGCCCCTTTGGCCCACCTGATATCTACCTTCTCCTCTAACTTTCAGTGTAATGTGGATGACACTTAGCTTTCCTTCAGATTCCTCTCCTCTCTCGCTCATTCCTGGCTGTCTATCTGTGATTCAGGAATGATGCACCTCCAGAAATCTCTGTCTTAATGCCAATAAGACAGAGATCCTTCTCATTGGGAACCCTGCCCCTGCTTTGCCTCTCTCACTCTGGCCACCCACCTTGGGCCCTCTTCCTTTGCCTTCCTGTGAGGCAAAAAACCTTGGTGTCATCTTCGACTCCACTCTCTCTTTCTTTCTCTCTTTCTCTCCTCACATCTCGGACGTCACCATGAATTCCCACTATCAGCGGCACCTCCTCAAAGCAACTCTTCCCTTTCTTACTTTCCTCCAGAAGCTCATTGTCTCCAGAGCCCTGTTTCTCTCTAAGCTGGACTACGGCTACCGTCTCTTTCTCAATCTGCCTTGCTCTACTCTCTGCCCTCTGCAACTAATCCAGAACAGGACTGTGAGACTTATCCTTGGCCTCAAGCTCAAGGATCATATCTATCCAGCCCTGAAATCTCTCCACTGGCTCCTGGTGGCTGCAAGGATCAAGTTCAAGAACCTTTGCATTGTCCACAAGGCTTTCTGGGGTCAGGGGCCCACACTACATCCAAAGTTCTTTTCCAAAATAGCTTCCTTCTCGAGCCCTTCCCCCAGCTACCTCCAACTCTCTAAGGGTTAGACGCTTCTTTAAGCAGAGAGTGGGGGGTAGATCTCTCCTCTGCAAGTGCCTCCCTCTGGAATGGCCTCCCTGTCCCTCTCAAACTTGAGCGGACCACCTGAAGTTCCGGAAGCAGCTCAAAACTTTCCTCTTCTCTGCTTTCTTTCTCTCCCTCCCCTGCTGACCTACCTGTCTGCTGTACCTACTGGTTGCTTGGCTATGCTCAGAGTCTCACTGAGACCAGATTTTTCTTAATGTATCACCCTTGCACTGCCTACGGGCCTACCACCCACTTTGGGGCTGTAACTGTAACTCTAGAGTCCCTTGTTCTCCTTGCACTACCCAGAGCCGCGCTGCACTTACTCAGAGCATTACAGCATGTTTTCCCCTCCCCTCTTCCTTGCACTTCCCCCCTCCCTTTCACCTTGCATTTCTTGTTCTCTCACTTGCACGATCTGAATGACACAAGGCCTAGTAAGATTGTTTGTCTTGTCCTCCCTCTGTCTTCTCTCCCTTGTCTTGTGGCGCCTAGAAACATTTGTGTACAGGTGTGTTATAAATGACCTATATCATATTATTTTATCACAAACACCCAGAAAAATATACAATGCTGCAGTAAGAAACGGCTAAACTGTGTAACGCTCACTTGATATCCACGGGAACGCCACTCAGCCTGATTGGACCACTCACTATCTCAAACCCTTCCCTGGAATCTGTTCGACTGGGGACTGGGCCTGAAATACAGGATTTCCGGATTTTAACTTATTGTCTCTGGTTGCTTGACCCCCACCTCCCTTGAGGACCAAAACTTCCCCATGTCCTCTCCTCACCCTGTTTTCTTGTATCGTGCACTCTCCGTCCTGCTCCTCGGTGCAGGGGTGCGTCATTTGATGTGGGCGCTGCGCGACCTAGTTGCTTCACTGGTACGGGCCCAATGAATCTGGGCTGGCTGTAACTCCAGCCCGACAAGGTAGGTTGTTGATTTTGGCGAACTGTCCTTTTCTTGTCTCTTGCCCCCTAATACTGTCTCCTCTTTATCCCTTTAGGTGTTGGTGGGGTCGTTGATGGTGTTGTGCTGCTTAGGGGAGCCGAGCACTAAGCGGTGAGTGGAAGCGCGATGTGCAGCGCTGTTCGACTTTACTTGTGCTGACCTATGTTTCTCTTTGTCCCTTGCAGGCTGTTGCAATGTCCCTTTATGGCTGTCGGCAGAGAGAATAAGGTGCAGTGAGTAAAGCGCAATGCGTGGCGCCTTCTTGTCCTTTATGCGCTAACCTGTGTTGTCTTTTCCCTTTGTAGATCGATGGCGTGCTCCAGAACTGAAGTTACCATGAGCAGCTCGAGTCCAGGTAAGCGTATGACTCTTCTTGCTGTTTTAGGGGAATCGAGATATGAGAATGCTTACTAATGTCTCTTCCCTTTGTTCTTTTCTTCACAGGATGCAGCATTCTGAAATGGAGATGGCGCCGCCGCGATGCTGACCACAGGACCGGAGGAATGATTAATGGAAGCAGGATTCTCCTCAAGGTAAGTGTTGTGTTAATGTTGTTCTTGTTCTTTCAGGTACGTGGGATGCGGAGGAAAGGCGAAGGTCTTCAGGAGACCGATCCAAACGCGGTGAGTGTCATGCTGCAGGTGCAGAGTAATGCAAAGCGTGTTTATCTGCCCGGGTTTGGTTTATATAGCCTCCAGGTATCCCAGGTATCCCTAGGTAGAACCACACCCAAAAAGCTAGACCGCATCCATCCATCGTTGTTAGGTAAGATTTCCACAGGGCTGGTAAATCTTCCTTGCCTGGTTCAACTCCAGAACTTTTTGCTTTTCTAGTGAGATATTTTCCATTAATACCTCCGTGAGTGGGAACCTTTTTCCACACTCACCTGTCTTTAACTCTTTTTATGGGTGTCATTTTTAAGACTCTCCATAGTGTCTTTTTTAAAGTAATCATGTCTAACAACTTATTGGCAATAAGTGCCTGTTGTTGCTGGGTTGCCCTAAGGGCTCCCCCTTTAACTTTCTTGTGCTAACCTTGAGTGAACTACAGTTCCCAAGGGTAGAAAGGATCTTTGGATCCCTTTTACATTTTATTCTGTGAAACCAGCACACCCCACCTTATGTGGAGTGCTGGGGAGATACAATGTATCCCCTTTCACATTTAAACTGTACCAATTCTGTTACAGTGACAAGCTTACCTTTAATGGCTGGTGGCAGTGATACCTTTTACTAATTTGGTGCACCTTTACCGCGTGCTGTAATCACAGCTGCAGTAAAGGCACCTAAGGGTGCTCATTTTTACCAAAATGCCCCCTGACTTCTTTTTCTGCCATTTTAGTGTTTCTTGTCGTTTTTTGTTCCTTCCCCTGACATCCAGGGTGGGAAAATCCTTTGTTTGAGTTTTGTCTTTGGCGGGAGTCCCCTGGACACCCCGCCCAGGCTCCAGTCAGTCTGTAAGCACAGGAAGTGGGGGAGGGGTCCCAAACTTCCCCCTCCTTTGTCTTAGGTCTTCCTTCAACTGGGCCAAATCCCAGTGGGGGGTTGGCTGTCCTGATTGGACAGCCAAACGCCCCTTTCTTGTAAAATGCGGGGAGAGAATGCAGAGGTTGTGTTGCAGTTCCTGATAAATACTGGAAACCTGGAAGCTGAAGTCATGTCGACCACTGGAACCAAAAACCGAAGAGGATGACAAAGGAAAAGTGGCAGGAATGATTTCCAGCGGCCGGAGAGCCTGCTTTGTAACCGGAGCCTGCTGCAGCCCTTCCTTCCGATCGACCTGGGGTCTCTGAAAACAATGACCCGAACCCAGAGCCTGGTGAGACCCACTAGACTCAAGACGACCTGCATTTTGAGCCATCCCACGGGTTGCTGCGATCTTGTGTTCTTGCAATACCCCAATACCCTGGGACCTCCTGCCACTGTGCGGTGCATGGTCTTCCAAATTCCGAATCTCGCTGAAACTTCGTGGGCATCCTGGTCTATCTCCAGAGACACGAATCGAGTCCAAAAAGTCCCCTCACAAGAGTGCTGGACTTTTTAAATGACGAGAATTCAACCGCGATTTTCTGTCTTCTTCTGTGCTCCTTGAAAAGGTGCCAAACCCGCAGAACCGCATTCAGCCACAAGAGAAATCTTGCCTAGAGCCTTCTTTATCGATCCCTGCTGCAAAGTCCCTTCTGAGGTCTTGTGTTCAGTCTCCAGGACAAGGAATCCAGTGACCGGGTATTTGGCTGCAGTCCCTGAAGTTCTCCTGCTGCAATCTCTTCTTCATTGCTGAGGTACTGTGTTGGCTTGGGTATATACTTACTTTAAGCCTGTTGGGATTTCTGTGTAGTCCTGGGGTGTTTTCTATGATTGGGAGGTCCCTCGTCCAGTACACCCAGTCCCACTGCTAGAATCCTGCTGGGGTGTCTTCTGTGAAGCCCCTGGACCCTCTTCTAACCCTAGAAGTAAAGTACTCACTTGTTTGCCCAGTTTTCCTAAGGAAACTCTGGCTTTTGCTACTAAAGAACTTATTCTAACACTGCCTGTTGGTCACTAGTCCTTGTGACCCCCCCTTCTGCCACTGAGAACACTCATGTTCTAAGGGAAAAGACTTTGAAGGGATTGGGACTTCTGCCTAGAAAAGAAATCAAGTGTTTTTACTTACTTGTAAAGAGTTGGTTGGTAACTGTAATTCTAAGAGTGAACAGTTACAAAAGTTCTTACTGATCTTGGATGTGTGATGCACTATTCTTAAAAGTATGGTTAACATCTTTCCTTCCTTAGCCACTGTTTTGCCAGTCTAAAAGAAAGTAGATGTGAAGGTATTTTACTCTCCTGTGATTAGGTTGTGCCTCTTTACAAAAGTAATGTGTTGGTTTCACCAGATTATTCCTGAAGGGTAATTGTATGAGTGTCCTCCAACTGTTGGTATCACCAGGTTAGTCCTGTTAGGATAACAGTATGAGTGTCCCCCAACTGGGTCTTGCTTCCCCTGACTTGCTGCTAGCCTGTCTTTAATAAGTCTACATTAGGTTGTTGCCTACCTAGAATTATCTATTCAGTAAAGTGTGACATTGGGTTTTACTTTCCCCTTCATTGTGAAGTTAAAGTAAGTGGGTTTTACTTACCTTGTGTTAGCTGTGTGCCATCCAAAACAAGTTACAAGAGTTATTGCTTACCTCAATCTGGGGTTCCCTGATTTCCAAAGCATCTGTAATTGTATATTACATCCATTAGGATTTGCTCACCTGGTATAACTGTGTGTTATGACAAAAGTAGTTATAGGTTTTTACTGCACCTAGAATAAGTGTTTCACTATTCACCAAAAGTATATTGTCCAGTTGACTGTTTATGTGATTTGTTCCAAGAGTCACTGTACAACTGGAAGGGCCTACTGTCCTTGTATTACTAAAAGTAATCTAAAAGTAACCATTGGTCTTTTACTCCCAAAGAATAGGCTTGGCCTATACTAAATGTGTATAACAAGGTTTTGACTTCCCTAGAACTACTGTTAGGTGTTCCAAAAAAGGTCTATACTTGGGTCTGTGTACTTTCAAGTATAGTGTTGTGTTTTATATTGTGATTTCATATAATGTTTCAGTATTTACTTAACCCCTAGATTTATCTGGGCCTACTTGTATTTAAATAAATCCTTTATTTTTATAATACATAGTGTTTCAGTGTTTCTTTGGATCATTTGTATTACAATTTTCACTGGTACTGTATCTACTACCCTCTCTCCCTCCTAAGATAAGCCTGGCTGCTCTGCCTACGCTACCATGTACTCAGGTGGTACAGTCTTATACTAAGAGTGGAGTCTTGTACTGCCTCAGTTGAATGGTTTTACTAGGCCCTTAACTGGACTTCAGAAAAACTGACCTAACAATAGTGCACAAAGTGCATTACCAAGTCCAGTTCCAAGTCTGTCCTCTGAGTCATGTATGAGCCTCGCACCACAGGCACCAGGTCTGACTCCAAGTGGGTCTCAGATAAGATGAGGAGGCCTTTGAGGTCCATGTAGGGGATCGTGGCCTGGATCCAGTGTTTTGCCTAAGAGGGCAAGGGACAGGGATCATGACAGACGGGCAGCACCCAAATCCCAGTCTAGCCAGGTAATTGCACTTAGCAGGACTGCTTTATCAGAAATGTGCAGTTAAAAAACAGACATACCAAACTGAGGAATGGCCAGGCTGGCTGCACCAAAATTCCTCTGTAGTCACTAATACCACATATCATGCCTGCTCAATCTGGACACAGACAACCATTATGATTTATCGCACAATCCTGCCCCCCCACACATCCCCTCTGACTCCCACGCCCTACCCCAAACTCCAAAATCAGCTCCTTGGCCCAGAATCTCCTTCAGGTCCCTCGTGCTTGTCCCAGAGCTTACGTAAGAGACTTCTTGCCTCATAGGTAAGTACTGAGATGAGGCAGAGTGGGAATAGGAGTAATGAATATTACAGGTAACTAAGTCAGGCATTACCTCCATGTACCTCTAACTCACCCCAGTACTTGTGTATGAGGAAAATTGCCTCATACACAAGTACTGCTTCATACATAAGCACAGGAACGAGGGAGAATAGGGCTAGGAGTTATGATGATTAACAGTAAGTAAGCAAGGCATTAAACACAAGTAGTGGCGTAACACCATTGAGTTGACTGGGCTTCAGCACTCCCTCCCTGAAATTTTGGGCTATGTTGACACAACCTAGCTGACTTTCAGAGCAGTTGCCGGACAGAACAGAACACAGATATTAAACGGCACCTGCGTTTCGCTGTTAACAAGGGGCCAGCAATTACTAGCGTAAAGCATTTCACTGTTAGTAACTGCATTCAAATGCCAAATTTTTTAGGAAATTTAAATTGTGATGTGGGTTTAGTACTTGCATGCCAGGGGAGTGATTGGAAGGGTAGAGAGGGAACAGGAGACCGTTCATGCTTACAGAAGTCCATAAGTGGGTGCTTTCGGACTTAAAGGAGAGAGTTAACTGCTTGTAAAATTGAAGTGGCACTAGAACAGTCTAATTAAAATGTGTAAAGAAGTTAGATGTCCCCACACAAATACGTTTGTCCCTCCTCCACCGCCTGTGAAGTTAGTGCCTATACCAACATTTGAAGAATTAGCCCACCCTGAATGCAAGCACACACACCATTCACCATATACACACACACACCCACACCCAGCAATCCATACATGTAAGTGTGTATTCTTTCACCATACAGGCACACCCATGCAGCCATCCATACATTTACGTCTGCACCTTGTCACCATACAGGCACACCCAAGCACCCACCCGTACAGTTAAGTGTGCACCATTTCACCATAGAGGCACACACACCCAGGCACCCACCAATACATTTAAGTGTGCACCCTACACCATACACTCACACAGGCAGCAACCCATACATTTAAGTGTGCACCCTTTCACCATTCTGGCACACTAAAGCAGCCAACCGTACATTTAAGTGTGCACCCTTTCACCTTACACTCACACAGGCAGTAACCCATACATTTAAGTGTGCACCCTTTCACCATACTGGCACACCAAAGCAGCAAACCGTACATTTAAGTGTGCACCCTTTCACCATGCAGGCACACCCAGGCAGCCACCCATACATTTAAGTGTGCACCCTTTCACCGTACACGCACACCCAGCCGCCCATACATTTGTGTGACCCTTTCACCATACCCTCACACACGCACATGTCATGGGGTTGAGCAGAGCCCTGTTATTTAAAAAAGAAATAGTTTCCTTTTGAAGTCACTCTGACTTCATAAAGAAATTATTTCTGTTAAGGGCCGAACCACAATGGATATAATGTATTTATGAAGGCAGAATGACTTCAAAAATAAACAATTTCTTTTTGAAGTCATAAGGCTCCCCTACCCCATGACATGGAGGCCTCCAGCCTGGGGTCTTCCATATTATGGGGTAGGGGGAAATCTCGCACTTCAAAAAGAAAGTTTCTTTTTGTAGTCAAGATGCCTTCATAAAGAAATTATTTCTGTTACAGAAATAAGTTCTTTATGAATACAGAGTGAATTCAAAAAGAAAGATAAAGAATTTGAAAAAATATTTTGTTTCATTTTTTTTTTTCTCGTAATGGGGCCCCCTCCCAGGACATGTGCTAGTGGGGCCCCCTGCTCCACAGGGGCTACGGGGGCCCCCGTTACACCAGTATTGTGGAGTGGTGCTGTGTTGGCGGTAAGCCACAGATCATACAGGTGGGAACCTTGAAAGACATGCTGTTTAAGTGCAACAAAGACATTATTTTCCTATGTGTCTGCATAGAGCTACACAAGGTTGTAACTACATACATAATAAATCAAATCATATCTTATTAGAAAGGAGCTGTTATCTAAAGGAGTGGAGGTGATGATGTAGAAACCTGCCGATCTGGGTTTGTTTCCTAAGGAAAGACAGTGGCCTCATTACAAGTCATCCTATGGGACTCCATGGGAATGGGGATTTACCGAATTACGACTCCGGAATTCCCAGGTCACCGGGGTCGTAATGCCCCGGTAATTCCGGGAATCACGGATACGGAATGGCAATAGGAGTCCGGTGGTAACTTGCCGGAATTTCAGGCACAGTTACCGCCGGACTCGTAATGAGGCCCAGTATGTCATTGACTAGGATGGATGCTACCTAACATTTTTAGAAGGTCTCATAAGAGAAGAAAGGTGACGTTGGTTTGCATTAACTGTCGGTAGCATCCATCCTTTGTTTGTTAACAGATGAGTTCAGCTTGTAGACTGGTTGCAGGCTCGAATTGAATACAGAGGCATTTGAGTCTGGCAATCAGTGTGGTCTGTGTTTTGGCCAATGCATGGGCCAGTCTTTTTGGATTTAGCTGATGCTTGCAAGCATCACATTGCACTAAAGTACATTTTAGTGCCTTTCTTATAATTTACTTACACATCAATTGGGTGGCTGTATAGTTGTAACTGCAATTTTCAAAATGTGCAGTCATCAACAAAATGTCCTGGCTCCATGATGGGCATGAACTAAACAGCCTTAGCCCATGTGCGACATCATGCGCTCGGATAATGCTTGTGTGGCATCCCTGCACTGGCCCTTCTTGTGGTGGATACATTCAGCAGCATCTTGCAAGTTCAGTGGATGATGGAGATTTTTTTTAAAGGGTGTTCTGACTGCTTCATCTGCTTTTGGCTAGGAGATAAGAAGGAATGTACACATTAAAATGGGTGTAGCCAGCCCCTGCCTGAAATGCTTGCTCGTCACTTGGCCCCAGGATCATGTGGCCTTGCATAGCCCCTCAATGAGCCTCCTTCATTGCACTACAGTATCAGTGGGTGGTATGGTGTAAACACAGCAGATGGCCACACAAAGCTTGTACCCTCACGTCCACTGCACACCCAAGGATGATTGTATACACAATCAATTTGTTAATTGTTGAAATGTTTTCAATAATGCAATTTCTAACAGAATGTATGTAAAAAAGAAAAACTTTTTTACTTTTAGTTATACATTCACATGAATCTCAATTACTTTTTATAGAATCATCATACATTTTAGTTCAAAATACAGTTGATTGCCAAGAAAACATCAGCTTGCGTTTCTCAAATCTTAATTTTGAGTAATCACTCGAGGTAACCAATTCAACACATTGGATTCCTCTCACTATGTACAGATGTAAAAAAAGTTCATAAAGCATTTGTGGTCCAGCAGATCTTTATGTGTATCACTAGGCGTTTCGGGTCTGAAAATCCCCATCTTCAGGAGTTGTTTACCCTCTTCTCTGTGCCTTTAATGTATCTACAATTTATAATTAAGCAATATGCCAGAGCGTTGTGGGCATTACCGAGTCAGGTAATGCCCCGTGGCATTACCCGACTCGGTAATGGCACCGTCGCAAGGGGCATATTGCTATTAGTACCCCGGCCCACAAGACCGGGGTACTAAAAGTGTTTTTTTCTGTCCCAAAAAACGCCACAGCGTTTCAGGAAAGAAAAAAAAGGTTAAAAAAAGATCAAGAAAATGGCCGCCGGGAAAGGGAAAATGGAGTCCGTTTTCCCTTTCCATGGCGGCCTTCGGGAGCGGACGCGCTGGGAACGTTCCCAGTGTGTTCACTCCTGAAAAAGGAGAAATCAGAAGGTAAGTGGGGTTTGGAGGGTGGCGAGGGGGGAGGAAAGAAAAAAACATATCTGGGTCCCCGGCGGGGGGCGAAGGCAGCTTCTCAGCCATGTGGAGGCTGGGAGCGGGGATAGCCCCGCTTTGAGCCTCCTCATTGGCTGCGGGGCTGCCACGCCCCCCGTCAGGAACAATTTCCGTGGAATCCAGGTTGAGGTATTCCTGGCCGGGTAATGGCCCGGCGAGAGCCAATCAGAATGTGTTTTACATTCTAGTTGACTCTTGCCGGGTACTAATTAATAATACCACTTTAGTATTACATTCCATCTATAATAATAAACTGTCATGATTTATAAAACAATCATTAATAATCACCTGGATGTCGAACTCTTCCAGTATATGTTCCTTTCGCTGTAACTCAATGGGGGTAATTCCGAGGTTGGAGGTAAGAAGGTAAGTGACTGTCCTTAACGGCATGGAGCAAATACTGTGTCCGTGTAGTCAAGAGCCCACTATTATGACTTTGCAGGCATGAGCTTTGTGCCATGCCAGTAAGGGCATCACCGCCATGCCGTAAAAGGCCCGAAAAAGGCCCTTAGCGGCATCATGTAAAGCGCAGATTGCACTAACGGCATGAACCAATGCGGCATTAGCGGCCACCGCTAATAGTGGTGACTGCTAATAACGGTGACCATAAATAAGCGGAACTGGAAGTAGCGTCATCACACAGGAACGGGAAGGAGCCCAGTGGCCATCTTTAAAAACACAATCCATTGCCATCCCAGCAGCCAGGACCTGTATGATACTGCTGCTTGTGAAATTCCATTCTCTACTATACCACAATGCCTAAGGCTGTGAAGAAGGGTGCCTCCCGCCAGCGCAAGGAGCACTTCAATGAAGATGAGCTAGCCATGCAAGCTGAGACCCTGCAAGAACATGCTGACGTTGTGTCCCCCCCAAAGCATGAAGAGGGAGGCCATAATGGGCAAAAAAGGAGATCTGGGCACTTGTGGCACAGAAAGTAAGCGCAGTCGGTAACACCCCCCGCACTATCAAGGACTGCAGGAAGCGGTGGGACGACTTGAGACTGCGAGTCGGCAACATACTCTCTGCCAACAGGAGCCAGGCAATGTCAACTGGCAGAGGAGCAAGCTCCCCCATAACGCTGTCCCGGTGGGAGGACATATGTGCTAGCCTGATTGGCATGGAGTCTATAGAAGGTGTCGGAGACATGGAGTGTGGCGCCACGTCATCGGCAGACAGAGGTGAGTGTCCTAAGAAAGCACTGTAATGCAGAGTTTGATGATAGCCCACCAATATGTCTTTCTAAAGAGGCAAGCCATGGCCCAATACACACACATTCCCAGCAAAGATGTGGTATGCAGAACAGACACATGCAGATGCATGCATCAAGGCAATTCCATACCGTACACAAACTACACTAAGATGTCAATGGCATGAGTCACACTGCATTCAGGCCCCAAGAAATATGCATGTCACATACCATACATCTGACCCAACATGAGTGACCACTGACGGATGCCTGCATTACCCAGCAATGTAGCAAGCAACGTGATCGTCCAAACTCAACTGCCTATAACCCTCTAATATGTAGATGAGCAATTATACAAATGCATGCATGATGCTTCTCAAACCATCACTCATGCTGTCCCTCTCTTCAACCCCCACAGGCTCTGACCATGACAGCGAGGCACAGGACTCACCCCCTCAGCAAACCACACCCCAGAAGAGGGCCCGGGATGAGGCCAAAAGGCTTTCCACCTCAAGGGCCCAAACCAAGGCCCGCCATGCACCACCACGGAAAACACCTAGAGATGCCATGGCACTGGTGCCGCCAAGGGCAGCCGAGACCTAAGCCGCAACCCCGGTCCCACTGCCACAGGACACAGCTGATGCTCCACACTCAGCTGAGTCCAGCTCAGTCGGGGAGGTGGCAGCCACAGCACCCCTGGCTCAGGAGGAGGCACAGGAAGAGGTGTGGGTGCCTGTGGAGGATGAATCCTCAGAACAGCCCTGCACACCAAGTCCAGCATCATCCCCCCAGATCACATCCTTGGAGTCAGACCACGCCACCACCCCGGAGCAGTATGGGGGGGGGGAGTATTACCAAGGGGCCATGAGTCTGATAGTGGAGCCCATCCAAATCCACCATGACACCCCAGCACCCTCCACCTCCACAGGTGTACTGGCGAGGCCACAGCGTCATGAGGACAGCTGACTGCCCTTGTCCATCAGTTTGTGAATGACAATGCCCAGGCAAGGCAGGAGTGGGCACGACAATTGCTGATAACACCACCTCCCTGGGCAAGATTTTTGCAGACAATACAAGCCGACTGTGTGAGGAGGTATCCACCCTGCGGCAGGTCCTCAGCCGCATCGCTGATGCTATGGAGGCAGAACGTCCGGCACCCCAGATGAAGCAGGCGGCCACACCATCGTCCTCCAACTCAACCCAGACCAGTCCACTCCGCAGGTCGTCGCGCACCCTGCGCCGGCCGGACATGCCGCCACCTGGTCCAGGGAGTGCATTAGCCACTTGTTGGGACATGTGTGGGGGGAGGGTGAGGGTGTGTGGTGGAGTCGTGGGCAGAATGGGAGGGGGCGAGGGTGTGTGGGGAGTTGTGGGAGGGAGGCGGAGGGGGGTGAGGGTTGTGGAGGGTTAGTGCACTTACGTTTACATTGTATATTTCAATAAACCCGTTGTGTTAAAAGAAAAACTTGAGTGGACATTTATCATTGCGAATGTGTCATTTATTCATATACAGTGCATAGTGTATATGTGCCCCCACACCCACTGGCCTCTGTCCAACTATCATGTCACGCTCTGCAGCCATGTGTGTCAGAAATATTGTGCAATCACTGACTGATGCACAGCACGTCTCTCCTGTGCAACGGCACTGCGATGATGGGCAGCCACTTCTTCATCCCCTTCATCATCACCAGGTGGTTGCAGTTCAATGTCAGTGGGCAGGGGCATGTTGCGTCGGATACACATGTTGTGCAGCATGACACATGCTATGATGATCTTGGCCACCTTCACATGCCTGTAGAGGAGTGCACCATCCAACGGGCTAAGGCAGCAAAACCATGCCTTCAACAGGCCAAAGGTCTGCTTAATGACCACATGGGTACGGGTGTGGGATCGATAGTAGTCCTCCTCGTGCCTGTTCTATGGGTTATCGGACAAGGGTGAGGAGCCACGGCATCAAGGGATAGCCACTGTCACCTGCATGGGAGGCAAAAAAAGGTATATGTCAGTCGATTGATGATGGACAGTTGTACTAGTCACACTTGCCGGCAGATTATCGTTGGTCACATGCACATGTCCCTGGTTGTATGCCATTTTTAGGCCGTCAATGTGTCCTGTGCCATGGAATAATGGTGTGGGTTGCATATTCAAGATGATACACAGTGTGCTCTGCTGTTTTGTGGCTCATGCATTGTGTACGCATACAGCTGTGTCTGTGTCAATTTAGTGATGTGTTGTGTTCTGTAGGATTTTCTGATTGGGAGCGTTGGCAGTAGGCTCTGCAATATTAGGCATTCAGTGCTGATTTTTCCCATGGTGACATGCAGCATTCCTGTGGTTGTGGCGGCCCTGTGACAGACAGTGGATTCCCTTGGTGGTTCAGTCCAATGCTCTTCCATGGATGCTTGTCCTGTGTGGTGATCCGCTGGAGACAGCAACATAGTGCATATACACTGCATGTTGCTGGACAGTGTTATAGAGGCCGAGGTCCGCTGATGAGTGGTGCATGTGTTGTGGGATGTGGGGTGGTTTACTGTTAGTCATGTTGTGATAGGTGTCGACTTTACTTCATTCCTATGGGATTTTGGTGTCATGTTCTGTTTGAGATGCTTTGGGGCACAGTGTTTAGCGATGTGCACATTGTGCTGTCACATAAACATTGAAACCATGGTGGTGTGTGCATCTCTCCCCCCATTTCACTGCAATGTGCCTATCTTGCAACTTACCAAGCAGCCAGGCACGTCGTACAGCATGTTGCTCCGAGAAGTGTGGTAGCGTGGAGATCCGCAGGACCATTGAGTCATGAGATGATCCAGGATATCGGGCACAACAATGTGTGATGATCTTACTGCTGTCGCATACCATCTGCACTTTGATGGAGTGGTATTGCTTACGGTTCCGGTACACCACCTTCATGGCATTCGGGACCACCAACTCCACGTGGGTGCAGTCGAGGGCACCTATACAATTTGGCATGCCTGCCAGTGCATGGAAGCCAACTTTTGTTTCAAAATTCTCCTGGGGAGTCCGTGGTAGGGATATGTAGCCCCTTGTGTGGTTCAGGAGGGCATCCAGCACTTGCTTCAGAATGCGAGAAAATAAGGGTTATGATATGCCATGCATGTGCCCCACTGTGTGCTGGTAGGTTCGTGTGGAAAGGAAGTGGAGCACAGACACTACCTTCAGTAGAGGGGGGATAGCGGTGTGTATTTCAATGAGGCTGACAATGTCGTTATGTATCATGTCCACAATGGTGGTGATGGTGTCCCGGTCCAGACGGTACAGGGTGTGGTTCTGCTCCGGGGATGGGTTGATAGGACTGGCTCTGATGCGAGGGATTGGGGGCTGCCTGCGTGGTTACGCTGGCTGCACTGGGGGGGCATGCTGGGCCTGTTTTACCCTCCTTCTCCTGCTGCATCTCCTCTGTGGTGCCTGCTGTTGCTGTTGTTGTTGTTGCTGGTGTTGCAATGCAAGCATGTCCTCCAGCTCAAGTATTGATACTACCATTAGAATTATCTTGGTGAGGGAAGGAGTGTGATGTGAAGTTGTGCTCATTTTGTACAGGCCCAGACTCCATTGCCTCCACCTGTGCTGATAGTGTGCACCTGTGGCAGTTGAGAACACTGCACATAGCATTTTACGGTTGGTTCTTGATGCCGGTATTTACGGCATGCCGGGATCCACTATTTGTGCCTTCATGATGCTGGTATTTGCTTGTCCGCCTGACTTGTGATTTACTCCCTTTAGCGGCATGCCGCTATTGCTGGTATGATGGGCCGCGTGCCCGCGCCCATGCCGCTTTTAGAGGCACCATTATTTATGGTGTCTCTAATAGCGGGTTGGCAGGTCGGAATAGCCCGGAGTGGTAAGCAATGCTGGTAATCCTTTACCGACATCGTTTTTCCCTTACCTCCAACCTCGGAATGACCCCCAATGTATTTTTAAACTTGTTTTATCTGGAACCCATGTTCTAGGCTGTAGACTGTCCTAAAATTAATCAAATAAGCTATAAGTAAAAATGTGCCTGAAAACGCACACAATAACAATAATCACAAGTTGTCCAGTTATCATGGTTTTTGTAAATCTGATGGAATGACTAGATCTTAAGCTGTACATGGTTTTTACCTTTGACTGTATTATAACAAAAATCACTTTGTCTGTTTACATCAACCGTGATCACCCGTTCCAGAATTTGTGTAGAAGGATGGTGTAGTCTCCAATACTCATGGGAATTAACGTGTTCTGACACCATATCTGAGGATCAAGATGAAGGTTAGTGGCTGTAAGGATCATAATCTGATATATAAATGAATAACATCATGACAAGGATCTATCATGATGCCCTGTGTCTAGCAAAAGAATCGTACCCCATGTCTGGTGGTTGGGGCTTATGTTTATTGCTCGGGTTGTAGCGTGCCCATATGCTTGTAGAAAAAGTGAATGGCAGTATGCCTGTAACAGAAAACATTTGTCTAGTTTTAGCAATCTTAGGTAGCAATTCACCTAATTTATACAACCATTAACAGGAAGTCACCCTTAGCAGAGGTTTCCTCATCATAAAAAATGGCATACCTGGAATAGCGTACTGGATCTCAAAATCGTGTACTTGCTCTCAAAACCACTTTCAACTGGGCACCCGAAATGCGGTGACTCAAAATGGGCTTAGTTAAATATGTGACGTCAGAACGTCATGGCATGATGACGTCACGTTGTTGTGTGTCATTCAATAACGTAATGACGTCAAATTGTAGTTCAGCAAAAGTCCCGCGTGACTAAATACTGAACTTGTTGAAATGTGTATATCTTATTTGATAAATTTTAGGACAGTCTACAGCCTAGAACATGGGTTCCAGATAGAACAAGTTTTAAAAGACATTGAGTTACAGCAAAAGGAACATATACTGGAAGAGTTGGACATCCAGGTGATTATTAATGATTGATTTATAAATAATGACACTAAAGTGGTATTATTAATTATACATTGTAGATACATTAAAGGCACAGAGAAGAGGGTAAACAACTCTTGAAGAATGGAATTTTCAGCCCCAAAATGCCTGGAGTGATACACATAAGGATCTGCTGGACCACATATGCTTTATGAACTTTTTTACATAAGTACAGAGTGAGAGGAATCTGATGTGTGAACTGTTTACCTAAAGTGATTACTCAAAATTAAGATGTTTTCTTGGGAATCAACTGTATTTTGAACTAAATTGTATGATGATTCTATGAAAAGTAATTGAGCTTCATGTGAATATATAACTAAAAGTAAACATGTGCTTCTTTTTTACATAAATTGTGTTATAAATTGCATTATTGAAAACATTACAATCATTTGCAAATTCATTGTGCATTCAGTAACCCTTGTGTGTGCAGGGAACGGGAGGGTATCACATATTTGTGGCCATCTGCTGTGTTTACATTGGTTAATACAACCTAGTGTCAAGGTTGTTTTTATCCCCAGCGACCCATTAATTACCTTGAATCCATTTACAAAAGTATACCTATCAGGTGTGCACTTGCCTTACAAAAATATAGGTAGTTGGTGGTATGGTGCTGTGGTGTCCTCTGCACCTTGTAAAATGCATGTGCATCAGGTTATTATGGTCTATGGACTGGAACCCTGCACTAATAATAATGGTACTGGTTGTGGATCAATTGTCTAGGATAGGCATTCTCCACTCCATGCAGCATGCCTAACATGATAATGTCAAAACAAAAGAGGTGATGGAAGGAAGGTTTAGAATTAATTGTCACATCTGCCATTGCTCTGGGTAACATCCAGACCATCATTCTTCACCTGCCAAACCATTGCAAAAGGTGAAAGACCATATGCAAATCGGGCTTTGGTACACCCCAAAAGGGGTGTACCTCTTTGCCACATCCCTTCTTCACGAAACCATAAGCATCCCCAGACATGTTTTGACATGTCTTGGGCATGTTTTGACATGTAGCTTGGTTCTCTAGTCCCAGCAGGCAAAGGCCCCAATGACCCACGTCTGGGCATACCAGTCCCACTTGGGGTGACTACAGCAAAACAAAAGAGGTGATGGCTGGAAGGTTTAGAATTAATCTTAATGCCTGGCATTGCACTGGGAAACCCTCCAGACCATCATTCCTCGCCCACCAAAGCCATTAAAAAAAGGAAAGCACATATGCAAATCAGGTTTGATCTCACCCCAAAATAGGCTGTCCAGCTGAACTGATTGGTCACATCCCTTCTGCAGGAGAGCACAAGCACACTCAGACATGTTTCGGCATTGTTGGTCGTCATCAGTGAGGAGTAGCTTGGGTATCTAAGGTCATCAAAGCCAGTCACACCTTGCATCAGGCAGCTAAGCAGCCATGGTGAGGCCGAGCCCGGGGATGTTACCTCATTTCGAGTATAATACATTGTTAGTGTATATACCTTTGTAGGGAGATGGGGAGCAGCAGTTAAGAGTGAGTTGGAGAGGAGTTAGAGAGGAGTTAGACAAGACTCCTCTGATTTGACCTGAACTGTATTCGCCCTAAACCCATAACACATGACTTGGCAGTGGCTGGAGTGCATTGCATGGACTTTACCTTTGGCTCACACCAAAAACTGATGTTGATGGTAGAGCAAAGATTGTGTTGAACTGCACTTGGCTGGATGGGACAAGGGCAACAGGTTGATCTTTTCTATGCATATATATATATTTTAAATTTAAGTCACAAAGGAAAGATACCACATCTTGGATCATCAAAACCTGCCAGAGATCCATTCTGCGCCAAGGGTGGTCATGTTGAGCCAAGTGTATCCCTTGGAGGTGTCCTTAGATGTCTCCTGGCATAGGCTCAAATGGAGGGAGGACAAGAAGGAGGATACTTTAAGAAAGTCAGTCCAGTCAAGTTTACATGAACTGGAGAATCTGCAGTCAGGGAATGTGGATAACAATACTATACCAGAGGAATTTAGAGTCCTGTTGACCAAGCTTTCCTCTGTTTTTTCTTGTGCCCCAGGTAAATGTAGAGGACAGATAAAGAGGGGTGGTTTGACTGGGAGTGTACCAGACCGAGGACACACCTTCTCTCCACTTTGAGCTGTGCAGGGATTTTTAAAATTGTCATTATTAGTGTCCCGTTACAAGAAAGTTCTGCCCACTAGAAAAAGGGAAATCGAGGAGAAAGCATGGGAAACCTGGGTGGTAGCCGCCAGGGTCAATGACACCAAACAGTTCTGGGAGATTGCACAGAATGGCCCCTTCTCTATTTTTAATATGGATACCCCGATCAGTAATGTACCGGATAAGGCCTGGATGGACCACTTCTCCTTCTTATTGAGTGCTGGGAGGGGGGATGAGCATGGTGGGCTAATGATTGGGGACAGTCTGGGGTGTTGTGAAGGGGAGGGCACTGAGGCAAGTATAGTTTTCTCAGTGGACAAAATAAAGAAGGCCATATGTTGCCAGCATTCCAACCGAGCTCTGGTTCTGGATAATGTCCTGGCTGATCTATTTGATATGGCTCTTGATCTATGGGCCCCAGTACTGATGCAATGGTTCAATGCAATATGTGCTGGTGGTGCTATATCACCCTCATGGTCCATGGCTGTTATTCAGCCGATATGCAAGAAGGGACCTCAGGCTTTGCCTGCCTCGTACAGACTCATTTCACTCCTAGATTCTCTGTTTAAGATACTAAGCCGTGCCATTCTGGCTCGTCTAGAGGACCGGGTTCTGAGTAGTGTGATTCTCTCCCCGGGCCAGCTGGGATTTTTGGCTGGGGCTAGGTACAGCTAAGCAGGTGCTCAACCTTTAGTGGTGACGGCACACTCAATCTAACTGAAGGAGGAGCCCATTTATTTGCTGTTTATAGATCTGAGCACAGAAGTTCAATTCTGGCCAGTTGTGGAATATGCTCAGGTCCATGAACTGCCCTCTGGCCTGGTTGCATGATTCCACGCAGGCATGTGTCAGGAGTGGTACTAATGGGCACTGCAATGGTTTCTTCCCAGTTGAATTGGGGGTACACAAGCACAAGCACCTCCTAAAATATTTTCTGAATGTACCAAATATGGGGGGCCGATCCATACTGGTCCATGTGTATGCAGATGATTCTGTTTTGATGGTGCGTACCGGAGAGCTATGCAGGCCCTCATCTATGACTATGCTGACTTCATAGAGGGGCTGCATTTGGAGGTCCATGCAGCAAAATTGCCAGTGATGGCTTGTTGGAAGGGGAGACGGAAGATGAAATTCAGGCTATGCACTGCATGAACATTGTAATTACAAGAGTCGATTTTTTTGACTACCTGGGGGTCAGATTTTCAGCTAATGTCTGTGCCACGGCACATGTAACCAAACCCATGTTTAGAGGGAGACCAGTTGCTCCACTGTTGCCAGATTTGGGATGGAATTGTCGGGCTACACTAATGTCAGTGTGGTCCAGATACCCGAGAACCAATTCTTTAAGAAACTGCTGGGGTTGCCAGCTTTGGCTCCACATTTTGGAGTACATGTCTAATTGGGCTGTACACCGATTGGGGATACGGTCTCTCTGCAGTCAGTATGGCATTGACTCAGGGTATTGGGCAATGGCAGAGCTTCACTTACCCATGAACATATTATATCCCTGATTAACAAGGATTTGGGAAGTAGGGTCCCATGGATGTCCGATATCAAGAAACAGCTGACGGTGATTAACATTACGCATCTGTACCCACCCTGTAGTATGCTTTCCCATGGAGAGATAAAGCAAAGGACAGCCTGTTTTCATGAGTTTGTGAGCATGAACAGAGAAAGTATGGAATTACTGAAGCCAAATACCCGCAAGCTGTCCCAGGGTGTCCAGCGCTATTTGTTATGGGTGAAGTTCCCTGCGGATAGCATTCTCATATCTGGCGCATGGTTCAACTGTATCCCCTTATGGGCAGTAGTGGCAGCATGGTTCGGGGGGATGAAGTCCGAACTTGCCCTGTGTGTGAGGCGCCTTTAGCGGACTTGGCCCATTTGGTATTCTTCTGTCCTGCTTATGCAAAAGCCAGGTGACTTCTCAAACGACCTCTATTGCAGGAATTGGGCTTTGTACAATATCGGCCTGCCCAAATCGATTTGCTGTGGGTGGACTCATCATGCGTGGGCTGGTCCTTGCTCACATACTCGAAAACAGCACTTTATCTTCATAAACGATTGCAAATTATACCACTTGAAATGTGATTATGCATACCCAATGATGATCTGTGTTTTGAGATTCTTCTTAGCTGCTATATTTGTGAGATATTAACGATGTTGTGGTTTACTGTGTTATAAATGGTTGGTAGTTTTGTATCTTATACTGTTTTTATGGATTGTTTTATGCACACCTGAAATAAATAAACATGATGATAAAAAAGTGCACTTACTTTTCCTTCAGGGGTTCACCATTACCTTGGAATGATCCCACCCTAAAAGGATACAAATAGCCCCTTTTAGATTTCATATGAATAGACAGGAATGTTGCCTTGCTGTCAAATTTCTCAGGTTCAGTAAATATGAGGGACACACACCTTTGAACTCTCTAGATGATGAAGGAACGGGGCCCTGGCATGTGGCGGTGCAAAATGTTCACTTTATGCAATGTGCAGGCACATAAACCTGTGAAATGTGCCCATGGACTAGTCATTGTTTATGTACTTGGAGTTCCTGGAATATATTCCACCCCCTCGTTACAAATCCTTTTACTCGAAGACAGACCTCAGAGAACATGACTTACGAACTCTGTTGCTGAATAAGAGCGCAATGAAATAGCTTTGGTAAGTAAGATAATGGGAAATGATGTGGCTGTGGTCTGCCTTTATGGACTTCAGAATTTCTATACTATGATGTTACTGTGAGTGAAGATTGCTGTTGGGCGACAGAAGAGAACATACACACTTCTTCCAATAAACTGAGTTTACCCCTATAGCCAGGCACTATTGCATGTAGATTTTCAAACATTGGCAATGATAATTGGTAATATCTGTCTAACCTGTAAATGTATTTATGCAATCTCTGCCTTTCATCATGCAGGAGTTAATTCCATGAGTATCCTTACGTTGGTTAATGACACAATCGGTTTTTATAATGATGTGAAGCAGAAAAAGTGTGGTATTAAAATGGAGCGTGTGATACATAATAATACATTATTAAAGAGATCTGAGGACTGGATTGATGTTACGACAGAAAACCAGGAACCAAAAATTACGGTTGGATGGAGAAGATGTGTCGTGTCAGTTATTTATTTATTTGTTTATTTGTATTGCGCCGGTAGCTCTCGAGCTTCGGGACGCAGAGACAAGAACTCAAAGACAAAAAGTAAGACAATAAAACACATAACATGAGACATTAGGGCTGCATAGGTAGGTGGGCAGGTTGTAGTATATATTACTTGAAGATGTGGGTTTTCAGTTGTTTGCGAAAGCGTTGGTATTTGGCTTCCATCTTTAACTGCCCAGGGAGGTTGTTCCAAAAGCCTGCTGCGGTTATAGGGAAGGATTTACCTGCCCCGTTTTTAAGTCTGAAGGGAGCTACCACTATCAGACCTTGTTCGGCTGATCTTAGCTCTCTCGGAGGTTTGTATGGAATGATTTTAGTTAGTATGTAATTGGAGAGTAACAATGTTGATTTGTAAAACTACTGTATCTGTTGAAGTAGATGAAAAGTAGTTGTGTTGTAAAGCCATGCATGGAAGCATGTACTGGCATCATTTGGGGGAAATTTTGTGGTAAAGAGAATTAATCTTTTGTTATCTGTGCTGTACCTGTTCGGTGTGTTTGCATTCAAATTTACTGTGCTGCATAGCATACTGTTTTGTGGGCAGGAAGCGTGAACTGCTGTTTCCATTGCTAGACGAATAGTGCAAATGATGCTTGTATTTCTGACACATGTGCTCCAACTGTTATGGACGAGGCAAGCTTGACCTTCTTCTGGCAGTGCTATATATCTATCCATGTGGTTCTAATGGCGTATGTATGTGTCAATACAACTTTGCCTTGACGTTTTGCAATTTTCTTTAAAAACAGGATATGCTCTACGACAAATGTGCACAGCACCACACTGCCAATTATTTGTGGTCACCAATGTTTGGCTGATTTGACCTATTTCTTGTACAAGTGCAAACCTTTCGCTCGTCTATTTGGATGTCTTCCTAGAAGGCATGCTTACTGGACTACCTGTTTTGTGGCAGGGCTTGCTTGCCCTTCTGCCATTTACTGCTCCTTACTATTTAATTTCCAATGCTTTTTCTGCTCATTTCGTGTGTGAGGACATCATAGTTTGATATGATTGGGTGTTCTGTTGAAATGCTGATATAAGTTGTATTAAAACGAATAGCATGCATTATATATTTCTCAAGTTCTTGTACATAAGTTAAACCATTCATGGATTCCAGGACTGAGAGGTTAAATCTATACTTTCTCACAAGTGATGAGTAGATATGTGTTATACTGTTGACATTGCTTATATGTATGATTTATTTTATTTTTCAAGAGGGTGCGGTATCATGAAAAAGGAAGACATTTATGTACAATTAAATAAACACAAACATACAATAACATTGCAGTAGACATGTCAATGAGGAAACACATGAAAGACCAGGGTGATAGGACCGGAGAACCTTTTAAGTGTTTTGTAGTGTTTAAAATCCTGTAGGTCTTGAGTCTCCTAAAAGTGCCCAAATCCCTTCCATGGTTGCAAAGTTCAAATTTGACTACATTATATTCGTTTTCACACGTTATTACGTGAGAATATTCATATGTTTGTTAACAATAATATGTTGTTGCTTTCTTAATTATTCTAAAGATGCAAGGAAGAAGTCTGCTTAGATTTGTCTTTTTTACATTTAGCCAAACAGGTCAATGCAATTTTGTCTATCCGTGTTTACTCCTGCTAAAGTATTTTGAAAAAAACAAAAAATATACATTAAGTTGTCATCTACCCTTCTACAAGAATGACTAATAGACCATCTGTGCTTATTTAGGAAGCATGAGTCAACTACTTACAAGAAAAAGTAAACAATATATTAGAATTATCTATGTAACTCTGGTTCCCATAAGTAATTTCTAGCTGCTGGTTGTATTCTAAAGGGATTTATTATAGGTTGAACTCAAATCTCGACCTTAGATAAAAATAAAATAAAAAAAATTGTAACTGGGCAAATTAGCTTGTATTGTTAAATATATGTTCACAAGAAATAATGTTTTTTTTTTGTTTGCAAACAGAGGGCATTGCGTCTTTACAATAACCCTTTTCTAGAAAAGCATTAGCTAGTATTTATGGGCTTGTTATATATGTCAAGACCTAACTCATATGGTGTATGATGGACGGAAAACATGGATCCAGTAAATTGATACTTCAAGTTCAAAGCATATGAAATGTATCAGTTGGAGAAGAGAATCAATGGTTTTGCCAAAGCATCTGGCCAATGACTCTTGATCTGAGAATCCAGATGATAAAGTCAGGCTGTCAAACCAGTGATCAGATCTATGTTTTCAATGCACATAAAATGGAATTCTGCAGTTACAATTGTTCTAACAAATCATGAAATCACGTTCATAACGTGTTCTGGGAACATAAAACATTATTTGCTTAAATCCCAGAACGTTATGTTTTCGTATCTAGAAAATGCATCTTTCAACAGATAAGAGCATATATTGATACAACTAATTATCTGTAGCTCACAGAACCCAGAGTCACTGCATTATAACCAGAATAACAAACAATGGTGATGTACAGAACAGCACACAATTTACACAAGTGATTTTATGGAGGTAAATATCAATTTCATCACAAACAGCAGTTTATAAAGTAATTTTGGGGCATTTGCCATAGAAAAAGAGTCAAAAGGGTTCAGAACATCAATTGCCTGACCATCAAGGTGCCTATACCAATGATTGATGTAGTGGTGGACTTTCCTGATACCTATTGGAAACAGTGGCCAATCACAGAGAGGACCAATGAGTATTGATGCATCAAAACACCTTTGATGCAGGAGGTGCGAGATAATATGTGTGCTGATATAAAATGTGGGCATCAGAGCATGTACACTTGCAAGCAGATGAAGCAGATCAACATAGAACATCCATGACATCTTGCAGACAGGGAAATGAGTCAGACATTTTGGAGTGGAGAAAACAACAAATAAGCTCAAATGGGATCGATCATGGGATACCTTGATACCTGGTTTCAAGGTCTGAGAAGGAGATTGGATTGCCAGTTCTATTGTCCAAGTGTTTCTATGTGTTTCACTGAAAATAGAGAGGCAGCCAGAAGGTCTAGCAATATTAAACTGATGCCGACTACTGTCTAGATCGTCTCTGTAGAAATTGAATACGTGAAGTAATGTCCATTTTATGTATGTACATGTTGCCCCCTTTAGCATTTGAATATTATAGTAGGAATATTTTTGTCTGCAAATTAATAAAAAAAAGATACACTAATTTACCTGTTTGTTCAGATGCAAGGGTCTACCAGAATCTGTGGTATTGATTTTGCTATTCCATGAAGCAAATTGACTAATACCCAGCATCAACAACTCCTTTCCTGCTATTTCTAAAATTGGTGTAGGCCTTGTTTATTTAGTGAAAGGGTCACAGAAATCAGTGGTTTACTTGCTACAACTCAGAAGAAAAATAATGAATGTGACCTGCTTTTGCTTAGCTAAGAAAAATGACATAGTAAAATACACTTCTCAATAATTCCTGTTGCGTTAAATGGCATTCTAAGCCAGAGATTTATATTTTTCTAAGCGTATACTTACATGCTAGTTACATGCACCCTAAATATGAAGAATACATAAGACTTCGATGTATAGCTTGGCTCAGAGAGTGCACCTGCAGTAACTGACTTAATTCAGTTGGCAATGAAAGCATCACAGAAATGAATGTGCAGTTATTTTAAAGCTATCCCTTCTACCAGAAAGTATTTATATTGATATGTTTTGCATGCTGACTTTGTACCCATATATGTCTAAATTGATTTATGTATTTGCAGTATATATATAGTACCAGACTTTATTTGAGAAGGGTTAATTTCGATGATGTATTCTTTATATAATCTGACTGGAAAAGCAATGTACGAAGGCTGTAAGGTCATTTCAATGTTGCATAAAAAGCCTCCATGTGCAAGTATCATTTTGGTTTATATTCCCTGTATTGTAAGCGTGGGATAACCTGCATTCAAATACATTTTCTTTGTAACATTAAATATTTTAACCAAAACAGTTTGTTTATTGTCCCAGATTGTGGGTTGGGATTGTTATCAGTGAAATTAATGAACTATAATCCATGGAGCAAATGAAATAATTCTGTGATTCTGGTGTTAGTGTGGATTGTTAAATTTATCATGAATGGACTTGTCACTCATAACATTTTGAACATGCAATTAGCGATACAAATATGTTATACTGTAGAAGATGAAAACCCATCACCAAGTCATTGAATAAGCAACACAATAATCAAAGGAAGATAGAGGGCTTATTTCCATCGTCTAATGCAGATATGGACTGGACAAATTGCAGAGAATCAGATCCCAAAACGGTGGCCCCTGAACAAAGAAACCTCAAGATATTTCATAGAGTTTTACATAATGAGCCCCATACAGCAGAGTCAGTATGATACGTTTACTCAGTTATATTAACAGTGAACCTCCAAACAGAGCATCCTTCGTTGTTGGTAGGTATGGCTTTACAGAACCATGAGAGACCTGCTACAATTCTGATTGTCTTACCCATGTTATTCAGACCACCGCCTCTAGTGGCTCTTTCACGAAATGTAATAATACCTGATCCGAGATTTAGTGCCCATGTGACCAGTGATATGATATGATAGGTTATTTGTAACGCACTTAACACTCAGAGGTTACTAAGTACGGATCTGGGGATCGAACCTGTGGTGCTCCAAGGCGATCACATTTCCCCTGATCTATCCTCCCGGTTCATATGTGGTGTGAGATGATTTTATTAGCCATGCATATGTGCCAATGGGTGTACGTGCACCTTGAACAGAGGCTTACATTATGCTCACACAGCCAGGGTGGGGCGTTTTGTGTGTGCCAACCTATTAGTTCCGTCCCAGGCCTACATTGATGCAGAAGTATTTCCTCTCCCAGTTATGACTGCGTCTGGACCTTTCCTCGGCTCATGTGCATCCTCAGTGCACCAGACACACAATGCTGTCAGCTTCAACCATGCAGCATGCAGCTCTTTTGGTGTTGGCACTTGAGGAATCACTCTGTGACTCCCCTGACATTTTTTTTGTGTTGACTCATTGGTTTTTATTTGACATGCTGCATTTGTTTTAAATTATTGGAGGGCTGTACACTTTGAATAGGTGTTTTCTTAATCAGTAGTGTTTGGCTGCTGGCCGTTATGAATCAAAAAACAAAAACTGGAAAGAAAATGAAAATACAATATAATATATGCATGGTTATTTTAATACATTTGTATTTGAATTGTATGTCACTTTATTTTCATAAATGGGTTATATTTCTATTTGTATCATTGTTTTAAAGGTGGGTACATCTTCTCCAAATGTGTACATGTTTCATATTTCTACCATGTCTATTTATTGAAACGATATTTTGATGAACTCGGGCTAGAATATTACATTCAGTTGGTCAAACATTATGCAAGTTGCTGCATATTAAATTTCAAAATTTCAAAATCATTATATTCCTACCCATTCAAATAGTGTTTGTAATTTACCAATAGTTAACCATACCACACTGCAACAAAGACCACCAACTGGGAAGTGACTCCATTGGGTGTTGCCCATTGTTGTCACTGCTCTGTTATTGACACCCATTTATGCAATATGACCCTTGATTTATTAACCTGAAGTTAAAATATCTAAAAGGTATTTTTTGTGTCTTTCAATTCACAATACTTCTTGGAGTAGTCATTTAAAATTCAAAGCATTTCACATCAAAACAGTAATTGATTATTATCCAATTTAGTGTACTAAAGACGGTGTGATATGGAGCAAGTTAAGCTAAGCACTGTAGGACCACAGTGGAACTTAAACCTTACAAGGTCATCTTGTGTGCATGGCCCATCGTGGCCAAAAACACAGTAACTCGTTTTTCTCATTCTAATATAATTCCACATTAGTTGCAGGTTCCAACATCTGTAAATGGTGGATTGTCTTGGGGAGAAATGAATGAAAATGTATTCATTTCAAAAATAAGCTATGATTTGCAGACTGCTGAGCCCCTTAGGGTTTTTACATGTCTGCATGTGTATGTCCCACTGATATTTCACTGCCTGTTTCAACCTGTTACCACATTAATATCATGAGATAAAAGAGTGTAACCTTGGGATCTTTTTTTCAGTCTTGCATTAAACTTGCACTTTTGGAAGGTCCTTTCCCTTGATGCTTAAACTGTCGAATGTTAAATAGAATTGCCTTTAATCAAGTCTGTTGGAGACTGTGCTAATTTGGAATTAGACCATGCTCTCACTCCTTTCTTACATTTGCTCAATGTATTTATGAAGGGAGAAAGTATTCTGAATGACAGAAATTATTTGTTAAAAAGGTAGGAGCAATTATATATATGTTGTGGCATATGAAAATAAAAACGCAGTTTAGTCAAAATGTTATTTTAATATAATTGTGTCTAAAATGATCTGTTCGTTCATGTGAAATGTTTGACCGGAGATATTCTTTGTGCAGGAGCCATTGATTATTTTAAAAGGTTCCAAGGGCATCCATTGACTCAGGTAGAACATATTCACAGGCCATGGCACAGCACACTCTCACTATTTTTACATTGAAATCTCCCTGGGGTAAAACCCAAAGATTTCGGTAATCTCACAGAATGGTAAATCTTGCCAACACACTTTGAACTTACTCTCGGAATTGTAAGCTTGCGAGTAATGTGAAACTAATGCACATCCTGTGTAATGGCCTAGGAAATAGATACTGGTTACCTAACAGTCAATGTGAAGACAGACATCTATGTGCAAGTCATATCTGTGGTAGGTTTGGAGTCTGCCCTGTGCTGACATCCCCACCACATCCCCTGCCTCAAAGCAAATGAATATCGAGTGCCTGAGAGGCTTAGTAGAGCACCAAGACGGTTGGCATAAAATCACCTAATTTAGCCTTCCTAGATGAAAGACCATCCATAAGCGAGACAATTATTAAAGAACAATGATAACACATTTTTCGGCATCCATTGTGCAAGGCTATTTTTGAGTTTATCTATCAATTCCTAATATACCAGAGCTTTACTGTTACTTTTCTGAGTAACACATGTCGTTTGCTCTAAATTCAGTGTTTTATTACAGCACAGAGGCAAATGGTTACATAGAAAAATTGTGTGAAGTACCTTATGTAGGAACAGTTTGGAGACACACTGACTGTGAACACTGGTTAGGGATTAGCAGTCGGATTGTGGGAGTTTGCTCGAAGATAGCTGGGTTTCGATATCGTTCCTGAAATGTTGGCGAGAAGGGTCACGTTTTACAACCTCATTTTGTTAGTGGTGGGAGAAATAACATTGATGTACAATATGATTGCATGGTTTCTTCAGGTTTCAGTGCCGGGGGCATACATAATTGCAACAGGGCATGGCCACGGTCTACACAAGGTTTTTTTTTCTTTCAGAAGGGCGTACTGTGTTGGTGAGTGCAATGTTAGCAGTGTTCTGCAGTCCAGTCAACATCCATGCGAAGAATATTAGTGTTTGAAAAGGTGTGTGGT
The DNA here is from genome assembly GCF_040938575.1 of Ambystoma mexicanum. NCBI lineage: Eukaryota > Metazoa > Chordata > Amphibia > Caudata > Ambystomatidae > Ambystoma > Ambystoma mexicanum. The sequence goes on along the minus strand of NC_090941.1, from coordinate 428,752,428 downwards.
TGCGACTAGAGAAAGCAGCAAGCAGCCTGTGGGGCTGTACACATATACTGTATTCAACTACAGAGATGGCACTGCTTCACTGCCTCACTACCTTTGCAAGTGGCAATGAGCAAAGAAAACCCCCATCAGCGACGAAAACTACAAGTGATAGAGAGACAGCCTCCTCCACCCTTAACTAGCCTCCTACACGAGTACTCCAGCAGCGACTATCGACCCTCTCCCCTCCCCAATCTGGAGAACCCAGCAAAGCATTCTGGGTGAGTGGTCATGGCAAAGATGACAGACTCATATGACTGGTTCAGAGCTCAAGATTACCAGGGTGAGAAAGGAGTCTCCTTGCATCTGAAGTAAGGCAGACACTCCCCATGCACAAAGACTTGCTTAGTGCCCCCAGAGGAACACAAACGCAGCAGCATTTCTAATACCATGTGGCCTCCATGTTTTGTCCCACAATGAAGAACCATTAGTGTAAAGGACACTTATTCGACAGAGCAAGTACAGGAATACAAAATTCACAAGGAAAACACAGGACAAAGGTTTGAGAAGGGAATATAATATGATGTACTATAGGAATTTTATAAGATATGTCGTGTATTGGAAATATGTCTGTTTTTTCAGTGAATGTTAACATTAATGCATGTTATTTGTTAGCATTGTCAAATGTGTGTTTATATTTTAAAATGTTAAAGGTTAATAATTTAACTAAATAAACAATAAACAAAAAAAGACTTAACAATAGAACGTCAGACAGCAACCAAGAATATGGCCAAATTAGCTGATAGACAGTACCTCTGCCGCAACGGAAAGCAACACACAACGTGCAACAACCTTCTGCTTCAGAAGCATTCTGAAGGATTGAGATATCGCAGAAAATTGCTGTGTTGAACAAGACCTTACTACACAGAACAAACTATGTCAGGATTCTGACATCACAAAAAGACCACCAGGTCCTGTATGACAAATCACCATCCAAGGACAAACACTATTGTGATATCACACAAATCCAAAATAAGTACACGACAAACACTAGTATGACTAACCTGCCAGTGTGTTGCCTCACTTTGGCTGAATCAAACAAAAATGCAATGTGTGAGCCCCATAACACAATTCGTAGAAAAAAGTAGAGATGACTGAGCTTTTTTGTTCACTTGTTTTCGAAATGTTTGCACATGTTTTAATCAAAATAGATAGGTGGGGTAAAGGTGGAGGGTGGTAATTTCCCCCTTTTTTTGTCCTCGGTTATTTAAGGGACATCTGAAAATGTGTGCACGACGCCATAGTTCACACTTTACAGAACCAGACAGCAAAACATACTACGCTTGCAGACACTGGTGAATCATAGATATCTCTACATGGGCAGCAATATAGGCACCGCCAAGACCATGAACCCAACACCCACCAACAAACATGGAAAAAGTACCAGGGCCCCTGCCGCTACATATGTCAAGAGGAGAGCCAACTGCACCATATCTTGGAATAAAACAATGCTGTATTTAAGAATTCTGAAATATAGCTATTTGTATACACCCAGCCTGGTACGTATTACATGAAACATTGAACACCTTGAAATAGTAATTTGATTGTTTCTGTGTTTATGCCAAGTATTTCTTGGCCCATTTCTCCTGTACCTTGGAAAGACAATCTGGTGAAATCAAATGAATACTGCTGTTTTTGCAATGGTGGCCTTGGTTTCTGATTTCCATCGTGCCTGCATGCACACACAGCAGATTGCACATTGTTTCCCCATGCACATGCATGAAGGGCATGAACACTGAGTTGAACACTAAGTTCCTGTGAGATTCATCCTATTCATGCATTGAATCCCTGCCCAACCCTCGGGTTTAGCCCGCTTTGTAAGTGAAATAAACAAATAAATAAATAAACACCAGTGATGGATCAGCATTGAATGACAGAGACAAACTTGGTAATTTCTGGAGCAACAATCTCACCATGTCATTGTTCTCTGTGATCTAGGGGACTCAGCACCCCTACTGTATTTTAAAGGATGTTGCACAACACAGAAGTTATGTTACCATAGACAGATGAGGCTGAAGGTGAGTATCTTTATAACGTCACAGAACTCTGCAATATCTTTATAATGTAAAACATGGGAGATTTTATTAAGTACAACTCATATTACCACCATCATCTCCTTGGATTCTTGGTCTCTTTCTTAGTCTGAGACAAGAAATATGCACACCTTGCTCATGTCTCCTTTTACAGCGGCCATTTTGGGTGCATCATTCTGAATGCAAAATTTACAGGCAGTTAGAGACTCCATTACATCCCTAACTGGCTAGATACCTGAAAGGTGTGATAATAACAAAGGAGGAGCATAGATAAAGGCAGGGGCGTTGCTAGGGGGGGCTAAGGGGGCTATAGCCCCTGATCTTTTGGTTGTAGCCCCGGATATAATCTCAGGAGCTACAGCCAAAAGACTAGCTAGCCCCCAGTCCCAGCAGTTCCGACATCAGCATAGCCCTGGGTCTTTTCCAGACCTAGCAACTCCCCTGGATAAAGGTGTATAAGTACTTTAATTCTGGAGTTTACACTTTCCGATTGTCTGAAGTGAAGAACACATTTTCTAAGGAGGTATTTTAGAATTGTGCAGAAAATTGCCTTTCACACAGTGTGCTCCTTCTGACAACAGCAACTGAGGAGTCATAACTCATCTGTGATAAGTGTAGTGATGTAGATCTAATTACAGATCTAGTACAGATTTTCATACAGTTATTGGAGTCTTCCATATATTATGTGCCGTTTACAAAAAGAAACAAAAAAAAAAGGATTGTAAATCATAATTAGATGGCAGCTGCATAAGGCACATCTTTTTGTAGTAACAGTATAGTGCCTAGTAGGCCAGTGACCGGTGGGTTATCCTGACCAATGTGGCACAGGGACAGGACATTGACATTGAAGTAGAATGCAGTAAAATGCATATTCCTGAGGCAAAGTTTTGATTTGAAATGATGGCTTATCTGATACCAGACTGCTTTGATGTCATGATAGCATGGTCTTTGAAGAAGAGCCTGCCCTCAATGCAGTAGCCCAGTGCATTGGGTTACCAAGTGAGAGAGGCACCAAGTCATCCAGAGGCATGCACGTTTTCCAGGATTACACCTGGGGAACAATGCACTGTACAGTTATGCATTCCGATTGTGATGGGTTTAGTTGTGATCATCATCAGTGAAAGGATATAGCATATGAATGTCTTATTTCAGAGGATGGACTCCATCCACATAAATCACTTTGTCCCTAACAAATGAAAACCATTTTGAAATGTTTGTTTGATGCCGGTCTTAAAATTTAGGGGTGTGAAGAATACTGGTAGGTCTTCACAAATGGCAGAGTGTGCAATAAATGTATCTTCTACTTTTTAATGAAGCACGACATACTTCTAGGGATCTCTTAGTGTTCAGTGAGCTATGATTGAGGAAAAACATAAGATAAAGGTATGCAGAATGGGAAAAACGGATCAGGCATTTTGAGATTGAGTGTCCCAACGTTTCGGAGCCTGAACAGAAAAGGATTTAGTGTGTTTTTTTACTTTTTTTAAACAAGCACCAAAAGCTTGTCCTGCAATCCGAACGGAGAGGGGACTGAGGAATTTTTTCTCATATTTTGTTGATATGTGAACATTTGGGTTAGGATCATCTTTGGGTTCTGACTTTGACTGCAACATGAATATGATTATCCAGTTTTTACTTATTCTTTTGGTATATGTTAACATGTTCTCCAAAACTGTATGATACTGTGACCGGCTGAATTCTTGTCCCCTCCTGTTATAAAATACCTCTTTTTAACCAAGTAGAGAGTGCAGCGGTAGGGAGACTACATATCCAGAGCCCATATGAAGTGTCATTGGGCCTGATCACGACCTCGGCAGTAACCCTTAAATCCGGCGGTAGCGCTATTACCGCCGGATTTAAGGGTCTGCCGAATCAGGGCTTCGGGGATTTAGCCCCAGCTCTTGGCTGGGGGGAAATCCGCCGAAAATTTGCGCTATTACCGCCGGCGGGAAATCCGCCGGCGGTAAGAGTGCAAATTTTCGCCATTGAGCCCAATGGGGAACGGGGCATTCCCGAATGGGCTCAATGGGGAATGGGGACTTCCAAGTCCGCCCAACTCGTGATCCCGCGCTATTAGCGCCGGGGGCTATGGCGGTCGTGCTAATAGCCCCCGCGCTAATAGCGTTAGCGTTACCGCTGAGGTCATGATCAGGCCCATCATCTGACCTCCTGGGGGATGTCTTGAATGTTTCAAAGACAACATTCTTATACTGCATCATGGCACATTCTTAGAGGGACTCACCATCAAGAATACATGTTTGCAATCTCAACCATTCATTTTAAAATAATACATGACAAGTGATTGATGACTAGCATTTCAATCAGTATTTCAATTTTCAGGTTTTATTCACACAGAAGGATGATGAAACATCCTTTTGAAGAGCCATTGAATCTTATTTTACCCTGAAAATGGTAGTGAAGATATAAAAACAAAAATGGAATAGTAAGGATAAAATGGGAAAAGACTCATCCAATTCGGAATTTCTAGTTAAGGCTCCCAAAACATAATTTTCAAGAGCCCTTATCTTAAGTGTAAATTAAAATCCATGTTATGAAGAATTTCTCGAATCTAGCCTGTTGGAAAGATTTTAGGAGGCCATCCTAATTATAGGAACTCTGAGAGGTTAGCCAAACCCAATCAAGTTAAGCGTGGATATTGTCAAGGATTAGTCTCAGGGGAAAGTGAGTGCGGTCCGGGGTCCACTATGATTCCACACATTGAAGAACATAATAATTCAATTAAAAAGGTTAAGTACAAACATATTCAATTCATTATAGGCCCAGAAAAACACACTAGAAAGATGAATCAAGCAGGTAGTAATATCATACGATACTCCATTATCAAACATATACACAGTTACCTTAGGTTTTTAGGAATGCATAAAAACGACTTGGACAAATAAAAGACAGTAATTAGTGATGCAGTAGAATGAAACCAGTTCGCAAGAATAACACCCTAACTTTATAAGTCCAATCCCTCTGATGTATGGGACCTTGTGCCCTAAAGTCACAAAACCTCTTCTTAAGGGAGGGGACAGATGTAGGAAGAGTTCTTGTGGTGGTGAAAATGTTCCAGAAGATAGGTTACAGGTATATTGGGCCTCATTACACAGTAGGCGGTAAGGGTTTACCGGTACCGGTAAGGGCACCGGTACCGGTAAACCCATACCGCCTTACTACGAGGTCCCTTTGTGGGTCCTCCCTTAACGCCTGGTTTTTCCAGGCGTTAAGGACGGGACCCGCAAAGGGACCTCAGAGCTAATTACGGTACCGCAATTTGCGGTACCGTAATTAGCACCTTCCCCATTCCCATTATGCCCTATGGGGCAAAAATGGGAATGGGGAAGGGTAAATGGGGATTGGGGAATTACCGCCCCCGCTCACCTTGGAGTAGGGCGGTAATTCCGCCATCCACCAAGGCGGACTCGGTACGGTACCGGCGGCAAACATGGCGCTAATAGCGTGTAATGAGGCCCATTTTATCAAAAAGCGATGGAATGGAATTACCAATGTTTAGTCTAAGGTTTATTCTAAGGAGAACAGGGGGGAAGTGAATGTGTTGCAATTACTTACCCCCCTTGATTACAATTTTCCCAGGCGAATAAGTACTTTGACTGGGGGTCACTGGAGGTGGGTTTTCTTGCCTTTGGATCCAGTCGAAGATGCAGAAGAGTGGATTGAAAACCTTTGCGAAAAAAAAATGCAAAAGGTGCTGATTAAGACTTCCTCAGGACACTCCACCAGACAGGGGGGTGGTGAGTTCCAGCGATGACTACCGCACACAGGTGACAGCAGGCATCTTTCCAGTGACGGTTGAAGAGGACCTTCCAGAGCGGGATCCCTTGATGCTGGGATTTTGGCAGGAAGATGGTGGCCACCAATGTTTTGGTGATGAAGGCAGGACAGTGACAAATCTAACCAGGTAGACCTGTGGAGAGCTGGTCAGTTCACAGGGTGGTCTAGGGACATTTCTGAAGGCTCAGGATGGCTGAATCCTCAGGAATGCATTGAGACTGATTAATCCAACAAGTCCAATAGTTGAAGCACTGCAGAGGGCCATAACAGATCAGGTAGTCCAGCAGGGCTACACCGGCCCAAACGCAGGAAGTAATGCCAGGCCTCATCGGGAGATGTCCATGGATCTTCAGTCGACTGCTCTTCTACACAGGATACCTGGCTCCAAAACTCATCCAAATAAATGGTTGCAGGAGTCATCCTGTCTGGAAGCAAGTCCATGCCCACCAATGGTAATGATCTGCACCATTCAAACAGCCGGCAGTAGTTCAGTCAGAAAACACTGTGGGTTTCAGTCATGCCTTACACCCAGACTCTCTGGCACCAAAGATGTGGAGTGGGACTAGACATTCCCACCCACTTCCTGGCCCACACACACACACACACACATACAAAAAGGCATCACAAGCATGCAAAACAAGTAGATTTCAAGGGCAAGAGCATGGCTGTATATCAGATTTCCTGACCTGAGAAGGCAGGAATAAGGCCAAAAACAATATGGTCAAAGGACAAGTGAAAAATCTCGTGGTGTGACCATTTTAGGGCATTAAATATTAGAAAACTGTAATTGGGCGCACGCTAATACAAGCTAAAAGTTCAATAAACATCAATCAATCTTCCTTAAGAATATTGGTGCTAACTCCACAGGGATTCCTAACCTACAACACCTCTAGAAGTGATAGAAAACCAAATAACCTTACATAGAATCATGTAAGAAGTTGTTGCACTCATATGGGAACCCCAATTGTACATTTATACAAAATTCAATGAACTTAAAACAATTCCATACCACTTCGCTTGAACGTGGGACGCGGCAATGATATTTGCAGTTGGGATTGATCCCCGTTATTACACTTCCAGTAATGATCAAGAGAAATAAAGTTGGATAAGCCCTGATTTGAGAAAGGCACCTTGCCGAAACACGTGTAATCAATAGGGCAGATCAATTAAACTTTCTTATCACACAACAGCAATTGGACTTAGTCTCCAGCATAATTTTTTTTCTGGCACAGTAATAAGGTGTGACCACAGCAGCCTGGTTTCCTAATTAAACAAACGGGGTTGAGGAACTCAAAGTCTCCGTTCTATGGCACACCAATGCGGCAGTGCAAATTTTTGCATTTAATCAGGTTGCGGGGTTTCTAAGTTATATCAACCCAAAAGTTCCTTCAAAATCTGTCCTATGTTAAATAGTGAACGGCGTGTGTGGTAACTGTTTCATATTACTGTGGTTTATTTGTGTTTAATTATTAAGTCCTATAATAAATATATATGTGTTTTTGCTATACACTTGTCTAAGAGTATTCTGTGGAGCTGTACTGTGTGTGCTCATTGTGTGCTTCCGATCACTCTCACCCCTCCTGAGAGTTAGTCTTGACCGCCGGCCAAGCTACCATAGATTGGCATGGCTTGTTTAGAAAAGTTCCCCAGTGCCACTAAAATTGGCGTGCCTCCTAAACATCTGCCCACCAGGTCAGAATTTAGAAAATCATATTAACAAATTGGTGTACAGCAGTGGGATAGGATTGTAGGTAGCCAGTGTTGTGCACTGATGAAATACCCAGGTTACACTTATACTAGAAACTCAGATATCTCACTGATGATGCCCAACTAGGCTGAACCACGTGTATGGGGTTGCTGTGGTACTCTTGTTCAGGGTAGAATTGCCTAGCATTTCGGTGCTGAACTGCCACTGGGCAGGACAAAGACTGATATGCAGGGAAATGTCTTCTCTGTGAAAAGAACAGTGAGCTAAAGACTTGGTTGAGACTCTCCCAGGGGCCATCCACCCAAGAACAAGTCAATAGGCTGTGTACATGCTGGTAGAGAGATTTCCAGACCCCCCCTCTATCTTAGTTTAAATGTTACTGTAAACCACCTGACTCACTTATATCATGGAAGCAATTGCGAATTTAACTTCAAATGCTTCCAAGTCTGAGACACTAAGGAAGATCTGTGCAGAAAGAGGTTTGTCGGCTTCTGGCACAAAATCTGAAATTATCCAAAAGATCATTGGCAGGAAAGCCACATCACAGCTTGCTCTCTTATGACAGTGCAGAAGGTGTTGGGGCTGCTCCCAGTAACAGTACTGAAAGAACTGTTGCTGCAGCATGGAGGGCTTGGTGAAGATAGGGTTGATGAAGAGCCCCATTTCTCTTTTGCTGGCTCTGAGGCTGAGGCCTTGCTGGAATTCAAGAGGCAAAAGCTGATGTTTAAGCAGAAGGAGCTTGAATTTTGCATGGCTAAGCTAGAACTGGAGAAAGTATAGAAACAAAAGGACAGGGATCACCAGTTTGAGATTGCCAAGTTACAAGTTGCCAATGGCTCGTCTAGAGGATCTGGTAATGGGTCTGGCTCTTCCTCTCATCCAAGATTTCCAAAAGATCTGCTTAGTATGTATGATGACAAAATTCCATCATGGGCTGGTTGACTGCATTTGAGCATGCCTGTGAAGTACAAGAAGATGTGGATGCTGATAAGATTGCATGGTTGCTCAGTCGACTACCCCTATTCTGGCTGCAGTGCTATTATGGAAATGTCGAAGGCTGACAGAAAAGACTTTGCAAAATTGAAGCAAACTACGGTCTTGAAGTTTGGGACATTTCCTGCCCAGTGGTTGAAAAGATTCAGAGATTAGTAAAAGAAAGAAGGTAAAGTCGGATTGTGTATGTAACTGATTGCTTAAAAAACTTGATTGGGCAAAATTGAGGAAGTGGAAGTTAATCTAAATGTGTGCGTCCAAGATGCAGATCTTCATATGCCCTTAGTAAATACAGTAAAAACATTTTAATGCATTTGAAGGGGATGCACATTTGCATTCCTCCACTGCATGAAATAAATGTTTAGAATCACGCCATTAAGGTCTGGCAAGTTCATGGTGACCTTTTGTCAAATATTGTATGTGTTTGTGATATTGTGGTACAACAAACAATCTAAGACATGCTGAGCAATGACGCAGATAACTTCCATTTGTTTGACTAACACATATCTTCTTTAAAAGTATGGTGGCAATGGTAAAAGCAGAGTGAATTTCCAATACTATCTGCTTTTTACCCCTGCCTGATTATGAGAATTAAACATTGAAAATGAAGGATGAGGTCAAATCCTTCATATTTTACTTCTAATGTTCCCTTTAAAATGAGGAAAAGGGAAACAGTGTTAAGAAACATATTTGTTGTATTTTGGAAAAAGAACAAGTGTTTTCCTTTAATGCTGCAAAAAGGTTTGGTATGGGGAAAATCAAAGGGTATGAACAATTCAATAAATCACATGCCCAATGTCTAATTTCCTTTGATGTTAAAAAATTGAAATAATTTGTTCAGATTTCCAGAAATATATCATGTAAAATGTCCGAACTCCAAATTCATTTCCACCATACAAGGGGATTTCACAAATTATGGCAAAATTCAGTACCACATAGATTAACATTATTTACCTCATGAGAATTTTGCATTTAAAAATTACCCAAATGTACTGAAATAGAGAGCAACCTTTAAATATATGCCTCTTTTTAAAGTCTCAATCACCCATCACACTGGCATATTTCACCACTATTGAAGGCCAGGTCTCTCTGCAATGTTTGTGAGATTCAGCCATCTGAGATGTTATTCATCATTTCATAACTAAGTTGCTCCTTGTCATTTAACAGGGGGTACACTAACTGCACCATCATGTTCTGGCCCTGCTAACAAGAGGAGGATGTTGTGAGGTAGGCATATTTTCACAAACATAGGTGTTTAGAAGTGTGTAGTTCCCTGTCTCCTCTACCCTTAAAAGAATGGGATCTAAATTGAGAGCGTGATGGTTGCCATATCTAATGAGTAAATGGGTCATCGCATGTGTGATCCCTAATTCAACTAAGTTCCATGTTTTCGATCATCTTCTCCATCACTGTTATTGTGAATGCATTCAGTAAGCAGCATTTTTAACACCTGTTTTTTTCAATATAAGAATAAGATATTTATGTCCTTTCCTCTTTTTTGTGTTCTCATCTATTCTAAATCTTATTAGGTGTGGGAAATAGGTATGGGACAGCAGTGATTACATGCACCGTTTATAGTTATGTATTTCTCACATATTGTTTTTTCCCTACTTTATTTACAGCTTATGTTGTTATTTTTAAATTTATTATTTATTGTTTTTCAAAGGTAGCATATAATGCAAAGATATTACTACCCCGTCTATGGAAATAAAGGATCTGCACCAAATCCCCCAGATGCTGCTAACTGAAACAAAGATGAAATCAGTTGGAGATAAAGGAAAATCTGGGTCAGTGCATCAAGTTGCCTTGGGGTAGTTCTTAAGCAGGGACTCTAAAAGCTGTATTTATTTTTCCCATTCGAGATCTACAAATGCATATCACAGAATGCATGGAATTAGGCCCATGGGCGTCAGACAGGGCATGCCCCAGAGTTCTGGGCTTAGAACGACAGAGTTTGGAAAAGTGAAGGGGTGGCCAGCTACACTCTATATGATTTGCCTTCCAGTCTCTTAGCCCTACACTTCCATAGGCTGGATTGTCTCTGACATTTCTCTTAAAGTTCCTGTTTATTTATCACCCACTGATATCTGAAGTCATAATGGCTTCACCTTCCATATTCTCTTGATTCAGCTCATCAACCACTGATGTCAAACTCTCTATCAACCACCTTTTTCCTTCCCTGTTCTTTCTGCTTCCATCACCATTTCTGATCTGCATACTCACTTTCCCATTTTTCAGTGTCACATTATGTTAGAATCTCTGCAGTCTTCTGCCTTTCCCTATACTACTTTTGTTGTTATGTTTGTTAACCCTCTAGTCCCCACTGTCACCCCACCACTCCAGAACATCTACGTCTCTTCCCATTCTTCTTTTTCCTCTCCTTCTCATTTTCACCTTCTTCTTCTCAGTCATCTTTTCCTTCTCTTCTCCACTTATCTTCTCCTTCTCCTTCCCCAACTCCATCTCCTTGTTCTTATCCCACTCTTCTTCCTCCTCCTTCTTCTCTTACTCCTCTCCAAAGCCCCTCTCCTCCACCTCATCTTCTTTTGTCACTGTTGCATTTTCTTCATCCCTTTGAGCACTGCTGGTTATGTTCCTCTATGTGGACACTGGTTTTACTATCCCCTTAATTATCCCTCTCAATAATGTCACCCTTTTTGGTGACTAAACTCTTCATACTTACAGGCAGCCCCAGTTTTCTTGGCTCATCAGTTTGGTCTCGTAGTTCACCAGTTTCCAGGTTCCAGTTGTGTCCCGCTATCTGGACTTCCCTCCTTCGACTTTGCTCTGACATGAGGTCCTCCTGCCTTCTGCAAAACAAATCATCCCTCCACTCTCTGGGCTCTAGCTCAACTCCTAGCACCCACTCTAACAGAACAGAACTGGTGAAAGGGGCTTCAAGGGTGTTAGCTGGAATGGGGACTGGCTACTGGGCTAATCCTTTCAGATAGCTCACAAGCCTAATATGGAACTCAAGGATAGCTTTTCTATCTGATTGGACGTTCTCTTCCATGCCTGTCACGCTCTAGACCTACCTTCCAGCCTCTCTCAGGGTTACAGGAACTCAGGTGTGTCTTGCTGTGCAGCAGGTGTCAGAATAGTCTTCTGAGCCAACCCCTGAGGTTGGCCTTCTGCTCAAATGTGGGACTTGGGCCTGTCTTGTCTCTCATTGTGACTCGTCCTCTCTCTGGTTGCCATGCCTTAACCCTTCACCGGTGTAGAATACCTTAGCCTATATGCTCTTAACTATGAAGTAGTGGATGCTTTATGTAATAGATGTCTGCCTGTCTATTGTGTACCTTTCCCTAATTCAGGTCAAGCTCTTTCACTCTCTAATTCTAGATGGGAATTGTGTACATGCACACAAATGGAGATGCGTGGGTAGGTGCACTAACATTCCAAAATGGGGCATTAGATACAGAAGCCCCATCTAAAGTGTAAACAAATGCACTGAACTTTGGAAATGGGGATAACTGGTGTTCCCTGATTCCATGTAGAATCTTTCCCCTAGGTATACGGACCACTTCACTTCAAGGGGCCGTTTACTGGTTGACATTTGTGACTTTACCCTTCTCTGAGAACGGATCATGTGAGGGTGACAGGGGGATAACATTGATTGATAGTTTTCCTGGCCGCTTTTTGAATGTAGTTGACGAAGTTAGCGGTCCTACCTGATTGTTCCGAAAACATTTGGGGAAAATTAGAGAGTATGTCGCTAAGATATTTTTGGTGGTAAATTGGTGTGAGAAGCCAGAGGTATTCTCTGATGCAGACCCAGATAATCCTCTACTCAGGTGGCCAGGGGAGGGCCTTCGCTTTTCAGACCCAACCCTGGGGGTGGACAAGCGAGAGTGAAACACCTGAGTGGCAGAGGCTGGTGTTGCTCTCATGATAGTACCCTAGGAGAGATGCAGTATTCTAACCAGACAGTGGAGGAAGAAGTCCCAGATGCCATCTCGGGATATCTTGATTGCCATGACCCAAATCCATGTAGCAAGATCCTTAGATCTCATTCTATCCGTCATAATCCCAGAGTGAGAAGGGAAGGAGTTGATTACCCAAATGGGAGAGGGGGAAAGGCACAAATGATGCAAGATCAGAATGCTGAGAACAAGGGTTATTCATCCACTCCAAATCATAGGGAAAGCCACCTAGAACCCTATACACATAAACTATCGGCAGGCATAAATAAGGGGCCAACTTCCTCCTTTGGGGTAGAACATATCAGGAGATTCTCTCACACACCCTGTCAATACTCTGATAAGATGATCAAAACTCAGTCTCAATCTTGTTACGTGCGTAAACCCTTTGCCTTAACCTCAAGGTTATGTTTACAATCTCACCACATCTCCCCCTCTCTATGTCCAACAAATGCTGAGATGAGGAGAAGGCAACTAAGATCCTTTCCTGCTTCACAATATCTCCTCTGCTGTTTAGTACGCCCAGGCCTCCAGTGTCTTACTCAGGCATTCTGTAGCTCTATGAAAATCACAGGCTCCACGGCTCATCTCAGTTCCGACCCCTCCAAGCCTTGCTCACATCAATGGGCTTCCCCTTCGTAGGATACTCTCTGCTTCTCCACCCATCCCAGTTAAGTATGTGTCTTCTCTTAAAGAGACATTCTCCTTTCCTTCTCCTGGCTGGTTGGTTCCAGCATTGCCGTCATCCAAACATGAAGAGGTTACATTAGTTTGTGTAGCAGATAGTCCCATGTATGCTACTTTGTGGCTTAGGGAGTTCCTCATAGGAACGGGAGTTCTTGTCACCTAAGGAGGAGTCTCTTACATTGAGGTCCCACTTGCCCAGACGCCTAGGGAGGTTCTTGCAGAGTGGGCGCATGTCTCTAGCTTCAAAGGGGGAGGGTGCTGCTTGGGGAGTAGAGACAAATAACTTTGAATTGTCTCAGATTCAAGGACCTCATGTTTCCTGTTGGCTCCTTTGCCCCTGTGGTCTCTGCTTTACATACTACCATTGTTATCCCCAGTGACTTTGTTGATCTTATCCCATATAGCCCCCCTCGTTTCATGTATGTCTCATCTGTCCCACCCTGTTTCTGTGCCCCCCCCTTTTGGCAGCATTCTATGACACTTGCATCTGTCTCTGCAAGATTTGCATTTGAAGGTCATTCAGTTTTCCATAAAAAATATCCTTCTTCTGTTCTTAGCAGCCTACACAATGATTTGCAACTGCAACAACTCCACCAAACATTTAGTTTGTCATGCTATGCACATGCTCCTGACCTATATTTGAATGTTAGTGAATAGTACAGCTGCCAAGGAGTTCACTATAGCGCCCTGTGCAGTTTTGCAGGGCTTAGTAATGCCTGAATTGTAAGCAAACACTACCTTCAGCCTGTCTAAAGAGTCTGCAGGAGATTCACATTCATATTGCTTACAGTTCACTATCTTAGCCCAATCGGTCTTTTGAGGGCAGATCTCAGGGATAGTGGTCCCTATTCTCTCCCTAGCTTGTATCGGGGTATCCACATTTGTGGGGATTGTATCCAGTCAGGTAGCCTTCTCAAATAATCCCTGCAAGCATTACCACCTTCATATCTGCTAAACACGGGTTATAACACTGAATAAAAGTGTCCAGCTCTTCTATAAACCACTCAAACTGTTCTCTCTAATGCTTGGGAGCGTTTTCGCCAGGCTTTGAAGGTCACCTGGAGTCGATGGTACATGTAAATTAAGAAATTGGGGCTGTTCCTTCCCTCCCTCATCTGTTTTGTTCCCTGCCTGCAACTGTCACTAGTGCTTGCAGCTCCCGGGAATCCTTTCCATGTACTTCTCTTCCTCGGGTCGCTAATGGTGTGTAAGAGGGTTATGAGACAGGCAGACCCGATTCTGGGGCCCTGATTTGGGGTCTCAAGTTGCTAGGTCCCAGTAGCATAGGAAAATAGGTTTTGGCAGGTTGTAGCTGCTATAAGGAGCTGATCTGTTCCAGATGCTCTGTCCTCTGATTTGTCTGCTTCTGGCCGCTCTGCTGCAGCATGCACATTCGTTAAGAATTCAATCTGATCTTCAACTGTTACTTTATCTTGATCATCCGGTTCAGTTTCCATTTTCCCTTCACTATCCGGGGGCACAGGTGAAGGGGTTTTGTGATGCTCCCATCGCTCCCAGGTGCTTTATCTGTCCTTGCAGCTTGTCCTTAAATTCTATGAGTCCTCTTACGTTATTATCATTTCATCTAGCCATTGCCTCTTATAACAGAGTCGTTACTGTTTCAGGCTTAGCCCCCCCCCCCCCGTTCCTGCCCATAGCTGCTAAATAAATCTCTTTTAGGATAATACATGAAGAAATCAAGCATGGCTACCCTGAGTGGCCCTGCATGCATAGCACCCACCGCTCTCTTCAATTTCCTCCCATTGATATCTTGTAGTACAACGCCAGTAATTACTTCAAAGTAATTTACTTTGATGTAATTACTTTGAAAATATATAAGGGCTTGTGGGTAAAGAGGTAAACAAGGGGGGGGTGGGCTTGTGGTAGAGGTAGTCGTTTGGAGAATGGGAGGGTATGGGTGACCGCCAAATAATAAAAAAAAAACATAACTGAAATAAAATATCCAAGTAATTACTTCGAACTATATTATTATGAAGTAATTACTGGCCTTGCACTGACATAGAACCCTCCCAGTAAATCAAATGTTGATTTTAATAAGGACTTTTACCTTTTCTTGTGTGCAAGGGTGTATTCAGGAGGAGGCATTATTTCAGTACAGTGACGTACAGCGTTGCGCAAAAGATCTCAGTTCCGGCAGCAATCTTTAAATATCAGAAACAAACACTCTTAACCACTTTTATTGGATGAGCAAAACATGTTTATTACAGTTTGGCCTTGCACGAAAATCAGACAGAATCATATCATTAACCCATTGCCAGTCAACTACCCTGGCCTCTTTTGTGTGGCGCCAACAGCTGACTCCACTACGTCAACAGGTGCTTACAAGGCCTTCTGTTCTACTATTCTTGCCTTATCTCGGACACATAATCCAATGAATCCCTTTGTCTCTTTGGGATAAATTCCTAATTTATGTTAATTTCCAATAGGATCAACTGACAGACAAGTTGAGGGTATACCATGGCGAATATAATGCGTCTTCAGGTGTCGTCCTCACCAAGTGATGGGCATTGGCCTCTGATAACATCTTGCGCCGATGAACAGTTCCATTATGACAACCAGTTTATACCAAATGGAACATCTGGCACTGAGTCATTGGTCTTGTCCCGTTGACCCGGGACTAGCCTAATGTTCAGAATCAGAACTTTTAGTGCACCTGCACAGTTCAACATGGTGGCAACCATCATTTGTCTGGTGGCAATATAATCAGGAAATCCCAATCAAGTGTACCCTGGGATGTAAAGAAAAATAATAAAAGCTAAGGTCATGAAGAGTGGCACAATGCCAAGAGGGTAAAAAGATGTCTCTGTATTTACCCAATCCTGCTTCCTTGCTTACTTTTGTCAAGGAAGTTCCTCCTGGACCTGCACCCTTCCAATTCATGACGCCATCCATTCCCACTTTTCATCACATCCATATTATTTCTCAAATCAACTTTTCTCACAACTTATTGTTAAGCTGTGGTTCTGTGAACTTCCACAGTACCAATGGGTTATCACTTTAATAGAAAGATTTCCAGATGTCCCAGTCTTGAATTTACTGTATATGTCGCTCAACTTGGTTTGTTTGAAGTCTGTGCCTGTTTAGTTCTGAGAACTGTACTGGCTCGTATCATTTGTCATGGTGTCAATCTTAGTGCCATACTTTAGGCATGGCATTTCGTTTATTTGGGCACTTTGGACTGCTCTGTACATATGACAGCCAAACCAAAAAACCTTAGCATTGTCAATGTCTGTATTTAGTTTTGCTTAACAAAGACATTATCATTCTAGCCTGGGCTTCTGAATCCTGTACTTTTGTCTTTCTGGGCTGCCCTTCCCTAAGTAGTTTTGTATCAGTGCCAGTCTTACATATAACCATTCTGATAATGCCCCGTGGGTTACCCTGACTACAGATTTTGAATTGTATTGAGACATACTACCAACATCAGTCAAATGAAATTCACCCATGAGCAGTGACAAGCACTTTTTTGTTAGGCAAACCATTGAGGATTTAAGCACACCCACATTTAGAGACCACATATGAAATGCAATTTTATTTTAAATGCTTTTTCATCACTGCAAATGTGATCACTAATTTCCATCGGTAAGCGCAGGGCGTTCTGCAGTCTTCACGGTTCCATGTGATAATTCTGCCGCAAAAATATTGCGATACAAAAATATTGCCATATTTTTGTGGCAAAATTCACAATGGACCCTGCGGGGGACAGGCCTGCAACCCCTGCATCATTTTTTAATGTGCGGGGGACACCCCCGCAAATCCCGCTCCCACATAAATCCCCAATAAAAAATATCGCCTATGGCGAACCAAACGGCCATATTTACGGCCATATTGTTGTTGGAGATATTATTACCTGATACCGTCTTCACCAACAGGAGGTGGTGATGAGGCATTATTGTTTCAGAACGAACTCCCATCCATGTTTACACTATGTTGAAAAAATGCGAATGTGAGGCGTACCAGGGAGCCATCTAGAACCATTGCAGTGCGGGGACAGCAGAGAGGGCCCCAATTCCTATGTTCCTGTCCACCACCTGTGTGCCAATCTGTTTGTATGCAGAACTCTGTCTCCATCCATGCCCCATTCATCAGATATTCACCACTGCCTTCCTTTCCCTTCTGGAATGCTTGCATTCAAAGACAAATTCATATCGCCAACAAAAAAGGTAACACCATCCATAGGAAGAATGGACGAATCCAGTCACAAAATAAGAGTGAGCTGCCTATGATACCTGAAAGCACAGCAACCGCCACATGCTGAAGGCACTGGACTACACAGCCCAGAGGGAGAGAAGTCGAGAGATGCACGGCAGTCTGGAAGTACTTACAAGGCTGCCGAAGGGTGACAACAAACCCATGTATGTACATGTAAACTCCTGATACCACCGGGCAGTGGTAGAAGTGTACCGAAAAAAGTAGTGGAACTGGGCAGGGGAGAGGGTAGGTGGAAGCATAGTGCAACACATTACAAGTGTTGCAGCCAGGGTATTCCAATAGTGTAAGTGACTAGTAACCAAGGCTCCTAGTACAATTTAGCACTTGCATAGGGAAATGGATGGGCAAATCTGCTATACAGAATGGTGCATATGGTGAAAGTAGAGGAATGGGAAGCAGAAATAAATACAAGTAGTGGAACACCGCTCCTGACTGTTCCCGCTCACTTTGATCACTGACAACAGGGTACAAAAAGGGAACACAACCCCGCCAGATAGACTTTCCAAGTATCCCCATCAAATGGGGGCCCAGCATCCAGGAGACGAGCAGAAGGAAGGACGAGCAGCAACTTGTTGAGGAGATTTGTGGAGGTATTTGCTTAGGAATGGAGGTGGTTCTGCGATGTGAGTGTGCTTGTTTTCTGTAGCCAGTGAGTAGAAGAATTAGTCTAAGGAGAGCATATACATTGAATGATAAAGGGTAAGGAGAGGGTATTTGAGTAGTTGGTGCGTGGAGGAGAATAGTAGGAGCAGGAGAGTGTAGTAGTAATAGGATGAGGTAGTAGTGCGAGGGGGATGGTAACAGTGAAATGTAGATTGAAGTGGTAGAAAGAGGAGTGTAATAGTAAGTGGAGGAGGGAACTAGTGGGAGGTGTAAAATAGGATGAGGAGAACAGTAATGTGGAAGAGAAACGTAGGGAGGAGGGGAGTAGCAGTATGGAGGTAGGGAGAAGTAGCAGAGAAGAGAAATAGTGGAGTGGGATTACTAAAATCACAGGGTTGAAGTGTGAACTAGGAGTGAAACAGCCTAGCAACAAAAGATTGGTGTGAGGAGTAAGCTGGAGAGTGAGATTGTAAGAGCAGAAGATAAGAGGTGACCATGGGCATGAGTGAACCAGCCTGCATCTAACCAATTAAGTGCAAGGTACTGTCCTAATTTACCATTTGAACACTAACCATTGGATAGAGTAGGAACAGAAAGGAAGTCCCTCAGGGAGTTTAGATAGCCGGCAATTAGGGAACCACCCATACTTTAAGGCACTGATTAGACAACAGAGGTCAGCATTCAGTATTGGTAACCGGAAATTGCTGACACCTTGGTTACTGAGGAGGGTCTTGATAATATGAGCGAGAGAGAGGGGAACATAGGCCCCACAAAGAAAAAGAAAAAAACAATTTAACTGTCTCTGTGTTTTCTGTGCTATTTGTGACACAAACCTGTCAGCAAAAAAGAATATCTCTGATGAAATAATACAGATACTCATTTACTAAGATATATCAGGATGCAATGTGTCCATACCACAATAGTTATTGATAATGCAATGCTAAGGTTCAAGCATTTCAATGTATAATTATAAGCCAAGTTGTGACACACAATGAAAACACACACTGATTTGAAACTTTATGATTAAACTCACATACGCACGCGCGCGCACACAAACACACACGAAAGACAATATTGTCAGGCTGTTTACAATAAGAGAGGGCACACACACACAAATACAGAATATGTCAAGATAAAATCACCCAATGAGGGCAATCTCTGCTTAATGGAGCAGCTGATTGTTAGGATTGAGAGCTTCATTATTATATTGTTAAACCAGACTGCTATGCAGCACAAAAGTGGTGAACACAGCAATATACCAATCACCAATGAAACGAAAGTAGATCTTACAAACAACATTTGTCAAATCTCTACCTAACTTACAGAGTTGCACTACTTTTTACAAAGATATCTATATTTGAACAGCACGTTCGCCACTGTGCACACTCCCGAATCACACAGCAGCTGTTTGATATCTGTAACCCCTTGCATACTACTGCAAAAGCTCTGGCAGAGAGCTTAACCACTCTCTCAACCAGACCAAAAATCACCCATTTACCAGTGTTTTATGTGGCCAACGTCCATTGAACATGAGCTGGACTGTTATGCCTTCCTCTATTTACACTTATTTCTACTATCACATAAAGTGTGGTGATCATTTTATCATCACATTTCATTATAATTAAAATTTCTTCGGATCAATTTAATTAAAGGATTTTGCAAATCAAAATAGAAAGTGCTGCTCAATGGTGTCAAGCACATTTAAAAGGGTTTAATTGCTTCTCCGAATACGTTTATGTTTGATTATAGATCACCAGATGCCATCAGTTAACAATTATCTCTGTTACGTGTGATGAAAATGGAGTCGCTTTGTTTTACTTGTTTTGTTCTCTGAAAAGCGCCCTCACCCCTCTCTGGATTTACATGTGCAAATTACAAAAAATATATTAAAATGCATCCGAGTCACATCTTAATCCGATGGTGTATGTCTACTCTACTGTTAAAATGCCTGCTCCCAAAAATAATAGCTTAAATGGCCCAGAAGGCAAGATACGATGTACTGTTTGGACTTCTAAATCCCTTTAATAATTTTCTCTCAACATTCAGCAAGGTGAACACATTTAAATGGCTAAATAATATGCATCTATACGTACTCTGGGTTATGCAGTACCATTATGCATACATGTTATTTTACAGAAGATGTTGTGTTAGTGCATTCAGTGTATTGCAGTCATACACAATAATTGTTTATTCTTACAGTTACTATAGGTGTCAATGAATCGCAGGTCCTATAGCAAATGAATCCTCCAACAGGGCATCCAAACACAGCAACAACGCACCATATGCACTGCAACGTGCCCCACAAAGGTTACAGATATCTAGCAGCTAACTGTCACTATGTCTCGTCACTCAGTTTCTTCTAGTTTTGCCATGTTATACAAAAGCTATTGCCTATTGGAAATTGTGTTGGCTCGTTGTCATTCATATTGGTCTACAAAACTCAACCAGCACTCGATACAAATCAGTACTGGCTTTATTTCTGGCCAAAAACACTTTGGATCTGGGGATTTTAAGTTAATTCTCATTATTAGCAAGGACCTACCTTTACAAGAATGTGATGTACTGTTTGATAACTAAATAAGTACTTTTGGCATGACTACTGTATGCCTGTTTTGTTTATTGGTGACTGTATAGGTGACAGATGTGAGCACACTCACTTTGAGGCACACCATATATAGTGGACATGGGTTGCAGGCCCTTATGATGTAGAGATCTTGCTCCATATCAGCTCATTAGTGCAATAGTTAAGTGTCCATTAGCTGTCTTCCACGATTGTTAGATATATTGTTGTGTTAACCACAGAGGAAGAGTTTTGGCTTAGTTGTCAATGGCCTGCACGCCCAATCTCCTTGTAAGTCAGAACTAGGCAAGTGCCTCACTGAGTGCTCAAGGCTACTATAACCAATCCTACCCATTTTGGGGTGTTTACAGTTATTGGCACCTTGGGTCAACATCTGGGGTGATAATTTTCCTTTTGCTTTTTTTATTTTTATAATGGAACATTGATTTTACTTTTCTCCCATGTGCTTATTTCCCATACAAAAACATAGCTATAATGGCAACCTGGTAAACAGGAAAGGGACATGTACGTTATCAGTTTCCATAGCAGTCAGTTAGAGGAACAAGTGGAGTCAGAGTAGGTCCAAGCTTAAGCAGGTAAGGAAGGCGAATATGTGGTGGAGGCAAGAGGGCAGAGTGGCATGTGGGTGCAGATGGCATATGAGTGGTCAGGTTGCCAGGCATGATGGATAGGGGCCAGGAGGCACCAACAGATGGAGTAAAAAACATGGCGGGTGGGGGAACTGCACAGGAAACTGGAAGGTAACATGTGCTAATACCAGCTCCATAAGCCTCTTGAATAGCTAGATCCACTGCCCCAGGTGTTCATGTCTCATGCACGTGTTTTTTGCACAAGGACCAACACTTGAGCTCAGTTGGTGTGTGTCTTTAGTTTCAGTTTGACTGGGTATGTATTCTGTGCAATTTGGGCACACATGTTGCTTTTTTAATTTCACTATATTACACTCCATGGTATTAGATCTTTTGGGCTGTTGACACAACATCGAAGCGAATAATGTGTTGCCATTTTAGGCATGCACAAATCAGTTAGTCTGGGCAAACACATGCATTTATCAACTGACAGGCTGAGCTGAATATTGCAACCAGCTACAACTCTCCCTAAAACGGTATCTCACATATAAGGAAGGCAGAATTGTGAATGTCTTTGCATGGAGCAACAACATTTACATCTGACAAGCATCCAGAAATCATTCAGCTATTGACGGTTATTGATTTTGAAAGGCCCTTTGTATCAAAAGGAGTGCAGGACCCCATAATGTACAATTTTACCAAATGACACCCCACAAGTGCTAATACAAAAAAATGGCAATACAAATAGTGGAATCAGTCTTTGACACTCGAGTGCGTGCATCATGGGAAGTTACATTAAAATCATTTGCCATGAGTATGACAAGTGACACATAACTTTGTTATATGCAAATGCATGGTTGTTATTATTATTATTATATATGGAATATTAAGAAACATGCATGAAGTCTCAAAAAAGTTTAATCCATGATCCTTCAACCCTTCATCCTTCTTAGGTTGATAAATCAGGTACTAGTAATGGTTTGCAACAATGATTATTAAAGCAATTTGTCAGCAGTAAGCGTTATATAATCACTACATTATTGTATTATTATTAATATGTTTTGAAAAACAATTGTAATCTGTTTTTAGGCAGTGGACTATTTTGGAACTCTCCTTTCCATGATCTTTTTTTTCCTGCAATAAACATGCCCTATTGGTTGCTAGCCTAGTGCGCATGCCATCCTGGGGACTGCTTCAAGTGTAACAGAAGAGAAGGAAGAGACGGAGGGGCCATGACAGCGAACAAGCAAGAGGGAAACAGGGATCATGATGATATATTCTTTAGCCATTCCTGGTCTGTACACTACACACTTAATTGTTTCCAATAAATACAAGGAGAAGGTAACCTAAGTTCTGTGCTCCTCTCCACTTTATCACTCTGAAAAGACAGATCAGGGGGAGATTTACTTATACAACTGCAGGCAGTGAAGAAGCATGCATTTCAGTTCACTGTCTTGTATAATCACACTTGCAAATCTCTTTTCAAAAGTGAGCCTAGTGAAGCCACCTGTGGGAAGTAATGCTCTATTGCTGAGATGCAGCCTGGTTGAGAGACCCCATTTCACCCCCCTGCCCTAACACTGTTGTCTCTATGGGAGGTCCTATTGTAACAAACAGCAACTGTAGGAAGCACTTCCCTAGCAGACATACGCATGTATATATCTATTCACAATCATTGGGGTGCCCTAATCTGATAGCTAGTTGTTATTGTTACATGTCTAAGAAAATAGCCCCTCTCCCTATGAGGAACCCGCATCAGTCCAATAATCACTCTTGCAGAAGATGGAAGTCGTGTAACAAGACTCAAGGATGTCAATAGCACGTAGGTCTTGGATGACGGATCTGAGACCCATCCATTGCTTTAAATGTTTGATAAGCACCTGGGCTACTGTGAGAGGTGACTTTGCCCAGCGAAGGGGCAAGCTGTACAGCAAGCATTCTGTCCACACTCTCTTAGGAATTGATACTATCCCCAGAGTTGTAGTGATGTCATAGGTGACAAGTTCACAAAGTACTGACTTATGAGCTCTCGCCTCTTATTTGCATTCTGGTACTTGCTGTGCCCCCTATTTTCAAAATGAGAACAGTTAGGCTAGAAGTACCAGAATGCAAAGGGGTGCCAGCTAAAAAGCCATAAACCCAAGAACATTGAAAAATACACAAATATATTGCAGATGTATATATTGTTTCCTTTTCATGTCTTTCTTATCTGTTTATAACCATAAGAAGTGGACAATAATGTTATTTATGTATAGTTCAAAGGTTACAGAAATTGATAGTGTCTTCCATGTCTGTAACAATACCGCATTTTTATGTACCTGCTCATTGCTGATTTCCCTGCTTCTAAGTACTGTAATAATACATGTTATTACCCAACCAAATGGAACTCAATGTATTGGCCTGCGAAGAATGGAGGACTTTCAGGGCTCACACTTGTAAATATAGGAGGCAGTTGTCTAAGGCAACTCAAAGATGACCTAATTTTATTTTGGAAAAACGTGTGTTTATTTGCGGGCTTTTGTACAGACAGAGCAATTGACTGAATGTAAAGCTGCAGCAAGTGTGGGTATGTGTTTGTGAATTCCGGAGGGGTCATGCATTGCAAAGAGCCAACATGCTGCACCTCACATGGTGCAGTTAAGTTTGTCTTACAGACATCATGCAGACGGTGGCAGAAAACTGCAGAGGCTCAGGTTCAACACTGGCCTTTTCTGATGCCAAAGCCAGGACATATACAGTCATTGTTGCAGGAAACAGTGTGGTTATGAGTGCAGGTGTGAGTGGAAGCGTGCTGCTGGATGAGAGAGAGTGTTAATGAGGGTAGGGAGTGTCAATAAATGAGTCAATTTGATGTGTGAGCATATGTGAGTGTCAGTGTTTGAGCAAGGTTGTAAGTGTATGCTGTTAGCAGGCTGTATCCATCACACCTCAAAAGTTTGGAGCGTTTGTATATGAGAGTGGAGGTGTGCATGGCACGTGTGAGTGCCAGTGCGTGTGTGTTGTTTGCATGATTCATTAGACCCAAGGGCAGCACATGATGCTTCCTCCCGAAAAAAGAATGGTGTAACCGAAGGTCAACACAATCCAAACGGCCCATTGCACACTCTGAGCTGTTTCTGTCCTGGAACCATTCCATAATGGAGTGCAGACAAACAAACGCACACACTTGGAAAGTGCCTGGCCTACTGACTGATGACTATTTTATAAGGACTGTAAGGTTTGCAAAGTGCACACTCTGCTGCTCTACAAACCATCACTAGTTCCACTTGAAGTACGCTCATCCCTCGGCTTAGCTCACACACCTTATATTTGCACGTATCCAACGACACACTGATACTTGACTTCCACAAGCCATGCCAATGCCAGCAGCAATCTACACATATTCAAGACACACCCTAAACAGACACACTTGAAAGACCATGAAAGCCATGAACCACTGTGCTCTTAATATGACTCTTGCTGACCAGTCACGTCAGCCGGGCTTCTGCATCCCATGATTCTTGCCCTGCTCTTGACCCAGTTGTGCAAGTCTGCAATATCATTCATCAAATACCCATTGTGAAAGTGCTGACCCATACTTCCTGAACTGATTGACATCGTCGATATTGTGTAGCGTGTGAATGATACCAATGGCTAGATTAGTGGATGCCTGAGGGCCGGCATGGCTCAGCAAAATTGTTATGTTTTTTTATTATGATGAGGGGGAGAGGCTATCCAAACTGGGATGTTTTGGGTTTGGACAGACGCAGAATCTTCTTCCTTCAGCACAGGTTTGCCATTACCTCTCATCTTGACCGAAGTCTAATGGGGGTGGGACTTGGGCTGTTCATGGATGAGGTAGTAACATGTCTTTTGCAGTGCAGCTATGCTATTTGCCACAAGGGGCTATGCATGGAGTCACACTCACCCAAACCCACGCACACAAAAAAGTTGTAAGCACAATGGAGGGACTCACTGTAGGCAGTGGGAAGTGTCACAGGAAGGGGAAATACATATGTAAAGTTAGCTATCATGCAAAGCTCAAAGTCATTTAATTGACATTTCCTAATTGGAATTGTCCTTATTGGATTCAACTTTCAGCAAATGAAACAACATTGTAAAAAATAAACAAAGAGAAGAGATGCTGCTATAATGTTGCAGGCAAGTTTAAATGGTGCACATACTTTGTACAAAACAATTTGTATTGAAATGTTCACTGCAGGGCAATATCCCAGTGGGAGACATTCACATACAAATGATTCATGCAGCCTAGTGGGAAAGTGTGTAAGTGCAGAACATGCACTAAATTAGGAATTCAAACAAAGGCAGCACACCAGAGGCCAGATTACAGAAATGTTGCACTGGTGCAAGTGTAAAGTTGAATGGTATTAGCACTAGGCCAAAGTTTGCCCTAGGGCAAACATTGCCTTAGTGCAAAAATGTTCCATTTCCGATGCATTTTTTTACGAGGGCAAAGTTTGCCCTAGTGCTAATACCATTCCATATTAGCACTAGGGCAAACTTTGACCTGTTGCAATAATTCATTGAAAATGTATACTTTTTGCCCGACAGTAATTTTTACCCTGGTGCTGCTTACATCATGTCAAACTGCACTTGCCATGGTGCAATAGTTGTCTAATATGCCCCAATGTTTTTAAAAGTAGGGCAAACTTTGCGCTAGTGCTAATAATGGGCAAGTGCAAATTTCGGTTATCTGGCCCACTATTTTGTTTGACTCTTGTTTGGTATCCATCACCCATAAGACTGTCTCATCCATCATCCTTTAATGTTTTTCTTCTTGTCAGGGTGCTCCTACCGTGCCTGAAGGCATGTGTTTTAGTTCCCCTGGACACCAACACACTGTCCAAAACTGTAAACGCATACAGATTTTGAATCAAAAATGTACTGCTACATTCGCAATGCAATATCTTTGTAAAATTTGAAATGAAGCAGAAATTGAAGGCATATTTGTGGGTCCCCCTCCAAGGTGGGGGACAGATGGCACCCCCCATGATGGGGGCCCTAGGCATGTGCCCAATTTGTCCACCCATAAAAACGTCTGTGCAGGTGTCATTGCAACCGAGAAAGAGGGAAGCCACTATGTGAGTGAGCATAGCAAACAAGCTTTCAGAAATGTGCAGCAATCAGAATAATTAATACTTTTCACAAAAATGGGTCACATGATGTGAGCAACAAAAGCAATGTATGCCCAATGATGGACAACGCAATCGAGTCATTGTAAGGTAAATGCATGCTGCTTGCTGCCCTGCATTGAACTTTAATCATTTGCAAGGAGCAGTGTAATTATAAAGAGTAAAGCAATCTGGCATCACCTTTACTATTCACTTTTAGGCTCTTTTTTTTTTTTTAAATAATAATGTCGGCAAATAACGCTTCGAAGGCAGCGTCAATCAATGGATTCTTATGAAATGCACTTGCTATTTAGCAAGTGCAAACTTCAGGTGGATACCATAGGACTCTGTTGGTTTTATCCCACCGGGAAAATCTCATGCAAGCATTAAACCTTATGCTCTTACAAGATGGAGGAAGAAAGCAAAGGGGAAATACAAATTCAGTGTTGTGCCCTGCATCCACATTGGATGAGGACTAGGGCAGATTCAGTGTTGTGGCCTGCATCCACCTTCGAAGGGGGCTAGGGCAGATTCAGCGTTGTGGCCTGCATTCACCTTGGAAGGGGTCTAAGGCAGATTTGGCATTGCGCCCTGCATGCGCCTTGGAAAGGCACTATGGCAGAATCAGTGTTGCATCCTACATCTGCCTTAGAAGGGGTCTAACGCAGATTCAGTGTAGTGCCCTGCATCTGTCTTAGAAGGGGACTAAGGCAGAATCAATGTTGCGCCCTGCATCCGTCTTAGAAAGGGCCTACGGCAGATTCAGTGTTGCACCCTGCATCTGCCTTGGAAGGGGACTAGGGCAGATTCAGTGTTTCTCCCTGTATCCACCTTGCAAGGGGTCTAGGGCAGATTCAGCATTGCGCCCTGCATCTGCCTTGGAAGGGGACTCAGGAAGATTCAGTATAGCGCCCTGCATCCACCTTGGAAGGGGACTAGGGCAGATTTATTTATTTATTATTTTTTTTTTTACTTGTATATAATCAGAGAGAATGATTTTTACAAGGATGCGTCCTATGAGATGAGGGCATCTTGAGATTTGAGGTCTGAATCTCGGCGTGTCGAGTGCAGTAGTGGTCTCAGAGGTTATCTGTGACACGGTCATCAGATGCTGGGAGCCTTGCCACTGGAAGTGAGTGGCCAGGGCAGCGTCTAGGTTGCAGCGTTGATTTTGATGAAGGCAGCTTCCATTATTTTGGCCGTCGCGGCAGCCCAGCGGGATTTTTCACCAGATATCAAACGGTACCACCATGTTTGCTCATCGATCAGTACCGAGTCGAGCCATAGAGGAGATAGAAAAGCTGTACGAACTTGAGTTAAAGCGGGGCAGTTTAGGAGAAGGTGGCGGACGGTCTCAGTAGAGTCCGGAAGTTTACACAGTCTGCATGTGGTGACGATCGACAGCCTTCTCATCGCTAAGATTTCACGAGTGTGGAGCAGGTTTAAGCGCGCTCTTAGAAATGTAGAGCGAAGCTTTTTGTCCGGGAATCTCAGACAGTACGCCATGGGAAGTTTCAATTTGTTGTAAGTCGGTGGAAGATGGTTAAGGAACTTGGTTGCGACCGCTTTGTCGGTAGTATTAATCCAGTCTTGTAGTTTCAGTTTTTCACTGACTCTTTGCGGGTTTGAGATCAGGTCGTTTAATGTACAGTGCAAGTCCTCCAGTTTGGTTTTTTGGAGATGAGTCCATTTTTGGACAGCCTTACAGTTCGATGATTCGAGTTCCTGACCAATAATGTTGGAAATTGGCAAGCCGTCCTTGATGAGAATCTTCCTGAAGAGGGCCAATGAGGACCCACTGACGGAGGCACTTAGTGATAAGAGGCCCAGGTCTCGTCTGATGGCTTCAATTGGAATGGCGGTGGGTAGGCCTAGGAGCGATTTCCAAATGTAGCCTTCCAGTGACCGCCAAAGTTTGGACGGAACAGTGAACATGGCGTCCATGCCATAGGTCAGGGTCGGAACCATTTTGCCTTTGTAGAAGTTAATGGCCGGCACTAGCGAGAATTTGCCATACTTTCTGTCGATCGCTCTTAGTTGGGAAGTAAGTTGTTTGGTTTTAGACCACAGACGTTGTTGCATTGTGAGTTCCTGCGAGGAGCCATCGAAAATCACTCCTAGATATTTGAAGTGCGGAACCACTTCGATGTTGGTTTTACACACTGACCAGGGTCGAGTTTTTTTCTGGGAGCGGCCCGATCTGGAGAGGATCATGATTTTCGTTTTCGTCTGATTGATCTGAAGATTGTTGGTGGTCATATAGGCTTCCAGATTGTCCAGCTGCCGCTGGAGGCCGATCGGGGTTTGGTCAAACAGAATCAGATCGTCCGCGTAGAGAAGACGGGAGAGGGTACTGTTGCCAAACTTCGGCGGGAAGCTTCGGACCTGGGCTTCCGAGTCTTTGAAGTCCCCCAGAAAAGCCACGAACAGCGCAGGGGCTAGAGGGCAGCCTTGTTTTACTCCTCTGTGAGCATGGATTTCTTTGGACAGTGCTCCCTGTCTGTTCAGCCAGACGCTGAGTGTAGTATTGGTATGAAGGGCTATTATTGGTAGTAGCACGTCTTTCGGGCAGTTCCAGTTTTCCAGCTTTCTCCACAGTCTACACCTCTCAACTTTGTCAAAGGCCTGAGAGAGGTCGATGAACGCCACGTAGACTGTGGGAGACCCTTGTTTTATTTTGGCTTTCAGGATGGTGAGTATGAGGATGTTTAATGCGGTACCACCGTTTTTCTTGAAGCCTAGTTGAAATGGGTCACTGCAGGGGGCCGATTTCGCCCATCGGTTGAAATGGTCCAGGAGCAGAGTCGCAAAAAGTTTGCCCATGATGTCCAGTAGGGCAATTGGGCGATAGTTTTCAGGCGCTTCCCTGCTGCCTTGTTTAAAGATTGGGATGATGATTGCTTTGGACCATGATGCTGGAATCTTTCTGGTGGATCTGCAATGGTCAAACAGAATACTGATGAAACTGGACCATTCCGTGTGGTGTTTCTTTAGGTCTATGTTCGTCAGGCCGTCTGGGCCCGGAGCTCGTGAAGCTTTTAGTTTTTGAATAGCTGCACTTATGTCTGCTGGAGCTGACAAGTCGATCCAGGGGGCGGCCGTAGTATCAAAAGACGTATTTGTGGCAGAGGTCGGACTGGCGAAAAGGTTAGTGAAAAATGTGACCCAGACTTGTTCCGGGACTGCGTTGATCATAGTTAAGGCTGTGATACCATGGGAGGCGTTTACCAGGGACCAGAAGTCCGCAGTTTTCTTTGTCGTTAAGACTCTCGTCATTAATTCGGCATCGTGTTGGTATAGTGCGGCTCGGCGCGCTCTTATCCATGATTTATAGATTTTGTTTTCGTCGTTCCATCGGTCCCATGCAGCAATGGTGTTGTCAGCCTTGGCGCGTCTTCTGAGTAGTCTCAGTGCTTTTTTTTTCAATGCTATTTGTTTGTCGTACTGATGGTTATGGGCTTTTGGGGTCGCCAGCCCCTGTTTCACGTGATACTTATGCTTGAGAAGCATAGGTAGGTAGTTCGGCCTTGGTGGTGGGTCGAGAACCATTTCTGACTTAATGTCTGAGACGTACTGTTGAGTGATCAGTCTAATGTTGGCCGATGTCAAGCGAAGGCGCGTTTGTTGGGGATTCGTTTCGACCGATGTCAGGTAGCAAGGTGGAATGCGGCCGGCAGAGGGCCAAGATACAGTTAGCATATTATGGTCGCTTGGTAGAGTTTTGACTACGCGAAAATCTTGGATAATTGCACACAGTGCTGGGGAGGCAAAGATGTAATCTAGAGTAGCTGAAGACCGGTCTCTCTCCCAGGTCGGTAGGTGGGACTACCCTTCCAAAATCCAGGCAGCGTTATGCAGGTTCCTGGATGTCATCAGGGTCATCCAGGCTTGGCCCCTGAGCTCCGCTGCTGTGGTGACGGTCGGGTTTAAGGGGATGTTTTGCGGTTGAATGCATTTCGCGTTGAGGTCCCCGCAGATAAGTAGATAAGGGGTATTCCATTCAGTAAGAATCTCGTCGATTGCCTCAGCCATAGTTTGACAGAAGAGTAGTGTCGATGACCTTTGTGGATTCCAGTAAGTAGTGAGCAGAGCAAGCGGTAGTGCTGGGGACTGCTTTGCGTGTGGTTTCGGGAATTCAGGTGCCGGGTTCCATTCAATTAAGACCGCCAGCACCTCGTAGGATCTTGCCGTTGTTTTGATAAGTTTTAGGTTTTGATCTGACCGAATTCCAATCAGAAGGCCTGCTGAAGGGCGGCCTAGGAGACCTTTGACAGCTGGCGAGATCACAATGTCGTATCCGTCCATAGATGGTTTTCCCTGGAGCCATGTTTCCTGGAGACAAAATATGTCAAATTGACCCAGGTCGACGGTATTGTGATCAGTTAGGTGGGAGTGTCCTCTGGTGTTCCAAGAGGCCAACGATAAGGACTTTTGATGAAATTGGGTGTCGGCTTCTTTTGGTAATTGCTATCTAATGCGCTTTGAAGATAGGGCACCCTTTATCCATTCCCATGGGCCGGATGGGATTGTCGAGTTTGTGCTGGCCGTCGGCGGAGGTGATTTAAGTTGCGCCATGACTGTAATTGAGCCGGACTCTTCGCGGGGACTGGTCTCTCCAGCTGTGCTTTCTGTTCTCCCGACGGGGTCTGTGGACTTGAGAGTGGGGCGGGCAAATCTTAGCAAGATCTTGTTTTCTAATATAGTGGCTTTTCTGTGGTGATCGGTTCAGCTCGGAATGTTCACAGATTGGGCGTGGCGAGTGGGCAGGGGAGTCTGGGCGCGTTTTCGGAGACCCGGGTGAGGGTATGAAGTAAGATTTCAATTCGATTCTTCGGTTAGCATGTCGATGAGATGGAGTGTGGGCGCTGAACCTTCCTTTATTAGGGTATGTTTCCCTGATGGGGATCTTGGGATCCAGAGTTGGTAATTCAGAAAGCCACAAGCCTTGAGCTTTTAAATCTTCACCGGCTTGGCGGCAAATGTCTTGTATTGCGGAGGAGTAAATATGGAGGTAGGCTTTAGCCTTGTTGTCTCTGTGATAAGGCTCGATCCACTTAAAGTCTGCCGAGTTTAGGTTCTGTAGGGAGGGTAGAGACGATGTTATCTTTAGCACAGTACTTCTGTTCAAGATGATGTATTTGTCTGTGCTAGAAATTTGTTCTAGCTTGAAAATACGGGTGGGGTTGGCCCTCATGTGGTGGCGTGTTGTAGTGCTTGTTGTCGGGTAGGGCGAGCGCCTGACATAGGCGACCTCGTTGATCTGGTTCTTGGTCTTGATCTCCTTTGTAAAGCCGTCGCATGTCTTGGAGGGTCTTTATTGCCAACGCCCTGAGTGGACTTGTGAGGACTCTGGATCGTCAGTGACTGGAGTTGGGGGTCAGCTGAGTGCTTGAAGTTGGAGGTAGACGGCGATGTTGGTGGGAGAATGCCTTTGAAGGGACCTGACTCAGGCACTGCTTGAGCGTTGTAAGATGATTCCGTCAGTATGAGGCTTGAGTTTAGGGAGTCTTCCGTTAAGACCGAGGCCTTGGTTAGGTCCGTTATGGAGCTCGCTCGAATGGGGCCGCGGGCGGAGGTTCCAACAGCGGTGTGATGGTTGAGCGTCAACACTCCAGGTTCATGCTTTCGTTGGGTCGGTTGGCGAGCTGGGGCAGGTGATTGATCAGTCATGGCTAATTTTAGAACTTTCTTGGATGTGGTCGTGTTTGTACTTGGCAATGGTTGTAGCTTGTTTGCGAATATTGTGGCAAATTCGTTAAGGTTTTTGGGGTGGGAGGTCTGAGTTGATTTATGCAGAGGTGTGTCTGATGCAAAACCTTTTTTCAAACAGGAGGGAGCTGCGGCCGTGGGCGACACAGAGACTGCCTCCTGTCTTGTTGTATGTGGAAGGTCATACTTCAGGTCGATGGCTGTTATATATCCTTCTAAGAAGGTAAGCTTTGACTGTATGTTCGCTAAAATGGCCGTGTTATCCTTTGAGACATCGCTTAGCGTTTCATACAGCTTGCAGAATGGGGCCATGGCAATGGTTATGGCTGACATAATTGTGGTCAGATCCTTTCTGTTGTTAGGGGACTCTTTATGGGCCGGTGAAGGAAGGTCTCATCTTCTTCCCGTCTTCAGTGGCGTATCTCTTGTTCCTAAGGAAGAGGGGTTCGCCAAAGAGTGTCTGCGAGTGGGGTTGGGGCCTCCAATATCCAGCGAGGTCGATGTTCTTGAAGCTGCTGGTCTCGTTTGGAAGTTGGGGTCGTCCCGACAAGAGAACTGGGGTGCGGGGGCTTGGTGGTTGGCCGTGGACGTGGCAGGAGTTAAGTGGGTCTTTACCTGCGGATGGGGGGGCGTTTCTCTGTGTGGCCCTGCTATTGGTTGCAGTAGGTCTAGAATGTCTGAAAGGCCCTGATGTGGCAATCTAGTGGTGTTTATTGGATCTGCGTTTGCGGATGCCACCCGCCCCGGGGTAGGTGATGGTTGGGACTTCGCCAGCAGGTCTGAAGGTGTGGTTGAAATGTTAGTAGGCGGGCAGTCAGAGCCTGGATGGGGATTAATTGGCACGTCCGGTAAGGATCCGAGGAGGGGAGTACTCAGAGGCGGTGTTTGCCCGACTGAGAGTAGATGAGGCCCGGTTGAACCTGTAGTTTTTCTGGATTTGGACACTGGAGGGATCTCGTCGAAAACTTCCAGGATTTCCACGTCTGATAGTTCAGAGTCATTGGATAATTTTCTTTTGCCTTGTGTCTTGAAAAAGTTCATCAGAGCGTTAGACAAACGCGGAGTGGAGAGGGCAAGTTTTGCATAGCCCTTTTTCCTTTGTATTTGTTGTGAAACGACCTTTTTATTCTGGTTGCTAGCTTTATGAAGGCCGGGCGCTGGGTTTTGCTGTTTCTTTGTAGAAAGAGCCACTTTGGAGTTTGTGGCTGCAGCCGCCGTGGGCTTAAGTGTCAATTTGCCTTTGTTCCTGTGTGTTGGTCTTTTTGTGGGTTGGTTAGTGGAAAGTTTGCAGCTGGGATTATCCAATGTGGCAGGGGAGTTGTCGGAATCTGAATCCGGACTCTCCTCATGCAGGGGAGTCATAAGCAAGGGATCAGTATGGGTGTGAGAGTGCGTGACAGCACAGGCCCTGTTTTCCGGGGTTCCGGTTAAGTCTGAAGGGGGCGTTGTGGTCACTGGCATCAGAGGCGACATAGACATACTGGGTATCAGGTATAGGGTGGCCTCTTCGGCGCCAATAGGTGTGGTTAAATTCCATGAGTGAGTAGCGTCAACCGGGCTAGGTCTGCCCAGTTCGGCCTCCTGAGCCAGGTGGATCTGGGCCGTGGTGGTCCGGAGGATCAGGCTCTTCAGCCGGTTGCGAGGATTCTCCAGGTCAGGTGAATTGATGTTCAGCAGGGTAGAGCTCAAGGGTTCTGCAGCAAGCGGGGCTGATGCCCGTCCGCCCGTTTCTGCTTGGGTGCTGGGCGCTTCAAAGGTGGCCGCCGGCTTTAGGGTGGTAGCCAAGGACGGCGAACGATGGACGTCGTACGCGGCAGCCGCCAGCGATGTGGCCACCCTCAGACCCCCTGGCAGGGGCCCTCCGGCTCCCGCACAGCCTGGGTCGCTCGCCGAAGCGGTGGGGAGGCGGCCATCACCAGGTGGTGCTGCCGTGCCTTGTCGTTGGTCTGGGAGAAGACCATGACTTATGACTGAGGAGACCTTGTGATTGAGAGCTGGAGGCTGACTCGAGATGAGTGGGGTCCTTTTCGTATGGCTCCTTAGTAAGCGTTGATCTGGATCTTCCTCCATCTCAGATATAGGATGTAGGATGGGGATGGAATGGGGACGGGGGAAGGAAGGGGGAAGGGGGAAGGGGGAAGGGGAAGGGAGGAAGGGAGGGCGAAGGACCGGGGAGGGAAGGGTGGGAGCGGATAGGGCGGGATGGGATGGGATGGGGAGACTGATGTAGAGGAGCAGGAGATAAGGTATCAGTGTCGGCAGATAGCAGGGATCGGTCGGCTAGGCAAGACCAAGGGGGGCTCAGAGCTCACTTTTAGACCCCGGACTCGTTTCAGTTTTCTGTTCAGCTCAGTTCAGTTCAGTTCAGTTCAGTTCAGTTCAAAACAAAAGGGAGTCCCGATAGACAGAAAAGTGGGAATGCAGGTCAGAGAGAGAGGTGCCGCTGGGCAATGAACCCCTACCTCTGCGTCCTAGCGGTTCTCTTGCAGCTCTCTTGAATCGGCGATCTGCCCGACAGCCCCAGCTCCCGGAGCGGACTGGAGCAGACTGGAACTCTGCCCGGAACACCGCGCGCGCTCCGCGCGGAAGAAGGGTTTTTATGGAGGTTGGGCTTGTTTTTCCAAAAAGTCCAGCCAAAGCAGAAAAAGCAGTACGCACGTCCTCTCGTGGTATAAGTTGGAGCAGACTGGAACTCTGCCCGGAACTCCGCCAGGGCAGATTTAGCATTGCACCCTGCATCCGGCTTGGAAGGAGTCTAGGAAAGATTCAGCGTTGCACCCTTCATCCGCCTTTGAAGGGGACTAGGGCAGACTCAGTGTTGCACACTGCATCTGCCTTGGAAGGGGACAAGGGAAGATTCAGTGTTGCGCCCTGCATCCGTCTTAGAAGAGGACTATGGCAGATTCAGTATTGCGCCCTGCATCTGTCTTAGAAGGGGACTAGGGCAGATTCAGCATTGCGCCCTGCATCTGCCTTGGAAGGGGACTAGGGCAGATTCAGCATTGCGCCCTGCCTATGCCTTGGAAGGGGACTAGGACAGATTCAGTGTTACGGCCTGCATCCGGCTTGGAAGGATACTAGGGCAGAATTGGTGTTGCACCCTGCATCCGGCTTGGAAGGAGTCTAAGAAAGATTCAGCGCTGCACCCTTCATCCGCCTTCGAAGGGGAACAGGGCAGATTCAGTGTTGCGCCCTGCATCGGCCCATACCTCTCATTTAGCAAATGAACTGGCACGATTTATTAGGACTTTCGTGAATAAGTGTTTACAAGACTCCCAAGTCCCTAAAGCTTTAAAAAAAGCATTAATAAAGCCAGTCCTAAAAAAAATCCAATTTAGACCCGGAAATAAGGAAGAATTACCGACCGGTGGCAAATTTGATGTGGCCAACAAAAATATTGGAAAAAGTGGCTTGTTCCCAATTCCAAGCATTTGTAGACAAGGAAGAACTGTTGGATAACCTTCAGTCGGGATTTCGTCCAAATCATGGTACAGAGTCAGCATTGCTGGCCGCACATGACGATTTGTTAAAGGCTGCGGATGGGGGAAACTCAACAGTATTATTAATGTTGGACTTATCCGCGGCCTTCGACACCGTGAATCATAAGATAATGGCACAACGAATAGGGCAAGTAGGAAAAGCATCCAAAGAAGTGGTGAGATGGTTTGAATCATTTCTTCAAGATAGATTGCAGAGGGTTATATTGGATGGATTTATTTCCCAGATGGTTGAGTTGGAATGTGGGTTTCCCCAGGGATCCTTCTTATCCCCTCTCATTTTCAATCTGTACTTCCGCCCAGTCTTTTGAATATTTAAGAAATATGGTTTGTTGTTTGATTCATATGCAGATGACACACAACTATATACGGAATTCCAGAAGAGTGAGGATACTTTCCAAAGAATTAATCAATGTATGGAAGAACTCAAGGAGTGGATGACTGATAACCACCTACAGCTAAATGCAGCAAAAACAGAAATCATACTATTTGGTCCAAAGAAAAAAATATCACAAGAAAGACAAAATCTTCCTCCATTGATTTTAGGGGAACAACTGCAGTATGCTAAAAAAGTTAAAAACTAGGCTGTTGGTGGCAGGAAAATTTGGGAAGTGAGAGTCAGGTGGGAGCAAAGGTAAAAGCAGTACACTTTGCATTGCGATCTCTGTGGAGTATACTGCCTTATATTCCAATGGAACATAGGGCAGCTGTGGTAGGGGCAGTGACTAACCCCCATTAGATTACTGTAACAGTCTGCTAGCGGGAATTCCGCAAAAACAGAGGGACAGACTTCAAAAAGCGTAGAATGCAGCAGTTAGAATAATCGGGAACCTTCGAAAACGAGATCATGTATCAGCAATGCGGAGATCCAGCCACTGGTTGATGGTGGATGATAGAATCAAGTTTAAAACAGCATGCCTAGTTTTTAAATGTTTGAAAGGGCTTGCACCCGCGTATTTGGATGACAAGATTACATCATAGCATCCTAAAAGGAACCCACATTCAAAGGAGAAACTCCTGATCTGTACTCCTCGAACTAAATGTGTATCAAGAGGAGATAGAAGCTTTGGAGTCTTTGGCCCAAAAGTTTGGAATGAACTTCCACTGGAAATTAGATTGTGCGAAACACTGGACATATTTAGGAAGAAATTGAAAACCTTCCCATTTAAATAGGGAGGAAAGTGGTGGAACTAGAATTCTACTTCTGCTCTTACACTGTATTCCAACACTTCAGCAGTAATTAACATCTGCGCCTGAATACGGTTCATTCTGTCTGGTGTGCTTTATAAATCTTTCAAAATCAAAATCGACTTGTGTCCTGCATCCGCCTTGGAAGGGCACTTGGATAGATTCAGTGTTGCGCCATGCATCCACCTTAGGAGACTGGGCAGATTCAGCATTGCACCCTGTATCCGCCATGAAAGGGCACTAGGCCAGATTCAGTGTTGTGCCCTGCATCCGTCTTAGAAGGGGATTACGGCTGATTCAGCGTTGCACCCTGTATCCGCCATGAAAGGGGAATAGGGCAATTTCAGTGTTGTGCCCTGCATCCGTCTTAGAAGGGGACTACGGCAGATTCAGTGTTGCACCCTGCATCTGCCTTGGAATGGGACTAGGGAAGATTTGGCGTTGCGCCCTGCATCCAGCTTGGAAGAAGTCTAGGAAAGATTCAACGTTGCACCCTTCATCCGCCTTCGAAGGGGACTAGGGCAGATTCAGTGTTGCGCCCTGCATCTGCCTTGGAAGGGGACTAGGGCAGATTTGGCGTTGCACCCTGCATCCGGTTGGAAGGGGACTAGGGCAGATTCAGTGTTGCGCCCTGCTTCCACCTTCGAAGGGGTCTAAGGCAGATTCAGTGTTGGGCCCTGCATCAGCCTTGGAAGGGGACTAGGGCAGATTGTTAAATTGATGTGTAAAAGCATTATGCCTTGCTTGTACACCTCCATTCAACTCACTACCCCAGATAAAATTACCCCCCAATGTTCTGTACATCCTGCAGTTACATTTCTACATTTCTCATCAGCGAATCTTTGCAGATTTTATGTGTCTTGCAACATACCACTTTTAACTGAAAAGCAGCCACTTTGTTCTTGAAACGTGGGTTGAGAAATATTTTCAGAAAGTATGTAGTGTTATCTTCCCTTAATGAATATATGCATTCATACATAAGAGTAATGTAAATCGCTGACCAGCCATGCAATATCAAACTCGCCTACTAAATCATATGGCCTCCTTTAGTTTGAAAAGTTGATTTCTAGCAGGTAAACCAGTGGCAGGCCCTCACTGATTGGTGCAGTGCAGGCGCAGCTTAACATGCTTGGTGCCTACTCAACAGTCCATAGCACACAACAGACTTCAGAAAGCGGTTGCCACAGCCTTTGCATGAACATGTCCTATTGAACAATCAGCTGTCAATATTGCAAGAATATGTGATGGCATTGTTTTGCACATTTAACCAGTGTAACATGTGCGTGTATAATTTCGATGGGACGCAATTGCTGTTGTCGAGTTCAGCTGTGGCAACTTGTAGCATACCTGAAGTTAGTATGACATATGTTTTGTGCTGTAGGCCTGGCTAAGTATGGGCTGATATTCACGCCACTGCAATCATGTTCTTCACAGGCTGGAAAATGTTCATGCTTTTCTTTTTTTAAACTGTATTTTGGTGAGAATGACATTTAAGTAAAGCAACAACAACCACAAAAAGAACATGACACAGCTACAAAGTATAAAAACACATACAAAAATGTAACACCCTATTTCAGCAATTCAAGTCAGATACAATGAAATACAAAAATAAGAGGTCAAAAATCTGATTTAACTTTTAGCAAGACCTTTCCAAGTTTACTCCATTAAGTACTAAGTAAACATATTATCACTTGCATTAAGAAGAAGCCACAAAGGAGGACGTTTACTAAAGCCAAATGATTGAAAAACAGGAATTAAGAATGTCTTGTGCTCAAAGACAAAATGTGTCACAGACTCAAATGTATTTCCTCCATTAGTGTAGTTAGTCTGCTAAGGCTCTTTGGTATTACATTTTGAGATGGTTGAATTCAGGCCCACACAGTTGAACCTCACTTTCACAATGATCCATCTGATATGCAGTATTTAGGGACCAACGCAGGTAAGGCTGGGGCTCACGACAGCAACACATTGCTTCACGAAATCGATTCATAGGTTTACCTCTCTTGTCTCCTATCCTCCAAACTGTGTATAACCGCAGAAGTTGACCCATACATCTTTTGATGAATTGATTACTAAGAGCCATATTAAATTGGAATATGAAATGTCAATAGACAAATTGCGTTATGAGGGAGCATTCTTTCCATGTCTAAGTCATGTCATGTTATGTTATGTTACGGTTTGCTTGTAGAATACACTGCAACCCGAAGGTATCCCGACCTAAGGACAGGGACACTGGCGAAAGGAACTGCTTTAAAAGACACCTACACTATTTCAGAATCAGGAACGTCTTCAGCGCTTTATGGAATTTGGTGTAACCTTCCATCATCCTTAGGGACGATGGAAGAGTATTCCATAAATGACACTTAAGAAGCATTGTCACTTTTCAAAAGTTACTTATTATGAACTGTGTGTAAGAGAGCCTGGAGGTTATTTTACGAAACATAGTCTCATAGACCTTGAGCATCATGTTTAGA
Source organism: Ambystoma mexicanum (assembly GCF_040938575.1). Lineage (NCBI taxonomy): Eukaryota > Metazoa > Chordata > Amphibia > Caudata > Ambystomatidae > Ambystoma > Ambystoma mexicanum. The sequence continues at coordinate 428,713,291 of NC_090941.1, read as the reverse complement.
GGTTGGAACTTCAGTGTAATCCTTTTGACATCATGTAGTTAGAATTTGTGTTGAGCAACAGTTTGGGAGACGGAGGAGTGTGAGCATGCCGCACACAGTTATATGCATGTATGAAGGTGGGAGTCATTGTGCTGCCCGATCAGGCATTGTCATCATGAGCTTGGCAAAGAGTTGCATGAAGATAATTAACTAATACATCAAATAGTAGCACTATCATTGTGTAGCCCTGGAAAACACTATGTACAATTGAAAACAGTTTGCCATGTGCACCCTGGTGTTTAAAAAAGCCACATCTTCCTCATGTAGGACTCACATGATTGATGGAATATTTGATGGCAGGCCTAATTATTGTAAACAAGACGATAGTAGGTTATGAGGAACTTAAACACAACCAATGATATTGTAGATTAAATGTATGTATTGCTTTGATTTATATTACATTTGTCACTTTACATAAGCATATAACATAATACAAAAACAATTAGCACTTTGGGAGGGGGGAGTAGCCAATCAGGTTCCTAGGATTGTGGACTGACACTGGTAATCTCAGCCAGTGTTCCATGGAACCCACAGTCTGTTTCCCCCACCCGCACTGCCAGCTTCCACCGCCCTCCCTTCTCCTTTATTTTTCCCAATCCCCTGCACCCTACTTATCTCTTTTCGTGGTCAGCATTAGCACCTTTTGCTTCCACCACCACACTTCTGCTGCCCACTGTGGCCACCATCGAAATGTAAGAGGGGCACTGTATGGATCCCCGGCTTCAATATCCATGGCAGTCATCTTGAGACAGTATTTTCTTTCAATGGATGGGACGTGAGCGGATTGGAATTCTAATAACGTTAGGCAACCATTCCAATGGCTAGAATGAGTGTTAACATCCCAGGCCCCTCATTAAACAACCTTCCCTCTCTCAGTCCTTCAACTCGGGCCCCGAGCTGTTAACACCCATTCCAGGCCTTAGAATGGATGCTTAACACTATATTGTAAGTTTGGCACATCATAGAGTTGGTTCAAAGGAAAGGATAATTACATTATCTGTCGATAGTGGGATAAGCAATATTATTGTCCAATGGTGGCCATCTTGCTTTCAGTGTCTTTTTCCTTTAATTAAAAGATACAAAAGAAACTCACCCTCATTTGTTATTTCATCAAAGGAAATCTCATTAGTATTTTAGACTATTGTCACTCTGGTCATTTTTCTTTTTTTATTTAAAAGATTAAACATTCAATTAGATGAAAATTACTTTGTGGTCCTGCATAGCTGGGTGGTACCAGCACAACATCCCGGTGTAATGCCACTAATTTTGCATGAGGGGTTACCTCAGGCTAGAGGCAAACCACTACAGCATGCCCCTGAAATAACTATACCAAACTGAAAATCTGTTATGTTACCCTCTTAAAATAACTTTGCTTTCTGGGTCATAGACCTGTAGATTATCTAAATTCATGAGGAATGCGTGCTACAAAGCTCAAATTGTCTCAAGTCAGATATGAATGGTAAACCAGTCATTGGAGATCATGTTGGTTGAAACATAATGTAAATTTAATGTGTAAAAGTCAGGCGTAAGACTTGTATGCATTGAATTTATGTTACGCCTCATTTCCCTTCATTTGTACGGCAGAGAGGAGGCACAGGTTGTAAGTTTTGATTCCTCATCTTGCTTTCTCACCGAAATACAAGTACTCCAGCATTCACGCCAGTATGCCATGTTCATGCTGGGTGAGATTCTATGGATTCCCATGGAATCTGCCTGCTTTGTACACCAGCAAAAAGCAGGCAGAATCCATATGAATCCATCGTAAATGCTGGCTGATGGAGTTGACACAATTTGCACAGAAACTGCATTTTTCTATGATAGTTATCATGTGATTAATCCATTAATCCATTCATTATTCATTAATTTATACATGCATTCATTTTGAATTCATCTAGATTAGGCTATGTTTGAGTACTATAGTTTTGGTCTAGGCCATTATGGTTCAATATATGCTGAGAGCCATGTGACTATGTACACTTGTCATTTATAGCCTTAAAATGTGCTTTTAGGTGCTAGAGATTTGCCGTGTGTCTGTCCAATTATGAATTAAGCTTGTAGCTGTGCGCGGAGAGGTCATTGTTTTTGCAAGACACAGTGAGAGAATGTTTTGATAACAACAGTTTTCGCAGACAGCTACTACTTGGCACAGAGAAGCAACCTTGTGCTGAGTGAGGAAAATGCTATGTTTTGGGTTTCTGCAAATGAACGAGACTGCTGTCTAAACGAGAAAATAACGTTATGCTTGCTTTAGACTATAGTAAAATGTCATGTCAATGTGTTCTAAATACACGAATATGAATACATGCATGCACAAAGTATAGAAGTGCATGTAGTTTGAAATAGAATGTTTTCTACGCACACAATTGCACAATGAAATGCGTCATTGCTCTGTATCACAGAGGCCAGGGAGTGTGGGGTAGGTTAGGTTAGGTGGGTGTGCGAGGGTGTGCTGTCTCGTGCTTTGAGAAGTGTTGAGATGCTAGGAGGGAGGGAGCTCTCAGTGCTATGATGGTGTTTAGTAGAGCAATGCTCGGAGAAGCCAGGAAGGTTTAAATTACTAAAAGCACTCACACAAGATAGTGCTGATTGCTTGCTTATGTAGTGACTATTGATATTATGCCATGCAATGCAAAGCATGAATAAAGATATATTTTGCTTTGAAATTAACCAATTTACTGTGTCTTTGTGATTCTGCCATTCTATTTGTGTTTACATAGTATCACAGTGCAACATTTCCAGTTTGACAGAGTGCAGAAGGTGTCCGGACATTTGGTCGAAAGACATTTGGTTGAAAGACAAATGGTCGACGGAATTTGGTCGAAAACCAAATGGTATTTTTTTTTTAATTTATATATATATTGTTTAGGTTTTCGTTTAGGGAAAAAGGGTTTTTTTTAGAAAAAAAGGGGGTTGGTGGGGACCCACACCCAAAAAAATAAAAAAAAAGGTAAAATAAAAAAAATAAAAAATCGACCATTTGGTTTTCGACCAAATGGTTTCGACCAATTGTCCTGTCGACCATTTTTTTTCGACCAAATGTCTGGTAACCGTGCAGAAGTGTGGGATTAAGACAAGTATGCTACCATTGTATTCTCTGCTTTTGCAAATGATGGAAATTACATGGAGGGGACCTGTTTACACCAACATGTACATTTAAGAGGTTTCCTTGGCATAATACATAGGGACTTAACAAGTTAGCCCCTTATGTTTTTTTGTGTTGCATTTTTGAGTATGCCATTGTGTGTTATCTGTTGAAGAAGCACATCCACTTATACTTTCTTCATTAACATTTGTCCGAGTGAGTAGCTCTGGAAATCACACTTCTTATTAGGTAATGAATGGTGATCTAGTCCCGGGTGCAACAATTAATGTTGCACACAACCATAGAAAATACTGAAGCAGGAAGTTGCTATAGCGAACTGTCATCTAGAGAAAAGCTTGAGTTGCAAAAATGTTTTTAAAATTATATCGCAGGTTCATTTGAAACAGATCAGTTGTCATACAAAGGAGGGTAAAAAAACAGTTACCATGTAAGGACATTCTGCGCCCAATCAACCAATCCTCCAAATTGACTTCTCAATAAGGCCATCTGACCCTAGCCTAACCCAAATTCAATCCACCCAAGACAAACCTGCCCTGGCAGCTAACATAGGACAGAGATTAGGAGTGGCACACGCTTGCTTTTGTCTGTTGTCCTGGCTTTTTTGACATCCCCTGGACCTATCTGAGCTACACCTAGTTAAGATGTGACACATGACTTTCATTTCTCATAACACACTGCACCTGCTTATATAAAATTAAGTTTGACGTTTACATGTCCCAGAAAATGGCAGTTTAACAGTATTAACTAAATTGCCTACTTTGCATCAGTCAAAATACAAACAAGGAACCGAGTTAAGGTGAAAAACTCCTTTCGAGGGTATTAGTCCTACTGTTGAATAATATATGATTTTTATCACACAAAAACTGCTGTAGAGCATATCTCTTATTTTTTGTAATATGTATTTCAACAACAAACACTCAATCTGTACGCTAGCACTATGCCTAGGTGACTAAATGTGGGCAGGTGCCTCTCTACATGGTGAACATGTCACCAGCAGATCTGCATTATCTCCTATAGTGAATTTGGCATTGATTTGCAAGAAATATCATGCTTAGCGCAACCAGGTGAACAAATGTTTTAAATTCTTCCCCAGGTCGGGTATGGATGCCCAATTCTATCTGATGGACATTGCAATTGATAAAACGCACTAAAACCACAGGTCCTGAAGAAGATGATCACACCTACTACGTCATCGAAACCGGTCGACCCCTCCTCTGTATGATATCCCTGAAGGGAGTTGGGGATATGGTATACGTTCACTAAAACTTCCACGTTGGTAGCATTAACATTTAACTGGTGATGTTTTGTCAGATGTATCTGGTCAGAAAAAACTGAACACAAAACCACGGGTATCCGGCACAATAGCCAACTGGTCACGCCAAACTGAACTGATTTTTTGACAGTATAAAACAATCTTTTTAACTCTTTTATGTCTGTTGAACCAGACCACACCAACTGATATGCACTGTATGCACACACTTCTTTGGGGGTGAATACAGAGAAATGACACCATGCTGGAAGGAAATACTTCCTTCTTGAAATGTCCATGCAAAATATAAATCTGGCTCAAAAACTCTTGCTTTTAATTCTGTTGAAATAATACACATTGTAGAGGCAAGGATAGATTTTGTCTGCTCTTTCCTCTTAGATAGGTGGCACACCAGCTCTGACCCAGGGACAGCACCACTTTACAGGGATAGGGTGTGCTTCCTCCTAGGGATAGTGCTAGCGTACACATTGAGGGGGTAATTCATAGATTTCAGCACAGAGGCAGCGCAAGCGAGCAGCGCAGAGAGGGAGCGTGCGCCAGCGTGCGCCAGCCTTGTGTGCTAAACAGCATTCTGGCGCACCACGTATTCATGGAATTTCAAAGCCATTTTGAGCACTGGCACAGAGAACATCCCGCAGTGGCAGTTACGCCCCCAAGAACGCCCCTTGTGATAGGAAAAGGCATTGGAATCCCCAATGCAGCGCAAAGGGCAGCGCTAGCCATGCACCAGTTTACAGGGCCGGTACACTGTAATCGCGTGAAAATACTATGCGTAGCCCGCTCACGGCAGCCAAAAGCATGAAAATGTACTGACGCACCCCTCGGAATACGCATACCCCACTCGCGCCAGGTAAATTGTGCAGAAAAAGCACCCCCCTGTGGCGTGGGCTGCCTGTGGGGCATGGCCAGGGTGGATGGGCTGCCTGTGGGGCATGGGGAGGGTGAGTGGGCTGCCTGTGGGGCATGGCCAGGGTTGATGGGGTGCCTGCGTGTTTTTTGGGGGTGTGTGGGAAGTATCACACACAATAAGCCTTGTGCGAGTGGGGTACGTGTATTTTGGAGGTGCGCAGGAAGTATCACATGCAATAGGCCTTGTGCAATTGGGGTACGTGTATTTCGGCGGTGCACGGGAAGTATCACACGCGATAGGCCTTGTGCGAGCAGTGTACATGTATTTCGGGGGTGCACGGGAAGTTTTACACGTGATAAGCCTTGTGCGAGTGGGGTAACTGTATTTCGGGGGTGTGCGGGAAGTATCACACGCGATAGGCCTTGTGCGAGTGGGGTATGTGTATTCTGGGGGTGCGCAGGAAGTTTTACAGGCGACAGTCCTTGGGCGAGCGGGGTACGTGTATTTCTGCGGTGCAAGGGAAGTTTCACACGCGATAGGGCTTGGGCGAGCGGGATATGTGTATTTCTGGGGTGCGCAGGAAGTTTCACACGTGATAGGGCTTGGGCGAGTGGGGTATGTGTATTTCAGGGGTGCGCGGGAAGTTTTACACGCGATAGGGCTTGGGTGAGCAGGGTACGTGTATTTCAGGGGTCCGCGGGAATTATCACACGCGATAGGGCTTGGGCGAGCGGGGTACGTGTATTTCGGGGGTGCACAGGAAGTATCACACCCGATAGGCCTTGTGCGATCGGGGTACCTGTACTTCGGGGTGCATGGGAAGTATCACACGTGATAGGCCTTGTGCGAGCGGGGTACGTGTATTTTGGGGGTGCACGGGAAGTTTTACACGCGATAGGCCTTGGGCGAGCCTGGTACGTGTATTTCGAGGGTGCGCGGGAAATATCACACATGATATGCCTTGTGCAAACGGGGTATGTGTATTCTGGGGGTGCGCGGGGAGTTTCACACGTGTTTTTGCTAGCGCAAGAGGGGTACGTGTATTCTGAGGGGTGCGCAGAGAGTTACACATGCTATTTGGCAGTGTGGTCCCTCCCTGGTGTGCACCTCCCCCCTACCCATGCCCCGCAGGCAGCCCATCACCCCTGGGTATGCCCCACAGGCAGGCCTCATGGCACCATGCACCTACGAGACTTCACACATGTGCATCACCCACACACCATTGACAGGCACCTGCCAGCAGGGCCCGACTCATGTCCCCCCACCCACTCACCCACCCAGCAGTGACAGGCACATGCAAGCAGGCCCCGAATCATGTCCCCCCACCCATTCACCCACCCAGCAGTGACAGGCATCTGCCAGCAGGCCTCGACTCATGTCCCCCCACCCAGTCACCCACCCAGCAGTGACAGGCACCTGCCAGCAGGGCCCGACTCATGTCCCCCCACCCACTCATCCACCCAGCAGTGACAGGCACCTGCCAGCAGGCCCCGACTCATGTCCCCCCACCCACTCACCCACCCAGCAGTGACAGGCACCTGCCAGCAGGCCCCGAATCATGTCCCCCCACCCACTCACCCACCCACCCAGCAGTGACAGGCACCTGCCAGCAGGGCCCCGACTCATGTCCCCCCACCCACTCACCCACCCAGCAGTGCCAGGCACATGCCAGCAGACCCCGACTCATGTCCTCCCACCCACTCACCCACCCAGCAGTGACAGGCACATGCCAGCAGGCCCTAAATCATGTAAAATGGGTCCAAACTGTCCGTCCCTCAAACCAAATCCAAAGATAAAAAATAAGACAAATCCATTGATCCATGGTAAAATCATATTTGCATTTCGAATAATGACAACTTTGCAATTTTTCTTTTGTAAGGGTACTATTTTTCTTATGCAATTTTGGAGGGGCAGAGGATGTCAATATTTTGACGTTGTTCTCTCGGGCGAAGGATCGTCATTTTGCAGCCACTGAGTTAGAGGCTCATGGACCTCACCCAATCCCCAATTCCTAAATTCTTGAATGTAAACTCATTTTTGTTATCAGGCAGCAGTACATGTATTTGAATATTGCTGCCACTTAGGTGACAGTGGAGCTGGCAGTCTTTGACCATATCATTACGATTTTTAAAATACGTGTATTGTGGTGATGGAAGCAGCCCAGTAGGATGTTATGATATAATGTATTTGTATAGCGATCATACACAAGTGTTTCAGAGCGCAGCGAGGAAAGGGAGGGGAACCAGGGAGGACAAAACAACGATCTTGCTAGGCCCATTGACATCGAGAACGCGATGCAAGTGCAGTGGAGAAGGAAGGTGGAAGGTGCAAGGAGATGGTTCATGTTGAGAATAGGTTCCTAAACCGCACACCACATGGACGACAGATAGAAATGGAATGTTCTCAAGGGTTTCGATGTTACCCAACCACTATTTACATTTGATGGACGGGTAGGCTGTGATGCACCATGCCAATGGCATCAGACAGGGAGAAAAGGACAGGCAGGGCTAGTCTTCCATGTCAAGATTATTTTCCCACAGCAGTTTCAGTGGCCTGAAGGGCGGAATCATGATTTGTTGTGTTCCACAAATTAATTGAGTTTGAGGCAGGATTGGATCAGGGTGATGACTTCTCTTTCCCTTGTTGGGCCAGATGGTAGAGGCGGCGTCCGGTGGTAGCTCCCTGGTTTATTTACATGTTTTTTCTTGAGAAGCATTAAGTAAGCATGGCAAGTTTTAGAATATATGTTTCAAATTATATTCATGTTATGCTTTTTTTCTGTTGCAAACAAAAAAAAAGTAAACAAACAGTAGTTAATAGTGGTCCCCCAATCTCCCCCTGCACCTCTCATTGTCACACTTCCACAATCTGGATGTCACAAGGCCTAGTAAGATCGTTTGTCCTGTCCTCCCTCTGTCTTCACTCCCTTGTCTTGTGGCTCCTAGAAACACTTGTGTACAGGGGCGTTATAAATGCAATATCATATCATAGCATGACATATAGGTGTTTTGGAACAAACTAGAAAATCCACATTCAAACTAACAGTTGAAATTAGCTTTATACTGCTAAAGGGGCAATTGGAATATGTTCAGAATTTACGAATTAACATCTTTCCAGAAGAACTAAATTAAAATTAGCGGAAGCCAATAACTAATTGAACAGCTTGGCTTCCATTGAGCTTTAACCAGTATTGTAGGAATCATGGTAAGAAGTGCAAGGGGCATAGAAATTAAAACATGTTTATAGCTCTTAACTCCAAGAAGCGCATGTGTTTTATAGATGTAACAAATGGCAACTTGTAAAAGGAATGAGAAGGGGAAGAGTGAGAGTCTGGAAGGATAGCGCAGTGAGCTAAACACTCACCTCAGAAATGGGGCAAACTTGCACTATGGGAATATGAAACAAGGCAAGACCGATGTAACCCTTCATCCTTTCAATGTCAATACATTGTGAACCATTACATTGTCACCATCACTGTCACCATCACAAACACCATCTCACTGTGTACATAACATAACTGAGCAGATACCTGTGTGTACATCTTTGCTCTTCCCAAGAGAATAAACCTGCCAAACAATCATAGACAAAGCCTTGAGGTGCTAGTGTTTGTGTTTGCAAGGGTTACACATTTGTCAGGCGCCTCCATAATTGTACTAGCTGGACATACAATTGAAACAGTTGCCGAATAGTGTGATTACCTGGGTATAGGACATTAGTGTGTGTAGAAAATAATAAACAAGCCAGAACATTTGGCTTTACCAATTTTTATTTTTGGCAGGACTTCATGGCAAGTAATACACTTGAGAGTACACATATTGCTTATGAATAAAGTTGCTGAAGGCACACTTGGTTAAGGCAATTGTATTACAACATGAGTTTATTTACAACTGCAATTAAGCCATTAACTCCCACATAATGCTTACAAATAACAATGACATGCCCTGTACAGGAATAGGCTTGATACTACAATGTGACTTCTAGCCCCAGAGAACATTTGGGTCGGGGAGAGGCAGGAAGGAAGGTAGTGAATTGGAATGGCCATAGGAATTAGCAATTAACTTTTTTAAAATGTATTTTATTGTTTAAAAGGCGGACCTAGCTTGAGAGCAGCTGAGCGCTGTGCAGGGCTGGGCATCCTTTAACAGTAACGTAGCGCTGGGATTTGCAGTCTGTGTGTCCATCAGATTACTACCAGATTATGTTATGTTGAAAAAGCCATGTTTGAGAGCATTGCGGAATTGGAGAACTGGTGGGTGGGTGAATTTGAATGCAATACAGAAATTGCGTTCCAGAGGGTGTGTGCATGACAGGAGAAGGATTGTTTCTATGTCCTCTCTTTGTGATTCAAGCTAGTTGGTCAATGTGCTCTGTAAGGGGCATGTGCCAGCAGTGGAGCCTAGCTGCCTGGTACTCTTGTGTGTTACTCATCACTGCTTTGTAGATGATACATGCAGTGTTGAACAGTATCCTGTCCTGGAGAGGAAGCCGGTGTAGTTTACATAGTTTGGAGGTAGCATGGTCATGTGTAGCAAGTTGATGGACAAAATGCCAAAAAACAAGCTGTGTGTCCCTTCTCACATGCAATCCCCCTACTATCTAAACTCCAATGTAATCATTGCAGCTTATAGGTGGCACTAATGTGCTAGCCAAAACTTAGTATTGAATGATATCCATGTTGCGACCATTAGCAATATACTTTGTTGTGAACACTAGCACAGTACACACATATTGGAGCTAATGACTAATATTCAAAATACAGTAGTATAATGTGGTGCTGCTAAAAGAAAGGGATCTGTGTTGCATACGTTAGACAGAGAGACAAATGAAAATGACTTGTGTTATCGAATGATTCCTCACAGCTGTATCATATATGACGGCATAAGAGAAACTTATTTGCACTCTTCCAAAAATACCCTAGTACGTAAAATAGATTTGTGAAGTGACATTTTGCATCAGAGAAAAAGAGTAAAACCTAGATTGAACATTAGCCTGGTGCCAAAATATATGCAATAAACATGATTTTTTCTCTAGGGCAATTTCTGCAAAGAGCACTGGCACGATGCACATTTTCTGTGATAGTGATGTGTGATTGTCTACAAGGAAGTGGGTGGGTCAAATAAATAAGACAAAATGGGACTCACTCTAAGTTTGCCGGTCCGGAAGCAACGGCGCCAGTAAGATTACTGACACTGTTTATTCTGGTCTGGCAAACTACAGGTTTGCCTGCGGGAGCCGCTGTGCCCAACAAGTCTGACCCTGCCAGGCACAGCGATCATGGTAGGCAAAGCCGTCATGGATGCACCGGCACCGGTAACAATGGTGCCGGTGCTACCGTGTCCCCATTCCCATAGAGTAGGGAATGAGGAATAACTAAATTGCTAATGCCTGACTTCCCGGCTGTCGGACTTGGAATAGCCCAGTGGCACCAGGAATTCAGGCGCCAGTAATTTTTTTTAACGATCCAGCGGCAACCCGCCGGTAGCACGGGCACAGTTACCGCCAGACCCATAATGAGGCCCAATGACTCAAGCGTTAGCATGAGTAGAGTGGGGAGTAGAGCTCCCAGTGAAATGATGTACTTCCTTTTAAGTAAGGAAACATTGCATTTGGGTAACCAACTTTCAACTCGCTATGGCACAATTCCTCGCATGATCTGCCAGCTCATTTCATCACTCTAACCACATAACTCGCCTACTCCAGGGTGGCACACTATAAGATATACAGCTGTTATGATGAAAGCTACTGTAGATTTGGTTGGATAAGTGGATTAGTGAATAATCACTGATCTGCAAGGGGTAAAATAAAATAAAACAAACTTTTAAACAGATACATGTATTATAATGTATGGATGCACGCCCACAATGTAGTCACTAACAACGGTAGAGGCATGACAGGTGCGCATTGCTAAGTGAGACTGATTCTTATTCTAAAAGGTTCTCGAGATAAAATGAGCGGGCATCTCACTAATTTAATAGCGATAGAAAGTCGGGTTCAGTATTTGCTTTTTGTCCACCTTATCGATAGGTGCTCGCGGATATTGCTTCTCCTGTTTAGCAGCGAGATTGACTTAGTAAAAGCTCCATTGGAAATCATACATAATTGCATTCTTTACACATCCCACTTATTGGCAAATGCCAGGCAAGCTATTCCCAGAGCAATACTATATGCCGCGCTGACGATAGACTGAAAACCAGCAACTGCATTACACATTTATATTATGTATTATGCTTGGTCATTCCATGTGAAATTGACTGCTGCTAGACACTAAGTGTGGAAAATTCCAGAAATGTATTTTAATTGTCAGGCATTTGCGCGATGACATCTAGAATTTTAAGCTTATTCTTATCTGTGTAACCTTCTGAAATCCGGTCCTGGAGCAGTGAGCAGATGAATTCCCATTTGCACATTTATGCTGCTTTCTGACACCTGCTGCCCTATGACGGATGCCATCCGCAATCCATGCTTAACCTACAAAACTTACTCAGACTGGAACATCCTGCTTTCAAATGGCGGCCGTCGAAAACCTGTGAATTCGCAGCCCTTCTCAATATGCAAGGCGGGTACAATGGGAGATTATGGGAGCTTTGAGGGCTATATTAACATTTGGTAATCCTAATAATATTCATGTAATTCAGAATTGCCATTTTTTTTTTACAAACATTTCATTTAAGGTTCCTTTTTATACAATGTGTTTTACTGCAGGTTTGTAAAAAAAGTATTTTCAGGAATAAAACACAGCATTTCAATGCATCCCAAAAAATTGGCGTTTTAAAAAAATATGTTTGGCTACAGACGCACATAATAAAGAACGTAGGCACATATTAGCCTCACTGTATTTTTTATTTTTTTTAATATTGATGAAGTGAACGGCCTTACACGGATTGGCTTTATGCGTTAAATGTTTTGTAAGAAGCTAAAGCACAATAAATAAAATAAAAAATGTGTTCCCCTTTTTTACCCATGACCTTTCTGCCCTATTCCACCAGATGTTTCCCGTTGACCCCGTCACCTCTCATCTGTCTGTTTTGTCCCACTGAAGTAGTGTTCTCTCCACAGTAAAGTAAACCGTTGAATGGAGATGCAAAACAGTATCTGGGATTCTCCGCAGTGTATCCTCTAAACGCTTTCACTGGTCATCAAAATGATGCCTTGCTCATACTAAGCATCAGGTGTGCGTGAACATGCAGTGTGATTGAATGCTGGCAAAACACAATAGAGAATAATGGGTGAGTACCCACATACATAGTATCTATGTAGGGTCTCAGTGGAAATGCACCAAGGACGACTTGGATGGTTCTTATCTGTGCCACCTACTCATCCTTTTGGTACGCAGCAAAGCGTTGCTCATGCCCTTTGCAATCCAACACATGCAGGTGCCCTATAGCGAATATCATAAAGCAATATTCACCACCATTCCAATTCTCCAGCAATGATAACCAACTGTTTGTCAATGCACCAAAAACAGGGGAAGGGCCTCGAGGGTGGCTGAAAACAGCAGCAGGCACACTGTGTTTTTTTTTTTTTTCGCCAGCTGTTCCATCCACCTGATTGGTTGAGCGCCCTTCACTGGGTACGAATAACAAATATGAATTGGCATAGTCCCTATTAATTGTCTAGAGTCTTTAGATAATTTCTGAAGATGGATGGACAACGTTAAGAACACAGAATGTTTGGTCATTCAGCACCGACTACGACCTTATCCTATTTCCCCCACTAAGCAGTACGACGAATGGACCCACTCCCTATAGCCCAACGTGTGAACTCAGAACCTCCTCAGCCAGACATCTCACAGTGAAACCCCTATTCCAACACATAAGGATGTAGAGCAGTACTGTTATCCATGCAGTGCCCGCCCATGTCTATGAAAGGGTCTGCCTCTTGGCCTGACAGATGAGTACGACCCCAGCAAGTTCAGGAGACCATTCAAATAAGAACTACCTAAACAATTATACCTTTAACTAGTCAATGGACTGGTTTTTCCAGATACTGTTGAGCCAACGTCTTGGCTGCTAAACCCTTTTACCTCCTTGGCCAATACTAGTCGAACTAGTGCAAAGAAACTGTGGAAGTTACTTCTGGTGTTAGCTAACTCTTCTAATGCTCCCTAGCTCCCACTTTCCTCCATTCACATTCCCTTTCTACCTCTCCTTTCACATCCTCCTTGAGCGCCCTGAAACGTAGATTTATGGTCACATGTTGGTGCTGTAGAAGTCAGAAATACAATACAAAACAGATAAAAACTGCATTGGTCCCTTGAGCTCATTTTTAACTATATCTTCCACACGAGTTCACACCACATATTGCAGATTTCTCCCCGGTGAGTAGACTCATATAACTTCAAACAATCTCACAGTACCTTTCACTCTATAATTGCGGGCACAGGGTATGCTTTATTATATCTTTCCGAGAGTCCAGAAAGAACATTTTTATTGTGTGTTATAAATGCACATTAACAACATCAATCTAGTGGTGTAACCACAACAGATTGTGGCATTAAGGCAACAGGTGCTTCTCCACATAATTTACATCAATTAAACAAGCACTGGCAATGCATAGATTTGTGGCTTCTGTCTTGGCATGGGAATGCATTTGCATAGAGGTATTAACTGGCCATGAACGGTAGCAGCTGACAAATGGTGCGTGCAAGTACCTGGGCATATAATAACAGCACATGACAATGCCCAATATTTATAAACAAGCCAAAACGTTTGGCTTTGTAAATGCTTGTTTTTAACAGGAATTCAGTGAAGGACATGCATATGGCTGAAGGCCGACCTGGTTAAGACATTTGTATCACAACAGTATTGCGTTTACAGCTCTAATGAAGTCATTAACTAGCAGAAGAATGTTTTTTAAAAAAACACGGGTAGAAACCTTGAGCGCAAAGTATGATGTTAAGGCTTGATACAGGTAGCTGAAAGCGATCCCAGACTGATGTGTTTTGGGTGGGACAAGCAGGAAGTGGGTGTGAATGGCCATAGGAATTAGCATCACCATGGGAACTCAGTGGGTGTGAATATAAGCAAACAACAGCTGCTAGCTTTGTGTTCCTCCTTGAATGCTATTTCTCCCTTTTACTTATGGTTACATTATTGGAGGAAGAAGAGGGGGAAGTGGTGTCTGCTCCATCCAAAACAATCATTTAAAGGAAGGATGCCTTGGCTGAAGCTTCTGAAAATGTTTGTGAATATCCCAAAGTTATATTATCATGATAGTGGCATTTACATAAATGTGATTACATAAATGTGATGGGCCCAATTAAAAATGATTTTGAGTCGAATCCAAACTGTTGCTTTTTGATGTGTTCCTTAAGCTGAAAACATACAATGTTCATTAGAAACATATGTATTTGTTTGTCTTATTTATTGCGCTTTACAAATGTCTTTAAGCTGTACATACGCCTCCTTTAAGCTATAAAATGCCATCACATGTTTCAAGCAATCTTGCTCTTCTTCAGGGAATTCATTAGTAGTGATGTTAGTACTTGGGAGCATAATAAACGAAACTCCAAAACTTGTATTTGTTATTTTCTCCACTGTTATCTCAGAATTTGCACTACAATGACCATTCTCGTGAAAATACAAGGACCGGTCAGTCTTTTTTTTTCTTGTGTACTCCACTTCTTCTTAATGCATCCGCTATATCATAGACCTTATCTTCATTCAGTGAATCATATTCTAACATTGTGGCATTATTTACCCGTTCCACGGGCAACACCGGGGGGTAATAGTCCACAGCCCCAGTTAACGGCCCGAGCAAAGCAATGCCATTAACGTGGGCCCAGGGCCTTTTCCTCCCAGTGTTGCCCACGGAATGGGTACATAAGGCAATTAGCACCCCAGATTATCAAAGCGGCAACCCAGGGTGGTAAAAAAGGATTGTTGATTGACCTTCCTACAACGGGATGGTGCGCATGTCCCGTTGTAGGAAGGGAAATTCTTTTACCAACATAGCCACCATGGAAAGGGAGGGGGCTCTGTACATAGCCCTTCTTCCTTTTCCTTAGCGGCTGTGGGAAGCTGAGAGGAAGGTGTGGCCATGGTGGCAAGGGCCGCCACTGCCGAAATGAGGTAAATTGGGCAGTGGTGTTTAATAAAGAAATAAAAAGCGGGAACGGAGGGTGGGGGAAGATGGCAGCAGGGGGAGCTGGTGGTCAGGTGGCTTGGAATGCAGGCTTTCACCAGCGGTTCAAGCCTGTGTTCCTAGCCACCTGATTGACTGGTTCTCCCACCCAGGGTTCTAATTGATTTTAAACATGCTCAATCCTTAGTCCATGTACGCCACACTCATGGTGATGAACACTGACCAGTCCAAATGCCAATATTTTGTATGTCAATTTTACCTAATTATAAGTCAAACATTTCTGAAAAAAAGAAAACTGCTGCATAATAGATGTATGTAAAACATAACAAAAAATATAATTGATATTATGTGTCAATCCACATTATTTTCTTGCCACTTTTCTTCCAAATTCCTTGACACATATTTATTGACTTCCTGTGATTTCATATGTGTGTACCTCACTTATTGCACTGATATTTTCTGATAATTCCTGGTCACTCACACCACTTGGGGAAGGACTAGATTGATGGTCAATGAAGAACTTTCCACTAGCGAAAGATGGGCTGATTTGCCTCTGTCCCATTCTCTCTTTTTGCACCAGATCACTCCAGGCCAGTTGTGAGTGACTCGTCCTCAGGATTTATACTATGTAACAATTGAATAAGGTTGTTCCACATTTGCATATGCTTCTGAAACACTTAGCCCTAGAAAACAATCTTGAGATTCCATGAGCATCTCAGGTGTCCTTCTTCTTACCTATACCTAATAGATATAGCCTAAAACTGTAACACATTCCAAGATACCTAGTGCATCAATGAGACGCCAATCAGTAAGCCTTTGTGAATCCCAAATGCACACAAGAGTCCAAAGATGTTCCAGGTCTGCTTACTGCAGGATTCAGAACAGATCTGTGATGTCCCTCCCGATTTTCTCCAATTTAAATCTTTGTCAATTAGGCCCATTGAGAGGACAATGAGGTTATCATATTGAACTCTTGAAGATTTCATGAATACACTTGCAACTACACCTCAAACTGACGTTATATTTGAACGATTCCGTTTAGCATGGTCTTGAGAAGTTTGCAACATTGCCTTCTTGACAACGGAAACATCATGTTAAACTCTCTAACCACTGTTATTGGGTACGGAAGAGTATGACATTAGGCAGTGTAATGTATTGCTTCCCACTGCATGATGTTATGCTATTTCATTCAGTATTTCCCTGAGCTGACATTCTTTTTCAGTTGACAGTTGACTTTCTCCTGTGGCAGAAATGAATAACTGAAACTGGCGTTGTCTGTGTAGACAGAGTGACCTCCCAATGAATGACCAGTGTTCCACAGTGTAGGAGTACCACCATGCCCTGAGGCAGTGTGTCAGCATGACCATGCAAATATTCACTTAAATTACTTTTGTGTACCTCTGGAATAATGGCCTTCAACAAGGTCATGAGACAAGATTTGGTATCTGGCCCCTTGCAATGCTCTATTATTGACTGCTAACTTTCCACATTGGTCCATATTTGGGCCCTAGAGAATGGTATGGTACGCCTTTAGTGCAATATCCTCTGCAAGATTTGTGGTTATTTATTGCCTTTCTGCCCCTGTTTCATACCCAGAGTGCTGCATCATCCTATTTTTGCATAGTCTGTGTTCTTGCCACAGGGTTTTGTTTTGTGTAGTGTTTTTCTATGTAGTTATTACTGCATATGCTGTGTTTAATCAAAGCATATATATATATATATATATATATATTACAATGGCCTTGTAGTTATGGTTAAGTTGCTGTTACCATAGGAAGAGCACTTTTTGGTCGACCTATAAAACTGCTGGATGGATTTTCACCAAATTTGCGGCAGGGGCTTGGTCCCAAAAGTGTGCTTTTGTAAATTTGGTGACAATCCATGCAGTACTTTTCTTTAAAACGACCAAAAAGTAGGTCTCTAAAAATTAGTGTTATCTATGTCCGCTCCGCGGTCACACTTCCCTGTTTGCTCAGCGGACAAGATACCGATTGGCTAAGGGGTTGCCGTCATGGACGCGGACACGCGACGTGTCTGCCGATTGGCTGCAGTGAGACGTGTTCTGCGTCAGACTGTTTAAATGCGCCCGACATCTTGGATCTGCCGACAGCCCAGCGGCGACTAGCGGGAACATGCTATTTCGAAAAGTATTTTGCTGTGTCATAGTGCTTGGGGAGGTTCACAGACTAAGAGATGGGTCAAAAACTCTATTTGTTCAGGCGGTAGGTGTAAATGATGTATTGTCTATGCCCGCCTTGTTCAAAATGTTTGCACCTATAGAAAATGAGGGGTTTAATAAGGGTCGTATTTCACACAGTGCTGTGCAAAGGCACCTTAAAACTGTTCTAAAGACACCCGTGATGTTAGCGAACATTGAAATTGAGTACATAGCGTTATTACATTATTTTTTCCTATGGGTGTGCTGTTGATTAGTACATCACCATGGGTGCAGTCAGTGTGTTGGAATTGAAATAATATTATGCCTCCTATCGCAGTAATTGAATGTGTATTGGCCTACGCCAAGTTGTCTAAAATATCATGTTAATAGACTCTGCGGCAAGGTCTTGACCTTAACGAAAAGTCATGTAAGTCGCCATCTTGGATTTAGCCGCCATTTTAGGTTCTCTTGTAATGTGGAAGTCACCCTGAACATCAAAATGGAGGCTGAATGACATTTTGAGTGAGATTATGGCCGTTGTGACCTCCGCACACACGAATAATTAATATGCCTCCAGGCCACTTGTCGGGGTCGCGAACGGAGACCTTGTCCTATTACTGACCTACGTGTAAATGAACAACTGTATCAGCGGAACTGATCAAAATGCATACATTATAGGATTGACCTGGCAAGGAACCCTAGGCCTGATCCCAAGAATGGTTAACCCGCGAGGGGGTTGGCCAAGGGCTGGATAAAGGATATAAAAGCCCAAGTATTCCGAATGTACGGTCTCTCTACTAATGCATCGAACCCTCGTTGAAGTTCGTTACGTTACTCTGAGAGCCGAATAGCTATCCGTTTGTCAATTGACTTTGGTAACTGTTGTAGCTTTTTAATAAAACACTTGTATGTCCTTTGTAACCTGTGTTGGTGTGTTTCTTTTGGGCTTCCCAGCCTCATATCAATTTTTATGTTTTCACAAGTGCTGTGAAATGGAACCTTGAAACTGTTCTAAGGACACGCGTGGTGTTAGCGAACACTGAAATTGAGTACATATCGTTACTACATTATTTTTTCCTATGGGTGTGCTGTTGATTAGTACGCCGCCAGGGGTGCAGTCAGTGCTGTGCAAAGGCACCTTGAAATTGTTCCAAGGGCACGCGTGGTATTAGCGAACATTGAAATTGAGTACATATCATTATTACATTACTTTTCCCAATGGGTGTGCTGTTCATTAGTATGCCGCCTTGGGTATGACATACTGCGGTGGTTGTGGCCAGGGCCTAGAGTCTTGGATGCATGGCCGTAGGCCAAAGGCCATACTTCCAAGACTGTAGGCCCTGGCCACAACCACCGCAGCGTGTCACACCCAAGGGATACACCTGTTGTATTGATTATCAATTAGATGGTTATGGGGAGTGTGTACAGTCTTGTCAACAAACTTGTCAACTCTAAAGTTACAAGCCAACATGGATTTCACATAGTGCAGTGGTTGTGGCCAGGACATACAGTTTTGGGTGCATGGTTGAGGCTGTAGGCCATACACCAAAGAATGTAGAACCTGCCCACAAGCAGTGCAGGATATCACATTCCACATCACACTCATACATTCTATTACTTATCTGGTAGGTGTGGGAAGGGCCTTGAGTCATGGGAACAAAATGAGTACATGCTACAGCTATAATGTTTCATTGTATGGGTGTGTTACTCATGTATAAGCAAGCATGGGTGTAATATGCTGTGGTGGTTGTGGCCAGGGTCTAGAGTCTTGGGTGCATGGCCGTAGGCCGTAGGCCAAAAGCCATACTTCCAAGACTGTAGGCCCTGGCCACAACCACCGCATCCTGTCACACCCATGGATACAATGGCCACTTGCATCCTCGACATCCCAGACGACACACTGCTGCTTTACCGATCCTGGCAGCTGAATGCACTGGCAATAGGCGTGACCACGCCTGTTGACAAGATGACGACTGCATCCCAAAGAAGTGGATCCTTCTACCTCTTAATCTGAGCCACTAAGCTCTTCGGATTCGACCATAGAGGACCCTCCACTCCTAAAGACACTCCTGTCCCGATGAAGGCCTACACCATTAGAGCTCACCTAGCTCCACGCAAAATGGCCGAAACACTGTCATGTTGACATGTATTATATGTTGGTGTTCAACTCTTGATTGTGCCCACATTCTATGGGCCCTCTACCTGTCTATGATTCCACTGAATTCTCTAAGCTTCCTTCCCAAGGAACCTATAGAGAATGAACAAACTATACAAGTAGATGTCTCAAATATTGACTACTTGATCATTCGTACTTAGGTACTACACTTTGTATGTCCTCAAATGTGAATGTCCTATGTCTTTGAAAAATACAGTGTATTACTACACTACTGCACTTCAAAATAAAACCCTTTTGTGCAGAAGAACAGTTTCATGAGAATTCTGTGACCATCCACACAAGGGGTTACCCACTCAGCAGTGGTTACTCTTCAGCAGAAATCGACCTGACCTTGCTCATTCGTTTGTTGATAGTATTGCTAATGGGTTAGATCGGTGGTCTTCAAACTTTTTTGGCCAGGGCCCTCCTGAGCAAAATTTGGGCAGGTCGGGACCCCCCAGAAATGCCAAATGGACAGTATATATTGCGCGCCGTCACCTGCTCCCATCAAAGTCGCTGGGCTCCCTCATCCCACTCCTACCCAGTCGCTGGTCTCTCCCCACCCCATCACACACCCAGGGCTCTCCCCACTCTGCTCCCATCACTATCCCATGGTTCCCGCCCATTGTGCTCCCACCATAGTCCCTCGGTTCCCCCATCCCGTTCCCAACACAGTCTGAGGGCCAGTGGCGGCTGGTGAATCTTTTTTAAGTGGAGGGGCATTAAGGGGAGGTTCGGGGGGTTTCCCCCCTGTGAATTTTTTTTTAAATAATAGGTTAAAATGTTGCATTGTAGAGCATACTTTTAACAAAAAATGGGTAAATAGCCAAACAGTTTGCAATTGTTGCTGGGAGTCCAGGGGGCAGGCATTGATATTTTATTTCTATCGCGCTCGTACACAAGTGTTTCAGAGCGTGACAAGGCAAGGGAGGGGAACAGAGGAGAATAAAACAGCGATCTTACTAGGCCCAGTGACATTGAGAACGCGCAAGTGTGAGGGGAAAAGTGCATGGAAGGGGGGAGAAGTGGAAAGTGTGAAGCAGAGGAGAAACAGATAAATAACAATAAATAAATAATAAAGGCAACAAACAGTGGGAGTGCAGCCAGCAATTTGCAAGTGCTACGTTTAAGGCAGCAGACAGGGTAGGTCTGATAAGTGCAGGAAGAAAGATGGTTCTCCTCAAGTTTTAGAGTGGCAGGGCGCTGTTCCAGAGGGAGGCCCCAGCCCAAGACGGAGATCTACCCCCAGCTCGTTTCTTTGATAAACGACTGACCCTGAGGGAGTTGGAGGTAGAGGAGTGAAGAGCTCGAGAGGGGAGGTATTTGCGGAGGAATAGCTGAAGGTATTTTGGACCGAGGCCCCAGAAAGCCTTGTGGACAAGGCAGAGGGTTTTGAATGATAGATGTCCGGTAAAAAGATACCATCCCTGTCCCCTGGGCCCCACTGGTCCTAACACAATGAACATGATTATGTGTATATGCAAGGCGCTGCACATTCATACAGCAATCACTCTATCATTCACATGAGCATCCATCACCATACACTCACTCATAACGCATCCATACACATGTTTAAATAAAAACAATGAACATAAACGTACCTTCTGCATTGGCCTGTGTGTGGGTGCTGCTCCAGCTGCTCTGTCCGTATGTGCGAGGAGGCGCAGGAGCTCCCCCTCGGACATACAGACATGCAGTGCCCCAGCCAGCATTTCCAATGAGCTATGCAATGCTGGCGAAGCAAAACGCCCCAGCACTTGCATGGCTCAGTGAGCATGTGCGGCTGGGGAACTAAACTGAACTGTCAAAGGGAAACAGTGTTTCCCTTTGACAGTTCAGCCAGCCCAGGAGCACTCCATTAGCTGGATAAAGCAGCTGAGGGAGTGCTCACTGTTTCACTGGGCTGGCTCCTTAGCTCCTCCATAATGGGTGAGGGACCACTATGCAGTTAGTAATGTTGACCATTGTTGCTGAATATATCACAATTTACTTACATTTTAACACAAAGCACCCCTTTGGGTACTATTGAAACAGTGGGCTTCATAACTACTCTGGCGGTAGCTGTGCCGGTAAAACCGGCACGGCTGCCACTGGAGTTGCATCCGGGTCTGGCACCCGCGAATGGGCAATTACTAGGTCATGCCGAGTTAGGCGGACATGATAATTGCCCTTTCGAAGGTGCCGGTAGATCCCCATTCCCTTTTGAGCCCCATATGGCTCAAATGGGAAGGGGGAGCTTGGATGCACCGGCACCGTTAATAACGGTGCTGGTGCATCCGACGAGCTGAGGTCAGACCTGGCGGGGGCTGTCAAGCACCCACGAGCACAACTCTTACTATGGCGGAACGGTAGCACCGTTGTTACTGGTCCGCCATAGTAGTAATGAGGCCCAGTCTGTGACTAAAGGAATGAATATCCATTTACAACTGTGGGCCACTTTTTCATTGTTGCCTGAGACAGTTTCATGCTTCAGCCCGCCCATGTGGGCCACCCCTGCCCATTTCTTCCAATCTAAAAAAAAAAAAAAAAAAAAAAAATCTTTTTTCATGCTGAGCTCTCAGGGCCCCCCTGGGATGCACCCGCGGACCCCTAGGGGGTCGCGACCCACAGTTTGAATACCACTGGGTTAGATGGTTGTGGAGAGTGTGCACAGTTTGTAAGCATGACAGTAATAAGCTACTGCACACCCATACATTACAATATCTATGGATATACAGGTAAGAGTCTATACTCTCGCCACATCCACTGCTGCATACACACCTATAGACACACCCATAGTGTTGTACTTCGGCCCTGCATTCTTGGGTGCAACAAAAAAGTTATAACCTCTTAACTTATAAGCCAACATGGGTTTTCCATAATACAGTGGTTGTGGGCAAGACATAGGCTTTAGCATGTATGGCTGCAGGCTGTATGCATATACGCAAGAATGTACACTCTGCCCACAACCACTGCAGCATATCATATTCATACATGACTCCCATACAATCGAGTATGTATCTGGTAAGTGTGGGCAGGCCGTAGACTCTTGGGTGCATGCCTGTAGGCTGTAGGCCGTAAGCCATACTTCCAAAGCTTTAGGCCCTGCCCACAACCAGCGCAGCATGTCACAGCAATCGGTACACCTCTAGTATTCGTTATCGCTCATACAGTGGTGGGGAGTGTGTAGAGTCTTGGCTGCATGGCCAAAGGCCAAGCAACCAAGAACAAAGTTGTAAACATTGGAATTATAAGCTACTTTATACCCACACATTGAAATATGTATGGACATACACCTAAGACTTTATGACCTGGCCACAACCACTGCAGCATATCACAGCTATAGATACACCCGTAGTATTGACCATCACTCAGGTGGCTGTGGGGAGGGCCTGCAGTCATGGGTGCATGGCCGATGACCATGCACCCAACAGCACATTCATACGTAGTGTTGTTAAAAGCACAATGGGTATGATATGGTGTGGTAGTTGTGGCCCAGACGTAGAGTCTTTGGTGTATGGCAAAGGGCATGCGGTCAAGAACAAAGTTATAAGCACTGCAGATGTAACCCATTATGGATTTTATATATTGCATACCCATACATTGAGAAATCTATGGACTTACAGCCAAGTCTGTAACCTGTGGGCACAACTACTGCAGCATATCACAGGTATAGGTACACTTGTACTATGAAACATTACTCAGGTGGTTGTGGGGAGGGTGCACCGTTTTGGGAGCATGGCCGATGGCCCTGCTCCCAAAACCAAGTTTATACGTACTGAAATTAGATGCCAAAATGGTTGTGATATGCTTTGGTGGTTCTGGGCAGCACCCAGAATCTTGGGTGCATGGCCAAAGGCCATGCACCCAACACTGAAGTCATAAGCAGTGAGGTTATGAGTGAACATGGGCGTGGTGTGGTGCGGTGGTTGTGTGCACGTTGTAGTGTCTTGGCTGCATGGTTGCAGACCAGGCACCGAAAACTAAACTTAGAAGTAGTGAGAATAGAAGCACCATGGCTTTTATATGGAGTGATGGTTGTGGGTAGAACCTATAGTCTTTCTTGTTTGGCTGTAGGGTGTAGGTGGTAGGTTGTTCATCAAAGATGTAAGGCCCATCCTGCAGGCACTGCACCATATTACTGCCATAGATTAGCCATGCATCCGCATACGTATATAATGACTATTACTATACTTACTCTTTAATTTATTCAGAATCCATACATGTGTTACATGATTGCAGTACTTGCTGAAAGTAGACTTTTTTAATTTCTATGATAAAAGAAAAAAGCATGTTAGTGTTTGCATTTTATAAAGAATTTTCACAAAGTATAATAGACAGTTTAGTTTTTTTTTTACCCTCATATTTAGTTCACAAACCAGTGTACTGTGCATTGTGCTTAGTTTCTGTGTTTGTTTTTCTAATCCTTGGGTCTGGGGGAAAAAAAATCCTTGTCGGATTAAAATAAAACTTAATTTGCTATGCTACAAACTATTTCTTTGTTTTCTGTGACGGTTTCCTTGTTGTTTCTGCTTAATGTTATGTTTGTTAATAATAATAATGATAATTTGGCATTTATGTAGCGCTACGAACCCTCAGGTATCTAAGCGCTGCTTATTATTACCCATGGTGTTTGGTGCTCATTTATCGACCTCGGAAGGATGAAAGGCTGAGTTTGGTCTTGCCGGGATTCAAACATGCATTAGCAAGCTCTGCACGGGTGTCAAAGTGAGCGCTCTACTCACTGTGCCACTTGACCTGCCTTGTTGCCGATTTTTAACAACAGCTAGATAACTGTTGGCGTATTCTAACTGTGCATTTATTGTTACGGTTGTGTGGCATTCATTTATCTGTGTCCTTATTATACAGTCTTGGGCAGTTAGATACCTGATGGCGTATTTTAACTGTTTGTAGTCTTTCACTTCGTTCTTTGGTAATGTAGAAGTACACATTACTTATTAATCTTTGGCTTCAAGAAGATTAAATACACATTTGTTAGATTAGCTGGTAATCTCTGCTTTAAAGTAATGGTGGTAGCATTACATTCCACCCATCCACATTTCTTTTTAATGTATGCAGTGTAGTGACCTGCATTGGTTGTGGCTCCTGCATGGTAGATTATACCTACTTTTGTAAAGGTTTTCTTTCCAAGTGACACTTGACCGTGTGTGAATCAAGTCAGCTTGCAGTTGTGTTTGGTACTATCTGCTTAATAATGTAGCAGCATAAGTATTATGTCCTTACTATGTGTTTGCATTAGTTAGGTGGAGCGATTGTCTGAATTACACATAGTACATAATCTGCCATGGTTTGCATTCTGTACAAGATGCTGAAATGGAATGGATTCACAATTAGGTATGGATACATACACAAAGCGCTCATTTGGGATTTGTTCCTGTATCACATTGCTACAGAGAGTGCATGTATGTTTCCACATGTATGAAATCTGGAAGATTTAATTTATAGGTATGCTTTTGTTTTCCAGTACTTGTAGTAAGTGCATTCGAAATTCTTGTGGATCTTCTTGTGAGTTTATAGTGAATTTCACTATTCCAGCACAGTAGTCCAATTCTTGTCTTATTCCATGAAAACTGTACGTGTTGTCAGGATTGTTTGTTGCGTTTCTATGAAGGACTAACATTTGTAAACACAATTGGTCTGTACTGTGTAAGTAAATGTTGTTAACAATTGGTGGCAATTGCAATAGAATATGTATTGCTACATTTACATAGCAACTTACACCAGTTTCATTTGCAAATTTGAATGGGCCAGCTAGTTCTGTATCTGACTGCTTTTTTTGGAGTTGGTCTTGCTTCTTTGAAGAAGTACCTACTTTGCCTAATAGGTTCTTATTTGCTTGTGGTACTTGAGGAAGCTTTACCTTTCTTTGTTTTCTTTGAAGGATTTGCATTTCTGTTTCAATTAGTTTTCTTTTACCACGTTTTACTTTTTCTGGAACAGGATATTCTTTGAGATGGGGGCTGTACAGTGAACATAGTCTATTGTATTCTAAAATGCAAGGAATATCAGCGTTCACTTTACTTGCATCAAAGTTGATTAGAAATAGACCGTCAAGTGTACGTAAGTGTGATAGTGCTACGTAGCTCATGCCTTCTTTAAAGACTGTGTTTCCTATATCTATCAATGCTTTGTCTAGGGTCAGACCTTGGGATTTATGAATTGTGACTGCATATGCAAGTGTTAGAGAAAATACATGTCTTTGAATAGCACAAATTGAGTAGTTGAGCGCCCTATTCTTTTCACTTCTGAAAGTTTGTCAAAGCGAATATTGACAAACTGAATGTTGGTGTCACATGGGTATGATTGAAAGCCAACAACTGTACCCTGAGCTCCATTAACTAGCCCTTGCTCTAACGTCAAGGTTAAGTTTTAGCATTACTCTACAATTTAAGGATAATTTTAATATTTTTTCCCACCCAGCTGTGTTGGAGATTGAATTTTCTAAGCTATTTAGTCTTGTTGTGGCTTGCTCACACATGGGTAGTGTCATGCCATGTACGTCTAGTTTGTCAGTGGCGCAAATTTCCATTATTGGTTGCATTTCTTTATTTAACATTGGTTCATTGAATTTGAAACAGCTTGAAAGAGTTGGCATTAAGGCCTTACAATTGACATTTGTGTGCGCTAATTGTTCCATAACATCAGAAGCACATGCATTATCGCCATAAAGTGCATGAATGTGCCAGTTTCTCAATATTGCTTGTGCTTTTTGAGATAGTACGCCAACTCTAATATTTTTTAGGATGTTGGCATAAGTGAGATCTGCAGAATGCTGCATGTTTCTGTTAATTCTCTGTATTGGAAATGTTGCCAAAGGTTGACATTTCATTTGCTGCCAACCGTTTTGCGGCAGAGTGTGTGTCCTAAGGTTTTAAAAATAGGTTCACCTTTCACTGGTGTCAATTGTAGAAGATCTCCGAAAACGATAATGTGTTTCCCTGCAAAGAGTTCTTCGTAGTTTGTTTGAAGTACTTCTTACAATCTGAAGTGAATCAAAGGCAACATTAGGTTGGAGACCATGCTCACTTCATCTATTAGTAGCATTTTCATTTGCTTTAATACTCTGCTTAGTTCCATTGCAGCTTCTGCAGAAAGTTTATAAAAATCTAATTTGTTTTGGTGTTCTACTGGAAGTAGTAGTAATCAGTGTAAAGTGACACCGCCTATGTTTTAGGCAGCTAAATCTGTGGGGGCAGTTACGACAGCTGACAGTTTGTTGTTTGTCAGTTGCTGAACGAACTTGCTGATGACTTTGATTAAGAATGTTTTTCCTGACCCAGCTTCACCACTGATGTACAGTAGTATTGGTGTGTAATTTTGGCATGTACATTCTTTATTTTTGTGCTGTACACTATCTGCTATTTGTTTTGTTATGTCTTCAAAAATGGTGCGCTGATCTTTGTTGTACAGTTAAGTCATCTATATTTTCTTGATAGTGACACATGGTGTTTTCCACTTCTGTCATAGCTAATTCTGCCTCATTTGCTATTAGTGGCTGTCCTAGTGGTTCTTGGCTTCCTGTTACAGAAGTTTGACTACTGTTGGAAGAGTCCTTATCTAGCTGGCCTGAAGTTCTGCTTCGTGTTGCTGTTCATTGTGCAACATTGTTTTGTACTGCGTAAAGTTCACATCGGTGATAGTGCTTTCATTTGCTTTGAAAGCATCTTCATAGCAGTCATAGTTATCTAGTATCTCTTCCTCTTTTCTCCATGGTTTAAAAAGTTGTAGCAGAGACATGTAATGTAGTTCTTTCTGTTGAGGAGTTTTTAATGACAATTTAACATGACTAATTAAGCTTTGTTTGGTAAGATTCACTAAGCTGCCTTCACAATCTGTGACTCTATATCTGCCTTTGTTTTCATCAGGTTTTATATTATTTTTGTATGCAGAGTTTTGAGCTATGTGGTATAGACACATGCTTTCTAAAGTCCTACTCCTGTTCTGATAGTAATAGTGTCTAGTAAATTGTTTTTTAAAATGTCTTCACTGTTGGGATCATTTCTGACAATTGTTTCTATGTCCTAATATGATTTCAAAACTCTTTTTCTACATTTAGCAGGACCAAGACTTAGCCATACTATGTTGTCTGGTTTTCCATACAAAGCAGTACCGGTTAAACAATCTGCTGCTTCATAGGTGCCACATTCTCTATGAGAGAGCATTTTTATGCCTAGACTGTACAATTTCTGAGATTTTTTTATTGTCTGATGATAGGTCATCCCAGAGGTCTTGAAGCTCTGTTTTTTCGGCTTTTGTTAAGTAGGCTGTAACATATCATGCAAGAGCAGTAGAATGGTCTGCAATGTACTGCACATCTATGTTTGCATTCCATAAGAGGGCAATGATTGCATTGTAATCATTGATGTATTTTGATTCTTCTTTTCTTTTTATGTAAGGTGATTTACCTTTAACACTATGACGAACTGAAGACAGTTGTTGACTTCACCTGTTTCTATAACTGGTCTAGGGAAACCAAAGCAGCATTTGGTGTAGTATTTCCCTTTGTTTTTATATTTGCAACGACAATATTTGCCATATTTGTGTCTTTGAAATTGTAAAATCTGCCCATACAGGTCACTATGTGTCCATTGTGAAGGGATTTCACAAGAGACATATTTTTGGATGAATTGCAAAACAGTGGCATTAGTGTTGCGACCAAAGTTAGGTGCACCTTTGATCCATAATAGCATGTGAATATGTGGTGCTCCTCTTGCTTGGTATTCTCTTCTCCAAAAGAAGTGTTGCACTTCTCCGAGGGGAGGAACAGTTTTATAAGTGTAGCATAGCAATGAAACGATGATGGAAATATCTTGACACATTAACTGGATCTAGAGAGCAAAGTTCTCCAGGTGTTAATAAATGTATGCCGGTTTTGTTGTTGTTTGATATGCGTAGGAACTCATGTAAATCTTCCCATGCATATTCTGTACAACTTAGTGTAACAAACCAAGTCGGTGGTCCAAGGTTTCTGATCATACAACGTACGTCTCCGTGCCGTCAGAACCAGTATTCTTTTGTACCACGCAAATTTGTTATATTTGATTGTAAAACCTCATCTTTTTCTTGTACTTTTTGTATTAATTGCGTAGCTGACATATTTTGAAAGTGGGTTCCAGATTTCAAAATGTGTGCAACTCCGTAACATAGGGTTGCTAGTTCGCTTTCAAAAAGTAGGTGGAATAAGTAGTCTACATTTTTGCTAAACCTGGGATCTTGCGAATACATTCGTAATAAGCGGTATTCTGATGCTGTAATTTGAGTGGGACTATCATCGTATCTTCCACCTTTGCCAGTAGGAAATAGCAGTGGAAAAGCACATGCTTCTATACTTTTCTCCCATATGCTCATTGGTGAACCCTTGGTTTGTCGCATTTCGTAAGTTTCTAGTGCATCATCTATGCTTTCATTGGAATGTAATGGATGAATTGTGTACTGGTCCAAAAGAGTGGATACTTTTTTCCCATATGCTCATTGGTGAACCTTTGGTTTGTCGCATCTGGTAAGTTTCTAGTGCATCATCTATGCTTTCATTGGAATGCAAAGGATGAATTGTTTACTGGTACAAAAGAGTGGATACTGCAGTAGGATCCAGAAGTTCCAATTGTCCAGTTTCAGTTGACTCTTCAATTATTTCAGTTGTTTCCCTTAATCTTTCTTCAATATTTATTTCCTTGTAGTATTCGTTATTGTCTTTTAGATATTGCAAGGCTTCTCTAACTTTATGTAAATCCACCGGTTGTTGCCAAATTATTTTGTCTTTTGTTGGTACACCATTTACCAAGACAATTAAAGAATGCTCTAGTGAACGTTCCACTCCTAGAGTGTGTACATTTTCTGTTAGATCTAATGGCAAGTAAACTACTTTGCCACAAATGCCTTTCACCAATTCAGAGGGAGGTACTTTTGCTGTTTTTGGATGAAGGCGTATAATTGCTTAAAATGGGTGAACTGTTTGAATTATGATGCTCTCATACAAATTGACTTGTTGCAGGGTTTTTGGTAGTGGGAACAATTCCAAATTATTTGTGATAGCACGTGAAGGAGTTTGGTTGTTGTCTAGTTTTGTAGTGCAGTACTGCAACATATTAGTGGTTCACTATTTGATATTTGTTTTCGGCTAAAAGGTAGAGAGCTAATTCAAACCATTTGGAATCTTCATTGTCTTCTATTTTGAATGTTACGTCTATATTTTTTGTGTTCCTTTTGTAAAACAACACACACATGTTTTGGTATTTCAGCTGATGCACTTTTAAATTTTAGTATTTCTTTTTTGTATGTGTGTAATAGAAGGTTGCTATGTGCAGAATTGTTGGTACTCTGTTGTACAACTATTGCATTTTGTAAGTGGGTTTCACTTCCAAAATATTTTCTCTGAATACGGTCCATTTCTTCTTGTAGATATTTGGGTGTACCATGTAGAAGAGTGTTATTTAAATTGGCTAATTCTGAAGCTGGATTTTTAGCATAGTATATTTTATACACTAGATTTCGTACATTTGTATGATGTATTGCTATCCTTTTGATATCATGGAAGGTGCTTTTGCAAATAGATCCAGAAAATAGGTCCAGAAATGCAGGCTAATGAATGTCCTTGCAGTCCTGTGTATTTGCGCACTTGACAGATATCTATATTTTGGAGCACTTTAATTTTAATTTTGTATTTACCTTTCACATACTGATTAGGAACTGACGTAAAGATTTGAATATTTCGTTAGGAATGGCACACATTGATGTGCATGCCCATTTGTCCACTGGATGGCCTGGTTCAGTCAAATCGAGTGGTAATTCTGAGTTTTCAGGGGATACTTTTCTAAGCAGTGTTTCTTGTTCAATGATGCTATGATTGATTTTTTCATACCCTGGTCCACTGCTATGGATGGCAATTGTGTTTGTTTGATTTTTTTTTTGTATGCTTCTTCATTAAAATATGGTCCTGTGGTTGTTGTGTGACTCCATTCACCTCCACAAATATGTAAATTATTTTTGTTCACATTCCGTTCATTGATAATTTTCTTTTGTAGGTTGGCACTTAGTTTTGTTAGTGCTTTCATCCTATTTAATACTAATATAAACATTTTCCTTTTCAGAAGGATTGCACTGTCCGCGAGAGCTTGTAAGATTAATTTTCTACAGTACGTTTTAAGGGTTGAGGATGATTTTGGTCTTCTTCTTATTAGATTCTGAAGGACTCTATGGCAAAACATTTTGGCATAAAAACCTTTTTTTACTATAGGTTCTTGTCACTATATCAGGATTAATAGTAGCATTGTTAGGAGTACTGGCAGCCAATTTTATTTGTGAAGAGGTCTGTCTTTCGTGCCACATTTTGTTGGAGGAGGTAAAGGTTTGGTAGTTGAAGCTTCCTTTGTTTGCTAAATGACTGTGTTGGCTGTATTGTTCCAACATTCTCTACAAACTCAGCTACGGATGGATGGTTAGGTTGGATACTTTTATTTTTATTGGCTCTACTTCTGCGTTCCTTTCTATGGACTTGCTTTTCGGTAGGCATTTTTTGGGGTCTGTTGAAAAAAAGAAGGCATGGTTTGGTATGTTGTATAATGTATGTGTGCTGTGTGCATGCGTGCATGAGTTTGATGGTGAAGCTCTTTGTGGTGGTGTGTGAATGTGCTTTACTCTCTTACAATGATTTGGGGAGGATATTTTTCAGGTTGTATACTACTACAATGTGCTTCAGATGAAAGTACAAAGAGGCCTAGTTGTGTGTTACTTGCAGTATGTTAGTTGCAAGTGCTTCAGAAATGAGTAACATTTTTAGATTATGAAAATGCCTTGTTTCTTTTAAGCTGTGTTATCTGTAGCAGAGAGGTTTGTAAGTGATAGCTCATTACAGTTGCTGGGAAAAAGTTTGATACTTTCTTATTACAAGTACGATTTTGAAAGATCGGGAGACTCTCATAGGGCCATGTCACCACAGCAATCGGGAGCGTTTATTTTTCTCATACGA
The DNA here is from genome assembly GCF_040938575.1 of Ambystoma mexicanum. NCBI lineage: Eukaryota > Metazoa > Chordata > Amphibia > Caudata > Ambystomatidae > Ambystoma > Ambystoma mexicanum. The sequence continues at coordinate 428,681,668 of NC_090941.1, read as the reverse complement.
TCGCATTGGAAGTAGCATTGATGTAGGCGGTATTCAGTAAAAAATTGTGCCATTTTTTAATGTAAAATTGAGTTTCGTATTAAATAGGCAAGGTTGTAACGTATGCATAGGTTATGCGGGAGACAGTAAGAAGTAGTGCGCTTTGTTAATGAACAATCGGACATCTTAAAGGGGGAATGTTGGTATGTATTGGCTATGCAGATTTAGTAGCATTAATTTGTTTAAACGAAATCACACGGGTTGTACATGTTCTCTGATTAAAATATACATACCTGTACTTTATACGGATGCATGTTCGCATCGATGGAGCTGTACGTAGAAATTTGCGACACTTGTACAGTACTTTTCGAAGTAGGTTCTTTGCAATGATATGCAACTTGTAGTTATAGTGATCAATAGTACCTTTGAAGCGCTAAATTGTGATGACGGAGTTACATGTTGGAATGTTGAATCTGATTGGTGGATGGTTGTGTAACTGCTTAGGTGTGTCCAATGAGGGAATGGATTCGCGAGTGATGTGGAAAGGGTAGAAGGACTTGTTAAGAATTACGTGCTGCACGTGCACAATGCTTGTCCTCGGAAAGGGCGTGTCACAAACGGGTTTCTCCAGCAAATATAGCATGGAAAGGGAACTGTAGACATCAGCCAATCAGATGTTCACATGCTCTTTTGTGTTGCGTATACTGAAGATGGCAGAGGTGCAGAGGGTGAAGGTTTTGGTCATTGGAGATATTTTTGTGCATGGTTTACAGCACTATGCAGAAAGTAGGAATGTAGCACACCATTTCGATGTGAGAGGAGTAGAGGTGGTGTGGAGCGCTGAGACTAATCGCAATGTTGCTGCAATTCTCCAAGTTTGGACCGAGATGCGTGCGATAAGCACTCCTCATTCGGTCCTTTTGCGCTATAGTGCTTGTCATTTGGGCTACGTGAGTGCACGTACTTTGTTGGACGATTTGGAACAGTTGGTGCAAGCAGTCATGAACATATTTCCAACTGCGAAATACATTTTTTCTGGGTTACTCCCTAGAGGAAAATGGGACAACAGTTCTGTTTTCTGTCCTGATCAAGGAATTGGGAGGTGTACCATCAATCGCGGCATGCATGCTTTTATGTTACACGCTGGTATGTTTTTCTGCAGCCACGAGAACATTGCGCCCAGTAATGCGGCTTATTTTGAAGCAGTGGTGTTGCGTTATCTTCTTTGGGAAATGCCATGTTCTTTTGGAATGTGAGGCCTGCTTTGGAGAAGGTTCTGTAATGGTTGTAGGAGTATAGTCAGAAGAAAAAAATATTTAAAAAAATACAAAATAACAGATGTCTGTAAGCCATCTGCCCAAAAAATAAAATAAAAAAGATTCTTTTCAGAGCCCACCTTTAAGGGGAAAAGGGGAATAATATTTAATGTACAGTCCTCACGCTTTGATCCTGTACGTGTCTGCGAACATGGTGGTAGTTTGCAGGTGGCGCCGATTCTGGGGTCGAGACGCATGCAAATGAGAATGTGCGAAGCTAGGGATTGGTCAGTAAAGTTCAGTGGGGGTGTTTTGTTCTGATCCATTTAGTGAGAGCCTCTTTTCACTGTCAGGAGACCAGACAGCCATGGCTCTGTATGCTCGAAAACAGATTATCTGGATTTTGGGAGACTCATGGATACATTGATTGAAGGTGCATGCTGAAAGTTGCGGTCTTTGTGCAGATCTTGGATTTCCTAATGTAGAAGTGCACTGGCAAGGCGTGCGTGGAATGAGGTGGCTGGACTTGGTACCTCTTTGTGCAACTTTACAGACAGAGCGTCATCCGGAAATACTTACCATTCATTGCGGAGGATACAGTTTAGGCCATGTGTCTGGAATATCTTTGCAATTTGCAATGAAGGAAGGACTTGCGAAGGTCATGGACTTGTTTCCAAATTGTTTTTTCCCATATTGCACAAAGACAGATATGGTTGCGTTACTGGGCATTTGGTCCACAAATGGAGAAAGCGAGGCGCAATGTGAATAAGGCTGTTTGTGCCTTTCTAAAAGATGTTGGCATGTCCTCATTCCACGATGAACATTTTTTGTTTCGTAGTTCTTTAATTTTTCGTAGAGATGGAGTCCATCTCACATATGCTGGCAATCAGATATTTCTTCGCAATGTACAAAATGCTTTACAACTTTTTTTTGACATTATAGTCACATATGTGACAATCCGTTTTTTCTAAACTAAATTTTTTGAGGGATACACACCACCACCGAAAGGCTATTTTCAGAGCCACCACTCACTCCCAGCAAAAAGTCCATTGGTTTTGTTAAGCTTACTCTGTGTGTCCTACGACTGTGCGCGGGGACCTACAACCGTCACTTGATAGTTCTATTCTTTAACTGCGAAAGGCAGCTCTGAAAAGTGTTTTTTTATTAATTTTTGTCATTTTCCAGTTTACTACTTTTGATGACACAAGACACTAGGAAAGGAAGGCAAAGTAGGGTAAGGAAGGGACACCAACCACAGGGATAAGAAGGGGCAGGTACAGAGAGAAAGATATAGGGTGACCTTTACTTAGGTAGTGAGCAGTTCTTCTGGTGCTCTGTGACCGTAGCCTCAAAAGCACTTTGCAGACTCTCCCCCTGCAGAGTACTGCATCACAATACACACACAATTTTGTCACCCCCGAAAGGTAAGGGTCAACAGCATTGCGAATGGCTTGTGAGGCAGCTGGAGGGATGCGCTCCCCCACAGGAGTGTCTCTTGTGGTGAGAGGATCGGACACGGAGGATGCTGTGGAGAAACTCAATCTACTATGTTCTTTGCATGGCACCACCTTGCAAATGTCCGCACTGTGGAGCAAAGTTAGGAGGCGCTTCATGGTTGTCATACCAAAGCTGTACTCACCGCGAGTGAGCACCAACTGGCACCGGTTACACCTGACAAAGTTTGCATGTGCTTTCGGTACATTCCCTAAAATGGAAAACAACTGCCACAACAACGACTCTCGCCGAGTGTTAGTAGAGCGGAGTTCCTCCACCTCATTCTCTTTTTCCTCTTAGTCCTCCATCTCTACATCCTCACCCGTATATCCCTCTGCTGGCCCTTGGGGAGGTGGTGACAGTGGAGGGTTTGGGGTTGGTGCTGAGGCTAATGAAGCACCAGTAGCCATGGATGCCATAAGGATTAGTTACCTAATAGTTGCTACAGCACTAAAGGCAGCACACCTCCAACAGCTATAACCAGAAGCACAATGAAGATGAGCTCGGGGGTGTGGCCATTTGTAGGGGTGGAGGGGTGTGACTCGTGACCATATTGATCACTCAAAAGCGCTGCAGAAATTCTAAACAACACGTTCTCAGGTAGATCTACTGTATGCGACATGTGAAATGGTGATTTTATACTGTAAAATATTTTCTTATGTATAACTTCTTTTGCAATGTCGCGGATTCAGACAAACTGCGCAAATTAGTCCACACGTTCAGCGTGGGTGCGGTCACATGATGATGTCCTGAACACTTCCGCGCAGGAAATGCCTACCCGCTGGACAGCAAATGCAGAGTAATGAACGTGCGCATGCGTGCCAGTGTTCTACGGACAGTGTTCGGGTCCTGAAACTAATTCAAAGTGTGACACAAGTGAGTCAGACAGTTAGGGACAGGCGCGCTGTTCGCAGTACTTATGGGTGTACTGCGCATGTGCGTATATGATCTGATGACTGTACGGACAGGTCCAGGGTCCTTAGGACACCTCCATTTTGTTTGACTATTAACATGCCGACCACCGCGCCTGTTCTACGGACGGTTCCATTTTGGCTGCGGACAATACGGATGGTTATAGTATCCTTAGGACACTACCACTTTGCTCTTTTACAGACATTCCCGCCTCCTGGTGTGTTCTAGGAACATGTTTTATCTTGTTTGTGAGTGGTACAGAGAGGTACAATGTCCTTAGGACGTCCCATTCTTTTAATTTACGCATAACTTGCACAGATGGTGCGTTCTAAGATCACTTTCATCTTGGATGGCATTGGTACGGGTATCTGTATTGGCGTTAGTACATCCATATTCTATTGCTTACGGCTAGCTCGAACAGGCGTGCTGTTCGTGAACATTTTAAGTCTTTTTAAAAAAAAAAGGTCCTCAAACAGTTCGACTACAGTAAATATACAAAAACTTTCTAAAAACACATACACACTTTAATGAACAGAAATACCGGGGGAAGCAGCTACTGACACGAATATAGGGGAATTAAGGTTCAAAACGGGCTGATTGTCAGGAGATGATTTGTGGGGGGAAGATGGAATGGATGTTTCATCAAAACGTCTATTTTCTCCTTGAAGGTTTGGGGATGGTTCACTAGCAAATGGAGAAGGGGGGCAGGTACAGGTGGGACAGTGATAACGTATTTTTCCTCTCACAAACTCCTCCACAAATTGCCTTAAACTATTAAAGTTGTCACTCAGTGTGTCCATTTTAAATTCTATTCTTTTCAGCCTGTCTTCCTCTGTGTCGTTTGTTGTCCTTTCTTCTTTTTTTCCTGGTCTGTTAAAAATACATATATGTATGTTAAATGCCCATACAGTACTCACCATTAATTTGCATATGCAGAGCACTGTGTACCATTATTATCGCTATCTTTGGACATTTCCCCATGCGGGAAATTTTCCTTGAGCCACTCCAAAGTACTGCACATTTCTGTGTCAAAACAACAAAACAAAATTATTTTTTCTGTCCCTCATAGCAAAAAAAGTACACACACATTTAAGAAGGTCACTTACTATTTTCTTGTAATTTGTGTTGGTTGCAATGCGTGCGTCTACTGTCGGTCCTGGCTGCAGAGTTTCTGTGAGGTAATTACGTTGGAGGCATACATTTTTTTATGGTATAATCCATTTCATTTCACATGGTCATTAAATGCATGTTTTTGTTTCAGACGTTTAGGTTTCCCTATTTATATACTAGTTCTTATAATGTCTTTTTGTGTCCTTTTTCTTAGTTGCGCATTTTTTGTGTAAGACATTAGTACAATTTCAGATACCACCTGACTGTTTGGGTGCTGTTCATCTCATCCGCGCCTGTCTCTAGACAGGCGCTCAGTCCGTGCCTTTCAAATATGAAGAGCAAGGGGGTTCTGTATGTTGTATGTTACATGTATATAAATAAGCAGATTATACAATATATCTCCCATGATCACATGATGATAGTGTATATTGAGTAAAAAAAACGATATTAACGGGATGTTTTGATTAGGTTGCCCTTCAAAAACCCTGTGAAATTCACTAAAAAAACATTGTTAAGGGGATGTTATGGTTAAGTTGCGCTACTAAAAACCTGTGAAATTCCCTTAACAAAACTTTATAAACGTCAAATTATGGTTCCAAGTAAAACCGAAAACCCCCTGAAATTCGACACTTATGGTAGCCTAGGCAACCAAGGCTGCCCACACCAATGTGCACTGCTAACATTAACACCAAGGACCTCAAAGATGACATCACAAATGTCATTGATGACATCACTGATGACATGACATGTGTAGCCCTTTTGTTTCTCTTCACTGCCATATCTAGGCAAGGTGGTTTTATTTAATGACAGTCATAAACTTAACTTTCAAAAGGTATTACATTTATAGATATTGCTATTCCCACATGTTCTTTCAATACTGTGCTTACATTTCATTCCCATCTTATGATGTACATATACAGGGGAAGAAGTAGGCCTGCAACACAGTTAACATTTTTGTGCATGAATACATTCATGTAGATTATACACAGTTGCTAATGACACTGCCTCCTGTTTGCTTACTTTTCTCTCCACATATAAGCCTCATATTTAGATGAATTATACTATGTTTATGTTTTGTGGGTATTACTAGAAATATGTAGTATGTGATTCATTATTAGCAACGTAGTACATGTTTCACATACCAGAAAAGTCTCATACTGAAGCAATCACTGTTTTATTATACAAGTTTGGAAAATACAAACATAGCACCTTTGTGGTATATGCTGCAGCCTAAACCTACATTTCTGTATGAGTAGGTTCCTCTATTAGAAATAACACTGTAATGGAATTTTACTTACAACACTACATTGTGTGATGAAGTATACACTTCTTTACACATGTCCCGATAACCCCTGATACTTTGTTGCCAAACTTTCATTCACAACCCCTTGTCTGTAATGTAAACACACATGTCATGTCATCAGCTACCATAACTCGTGCCACCACCATGCACTGCTAAGACTAACACCCAGGACATCAAAGATGACATGACAAATGTAATTTATGACATCACCGATGACATCACATATAGGGCTCCCTCTATTTCACTTTACTGACATATCTAGGCCAGTAACAGTCAGGAACAAAAAATTCAAAAACTACTATATTTGTAGACTTATACATCAAATATGTTCTTACAGTAATTCACTTGGGGTTCACTCACAGCATATGAAACATGATTAGGGGAAAACACAGACTTGGAAAACAGAAATGCTTTGTATGTATGAAGATGATCAGTAAGGTTATCAACATTTTTTTTTGTATACTTCTGTTGTTTTTTTTATTACTGTACTTTCCCTGCATATGCTCATATTTGTATACATTGTATTCACACTACTTTCCTTAGGGTCCAGTCACATTATGTGATACTTGTACATAGGGAAGCAGGAGCTTTGAAGCAGAGCAATTATTTCTGTGCATGAAGATAATCAGTTAAATTATGAAGATTTTCTGGTAACACTGCTTTTTTTAAAAATTCATTTTCCCTGTATATGCTGATATTTCAATGTGTTGATGTCTGTTTCTGTTTTGTTTGCAATAATGCAATTATATAGAAAATGGGTTGTATTAGCTACTTATTAAATATTTCAGAGAACACAAAACTTTAATAAGAAAGCATTTATCATTTCAATATTCAACATGGCAAGATTATTAATATTGCACCTTCATCCTGTATGCTCCACACAATTCCTGTGTTTCTACATGAGTATCTTAGTATGCTAAATAACTTATAGAATGCTATTTCTATCATTACATTGCTTCATGCACTACGTACCTCATGATATTTATTCCAATGACTGTTGACACTTTATCAACATTACAATGAAAACCCCTTGTACAGACTTTTCATGAAAAGTAAATGCACATGTGATGTCATCAGTGCTCCAAAATTTTACAATATCCAAACAAATAAATTAATGTTACTGCTCCAAAAAACTGCAACACGCCAATATATACAGCATTAGCCAGAAACAACAAGTGAACACTGAAAACAAACAAACGAATAAACAGTAGCATAACAGAAAAAAGATTTTTTTTAATCCAACATGGATTTTTTTTCTCCCACAGACCCAATGATTTTAGCAACAAACACAGAAACTGAGCAAATTGCACAGTACTCTGGTTTGTAATCTACTAAATATGAGGGTAAAAAAAATGTTGATTATTCTATGTAATAAGTCGTTACAAAATACCAATACTAACATGATCTTTTCTTTCATCACAGAAATGAACAACAAATACATGTACTCCAGTTACTAAACCAAACAGTAAGTATATTATAATAATTGCAACCATCGCAGCATATCACACCATAGAGGCTTATAACTTTGTTCCTTATAAATTTGTTTTTGGATCCCAAATTTATAAGCCACTATGAGTGTGATATGCTGAGGTGGGTGTGGCCAGGGCATAGAGTCTTGGGTGCATGGGTGCATTGCCATGCACCCAAGATCCTATGCCCTGGCCACAACCATCGCAGAATGTCACACCCATAGAGTCAAACATTTTAACTATGGCTTATGGGAACTTTTAATGTCCACGGACATAATGAGTGTTCTTAGAACACTTTCAACTTGCCAGCGAACAATACGGACAGCGTCCTCAGGACACCCCCATTTTGTTGATTTGCGAACATTTCAGGACACCGCGAGTGTTCTTAGAACACGTTCCACTTGCCAGCGAACAATACGGACAGCGTCCTCAGGACACCCCCATTTTGTTTATTTACGAACATTTCAGGACACCGCGAGTGTTCTTAGAACACTTTCAACTTGCCAAAGAACAATACGGACAGCGTCCTCAGGACACCCCCATTTTGTTTATTTACAAACATTTCAGGACACTGCGAGTGTTCTTAGAACACTTTCAACTTGCCAGCGAACAATACGGACAGCGTCCTCAGGACACCCCCATTTTGTTTATTTACGAACATTTCAGGACACCGCAAGTGTTCTTAGAACACATTCAACTTGCCAGCGAACAATAAGGACAGCGTCCTCAGGACACCCCCATTTTGTTAATTTGCAAACATTTCAGGACACCGCAGGTGTTCTTAGAACACATTCAACTTGTCAACGAACAATACGGACAGCGTCCTCAGGACACCACCATTTTGTTTATTTACGAACATTTCAGGACACCGCAAGCGTTCTTAGAACACTTTCAACTTTCCAGCGAACAATACGGACAGCGTCCTCAGGACACCCCCATTTTGTTAATTTACGAACATTCCAGGACACAGCGAGTGTTCTTAGAACACATTCAACTTGCAATCGAACAATACGGACAGCGTCCTCAGGACACCCCCATTTTGTTTATTTGCAAACATTTCAGGACACCGCCAGTGTTCTTAGAACACATTCAACTTGCCAGCAAACAATACGGACAGCATCCTCAGAACACCCCCATTTTGTTAATTTACGAACATTTCAGGACACCGTGAATGTTCTTAGAACATATTCAACTTGACAGCGAACAATACGGACAGCGTCATCAGAACACCCCCATTTTGTTTATTTACGAACATTTCAGGACACAGCAAATGTTCTTAGAACACATTCAACTTGCCAGCGAAGAATATGGGCAGCATCCTCAGAACACCCCCATTTTGTTTATTTATGAACATTTCAGGAAACCGCGAGTGTTCTTAGAACACATTCAACTTGCCAGCGAACAATACGGACAGCATCCTCAGAACACCCCCATTTTGTTTATTTACGAACATTTCAGGACACCGAGAATGTTCTTAGAACACATTCAACTTGCCAGCGAACAATACGGACAGCGTCCTCAGAACACCCCCTTTTTGTTTATTCATGAACATTTCAGGACACCGCAAGTGTTCTTAGAACACATTCAACTTGCCAGCGAACAATACGGACAGCGTCCTAAGGACACCCCCATTTTGTTGATTTACGAACATTTCAGGACACCGCGAAACATTTCAGGACACCGCAAGTGTTCTTAGAACACATTCAACTTACCAGCGAACAATACAGACAGCGTCCTCAGAACACCCCCATTTTGTTTATTTATGAACATTTCAGGAAACCGCGAGTGTTCTTAGAACACATTCAAATTGCCAGCGAACAATACGGACAGCATCCTCAGGACTCCCCCATTTTGTTTATTTACGAACATTTCAGGACACGGCAAGTGTTCTTAGAACAGATTCAACTTGCCAGCGAACAATACGGACAGCGTCCTCAGAACACCCCCTTTTTGTTTATTCATGAACATTTCAGGACACCGCAAGTGTTCTTAGAACACATTCAACTTGCCAGCGAACAATACGGACAGCGTCCTAAGGACGCCCCCATTTTGTTGATTTACGAACATTTCAGGACACCGCGAAACATTTCAGGACACCGCAAGTGTTCTTAGAACACATTCAACTTGCCAGCAAACAATACAGACAGCGTCCTCAGAACACCCCCATTTTGTTTATTTATGAACATTTCAGGACACCGCGAGTGTTCTTAGAACACTATCAACTTGCCAGCGAACAATACCGACAGCGTCCTCAGGACACCCCCATTTTGTTTATTTGCGAACATTTCAGGACACCGCGAAACATTTCAGGACACCGCAAGTGTTCTTAGAACACATTCAACTTGCCAGCGAACAATACGGACAGCGTCCTCAGGACACCCCCATTTTGTTTATTTACAAACATTTCAGGACACCCAGAGTGTTCTTAGAACACTTTCAACTTGCCAGCGAACAATACGGACAGCGTCCTCAGGACACCCCCATTTTGTTTATTTACGAACATTTCAGGACACCGCAAGTGTTCTTATAACACTTTGAACTTGCCAGCGAACAATACGGACAGCGTCCTCAGGACACCCCCATTTTGTTCATTTACAAACATTTCAGGACACCGCAAGTGTTCTGAGAACACATTCAACTTGCCAGCGAACAATAAGGAAAGAGTCCTCAGGACACCCCCATTTTGTTAATTTGCAAACAATTCAGGACACCGCAAGTGTTCTTAGAACACGTTCAACTTGCCAGGGAACAATACAAACAGGGTCTTCGGGACACCCCCATTTTGTTTATTTACTAACATTTCAGGACACCGCAAGTGTTCTTAGAACACTTTCAACTTGCCATGGAACAATACGGACAGCGTCATTAGGAGACCCCCATTTTGTTAATTTGCAAACATTGCAGGACACAGCGAGTGTTCTTAGAACACATTCAACTTGCCAGCGAACAATGCGGACAGCGTCCTCAGGACACCCCCATTTTGTTAATTTACGAACATTCCAGGACACAGCGAGTGTATAAATTCAACTTGCCAGCGAACAATACGGACAGCGTCCTCAGGACACCCCATTTTGCTTATTTGTAAACATTTCAGGACACCGCGAGTGTTCTTAGAACACATTCAACTTGCCAGAGAAGAATACGGACAGCATCCTCAGGACACCCCCATTTTGTTAATTTACGAACATTTCAGGACACCGCGAGTGTTCTTAGAACACATTCAACTTGCCAGCGAACAATACTGACAGCATCCTCAGAACACCCCCATTTTGTTTATTTACGAACATTTCAGGACACCGTGAATGTTCTTAGAACACATTCAACTTGACAGCGAAAAATACGGACAGCGTCCTCAGGACACCCCCATTTTGTTTATTTACGAACATTTCAGGACACGGCAAGTGTTCTTAGAACACATTCAACTTGCCAGCGAACAATACTGACAGCATCCTCATAACACCCCGATTTTGTTTATTTGTGAACATTTCAGGACACCGCAAGTGTTCTTAAAACACATTCAACTTGCCAGCGAACAATACGGACAGCATCCTCAGAACACCCCCATTTTGTTTATTTACGAACATTTCAGGACACTGTGAATGTTCTTAGAACACATTCCACTTGACAGGGAACAATACGGACAGCATCCTCAGGACACCCCCATTTTGTTTATTTACTAACATTCAGGACACGGCAAGTGTTCTTAGAACACATTCAACTTGCCAGCGAAGAATACGGACAGTGTCCTCAGAACACCCCCTTTCTGTTTATTTATGAACATTTCAGGACACTGCAAGTGTTCTTAGAACACATTCAACTTGCCAGCAAACAATACGGACAGCGTCCTCAGGACACCCCCATTTTGTTTATTTGCGAACATTTCAGGACACCGCGAAACATTTCATTACACCGCAAGTGTTCTTAGAACACATTCAACTTGCCAGCGAACAATACGGACAGCGTCCTCAGGACACACCCATTTTGTTTATTTATGAACATTTCAGGACACCCCGAGTGTTTTTAGAACACTTTCAACTTGACAGCGAACAATACGGACAGCGTCCTCAGGACACCACCATTTTGTTTATTTACGAACATTTCACGACACCGCGAGTGTTGTTAGAACACGTTGAACTTGCCAGCGAACAATACGGACAGCGTCCTCAGGACACCCCCATTTTGTTTATTTACAAGTATTTAAGGACACCGCGAGTGTTCTTAGAACACATTCAACTTGCCAGCGAACAATACGGACATCGTCCTCAGAATACCCACATTTTGTCTATTTACGAACATTTCAGGACACCGTGAATGTTCTTAGAACACATTCAACTTGACAGCGAACAATATGGACAACGTCCTCAGGACACCCCCATTTTTGTTTATTTACGAACATTTCAGGACACGGCAAGTGTTCTTAGAACATATTCAACTTGCCATAGAACAATATAGGCAGCGTCCTCAGGACACCCCCATTTTGTTTATTTACGAACATTTCAGGACACCGCGCATGTTCTTAGAACACTCTCAACTTGCCACCGAACAATACGAACAGCGTCCTCAGGACACCCCCATTTTGTTTATTTACGAACATTTCAGGACACCGCGAGTGTTCTTAGAACACTTTCAACTTGCCAGCGAACAATACGGACAGCGTCCTCAGGACACCCCCATTTGATTAATTTACGAACATTCCAGGACACGGCGAGTGTTTTTAGAACACATTCAACTTGCCATCGAACAATAAGGACAGCGTCCTCAGGACACCCCCATTTTGTTTATTTGCGAACATTTCAGAACACCGCGAGTGTTCTTAGATCACATTCAACTTGCCAGAGAACAATACGGACAGCGACCTCAGGACACCCCAATTTTGTTTATTTGTGAACATTTCAGAACACCGCAAGTGTTCTTAGAACACATTCAACTTGCCAGAGAACAATACGGACAGCGTCCTCAGGACACACCCATTTTGTTTATTTACGAACATTTCAGGACACCGCGCATGTTCTTAGAACACTCTCAACTTGCCACCGAACAATACGAACAGCGTCCTCAGGACACCCCCATTTTGTTTATTTACGAACATTTCAGGACACCGCGAGTGTTCTTAGAACACTTTCAACTTGCCAGCGAACAATACGGACAGCGTCCTCAGGACACCCCCATTTGATTAATTTACGAACATTCCAGGACACGGCGAGTGTTTTTAGAACACATTCAACTTGCCATCGAACAATAAGGACAGCGTCCTCAGGACACCCCCATTTTGTTTATTTGCGAACATTTCAGAACACCGCGAGTGTTCTTAGATCACATTCAACTTGCCAGAGAACAATACGGACAGCGACCTCAGGACACCCCAATTTTGTTTATTTGTGAACATTTCAGAACACCGCAAGTGTTCTTAGAACACATTCAACTTGCCAGAGAACAATACGGACAGCGTCCTCAGGACACACCCATTTTGTTTATTTGCGAACATTTCAGGGCACGGCGAGTGTTCTTAGAACACATTCAACTTGCCAGCGAACAATACGGACAACGTCCTCAGGACACCCCCATTTTGTGTATTTATGAACATTTCAGGACACCGCGAATGTTCTTAGAACACATTCAACTTGCCAGCGAACAATATGGAAAGCGTCCTCAGGACACCCCCATTTTGTTTATTTGCGAACATTTCAGGGCACGGCGAGTGTTCTTAGAACACATTCAACTTGCCAGCGAACAATACGGACAGCGTCCTCAGAACACCCCCATTTTGTTTATTTTACGAACATTTCAGGACACGGCAAGTGTTCTTAGAACATATTCAACTTGCCATAGAATTATATAGACAGCGTCCTCAGGACACCCCCATTTTGTTTATTTACGAACATTTCAGGACACCGCGCGTGTTCTTAGCACACTCTCAACTTGCCAGCGAACAATACGAACAGCGTCCTCAGGACACCCCCATTTTGTTTATTTACGAACATTTCAGGACACCGCGAGTGTTCTTAGAACACTTTCAACTTGCCAGCGAACAATACGGACAGCGTCCTCAGGACACCCCCATTTTGTTTATTTGCGAACATTTCAGAACACCGCGAGTGTTCTTAGAACACATTCAACTTGCCAGAGAACAATACGGACAGCGTCCTCAGGACACCCCCATTTTGTTTATTTGCGAACATTTCAGGACATGGCGAGTGTTCTTAGAACACATTCAACTTGCCAGCGAACAATACGGACAACGTCCTCAGGACACCCCCATTTTGTGTATTTATGAACATTTCAGGACACCCAAATGTTCTTAGAACACATTCAACTTGCCAGCGAACAATACGGAAAGCGTCCTCAGGACACCCCCATTTTGTTTATTTATGAACATTTCAGGACACCGCAAATGTTCTTAGAACACTTTCAACTTGCCAGCGAACAATACGAACAGCGTCCTCAGGACACCCCAATTTGTTTATTTATGAACATTTCAGGACACCGCGAATGTTCTTAGAACACTTTCAACTTGCCAGCGAACAATACGGAGAGCGTCCTCCTGACCCCCCCATGTTGTTTGTTTACGAACATTTCAGGACACGGCAAGTGTTCTTAGAACACACTCAACTTGCCACCGAACAATACGGACAGCGTCCTCAGGGCACCCCCCATTGTGTTTATTTACGTACATTTCAGGACACCGCGAGTGTTCTTAGAACAGTTTCAGCTTGCTTACGAACAACATGGACACATATTGCGTCCTCAGAACACCCCCCCATTTAGTTTATTTAGAACATTTCAGAACAGCTGTGTTGTCCGCAGACAAATAGAATACAACAAAAGGTTCTACCACTTAAAAAATGCAACATTTAACCTATCTCATACTCTCCCACCCTACCCAAACACTCTTACATACCAACACACTCTACTAAATACAATTTTGAATCCAAGTTTCACCGCGCTGACCGCGGACGTCCGCGAATCCAAGATGGCCGGCGCTACTGAAAATCTGACGCGCTTCACGCTCTACGCCGTCCAATCAGTGAACACGTTGCATGTCTGCAGACATGACGCAAGCCGATTGGCCAATCAGAACACTGTCCGCGGAGCGAACACGGAAGTGTGTCCACAGCCTGAACACAGATATCACTAATTTTTTATGACCTACTTTTTGGTCATTTTAAAAAAGAAATACTGAAGGGATTTTCACCAAATCTGCAAAAGCACGCTTTCGGGACCAAGCCGCTACTCCTGGTCCAAATTTGGTGAAAATCCGTCCAGCTGTTTGGGCTGTAGGCGCGAGCAAAGTTTTTTCCCCATTCAGTCTATGGGAAAAGAACATTTTGGGACCTCCCTTATAACTTTGCCCCTCCTGGACGAATCCTCACCAAACTTTGCAAAAAGAAATTCAGAGTGAGCCACATACTTTTTTTGCAAAGTTAAGTGTGGATTCATCCAGGGAGTGCAAAGTTATAAGCCACCCAAAAATTGCTCTTCCTATGGAAACAGAAACTTACCCATAAGTACATGGCCACTACCGTGGCCATGTAATATATATATATGAAAATTCTGTTGCATGTGAAACAGGGAATGAGAAGACCTCTTCAGCATCACCACAGTGTTTCCAAGCCAGGAGTCAGAGTCCAAAAAAGTTGCAAGTAGCATTTTTAATTGTTCTTCATGAACAGTTTAAAATCCATAGGCATATGGAGTTCCCACTGGCAATAACATGCAAACATTTGGCAGCATTACGTGTTTCGCGACCAGCACACCCCTTGATCACAATAAACCTGGATTGGACATCCCATTTTCTTTGGACTGTTGCACTTTGCTGTTGGGTTGCTAATGGATGGTCACCTCTCCAATTCTGCATCACCTTCAAGACAGCCCGCATCACCTACAAAGCTGTAAAGTCCAAGATGTCATCATACTTACTTGAAAAAACATATTCTCTTGAGGCCAGTGCAAAACACCACAAGACACGAAATAACAAGAATGGATCCAAGAAGAGCAAGAGAAGCCAAGCATTCCCCTGCTATGCTTCCACACTACTTGGGAACAACCACTCTGTTAACTTTAGCCTTGCTCTCTCACACCTCTGATTCAGGAATGATTTGAGGACTTTGCTCTTTGACGAACACTTCAATCACAAATAAGAGCCATAGACCAGCAAGACAATCGCTCTGCATTGTGTACCACTCCCGTGATTTCAAGATAGGTTTGCGCTGCATAAATCACCTACATACATACATTGTTGAGAAGGTAAACGTGGAAGTGATGTTGGGAACTTAAGCTAGGAATACAAGTCAGGGATGTGTCTGGCTGCTGACCATTCCATTAGGTAGGTGCACTTTCTATGCATTACTGCACCTCCAGGGGAATTGTTGAACCTGAAAAATTGAAATTGGAAAAAAGAGAAGAAAAAGAAAAAACAAAATGTGCATATAATTGTTGGAAAAGACTGTTTAAGTTGGCATTTTCACTGTGCTGCCATTTTTTTAATAGCTTTTTAATACCTGGAGCTGCCTTGCTATTTTGAAAGCACAAGTTTTTTCCCACTATTGCCTGCTTATTTGACTGCTTTTTCGCCCTTCCAAGATTACCGCCGTGGTTTTCTGTGTTGTGTAGGAAGGCTGTGCTGAACCACCTCTCCCTGTGCTGCCCTCCCATTCGTTGCTGAGTGTTTTCTTCCATCCAATCACGGGCCGGTAGGGTTCAGCCGCCCTTCTCAGCAAAGGCCCACTTCTAAGGCCCCTGTCTGCTGCCTGTCCACGTCTGGAACTCTAATTGGGGTCCTCCTAGCACCTTAAACACAATGATGATGCCACATCACTCCTCTAAGAAATCCGGACTGCCTTGACTTTGCCTCCTCCAGAACTATGGGTTAGTTCCATCTTTATGGACTCACTCCTACCACCTTTGACTATCAATGTTATTTCTGCTTGTTACTCCCATGTTGTCATCCTGATGCACAGTGCTTCCTAAAACCCTTTGTTAACATCCGATTCCAAGATTGAAAAGTCAAATCTTGCTGTTTTTGCTTTGTTTTAAAAAGTCAAATCTTGCTGTTTTTGCTTTGTTCTAAAAAGTCAAATCTTGCTGTTTTTGCCTTGTGCTAAAAAGTCAAATCTTGCTGTTTTTGCTTTGTGCTAAAAAGTCAAACATTGCTGCCCATTGTGAAATTCTCTGTATTTTGCTTGTATACTGTTTCTTCTCTGTAACTTGCCAGCCCAGTGACCTCACCACTCTCTTTTGTCCCACACCTACCTGCCTTAGCACCCCCAGTATCTCCATCCTCTCCTCAATTCCACCCCGATGGCGCTTTCTGTTTCTCCTATCTTTCCCAACTGCTTCTCCATTGACTATCCTTCCCTGCTCACTAAGTCTGGTAGGAAGAAGTTCAAAAAGGATATCTTGGCCTCTAACCATGGTCTTCCTATCACCGACACCTACTCTAATGCTTCCGCCAGACAGACCCTCACCAACATCCTTTTTGTCGTTCCTTCGCCAGATCTATAGATCCTCATATGGTTTCTGTGCTCTGCCCTATCTCCTCTCCTCCCATTAATGGTGGCACTCGCTGATAAGTTCTCATGGCTTCCTTTAAAGTCATCATTAATGTCTACCTAAATGGCATTGTCATGGTCCAAGGCCCTCAGGCCAATTTCCTCCTCTTTGATAGGAGCTTCCCTCACCTCATCAATTTCCTCTCATCTCCTTCTGTCCCCTCCTCTCCCACCTTGGCTACCTTTCCCTCTCTCTCCTCCTCCTCTGCCTCTCCTAGTGCTATTTCTCTTCTGGAGGGCGTACCTCTGATCTGTACCCCTCCCTGGAAGGTCTTTAAGGCTGGCAACCTTCTTCATATTGCCACTCTCAACTCTCGCTCTGCTGTCAAACACTCCTCTGACATCTGCCATGTCCTTGAAGAACTAAACATTAATGTCCTTGGTCTTACTGAGACATGGTTCATGGCCAGCTCTGTCACAAGCTTTGACACTCTCCTCCCTGATGGCTACAAGATCCTCTCAGCACCCAGATCCTCCTGGTCCGGTGGGGGGGGAGGGGGTAGCCCTGATCTTTCCTGAGTGGATTCCTGCCTCTATCATTCCCACTCAGACCTACTCCTCTTTTGAATGCCTTGTCTGTAGGCTTTCTCTCTCACCTACCCATTCTCTTACTGTTGTTACCATCTACCGGCCTCCTGGTCAAATCACCTTATTTCTCTTTGAGTGGGCAGATCTCTCCTCCTCCCTCCTGGCCTCTACCACTCAACTCCTCTTCCTTGGTGACCTCAATATACATTTAGACTCTCCTTGTTCCTCCTCTGTACTCTTCCATGACTTCTGCGACTACCTCTTCCTGTCCATCCTCCCCTCTGTCCCGACTCACTCTGCAGGGCACTCACTCGATGTCTTGATCTCCTCTGACCTCCCTCTCTCCATCCCTCTGACCACTCCTCTCTCCTGGAGCGATCACTCCCTCCTCTTCTCTCATCTCCCCTTCTCTGCCCCCCAAGCCAAGCCTACCACAAAACTGCCACCCACCTTCTCGGACATCCGGCCCATGAAGCATGTGTCAGTTGAGGCTT
Source organism: Ambystoma mexicanum (assembly GCF_040938575.1). Taxonomy (NCBI): domain Eukaryota; kingdom Metazoa; phylum Chordata; class Amphibia; order Caudata; family Ambystomatidae; genus Ambystoma; species Ambystoma mexicanum. The sequence goes on along the minus strand of NC_090941.1, from coordinate 428,663,575 downwards.
TTGCCGCCACTTTCTCTCCCCCCCTCCACCTTTGGCTGTCTCACATCCTGACACAGCCCTGTCTCTGCTCTACTCTTCAATTTCTGATACGCTTTATACTCTTGCCCCTGTCATGAGGATCCATTTGAAGTCCAAAGCCAAGTGCTATTCATGGTATGACTCTGACCTAGCTGCACTTAAACGTAAGTGTAGGGTGGCTGAGAGGAAATGGAGGACTTCCTGTTCATCCTCTGACAAACTGGCCTGTTGCCTGCTACAAAGGCAAAACCGAATCTCTGTCCTCAGTCCACATTCAAGCTTGTGTCTCTGTGGCATCTAACAACTCGGCCAAACTCTTTAAAATCTGCAAGGAGCTGCCCAACCCTGCTGCAGTCTCTACCCCTCTTGTTGCCTCCCAGACTCTTTGCAATGAGCTTGCCTCTCACCTCATTTCAAAAACCCAGGACAACCTGTCCACCCGCTCCACCCACACCCCTCCTGTCCCCTCTCCATCTGTGCTTGCTGACCCTACTTTAGCCACCTCCCACCATCCTTCTCATCCTTTCCTCTTTTCTCCCCTGACAAAGTTGCTAGACAAGTCCGATCTATGAAAGCCTTGTCAAAACAGGTTCATCCCTGTTCCTCTAAAACTATCAAGGACCACATTGACACCCTTGCGCCAGCCCTTGCTGATTTTTGCAACCACTCCTTTGTCTCGGGATCCTTCCCCTCCCCTCTGAAGCACTCCTTTTTGCATCCTCTTCTCAAGAAACCCACAGCTGATCCTTCTTGTCCAGCTAACTATCACCCAATTTCCATTACTCCCTTTCTGAGCAAACTCCTGGAAAAGTTGGCCATCTCTCAGCTTAACCTTCATTCCAATTCTGTTGGCTGTCTCCATGACCACCAGTCTGTCTTCAGAGCTGCCAGAAGCACGGAAACTGCTCTCCTGAACATCTGTGAAGATCTGCTCTCCAACCTTGACTCTAACATTCCCTCTGTCCTCATCCTCCTTGATCTCTCTTCTGCCTTTGACACGGTCAACCATACCATCCTGCTCAACCGTTTCTGTGAAAACCTGGGTATCACTGATCAGGCTCTGGCCTGGCTGAACTCTTTCCTCTCAGATTGACCCTCCCAGGTCCAACTTTGGTCCTTCCATTCATCTATCTTCCTCTCTACCTGTGGTGTTCCCCAGGGGTCTAACTTCTCGCCCTGGCTTTTCAACCAATACCTGGCAACTCTCACCCACTGCATTGTCACTTTCTGCTCAAATTTTCAGTCCTTCGCTGAAGACACTCAACTATTTTTAGGCTGCCCGCTGCCACCTCCTCTCCCTCTCTCATCTCTGATTGCCTAAATGCCATTCAAGATTGGTGTGCCGCCAATGATCTTTGTCTGAATGCCAGCAAGACAGAGATCCTCCTCATTGGCTCACCTTCAGCATCCTTTCCCCTCACTAACTGGCCGGCCTCCCTTGGCCCTCCTCCTACCCCCACCTGCGAGGCTAAGAACCTCGGGGTCATCTTTGACTCCACCCTTTCCTTCTCCACCCACATCTCTGAGGTCTCTAAAAAGTCAAATGTCCTACTGCACCTCCTCAGAGGTACTCTGCCTTTCCTCTCCTTCCCCCAGAAGCTCATGGTATCCCAAGCTCTGGTTCTCTCTAGCTTGGACTATTGTAACAGCCTCTTTCTAAATCTACTTGCCGCTACTCTCCGCCCTCTGCAACTAATCCAGAACAGGACTGCAAGACTTGTCCTTGGCCTCAAGCCCTAGGATCTTATCTCTCCAGCTCTGAAATCTCTCCATTGGCTCCCAGTGGATGTAAGGATTAAATTCAAAACCCTCTTCATTGTCCACAAGGCTTTCTGGGGCCTGGGTCCAAAATACCTTCAGCTATCCCTCCGCAAATAACTCCCTTCTCGAGCTCTTCGCTCCTCTACCTCCAACTCCCTCAGGGTCAGTCGTTTTTCAAAGAAACAAGCTGGGGTAGATCTCTGTCTTTGGCTAGGGCCTTCCTCTGGAACAGCCTACCTGCCATGCTAAAACTTGAGGAGAACCATATCCGGTTCCGGAAGAACCTCAATACCTTCCTCTTTTCTTCTGCCTTCGCTCCCAGTCTCCCCTGCTGATCTGTTCTCTCTTGGCATCTTGCATCTGTCCTCCGGGACCAGGTACATGCTCAACCTGCCACCCTCCTGCACTGCCTCCGGGCCACCCCTTGCACTGGGGTCTGTATCTGTACCCATACAGCACCCCCTTTTCTTCCTGCACTTATCAGACCTACCCTGTCTGCTGCCTTAAATCTAGCACTTGCAAATTGCTGGTTGCACTACCACTGTTTGTTGCCTTTATTATTTATTTATTGTTATTTATCTGTTTCTCCTCTGCTTAGCACTTTCCACTTCTCCCCCTTCCATGCACTTTTCCCCTCCCCCTCTCCCATGCACTTGCGCATTCTCAATGTCACTGGGCCTAGTAAGATCGCTGTTTTATTCTCCCCTGTTCCCCTCCCTTGCCTTGTCACGATCTGAAACACTTGTGTACGAGCGTGATCGAAGTAAAATATCAATATCAATGATGGGAAGATAGACTGACTAAGGGAGAAGTTTGAAAATCCTTCCTCAATGTTCTCTATTGGAACAGTACATATAGAGGCTACTAGAAAATGCTAGTCTAGAACATATACTGCTTGCTTCACGCAAAAGGTGAGAATGATGGAGTATGTTTCAGAATGTGACTGGTTTAACACATGCTTTTTCTATGTTTGCCACGCTTCTTCTCTCTTTTGACTAAAATATTTTTTTTCATTGTATTTCCTTCCACCTATTAAGTTGCATCCATGAACTTGCAATACATGTCCACACAGCAAAGAAAATACTCTTACAGAACCCTACTATATGAACATCAAGTTTTAAAAACAAACAAGCAGCAATTGTTGGGGTATTTTTGTTTTCTTTAAACAGATTGACATGCGCCTAATTCCAATATATGTGATGCCCTAATTCATTTTATTAATGCTGATGTTTTAAATCAGATAACACATGAAGGGATTGAAAACAAATAAGCTCAAAAAACACACATTTCAAGCTCACCAAGAGTTTTGTAGAAGTTTAAAACTATCAATAGTAATACCAAAACAGCCATTAATAAGTGAGTGATTGAGCATGGATGCTACTTACTGTTTAAATGCATTTATTTTAATAGTAATTAGACATATGACCAGTGCCATGCCAGTAGATGTATCTAAGCAAAACATACAAATAAAACATGTTTAAATATATAACGTGAATTGGTATACACTTTTATTATGTCTCAGACTCTAAATGCCTTGCTAGAAATGTGTTAATGATACATTTGTTGATGAACTATTCAATTATTAGTATAACATGTTTAATTTTGATTTCAATGCATAGTGATTTTGAGGGTGGCAATTGCAGCGTCAATGTGCTTAGTCTGAGCCGGGAGATAGTTGCCAAACAAAATCAGCACGCTCTGTACACATATAAAAATCGTTTTCAAGTAATAACCCTAATCAAATACTATATAAACCAGTCTATCACTTTCATTGAAACCATGAATGGTATGTCAGAAACATTGCCATTGTTTTGGACATTTTGAAATCAATGGAATAAAAGTTAAAAGAATAGTTCACCCATATTAACATTTCAACGTATCTGATTAGTAAAGAGTGATAACTTGATAACTGATGTTGAAAATGTGTATGTACTTGTGTTGCAAGTAACACGAAAAGATAAACAACCCAGAGTGAATGTCTATTTGAGATTTCATGCAAATGCAAGCAACTGCCGAAGTCGAAGAATGAAACATGCTCTATTAGTATGGGTTTCTACAGGACTAACTGTATAAGCAGTACCATCGATAATTAACTTAACTACGATTTTGACTACCAAGCTAAGGTTTTCCCTGGCCTAGAGTCTAACTATCGTACATTTCTATAAGTCAAGAATTATACAGTAATGGGATCAACATAAATTCCTGTGCTCTCTTTACCACCTTCAAAATTGACGTAAAGTGTATTGTTCTGTATCAGCAGCAAATGCCTCACTCTCTACAAATCACCCACTATGATTTGAAAAATTAAACAAGAGAATTGAAGGTCTGGGAGGGCAAACCGTGCTCTGATTGAAAATTGTGCAGTATCCAAAGTATCATTTCAGACAGTTCTGTAGAAACAAGCTTGTGGTTTAATCTACATATCTGTGCAGCAGTACAGCCGACACTAGTTTCGACCTCCTGGTAGTTTTCAAGGCCTGTTCAGTATTATCAAAGTGTTTTACCTTATTGGAACACTCTGTCGTTAGACGATGAATGCAATGTTATTCTGTGTTATCCTGCAGATTCGGTTCAAATACCATTCTCACCTGAAGATAATTTCAGATGGTGCCAAAACGTCGCAAACCGACTCTGGTGAATAATTTGCAGCTGCTAGAATGTTCCTATCACAATCTGAGAGCAGAGTTGCTCAAGTCATTCAATTCAAGGCATATAATAGGGTCGCTGAAAGATATCACAGGATTAATCCCAAAAACTAATAGGGCAGGGTCGGGGTGATCTGACATCATATATGGAATTGATGGAATTGCAACCTACACACATAACCTAATAAAGATATAGGCATTAATCATATGTAATAACAGGGGGTTGTTTTATTATGAAAATGAGTAGCCGTAATGAGCACAATCCCTTCAAGGTCATTGAATATTCCAGTTAGGCCATATAGGTGGACAAACTACTGGATGAGTGAAGGGACTCAAATGGTGTTTGGTTCCTTTCGTATCTTTTTGATTGAAGGTTGATATCTCTAAATGTGAGAACAGGGTTGGATTATCTGGGTAAGAGAACGTACAGAGACATGGGAAGAAAATGCAGCATGGTAGACAATAGGTTAGTTCCCATTCCTTCTTGGGTTAATGTGGATGTGTGGGTTGCGATTTGACAGGAAAGTATTCATAGCCCACTTGTATCTAAAAATACACTCAACAGAACAATTAATACCTAGTGCATTGGACATAGATATGTTAATGACGAGGCATAAAAAAATATCAAATGTGGCGTTTCATGGTCAAATTACTCCTTTGAGGGAAAATAGATGAGGCTGCAGCCATATATCGCAGAAGCATCTGAAAAACTGCTAAAAGAATATGTGGAATTTTATTTAGTACAACGTTTTGAAAATCTTCTTTCAACAGTTAGAAGATTGGTGTCAATAGAGAACCCACCCCAAATGGAGCCGTGTAATCGGCGCAAAAGGTTTAACAAAGACTGCATATTTTCAGAACACAATCTTTTCACAGTGGTAAAAAGCGACTAATTTACACAGGAAGGGAACATTATTGCACAGGGGATATATCAAAGAGAGATCAAGAAAAATATAATGGGCCTCATTCCGAGTTTGGAGGTAACTACGCCGTTATTTGCGGCATGGCTGCCTCCAAACTCATTCCGATTCCGCCCTGGTGAATGGAGTAATTACCGGTTCATTCCAAGGTTGGAGGGACCGGTAATTCCCCATGCACCAGGGTCCTTCCCCATTCCCATTTTAGCCCCCATAGGGCTCAATGGGAATGGGGAAGGCGCTAATAACGGTTCCGTGAATTACGGTACCGTTATTAGCACTAAAGTCCCTTTGCGGGTCCCGTCCTTAACGCCTGCTAAAAGCAGGCGTTAAGGAAGGACCCGCAAAGGGAACATGCAGTAGAGCGGTAAGGGTTTAACGGCACCGGTCTCGTTACCGGTGACCATTAACCCTTACCGCCCTACTCTAAATGAGGCCCAATGGCTCAAAAAGAATGAGCTCCAGAAGGCTTAGTACAAGCAGCTGGAGAAAAAGATTCTAGTTCAGTTTGGACACTTGTAAATGTGGGTTGTAGCGAGCTTGATTTAAATGAAATGTTTAAATGCAAATATTATGGATGTCATGTGAATTAAACAATATTCTGCACTTTACATCTCTTCAGATAGCAACATTGTAAACCCCACTGTCGAAGACCCAAATATGGATAATTGCACTGAAAGAAGACTACTGGTATCTTATTTAGAGGGAAGAAAAGGCATTAAGAGTTGACACCTTTAGTAAAAGCCCAAGCCTGGTTTTTTTGTTCAGTTGAAGTATACAATTGTGAAGAGCCATTTCGGCCTAAGATCCTATTAGCCCTTTTTATTCGTTTGGTAGTGTTATGACATTTCAGAGTCGTGGAAACTGGTCATCCTTGAACCTATTCTTAAATATAATGAGGTTACAGTGTGCTATCGACCTATCTCTTTGCTGAATGATGCAAGTAAAGCTTTTGGAAGAGTGATTTACAGCAGACTTCTGGCATGGTTCTGTAGCCACTACCCTTTATCTGAAATACTGTATGGCTTTAGGGAACAGGCACTGAATGACCGCTATTGAATACAAAATGTAGTGTTGGATATGGTGTGTCATTCCATTTAGTATATATGAATCTCAAAATTATTTTTGTGTGTGTTGATGGGAACCTTGCATGGTCTTATCTGCAGTGGCACATGTTACCTGATCCCTCATTAAGAAAATTGAAAGTTTTAAAAACGGATTAAAAATTTAGCATACGGTATGGTCCATCTGATGAACTGACTTGCCCCTTTTAGCTCTAAAAAAGAAGTGAAATGGGGTGTGTGTTAGCTGTAAGGGTGCAGAAGTACGGCTGGGGTACAATGGTGCCATATATTTGGGTACACACTTGTATTAATCAAAACAGGGTTGGAAAAAGACCTCTCTGCCCCTGAAGCTAAGAATGAGTTCCCTACCTCAAAGGATTCTAGTGAACATGGCAGCAAGTCCAAAATGAAAAAGTCGGTCACTTTCCTGTCACAAACCCTACCTCTGACCCGAGCAGTAATAATCTTAAGCAAGGATGATCTCTTCTCAAAATAAAATGAGTTCTTTGTGTTTTCAACCAACAGAAAAGTTCCCAGTCTCTCTGGTAATAAAATGTGAAGCAAAATGATGTTCTGAAATACAAGATCCCAAGGCTAGGGTTGTGCTCCTTTCCCCTAGACTTATTTTTATCATATGTCAATGGGTAATTCATGAGGAGCTGTTTCTTGGCTTCACAGTCCTTTATCATACCAGCTTGGCATGCTCCACTCTCAAGCATAGGATCCCAATGCTAGGGTTGTGTTCCATTCCCTTAGTCTACTTCTTATGTTATGTACACTTCTCTAGAGGGATTCTTGGACTCGCTGTCATCTTCTTCATAGTACCAGTTTCGAAACTATATGCATGCTACTTTGTACTTTCTGGTCTTTCAGTCTTGTTATGGATGCTAGGTTGACTGACTTGACAATAGAACACAATGGCTCTGGCTACAGGGGAGAAGGATAACTTGGTAATTGAGAAGGGGTTGGCGGACATGAAGAGGGGGCATCCCATGTCTCCTGGGGATAATCATCCCCAAAGGAATATAGGGCTTCCTTCCTCATGTGATCCTCCCTCGGTACCACTCCCAGGGAGATTATTGTACTGTGGACGCAATGCCCTTGGGCAATGGGAAAGGTCTCCCGCTAGGGGAGAAGGGACGACATCCTTAGATGTGCTTCTCTTCTCTTCTAACTTTATATTCATGTTTAGGGAGCTCTGTCGTTAATATCCAAGATGTTCCAACCATGACAGCTCAGGCTTACGCTGTATTTTTGTTTGCAAATGACACAATCCTTTTAAGCTAGGGCAAAACATTTTCTTCAATCGACAATAAATATTTCTGGAAGTCATGGAGACAAAAAGGGTTTGCCAAAAAATAAAGTTAAGTCCAAAGTCATGGCTTTTGGCCCACAGAAAGTCTCTCTCCGATGAGTTATGTGTTAAGGAGAGCCATTAGAAATGGTAAAGAACTATGATGATCTGACAATTTCCATTTCAAATCATATGAGCTATTTGAACCACATCCAGAAGATATCATTGTACCTGAGACAGGTACAAGTTGCCCTCTTCTGATTTCCTAAAATATCCTGATTATGGCAATAATGGAAGTCTGCAATGCAAAAACTGTTGAGTTAAATTCCTATGGAGTCAGTGCATGTGGCTATTCGAATGACTAAATGTTCTCTATTGTACAAAATAGTTTCTCTGGGATATTTTAAAGTTCCCCAAATCAATCCTGTGATTTATTCTTCATGCTGAAGTGTTAGTCTCATATTGAGGATTTATTAAAAATCAAACTGATTTTATTATGTTGTTTAATCAGGTTCAATTTAGAGGCAAGTGTAACTGGGGAACTTTTGAGCAATGTAATGAAGAGCGAGGTTGATTACAGAAAGATAGTTTCTCATGTTAAAAAAGTGTTCAAGAAAATAGGGTTGGGTATGTGGTTAATAAATCCAGACTTAGTCCAACGAACATAGGCACAGATACACACAGATATTCAAGGTTAAGTAATGGGACTATCAACAGCTTGTTAGAGAAGATGCATATTTATTCTCTAAAACAGCATTTGCCCATTAAAAACAGCCTGTGTGTACAACCATACTTAAATTGGGTAAAAAAAGCATACTTTATTGTGCAACCCTGACCAAATTTACATATATTATATCAACCCTGAATTAGGTAAAATGGGTCTCCCGTGGTGGCACACTAGAGGAAAAGCTATGCAAATGCAGCTTGACCGTGTCAGAATATATTTTGCATTTTATTTGACAAAGGTACATCAAAATGTGCCATTGTACTTTGTTACAGCTATTAAGGAAACTGGTTTTAGACAGTGCAGTCCAGCCCTTTATTTCTTATTAATGACCTGTTAGTATGTTTTGCAGTTAAAAGATATTTAATTAGTGCAATGACAATTTGATTGTACCTGTGAACCCATCATGTATATTTATATTTGTATTTTTTTTAATATAGTATGTTTTATGATTAATTGCATGCTTATATTGAAAATGTGATTTTTCATAAACAAAGGGGGTCATTATAAGGTTGCCAGTATCCTGTTGGTAATCCCGGTGGAATACCAGCAAATTGACCTACTGTTACTGGCACCTGATATGCCAGAATTGCTGGCATATTACAGGTGCCAGGTGTCTGCAGTGCAGGGCAGACAAAGAAAAGGGCACTTCCTGTTTGGACCTGTTCGGACCAGGATGACCCAGGGCCCGACCTCCTGCTCAGACAGCAGATAAGCATGCACCAACATGTGTTACTCCCTCTGGTCCCCCCGTGATGTTCCCTTGTGCCCCCCCACCATTCTCGCACAGAGGTGTTGCCTGTTTTGCTTGATTCTTCGACCCTGCTCCCCCTCACCCCACTCAAACCTACTTCTCCAGGAGTCTGTCCTGATACATTCTGGTTTCACCATCTCCGTTTTGTGGCCAATGCTGGATTTGACTTTTACGGACTTCATTCATTTATGGCGCGTCACCATTTCTCAACTCTCATGATGAACTTCCTTTGCATCTTGTACTCATGGTGGCCCTGAATCATGTTGTTCCCACCTTCATCTTGTATCCTGGCTTGCAACATTATGTGTTACTACTGACTTCTGCAATTGTATTCACTCTCCCCTCTTGCTTCTCAACTCTTTTTGACTGCTAACTCTCTATTTCTATTCTCCCCTCCTTTCCCATTTCCCTTTTCCTATCTCCTCCACTTACTTTCTTCTATGCACTTACTCTATCAGAATTGTCCCTGGACCTAGTATGATAGCAACCTCGTCTGTCTCCTCCTCCCTCTCCTTACTGGTTTTTTCCTCCCCACGCCCCTCCAGCACTATCTGAAATGTCGTCAGGCCTAGTATGATAGTCGCTTGTTTTGTTCCTCACCTACCTTTCTGCACCCCTCTCCCTCACCTCTTGTTTTTTTCCGGCTCTACCAGAAATGTCGTTGGGCCTAGTACGGTAGTCGCCTGTCTGTTTCCATTTCCTTCCCACTCTCCCCCTCTCTTCCTTATCTATGTCTTAGCTCTTGCACTATCTGAAATGTCGTCAGGCCAAGTACGATAGTTAATTTCACATCCTTACTTTTCATGGCCTGTAAGAATGTCATTGTTTTTCCCTTGTTCCCTCCCTTGCCTTGAAGCACTTTGAAACACATTGTGTATAGGCGCTATATAAATAAACTATCATATCATATCATAACGATAGGTAAATCCCGATTCCATGGAGTCCATAGGAGTCCTTGGGGGTGATGGCCGGGATTACCAGCACCAGTAATACTGGTGCCAGTAATACCAGCAGTTCTTTGCGAGTTGGGTGCCTGGCTGGAGGTAAATCAGGCACCCCACCAGCAAACTTGTACTTTGCCGGTCCATAAACGTGCCAGTAAATGGAATTACTGCCACGTTATTGCCGGACCAGCAGAATTGTAATGAACCCAAAAGTCTAGATGAGATGAGAATGTTTAACATTCATACACTAATGATGTTAGTTGAACACATACAGTTTGTAGAAATTAGTGTGGACATATACATGCACGTTGTGTAATTACAGCAATGTGCAGGCTCTAAAAAGGCTTTATGCAGGCAGAAAGTGTAATCCATTTTCAAATTGATGTCTTAAAAGTAGTTAGTAATCGTAAAGTCGTTTAGCCTGCTTTTGCCATGAAAAAAAAAAGACATGATATAGAGGCGTTGTTATAAACACAAGTTCTTTCTATATATGCATTTTTTTGTATATTTTTTTGGCCTTGCAGAAATGCAAGCAATAAAGGCAAATGTTTAAAACGCAGATAATTCAGAAATAGGTATTAGCTGCATTTTTTTTAAATGTAGCCAATGATATATCCAATGCACATTCTGCATTGATTTGATGCATGCCATATCACTACATTAAGTTAAGTGACTTTGCCATATACTTACTTACAATGGTACTCACTCAGAGAACATTATTACTTTTAGCTGGGCCTCAAATACTTCATCTTCTTTTCAAGTGGTGTTTGGTATTAAAATTCAACAACAAACAGAAAAGTGACTTATTTCTGCTGCCAGTGCAGAGCTCACAGACATGTTCTATATTCATTTGCAGAAATATTAGCGTATTATTCTCGAGAGTTGTATAGTCTACCTCTGCTCATACTCATTCTGGTTATTATTTAATACATGTGTTCTATACTTCAGAAGTAGAAGTGAGGGTGGTGCAAAGAAAAGATGGCCTTAATTCATTCAAGTTAGAAAGACAATGGTCCACATTACACAATGAATAACGATTACGCTGGTGAATAAAGCATGTAGACTTTGAATCCTGCATCACTGCATTGGCTCAGCCACCTGCAGCATGACATGTGCTCTTCTGATGTAGAACCACAAATTGACTTCATGAACAATAAAAGCACATTTTGCAGACTGCTTGCAAGAAAGTTGCACAAAATCAACCACAAAACAAATGATTAACTATGTCCAATTTCATCAATAATGCTGTACTTGTTAATGCACGCAGTTTGCTTCTTCTAAAAACTGATGGTCAGGCTTGCAAATGAGAGTGATGGTGAAGGCCATCAGTTGTACATCCCATTCAGTAGGAGGAATACACTGTGCACAGGGAAACAAGTCATGATGAACTGGAGGAACTATAAGGATCTTGCCCTCCATGAACGTAGGCAGCATAGCAGGCAAAATATGACTGGACACAGCAGAGAAGGAAATACATTAACCAAAGTACATGCATAATAAGACTGGACTGCCATTTTATACAATAGATGGATTGTGTTACCTACATGTGCTTTTGGTAATATGTAAAGTACCTGTTTACATTAGCATTAATACTTCACTCACTGGTTTGGTTATCTCTGTATCCATCACTCTCTTTCCAATCTTACATTGTACTAATAGTACTGCATGTATTTGAGGTATTGGTATGAGAAAACGTTAACTCATGTTAACAAGGTGGCGCGTGGGGAAAGACAGAGAGAGAGAGAGAGAGAGAAAGAGAGAGAGAGAGAGAGAGAGACTTAGGGCCTCATTCGACCCTGGGAACTAATGGGTTAACGGCGCCGTAAAAGGCTGCGGCGCCGTTAACCCATAAGCGCTTGATTACACCAGCCGTTAAAGTAGGGACCCGCAAAGGGACCTTGGTGCTAAGTACGGTACAGCAATTTGCAGTACCGTACTTAGCGCCTTCCCCATTGAGCCCTATGGGGCAAAAATGGGAATGGGGAAGGGCCATGGAGGAAGGGGGAATTACCGCCCCGCCAACCTTGTAATGGGGTGGTAATTCCCCCTTTCTCCATGGCGGAGTCGGTAAGTTACCGGCATGGACCATGGTGCTATTAGCACCATGGTTTTCCGCCTGGGTCGTAATGAGGCCCTAAAACACATAGGGCCTCATTAGGACCTTGGCGGAGGACCATGGCGCTATTAGCACCATGGTCCATGGCGCTAAGTTGCCGACTCCGCCATGGTGGTTGGCGGACTTACCGCCCCATTCCGACCTTGGCGGGGCGGTAAGTCCCCAATCCCCATTTACCCTTCCCCATTCCCATTTTTGCCCCATAGGGCATAATGGGAGTGGGGAAGGCGTTAATTACGCCACCGTAAATTACGGTGGCGTAATTAACAACAAGGTCCCTTAGCGCCATGGATTTTAACACCTGCTAAAAGCAGGTGTTAAATCCGCCATGGCGCTAAGGGATCTCGTACTCAGGCGGTAAGGGTCGGCGCTGTTTACGCTGGCGTAAACCCCTTACCGCCTGGGTCCTAATGAGGCCCATTGGCCCTCATTACGACCCTGGCGGAAATCAAAAAACGATAGCGGAAATGTAATACCGCCATCGAATACCGCTCGGTGCGATTATGACCCGTCACCGTAAAGTACGATGCCATTAGCGACACCGTAGTGAACGCCAACGCTAACTGCACCAAGTACGCGCACGCGCGCCATGCAAAACTGTAATTACCACCATGGCGCAACGGTACGCGAATTCTGACCCCAGCGGACATTTACTTAACGCCATCAAGCATGGCGGAAAGTACCATTCCGCCATGGTGAGAATTACGGCATCGTGAACCAACCGTAAATGGCCCTACTGAGTGCCTGTACACCACTCCCTGCCCACATTGCACAACTCCTCGTAGGTGCAATGAAGTTACACAATGCAACCAGTGAAATGTACAAGTCACCCATGCATGCCAACGAACAAATGAATGTAGGGGCTCCAAGTGCCTTGTGAGTGGCCATCCATATTTGGCATGTCACCATTGCCGTACTGATGCAGCACAGGCATGTGAAGGTTCAAGTACAGCAATATGAACAGAAATATGAGACAAAACAACAACAGGCCCCCATCGCTTGACACCAGTGTAAGGCAACATTCAAAGCAGTATCCTGAGGGAGACTGCACCAGCCCTGTACTCTTGCCAGTAAACAAACCAACCATCAGCATAAGCATGTACCACACAAGTTGGCAGAGTGACTGAGCAGCCAGGCTCATCTCAAGAGGGGCCAATGGGAGCTGCAGGGCACAGATGGCACGAATACAGAAGCTATCCCAATGGACATGACCTCAGTCTCCCTCCAAGAAACGCACGCAAACACAGGCACCTGTGACCAGCCATTTTCTGATAATCACATCATTCCACCAATCCACCTGGCTGACCGGCATCTGTTACACAAAAGCTAATCCCCCGCCCCTGAGCATGACATCATTAAAACAGTCATAATGGCAGCCCCTATCCCTGACCTTACTGGGCTTCGTAGGCAAACGCGGCCAGTACAGTACCACGCAACTATACTAAGAAGCCGGAACCCAATGCAGATCTACTCACAATACATCGCTCCACAAATAGGAATATGCTACATTACTTGCAAAGAATAACGCTACACGGTTAATATCAGAATAAAATTTTAATGCACATCAAATTCACCAAGCCCATACAGCTATTAGGTCATAAACCCCAAAATATTTTCATTACTGTGGGCTGCATCCGCAATAAATGACCAGCTTCTCCTTGTGTGACGCCCTGTTCCTTCATGGTACACAGGGGCTACATTCACGTTCAAAAAGGCAACATGGAAGCGCCTAGAACCGCAGGGCCGTCCCATTAGGTAGGCACTAGTCCAGCTGAAAGGTTGATATGTTGCTCCTAGCCACTAGTACTGCGTAAGGGCATGTGGGCCATTGGCGATCGTCCCATAAGATCGTAATGGTGCTCCACTGATTAACTCGAAGCAGCAGGTGTCGGGAGTAAAAGCCATCTGCAGGAGTGGCATACAGATGGCAGCGGCAAAAGGGGAGGAGATACCTGTCACCCAAATGAAATGAAAAAGAATAGTATGGGCATCAGAACCTCATTTGTATTACTCACTTCAATGATCACACTAAATCTACAGCCATATGCATGCTAGCCCACTCAAAAGGATTATTTCCACCCAAAAATCACTTGCCAATCATAACAATATAAATCGAGGTGAAAACACTATTACAAACGAGTGTTTGTGTGCATGCGTCTGTTAAAACAGAATCCATTAGATGGGATTAGTAACGTGCATAGACACAAGTGTTGGAAGGCGCGTCGAGACAGGGAGGGTTCAACAAGGGCAGATAGACGATGGTCCCACTATGGCAGCTCTGCATCACATAGCGCAGGGGAAGGGGATAGATTCCAAAAAGCCATGTACATGGCAAACTCTCAATTAAATCATCTGTCCATGCATCCATACATCATTCCCTCATCCCGGTATAAAAACGCCTGATTATTTACTCACATAACATTTGAAATTTCCATTGAGTCTGTGCGTAATGCAGTCTGCAAAATCCACTGTGCTCCAGGCCGGAATTCTAGTGTTGTGAAGTAACATGTATTTGGGAACGTCCTGCCTTATCGTCCACTATGCTATTGCGCATCCCATACTATTCATATCAATCATTGCATTCTCGCCATGGCCCCTGTCCCAAGGACATTAAACAATTGAACGTTATATTTGCAGTCAGACCTGTGGGCGTCTCCTCGCCGCTAGCTGAAAACCGAAAGCGCTGTCCTTCGAATTCCTCATTTGCAACATCACGTCGAACAGGCATCTGTGACCGCTTGAAATCACAAATTCATCCATGTAGTGCGGCAGTGTGTGAAAATGGCAACTGGCTTCACTCACAAATGGGACGCCCTGCCCGTCGGTGAACCTCGGTACAGTGGTCGCCCAAAGGGGATTGCAGCTGGCACAGGTGGAATGAATCACCACAGGTGGAGGCTATACAGCCTGAAAACACATAAATTGCACACCCAACCCCCTCCCACAACCACACCCACTCCAAAATGCTACCGGCAGGACTAGCGATGTTGGCCCTGGGGGACCTGATAGCACTGCAAGTACTCCAACTTCAAGAAGAAGACGAACACCAACTACTACAACAACCGGCCGCACAGAGGAGACGCAGGAGGAGGAGGAGGGCAAGGCAGGGCCAGCAAGGCCCACCAGCACAGCCACTACCACCACGCAGGCAGCCCGCAATCCCACGCCTCCGAGCTCATCCGTTCAACCTCACTGCTGAGCAGATCCACACCCTCTACCGTTTGGACCGGGACACCATAACCGCCATTGTGGACATGACACACGCTGACCTTGTCAGCATGATAGATAGCCCAACCGCCATCCCACCCCTACTGAAGGTGGTGTCTGTACTCCACTTCCTGGCCACAGGCACCTACCAGCACACAGTCGGACAGTTGCATGGCATTTCACAGCCACTGTTCTCACGGACACTATTGCAAGTGCTCGATGCCCTCCTGAAGCACGCAGACGACTACATCTCTTTACCACGCTCGGAGCAGGAGATTACAAACACAAAAGTGGGATTCCATGCACTTGCCGGCATACCGGGTTGCATTGGTGCCATCGACTGCACCCATGTGGAATTGGTTGTCCCACATGCCATGGAGGTCCAGTACCGCAACCGGAAACAATATCATTCTCTTAATGTACAAATGGTGTGTGACTCCAACAGGATCTTTACACATTGTTGTGCCCGATTTCCTGGATCAACCCATGATTCTATGGTCTTGAGGAACTCTACAATACCACGCTACATGGAGCGACACGCAGGGAACAGATCCTGGCTACTCGGTGAGTCTCATTTCATGCATGATAATGTGGGGTATGTGATGCGGCAATGACCTGGCAGGAAGGGGGGGGGATGCGTACGTAGCAATGTCATTCCACAAACATCCTTTATTGTCCACATACAGGTGATGCCGGGTATCCACTGAAGAGATGGCTCCTTACACCACTCCGGAACCCACAGAACCAGCATGAGGAGGACTACAACCATGCCCACTCACGTACCCGTGTAGTCATAGAACAGGCATTCGGCCTACTGAAGGCTCGTTTCTGCTGCCTCAGCAGGTCTGGCGGGGCACTCCTGTACCGCCATGAGAAGGTTGCAAAGATAGTCATGGCATGTGTCATGCTACACAACATGTGCGTACGTAGAAATGTGCCCATTCCCCCTGACGCAGAACTGCAAGCACCTGAAGATGGTCATGATGAGGCTGGGGATGTGGCAGCACCTCAAGGAGTCCGCGAGTCACAGGAGGCCCGTGAAATTCATCAGAATATCATAGATTCATGCTTCTAGCACTCACGCCTGGTGGCTGATACATGGACACGGGACTTGTGGCACTGTGTGTGTCTGGAACATGCACAATGTGGACTGTACGCCTATAAAGGCCTCGTACACAAAGATCAATGTCCACACATCTCATTGGATGATTATGTAATGTTTATAGCATATGTGAAATTATATTACACACCCCATCGACCCGCCACCCAAGTAAGCCCAACACCCCCCCTCCACCCTCCTACCTCCCCCCCGAACACCAGTGTCCAAAGATGCTCATTGTCAGTGGGCAGATGCTATTGCAAGCCCCCTCTCCGGGTATCAGGGGCACCCCTGCCTGTGGAGCGCAGGTTCCTCCCAGATGTACGTTGGGGGCTGCCCTGGACGGAACTTGCAACGGATGATGTCTCGGCCTGCTCACGTCCATGCATGTCCCTAAGGGTTTGTGAGAGCTCAGTGAGCACACGGCGCACAGCGGCAAGTTCACCACATACGTCTTTGGATGTCGCATGCAGTTCCCCCCTCAGGCTCTCGGTGCTTCTCTCCATTTGTACCCTTAGTGTCTCTGTACTTCGCTCCATTTGTGCCCTAAGTGTCTCAGTAGATGTTTCTATGGCTGCCTTAGAACCCCCACATTCATCAGCATGCTCCTTGAGGAGCGTGGCCAGTTGCTGCTGTTGCACGATCACCTGGTCGAGGGACTGTTGCCTCTGCTGGGCCATGCCCATTTGTGGTGGTGTCACAGAGGGGCTGATCACCTCATGTTGCCTTGCCACAGGGCTTGTGGGGGATGGCCAGTCGTCGTCTTGTGGGTGCCCCTGCGTGGTATCCTCATGGTGTACGGGATGAAACAAACAGGGGGATTGAGACAGGTCATGGATGGGTCCTACATCGACAGCACCGTTGTCTGTGTCGGAGCATGCTGGCATTAATGCAGTGTCACCTATGGTGCTGCTGCCATCAGAAGCAGTGCCTTCTGTGGCATCCATTGGGGGGACCTGTGGTGCTGCTGGTGTGGGCATGCTGGCTGCTGGGGTGCCTGTTGAAGTCCCCTCCTGTGTGCTGCCACTTGATTTGTGCTGCTGCCGTGTCTTGATCCGTGCAGCTGAGGTGGAGGGTCTTTGGCCGTTGGTCTTGGCCCTCTTTGCAGGTGTGCTGGTAGGGGTGTCCTGAAGCTCGTCGTTTGAATCGGACCCTGTGGTGGAGTAAAGGAGGGCGAGCGTTATTTATGGGTCTGTGGAAATTGGAATGGCAATGTATCACATGCATTGGGGTGGTACCTGAGGGTGATTTGGGTCAGGGCCTTGGAGGTGGTTTCATTTTTGTGTGGATTGAGGATGCAGTTGTTTTGCAGCCTGCAGTTAGGGTGTGCATGCTGCACGTGTAGAGGGTGTTTTTAGGATTTTTGATTGTTAATGTATTTAATGTGAGTTTTAAAGTGCGCTATCAGGCCAATGTATGTGGGCGTTCTCCTGGACATGTGTTACTGTTGCACTATGTGGACACATGGTACTTCACATGATTGGACATTGTGGATTTAGCATTGTTTTATTTGGCCCACCTACCTGATTCTTCGGATGTCTGCACTCCTTTCTCCATCCCTCCGACTCCCTCTATACTCTCCATTCCAATGGTGGAGGCACAGATTTCTTCCCAGGGGGTCAACTTGATGGGTGATTCCGATCCTCCCCCGGTAGCTGTGGCAATGTTACGGTTGGCTGATAGTATGCTCCGTACGCGTATCCGCAAGTCGTCCCATCGCTTTCTGCATTGCTGTGGGTTGCGGGGTGCGGTCCCCACCGCACTTACCCGCTGTGCCACCAGGGCCCATATGGCCTTCTTGTTCGCAAGTGCCGTCCGGGTCATTTGCGTCGAGAAGACGACGGCAGCATTCTCCTGGAGGGTCTCTGTGAGCACGGTGAGTTCCTCATGGGAGAAGTGGACCTGCCGCTTGCGGTCGCACGCTTTTTTAGCAACTTTTCCCATTTTTATTGTTTTAACTAGGGTGGCTAACGGGTTGGGATGTGTCTCAGGGTCGGATTTTTGATGGTTGTGTTGGGATTCTGATTTTATAGGTGTACGGCGTGCTGTTTCCCGTTCCGGCCCCATGTTTTTACTTCCGTTTCCGTATATTTACGGTCACCGTATTTTGCGATTACCGCTCATTACGGTGACCGCTATGATGGGTGGCGGAATTGCACCTAGGGCGCCGTACGACGGCGGTGAGGGGCGTTTTGGGGACATTTCCGCCATCGCGGACTTTGCACTTCCGCCATGGCGTAATGCTCGTGCCCGATGGGTCAGAATTAGCCGCACTTTACTCCATCGTGCAATGGCGGAAACGCTATTTACGCTATAGCGGTCAGGTCAGTTATTTTCCGCCAGGGTCGTAATGAGGGCCATAGTGAAGTATAATTATCTAAACTACCACCATGAAACAGTAGATTGGCCATACCAACACAGCAGATGTTATGAAGGAGATGGAGGAAACAATATTCACTGCCAAGCCATGCAAAGGAAAGTTTTGTATCAGCGAATGTCAGCCAAACAAACATCACCCAATACCACCATCCATACAACTGTGCAGCCTAACATTAGCAATAGCATGTCACGCACACAGTACCAGCAAAAGGGCAAATTGAACAGTGGCATGTCCCTATTTATGTTCAGTGATCAGCAACATCATAAGCCTTTATAGATTGGTTAAAAAGCAAGGACTTTGTTCTAAGCTAATGCTGAGTCAGGTAGGACAAGATGAGGTAGTATTAAGGTATAAGTAAAAGATGTTATACTAAGAGAGGTCACAGAGCTGATTCAATATATAGTACCACTCTCACAAGCTGAACAATCTACCCCATCCCCCAATAGTTTGTTGGCTGACCAATTTCCATAATACAATGTGATAAACTCCCATGCACAAAGTTGATAGGATCGGACTCCTTCTGTGTCGCTAGGAGTGGGCTGTGGTGACCATCCACCTCCGATTGAGAACCTGGGAGGTGGTATATTCCATAACAAGCAGGGTCTCACCCGCATTCCGATCCTCTTTTCCCATGCTGATGAAGTGGGAGAATGGAAGAACAGGCTCCAGCCCTTCCCCTCTCGCGCTTGGCCTAGAGGATCACGGCCCAGACACCCGCCACGAGAGGAGTTTGCCCATCTACCAGACGACCAAATCCCCTGGTACAGGAACATACGGATGTGCCCACCAGCCTGCCCTGCACATGCCGACACCTGCGGCATGGATGGACTTGACTGAACCATCCAGC
Organism: Ambystoma mexicanum; assembly: GCF_040938575.1. NCBI lineage: Eukaryota > Metazoa > Chordata > Amphibia > Caudata > Ambystomatidae > Ambystoma > Ambystoma mexicanum. Next base: position 428,643,805 of record NC_090941.1, on the reverse strand, counting down.
ACTAAATCAACACGTCGTTAGAGATGCCATGACGACCTAGCCAACGGTTAGCACACCTGTGCAAACATGCACACCGGACACTCCCACACCAATCCACACGAAGAATATACTCAGTGCTATGACGTAGGCGACAGACATACTCACGGACGTGCATCTTTATTATTTTCCACATAGGCTCTCAAAATGCAGAAACGCAAGACGCATAATGAACTTATCTAAAAAGGCTTGCTCACGCTTCTTCTAAGAACCATGTACCATAATGAAGAATATAACGGAGACACGATACTGAGGATAGGGCAATATGATACCGTAACCTAAAGCGCTCTGCATCAAACGGTTCCACCTATGCACCAGGCCCAAGTAGACCGCAAGCAAAAGCTTCCATGAACATTGAATAAGCAAGAGCTCGGTTGCTGACCCTGCAGAATGAGCCCGGCAAAAGCACACCGCCAAGGGCACGATGTTGCAATCTCGCACGCCGCAAGCCAACGCCAAGGTCGCACCTGCAAGATAAACCAGGCACACAGTGGGAAAAACAATATTAATTGTGCTAAATTTTGCCTCAAACACGGTCCCACCTCACGTGACAAAGCCAAACCTGACAGGATGCCAAGCCCAGGAGGAAGGAGACGCCTGAATCCCACGTTTTAAGACACAGGCAAATACAATTAAAAGACTTGTTGGACATCTGCAGCAGTGGGAGTAGTCGACCTCCCAACATATGAATAAATCCTCACATTGTTTACACCTACCCATAGTAAAACATTGTTGCAAATGACAGGTGCACCGCGAGCTGAGAACAGCGATAGTCTCAGACTGGGGGGCTCGCGAGCGGACCAATCAGAACATGGGGCTCTTATCACTGACGCCATTAACATTGACCAATCCTCAGAGGTCTTCATGTAACAATTTTCATGTATCAAATTGAAGGGACAGCCCAAGTATATCACCTGACTAACCCTCAACCACTAACATCGTTCTCTATATGTATGCTATACTAACCCTACCACTCGAGTAACCAATCCAGAGTGGAAATAGGTTTTTTGCTAAACTTTGTAAGGTGACGCAAGTAGCGCGTCATACTAAGGTAAAAAGGGCCTGCGAGCCCCACGATTGTGTGTGTGTCAGGACGGACGCGTACGATCCTTGACCCATCACTGCCGTTTTGTCTAATAAACAGCAGAGTCACCTTGATTCTTGCGTGTGTCTCATACTCTATCACTTTTGGGATATACGGGAGGAGTTGGGGCCTCCCTCCCCGGAGGTCTGCGGACGGCCCGGCCGACCCCGGCAGAATTTCCCCCCGACAAGTTGGAGGCACTGCTGAGATCTGTTTAAGATCTGCTTTTTTATTTTTACTTTTTCCAGGTAATCCCGTTGCGAGGAGGCCCGGCGGCGCGGCCCCCTCTGCCGTTGCCCCCTTCTGAGGACTACAGGACCATCGCGGAACTGCGAGAAGACCGGACAGCGCAATCCGGATATTGGCCTTCGGGAGCCGGTTGAGAAGTATCCCGCCCGCGGTTGGCGAGTGTCCAGACGTGGTCCAGACGAGGGGAGGTGGCGAGCCGCTTGGAGGGGTGCACGCAGTCGAGCGGCCCCGCATCAAGAGAACTTGGTGAGCATGCCACGCACAACAAGCAATGTGAAATTGTGAGGGAGGGGGGAGGAATTAAATACGGGAGGTGGGAGGTGTTGCACAGGTGCGCGGCGAAGGTTTGACAATTTAGTGTAGGTAATGAAATGAATGGTAGCCGAACGAGTGCGAGAGCAGTCGGCTACGTTACGCGAGAAAGGGAGGTGGAGCACGAAAACATCACGTGCGGCCGCTCGTAGACACTGATTGGCCTAGGTCCGCGACTACGTGTAAGGGTGTGTGTGTGTGGTTTCCTACGATTTGGCATTTATTGATCAATGAGTAGATGAGGATCCCTATTGTTCGAGCAAGAAACTCGATAGGTAGATGACGTTTCCCTGTAGACGGTAGCTAGTTAGTTGCCCAATACGGAAGATAATTGGCTGGTTAAGCCATCCTGTCGAGGGGCGTATCACACGCGAGGCGACGCAGCGTGCGCAGTCCGATTATATTATTGATTACCTTGTTCAAGGAGTGACAGGAAGACAGCTGTGAGGATTAACGGGGGTAGATTGCAAGTGTATTTTGGACTTAAAGAATATATGAAGAACTTACCAGTAGTTCGAAGAGATCGGTGACGTCACCAGTAGGGCTTTCATAGGATATCCCGAGCACAAGGCATCTTTCTTTCTGAGAGTGGTGGGGAAGAGAACTGTGGTAAGGGAGTGGAAACAGAGATAAACGGTAATGAATTGATCGAGGAAAGGCAAAACGGGGGACGTGGCGGCGCACGGAGAACGCCGGCCACGGCAAGTGTAGAAGAAGGAGGAGGAGCAAGTGAAAATAGGACGACTGTATAAGAACGTCACAAGAGGTACGAAGCCGCAGGGGGCTACGTGCGCCTCGGCCGCAGGGGGCCGTAAGGGTGTCGTGTAAAGGAAGAAAGACAGAAGAAAATATACAAATGTAAATACTATATTTTAATAATTTTCCTTAGCGGACTATCGCAAGTCCCCAAACTTACGGGGCCAGGTAAAGATATAAGGCTGTATATTGTAAACTGCTAGTGAGATAACCGCTACCAAATAGGGGAAGGGTAACAAGTGGAGCGCTACTATGTCACACGGGACAGGATCGGGAGGGTGGGGGAACACCCTCACTACCCCACTACAACACATATGTACAACACTGTCACCCCATAGGGAGAAACTGATCAAGTATAGCATAGAATGGACACAGGGGACGGACAACAAAATGATAACACCATGGCCGCCTAATGGTAGCTTCGATCCATATACCCAACATTCACTATTAAACCATTTGCATAATGCATACAAAGGGAAGAAGTTGACAAACCACGTGGAGGTGTTTAACTTATGGAGGATGTTCCAGGGGTCCCGACCAGGACCAAATGGAATGTTCACTGTGGGGGAAATACCGGAAGAAAAAGAGATTAAGGAGGAAAGAGAGAATGGGAAAAAGGGGAGTGAAGACCCAAAGAACACGGGGAATGGACAAGAGGGAGGAGAAAAGAATAATAACTCAAAAGAAAATGAAATAAAAAAGGAACAGAGCAACGATATACCCCTAGCAAAGGTAGTGAAAACAGAGGGAGGGGGGTTGTACCCTTTAAGAGAATTAGGAGAAATAGAAAGAGGACAGTTAAGGGCGGCTGAGGGGTACTCGAACCCGGCATACAGCCCGCCACCATATGTGGCTCATAGGAAGATGCCAGCAGGGGAGGAGAGGACTGGAGAAGAACAAACTGTGGAAATAGGACATGAGGAGTGGGTAGCCGCGCAGATATTATTAAAATTACGAGGTTCATTAACAGGAGACGAGAAGGAGGTAGTAAGGAAAATAGACGAGGATAATACTAGGGAGAGTGGAATGACAGGGGAAGAGCTGTTACGTCAAAAGGAAGAGATTTTGGAGGAACGACTAGCAGAGTTAAGGGATGAGCAGAATGAACTGATTAAACAGCTCGAGAGGGAGGAAAGAGAGAGAGCGAGGGAAAGGAAAGAAGGTAAGAACAAATTTGGAAAAAATAAGGGAACGAACTGAGGAGCAAAGGAAAGAAGCTGACAGGGTAAAAGCAGCAGCAGAAAGGGTATCAAGAGCAGTGCTACGAGAGAGGAAAAGGGAAGAAGAAGAGAAAGAAAAAGAAATGGCAATGTGGAAGAAGAGATTACTATCAGAAACGACTAAGAAATACGAAGAAGGGAGGGTGATAGAGAGTATATTAGAAAGGGAGAGGGTGAGAGGGGAAAGGAAGAAAGAGGATGAAAGGATATTGGAAAAGATGAGTAGTGAAGTAATGGAGGAATTAAAAAGGAAAAGGGAGGAAATTGGTAGAGAGATGGAGGAGAGAAATGAAGGGAAAGAGAAGATAGGAGAAGGGAGAGTGAAGTAAGGGGGGATGTATATAGAGACACAGAAGTAGCAACAACATCAGCGCAAAGGGGAGCGGTTGATAAAGGAGAAAAGGGAGAACCGGACCTAATAGACTTAAAAACAGTAACAATCAAGGGGAAAAAGACCGAGTGGTGGGTGCCGTTTATGACTGACTTTTGTAGTGAGGAAGAATAAGGAATGGAGAAGGAAGGAAGAAACAGTGAAAGGGAAAGCCTAGATAAACTATACACCACCCGGACCAATACAGACTCACCATGGATCTGTAGGAGAAAGGATGAACTGGAGAGAAGTGAGGAGGAAGAGCAAGGAATAGCGGAAAGACAGACACGTGAAACCACACCGTCACCATCACACCCTCTCCCATCCCACCCTACATGCTCAACCACCTCACGCTCATTACGTACAATAAAACTTGCGCCCTTCACAAACGAACTGACACCCTATGCATGTCGGCTTAGAGACCTCCCTAGACGCAGGCAGGAAGGACGAATACACACACCCACATTAAATACAGGAAATGATGGAAGAAGGGGAAAGGATGGAGAAGAAAGAGTTACGAGCAGGGGAAATACGGACGAAATTGACGATGTAGAAGAGAGGGAAGAAGAGGAGGGGTGTGAGGACTCGATTTTATGGAACCCAAGGGGTAAAATGAGACACAACTTAATGCCACTTCTGGAGAGGGGAGGAGTTAGACCACAGTACGTCCCTTGGAAGCATACAGACAAAGAGAATATAAAGTGCAGGCTCCCATCATTAAGTGGAGGTGCGGGTAAATGGATATATGAAATGGAAAAACACACCACAGGACAGAAACTGGCAGTGGGAGATGTAAAGGGCCTTCTAATATCGATATTAGGGGATGCAGCGGATGACATTTGGAAGAGAGCGGGATTCCCTGGGGTAACAATAGCAAACACATCGCATGATGGGGCACCATTCGCAAACTGCAGACATGCACTATGGCAGGCATTGAGGGTACAGTACCCAGACACATCAGACATAGGAGCAATTACCTCACGCAAGATGCGTGAGAACGAAGATCCTGTTGATTATATCCAGGAAATCCAAGAGAAGTGGCGCATGGAAACTAGAGAACAATGGGACAAAACACCAGCAATATTTTATCATATACTAGTACAAGGGCTCCCAGAAGGAGTTCAGAAACAACTGAAGAAAGTAGTGGGAATGGAAGCAAAAGCATGGCCAGAAATACAACTGACAATAGTGCATCATTGTAGGGCATGGCAAGGAAAAATGAAACAAAAGGAAGAGGACAGGAAAACAGAAGAGGCTAAGCTAGTACAGAAAAAACTTACTAAATACACAATGGAAGGGGCACTAATAACTGCACCTACAATAATGACCCAAAGCCCCACACAAGTATTGGCTGCACAAGATCCCTCCCAAATACTACCCTCACAGACAATAACACAACAGGTGCCGCCACTCCAACCATACACGACCAACATGGGAGGAGGATACTCAATGCCAGGAGCTGGGTATTATAATTACAACAGGGGAAGAGGAGGAATTATGAGGGGGAGAGGATACGGATATAACACACAACAGCAGGTGGGAGGACTTAGAAACTCCTACCCCACCGGGCAACCAGTATACCAGGACAACACAGGAAGCTTTCCATGGCAGAGTAGGGAACCACAGGTGTGTTGGAGTTGTGGATTAGTAGGGCACATGTCACGCACGTGTAGAGTAAGACCAGGTACACCATCATGGAGCGAACAGGGACAACCAAGGCCCACACAGGAACAGCAGGGCATACAGCAACAGCAGACGTTGCAACAGGGAAATGAACAGCAACAACTAATAAACAACAACAGCCACAGACATATTCACTGCCACAACAACAGGTAGCGATAACACAACAACCCCAAGCACAACAAACACAACTGGGTAGGGTGACGGTCCTGGGACACAACCCTTACACAGGAAATGGTCAATCGTTGTACCCTCAATAGGACAGCCCACAGACGGCCTTGGTGTGTCCCATCCTGTCGGTAACACCTAATAGTGCGGAGGAACCACGCATAGAGGTAACGAAAGGTGACAAAAAATTATCATTCCTTGTTGACACCGGGGCGACCCGGTCTTGCATAAGGGAAGGTGAATTTAAGATGTCGGGCGAAGCCATGAACACCCAAGGATTCTCTGGGGCTAGAGGGTTGGTTCCTTTTACTGATAACATTCCCTTATCTATAGGAGATTATGACATGTCAGTCCCACTTTTATATTATAGTGCCTCACCAGTAAATATACTGGGGAGAGACATAATGAACAGGTTGAATATGACGATCTCCTTTACGGAGGACGGCATAATTTGCTCTACTCCAGGAATTAACATGCTCACAGCACGACAGATTATGCAAGCATACTGCGGACAGACAGCGATTAGGGCCGAGCCAGTAGATGGCGAACTCTTCCAGTACGGGACAGACATGGCATTTGCATGGATGCCAGGGATAGAGGGAAAGATCTGGAGGAGGCCAGCAGCCTATTTGTTCAGACCAGAAACACCAGTCAACGAACCAGAAGGAAAGGTGGTTCCAGTGGACATTGAGAGCATTATAGCAACAGCTGATTACATTGCTGTACATGCCCAAGACAGAGAAGGAAGAGCATGGAGGGCAGTGATAGCACTAGCAGAAGGATGTAGACTCACCCAGGTGTCAGATGAGGAGCTGTTCTCAGAAGAAAAGGAGGAAGGTGAAATGGTGTTTATGATGAGTGTGGAAATATGGCTAAGAGTGGCGTACAAACAAGTGGCACAGAAAATGGCAATGGTACTTGAGGCACCCACATCCACCCCAGTTCCCTTCTTTAACCCTTTAAGTGCCATGGGTATTTCTCCCCAGTGCCAGAGCCTTTTTTGGTGATTTTGGTATGTGGCCATTCAATGGCTTGTAACTTTTTTGTTACATGAGATATCTCGGCCAAATTTGGCTCCTTTTCTTCCCACATGTAGGCGGTCGTAACGCCACCCAGGAATCCCAGGTTGCTGTAGGGGGGTGAGAGAAAATAAGGAAAATGTGCGAAAATTTTGGGTTTTTTCAAAAAATGCCAATAAAATGATGCACAAAGAAGCCTGTGGTTTTTTCCTTGTAAGAGCTAGGAACAAATGGTTTGCTGTGCTGAGTTCCCCAATGTGTTGGCTTTCAGGAACAGGTTGAGTGGAAATGGAAAAAAATTATTTTGATGGGGATATCAACCGTTTTGTGAGAGGTAGGCGATTTTTGCCATTTTTGCCAATTGGACATGCATGGACGGAATGGAAGAAAAGGGCAGGAAAGCCAAATTGGAGGACAGAAAGGCATATATTTCTGAAAAGTAGACAAAATTCCAAGTTTAGGAAGGGGTGATTTGTATAGGTCAGGCAACAACTAGGTAGGGGAAACTGCCATCGAATGGGGGAAAAGCGGGAAAATGACTGAAAAAAAAGGTATGTGTTGGACATGGTTGGCTTGGTACGGCAATGGCTTCTATGAATTTTGAGAAAAGCAATGCTCCGCTACATTCCCCCGACTCTTGCAGTTAGGAGAGCATACCATTTTTGTAGTGTTTGTACAAAACAAGCAATACCACAAGCCAAACACTGAGCCATGGTACACAGGAGTTTTACGCTCACGGCCTGACCAGACGCACTTAGCATGTGTAAATTGGGAAAACCAATGTGGTGAGGAACGGCAGCCATACATTTTTTGAAAGAGCACAGGCAGACCTTTTCAAGGGTAGGTGACTTGTGCAGGTTACAAAAGTGTATGGTGGCTAAAGCAGCGACTAAATGTAGGTCACATTTGGGAAAAGAAAGGGTTGTGAGACAAAGGGCTCCAGCAAATGGGTCAAAACGTTATGAAAACCACACAAACACAACACATGGCCTACCGTCCCGCGTTCCCACAGGTGTCCCGATGAAAACGGTACCTCACATGTGTGGGTGCACCTACCTGGCCGCCAAGGGGAAAGCCCAAAACACAAGTAACCCCAAGTCTGTTTTCACACCGGAAATGTCACACTCACCCATCATACAGATATGGGCCTCGGGTGTCCAAGCCACCGAGGAAAACAGGTAACCCCATGCATTTCCGAAAAGAGGACACCCGTGGGAATCTGCAGAGGTATGATATGCCCAAATTGCCCCAGAATTTATTACCCAGACACCCCTGCAAAGTCCGAAATGTGGGGAAAAAAACGCTTTTTCCGCACATTTCGCTCGACGCACCCATCGAAACACGCCCCCAACAACACATGGCCTACCGTCACGCGTTCCCACAGGTGTCCCGATGAAAACGGTACCTCACATGTGTGGGTGCACCTACCTGGCCGCCAAGGGGAAAGCCTAAAACACAAGTAACCCCAAGTCTGTTTTCACACCGGAAATGTCACACTCTCACATCATACAGATATGGGCCTCGGGTGTCCAAGCCACAAAGGAAAACAGGGAACCCCATGCATTTCCGGAAAGAGGACACCCGTGGGAATCCGCAGAGGTATCATATGCCCAAATCGCCCCAGAATTTATTACCCAGACACCCCCGCAAAGTCCGAAATGTGGGAAAAAATACGCATTTTCCTCACATTTCGCTCGACTCACCCATCGAAACACACCCCCAACAACACATGGCCTACCGTCCCGCGTTCCCACAGGTGTCCCGATGAAAACGGTACCTCACATGTGTGGGTGCACCTACCTGGCCGCCAAAGGGAAAGCCGAAAACACAAGTAACCCCAAGTCTGTTGTCAGAGGGAAATCTCCGACATTCTGCCGACCGGCGCAACTTACAGATATGGGCCTCGGGTGTCCAAGCCACCGAGGAAAACAGGGAACCCCATGCATTTTCGAAAAGAGGACACCCGTGGGAATCCGCAGAGGTGTGATTTGCGCCCATCGCCCCAGATTTTTTTACCCAGACAGCCCTGCAAAGTCGGAAATGTGGGGAAAAAACGCTTTTTCCGCACATTTCGCTCGCCGCACCCATCGAAACACGCCCCCCACAACACATGGCCTACCGTCCCGCGTTCCCACAGGTGTCCCGATGAAAACGGTACCTCACATGTGTGGGTGCACCTACCTGGCCGCCAAGGGGAAAGCCTAAAACACAAGTAACCCCAAGTCTGTTGTCAGAGGGAAATCTCCGACATTCTGCCGACCGGCGCAACTTACAGATATGGGCCTCGGGTGTCCAAGCCACCGAGGAAAACAGGGAACCCCATGCATTTTCGAAAAGAGTACACCCGTGGGAATCCGCAGAGGTGTGATTTGCGCCCATCGCCCCAGATTTTCTTACCCAGACAGCCCTGCAAAGTCGGAAATGTGGGGAAAAAAACGCTTTTTCCGCACATTTCGCTCGCCGCACCCATCGAAACACGCCCCCCAGAACACATGGCCTACCGTCCCGCGTTCCCACAGGTGTCCCGATGAAAACGGTACCTCACATGTGTGGGTGCACCTACCTGGCCGCCAAGGGGAAAGCCTAAAACACAAGTAACCCCAAGTCTGTTTTCACACCGGAAATGTCACACTCTCACATCATACAGATATGGGCCTCGGGTGTCCAAGCCACCGAGGAAAACGGGGAACCCCATGCATTTTCGAAAAGAGGACACCCGTGGGAATCCGCAGAGGTGTGATTTGCGCCCATCGCCCCAGATTTTTTTACCCAGACAGCCCTGCAAAGTCGGAAATGTGGGGAAAAAACGCTTTTTCCGCACATTTCGCTCGCCGCACCCATCGAAACACGCCCCCCACAACACATGGCCTACCGTCCCGCGTTCCCACAGGTGTCCCGATGAAAACGGTACCTCACATGTGTGGGTGCACCTACCTGGCCGCCAAGGGGAAAGCCTAAAACACAAGTAACCCCAAGTCTGTTGTCCATTCTGCCGACCGGCGCAACTTACAGATATGGGCCTCGGGTGTCCAAGCCACCGAGGAAAACAGGGAACCCCATGCATTTTCGAAAAGAGGACACCCGTGGGAATCCGCAGAGGTGTGATTTGCGCCCATCGCCCCAGATTTTTTTACCCACACAGCCCTGCAAAGTCGGAAATGTGGGGAAAAAACCGCTTTTTCCGCACATTTCGCTCGCCGCACCCATCGAAACACGCCCCCCACAACACATGGCCTACCGTCCCGCGTTCCCACAGGTGTCCCAATGAAAACGGTACCTCACATGTGTGGGTGCACCTACCTGGCCGCCAAGGGGAAAGCCTAAAACACAAGTAACCCCAAGTCTGTTGTCAGAGGGAAATCTCAGACATTCTGCCGACCGGCGTAACTTACAGATATGGGCCTCGGGTGTCCAAGCCACCAAGGAAAACAGGGAACCCCATGCATTTTCGAAAAGAGGACACCCGTGGGAATCCGCAGAGGTGTGATTTGCGCCCATCGCCCCAGATTTTTTTACCCAGACAGCCCTGCAAAGTCGGAAATGTGGGGAAAAAAACGCTTTTTCCGCACATTTCGCTCGCCGCACCCATCGAAACGCGCCCCCCACAACACATGGCCTACCGTCCCGCGTTCCCACAGGTGTCCCGATGAAAACGGTACCTCACATGTGTGGGTGCACCTACCTGGCCGCCAAGGGGAAAGCCTAAAACACAAGTAACCCCAAGTCTGTTGTCAGAGGGAAATCTCAGACATTCTGCCGACCGGCGCAACTTACAGATATGGGCCTCGGGTGTCCAAGCCACCGAGGAAAACAGGGAACCCCATGCATTTTCGAAAAGAGGACACCCGTGGGAATCCGCAGAGGTGTGATTTGCGCCCATCGCCCCAGATTTTTTTACCCAGACAGCCCTGCAAAGTCGGAAATGTGGGGAAAAAAACGCTTTTTCCGCACATTTCGCTCGCCTCACCCATCGAAACGCGCCCCCCACAACACATGGCCTACCGTCCCACGTTCCCACAGGTGTCCCGATGAAAACGGTACCTCACATGTGTGGGTGCACCTACCTGGCCGCCAAGGGGAAAGCCTAAAACACAAGTAACCCCAAGTCTGTTGTCAGAGGGAAATCTCAGACATTCTGCCGACCGGCGCAACTTACAGATATGGGCCTCGGGTGTCCAAGCCACCGAGGAAAACAGGGAACCCCATGCATTTTCGAAAAGAGGACACCCGTGGGAATCCGCAGAGGTGTGATTTGCGCCCATCGCCCCAGATTTTTTTACCCAGACAGCCCTGCAAAGTCGGAAATGTGGGGGAAAAACTGCTTTTTCCGCACATTTCGCTCACCGCACCCATCGAAACACGCCCCCCACAACACATGGCCTACTGTCCCGCGTTCCCACAGGTGTCCCGATGAAAACGGTACCTCACATGTGTGGGTGCACCTACCTGGCCGCCAAGGGGAAAGCCTAAAACACAAGTAACCCCAAGTCTGTTGTCAGAGGGAAATCTCAGACATTCTGCCGACCGGCGCAACTTACAGATATGGGCCTCGGGTGTCCAAGCCACCGAGGAAAACAGGGAACCCCATGCATTTTCGAAAAGAGGACACCCGTGGGAATCCGCAGAGGTGTGATTTGCGCCCATCGCCCCAGATTTTTTTACCCAGACGGCCCTGCAAAGTCAGAAATGTGGGGAAAAAAACGCTTTTTCCGCACATTTCGCTCGCCGCACCCATCGAAACACGCCCCCCACAACACATGGCCTACCGTCCCGCGTTCCCACAGGTGTCCCGATGAAAACGGTACCTCACATTTGTGGGTGCACCTACCGGGGGCGCAAAAGGAAAAGGGTAACCGACTGTGAACCCCAAGCCATTCGCCACTGCCCATTTTGTTCATGTGGGCAACCTACAGATTTGGGCCTAGGGTGTCGCAGCCAGCAAGGGAAACAGGGAACCCCATGCATTTCCCAAAAGAGGACACCCGTGGGAATCCACAGAGGTCTGCCTTGCGCAAATTGCCCCAGTTTTTATTAACCACAATCCCCGACAAAGTGTGATATTTGGTGGGGAAAAAACACAATGTTCACTTTGTCTGGGGTTCTGGGTAATAAATTCTGGCCCGCTTCGCGCAAATCAGACCTCTGTGCTTTCCCACGGGTGTCCTCTTTTGGGAAATGCATGGGGTTCCCCGTTTTCCTTGCCGGCTTGGACACCCTAGGCCCAAATCTGTAGGTTGCCCACATGAACAAATTGTGCTGTGGCGAAAGGCTTGGGGTTACCAGCGGGTTACCCTTTTCCTTTTGCGCCCCCGGTAGGTGCACCCACACATGCGAGGTACCTTTTTCGTCGGGACACCTGTGGGAACACAAGAAGGTATGACATCTGCTGTTGGCGACGTGTTTCGGTGAGTGGACACAGGGAAATGTCTCTGAAATTGGCCGGAAATGAAGACAATTCTCAGACATTTCGCTCTGGCCACCCACCGAAACACACCGCCAACAACACGTGGCCTACCTTCCCGTGTCCCCACACGTGTCCCGATGAAAACGGTACCTCACATGTGTGGGTGCACCTACAGGGGGCGCAAAAGGAAAAGGGTAACCGACTGGGATCCCCAAGCCATTCGCCACTGCCCATTTTGTTCATGTGGGCAACCTACAGATTTGGGCCTAGGGTGTCGCAGCCAGCAAGGGAAACAGGGAACCCCATGCATTTCCCAAAAGAGGACACCCGTGGGAATCCACAGAGGTCTGACTTACGCAAATCGGCCCAGAATGTAATACCCAGAACCACCAGCAAAGACCCACATGGGAGAAGGGTGCCCAAGGCCAGGGATATTACCGCCGACTTTGCTGGAGCCCTGGCTGCCCAGCGTTACAGCTTCTCCCCACCAAGGAGTCTCGGCAGTGTGCCAATACCTCCCCGAAGGGAAAAGCTGTAATGCAGCCCAGCCGCAACTCCTGGACAGTTGGAGGTGATCTGCCCAGACGGGCCATTCCCACCCACACCACCAACAATCCAGCCCCAGTCTCACCCACCCCACTGACAGTGGGCCCTAACCATAGAATAATAAAAAACAGTACTCACATAACGTTGCAGCTGCTCGGGTAGAAAAAGCTGTAAACAAAACAAAGAACATGTGTTACCTACGGTCACACCAGCAAAATGTAGCCCTCCCCGGGGGCAGATAGGGGGGGGTTGTCCTGCACTCCTCCCTGGGCTCAGGTGTCCGTTCCTAGGAGCAGATATCTGGTCCCAGGAAGGGCTGCATGACTTGGCACCCACTCCATTGCGGGTGGGGGGGAGGGGGTCAATGCCCCATCCCATTAGAAAATTCCCTGACCCTTTGGGGTGCCCCACCGCCCCCCCTAAAAAGCGTTCCACCATTTTCATTTTTTTCCTTTGGTAACCCAACTCCCCTTGGTCCAGAGGGTCACATTGGTGTGCCAATCTGGCGCCGGGGTGCCCAAACCTTACTGCCCCACCCACTGGGGGGGGCCTGTCCCACCATTTTTGGGGGCCCTCTCCCCCCTCACCCCAAATGGCTGGGGGACACACCTCATGCAGGCCTCCCTGGGCCTCCTCCAAACGGCTGCGTGATGTACACCCCACCTCCATTTGGGGTGAGGGGGGAGAGGGCCACCCCAAAAGGTGGGGCAGGACCCCCAATAGATGGGGCAGTAGGGTTTGGGCACCCTGGGGGCAGATAGCCACACTAATGTGGCCATCTGCACCAAGCAAAGTTGGGTAAACAAAAAACAAAATGCAAATTCACAGGCTGCTTTTTAGGGGGGGGCTGAGGGCCACCCTAAATTGGCAGTGCATGATGTACCGCAAAGGGGGGTGGCCCTCAACCCCCCCACCCCAAATGGAGGGCCCCACCTCATGCAACCCTCCCTTCATTTTTTTCTTTTCATTTTACATTCCCTTGGGGCATTGGGGCAGATGGTCAGCCATCTGCCCCAGGGTTCACATGCACGTGCCCCCATGCTTTGGGGTCGGGAGGGGGGAGAGGGCTGCTTACTTGAAGCAGCCCCCTCGCCCCCCCACCTCACAAAGAGATCCATGGTAGTCTAGTGGGTTGCTGGTCACGGATCGAGCGCTCTGCGCCGATCCGTGACCAGCAATGCCTCATATGTGGTGTCCTTGGAAAGGGAGAAAGCCCAAAACCCGCTCCCACCTCCCCCATCCCTCAGATTATTATTTTTTTTTTTATATATATTTCCCTGGGGGCAGATGGCCAGCCATCTGCCCCCAGGGTTCATTTTCATGTGTCCCCATGCTTTGGGGGCCGGGGGGGGAGAGGGCTGCTTACCTGAAGCAGCCCCCCTCCCCCCCAACTCACAAACAGATCCATGGTGGTTCAGTGGGTTGCTGGTCACGGATCAGCGCTCTGCGCTGATCCGTGACCAGCAATGCGGCATATGAGTGGTGTCCCTGGAAAGGGGAGAAAGTCCCCTTTCCAGGGACACCACTTTTAGCTCAATCCCTGGTGGCCCAGTGGGCCCCAGGGCCCAAAACCCCCTCCCACCTCCCTCCTTCCCTTGATTTTTTTTTTTTTCCCCCACCCCTGGGGGCAGTGATCATCTGCCCCCAGGGGTCCCTGGCGCTGTGGCCCCATGCTTTGGGGCCACGGGGGAAGGGGGCCGCTTACCTAGTAAGCAGCCCCCCCTCCCCCACGCGTCACAAAAGGATCGTCTTTGATCCGTGACGTTGCTGCCCGCGGATCGAGGCGCCCTGCGCCCGATCCGCGGGCAGCAAAGCCACACAATGGGTACCGTTGGAAAGGGGAAGATCTCCCCTTTCCAACGATACCCGCCTCGATCTCCGGCTTGAAATACAGCCGGAGATCGAGGCGGAACAAGAAGGGCACTCACCTTCTCTCTCCAACGCAGCAGCCGAAAATAGCTGCTGCGGTGGAATTGCTTTCAGTTTCACGCCGACGTGCGTCACGCACGTCGGCGTGTAACTGAAGGAAATCCAACCCCCGGGCAGTGAGGGGGGACCTCCCCCTCACATAGCCCGGGGGTTGGATTACAGTTTTGAGCGATCCCTGCTTTGCAGGGATCGCTCAAAACAAGGTGCCAAAAAGGACGAGCTATCTCGTCCTTGGCACTGCGTGTGCACTTCCAAGGACGAGATACCTCGTCCTTGGCACTTAAAGGGTTAAGGAGGATATGACAAAAGTACCCACATCATTATGGACTACTAGCCCCTATGACGTGGGGTGCATTAAAAGTATAGGGGGGTAAGGATAAAATTGAAAAAAGGTGCAATACTCCCCAGAGTGAAACAGTACCCACTATCAAAAGAGGCAGATGAGGGCATATATGAAACCATAACGGCCCTTATAGATAATGGCATATTGGTCCCCTCAGAATCACCATGTAACACGGCTGTATACCCAGTGCGCAAGGCTAGAGGGGGGTCTTGGCGCTTCATACAGGATCTCAGGCCCTTGAACAACATAGTAGAAGCAGAATACCCCATAGCCGCAAACCCGGCCACGATATTGTGTGGCATTCCAGCGGAAGCATCACGATTTACAGTGATCGACCTTAAAAATGCTTTTTTCTCAATACCATTGCACCCAGACTCACAAGATCTGACAAGCTTCACTTACAGAAACACAAAGTGGAAACACACCAGATTGCCACAAGGGTACTGCGAATCACCCTCAATATTCAACAGAGTAATACAGATGGATTTGGGTAACATTGAAGTGGAAAGCACAGTGTTGCAGTATGTCGACGACATAATAATTTGCAGTACAAACGAAAGAACATGCAGAGAGGACTCATTAAAGATGCTGACAATATTGGCTGAAAAAGGTTACAAGGTAGACATGGAAAAGTTACACTACTGTCAAGAACAGGTACTTTACATTGGTCAGCTCATATCCCAACATGGAAGAAAGATTGCACCACAAAGGGCACAGGCCATTTCAAAAACGCCAGTGCCACAAACAGTGAGGGAACTGCAGCAGTTCCTGGGTCTGTGCAACTACTGTAGAGCATGGGTATTTGGCCTACCGTCCCGCGTTCCCACAGGTGTCCCGATGAAAACGGTACCTCACATGTGTGGGTGCACCTACCTGGCCGCCAAGGGGAAAGCCTAAAACACAAGTAACCCCAAGTCTGTTGTCAGAGGGAAATCTCAGACATTCTGCCGACCGGCGCAACTTACAGATATGGGCCTCGGGTGTCCAAGCCACCGAGGAAAACAGGGAACCCCATGCATTTTCGAAAAGAGGACACCCGTGGGAATCCGCAGAGGTGTGATTTGCGCCCATCGCCCCAGATTTTTTTACCCAGACGGCCCTGCAAAGTCAGAAATGTGGGGAAAAAAACGCTTTTTCCGCACATTTCGCTCGCCGCACCCATCGAAACACGCCCCCCACAACACATGGCCTACCGTCCCGCGTTCCCACAGGTGTCCCGATGAAAACGGTACCTCACATTTGTGGGTGCACCTACCGGGGGCGCAAAAGGAAAAGGGTAACCGACTGTGAACCCCAAGCCATTCGCCACTGCCCATTTTGTTCATGTGGGCAACCTACAGATTTGGGCCTAGGGTGTCGCAGCCAGCAAGGGAAACAGGGAACCCCATGCATTTCCCAAAAGAGGACACCCATGGGAATCCACAGAGGTCTGCCTTGCGCAAATTGCCCCAGTTTTTATTAACCACAATCCCCGACAAAGTGTGATATTTGGTGGGGAAAAAACACAATGTTCACTTTGTCTGGGGTTCTGGGTAATAAATTCTGGCCCGCTTCGCGCAAATCAGACCTCTGTGCTTTCCCACGGGTGTCCTCTTTTGGGAAATGCATGGGGTTCCCCGTTTTCCTTGCCGGCTTGGACACCCTAGGCCCAAATCTGTAGGTTGCCCACATGAACAAATTGTGCTGTGGCGAAAGGCTTGGGGTTACCAGCGGGTTACCCTTTTCCTTTTGCGCCCCCGGTAGGTGCACCCACACATGCGAGGTACCTTTTTCGTCGGGACACCTGTGGGAACACAAGAAGGTATGACATCTGCTGTTGGCGACGTGTTTCGGTGAGTGGACACAGGGAAATGTCTCTGAAATTGGCCGGAAATGAAGACAATTCTCAGACATTTCGCTCTGGCCACCCACCGAAACACACCGCCAACAACACGTGGCCTACCTTCCCGTGTCCCCACACGTGTCCCGATGAAAACGGTACCTCACATGTGTGGGTGCACCTACAGGGGGCGCAAAAGGAAAAGGGTAACCGACTGGGATCCCCAAGCCATTCGCCACTGCCCATTTTGTTCATGTGGGCAACCTACAGATTTGGGCCTAGGGTGTCGCAGCCAGCAAGGGAAACAGGGAACCCCATGCATTTCCCAAAAGAGGACACCCGTGGGAATCCACAGAGGTCTGACTTACGCAAATCGGCCCAGAATGTAATACCCAGAACCACCAGCAAAGACCCACATGGGAGAAGGGTGCCCAAGGCCAGGGATATTACCGCCGACTTTGCTGGAGCCCTGGCTGCCCAGCGTTACAGCTTCTCCCCACCAAGGAGTCTCGGCAGTGTGCCAATACCTCCCCGAAGGGAAAAGCTGTAATGCAGCCCAGCCGCAACTCCTGGACAGTTGGAGGTGATCTGCCCAGACGGGCCATTCCCACCCACACCACCAACAATCCAGCCCCAGTCTCACCCACCCCACTGACAGTGGGCCCTAACCATAGAATAATAAAAAACAGTACTCACATAACGTTGCAGCTGCTCGGGTAGAAAAAGCTGTAAATAAAACAAAGAACATGTGTTACCTACGGTCACACCAGCAAAATGTAGCCCTCCCCGGGGGCAGATAGGGGGGGGTTGTCCTGCACTCCTCCCTGGGCTCAGGTGTCCGTTCCTAGGAGCAGATATCTGGTCCCAGGAAGGGCTGCATGACTTGGCACCCACTCCATTGCGGGTGGGGGGGAGGGGGTCAATGCCCCATCCCATTAGAAAATTCCCTGACCCTTTGGGGTGCCCCACCGCCCCCCCTAAAAAGCGTTCCACCATTTTCATTTTTTTCCTTTGGTAACCCAACTCCCCTTGGTCCAGAGGGTCACATTGGTGTGCCAATCTGGCGCCGGGGTGCCCAAACCTTACTGCCCCACCCACTGGGGGGGGCCTGTCCCACCATTTTTGGGGGCCCTCTCCCCCCTCACCCCAAATGGCTGGGGGACACACCTCATGCAGGCCTCCCTGGGCCTCCTCCAAACGGCTGCGTGATGTACACCCCACCTCCATTTGGGGTGAGGGGGGAGAGGGCCACCCCAAAAGGTGGGGCAGGACCCCCAATAGATGGGGCAGTAGGGTTTGGGCACCCTGGGGGCAGATAGCCACACTAATGTGGCCATCTGCACCAAGCAAAGTTGGGTAAACAAAAAACAAAATGCAAATTCACAGGCTGCTTTTTAGGGGGGGGCTGAGGGCCACCCTAAATTGGCAGCGCATGATGTACCGCAAAGGGGGGTGGCCCTCAACCCCCCCACCCCAAATGGAGGGCCCCACCTCATGCAACCCTCCCTTCATTTTTTTCTTTTCATTTTACATTCCCTTGGGGCATTGGGGCAGATGGTCAGCCATCTGCCCCAGGGTTCACATGCACGTGCCCCCATGCTTTGGGGTCGGGAGGGGGGAGAGGGCTGCTTACTTGAAGCAGCCCCCTCGCCCCCCCACCTCACAAAGAGATCCATGGTAGTCTAGTGGGTTGCTGGTCACGGATCGAGCGCTCTGCGCCGATCCGTGACCAGCAATGCCTCATATGTGGTGTCCTTGGAAAGGGAGAAAGCCCAAAACCCGCTCCCACCTCCCCCATCCCTCAGATTATTATTTTTTTTTTTTATATATATTTCCCTGGGGGCAGATGGCCAGCCATCTGCCCCCAGGGTTCATTTTCATGTGTCCCCATGCTTTGGGGGCCGGGGGGGGAGAGGGCTGCTTACCTGAAGCAGCCCCCCTCCCCCCCAACTCACAAACAGATCCATGGTGGTTCAGTGGGTTGCTGGTCACGGATCAGCGCTCTGCGCTGATCCGTGACCAGCAATGCGGCATATGAGTGGTGTCCCTGGAAAGGGGAGAAAGTCCCCTTTCCAGGGACACCACTTTTAGCTCAATCCCTGGTGGCCCAGTGGGCCCCAGGGCCCAAAACCCCCTCCCACCTCCCTCCTTCCCTTGATTTTTTTTTTTTTCCCCCACCCCTGGGGGCAGTGATCATCTGCCCCCAGGGGTCCCTGGCGCTGTGGCCCCATGCTTTGGGGCCACGGGGGAAGGGGGCCGCTTACCTAGTAAGCAGCCCCCCCTCCCCCACGCGTCACAAAAGGATCGTCTTTGATCCGTGACGTTGCTGCCCGCGGATCGAGGCGCCCTGCGCCCGATCCGCGGGCAGCAAAGCCACACAATGGGTACCGTTGGAAAGGGGAAGATCTCCCCTTTCCAACGATACCCGCCTCGATCTCCGGCTTGAAATACAGCCGGAGATCGAGGCGGAACAAGAAGGGCACTCACCTTCTCTCTCCAACGCAGCAGCCGAAAATAGCTGCTGCGGTGGAATTGCTTTCAGTTTCACGCCGACGTGCGTCACGCACGTCGGCGTGTAACTGAAGGAAATCCAACCCCCGGGCAGTGAGGGGGGACCTCCCCCTCACATAGCCCGGGGGTTGGATTACAGTTTTGAGCGATCCCTGCTTTGCAGGGATCGCTCAAAACAAGGTGCCAAAAAGGACGAGCTATCTCGTCCTTGGCACTGCGTGTGCACTTCCAAGGACGAGATACCTCGTCCTTGGCACTTAAAGGGTTAAGGAGAATATGACAAAAGTACCCACATCATTATGGACTACTAGCCCCTATGACGTGGGGTGCATTAAAAGTATAGGGGGGTAAGGATAAAATTGAAAAAAGGTGCAATACTCCCCAGAGTGAAACAGTACCCACTATCAAAAGAGGCAGATGAGGGCATATATGAAACCATAACGGCCCTTATAGATAATGGCATATTGGTCCCCTCAGAATCACCATGTAACACGGCTGTATACCCAGTGCGCAAGGCTAGAGGGGGGTCTTGGCGCTTCATACAGGATCTCAGGCCCTTGAACAACATAGTAGAAGCAGAATACCCCATAGCCGCAAACCCGGCCACGATATTGTGTGGCATTCCAGCGGAAGCATCACGATTTACAGTGATCGACCTTAAAAATGCTTTTTTCTCAATACCATTGCACCCAGACTCACAAGATCTGACAAGCTTCACTTACAGAAACACAAAGTGGAAACACACCAGATTGCCACAAGGGTACTGCGAATCACCCTCAATATTCAACAGAGTAATACAGATGGATTTGGGTAACATTGAAGTGGAAAGCACAGTGTTGCAGTATGTCGACGACATAATAATTTGCAGTACAAACGAAAGAACATGCAGAGAGGACTCATTAAAGATGCTGACAATATTGGCTGAAAAAGGTTACAAGGTAGACATGGAAAAGTTACACTACTGTCAAGAACAGGTACTTTACATTGGTCAGCTCATATCCCAACATGGAAGAAAGATTGCACCACAAAGGGCACAGGCCATTTCAAAAACGCCAGTGCCACAAACAGTGAGGGAACTGCAGCAGTTCCTGGGTCTGTGCAACTACTGTAGAGCATGGGTATTTGATTACAGCTCATACATAGGACCCCTGCATGAGGCGTTAAAGGAAGCTAATAAAGGGGAGAAAAAGTTGGGGTGGACAATGGAAATGAAAGAGGCTTTTGATGAACTGAAAGATGCGATATCAACTGCTCCGGTACTGGCAACCCCAGACTATGAGCGACAATTCTTTATATTTTCACATTGCGACTCAGCAGTAATGAAAGCAGTGTTGGCTCAAAAAACAAGCATGGGCTACAAACCAGTAGCATTTTACAGTGGCCACTTAGATCCTGTGATGTTAGGTCATTTCCCTTGCGAACAAGGTCTCGCCGCAGCTGCTTTTGCGGTAGAAAAAGCATCAGCAATCACCATGGGGTGCCCAACTACACTGTTTGTGGAACATGCACTATTTGCAATATTGAATAAACCTAAGTCCACCCTAACCACGCAAAGGGCATCAGGTTATGAGATCATCTTATCCAGAGCTGAACTATCAATTGTTATATGTAGCACGGTCAATCCTGCAAGGTTCCTAGCAGAAGTACTCAAGGAAGGAGATTATGCCCACGATTGTACGCAAATAACTGAAATGTACTCATGTACTAGAAAGATTGAAGAAAACACACTAGAGGGAGGTGAGCTCCTGTTCATTGATGGGTCATCAACTATCGACCAAAGGGATGGTATAAGGAGGACTGGGGCAGCAGTGGTAAAAATGATGGAGGTACCGGTGTGTGTGGCAATGAAATGTGTACAACTACCACAGCATTACTCCGCTCAAGCAGCAGAATTAATTGCACTAATTTTGGCGTTGAAGGAAAGCTTTGACAAACGAGTGACCATATATTCCGACAGCGCATATGTTACGTCCACTGTCCACTCAGGGCTGTCAAAATGGAGAAGAAGAGGGTTTAGGAGAGCTGATGGCACTCCAGTGCAACATGCCCTCCTATTGGCTGAACTAATTGAAGCAATAAATGACCCCCAAGAATTAGCTTTGGTCAAATGCACCGCACACACCAATGGTGAAGACCACATTTCAAAAGGGAATGCAGCAGAAGATGCACATGCGAAGTATGCTGCATATTTTGGTGAGATATGGAACCCCCCAGAGTCAGAGAGAGGGAGAGGGAGGGGAATGGCTAAGGAGATGTTGATAAGAGAAGGGTACACCCATCTCCCAGCCACACAGATTATGGAGCTACAAGCGGCTGCACCAATGGCCGAAAAAGAAATATGGCTAAAAAGAGGATGCACAATGTCACCAACCGACGCACTATGGCGCCAGAGTGACACTGGGAAGATTGTAATAACACTGGCACTATTGAACACCGCCCTGAGCCAACTACACCACCCAGCCCACACAGGCAAGGAAGTAATTGCAGCACGAATTAGGGAAGACTGGTTCTGCCCCGAGTTAAATTCTCATGTGTCAAATGTTATCAGCAATTGTCTCACATGTCAACAGTTTACGGCCGGTCACACTCTGAAGGTGATAAGAGGTACTATACCCCGGCCAGAGGGACCCTTCCGACATCTCCATATTGACTATGTTGATATGATCAACGTATGTCAAGGAAATAGGTATATGATTGTAGTAGTATGCCCATTCTCGAGGTGGATTGAAGCAGGGCCCTGTTCACACCCAGATGCATTTAGAGCAGCTAAATTCCTAGTGAGGGAGGTCTTCCAAAGGTGGGGAATGTGCGAAGTACGGCGGTCAGATAATGGCCCACATTTCGCAAACGAAATGTTCCAGCACATCACATCCTTACTGAACATCAAGCATAAATTTGCATGTGCATACCACCCACAGGCCAACGGTGTATGTGAACGCCTGAATGGCCTATTAAAGGAGGCAATTGCAAAAATACAGCAAACAACAAAGAAGAGTTGGTTGTATTGCCTTCCATTAGCCCTATTTGAGCTAAGGAATAGACCAGGTTCCGACCACCACCTCACCCCTCACGAGGTGGTTACCGGACGTCAAATGCGCCTTCCCCTAACGCCAACATCAAGAGCATTTACCGACCACGAGAGTACTGCAAATGTCCTTGGTGATGAAATGTACCAATATGTGTCTTCTTTGATTACTAGTGTAGTGTTTGTGTCTCAACAGCTCGAGCGCACGCGGGGCGGGTCTAACAGCAGTCAACAAGAAGACGCGGATAAAGAATTGGAAAAGGAAAGACTGTGCAAAGTTGCTAAAGGTGACCACGTACTACTTCGCAATTTCAACAGAAAGTGGAACAGCCCACGCTTCACTGGCCCCCATCTGGTAGAGGAGTTATCAACGAGAGCAGTAGAGCTACAGGACAAACGTGCCTGGAACCACCTACATGACGTAAAGATCTACAAACTCCAGACCCGCCCCAGCGCCACCGACAGGGCCACTGAAAGAACAACAACAGCGTCACCAACAGAGGAAGAGACTTCTACCGCAACTAACGGCCTAAGTGTCCCCATACCCTGCCACCCCCCAGATTCCCCATAGACAACTACTAGACAAGAAAGGGGTGATCCCCATACCGCCCACCCCATGGTTACACGATCAAAGAGTAAAGAGACTTCCGCCAGTTGAGCCCCAAACCCTCTGCCCATTGACCCCCTACCCACTGTAGTAATAACTGAACTGAAGGACATTGTCTTGCACATATACACATGTAAACACCTGAATAGTCTCTTTCTTTTCTCTCGCACATGCAGGTACAGCGTATTATTGTACTACTAAGAAAGTAGATAACTAACCAATTCACTGCCCAGGAGTAGATGGTACCCTCAGACGATAATTACCTGGAAGAATTGTCACACCAATTTGTATATGAAATAAAACGGCCAACGTACCTGAAAAGAAGGAGGGTACGTGTCTACTACACAGCATTCCTCTTGGCCATAGAACACTCAATGCCCCACCTCCAACCATACTTGCCTGCCCTAAGAGATAGATCGCTTAGATTGGCGTGGGAACAGCTCTTCGCCTGGGCACTGAATGACTACTTGATAGGGAGAGCTTAAAAAACGACAACTAACACTAATAACAAGCATATTAAGAATTTTCAGGCGGGCAACTGTAACGTCGCAAGAATAAGCTGCCGGACTGCAGCAAGGTAAGAGCAAAATGCCGGTGAAATTAGCATCTGTAATAAAATTGATAGGGATTTTAATGATCACCGGGTTCTTGGCTGCCTCTGTATGGCAGTACAGCTATGCTATTGATATTATTGCTGTACCCAAACCTAATGCACCCCCACCCCCAGCTGCAACAGGTGTTACGTCAGGTGGTACTAGTAAAATCCCACACAAGAAAAATAGAGTTAAACGCAGCACATACTCAGATAATAAAGGTATTGACAACTACATACAAGATTCAGCACACATCTCACACAACATATGGTACCAACACATGACCCACATAGGTAAACAGACAATAGAAGACAGCTGCTACGTTTGCTCATTAATTCCATACGCCATGAGCGCTTCTCGAACATTTGTTGCCACGGAGATAGATGAAAAAATAGCACGATGTATAATATACCTGGCACTGTTCCAGACGAAAGGAAGATTTCAAGGGACAGTGGTGCATCTGGTGTGGAAAACACGAGATACATATTCATATGAAAACAACTTCCTCAAGACTTATTTGAGTTACCACAAGAGCAGTTTACATGCTGAAGGATTCAAATACATAACAAGTGGTCCTGAAAAAGGAGAAACAAAGAAAGTAACACTGCAGTACCTACCATGTGATTGGTGCGCCACTGAAGTCCCTGGTAAAAACGGATGTTGGGAAAGACCACTGGTGATAATAACAGGCAAGGTGTACATGAACAACAAATGGGACATAGGAGTGGTTGGCAGCAACATGGTAACAAGAGAAAATATTTCAACTATTGATGGACACAACCATAGATGTTGGATGACTTGGGTCAAGTACGTACCCATGCTCACGTGGATGGAAAAGGATGAAGACCCAATAACATTACTGCCGCTAACTGCGCCTAAGGTATGCTACCAACATAAAGGAGAAGTGGACGTAGGATACAACACCAACTGTGAAAGCGTGATGGAGTTACCTGAGGGGGGAGCAGGAACAGCAGTAGTAATGGACCATTACTGGGCCTGTGGAGACAAGGCATACCACACACTGCCCTCTCTGTGGAATGGTGTATGCACAATAGTACACGTTAATGTACCATCACTAGTGGTGCCCCAGAAACATGTGAATATGGAGAATTTCCCCAAAATGGATGAAGGAAACAAGAGGAAGAAGAGATCTGCACAGCTTCAGAAGGGGCAAGAGAACAGGAACAACGGCAACAACACCATCCTGAATAGGAAGAAAAGACAAGGAGAACCTCTGACAGGAAATTACCTGTGGGGAAGGTCGGAAACAGCACTCACTTCAATTCCGCCAGAACACAGACTATTCAGCAGAGCAGCAATGTTCTTCTCCTCAATTATACATCCAGGACTACAGGCTTACGCAAACGCAAAATGGCTCCAGATAACTAGGTGGGAACTAATGATGACAATTAACTCTACAGTGAATGGATTCAACGCAATAAAAGAGGAACTGCGAGCTGTGAGGATGGTAGCGCTTCAGAACAGATATGTACTGGACCTCCTCACAGCAATGGAAGGAGGAGTTTGCGCTAAGATAGGACAATCATGCTGCACATTCAGCCCTGCCAACGATGCTGACAATGGTACACTGACAGAAGCAGTTTTACAATTGACCCAGATGCACTCAAAAATGATGGATGAAAGTAAAGGTGTGAAAAAGGATGAGAGCTGGTTTTCAATATTATGGTCATGGATGCCATCTTGGCTGTCAGATGGACTGAAGATTATAGTTGGATGTACTATTTTGGCTGGAGCTACACTGATCATAATAAGATTTTGGAAGTCCCGGAAGGCACGCACCACAGACGGGATGATCGAAATGGTTGGTATGCACCTCTTGATGCCAACAGATGACGGCAAACACACAGGCACAATAATAAAAGAGAGAGAGAAGATGCGCAACCAGATCATCACCAACCACCTGGACCCACCATCTGTGAAGCTCGAAAACCCAAGAAACCCAAAGAGCTACATAGGGAAATGGGTATACTGCACTCCTGGAGGAACCTGTGAATATATGTATTGGTCATTTGAAGACCATGTTAACCACTATGGACATTTGGGAGGAATAACTAAAATATGGAGAGTAAGAGGAGATAAAGAAAAGGATATGTTTGTGGTCGACAAGTCGACCAGAGGGGGGACTGAAGTGGGAGAATGGAAGAACAGGCTCCCGCCTTTCCCCTCTCGCGCTTGGCCTAGAGGATCACGGCCCAGACACCCGCCACGAGAGGAGTTTGCCCATCTACCAGACGACCAAATACCCTGGTACAGGAACATACGGATGTGCCCACCAGCCTGCCCTGCACATGCCGACACCTGCGGCATGGATGGACTCGACTGAACCATCCAGCACTAAATCAACACGTCGTTAGAGATGCCATGACGACCTAGCCAACGGTTAGCACACCTGTGCAAACATGCACACCGGACACTCCCACACCAATCCACACGAAGAATATACTCAGTGCTATGACGTAGGCGACAGACATTCTCACGGACGTGCATCTTTATTATTTTCCACATAGGCTCTCAAAATGCAGAAACGCAAGACGCATAATGAACTTATCTAAAAAGGCTTGCTCACGCTTCTTCTAAGAACCATGCACCATAATGAAGAATATAACGGAGACACGATACTGAGGATAGGGCAATATGATACCGTAACCTAAAGCGCTCTGCATCAAAGGGTTCCACCTATGCACCAGGCCCAAGTAGGCCGCAAGCAAAAGCTTCCATGAACATTGAATGAGCAAGAGCTCGGTTGCTGACCCTGCAGAATGAGCCCGGCGAAAGCACACCGCCAAGGGCACGATGTTGCAATCTCGCACGCCGCAAGCCAACGCCAAGGTCGCACCTGCAAGATAAACCAGGCACACAATGGGAAAAACAATATTAATTGTGCTAAATTTTGCCTCAAACACGGTCCCACCTCACGTGACAAAGCCAAACCTGACAGGATGCCAAGCCCAGGAGGAAGGAGACGCCTGAATCCCACGTTTTAAGACACAGGCAGATACAATTAAAAGACTCATTGGACATCTGCAGCAGTGGGAGTAGTCAACCTCCCAACATATGAATAAATCCTCACATTGTTTACACCTACCCATAGTAAAACATTGTTGCAAATGACAGGTGCACCGCGAGCTGAGAACAGCGATAGTCTCAGACTGGGGGGCTCGCGAGCGGACCAATCAGAACATGGGGCTCTTATCACTGACGCCATTAACATTGACCAATCCTCAGAGGTCTTCATGTAACAATTTTCATGTATCAAATTGAAGGGACAGCCCAAGTATATCACCTGACTAACCCTCAACCACTAACCTTGTTCTCTATATGTATGCTATACTAACCCTACCACTCGAATAACCAATCCAGAGTGGAAATAGGTTTTTTGCTAAACTTTGTAAGGTGACGCAAGTAGCGCGTCATACTAAGGTAAAAAGGGCCTGCGAGCCCCACGATTGTGTGTGTGTCAGGACGGACGCGTACGATCCTTGACCCATCCCTGCCGTTTTGTCTAATAAACAGCAGAGTCACCTTGCTTCTTGCGTGTGTCTCATACTCTATCTCTTTTGGGATATACGGGAGGAGTTGGGGCCGGCCGACCCCGGCAGAATTTCCCCCCGACACTGACATCCACCTTCCTAGTGATACAGTGAGATAGGAGTTCATTATGAGCATTCCAGTCTGGAAAAGGGTGCTGGTAACAACGGTTACCTGCACCTTTTCTGTACCGGCATACTCCATGTCTGCTGGTAAGGGCAGTGAACTACGGGCAGGCCTGACCTGCCGGTAGTTCAGGCCCCTATCGGCAGATAGTTCCAGAAGCACCAGCACCGTTAACAATGGTGCTGGTTCTTCAGTGGCTACCATCCCAGGGAGTCCTATTGGACTCCATGGGAATGGGAACTTACTGTTCCGCTGCTGCCTGTAATATCAGGCGGCAGAAACAGTAAGCCGAGGTTTCCATTAGGCCACCAGTACTACCAGCAGTTTACCAGCAACTTCGTAATGAGCCCCTGTTTCTCACAGTGTCCCAAGCATGCACATGCACAGCTCAATATTGTGGGCCATACATTACAGGAACTAACTTCTGGCCATATTCTGACTAACCTTCGTATTACTGATCAGAAGGATACGGCTCAGATCATAAACCACTGCCATTACAAAGACCGAATATACACACCTGGATGAGGGAGGATCATTGCAGAATCAGGCATCCAACATGTCAAGCCCACCAGAATCCAAGATGGGGGCCCCATTAATTATGTCCTGAGGCCACAGTGCTGCAAGTTATCTTTAGTGAGGGAGTGGGGGCAAGATGAACAGCAGCAGTCAAACCTTGTGCATGATCCTTGTGCTCTTGCAAGTGAAAACACTCAAATGCGTACAGAATAAAATAGTCCAGAGTCCAGGAGATAAAAGGATGCCAGGTGTCAGGACTGGTATAGAACTGAAGGTTAACCCTATTCTGGCAGGGACTTTGAGTAATTAGATTGTAGTATAACAAAAGGTGTCCTGACCTAATGTTTTTGAACATGCTTTCATCTTGTATGACTCGCTACCAGTATGGGAGGTAGTCATGGTGCAAATAGCGCCATGATTACCTCCATACTCGGACTGAGGCCCAATGTGTTTCAAAGCGCTTCAAGGAGGGAGCATGGGAGAATACAATTACATTCTTACAAGTCCTTGAAACAATTTAGAATGTGAAAAATAACTATCATAATCAGCCTGGCAACATTTCAGATGGTGCAAGTGCAAGAAACAATTAAGGAGAGAGGGGGGAAGGAGAGAATGAGACAAAACCAGCAGTAACATGACAATTGATGTAGTGCATGAATAACAAGAGGAGGGAGAGTGGAGGAGGGGGGGTGTGGAGAGAGGGAGAAGGAGAGGAACAGACATGTGACTATCATAATACATTGGAAGAGAAGAACAGGAGGGAAGGGGGGACAATCAAGCTGCTATCAGAGGTCATAAGACAGGTGATATGAGTAAGTACTAATATACATAAAAAGGGGGGAAGAAGGGAAGATGACTGCAGGGCAGGCAGGGAGAGGAAGGGGAGGGGCTGTGAAGACATGCCTGTACGATTACTATGCCTAACGGCAACTGAAGGTAGTGCCATGGCTTAACGTGAGAGGGGGAGGAGGAAGGTGGAGAGGACAGGGAATGAGAAAGAAAGGTGGATACGATTACTATGCCTAACGACAATTGGGGTAAAGCCAGTCTTCAAGTAGGGAGGGAGGCATGGGGGGAGGGAGTCTGTACAAGACAGACAGCTATGAATTACTATGCCTGACGGCAATTGGGGTAGTGCCTGAAGTAACAAAAGGAGGGAAAGTCAGTGGAAGTAGGGGGCAATCAGGACAATCACAGTGGGCATGGGGGAGGGAGTGGGGCATAAAACAGTCAGTGGGGGCATGACGGTGGGTAGGGGACACAATCACTCTCATGGGAAGCAAGGTGGAGGGTGGGAGACACAGTGGCAATGACAGGGGGCATAGGGGACACAATCACGCTCACAGGGGGGCAGGGAGATAGTGGGGGACACAGTGCCAATCATGGGGGCATAGGGGACACACTCACGCTCACAGGAGGCATGGGGGCGGTAGGGGACACAATCACGCTCACAGGGGCATGGGAGAGGGTGGGGGACACAATCACGCTCACTGGGGGAATGGGGAGGGGCTTACTGTGGTGGACAGGGGTAGGCAGGGCCTTAGGAGTGGGCGTTGTGAGGAGGTGGATATTGGACCTTTTGCAAAACAAAACCAACATTAGCAATGCCCTATTACATAAACATGCCTGGTTGATTCAAAAAATTAGAACTACCATTGACGAGCTCAACAATCTCATACCAACATTTATAGGTCGCTAAACTAACTCTACAACCACATGTTCCAACCCATTTGGCCACACTGTCACATGGACATCAATGCAGGTTCCCACCTCAGTTCTTCCCAAATCAAGACACGGTCTCCGCAGACCCGCAATATGCAAAACATACTAACCAACATGCTGGACAAAGCGCAGTACCATAGTTTAGATCCGTACATCCTTCGCCAACCATACAGACCCCAATATTCACAGATAACATTCAAATGTTTTGACCATGTTTCCTTGACAACAAGAACGCTCTGGCAAAAGAAGGAAACACTGCCTGTTGACGCTTCCACCACACGCGCTTGTGCAAAACACAACTAAATAATGACCAAATACGCAGGCACACTGCAGAAACACTGCCCCTGGTAACACAGAGACTTCTGAGTACACAGGTCAATCTCATGAAGGCTCAAACATCAAAAAGTACAAGTAAGCATTCTAATATTCTGTGCGATTTAATTCAGCTTACCGGAACAATATCCCAGTCTGACCCGTTTCGCTTGCACCCACAGGTAGAACGGGACACAAGATGATCACTCGAAGAGTACGCATTCAGCAACACCAAGGGCAGACACAACATAAACGCTGTTCACCATCAAGCAGGTAAAGCTTACTCTAGTGGCCGCGTTGTTCAGAGAGTACCAAATACAAAGGAACGATAGCAGTCCTCTATATCTCTGTATCTCACAGATCTGAGTTCCATAAACTATGGAAAGGAAACTCAAGTGCACAATAGAAAATGCCCAGTAGCAGGGAACCCATGTCCCACTCTCGCTCCCCAGAACAGAGCACAGCTGCAGACACGAGACGACAGATAAGGTCAGTGGCAACAAGAGAACATTCAAATGCTCTCAATCCTTGTTTTTATCTTTCCAGAACCAGGACCCCTGGTAAAAGAGAAATGTTTTTCACAAATATAAAAAGTGGCAAACTAGATATGAGAGCCTATGGGTGATACATACACATTTATGTCTCCTTTTCACCACAGAGCCAACCAATATAAGGTGCAGTCGAAGGCACTCACACCATCAGCTGAAACGTCTATAGTCTAGGCCCAATTACTACTCCACACCATCCAACCACGATCCATACTATTCGTAGTGACATCAACCAAGGACTGGTCAAGACATGCTCTTGACATGAAAGAATAACGAATAACAAGAAGGTGGGGATTGAGGTATTGAAAAACAACATAGCATTAACAAAGGCAAGGATGCTAAATATAAAGCAGAAGTCAGAAGGTGGGGTGAATGTCGCTGGGGCTTGAGGTACAGAAGGTAATACCTTGTTGGCATGGTGCAGAGAACTGCCTGAGCTGGAACCTCAAACCTTTGATTTCACAAACAAGGGGGAGCCATGCAGGGTCACAAGTCCTCCAATAACACTGACACATACTTTCCAAAAGATCAGACTTAACCAAAGCAAGGAAAATGGGCTTTCCAATATGTTTACTCCAGCTCTATTGGACCTGGGCTGGCAAGTACAACTCTTGGGTACTTGAGACATGTATACATACCAGAGGCTGAGTTAAAATGACTCCAGCAAAGATCCAAACTTTGATAGAGTCCCACATGTATGAACTAAAAAAAGGCCTGCAAATGCAACCAGACCCATGGGGATGAATTCAACAGTCACCTGACTCTGGGAAGTACCATTTCCACCATTCTGAAGTATTCTGTGGTTGCAGAGCTATGCCAAGAAGTTTTGAGTGGCTTTGCTTAATGGCACCTTACCTACAAACAATGTCGTTCTACTTTTGCTCTTGTTCTGGTGGATACAGTATCATTCAACTTTTTGTGTGATGCCAAGCCTGTACCTAAAGGCCTCTGTTGATCGCATATGCCATGAACTGTTAAGACCCAATGTGAGAAATAGAACAGAGAACTTCCTGAAAGTAACCATGGTAACATCTGTTGACAGTAGTGAGTTGACAGTACGTGAGTTTATGACATTTTATATAGACACTGGAAACTACTCACTCTAGATAGAGATTTAGTAGACTTTATTGAGAATAAAACTACAAATGCATATACTAAGGCACACACCTTAAAGAATCACTTAAGCCCCTCATTTCTACAACCGATGGCTAAAAGTGCTACCTGGTTGCACCAGAATTTGAATGGATTCCACATGTGGACATTACACCCTGTACCAGTATGGACACGAATGTCGAACATTGAAAATAAACATCCAAGAAGAAGTGCATATACGAGAGTTAATTAATTGCAAAATGAAATGTGAAGTGTAAGCCATAATCTGTGTATGTGGATTGGAGTATAATGGGAGCACTATACAAGAGCTAATATTTAGAGTTAGGGAACAAATCCACACACTACAGAAAGATGATAATTGGTTACCATGGGCTACACATTGGAAGGAACAACATCAAATGGAAAACAAAGCAGGGATTAGATTCCCTGGGTTAAGAACAGTGTTCAGGTATGCAAGATGGGGAGATAAACAGAAAGAGCTTTGCAAATTGGAAGCACAAATGATCTGTAAATATAGAACAGTGCTACGTGGTGTTTGTGCCCTCCCCGACTTACACGTGACAAGAAAATAAAACAGACACAACCCGGGCGGGGAATAAGGCAAAGAGAGCAGGCTGCGAAAGTTCAAGGAAAAGTTTATCTAGATCTCTGAGAGCGCTCTGGCAAAATTATTGTTACAGTACATTATATAGGCACACTGACATATCTAACATATGATGCTACGTTGGACCCGGATTGGTCCGCCAGGGTGGTGTCTTAGGTGTGGGTATCATCTCTTCCTCCTGGTTGGTTGCTTGGTTGGCTGGAGGATGGACGTCAGATATCTGTGCTCCGAATGGGTGAAGGTCAGGTCGCCGTGAAGCAGGGTGGTCACTATCTAAGCTAATGAATACACTCTAAATAATGCATGCACTAAATAATGGTTGATCAAAAGACCCTCAGTAGTTTATCATGTCACTATACAAATCACACAGGTGTCAATATCATCTATAACATTTGGGTTATACAGGTCACAGGTTTAAGGGTCTTGACCACTATAATACTCTCATTGAACTGTGGGGTTAGTCGCACAAAAATC
Organism: Ambystoma mexicanum; assembly: GCF_040938575.1. Lineage (NCBI taxonomy): Eukaryota > Metazoa > Chordata > Amphibia > Caudata > Ambystomatidae > Ambystoma > Ambystoma mexicanum. Next base: position 428,611,170 of record NC_090941.1, on the reverse strand, counting down.
TCAGGTATGTGGCATTTGTTAGTATTAGGCACGATATACTGCAGCAGGGGTCTAATGTTAGTTGGGGGTCTGTTGGGTGGGCCTCATAGCATGGTCAGCAGTCTGGCACATGAAAGGAATATCTTGCAGGGACACATGGTCAGAATGGCAGTAAGTTTCCATTGGCAAGAGTGCGGGGCAAGAACAAGTTGGTGGAGATGAACGAGCTATGTGCTTAGTTCATGCTGGTTCACATGCAGGACAGTGATCTCAGAGGAAGACTGATGTGATACATTTATTAGTTGTTGCAAATACCTCCGGCTTCAGCGTGAGAATGGAGCCGCAGAGTTTTCCAGTCAGAGTGGGAACGAAGGTAGGGGCCATGTGCTCTGTGTGCCTGATCGCAGTGAGGAGAGGGAGAGAAGCGTTTTTTACTATCGCAGTGAGGCCTGGTCACCAAGATGGAATCGAAAGGGGGCACAAAAGATGGATGCCCTGTGTCCTGCTCAGTGGTCCCAGCTACACGAAAGTCAACGAAAGTTAAATTCGCATAAGGGCAAGGGGTGAACCCACCACTTGAGGCACTTGGTCTAAGCCTTGTACTGAGAAATGAAGGCAGAGAGGGGCCTGCTGGCCCCTCGCTCCCACCCATTCCCCCCTTTCGTTACATCTAAAGTAACAGATATTTTATTTTTTATTCTGTTCATTCTCCCTTCGGTAGTACTCAGCCTCCGCGATTGCTTCGTCCCACGTGGGGGCGCCTTTTATTGGCATCCAAGCCCTGCATACACTTCTTAGGTTATTCCCTCTTCTGGCATATTCGTCTGGTGTACACATCAAGTAGATCCCACCATCTCCATCCAAGTCCACCCATACCTCTCTGTACCATTGCAGCTCCGTTGGTTCCTTTATTGTTGTGTGGTGTAAATTATCAACCCTGTCCCCGTATTGCCTGTAAATGGCTGTCATCCTGTATTGTGGTGTGTTGTATTCCCCTGTTTGTATTTGTGCATCTATCATAGTAGCTACCGTTGACGGTTGGCCCATTGTTATGATATGATATGATGTGGCATTTATAACGCGCCTATACACGAGTGTTTCAAAGCGCGATGAGGCAAGGGAGGGGGAACAGAGGGAAGACAGACAATGATCTTACTAGTCCAAGTGTCATTCAGATCGCACAAGTGCAAAGGAAGGGGGAGGGGGGAAAGTGCAGTGCATGGGATAATAGAACAACAAGATAAATAAACGGCCAGCAGGTGGCAAGTGCAGGGTGAGTGCAGAAAATAAGTGCTAGTGGGGGGACTGTCGGGATACAGAAAACAGTCCACAGGTGGCAGCCAGGGTGGCAGTGCAGGCGTGCAACTGGCAAGGCTAGGGCCCAAGATAAGATGGGTGGCCAGGTAACCAGTGCAGTTTCAGTAACAGCCAGGACTTTAGCAGGGGAGAGGGGGAGAGAAAGCAGAAGCAAAGAGGAGGGTTTTCAGGTACTTCCGGAACCGCAGGTGGTTCTCCTCAAGTTTCAGGGAGGCAGGGAGACTGTTCCAGAGGGAGGCCCCAGCGAAGAGAGAGATCTGCCACCAACTCGTTGCTTGGAGAAGCGACTGACCCTGAGGGAGTTGGAGGCGGATGAGCGAAGAGCTCGGGAGGGAAGGTATCTAGGAAGAGAGAGTTGAAGGTATTGAGGCCCCAGACCCCAGAAGGCCTTGTGGACGATGCAGAGAGTTTTGAACTTAATCCTCGCAGCCACCGGGAGCCAGTGCAGAGATTTCAGTCCTGGAGAGATACGATCCCTGGGCTTGAGGCCAAGGACAAGTCTTGCAGTCCTGTTCTGGATGAGTTGCAGAGGGCATAGAGTGGAAGCAGGCAGATCTAGAAAGAGGCTGTTGCAATTGTCCAGCTTAGAGAGAACCAGTGCTCTAGAGACAGTGACCTTCTGGGGGAAGGAGAGGAAAGGAAGAATACCTCTGAGGAGGTGCAGCTGGTAGTGTGACTATCATCATAGTCCATCATCATAGTTGAGGTAGGCATGCTCTTTTCACAACACCGGAGTCCCAGTTGGCACACACAGAAGAAAAGGAGCCCAAAGACGATGATGGGGACGAGTATTTTCATTGCCACGTTTACCCATGATGGTATCCAGCTGAACAGATTGTCGAACCATGTGCTTTCCTCTGCACCACCTTCTGTTCTCATACTCTCTCCTAAATTGTGTACTGCTGTTATCACATGTGAGAGTGTCCTGTTATCAGCATCTTCAGTTGGCACGAACAAGCAACACGCCCCCACAATTTTTCGGCAAACACCACCGTCCATTGCCGTGAGGAGATCTAGGACATATCTGTTTTGCATTGTCATTAGGTGCAGTGCACGGAGCTCTATTTTTATAATGTTGAACCCTTCTTCAGTGTCGTTAGCCATTTGGATGAGCTCCCAGCAACCATTTGGCGTTTGTTCGTGATTGGAGTCCCGGGGCAAGGAGTGATGTGAAAAATGTCTCTGCTGATGAAAAGAGCTTGCACTTCTGCGGGATCTCAGCAAGGAGTTTCGATGATTCGGATGAGATGTAATTGGAGGACCTTTTACTTCGTGTTAGTTTTTTCTTCAGTTCATATTCTGACAATAGTTCGTAAGTTGGAGCTTCTGTTATCATTTGTTGGGGCGCTGTCGAAGGTTCAGCTGATTGCCCTGCTGCCGATATGCCAGCCGATTGCCCTGTTGCCGATTTGCCAGCCGATTCGCCTTCTTTTCCGTGTATATGACTCTCTGGTATTACCATCAGGGCTGTGTGGAGGGTGTCCAAGGCACATGTACCTTTCCATGCTGTTGGGAGGTGTAGATAGGCTTGTTTGCCGCATATCCAGTACATGTACATTAGTGCAGCGGTGCCTTTCTTCATGTCAGGTATGATTACCGTCTTGTTGCATTTCTTTGTTTCCCCCATGTTCACTCTTCCTTCCCCATGGAAACACAGTTCATGTGGTACTTCTTGCTGTATTTTGATAGGTTTTTCCAACGCTGTGACCCACGTTAGCTTCGTGACATGTTGCGACCAGATGGGGGCACATATTTCCTTTATCCATTGGAAGGTGTCATTGGATAACCCTCGGAGTCCTTCTGCTTTGCATTCGATAGTTTCCTCGTGCCATTTATTTTCTGCATACCTCGTGCCTTTCATGACAAGAAATGGTTCCTTAAGGCAAATTACTCCTTGGCGTCTGCTTGTGCATGTTCTCTCATTTTCCAGTTTTTCCATTGTGATGGTGTGAGCTTGGAAGGTGCTTTTTATCCTGCACAAAACCAAATTAATCAAACACTGGGCCTCAGACAAGGGCACTTCCTGTGGCACTAACATTTTGGTGTCCCTGATGCATGTGGTATGAGCGAATAAATGTAACAGCTCTCATTTGTTGCCTGCTTTGCCGTGGCACTTATGTCCGCATACCACTTGTTTGATTGATCTGGTTGGCGGGGTTCTTCTATCTCATCTAACACCACGTCATGATAAATGTCATGTCTTTTCCCTTCTGCCCCCCTCTTCTTCCTCCTTCTCCCTCCCTCCTTGTGGCTCTTCACTCTTTGGTAGTGTATTGGGAACATCCCCTCCCAAGCTGTGTCATTACTGTTAAATATGTCATCATGTGTGTATTCATTAGTGGCAGCAGCGTAATATGAGGTAGGCTCTACTGTCATTTGTGCATGCGAGCTTGTGTTAGCTACGTTGCTTGGCCAATAGTAGTCGCCATCATATACATTCAATTCATAATCATTACTTATATTTATACTCAGATGTAACAAGGACAAACTTGTTGGATCGGCGGCAGAGTGTTCTGAAGGTTTCATTGCATTTGTATCATTAGCCTCAATGTCATACGTTTCTTTCCACATTATCTTTACTCCAGTCCATATTAAGTGCGAACCTTCTCATATCAAGTTAGCCCCACTCCCCCCCTTGTGCATGTCATTAACCAAAGATAAAAGTGTATAGTACCAGGCCATGAAAAACAACATGACCTAAAACAAAACTGCAGCACATTTCAAAACACATTCAACATTGCTGAACCTCTAAGCCCTATTGGCGTCCCTATTGCTATCTAACATAATGGTGTTTTCGGTGATTGCGCTGCGTTGGTCTATTTGCCACCTGGAGGGGCGATACAAAGTTGTTAAGTCACCAAAATAAATACAGTTGTATATCTACATATTTACTTTTTCATTATTTACTCATTTCTGCTATTCACTTTGTTCACTGTTATCTTAATTATGTCCTTTTCTCTAAGCATTTCATGTCAATATTGAGAGAGAGAGAGATAGTGATGAAAAGAAAGTGGAAGGGGAAACATGGCATGGACATAGTTCATTTTAACCAGAGGGCGTGTCGTCACACTCACCCTTTACATGTTCTATTTACTTAAATCACATTATCATTGTGTCTGAACCTCATCCGCGGTGCCGCTTGCGCATTCCTGTTCAGTCTGAGTCTCACATCTGAGAGATGCACCCAATATTTCAGTCCCTTAACTTTAACTGCGGTGGGCGTACTATAAATGACCTCGTAGGGGACATGAAACCTTGGTGAATTCCATCTCCTCACAAAACTCCTAACATAAATTTGTGCTCCTGGCATCAGTGGCCCGCTTGGGCTGTCTGCAGCTGGCATGTTAGTATCAGTCGCTGCATTCTCAGTAAATGGTAGTGCAATTTGTCGCGCTATGCTGCGTACTACGCACGTCAGTTGGGTCAGGTATTCCTTAAATTCCTCCCCCAGCACTGTGGCAGCTCTGTGTGCATCTGATGCTCTCCTAATCGGGGAGAGCGGTGTGTGTATTCGCCTCCCAGTCACAATCTCATGGGGGCTCAGATGGTGGTCCTTGCATGGTTGCGTTCTGAGTTGAAACAGTGCTAGGGGTAAGCAATACACCCAATTCTTTTTCAGCGTACTACACAATTTTGATAGTTTACTCTTTAGTAATCCGTTGATCTTTTCCACCATTCCATTCGCCATCGGATGATAAATGGAACACAGTTTGTGTTTCACCCCTAAGAGTGACATCACTTCCTTGAAAAGGTCATTCACTAAGTGTGTGCCGTTGTCTGATCTTATCACATCACACATTCCCCAACGAGAAAAGACCTCTCGCACCAGAAACTTCGCTGCACACTTCGCGTCTGGGTGGGGACATGAACCCGCTTCCACCCACCTTGAAAAGGGACATACCACTACAATTAAATACCTTGCTCCGTTACATCGCTCCCATGTCAGCGTAATCTATGTGTAGTTCTCTAAATGGTCCTACTGGTCGTGGCAGGGTGCCACGCAGTGTTCTCAAAGTCATTCCTGAATTGTATGTTTGGCATGTTGTGCATTCTACTACACATTTTGACAAATGTTCCTGTAAATTGGGGACAAACCAATGTTCCTGGATGTCTGCGGTAATATGTTGTTTTGCTACGTGGGCTGGGAAGTGCAGCTGTTGGAATGCTACCTCTAGCAATTCTACTGGCATCACTACCTTTCCTGTTGTCTCCTGTCTCCAAATTAGGTCTGTGGCTGATTGTTTGCACCCCCGTTTGTTCCACAACTCCTGCTCCTCCTGTGGTGCTCTCCTTTGTAGTTCTATTATCTGCGCTATTGGTGTGTTACTGTACGCCTCTTCCAATGGCCCTGTACTGGCTGATTTTATGACGCACTCAACTATTGGTGTTATATTGAAATACGAGGCCTCCTTCGCTGCTGCGTCGGCTGCCGCGTTTCTCAATGAGACTGCATCTGTGTTGTTGGTATGGGCTTGGCATTTCACCACTGCCACTACCGATGGATCTGCTAATGCATCTATCAGTTCAGTCAATAGTGCGGTGTGCTGTACTGGTGAGCCATCCGCTCTTCTGAACCCCCTCCTATGCCATTGAGATAGCCCTGAATGGACTGTGGTTGTTGCGTATGCTGAGTCTGAGTATATTGTTACTGTGCATCCTTTGGCTGCATGCAGTGCCTCAATCAATGCAGTTAGTTCTGCTGCTTGTGCAGAGTAATGGGATGGGAGGCATTTCTGGACAATTGTTTCATAGCCATCTTCCTCCATGCGTACTATGGCCATCCCTACATGCTTCTCCCCCGTTTCAGGGTTTATCGATGCTGACCACTCTATGAAATATATCTCTCCTTCCTTTAGGGCGTTTTCGCTCGCTTTGGGAATGTCATCGCCCTCCCCTACATAGGTGGCGCAGTCGTGTTCCCGCATGTCCTCTGTGGTGCATGGTTCTGCAATAAATGTTGCTGGGTTTACTGTTTTGCACCTGACAATGTGTCCGTTGGGGCCTTGAAATTATTATCTCATATGCTGTTGCTCTCTGTGTTGTTAATGTTGATTTTGACCTCTCAAGAATTGCAAATAAGGAGTGTTCTGCATATAGTGTTACGGAACATCCGATCATGATTGTGGTGCTTTTTTCAATAGCGAAAGCTGCTGCAGCGAGAGACTGTTTGCACGCAAAGTGTCCTTGCATCACTGCATCTAATGTTCCACTGTAATAGGCCAATGGTTTGTGTCCTAATGATGTTTTCTGTGTGAGCACTGCTGTCATCAGTGTCCCATTGCAGTGTGAAAATAAGAAAAATTCCCTCTCATAATCTGGGTTCGCGAGTCCTGGAGCAGCTGCAATGAGGTCTTTTAATCTAACGTACTGTGCCATCATATCATGTGTCCATTTTATTGGGGCCCTACTCTTCTCTGCTTCTTTCAATGCTTGTAGCAATGGGCGTGTGTATGCTGCGTAATCAAGGATCCATGCTCGGCAATTATTACATATACCGAGGAATTTTTGCATTTCTTTAACTGTTTTAGGTATGATCATGTTGCGTATAGCAGCTGCCCTGTCTGGGAGTATCCATTTCCTATCTTTTGATATTAGCTGTCCGAGGTATACAACGTCAGCCAGGCAGTATTGCACTTTTTCTTTGTCCACTTTATACCCCTTGGCAGCCAACACGTTTAAAAGTGTTATGGAGAATCTCTCTGCACTTTTCTTCTGTGGGGCTGCAGATGAGTAAATCGTCTACGTATTGTATAATGGTGCTATCTACATCTATGTATCCAATATCTTCACGCAATACTCTGTTGAAAATACTGGGGATTTCGCAAAACCCCTGTGGGAGTCTGCGATGTTCATACCTGTTGTTTCCTAGTGTGAATGCTGTCAGGTACTGCGAGCCTGTGTTGAGTGGTATGGAGAAGAAAGCATTCTTCAAATCCACCACAGTAAAACATGCAGATTCTTTGGGTATGCTGCACAGTATTGATGCCGGGCTAGGCACTAATGGGAACTCTTTTTGGATGACGTCATTGAGTGGGCGGAGATCTTGGATCATCCTACATGTCCCTCCTTTTGCTTTTTTGATCGGGAAGATAGCCGTGTTACAGGGGGAGTTTGATGGCACTATAATACCTTGTTGCATTTATTATTTCCCTAATCCCTTCTTCTGCTTCTCTGGATATGGGATATTGTTTCACTCATGGCGGTAGGGCACCTGGTTTTAGTTTTATCTTTATTGGTGTCACCTCATGGAGTAATCCTACATCCTGAGGGCCTGTAGTCCAAATTTCAGGTGCCACCTTTGCCATGTCTTCCTCAAATATTGTCGGCGGGGCATTAATGCTAGCCATAAGTGGGTTGTGTACCTCTCTGTACTGAATCATGATGTCACATGGTATGCTTATTTCCATTATTATCTCTCTGTCATCTTCGTTATCAGTGAATAATTCCTCATCAGTTATGTCTCTTAGCATTATGTTGGGGTCTATGCATAACACAGTTCTCCACTCCCATGCAAGTCCAATCCTATGACCACAATGCGTTTGCTTGATACCTGAACTGCCTCGATGTCTATGGACATGATCGTGCCTGACACAACATCTGTGTGTGCAATTGGGTAGAATATAAAATCTGATGGTGTTCTCCTTTCCTTTCTCGTTATCTCTGGTAACACTCGGGCTAATACTTTGATGCCATAAATAAACATGTCTATGTCAATGGGTATTTCTCGCACCACAACTTCATTCATCACTGTGCTAATCATCAACATTGCTTGTACTGGGCATACTCCTGGGGTGGAGCACACTATTCCCCACTCAGTAAACACAATGGTCATGTTCAATTTACTTAGCAAATCTCTGCCCAGTAAATTGATTGGCGCGTCTTTGTGGTACAGTAAGGGTGCGCGCACAGTTTTTCCCCCTACCGTTATATCAAGATTTTTAGTGTAAGGAACTTTTAAAATAGCCCCAGAGAACCCCTGCATTTCCAAATTCCTGCCTGAGAGTGGAAACCGCCCTTCCATAAGACATGATTTCTCTGCTCCCGAATCTACCATGAAGATAAACTGCTTGTTTCCTATCTCTGCCCCCACTAGTGGTTCCTCTTCTGCACGTAGGGTGCTGGATAGGACTGGACACGCAAGTGTTCCCTTTGTGCTGTCCTAGTCTGCATACCTTTCTTGCCCTGGTACTGAAAAGACATTGTCTCCGACCACTGTCACGCCGCAGAATGGTGCAGGTGCGCCAATTGCAGCCGTTGTGAAACAGTTACTATTTGCATTGCCTACAGCGTTTTGTCTCGCCATGGGTTGCTGTGCGCTGTGATGCGGTTGTGGGGGTGGCTGTCTTTGCTGCATTTGGGGTTCGTTATAGCACTGGTCTTGTTGTCTTCCCCCTCCCATTAGTAACCTATAGGGGCTGCCTGGGTGTGGGCCTCCACATCCTTGTTCATTTTCCATGGGCTGCTGCCCTTGGAAATACCCTGAAAGCCGCATTCTGCAATCCGCCGAATAATGGCCCCATCACCCACAGTTCCAACAATACCCTTGCGGTCCTCCTCTCATCCCCTGCCCACCAAATCCTCTATTCCCCATACCTCCAAATCCTCCTCTCTGGCCACGGTACCCACCTCTTCCTCTTGACGGTTTTTCTTGCCACTGTGGTCCGCTGTATGAATCATCTCCATTCCATGGTCCTTGTTCTCCTGCCGCCCGCAACGCTGCTATTGTCACTGGCTTACTTCCCGCTTCTTCATCCCCCTCATTTTCTCTATCTGCGGCTACGCTGGCATTTACGGCGGCAACCTTCACCAATTTGTTCTGCACCAGTTTTGCTTTGTCTGCCAGCCTTTTCTGTGCTATCTCCTTTTCCCTTTCTTTGATCCTCCTGCAGTGGTGCACAAATATACTCTGAATCTCAGGCCAACCCTTGGCTTCTATCCCAGCTATTTTGTCCAAGGCCTTCTGTACCTCCTTCGGGAGCCCTTTTTTGATGATAAAATAGAACAAGGCGGTGGACTGGTTCCACGCCGTGCCAGTTTCGCTTCTCCACAAATCTTGCACCCGTAGTATGAATTGCGTAGGATCCTAGTTTTCCTCCATTGTACACTGCATCACTAAATGTAAATCTGGAATGTCTGGAAACGTGTGCCAAAATGCGTCCCATACTTGCACTCGAACGTTGTTGAACAGTGGTCCGTCATGGCGGTCACAACTCATTGTTACTCCAGGGAATCCTGCCTTCTCCCATACTGCGTCTGCCTGATCGCCAATTGCCGACACTAACAAAGTTTTTACATCGCCTATTGCTAGTGGCACCCCTGCCGTGTTTTTTTTTAATGCATGTTTCTATTTCCCAGCTCCTCCCGATAGTGGAGGGAGAACTTTCAACAAGTTATTTTTGTCCATTTGGGCCCATAGGATACAGTGTGGCCTACCTGCTCCCTTATGTATCAGTGGCATCTGTAACTTATGTTTCTTTCCTGTTTTACTTACCGTCCCTTTCTTTGTCTTACTTACCAACATGTTCCCTACTCGCTGCCTTAATCTACCCTGCCATCGTGGGGGAGATTGTGGATCCATGTCATCGAAATGATGTGGCAGTGGGGACCCTGGCCACCACTCCTTCCTCGTATTCGTCTAGATCGCTCCACACTTCCTCTATTGCCTCCTTTTGCTCGCCATCCTCATTGTGTTCTTCCCCTCGCTCACTTTCTGGGGTGGTTGGGCATATAATTCTCACTGGTTTGTCATTCAGATGGAATAGGAACTCCCCTGATCTCCACTCCTTTTCTCGCCCTTGTGGTATGTGTGTCCCTTGGGACGTTATGGATCGTGCTGGCTCTGGTGTTGTTGGTGCTAGTTCCCCTGTTGTGCTTGGTGGGGGTGAGAGATCTGTTACGGATAATGGAGGAACCTCCCCTCCCCCAGGCAGCATTTGGCCCTTATCGCAGGGTGCCCTCAGCCGTGTTATCTCTATTTGTGCATGCGCTAACTGGCGGTCTAATTCTCCTGTCAAGTGTGCTGAATTCACGGGGGTGCGCTCGTTGGGCCATACAAACCTCCTTTGTCATAGGGTGGTGGTGCTGTATCTACCGCTCCATTTGAGGGAGTGGTGGTGGGACATGCTGGTATGTACAGGGGCTCGCTGTATCCTACTGCTGGTCTTGTCATTAACGGATATATTTTGGTTGTATCCCCCTCAGCTGTGGTTGTTGTGCACTCGCCCTTTGGCGTTCCACTTACCTCTTCCTGTGATTTTTGTTTTTCAGTTAGTCTTTCTTTACCTACCTCTGCTGTGGAGGTCACTTCCTCGAACATTCGCCATAGATCCAGCACTTCCCTTCTATTCTGTAACTGCTTCCCCTTGCTAGCAAGTGCGTATATACTAAATCTAACACTCTCTTATCAAATGACCCTGCTTCTGGCCAAATCGGCGTTACCCTGTCTCCTTTTATCTCTGTCAACCACTGATCATGGTACTTTTGTATCTTTTCACTGTCTAATGGAAGGTGTTGACAAATATGAGCTAGTGGTGTTATTCCCCCCATGACGATGTTTTCTCCCCCTAATCACTGTTCCACCCACTCGTCCTTTCCTTTAGACCAACAATATATCCCACTTGAATTGTCCTTAAAGGCACACTTAACAAGAAATGTTGAATTGTTCAATCAAGCATTAGAAGTAAATCAAAGAGGAAATAGATTAAAAATAAACACCAAACAACTGAAGGCCTTAAATGAAATGATAACCTCGGAGGAGATAGCGCCAGATGAGAAAATAAACTACTCTGCGCTGTTGGCAGAATACCAGACAAACTATAAACATCCAAAGTTTTGTTCTTACACAAAAACACACGACTTCAGTCCATTAGTGTCCTCTAAAAAAAAACAACTACAACGAGACCTGCGAAAACTAAAAAAAGAGACGGGTCAAAAAAAAGGATGCTAATGAAACAGCTTAAGGCAAAATATCGAAATTGGCTGAAAAGCTTTAAAATAATGAGAGACCAAGAACGAGGAGAACGTATTCTGAAGCTGATGATCTGTCATCAAACAAAGGACATCTGGAACATTATAAATAACAAACAAATATCCCAGCAGGCAAAGATCCACCATGGCATCTCTAAGGCAACTTGGGAACGACACTTTTCAAAAGTTTTTGGAAGCTCTGTAACCTAGCTGAATGAGAAAACGCCGGTATTTAGTCAGTATTGGGATGTCATCGAATCCAGAGCAGATATTTCTATAGCAATCAGAAAACTAAAAAACTCCAGTGCAGCCGGACCTGATGGCCTTTCCAACGTCACATTAAAAGCAAACAATGAGCTTTGGACCACCTTTATATACCATCTACTTCATATAATAGCAACGATCAAAAGGGTCCCGAAATCATGGAGCACAGCCATCATAATAAATATCTTCAAAAAGGGGAGCCGTGTTGATCCGGCCAATTATCGACCAATTGCCCTTTTAGAGATTCTGGGGAAGATCTTTGCATCCTTTTTGCAGCAGAAGCTATACAAGTGGGCGATTAGCTCTGGTCACTTTTGACATTCGTCAGACAGGTTTTACCAAAGGAGTCGGAACGGAAGTGAACCTGATGATACTAAACCTGCTGAAATTAAAAGCCTTACACCGGGGGAAAAACCTTTTCATTGCTTTCATCGACATGAAACAAGCATTCAACTCCTTAAACAGAGCAAAATTGTGGCAAAAATTGTCGAGGTGGTCCTGTCCGCCTGAATTACTGCAGCCCATTATGGCGTTATATGAAGAGACATCAATCAGGGTGCGAATTAATGAAGCAGGCGAGCTCACTGAGAAGATATATACCAACAAAGGAGTCAAGCAGGGCTGCCCCTTAGCCGCCCTGTTATTCAAACTTTTTATATCTGACGTATCTGAAGCCTTCTCTCAGACTCAATGCTTTCCCCCTAAGATTGATAACAATAATATCAGTTGGACTATAGATGCAGACGATATTGTCCTAATTGATGAAACACCAATCGGGCTGCAGAGATCCTTATCTGCACTGGAGAGGTACCTGAGGGACAATTCACTGCAAATAAATGTGGAGAAAACAACGATAATGATAATTGGGCACTCATCTAAAAGACTGATGAAGAATTTTAGATGGAATCTTGAGGCTGTGCGGATCGAACTTACACCCTGTATATGATATCTAGGTATCGTGTTTAACACTTCAATCAGAGAACACAACTGGATTTGTGACCTCAAACAACGCATGCTGACTTTTGCGCTGCAAGGAGCCAAACTCCACGCTGAATATGGCAAATTCTCACTAAAACCGGTTGTAACCTTTTATTCACAAAATGTAGTGCCCTCAATTACATTTGGAGCAGAGGCGGGTTGGAATCTAGATTACCAGCTTTGGCCCACCCTTGAAGGCATTTTCTGGAGACGTATGCTTAAGTTAGCAAAGAGTGTATTAATGATTGCCATAAAATATGAACTTGGGATTGAATCGATGCACAATATAGTCATATGGAAATCGTTAGCCATGCTACGAAAGATTCATTGAAGGTCCAGGCACCAGAATATCATATTTTTATGAATATGGTTCAACAACAGCACTGTAGTATAATGCTAAACTGGTCCAGTGGTTTAATAAAAGTTCTTGAGTCAGCAGATATAAATTGGGAGACACATATAGAAACACCACAGATCGCTAAAAAGAAACTAAGGAAGTGGAATTGGATCCAGAACTTAGAACAAAGAAACTGCCTAACCTCGTCAATTGATTTGGGTCCGGTAACAAACTGTTTAGATTGTCTGCCCAGATATTTACAAAAATTTCCATTGAGGAAACATCAAAACCAATTCATGAGACTACGTCTGAATACACATAAAACCAAGGAGATTCTTTGGAGAAGAAGAGCGAGCAACATTGAGAACAATCTTTGCAGGTTCTGTGGAAGTTCGGTAGAATCAATCAAACATCTGATCACCGAGTGCCTCAAAATCACACAACAACGAACACGGTATCTTGAAGCCTTTGCCCCAGCTGATGAAGATATGTGCAACTGGTGGTTTGGGATACTCTCAGGAACAAACGTGTCTCTCACATGTGCAGTTTGTGATTTTGTAGACAACATGCTAAGTGAGGACCTACCTCAATAAATTAAGGAATCAACCGTTTATTTGATCAGAAAAACATAATTTTGGACAGTCGTGTTTGTGATAAACATACTTGATGTGATGAATGTTTTAAAGAGTAACATGGCCAACGGAAAAGCTGAATAGATGAGATGTAAAAAAAAAAAAAACTGGATGGAACACTGTTTATTGTAATTGAAGTTTACTTGTAAACTAATTGTTACAATTAAAATAATAAAAATATATATATATATCAAGTGCTTCTCAATTACTAATAATTTTTATGTATCAACATTCACTATTACTTTTGTAATTATTGCATTTCCAAATTCAACAGTTCATTTTCGCATGTGTACCACTTTACCAATAAATCAATTACAATACTTTGATACTTTTGACCAAAACAATAGACAGAACATGGAAACACATATAACACATAACATGCACGTGCACTAGCTGCGCATTTTTATTTCCCCTTTGTTCCCGTTACTGAACTTTTCCCCTTTCCACCTACTGTTCTCATTCACTCCCCACCTCTTGCACCCTTTTACTCTTCCCCAAGAATTCTTTCTTACACGGAAAAAGAATATTCTAAATAACTACTCTGAGTCTACTCAATATACGAGACCCCTATTATTTTCTCTTTATCTTCTCTTATTTTATCTGCACTGGACGAGACAATGCTACGCGGCACTGCCTTCTACCCTGTTCGGACTAGGATACCTCTTCTCTTCTTCTTTTCACTTCTCACGAAACCTAATGGCCATATAAAGGACAGATCAGAAAATCCTCATCATCACTCACACAGGCCCTACTCTTCCCTATAACCCATTAGCACCTGTTCCCCTGTTCCCTCCTATTCCTCCTTACCTTTCCTTGGTAACCTTCGCAACCGGTACTCACGTGTTCGGTCAGGTGATCCGAGGGTCACCGTTCGCGGTCCGACCAAAGTTAGGTCTGCACCCCAACCAAGCCGTGGCCCGCCTCGGCGAGCAGCTTTTCAGTCGGGTATTCGTCAACCGGGAACCCTTGACCCTTTCTTGTAGTGCGCACAGGCTGGTCAGCCGCGGAGATAATGGTTTTGTCAGGGGGCATCCCGGATCTCGCCGCACAGTGCGCACCTCGAGGCACCTCTCCAAATCACATCGCAGGGGGTCACCAAATGTTTGTGCCCTCCCCGACTTACACGTGCAAGAAAATAAAACAGACACACCCCGGGCGGGGAATAAGGCAAAGAGAGCAGGCTGCAAGAGTTCAAGGAAAAGTTTATCTAGATCTCTGAGAGCACTCTGGCAAAATTAATGTTACAGTACATTATATAGGCACAATGACATATCTAAAATATGATGCTGCGTTGGACCCGGATTGGTCAGCCAGGGTGGTGTCTTAGGTGTGGGCATCATCTCTTCCTCCTGGTTGGTTGCTTGGTTGGCGGGAGGATGGACGTCAGATATCTGTGCTCCGAATGGGTGAAGGTCAGGTCGCCATGAAGCAGGGTGGTCACTATCTAAGCTAATGAATACATTCTAAATAATGCATGCACTAAATAATGGTTGATCAAAAGACCCTCAGTAGTTTATCATGACACTATACAAATCACACAGGCGTCTATATCATCTATAAGATTTGGGTTAAACAGGTCACAGGTTTAAGGGTCTTGACCACTATCATACTCTCATTGAACTGTGGGGTTAGTCTCACAAGAATCTCAGGTATGTGGCATTTGTTAGTATTAGGCACGATATACTGCAGCAGGGGTCTAATGTTAGTTGGGGGTCTGTTGGGTGGGCCTCATAGCATGGTCAGCGGTCTGGCACATGAAAGGAATATCTTGCAGGGAAACAGGGTCAGAATGGCAGTAAGTTTCCATTGGTGAGAGTGTGTGGGCAAGGACACGTTTGTGGAGATGAACGAGCTATGTGCTTAGTTCATGCTGGTTCACATGCAGGACAGTGATCTCAGAGGAAGACTGATGTGATACATTTATTAGATGTTGCAAATACCTCCGTCTTCAGTGTGAGAATGGAGCCGCAGAGTTTTCCAGTCAGTGTGGGAACGAAGGTGGGGGCCATGTGCTCTGTGTGCCTGATCGCAGTGAGGAGAGGGAAAGAAGCGTTTTGTACTATCGCAGTGAGGCCTGGTCACCAAGATTGAGTCGAAAGGGGGCACAAAAGATGGATTCCCTGTGTCCTGCTCAGTGGTCCCAGCTACACGAAAGTCAACGAAAGTTAAATTCGCATAAGGTCAAGGGGCGAACCCACCACTGGAGGCACTTGGTCCAAGCCTTGTACTGAGAAGTGAAGGCAGAGAGGGGCTTGCTGGCTCTTTGCTCCCGCACAGTGGCTTGAATTTAAATCACGAGGTGGGGGTTTGTCTATAATGGCACAATTGTTCTAATGTGACTGTTCTCTTTAAAGTATCTGAACAAACCATTAAAGTTTGAAATAATATGGGAGGAAATGTTATGCACAAGCATTTAACAAGGAAAAACAGCTTAATATCAGTCTATATAAGATTACTGGTTGACAAACAGATAACTACAAATCGTATGATGTAGAATGACCTCAGAAATTATTAGACTAACATTGTTTGTAAATATTATAATTGGAACTAACTAGATCGTTTTGGGAGTGTGTCCATCAGTGTGTCCATAACCAGTGAACATTAGAAGTGTGAGTTGGTAGAGACACCATTTTGGCATAGCAAGTTAGTACCATGGATCTATATTATTTACTGCATGGACTTTAGGTGACTTATTCTTTATTTGGAGTAGTGTTCTCAGAGCTATAATTATTGCTATTTCCTAACTAAGGTACTCATTGAAAGATCTTTGCCCTACACATGATTTTGATATGGCGGGCAACATCTATGGTAAATGAATGAGCAAAGGGTGATTAGTAGCTATGGTAACGATTTTGTTAATAGCGGAGAAAAGAGTTGCATGCGCGATTGGCGAGTTTGGTGGCATACACCGTCAAAAGCTGGGTATCAGGAAATCTAAGCATGGAGAGACAGTGTTTTGAAGAGGAGCGTGTGCTAAAAGCAATTTTTCTGAAGAGGCACATGCGCTATTAGCAAGTCTTAGTGAGTTACACATGCACAGTATAAAAGCGCAGTGATTGGTTGCACAACACATAACGTCATCACAGACTGACACGGGTAGTTTAGCAACTATATAAAGAGTGGAGAGGAGCTGGCACTCTATCGTGAAGCTGTTAATTTAGAAGAGAAGGAGATTTTCAACAGTGTTAACAAGAGCACGTTATAGGTAAGTGAGAGGCCCAAACGTAAGGTTAAGATAAAGAGGGTTATATATTTCCACTCATCTTAATATTTTTCACGGGTTAGATCGCGTAAAACAACATATTAGGGAGCCTTGTAAAATGGAGTGGATACAAGTTGAATATGTAGATTTTGATGTATGAGTCTTTTTATAAGACCAATTGCAAATAACGCACATTAGTAAGTTTTGTGTGATTTTGCACTTATCAATTTACAGGTTAATTAGAGACGATTGTTCAGGAAAGAATTATGAGAAGTGATTCAGAAGTAATTCAGTTATGTTATTGGCCTAAGACTAATGGTTTTGAAGAGGTAAGGACCAGCTTACATATGGAGGTAACACTTAAAAGTGTTTGATTATAAATGGATTAATACTCATTTTTTGGTCTGGGCTATTTAAGAAGCACACTCGTGCAGCGACTTGATAAACATAATACTAGAACAGTATTGGAGGTGGGGCAGTTGCTAGAGAGGTTGGGATACATGGATGATTATTAATGCATGGTGATTAGGGGATGGTTGATCCACGCATGATTTGCTGTCATATAGATTGGATTTCAAATGGTGAAGAGGTTGATTTGATATAACTGATAAGTGGACAGTTGTACTACTGGCATTGAAGGTGGAGGTGGACACAACAATGAGCCGCGCTTGAGCGCTGCAAACATGCAACATGGAACTTATTTATAATATACAGAATGATAAGTTTAAGTTGATGACCTACTTGCTCAATGTTTATTTTTATATATGTCTTTGTTCTATGTCTGCTTCCACCTGATGTGCAACAAACCCTTGGTTCATGACCTGGTCAGTATTCAACATTTATGTATGTGTTTTTATATATTCATTTTCTTTTCTGTTATGGCACATTAATTGTAATTAATGTTTGATATATTGTTGTGATGATATGAATATGATATTATAGTGATAGAGGTAATTTACCAGCCCTGATGAAGACCTATGTATTGTGAGGTTGAAACATGTAGTGGTGGGAATATGAAAATCACCAGTATGGAATAAATAATTAAATCAACAACATAGGACAATAGTTTAAGTTTTTGACTGATACCAAATAGTGTTTAGCTAGTTACTTGTAGATTTCATTAATAATTAAGCAATATGCCCCTCGCGGCGGGGGCATTACCGACTCAGGTAATGCCCTGGGGCCCATAGTTATAGGCCCTCAGCAAAGCAAGGGCCTTAATGAAGGCCCCGGGGCATTACCAGAGTCGGTAATGCCCCTGCCGCGAGGGGCATATAGCTATTAATACCCCTGCCCTCAAAAACTGCTTGACCGGGGCACTAAAAGCTTTATTTTTTCCCCGAAAAAACATCAAAGAAAATGGGCGACATGGAAGGGGAAAACGGAGTCTGTTTTCCCTTTCCATGGCGGCCATCGGGAGCGGAAGCGCTGGAAACAGAAGCGTTTCCAGCACGTCCACGCCCGAAAAAAAAGAAGGTAAGTGGAGTTGGGAGGGTGGAAGGGAGGGAAAAGAAAAAAAAAAAGAAAAACAAAAAACGTACCTCGGTCCCCGGCGGGGGACGATGGAAGTCTCCAGTCGTGTGGAGGCTGGGAGCGGGGATGGCCCCGCTCTGAGTCTTCACACAGCTGGAGGCTTTCATCGTCCCCCGCCGGGGATCAAGGCATAGAAGGTAAGTGGGGTGGGGTGGCGAGGGAAGGGAGGAGGGAGGGAAGAAAAAAAAAAAGCCTTACCTCTGTCCCCGGCGGGGGGCGAAGGTAGCCTCTCAGCCTTGGGGAGGCTCGGAGCGGGGATGGCCCTGTTTCGAGCCTCCTCATTTGCTGAGGGGCTGCCACGCCCCCCTCTGGGGACAAAGGCTGTGGAATCCCGAGGGAGGGATTCCCGGCCTGGTAAGAACTCGGCAAGGGCCAATCAGAATGGCTCTTTCATTCTGACTGCACCCTCGCCGGGTACAAATTGTTTATATATTATGGTTCTGTAGGAGATATTTTGATGGGCTATGCACAGTGGACAGACCATAAATCTTGTGTATGCCCATATGCCATGAAAACATTCACTTTGTAGATAATGAGTACAGAATTTTGCTAAGCTCTAACAGTAGGTCAGAGGCATGGATGCTTAAATTGCACATTGGGCAGAGATTTGATATGATACACTATGATAAATCATTTATAACGTGCCAGTACACATGTGTTTCTAGGCACGACAAGACAAGGGAGGGTACGGAGGGAGACCAAGACAAATTATCTTACTAGGCCTTGGGTCATTCAGATCATGCAAGGATGGCAATGCAAAGTGCAGGAGAAGAGGACGGGGAAGTGCAATTGGGAAGGGGAAAGTGCAATCACGGCAGTATTGGTCTGAGTAAATGCAGCCAGGACAGTGCAGTTCTGGGTAAGTGCAAGGAGGCTGTGACTGTAGAGGTTACAGTTACATCCTCTTGTGCGTGACTGGCCCGGGGATGTGCGGGGGAGACCGGTCAAGAGGAGCCAGGACCCAGTGAGACTCTAAGGTTAACCAAGAAACTAGTTAGTGCAGCAGACAGGTAGGTCAGCAGGGGAGAGAGGGAGACAAAGTAGAGGAGAAAGGGAAGGTTCTGGGCTGCTTCCTAGACACATTTAAGCTAGACACATGTCAGTTCTGAGGTCTTTTTGGGGTACTGTGCAAGGATTCGGGTAGTATTACTGTGAAAGGTTTCCTACTAACAAGATGAGTCATTGTTTTATTTAAAAAAAAAGACAATTCACAGGTGATTGAGTGTCTGAAAGTGCCACTTTCCACTACGGAAATACATTTAAATACATTATTGACATCCACATTATCATACAATTTATTCTTCATTGATTATGCAGTCTGATAATTACTTTTCTGGAGATTGTTTTCTGAGAAAGAAATAAGCATACTCACAGGCAAAAAGCAAACATGTTTCTAAGGCCTGTGTTAGGACAGAATTACATGTTTGGGGTTTCTCCTGTCCCAATTTAAGAGACCTCTCAACTTTTTGCTTTTCATCCTTTGCTTGCTTTATGTGATGTAAAGTGAACTTATATGGTGCCCTTCTGTCACTAATGTTGGCCTTGATGCACATGGCTCTGTAAGAAAGGATGGATAGGGTGTGTTAGTCGGATAGCGCAAAGGCAAATAGAGAAACCTTTGGTGTTGATGGATACAGGTCTGGGGTACCCTTTACCTGTGTGTCGATATGAAAATCTCTATGTTGTTTGTGGTCGGTACTGACCAGCAGGGTAGCCATATGGGGAGCCCCTGGATTGTGGAGTGCAAACATTAACAGCATGGCTGTTGATAGAATATGGATAGGGCCTGAATCTTTTAAGTTCAATAGACCTATGAGTTAATCTGAAGGAGTGTGGAAGGTTGAAGGATGTAAGATTTAGTAATGATAAGTTAGTTGAGGCAGAAGGGGTTCAGAGGAGATGAGGGTGTTGTCACTTCATGGATCTTGCCAGTAGATTTCACTGACATTAATGGTGCAGACCAGTGTCACGCAGAAGAGGTTTCATGAGTCAGATTGGTTTCCCATAGATGGTAGGGCAAAGAGTTTTGAAAATGCTTGTCATAAATTAGCCAACATTTCTGGTGCACAGTTTTTAGTCAGTTGCTATTATGTGGTTGGTTGAAAAGCTAAGTATTAAGCTGTTTACTGAAAGTCGGCTGATCCACCTCCAGGTGAAGATTTTTCGGTAGGGTGTTCTACAATTGTGTGGCCAGAACTGAAAAAGAGGGCCCTCCTTATCATTTCTTGTTGAAGATGGGACTAGTACTAATGCAGCATGGCTAGACCTAAGTGTTCTGCAGCAAGTGTTTTGTTGGAACTTACTTCTTAAAGAGGCAGGGAACCCTCCATGGTATAAATGATGGGTCATGCACAAGGTTTTGGAAGCACCCTTTTTATGGGTAGCCAGGGGAGAGAATTTAATGCTGGGGTGATATGTTCTAATCGCTTCATTCTAAAATGTAGTCTTGCCTCTGCATTTTGAAGTTTCCTCATTAGGCAATCTGAGAGGCCCAGAAAGAGGCTGTTTGCATAATATAGTTTGAATAGTATTAGATAAATGATGGCCATAGCACTATGGGTGAATATTCAGTAAGGTAAAATGGGGTGTAGCATGCAAAGCTGGGAGAGTAGCTTCTGACAACAACTTTGAACTGTGGATCAGGAATGAGGGCGCTGTTCATGTTTGTTCCAATATATCTTGCTATGGTTGACAGATTTGGGCAGGAGCCCATCTTGTAAGTCCAAGGGATTGTGGTTGAGTTAGAACCAGTAGGATTACATAGCTTCAGCTCTGTTTTTCTAGGTTTTAGTTTTAGTCTGTTTGTTCTCATCCATGCATCCACCTGTGTAAGGCAGTTTTTAATGTCTGGGGCATTTGGTGATGGGTGGTTCACAAATGTTTATATTATTTGTGTGTCATCTGTGTAGTAGCAGGAGATACCAGAAGTATTAGCAATGTCTAGTAGGAGTGTCAATGAGATATTGACAAGAAGAGATGCAAGTGTGGATACTTGGGTACTCTGTGGGCAAGCCCAGGAATTGTGGGGGACCAATACAGTGGTTTCCATTCTACCTGTGAAGAAGAAGGTGATTCAGTGTCGAGCTGGATTTTATTAACATGTTACCTAGCCAGGCAGGTACCCCTAAGAACAGAGCCATAAAGCAGTCCTCATCTTCTGGATCATTTTTGTGTGCACATTTTGCAGATACGTTATTGCATCAGTGATGTTCCCATTCTGTTCTTTGTGTGCTAGTATAAATGTGCAGCAGCTTGAGACAATTTCTGAGCAAACCCCACACTCCATAGCAGTGAGGATGTCGGGGACATAACTATTATGGGGAATCATCAATATGATAGCTCTCAGCTCCTCAATCACATTGAGCGCTCTCTCAGTGGCATGTGTGCCCTGCAGTAACTCTCATCTGGTTATATGCAACCATTTTGCATTTACTGCCATTTGGAAACCTGGGGTGAGAAGACAGGAAAATAACATCAATGCTTGCTAAACAGCCTGTGTTCAGATGGGATATCATCGATCGTGTCATTAGATATGTCTGAGAAAAAATGCTCTCTTTTTGTGTTGTAGTGTTCTGTATCTGTTCCCTTTCTGGTCACTTTTTACTGTAGGGTAGTCTCCTATTTGCACCAAATCACATTGTGCTTTGCATGTAACAATGCTACTGAGCATATACCATCCCAATTTGGCAAGAGTTGCAAATATGCTTCTTAACAACAATAGTGGTCCATTAGCACTGCCCTGCCTAACCTCATGCCTAGATTAACCATTATGCGTTTACATCCTACATTGTTCCCTAACTGTACTGTGCCATTATTTCTGAATCACAGTGATGGGTTTTATACCCTTGTTATGTGCACTGGCACTTCTTCATCCTCCACCCATGTTAACAATCTGACATATATTTTCCATCTTCTAGACAAATCTTATTAGCATGTTGTATAGGGCCCAATGAAATCCTCTTAGTGCTCCTGCTCTACATCCCTTTATCCATTCCACCCAACCTCGAGACGGAAACACCTCCTCCTATTATGCATTCATGTGGTCTATCCCAGCAAAAGGGTATCTCCTTTTCGTGATGGTCAGTATATTTCAACAATGGATGTTCACTTAATGGTACGTCACCTTTTTGTGGCCTGGACATTGTATATTTAATCACATTATTTCCATTGTTTTTTATTTCATCAAATTATCTTCATAAAGGGAATTTGCTTTTGTCACCCATTTTAAGTAAGTTCTAATTCCCTGGAATTTTCCCCTTGTTTTGCACTTTGCGATATGAGTTAGGAATGTGCCCTGGTTACTGGTATTTCATTGGCCACAAGTAACCCGGTGATACTGAAAGCATACTGAAGCAGCAAGCATACGAAGCAAGTTTCATCCAATTTTTTCCTTTCCATTTTAGTCATATGCCGGTACAAAAGTTTTTTTTTTTTTTAGCATAACCTTCAAAGTGTTCTCTCAGGTGGTATTTGTCATTACTCACATCTGTCCTAACTTGTGTCATTTCTTAGATCATGTTAACAGCTACATTGATGGCAGTATCACTAAAAAATATTACTGACATGGTATAGGCAAACCAAAATAAAATAGTAAAAAGAGTCCCTTTTCTGCAAATATATCCGCCTTCACACTTGTTGAAATATTAGAGAGACTGTCTCTTTTGCTCTTGAGAAATAGATTTTCCTGTGTGCATCAACACATGTCAATATGTTAGTCAGCTCTCACTCTAGCCCTTGCCTGGGATATGGTCACCTCTTCTTCTTCTTATCCTTGCTCCACTTCATCCGACAGGGCGGACTGTACCTATAAATCTGTACACATCACCTATATGCACCCTTGCTTTCTTTCTGTGCACCTTTACCGCGGTAGAGGTTGCATACTGGACAGACTATGGGCCCTTGAATGCGTGTGCCACTTGCAGATTAAATTTCACACTGTCTTCTCTGTTGTCATTGGTTGCTTATTTGCCCCCCCGCTGCACCTTTATCTGTGGAGAAATTAATTTCAAACATTTAGTCATGGCAGTAAAATAATCAAGCTTTCGTAGCACAGTCGCAGAACTCTCTGCATCCAATCGAGCATGTGTGGGAGGAGCAATGGGGATGTGCCTACTTCTGCCCATCACTATTTAATGGGGCATGAGGTGGTGATCTGAGCTTGGCTGATTGTGCAGGGCAAAAAGAGCCAGGGGAAGGCAGTGCAGTCAATTTTTGTTTAACATATCTCTTAATTTTGCAATGTATTCCTTCAACTGACCATTTAATAATTCTACAATGCAGCTGGCCTAGGAATGATAAGCAGAACAAAGCCTGTGCTTAATGCCAAGCAGGGTTGTTACTTCAGAAAATAACTCATTGGCAAAGTGAGGCCCATTACCTAATCATAACACTTTGTACACTCCCCAACGGGGGAACACCTCAAGTGCATGGAATTTAGCAGCTGCTTTGTCATTGGCATGGGTACATGGTTCTGCTTCTATCCAGCATCAAAACGGGCACACCACCACAATCATATATTGGTATCCATTACAACTTTGGAGCATTTCACCATAGTCAACATGTAAATGCCAAAATGTCCTGTAGGGAAGGGTATTGCTCCTCTCACCATTCTCAAGGTATGTCCAGCAGTATATTGATGGCATGTAGCACAATTAACAATAAAGTTCACAACATGTTCATGCAGGTTTGGGATGAACCGCTATTCTGAAATATCTGCTGCCGCATATTCCCTTGTGGTGTGTTCTGGGTAGTGTACTTGTACTAACATTACTGTAAGTAACTAAAAGGGCTTTACAGGCGTCCCTGTGCTATTCTGTTGCTACACCCAGTTGGTGGGGGATAATGAGCATCCCTGCTTTCTCCACAGAGCCTGTTTCGTCTGCAGTATGCGTCCCTTCAGTTCCACTATTTGTGTCAATGCTAATACATTATAGACTTCTTTAATATTCATGTTGAGGATCATTGTTTGTGGAAAAAATTGTTATCTCTGCTATGTGTTGGAAATATGATGCACTTTTTGATTATGCTGCTTTGTTGCAACAGGGAATTGTGTCTGTGCCCCTAGTGCTTTGTAACACAGGGACATAGGCTACCCCACCTGAATGGCCCTTGCCGGTAGTGTGATATCGCAGTAAAGACTATGGCATTGGTCTTTACATAAAACAAAGTACACCAATATTCATTCTCATGTGTGACAATTTATTTTTCAATTAATTATTTTTGCGGCATGGCAGATGCTGTGGTATATGGCAGTGCATCTAGGAATCTTTCTAATAATTAGATTCTTTCTAATAATGGGGCCTGCTGTACTGGTGTGCCATCTGGCCACTGAAAGCCTCTCCTTCTCCACTGTGACAGTCCTGAGTGTACTGTAGACATCACAGAGGAGTCAGAATATATTGTCACTGTCTGATCTTCAAGCTCTTTGAACGCTAATATCACGGCTACTAGTTAAGATGCCTGCACAGGCATCTGGTAATGGTCTGGTAATCTGACACTTGTCACAATCTCAAAATCCTCACTCCTAATCCTTACCACCTCTGCTCCCGAATGCCTCAATCCAGTACTCTTATCTATCATCGTTGAACCATCAATGAAGACCACCTCTCCCCCCTCTAACTTTGTTTCTTTTACTGGGGGTACATCATCATGTATATGTATGAAGATCAGTCATGAACACATTCTCCTCCCTCTAATGGTTCAGCAATCAATCTTGCCGTATTAACTGTGCAACATCTAACAATGTTTAATGATGGATTGGATATTATGAACATATAGCCAGATTCTGGCTGTGTAATGAGCGTGGACTTTGGTTTTTCAAGAATAGTAAACAGGGCCTATTCAACATACAATGTTACTATACAGCCCATGGTTATTGAAGATGGTGTTTCTATTGCAAAAGCTGCTGTAGCCGGTGCTTGTTCAGATGGGTAATGCCTTCTCATTACTAGATCTAAATACTCACTGTAATATGCCAATGGTCTGGAATGGGGACAGGAGTCACCACCTATCCATTTTAATGTGAGAATAGATGCAATTATTCCTTGTAATCTGCTATTCCAATTACAGGGGCTCTATGTATCACTTGTTTCAGTTCCTCAAATAGATTAATCTTCTTATCTGTCCTCATTATGGGGCTCTTCTGTTACTCTGCTTCATTCAATCCATCTAGAAGGGGGGCCCATCCTTTGTGCTGTAGTCAAAGACCTAGGGACAACAATAAGTACATAGCCCCAGCAATTGCTGTAAAAATGTCTCTGAATGGGATGTATTTAAAATTGTCTCTGCTCTGTCAGGCATCACCCTCCTCCCTTTCTTTGATATTATCTGGTCCAAATTTAGTATTTCTTCCTGGCAATACTGCAATGTTGCATTTGTTCACCTTGTAACATTTCTCAGCTAATTTTGTCAATAATGTTACTGAGTCTGTCCTGCACTCTTCCTCTGTGGTGCTGCACACTAGAAAATCACCAACATACTGTATAATTATATTGGGTGTCTGTATGTTTCTCAAGCCCATCTGTAGCACTCTAATGGAGACACTGGGGGACTCAAAATACCCCTGTGGGTGTCTTGTTTGTTGGAGCCTAATTCATTGATACATAAACACTGTGAGATATTGACAGTCTATGTGCAATGGAATAGTAAACAAAGCATTTCTTTCAGTCAATTACTATCAAATGTTTAGCATTGAGCCATTTTTTGCGCGGAATTGTATTCTATTCCTTTCAGCAAACCTACATTGTAAGCGCTGCTAGTCAATAGTACACTTGGTACTTTTGCAAAATCGTGTTGCTAAAAGGAAGGTGTGCTTTTGGTCAGCAGTTTTAAATTAGGTGTGTCCCTGTACTTTATTTGCAATTGGTATGGAATGGAAATTTTGAAAAGCACTTAATCATCTGTATTGCCGTCTCTGAATAGCTCATCATCTGTGATGTCACTCAACCACTGTTTTGAGTCCAGTGCCATTGCTGTGCACCAACAATCACCTACTTTGTCTGTCCCGTGTGAAACTACCCTGTCCTCTCGCATGACTGCTGCTTCAACATGTATCATTATTATTTCCCCTTCTGGCAAATCCATGGGTACTTCTGCTCTGAACAAAAACTCTGTGGGTAGTCGTAACAATGTAGCCAGTATTCACGGAAGCCATCCTAGCCATCGGTAGACTGCTCGTAGGAACTCTCTTGTATTTACATAATGAATGTCTGGTGTTCAGCATATTAGCCCTTTGTCAGTAAATTAAATTGTCATGTTTAATTTACTCATTAGATGTCTTCCCAATTTGTTAACCGGTGTCTTTCAAGAATACAGCAATGGCAACCATTCTCTGACTATTAAAAATAGCTCTTCTGTGTATGGAACCTTTGTCATAGCCCTAGAGAACCCTTGTGTGTCCATTGTTATTTGTGATTGTGGAAACCTTCCTTTCCTGACACAAGATCTTGTCCCCCTTGTGTCAAGCACAAAATAAAACATCCTATCCCATATTTTCACCCCGAGCCACGTTTCCTCTTCCGGGTTGTAAGTTACTGATGGCACTAGACATGTAAAGCTTCTCTGTGGGCTGTCCTATTGCAGTAAATGCTCCTCCCTGATCCAATAATGGGGTTCCCTCCAACCACTGTCAAACCCTCTGCCGTAGGTACTGGAGTTTGGGGCAATGCATTCCTGTCTCACTATCTGCACTATTGGGTTTGCGTTTGTTGTTGATAGAGTGATTGCTGTGGCTGTTGTAGCTGCTGTGGTGTTTGTGCATCTGCTGATGTGTGTGTGGCTGCTCGTTATATTATGGAAATGGTTGCTGTTGTATGTTTTGAAATGTGGCCTGCTCTTGCTGTGGCTGTACAGAATATGGCAGGGGAAATACAGACCCACCTCTTGGAGCGGATTGCTGCCATCCTTCGATCATTGCCACTTTGCTCCTTCATGCCCATGCATAACGCAATGTCCTCCCACATGTCCAACATAGTGCTCCAAAACCTCCACATTTTAGTCCCATCCTACCAAAACCTCCTCCATAAACAACTCAAAACCCATACCCTCTTTATAATAATTAATTATTGGTTATATATAATGCGCTTAATACGCAAATGTTTCTAAACGCGGACTCATGGATTGAACCTGTGTTGTTCTGCGTCGTCTTGCTTCCAAGGTGAGTTTATTGCCCCTGGAGTATCCTCCTGAGACTCTCCCACTTTGTGCATACCCACTCCCCTGGGTAATAATTGTTTTCCTTTCCTTCCTGAATTTATTGTGAGTAGTTATGGTAGCGATGGGCCCCTGCTCTATAGTTGCTCTTCATCCCACAAATCTTTTAGTGGATACTCTAGTTTTTTCAGCACACTTGTTTGAGGAGCTTGCATTGCCTCTTCTTCGTCTTCCTCCCCTTCGTCTTCCCAGCTATCTACCTCTCACCCTACCTCTTCCAGCATGTTGTTGCTGACACCTACAAGACCTTCCCTAACATACACTCCTCTTTCCATCTCTTTATGTTTCTTCTGATGCTGACAACAACTTCCTTCATGCCCTCTTCCTCCCTGTCCTCTGTCACCCTTCTACTAATGTTAGCATTAACCTCCCTATGGTACTATTCTCTCCTTATCTCCTGTCCATCTATTTTAAATAATATTTTACCTCAAACCCATTTATCTGGTGTAACTGCTGCTTCTTGCTCCCCTCCGTTCATGTTTTTCACCTTCTTCAAATCTTCTTTTGCTTACCTTATTTGTGCTTCATAACTGTTCCTTTTCTCATGTTCTACTCATATTGCTAATGCATTTGTTGTGCCATCTTTTGTTTCTCTGTCCCTAATATCATCTTACCCTTCTAGGGGTAAAAATCGAGGATTACTGTACCCTTTGACAGCTACTTGCAATGGATGTAATCCCTCCACAGTCGAGAACAGAGTACATGGTAGAGGAAGAGGAGGCGCTTTGGTCTGCACATGCCCTTCATTGTCTCTTCTACCTATACTTTCTTTTCTAATCTGCTCCTCTTCCTCCTCAAACCTCTTCCATAAATCGAGTACGCTTAGTCTCCTCTGGACTGTCTTTGCCTTGTGTGTGGTGTGTAAGTATGTGTACATATTTTGTAGCTACCCCGCCTGTTTGACACTGACCAGTAGTGTTTATAGCACAATTTGACCAATTATATCATTAGATCTGTACATGAAAAAGAGAGCACCAAGTATATATTTATACATTTAACACATTTTATTATCTGTTGTGGTCTAAAAAGGCCTAGTGAGGTCGTTATACAAACAAATCAGTTTTGAACCCATCATTCATGGGAGTTTATACAAATTGTATCATATTCAATATTCATATAATACACAGTTTGCAATTTGTAACTTTTTTAGCACTATGGGGGTTAGTACTAGTCGTGACTTAGAATGTGGTTGGTATAACCAAAACATCTGTCTAGTCAGACTAGACAGATGTTCTGGTTATAACAACCTGTTACATACCCTCATGGCATAGGCCCCCCATATTAAAAAAGAGGGACATTACCCCTTGTATGTTGGAAACATATTTTGTAGCTGAAATGTGTCCCTTCCTGAGGCCATGGCTGTACCATCTTGCCAGCCATAGCTTTGACCCATTTACATGATATCTAAGGATCTTTTGCTTTTACTGGGGAAGCGACTTAAACAAATGAGTAATGGAGATATCTGCCATTATAATAATATAAAACACAAATTACCATAAAATTCAACAATCAACATTCAAACCTGCTTTCACTGTTCAATTCTCTTATTTCACCCCATTACCACACAATTATTTATAATCTCAACACAATGCCCTCCTTAATTTACACCAACAAAACACAATCTCAATCTATTCCATACTTGCCTTCAAACAATCCTTCTACTCTAGCAACACACAAACAACACTTCTACCATCCTTTTATATACCAAAACAATTAACATCAAGTCAAATCTATTCTATGATTATAATTGGTTATTTATAATGTGCTTAATACCCAGAGGTTAATAAACGCGGATACGGGGATCAAACCTGTGTTGCTCCGCATTGTCTTTTTTCCAAGGCGAGCGCGTTGCCCCTCAGCCATCCTCCCGAGCCAACAGCTGTGTTCCCTTTATATAGGTTATCTCCTCATTTATATCTTTTACTGCCCCCCAAAGCAGGGTGGGCTTTACGCCCTATCATGTGGTTTTCCCTAATTACTGTCAGAAGTATCTCTTTTCTCTCTTTCTTCAATACTCTTTTTCAACTTAAACAAAAAAAAATATATATATATACCCTCTCCCATTGGCTTTTTTGAGAATGGATGTACTCACATACCATTATTCCAGAGGTCCATCAGCAATGAGTGCCCTCTGTCTGCCTGCTCCACCCTCTGCACCCAGTCTGCCACCTGCAAGACTGGGCAGGACTTGTGAGAACTGGGCTCCTGCCAACCTCCTCTGAACTGTGCACTGGAACACTTCCTGTGGGTGGTCTCCGCTTACCAAGGCAGACACGGCAAGGAGTCCTCGACCCTTTGCTAGACACTGGGGATGTCAGCAGTGCCTCCAAATATTAAGATAGGGCCAAATGCATCAATAAGAGGCAAAAAACTCAATAACAGAGTAGGTAAAAAGTGCACTGAAAAACCCACCTTTATTCAAATACAAACGGCCGCTAGGAGTGCATAAAAAGGACAATCTCAAAATGGCATTAGGAACAACAAGGTTTTAAATAAGGAAAGCATCATAGTTGATGTAATAAATAGTATTTACCATAAAAACATCTGATCTCTTATTTAATTGGTTGGTGGTATATAGAACATATAGTTATCTATAAGTGAACCTTCTACTAGTGGTTTTTCACAACTAATAACTCCTCCTAGATACATCCTTTTGCAAATGATACATTTCAATCTACCTCACCATTGGTTGGCACTCCACTACTCTAGTTGATTAGAAGAACACAATTTGATTGGTCAGTTGATTTCTCATCTAACCTCAAGCACTTTTACGCAGTACGCCTAGGTACGCGGTGGGGAAGTTTAGGTGGGCGAATCACTATGATCTAGTTTAAAGAAGTTACTGCATTCTCATTCCCAGGCTTGTGGCCTTCTTTGCCAGGCTGCTTGTGGCCTTTGCATGTCTTCTCTATGTCTGGATGTACTAACAAATTGGAAGGTGCACTATCTAATTAGGACTGGAATAAATTACCATTGTTTCTGTCATGTGGTAAGGGACCACCGTTTAGTGTTCAATGTCATCTATTAATTGGCTGTTCTGCTATTCTAACATGTGAGTGCTTTTCTTCAGTGGCCACTTGGGGTGCTGTATATTTATTCATTATGGGATCAATTGGCACGGTAGCTACTGGCACCTGACATTCAAGGATATATCTATTTCTCACTACCAATTAACTTTAATAATTGCTTACTGTCTGTCCTGGAAAACATTATGAAGTGCAGCTTTAGTTTCTAAGCAGAACTCCCCTCAGCACACTTACCTTGTTGGTTGGGCTACTGTGTGAGCATCGTGAGGCCTGGAAATGTGTGTTAAGCTGCATTTTTCAGAAATGAGGCCTTTGTGGGGGTCGGTCTAAATAATGGCAATACTTCTGCTCTTTCTCCACAATGTTACTGCTCTTCATGTCTATTTTTCCCTGCTTGTGGATGCTTCAACCTCTCCCTACCAGCCCATCTCTATTCTAGTTTTGTAACCTATATGGGTATTCTGTAAACTTTCCCTACTTCTATGTATGCACCAAATTTCTCATCCTACTGTGTTGCACAACCTGATCTACTCTTTATTGTAGCGTGCATGATCATTAGTGTTTTAGTAACATTTTATAGACTGGTTTTCAGCATGTATAAACACTGCGACCTGAAGGAGTAGGATTATCGTGAAATGTCAGAACAACTACCGGTGAGGATAACTAGTATTAAGTGCTTTGGTGACACAGAGGTTGGACTGTATCAACATATAAAATAGTATCCCAACAGTATGCTGGACTTTCACATGATTATGTTTTCTTGTGTCACTATCTGCAAATAGGAAGTGTTTTAGGAAAAAAAGAAGGCATTGGTTGCTTTGCTTTTCTTTCTTTTGATCAATCTAAGAACACTGTACATGTTGAACAAGAACCATAGTCGTATGTTGTACTAACCCAACTATAGAACTTTTTGATGTATATCTAAAATTTAGAAATGAACAGAAATTGTGTTTGCACTATATGTTTGAAATAATTGTTTTTTTATATGTTTCAACTGAGAATTGAATAAAATATGTTGTATTAAGACGTTGGCCCATACCAATAGTGTCTGCTTAAGGGAGAGATAACTAGTTTACGTGCATGTTCTATATGCCTTTGCAATCTTCCTGCAATTGAACTGGTCCCCCAAAAACATAAAAAACAGAGAAGTACCCAATCACAGACCGCTATATACTGTCCTCCAGATGGACATAAAAAAGATTGAAAAATTAGGAAAAGGTAGATAAACTGATACAAAAATGAAAAGGAGTTAATTGTGCACTATGAAAAATGTTTGGACGGCCCTTCATACGGGCATTACAAAAGGATTTAAGTTGATGCATCTGTTTATAGATAATTGTACAAATGTTGGTCAATTCTTCCCATTTTCTTTTTACCATTTAGTTGGAATGTTCAGACTTACAGTTGGTTCCTGGATGCCAACAGGTGTGACTTATCTGTTTTATCTGTTATATGTTGCAGTGAAAATGTGTGTGTGTTGAGGTGTAATGGTGTGTGTGGTGTATGTTTCAGGTTCATGTGTGCATGCACATCATGAGAGATTGCATTTGGGTGTGTGTGGCTCGGGTGGAAGATGAATTAATATAGTTTGCTTCCTGTGTTGTCATGCTAAGTGTGGCATGGTACCACCCATGTGAAAGGTTTACTTGCATGTGTGTCCTGCTGCCTCATTTCACCATTCCTTTTGTGCCAGTCTGAGGTTGTTAGTGCGTGCACATCAGTGTGTCAGAGAGGTGTGTTTGGTGTGCTTGGTGATGGTCATGACTCATACCTGGATAGATGTGGTGTAGTGACGGTAGAATGTTATGTATGTTTTTCTTGGTGGTTCATAATTTTATTGGGATTGATTGATTTGGGTGATGTTTGGGAGTTGATTTCATTAGGTCTGTGTTTGAAATGTGATGGTGGAATTTGGTGGATTATGTATCCCTATTTGTTGTTCCTGTTATAGGCAACACCACCTTCCTTGAAGACTTTGGTGGTTGTGTCCCGCTTTGAATCTGCATCGATGGTACGCGTTGCATCCGGGTCCAGTGCTTGGTGAACTGTGATCCCCTTCCCACCCTGTTTCCCCACCTCTTGGTGTGTCATTTGTTTATGCTTGTTTACCTTTCGGTGTTTATGCCAGGGTGTGGCAGACTCTGTATTATAGGGTGGCAGGAATACCGTGTTGTGTTTGAGTGGGCGCACTGTGTGAATGCTTTGATTGTTCCTGAGTGCCCTGTGTGACTGTTTTGTTGGTGATTGATGGACTGTCCATCTGAGGTGTTGGTTGGTTGTTTCCAGTGTGGTGGTTTTCCTTAAGAAAAGGAGATGTTGTGGTGTATGACTGTTCATAGAAAGGAAGATGTTGTAATGTGAGTTGGTCTTGTCCTGTACCACTGGCATGGAATGCATGCTGATGGAATGCGGGTTTATGCATGATAGACAGCTTAGGAGAATGTTTAGTGAGTGGTGTGAGTGAGTGTGCCATGAATGTCAGTTGGGGACCTGAGCTTGATGTGAGAAGATGGCCGGTGGGTCTGTCGTGATCCGTCAGTGTCTGACCATAGATGTTCACCTGTCTACTTACTGTGTAAGATACATACAAGTAACTGGAGTTGTACATATGTACTTATATATAATAAAGTATAATAAAGTATCCTGGATCAATCTCCATGGCTCCACAGCTGGCTTGTGTACTAATCATTTGAGCCCTACAGGACATCATAACACTGTGTTTCTGTTCCCTCATGAAAAATACAGATGTCAATTTGACCTAAGCAACCTATTTTTATTCACTAAGAGAACATAAGTCATGTCGTTCTGAATCCAATCACTGACTTTCTATTAACCTCATGAACATTGTAAAACACTGTGTGCCAATCCCAGCTATTTACAGTTATGTTATGCTCCCTAACAGAACATATGTGGGCCATTCTGCCAAATAAAGTTTTGACCTTTCTAATTCAAAAGATTTATTTGTTTATTTGTTGAGCGTAAAGTCACTGGAACATCATATCTTCATATTTTTGAAATATGTTGATTTTACTTGCAGACCTACATAAAACGGCCCTCTTTGGGAAATAGAATGTAGATTATTCTCTGTATGGATAATAGACATTGTGGACTAGAAGTCTGAACATCCGTGTAATGTAAAGATTCGGTGACTAATTTGAAATATATTGAAAAGTAACGGCAAAGTAAACATTACTACAGTAGCTAAAGAAGAAGGGAATAGCCATTATGTACACATAAGTGACAGACAGGCGTGGATTGCATTACAAAGGAAATAGAAATCTCAGTGCTGAGGCTACGGCTTAACTGACTGAACAGGAATTAATTAACAGAGCCACGGTAAATGCTCCTTGGACCAGAGCGCAAAGATCAAAATGAACATGTTTCTCAAACAAAACAACAACTAAGGATATGAAACAGGTTTTACAGCAAGACGATCACAATAAAAAAAAAAAACAGCGAACACAATAGTTATATCAAGAAACCAACGGGCTTGCTTATTCCCCGTCTGCGATGAGAAAGCCGTGCTTGCGGCTCCTGCCTCCGACATTTTATCATCCAGAGGAAGATGAAAAAGGCATATAGAACCCATTCAACAACCGTGAGCTCAATAAAATGACAGAAAGTGCAGCATTCTATCATAATACACAAATGCTCGCCTCTGTAGGGCGAAGAATACCTACACATTTGAAGTGCCGCTGAGCGTACACTTGCAGAGATCGGGGAACAGGTATAGAAACGATCCCGAGAAATAAACACAAGCCATGCGTATGATGTATCTGCATTGTCAGTCAAAAAGAAGAGCCTCGTGCAAACCACGTGGCTTTGGAAATAGGCAAAGTTATGAAGACATCCTTTCGGTGAATGTCACAGCACTGATGCTCGGATGCTGCCTGCTTTTCTGCGCTCAAGCAAAATAACGGCATTGGGCAAGTGGCGATCATTCCATAAAAGCTAGTGTTGCCTTGATTGACAGGTACAGGCACGGACACTGTGTACACATTTAATTGTCATGTTTGAAAAGCTGAACAATTCGATTCAAGCTCCAATTCTCCCGTCATGGTAAACAATGGATGGTGGTCGAATATATGAGCTTTTAAGGTTTGAGAGTATGCCGACCTGTTTTCAATATTTATTTCACATCTGGCATTCAACTCTGCTTTCAGTAAGTAACAAAAATGGTGCGTATCATACTTCCTT
The DNA here is from genome assembly GCF_040938575.1 of Ambystoma mexicanum. Lineage (NCBI taxonomy): Eukaryota > Metazoa > Chordata > Amphibia > Caudata > Ambystomatidae > Ambystoma > Ambystoma mexicanum. The sequence goes on along the minus strand of NC_090941.1, from coordinate 428,576,529 downwards.
TTCAGCACAGTTTTATGTTTCGTGGGTTACTGGTACTTGGCAAAAGTCTAGTTAAAAATAGAATCTAACATAACTTTTGTGGAAAACGTTCATTCTGAAGACATCGACTACATTTAAATGTAACTTAATTGTGTATAGCACTGTTTGAAGGACTTTGGATTTGTGTGGCTATGTAGCACTTCTGTCTGTTTTCCCCTTGTGTCTCTCATTTTGGATAGAACGAAACTATGTCAGATGATGTTATGTTATGTTACTTTGCATTTATATAGCCCCTTATGCACCATTGCTATGGTCTCAAGGCACGGGTAGGTTGAACGCCCTCGGGGACTTCAGTTCAGGTCAGTAGAGAGAATGGAGAGAGTCAAAAGGCGCGTATGAGCACTTGATATGTGTGCCGCTGGTGTGGCATTCGTGTGATAGCTGCTTCTTAGCGATACGTGTGGAGGTTTAAGGGTCAGGAGTATGTGTTCGTTCTGGCAGGTTGTTATCCAGACCGCTTTTGGCTGCGTTAGGCCTGAGGAGAGACGCCTAGGCTGGAGAGTGTGTAACCAGCAGTGTTTAGTTAGAGTGATGCGGAGTATGAGGCAAATGATGGTATGAGAACAGCTATACCGAATGGTGTCATAGTATCGCTGTGTTCTATTTGGGTGGTGATGTAAAGAAGAGAGTAAGCATGGAGATGAGAATATGGTGGTTTAATTAGGTGCTTCAGATCGAGCCTACTCCAATAGTTCCATGTATTCCGTCTGTTCCAAGTACTCCGACTATTCCACATACTGAGACAGTTTCAAGCACTCCAATCCGTTTCTTTCAGTGCCCTTTCAAACGTTCTATGCTCTCCATACCATTCCATGTAGGACACGCCATTCTATGCGTTCCAGTCCATTCCATGCGCTTCAGTCCGTTCCATGCATTCCAATCAGTTTCATGCACACTAGTCCGTTCCATGCACTCGCGTCTGTTCCATGCAGTCACAACCCTTCCATGCAGTTGCAACCCTTCCATGCACTCGAATCCCTTCCATGCACTCGCATCCCTTCCATGCACTCGCATCCCTTCCATGCACTCCTCTTCGTTTCAAGCACTCCAACCCGGTCTTAGCACTTCAACCATTTAATGTACTTTAGCCAGTTTATGCACTGCTCCTTCATTCGTTCTAGCGACGTTATCCTTTTTTCATGCATCGTCCATCCACATGCGTTGTCTTCACACGTTCATCCACTTAGCTGGTTCCACCCATTTCACACGTTTCACCTACTTCACTTGTTTCACCCACTACACTGGTTCCACTCACTATACTGGTCATGAGCACATCACTCATTTATCTGCCTGTTTCATCCATTCAACCATTTCTCCTGTTCTACCCACTTCCCCCATTCTACATCAGTTCACCCATTGTATCCACATAGATCACCCGTTCCTTCCACATAGTTCACGCATTCCTTCCACATGTTTCATGCGTTCCATCCACATACCTCGCCTGTTCTATCCACATACCTCACCCGTTCCATCTACATGCCTCACCGGTTCCATCCACGGCCTCACCTGTCCCATCCACATGCCTCACCCGTTCCATCCACATGCTTCATTCGCTCCATCATCATGCTTCACCCGCTCCATATACATACTTCATCCGCTCCATACACATGTTTCATAATTTCTGTCAACATACTTCGCCATTTACATCTACATACCTCACCCTGTTCATCGGTCCCACCCAGTTCATCCGTTCCACCCGAGTACATCCGTTCCACCCAGTCCATCTGTTCCACCCAGTTCATCGTTCCACTCACATACTACGCCTGTTCCAACCTCATACTTCTTCCGTTCCAATATTTTTCATTTGATCCATCCACTTCGCCCATTCCATCGACATGCTTCCATTCACCCTACCTTTGTCCACATACTTCCTCCATTCCTTCCTCATATTTTAACCATCTCATTCATATGTAGGGCCCGTTCTTCCAGATCAATCTTCCATTCCTACCACCCACTTTGCCCATTTCTTCGCCGTACTACACCCGTTCTTCCAAACAACTTTACTCATTCCATCCTCATACATCGTCCGTTTGCTCCTACACTCGATACCCGCTCCGCACTCGACACTCGCTCCGCTCTCTACACCTGCTCCTTGGTCCGCATTCCACACCTACTTCTCGCATTATACATCTGCTCCGCACTCTACACCCGCACCATACCCTGCATCCGCTCAACACACTACATTGGCTCAACACCACCACACCATACATCTGCTCAACACCCTAGATCTTCTCAACACCCTACATCTGTTCAACACTGTCATGCCCTACAGCTCCTCAATAACCTACGTCCGCTCTATTCTATTATCCGCTCACACCTTACATCCGCACCACAACCTATATCTGCTCTACGCCCTCATCCGATCTACGAACTCATCCACTCTACGCAATCATCCGCTCTACGCATTCATCCGCTCTGCACAGTCGTCCGTTCAGCGCACTCATGCGTTCTGCGCACTCATCTGCTCAACGCACTCATCTGCTTTACGCGCTTCATCCACTCCATCGACTTCATCCGCTCCACTCAATTCATTCATTCATTCTGCATTATCGGTTCAGCCTATGTCATTTGTCGCACGCACTCGATCTGTTCCGCGCTCACCATCTGTCCCATGCTCTACCCCTGTCTCATGTACTTGGCTTGTCCATTCTTTAATCGACTATATCGATTTTATTCCTTATGTGCACATTGATCTTCTTGTCCATAACATTTATTTTGTCCATTTCATTAATATCATTCACTTCACTGCTCTCGTACAACTTATTCTTTTTATCTACTTTGCAGGTTTGATAATTTTTTTGGGTTTGTTTTTTTTATAACTCATTTTATTTTGTTTGTTCTTTTTAGCTAACGAATAGAGGTTATTAGTTTCCGATTTCTCGCTTGGATCATGATGCTGCATTGCTATTTATGCACAAGTATTTGCTAAATTAATTGCGGTGCAGTTATCAAGTTTGAGTTTGTTTGAGTTGGGGTTTGGTTTTTTAGTGGAAGAGCCAAGTTTTCCGTAATTTGCGAAAAGATAAGAGGTCTTCAGTGAGTCGGATGTGGGGTGGCAGTGCGTTCCACAGCGTGGGGGCCAAGGCTGAGAATGATGATCCGCCCAGCCTGGCTGAGTTTGTTTTTGGTATGACTAGGAGGCCAGCTAAGCTTGATCTTAGAGTACGTGCAGGGTGATAGGGTTTTAGTTTATCTTGAAGATATTGTGGTCCGGTTTTATGCAGTCCTCGGTGAGAAATGCATAAGGTTTTGAAAGTCATCCTTCGGGCAACTGAAAGCCAGTGCAGAGTTTTGAGGGCTGGGGAGATGTGGTCTCTTGGCCCAAGCGCTAGTAGCAGTTTGTGCTCTTTGTAGTTTAGTCAGTTGGTATGTACGTATTAATCCTGGCAAACTAATATACCTGAAACTATACTGCAACCACACATACATATGCCTGCATCACTTCATGCTGATTTATTTATTTAGGCATACATCCCAACACCCAATCCAATCTATTAGTGCTTATTAAGTCTTGATGTTTTTCTTTGCATTCTGTCACTTCCAATTCCACCTCACCCATTATAAAACTCAAACTACAAATTCCAGAATGCAAAAAAAGCGACAATTGAACTTCAAGATTCAAAACTATGACATGTATATCAAATAAACATATACAATGGTGTCCTTAACAAAATATTTTTTGGAAGCATTTTTTAAAAAGTTAATAAATAGATATCTGCATTTATAGCATCACTGCGTCACTTTTTCATAAAAGAAAGTAAAAGCAGATAACATAGATTTGTACACTGAGTGTGTTCTAGTTTAATATGTTGACAGTGCATATATACTTTCTAACATAACCATTCCAATCTTCAGCTGCTCATGCAGTCCTATGTTTTCTCAACAATCTGGGACTTGTACACCAACTTTTATGATGGGAAACGTGGAACTCCAAGACTCAGAATGCAAACAAAAAATCTAGGACTACATAAACACCAACAGATTAGAATACATCATGTTGGCAAGTATGCATATACTCATAACATGTTAAACTTCACACACCAACTTCCATTTAAAATTGTACTACAAATCGTATCCATCCAGTTTTCTTCTATTTTACAAAACACTACAGAGCTTCTATAAATGCACATATGCATTTCGTAACTTTCATGAAAATGCTCCTAAAAGCAAACATTTTTAATCGTCCTCCAATTTTATGAACTGTTTTCCCCATCACTCCTCCTACTTTCACAACAAGTAACCACGCTTACTAAAAGTACTTCACCATTACCACATATCCCCACTAACTTTCTTTTACAAAAACAGGAAAGAAGCACATTACCAAAGACAACAACCAAAACAAGAATACCCTTCACATCCAACACAGTAAGTACATTAGTGTACCATGTATATGTATGTAATTACAGCAGCACAGTTCCACTATATATTACCCAGACTACTCTTTTCAAACTAACATTTATTTCACTCTAGCCTATTATATTCCAACATTCACAATCTTACTATTACCATCAACACATCACCATTGCAACACCCACTCTGTTGCTCAAATAGCACAATGACCCTACAGATTCCATCACACCTCTACTCCCTTACTCACTAACCCAACCTATCACACCTCTGCAGACTCTTACTCTCACAACCTCCCCAACCACACCAAATATACCACCTCACAATCAAACAGCACTCTATTCATCTGTACAATCACACCCACAAACCCAGGCACCATACATGCATATACATTGTATAACCTTCCAACACAAACTTTCTCTTTTCCAACAGATACAACAAAATGCCTACTAAAAAGCAATTCCTTAATAGAGAAAGATAAAATAGTGCGGAGTGATGGAGAATGACAGTGCTGCTTCTGCTGTGAAGGCTGCACCTCGCTATTCAACCTTTTGGCTGACTCTGTGGGAGTCTGTTTTCCAGCACACTACTGGTGGGAGGACCCACAGTACTAATATTACCTGCGACCGCGCAGTGGCCGCAGAGTGACGGAGAGTGACAGTCCTGCAGTCCTGGCAGGCAGGGGTAGCAGGGCTAAAATGGATTCCTCTCCCATTGCCCAGGCCCAAGACAAGGAAGATAGTCGCCGGTTGTGGAGTGCACGCCCAAGGACAACAACTGAGAAAAAGCGGCTTGGTATAAGTACAATATTGAAAAAAGACATTCATTTGATCACCACGTCTACATTCAAAGGTAACACCATGTGCCCACCATTAGACTGTGACTTCAACAGATCATGAGCCTCTGGAGGATTTGGTGGTGACAGAGTAGTTGGAGGGTCCCTCGGCAAACGTCTGCCCGACCGCGCCTGACTGGAGCCCTCAGCCCCTGTGTCCTCCTCCGCCGATCCCAAAAGGGGGTCGCCGTGTGGAGTGACAGGCAGGGCCCCGTCGAGCGTGGCATCGGGCAGGACAGCGGGTTTTACCCGTGGGTGCGAAGTAGCACCCGAGTTCAATGGGAGCAGCCTGGAAGCCAGGTGGGAGCACCTCTGGTCTCCAGCAGCCTTGGGGAAAGTGAGAAACCATCGGTGGAGCTGATTTCAGCAAATGCCATGGGTGAAGCTCAGCAAGATGGCTTGCTGTCTGTTCAGCCCCCAGCGTCTCGTTCGGATGAGAACGTGGCCACTCCCCCGGGCCAACTGTTAACTATTAAGGCACTGGTCCATACAGTGCCTGGGACACAAGTCGAGCTTGACGGCCCAGATCTCGCCCACTGCTAATACTAATGCGGAGAAGACCTTTACTTTTATCAAGAATGCCACTTTGAATTACAAAAAAAGACAAAGAAATGCTGATTTAATAAGGGCAGAAGATCACAGTAAAAACAGCCTGCCTAAACCTCTTAAAGGGCCCAAAAAGAAAATTAACACCCGTAATCAGAGACCTAAAACAAAAACTCAAGCAGTAACAGAAAACAAAAGACCAGAATCCCAAATGGGAAAATGGAGCAATAGAGCACTTGATGGGCCCATCAACCTAAGGGACTTTTTCAATCTTAGACCTTGTTCTAAAAGTCTCCACAGAGAGGAATTAACTGATATCGAAGTCCTTGAGGCACTAAATGATTGTTTGCCAGTGTCAAAGCAACGACGAATGGATGGTCACCCCTAAGCCATTCCTCTGCCTACAATGAAAGACAGGGAAAACAACATCCAGACTCCCAAGATATCAGAGTTCCCTAGAGACTACATGCCTAGCTCCCCTGACTTGGCTATTGAAACGACAGAACCAAATGAGATTTCTCCATCACAACTAGAGCTGGGTGTGCCGCTGACGAGCACAAAGCTTGTCTCAATGAGCATATTGGCCGAAAACACGCTGAAACAAGTAACCAACGCCAGTGGGACGAAGGTTAACGTTCCGCAGGAATCTGTGCCAACAGATGAGAAGCCTGCTCAACTTAAGTCTTCGGGAGGCCGGGGCAAAGTCTCTGGCATGAAATTTGAAAGTGCAGACCTATCCGGTGAGTCTGGAGAGCTAGGGCGATCGGCAGCCAGCGAGCCCTTGCAAAAAAACATTGCATGTAGGAGTGGAAGTCCACTTTCTGAAAGAGTAAATCCCCAGAGGCAACATAGCCAACAAGCACTGTGGGACCCCTTAAACATGGCTGCAAACTGAAGAAACTCGCTGGAACCACATAGAACAACTAGCGCCCAACGTCCAGCACCTCCTCTCCTCTGGATCAACTCTCTGTCAAAAGGTAGACACCATCTTTCCACAGACCTAAATCAGGGGGCCAAGCCGTCAAAGAAACCACACATGCTATCAATAATGTCAGCTGTAACAATAGCATTAGCACCTGTCATGAAATTGTATGAAGGGATCAGTGACTCCCTGAAGGATCATACATCGATTCAGGCCATAATGTCTGACAAGATAACCTTTTTGGAAGCCTACATCATGGCACTAGAAAATAAGGAAAAAACTCAGTTGGAGACACAAGAACGGTTATCTCAGCCTATGCCAAAAATACAAACTCATTTGTCTACCTCAGTGGCCTCTCAAGAGATAGGGTGGCAAGCGTCCATCACGATCAATTTAACATAGAACATCAAAGAGAAACTCTCCCCAAGTCACGAGAAGAAATCCTCGGAGAGAGTAGAGAGGCCGACAAATTCAAAAGTATTGGAACCAGGTTTCATTTTAAATCAATCTCGAAAGGATCTACCCAAAGAAACAGGAAAAAGGGTGAACCGCGCTCAGACTAAGGGCTTGACACTTGTACTAGAAGAAACAAAAACAGAGGAATCAATTTCAGCGGCACCTCATTCACCGAAAACAATTGATGATTTCTTGAAGATGAATGAGCTGATGAATATAAGTGTGCACCTTGACGACACGCAGTCCTCAGAACAAAGGGCAAAGAATGAACATAGATCATTAAAAGAACAAGTAAGACAAACCAATAGCCCGACCTGGATAAATGAGGGAAAGAAAAAAAAAACTACTCCCGTGAAGTTAAGGAAAGTGAATTAAAAGGGAATAGATCAAAAAAGAATACGCCGGGCAATCACGCGGAACGACCAAGGATTCGGAAGGGTACAAGAGAGTACAAACCAAGGCATGTCACGCAGTCCTCAGAAGAAAGGGCAATAAAGGAGCAAAGGTCATCGAAAAAACAAGGAAGGCAGACCAATAGCCTGACCCGGAAAAACCAGAGAAAGAAAGAAAAAACAAACTACTCCCATCAAGGTAAGGAAAGTGAACTAAAAAGGAGTAGGTCAAGAAAGAACATGCCAGGCCATCATGCAGAATGACCCAGGACTCGGAGGGGTTCAAGAGAGTATGAACCAAAGCGAATCCTCAGGGAAAATACGAGACAATTATATGAGAGACCTCTAAAATCCCTCTGGTCGCTCACAGACTACAACAAAAGAATCAAAACTCTTAGTATGGCATCTAATTATCGGAGCCCCCATAACAGTCCGATCAAATCTCATTACATAACAAAAACAGCAATCTACAATAAAGTAAGCAAACAAAAAAGACTCAGCTGGGTGGATCTTAAAGTTGGAACAAATTGAGGGAAATGACGACAAAATTATCCTAAATCGAAGCTCGGTCTTAGCCCTTTTCAGTTATATTCCGAACTTACAACGGATAAAAACAGAGGACCTACTCATCGTGGACCCTAGCCAAAGAAAACAGAAAGCACTAGCACATTTGTATATCGCCTCATATACAGTGCAGCTACAATCAAGAGAAGAAACTAAAAGCCTATTGAAAATGGGCTATGACTTGACTGAATCAACTAGAAAGGTGAACTTAAATCCAGGATCAAACTCAGTTACTGGCACAATGTAAACAACTCCACCTCAAGTTACCGCCAATTAAATGAATGCTAATGAAAGAGGAGAAAAGACCCAAAGGGAACACCGCAAACAAATCAAGACAAGCCATGCTTCCTGAACTATAAGAGAATGACGTAAAACTTCGTATTCAAGGTCCCAATCAAAAAGACGAAGCAGACGGGCCCAACCAGCTCAGGATAATACAGGCCGATTACTGAAAAAAGTGCTAAAAGGGAGCCCTCTCCAAATCAACAGGAAATCAGTAGAAAGACACTCCAAGTGAAAAGGGATAAATTATCCTCTGGAGACAATGGTGGCAAGAAATTGGATACACAAAGCCTGTGGTCCTGGCTTCTGAAAGTCCTGTCAATACAGTAAAGATAGCAATTTTCGACTTCTGAGCATAGCAAACAAGTGAATACAACCCCAGATAAAGTAATGAAGCAATAAAGCTATGCTCGTGGAAAACAAGGGGCCACAGACACCTGACAACTACAACTACAAGTGATATAAAGCTGGGGGACTATGACCGCCTTTGTCTACAAGAGACTTGGCTGACCGAGCCTCCTACACTAGATGGCTATGAAATTTTTTTATCACCAGCAAAAAGGGCCCTTTGGGTCGCCCTTCATCTGGAATTTTGACGGCTATATGTCATGGCTGTGGAATATCGTCAGCTGAACTCCTAATATGCAATCAAGCCTTACTGTCAATTAAGGCAGAATGGATAAATCCAGATAATGACAGAGCCAAAGATACAAAGACTGTGATAGTCATTATGAATATATACTGGAATCCAGCAACAGGAGAAACTCACCAATTTCTTGACATGATTGAAAATGCATTGACGAGGCGATAGCAGTATATCTGGTCCCACATGTACTCATATGCAGAGATATCCATTCAACTTGCAAACGGAAAACCGAGACGCCGCTTCTAATGAAAAAGGTCTTGGCAGCAGATATAAGAGGAGCAGCATGGACCAACTTAATGTCATCACAGGAGTTCCTTAATATAGATGAGGTACTATCAGACGCAAAGGCTCTGCCGATGTGGGAGCGAAAATCATCAACTGCCATGATCGACTATATTTTGCAAACTAGCACAAAAAATAACCTCATTTCAGGTGACACGTTCGGCTGCTAGTGACCATAATCTGCTGTGCATTACTTGGCCAGCAAAGTTTATTACACCCACGAAATCTATTGCGCACCTCGGTGGCGGCAATAAGGGATCTGAAGTCTAAATATTAGGCACAAAACCATTCAGAAGTGCTAAAACAGATCGACTACTTACCGCTGCTTTTGATGTACAAAAAGAAGCAGGCCAAACTCAACCGTGGAGGCACACAAAAACACGTATACAATAAAGTTTTGGTGGAAAAAAGAAAAGAACTACGAAAAATAAAAAGAGAAGCTAAACTCTCAGGTGCTGCAAGGACAAACCCACTAGTGTAAGAAGCCATGCAGAGATATAAATCATGGCTCAAAAACCATTGTATGACGTTATACCAATAAGATGCAGAAAACATGCAAAGGGCTATAAGTGGGAATAAAAGCAGAGAATTTTGGTCTCTCTTGAACTCAACTAGTCCATCAGAAGAAGTATTGATTCTAACCAACATAGGTGAAACAACATGGGTAAACTTCTTCAGATCCCTGTTTCAGCACCCAAGGATCAGTCTACACTTGAATCAGTACCCAATTGTGGCAGAATGGGCTTGTTTTGATGACAAAGTAGAGATCATCCGGCTGATTAAGCCTCTTAAAAACTCTAGAGTGCCTGGGCCGAAGGAATAATGAACATGGACCTAAAGGCTCACCCGGCTGAATGGGCAGATCTACTAAGTAAGATATTTCGAAGGTGCGCTGAGTTAAAATCGATCCCTCCATCATGGAAAGCGGCTACAGTGGTGCCAATCTACAAAAAAGGAAATAAGAGTGACCGGGCCAACTACTGACCAATTGCCTTATTAGATTGCACTGAGAAGGTGTTTGGAACTCTGCTCCTAAACAAATTCAAGGCATGGGCAAAAGGGGCCCCGTGCAAGGATTATATGCAAACAGGGTTTAAAAAAATATAGCAACAGCAGCTAACATCTTGACATTAAATATCCTTAAAAATAGGGTCCTTGAAGGGGGACCACAGGTATTAATTGTCTTCATGGATCTTACACAAGCATTTGACCGTGTTGACAGTTCACTTCTCTGGAACAAATTAGCAAGGTGGAACTGTCCCACTTCAATACTAGCACCAATCAAAGCCTTGTACACAGGCACAAATATGCAAGTGCGATTGGACCAACAAGGCCTACTTTCAACAGAAATTCCTACCCAAAGAGGAGTTAAGCAAGGCTGCCCATTGGCTCCAGCTTTGTTTCTGGCGTTCATAGGAGATATCAAAGACGCCGACACAGAGGTCTGTTGTTTTCCTCCTAAAATGGGCAAAACCCCCATAAACAGGGTTTTCTATGCCAACAACCTGATTCTCCTCGACTATACATCGATAGGTTTGCAACACCAGCTTAGCAACCTACAGAAATACATTACATCTAAAAATCTAATAATCTGGTGATCAATGAAGATAAAACTAAATTTTTGATCATATCCAAAAGTACAAAAAGAAAGGAAAACATAATACTGAGCCTGGAGGAAAAGGTGATTGAAAAAGTACATGACTTCAAATACTTAGGCGTCACACTCGATAACTCTAAGAATGAACTAGCCATGGAAAAGTTTTTGAAAGAAAAAAACAGAAAACTAGCTGCCCAAGGGTGTGAAATTGATAAAAAATGTGGTCTGTTCTCATTGATCCCCGTGGTAAATTTCTATAAAAATGAAAGCAGTACCAGCATTGACCTATGAAGCTGAGGTGGTGCCCAATATACCAACGTAGATATGGCCTCAACTGGAGGCCCTATTCTGGAGAAAGGTGTTGGGCCTTCCTAACTGTACCTCGATAGTTTGTGTCAGGAAAGAACTAAGCCTGTTATCACTCGCGGCCACAGTCAAATGTAACACCTTGATGCAGTTCCGAAAATGCCATCTTTCAGGAAAACCGTCAATCCACAACCTCATTTTGCAAGAAAGCTTGGGATCAAGATGCAAGATGCTGAAATGGACAAAACAGAACTTGGATATTTTACAAGAGGTGGGTATGGACGAAGAAGCACTGAAAACAAACCCGGTGAAACTCCTGAATAAGGTCAAAGAGCTCGATTGGATTGTGACAGGAGAATCAGCAGCCGCCAATAAGTTAATGTGACATCTATCGCAAAACCCTAGGAAACTGAACAAACTCCAACCATTCTTAAAGCAGTTTCCATCAAAACAGGCCAGAAATCTCCTATTGAGAGCACGGCTAAACTTACTACACACCAACGAAATTTTAACCATCCGAGGGCAGGCAGTTTACAACAGATGTAAATTCTGTAACTCACCAGAATTGGTGGAGTCCATTCACCACCTCCTTCTCTCTTGTTCAGGCACTACAAATATAAAAGCTCACTACTTGAGACACCTATTTTCAGACTTTGTCTTGAGCGATGAAGACCTATGCTGGTCACGCATGATGATCGGAGACAAAACTTCATGGTTGTTGGCCACATACAAATTCTGCAATATATAGAAAATTCTCTCTCTTCAATAAACTGGCCAGCGGATGGTCAAGTCAAAATAGACAACGTGATTTAGTGCCCGATGTTAACAACTACGAAGACTTGATGATTTACTTGCAACTTTCTTTTGTAAAAATGTAATTTGATTAATATACAAAAATAAAAAATAAAAAAAAATAGTGCAGATAAGAACAAAATTACATGCTATACAAATCCACCTCTAAAACAATGAATAGAAAACATTAAAACAAAAAAGCTAGTAACATCACTCAACAAAACTAAACCAGCCACAACTAAAAAAGGTAAGGCCCCTGCTCAAAAGAGCAAACAATTATGTACAAAGACAAGCAAACCTACTAAAAAACCTAAACCTCTATCTACCACTGTAACATAGTCATGGTAAACAATCAAAATCATGCATATTACAGAACATGTTCCGCCGTAGAGTTCTTCACAATCTTCTAAAAACAGCTGAACATTCATGATCTACCCTTAAATACTACTGCAGGAGACTAGTCCTGCAAGTTCTAATTGACAGCACTTTTCTACTAAAGAGAACAATGTTTGTATTGATTTTAAACAGAATGAAACCACTAACTAAATTAATCAACACATTACAAAAACTACTTCTAAACATGCGCAGTTTCAATATACAAACCTTTTCAAATTCTGTAATGGTGAATGGATTCACACAAGCAGCCCAGAAACATATTTCAATGAAGAAGCTTAGAAACATGAACAACAAAAAACAATTGCCATGGACAATCATGGTTGAGCGTATGAAATGGTGGAACAAACCATTATGGCAAAAGAAACCCTTATAGGAAAAAAAAAGTCCCCAAGAAACTTTGAACCAAATGCCCCTTTCACACAAACAAACCACCCAGTGTGCGAATGGACATACAACTCAATGTGTAATGTATGCCAACAATCCTTTAACTCTTTATGACAATTCCTGAATCACTATATGAAATTTAAAGACAAAAGTAGAATGAAAACTTTACAAAACATAGACTCCTGTCCAGTGTGCAGCCACACTGGTCTGCAAGGAAACATCATCGGTCTACATGTTAGGAACTGCTTGCAAAAGCACTTTCACCACATCAAAATGATAGCAATACATCATTCTACTATACAGAATCTTGTGCATTGACTATACTATGCAAATAGTCCTGCTATAGAACTGCAAAATTTAAATAACATTCTCCTACATGGAACAACCAAAGAACTGCTTCAAGAAATAGAGCACATTCAACGTAAATACTTTGGAATTGAAGTTGACTTAGAAAATGTGGTACCTTCAGAAAACCTCATGAACTCCAATGTCCTAGTAAAGACATACAAAAAAGAAATTACGAAGTTTCAAAACACATCTGCAGAAATACCAGACCAAATATTTGTGTGTTGTCGCAGAATGTTTTTTATAAAAAGACCACAAAAATAGTAGATACATCCTAAAAAATAGAAGACAATGAAAATTCCCAATGGTTCCAATTATCACAATCGTGACAATAACTGAATGCCATCATGTGCTATCACTAAATATTCCCACTTCCGAAAGTGCTCTAACATCTTAACTTGTATGCAAGCATTGTAATGCAAACAGTGCACCCATTTCAAGCTGTAATACGCCTTCATCCAAAATCCACCAAATTACCGCCAAATTACCTCCATCCGAGTTACTGAAGGTCATCCGTGGCAAAGTTTGCCATTAGATTCGAAAGAAAATGTGCAAACTCTAGGAATACAATAACCAATAGATCATCCTTTGGTTGTACTAGTTAATGGTATGCCAACACAAGACAAACAAATGTGGCAACAACTATTCGACTTAAACAAAGTTAGACAAGCCCTACAATATCTAAAAGAAAACAATGAATATTACAAAGATATAAACAGAAGAAAACCTAAAACAAAACACCCAAATTATTCAGGACTCACCAGCAACTAGCCAATTTGAATGTGGAGATCCTGTTACTAAAGCCAACATTTAAGATCAGTATACAATTCACCCACTACACTCCAAAGACACCATTGACAATGCATTACAAACATATCAAATGCATCAAGCCAAAGGATCCCGAATGAGCACATGGGAAATAAATGTAGAAGCACGTTCTTTTCCACTACTCTTTCCTATGGGAAAAGGAAGAAGATATGATGAAAGATCCACGTAAATTAGTGAATCAGAATATCACACTTTAAGAATTTTTTCTGAAGACCCCACATTCAGAAAAAATGTCAAAAACTATTTTCTCCTCCTCTTCGAAAGGGAACTAGCAACTCTATGTTATGGAGTTGCACGCACAATAAAAACAGGCTATAACAATTTATACATATCCGCTACCCAACTGTTCAAAAAATAAAATACAAAGGTGAAGTCTAGTATCACAAATCTCTTGGCAAACATGCGTGGTACAAAAGAATACTGGTTCTGATGTCACACAGGTGTACGTTGTATGCCAAGGAATCTAAGCACACCCACATAGTTTGTTACTTTTAGTTTTGCAGAGTACTCATGGGATGACTTGCATGACTTCTTATCCACTGCAAGCCAAAATAAAGATGGAATAGAAATAAAAACACCAGGAGAACTCTGTTCTCTTGACCCTGTCAATGTATCAAGGTACTTTCACCATTGTTTCATTGCCATGCTGCACTTTATCTGCAATAAAACGACCCCTTAGCTTGGAGAAATGAATATCATTCCAGAGGAGCACCACACATCCACATGCTTTTGTGGATAAAATATGCTCTTAAATTTGGACATGATAGTAATGCCATGGTTCTACAGTTTATTGAAAAATGCATTACCTGCAAAATTCAGAAACTACAGATAGTGATCTAAGTATACACGTCTTATGCTTCCAAAAACATAAGTGTGGCAAATACTGCCGACGTATATGTAAAAACAGGCAAATACTACACCAAAAATCACTTTGGCTTTCCAAGACCACTTTGAAAAAAAGGACAAGTAAATAGGTTGTCTTCTGTTAGACACAGTGTAAAAGGCAAAACCCATCAAAACACATACACCATTAAAAGGGACAAAGCATCCAAGTGCATCAATGATTACAATGCAATCATTGCCGTATTGAGGAATGCAAACATAGACATGCAATACATTGCATACACTTTCACTGCAGTTGCAGGATATGTCACCGCTTTTCTCACCAAAGCTGAGAAAAGAGAGTCATCTGACAAAACACTATCACAAATATTGTACAGATTTGGTATAAAATGCTCTCCCATAGAGAATCCGGGTGCTATGAAGCTGCAGACCATTTAACTGGTAGACCTTTTTTGGCAAAGCTGAACACATATTTTATGGCTGACCCTTGGACCAGCTTCATCCCGAAAAAGAGTACTAAAATCCTACCAAGAGATAGAAAACATAGCCACAATTGATCCCAACAGCCAGGGCATTTTAAAAATCAATTTAATTGACACATACTACCCAAGCTGAAGTACTGCTTTTTGAAACGTGTGTTTGTAGAACATTGCCCAAACCTACACCTACAAAAGCAATGTTACAACAAATGACACAACTGGCAAATATTCAGTCTCAACTTGTGAAGGAAGCGTAGTGAAACTCACCATACCCAGTCTAATTAATCATATAAAGTTATCATTTTAATCTCCGCAGCATAGAGGGCTGTATTACATGGCCCTACTCCAACTTTTTAAACCTTGGAGAAAAGAACAATAACTATTAGGTGACTATGATTCATTTGAAGCTGCATTCAAAACAAGTTAAAGCAGTTTAACAATTGAGAATTTCAAACAATACAAAAAATGTTGGGCAATGAACACCAACAAGAGGAAGGAATTGAAGCTCAGCTAGACAAAGACACTCTGGACGGCAGTCAACCTTTCCTTACAGGAAGCCAAGAACCACTTGGAGAACCAGTAATTCTAAAAAAGGCAGAAATAGCCATGACTGAGGTAGAAGATGCTATGTATCAATATAAACAGTCTGAGGAAGACTTGTCAGTGCTTGAATCACAGCTAAATCATGAACAACTCACCATTTATCTAGAAGTCATTCAAGACATAGAATATGTTTTAAAACATGAAACTAAAGCCTGTAGCTGTAAACATTATAAACATCTGCTTCTGTATGTAAGTGGTGAAGCTGGGTCTGGTAAAACATTATTACTTAGAAAAATCAGCACATTTCAACAAATCTTAACCAGCAGTAACCTTTTGGCTGTAGTAACAGCCCCGACAGGTTTAGCTGTCTGCAGCATTTGAAGTGCAACTTTACACTGACTACTGGGCCTCCCTATAGAACAAATTAGAATACTACAAATTATCATCAGAAGCTGCTACTGAAGTACGCAAAATTCTAAAACAAATGAAAGTACTCCTAATAGATTAAGTAAACATAGTTTCCAACCTCATATTGGCTTTAATTCATCTCAGAATGCAAGTCCTAAAAACCAAATAAAAAGAACTTTTTAGAGAAAAACATCTTTGGAGACCTTCTACAGTTAATACCAGTGAAAGGTCAACCTATTTTCAAAACATTAGGACACAAACAATGCTGCAATACAGTCAGCAGCATTGGAAATGTACATCTCTGGCAACATTTTAACTAAAGCAAACTAACTCAAAACATGAGTCAGTCTGCAGACCTCAGCTATGCTAACATTCAAAAAAACATTAGAACTGCTTGGCTTATTACAGATGCAAAATCCATCTTAAATAGTAAACTAATCTCTGAGCTGTATGGAAGAAACTCATCTGCTCCTGATGGCATCGAACAATTAACTCAACAAAATCTGAAATGCATGTCCTTAATGCCAACCCTTGCAAGTTGTAGTCAATTCAATAAGATAGTGTTGAAAAAATAAATGCAACCCATACTGCATATCAGTGCCATTGACAAAATTGAAGTGCACAACATGCCACTTCCTATGTGTCAACAAGCAACAGCATGACTAAAAAGCTTAATAAATGTATCTTCAACACAGCTGGATTGGAGAAAATGTTGACATTGTGTCAAACTGCAGAGTAATTCTAAAACATAACCTTGATGTAGAACAATGTCAAGTCAATGGAGCAATTTGTACAGTTGTTGGCTTCCAAACATATCCACATGATAACAGCATTAATTCTGTCAAGATCCACTTTGACAAACTTGCAGAAGTTAAAAGAATTGGCTCGACAATAGCATGTTTGCTTCTTTTCAAAGACATGTAGGTACTCAGAGAGCAATGTTCTCTAACTCTTGCATATGCTGTCACTATTTACACAAAGTCTAACTCTGGATCAAGCATTGATTGACATTGGCAGCACAGTCTTTAAGGATGGTATGAGATATGTAGGAATTTCAAATCTGCTCACTATCAATGGTCTATTCCTAGTTAACTTTGATTCAAACAAAGTACACGCTGACATTCCTTGCATCCCGGAATACAACAGGCTATGGGCACTATACTCCCCCCATTTAGAGATGTACCCTGTACCTCAAAAGAATAAACTTTTAAAAAGACAAGTAATACAACAGAAGCTATAGCAGATCTCCCAACAATACTGCTAAAAAAAACAAAAAAGAAATCATTTTCTGCGTCAAACAATGCAACTATACAGCTGTCTAATACAAAGTCAACTGCATGTCCATCAGAAAAAAACATGTCTTCTTCAGAACGATCTGTAGGCCCATAAAACTATCCACAAACAGAAATCTGGAGTAAATGCTTATTATAATGTGACAATTAATGTTCTCTTTCAATTGCCACCAAGTGTTCACAACATTTACTTAAACAGCTTGGACCATTTGAGTTTGAAAATGCTTGTCCTTCATAGAAACACCACAAATAATCCTGACAACATTTACAGGTATAAGGCAATAATTGGACTACTGTGCAGGAATGGTAAATATTTACCATAAACACAGAGGAAGATCCTCAATAATTCCTAATGCACTTACTACAAGTACTGGAAACCAAAAACATCCTGATAAATTAAATCTTACAGTTGACTGCAGTCATTACAGTCACTGCTCTGTCTATTCTTTCGATTGGAGGAGGCAAAGACTTACTATAAAACCCCTTGCCATAGTGGAGCAGAGCAGAGTTGTGGATAGTTTACTGCAGCCATCGCAGTCACTGGTCTGTTAATTCATTCTATTGGAAGATGCAGAGATTTGCTATAAAACCCTGGCCATAGTGGAGCATAGCAGAGTTGTGGAGAGTTGACTGCAGTCATTGCAGTCTGCGCTGGTGAGCTTGGCTGTTTCATTGGTTTCTGGAGGGGCTAACGCAGTTGTTATCACATCTCTATCATCTGTGGGAGTTGAACACACTGAGAACAGGAAGCAGCAAACAGTAAGTCAAAACCTCCCCCTCCTCTTTCCTACAGATAATCCAACGCTGAAGTGCATGCAGGAGTGGGGTTTTCACCGTATACAGAGAACCATTGCCTGCCGCAGCCCGTCTTGAAACATTCCACGACTGCTCTACATACCTGCTTCAAATGCACATTGAAAAATTAATTTTGAGTGCATAACACATGTCGGGACTCGGGACTGCTCCATTTTCCTGCTTGAATCTCACACCAAACTCTTAACTTAGAGCGCATAGATTTTATTCTTTGTGGTACACGTTGGGATTCGAGACCGGACCACATTAAAGATACGATCTGTGTATGGTGAACTGTTTGCAATAAAGACCATATACCGCACTACGTGGAGCTGGTCTCTACATTGACTATTGTTTTCTTGAAGCGTTCTAAAGCCAATGGAATAGCAGGCATATCTCCATATCTAACTATTTAAGCTGGATGGATTTTGCCTTTTGCTGCTATTGATTTTTACTAGAACACTGGTTTACATATACAGTGGCACTTTAGTCCACAAAATAAGTATTTCCAATGTTAAGATTTTTTAACACTGTTTTAAGGGTTCTAATTGTGTGACGTGTTTTTTTTTTTTTTTAGTACAGTGCCACTGTCTTTACTACTGATTGAAATGTAAACAAGATGCCGTGAAGAATAAGTTTGAGGTCCAACAAATATAAACTGAGGAAAATCGTACCATATCCAAAAACACACAGACGGGTCTTGGTGCCGGTGACAGAGCAAAATGAAACAATGTAAGCTCTTCTAAAACACGGGCAACAATCTCTCCAAGTGGTAAACATAACAAGGAATGTGTGAATGGCACTATCGACTATTATTTTTTGTCTGAGTCGGTTACTCACCCTTCTTCCACAGCAATATTGGCAACTAATAATGGTCCCACAGATAGTGTGATAGCTATAAAGGAAAACAGTTTCCCCCATTCTGATCTGTCATTTATAGCAATGGACAATAACAACTAATTGCTTGCCCCCTGTTATTCGATATGTGACTCACTTGCTCCTGCAGCTCAATCGCAACATCATCTTTCAGTGCAGGAGACACCTCAAGAATACATGAGCCACCCTTCTATACCTAATAGTACTGTTGGACTCGCTCCCCAGAGAACAGGCCCACACCCTATCAGAGAGGAAGAGAAACATCATAGAGTGTCGGCCTCACCAAATATGTGCTCGCCCGACGATGGAGTGGCAATTACCTCCGCTGCTACTGATAATTTAGGACAATACAGTGAGACTCAGTCCCAAGTATTGTTCCTACAGTTTTCAATGAAGGTGGTATTAAAGACATTAGAGAAGGTCTTAGTACTAACCAGGCATAGCATGGTAAAAGATGATGATAAAGATTGAGATGCACTGATTGCTGCTGCAGCACCTTATACTTCCGACATCTTGAATTTACACAATGAGATTATAACTGCCGACGGGGCTAGTGTTGTTGAAGCTGAGATTATGACATGAGAGGTTGAGGAGGTGGTCAAACATCTTAGTTATACTTCGACTAGTCACTTAACTTGTAAGCAACATAGGAAAAAGAGTAGACAAATTTGCAAAGATATTCAAAATAACAGGGAATCTGATCCCACCCAAACCAGTCAAAGCCTTAGGGAGAAGCATTCCTTAGATCCCCATATTAAGAAAGCAAAGAAATTAAACAGAAAATGTAAGAAGGAGATTCGACCAAAAGGTACTTTAACTAGTTGGGTACTGAAGGACATACACCAAAGGGTTATGAATAAAGTGTCTGGGCAGAATATGAGTATGATCTCTACCGTGTCCCTTGACCACATGCCAAATATAGTAGTGAGGAAAACACAAAATAAAAACTCCTCTAATGCTGTAGTTGACCCTGTGGATAATCCCAAAAATTATGATGAATATATTATCTCTGACAAAACTCTGGAGGCAGCCTTTACAGACATACCCTGTACATTTACCATAAACAGAACAGAAGTTGTGGATTTGCAACAAGTAACATGTGCGCTATTAATCACTGGTTGAATTCAAGCAAGTAATGAAAGTATATGAGTAGGTGTGCGCAGCAGATCAACTCCTGCCAACTTATCCACACAAGTTGGTACAGATATACAGGGTAATTCATAGAATTTCGCAGAAAAGTGTCGCAAGCGGCTGGCGCAGAGTGTCCGCGTACGATTGTCTGCGCCAGGCACGTGCGCTAAAACCGATTTCCGCGCACAGCGTATTCATGTATTTCAGGCTCCCAAACCAGCCGTGGCACAGAGTATCGCATCGACCCTGCAGCAGCGCCAGTAACGCCCCCAAGAATGCCCTCGCGCAAGGAAAAGCCATCAAAATCGCCAAATCATCGCAAAGGGCTGCGCTAACCCTGGACCAGTTTACAGGGCTGCCAAACAAGGAACGCAAAGCGGGTAACGTGCATATCAGGGGTACGCGTGAAGTTATACACGTGATTAGCCAGGGTACGTGTATTACAGGGGTACGCGGGAAGTTTAACACGCGATTGGCCAGGGTACGTGTATTACAGGGGTACGCGTGAAGTTTTACACGCGATTAGCCAGGGCACGTGTATCACAGGGGTAGGCGGGAATTATCACACGCGATTTGGCTGGGTACGTGTATTACAGGGGTACACGGGAAGTTTTACATGCGATTCGGCTGGGTCCGTGTATTACAGGGGTGCGCGGGAATTCTCACATGCGATTTGGCCAGGTACGTGTATTACAGGGGTGCGCGGGAATTATCACACGCGATTTGGCTTGGTACGTGTATTACAGGGGTGCGTGGGAAGTTACACAGGCGATTAGGCTGGGTGGGTCCTCACAGGTGTTCCCTGTACACCCTCCACGGCCCCTGCAGGCAGCCCACAAAACAGGGGACTACCCTGCACACCTGCCCATGTCCCCCTGCACCCCCGCCCCCCAGCACTGCAGGGGCACCCTCCACCAGGCCCCCACTCATGTGTCCCACCACCCCCACCCCCCAGCCACCAGGGGCACCCTCCACCAGGCCCCCACCCATGTCTCCCACCACCCCCACCCCCCACCCCCCAGGGGCAGCCTCCACCAGGCCCCCACTCATGTCTACCACCACCCCCACCCCCCAGCCACCAGGGGCACCCTCCACCAGGCCCCCACTCATGTCTCCCACCACCCCCACCCCCCAGCAGTGCAGGGGCACCCTCCACCAGGCCCCCACTCATGTCTCCCATCACCCCCACCCCCCAGCATCCAGGGGCACCCTCCGCCAGGCCCCCACTCATGTCTATCACCACCCCCACCCCCAGCATCCAGGGGCACCCTCCACCAGGCCCCCACTCATGTCTCCCACCACCCCCACCCCCCAGCCACCAGGGGCACCCTCCACCAGGCCCCCACTCATGTCTCCCACCACCCCCACCCCCCAGTCACCAGGGGCACCCTCCACCAGGTCCCCACCCATGTCTCCCACCACCCCCACCCCCCAGCCACCAGGGGCACCCTCCACCAGGCCCCCACTCATGTCTCCCAAGCCACCAGGGGGACCCTCCACCAGGCCCCCACCCATGTCTCCCACCACCCCCACCCCCCAGCCACCAGGGGCAACCTCCACCAGGCCCCCACTCATGTCTCCCACCACCCCACCCCCGAGCATCCAGGAGCACCCTCCACCAGGCCCCCACTCATGTCTACCACCACCCCCACCCCCCAGCATCCAGGGGCACCCTCCACCAGGCCCCCACTCATGTCTCCCACCACCCCCACCCCCCAGCCACCAGGGGCACCCTCCACCAGGCCCCCACTCATGTCTCCCAACACCCCCACCCCCCAGCCACCAGGGGTCCCTTCCCCAGGCCCCCACCCATGTCTCCCACCACCCCCACCCCCCAGCCACCAGGGGCACCCTCCACCAGGCCCCCACTCATGTCTACCACCACCCCCACCCCCCAGCCACCGGTGGCACCCTCCACCAGGCCCCCACTCATGTCTCCCACCACCCCCACCCCCCAGCAGTGCAGGGGCACCCTCCACCAGGCCCCCACTCATGTCTCCCACCACCCCCACCCCCCAGCATCCAGGGGCACCCTCCACCAGGCCCCCACCCATGTCTCCCACCACCCCCACCCCCCAGCCACCAGGGGCAGCCTCCACCAGGCCCCCACTCATGTCTCCCACCACCCCCACCCCCCAGCCACCAGGGGCACCCTCCACCAGGCCCCCACCCATGTCTCCCACCACCCCCACCCCCCAGCCACAATGGGCAGCCTCCACCAGGCCCCCACTCATGTCTACCACCACCCCCACCCCCCAGCCACCAGGGGCACCCTCCACCAGGACCCCACCCATGTCTCCCACCACCCCCACCCCCCAGCAGTGCAGGGGCACCCTCCACCAGGCCCCCCACTCATGTCTCCCACCACCCCCACCCCCCAGCATCCGAGGGCACCCTCCACCAGGCCCCCACTCATGTCTCCCACCACCCCCACCCCCCAGCAGTGCAGGGGCACCCTCCACCAGGCCCCCACTCATGTCTACCACCACCCGCACCCCCCAGCCACCAGGGGTGCCCTCCACCAGGCCCCCACCCATGTCTCCCACCACCCCCAACCCCCAGCCACCAGGGGCAGACTCCACAAGGCCCCCACTCATGTCTCCCACCACCCCACCCCCCAGCAGTGCAGGGGCACCCTCCACCAGGCCCCCACTCATGTCTACCACCACCCCCACCCCCCAGCCACCAGGGGCACCCTCCACCAGGCCCCCACCCATGTCTCCCACCACCCCCACCCCCCAGCCACCAGGGGCAGCCTCCACCAGGCCCCCACTCATGTCTACCACCACCCCCACCCCCCAGCCACCAGGGGCACCCTCCACCAGGCCCCCACTCATGTCTCCCACCACCCCCACCCCCAGCAGTGCAGAGGCACCCTCCACCAGGCCCCCACTCATGTCTCCCACCACCCCCACCCCCCAGCCACCAGGGGCACCCTCCACCAGGCCCCCACCCATGTCTCCCACCACCCCCACCCCCCAGCTACCAGGGGCAGCCTCCACCAGGCCCCCACTCATGTCTACCACCACCCCCACCCCCCAGAAGTGCAGGGGCACCCTCCACCAGGCCCCCACTCATGTCTCCCACCACCCCCACCCCCCAGCAGTGCAGGGGCACCCTACACCAGGCCCCCACTCATGTCTCCCACCACCCCCACCCCCCAGCCACCAGGGGCACCCTCCACCAGGCCCCCACTCATGGCTCCCACCACCCCCACCCCCCAGCAGTGCAGGGGCACCCTCCACCAGGCCCCCACTCATGTCTCCCACCAACCCCACCGCCCAGCAGTGCAGGGGCACCCTACACCAGGCCCCCACTCATGTCTCCCACCACCCCCACCCCCCAGCCACCAGAGGCACCCTCCACCAGGCCCCCACCCATGTCTCCCACCACCCCCACCCCCCAGCCACCAGGGGCAGCCTCCACCAGGCCCCCACTCATGTCTCCCACCACCCCCACCCCCCAGCCACCAGGGGCACCCTCCACCAGGCCCCCACCCATGTCTCCCACCACCCCCACCCCCCAGCCACAATGGGCAGCCTCCACCAGGCCCCCACTCATGTCTACCACCACCCCCCAGCCACCAGGGGCACCCTCCACCAGGACCCCACCCATGTCTCCCATCACCCCCACCCCCCAGCAGTGCAGGGGCACCCTCCACCAGGCCCCCACTCATGTCTCCCACCACCCCCACCCCCAAGCATCCGAGGGCACCCTCCACCAGGCCCCCACTCATGTCTCCCACCACCCCCACCCCCCAGCAGTGCAGGGGCACCCTCCACCAGGCCCCCACTCATGTCTACCACCACCCGCACCCCCCAGCCACCAGGGGTACCCTCCACCAGGCCCCCACCCATGTCTCCCACCACCCCCAACCCCCAGCCACCAGGGGTAGCCTCCACAAGGCCCCCACTCATGTCTCCCACCACCCCCACCCCCCAGAAGTGCAGGGGCACCCTCCACCAGGCCCCCACTCATGTCTACCACCACCCCCACCCCCCAGCCACCAGGGGCACCCTCCACCAGGCCCCCACCTATGTCTCCCACCACCCCCGCCCCCCAGCCACCAGGGGCAGCCTCCGCCAGGCCCCCACTCATGTCTACCACCACCCCCACCCCCCAGCCACCAGGGGCACCCTCCACCAGGCCCCCACTCATGTCTCCCACCACCCCCACCCCCAGCAGTGCAGGGGCACCCTCCACCAGGCCCCCACTCATGTCTCCCACCACCCCCACCCCCCAGCCACCAGGGGCACCCTCCACCAGGCCCCCACCCATGTCTCCCACCACCCCCACCCCCCAGCCACCAGGGGCAGCCTCCACCAGGCCCCCACTCATGTCTACCACCACCCCCACCCCCCAGAAGAGCAGGGGCACCCTCCACCAGGCCCCCACTCATGTCTCCCACCACCCCCACCCCCCAGCAGTGCAGGGGCACCCTACACCAGGCCCTCACTCATGTCTCCCACCACCCCCACCCCCCAGCAGTGCAGGGGCACCCTCTACCAGGCCCCCACTCATGTCTCCCACCACCCCCACCCCCCAGCATCCAGGGGCACCCTCCACCAGGCCCCCACTCATGTCTCCCACCACCCCCACCCCCAGCAGTGCAGGGGCACCCTCCACCAGGCCCCCACTCATGTCTACCACCACCCCCACCCCCCAGCCACCAGGGGCAACCTCCACCAGGCCCCCACCCATGTTGTCCACCACCCCCACCCCCCAGCCACCAGGGGCAGCCTCCACCAGGCCCCACTCATGTCTACCACCACCCCCACCCCCCAGCAGTGCAGGGGCACCCTCCACCAGGCCCCCACTCATGTCTCCCACCACCCCCACCCCCCAGCAGTGCAGGGGCACCCTCCACCAGGCCCCCACTCATGTCTCCCACCACACCCACCCCCCAGCAGTGCAGGGGCACCCTCCACCAGGCCCCCACTCATGTCTACCACCACCCCCACCCCCCAGCCACCAGGGGCACCCTCCACCAGGCCCCCACCTATGTCTCCCACCACCCCCGCCCCCCAGCCACCAGGGGCAGCCTCCGCCAGGCCCCCACTCATGTCTACCACCACCCCCACCCCCCAGCCACCAGGGGCACCCTCCACCAGGCCCCCACTCATGTCTCCCACCACCCCCACCCCCAGCAGTGCAGGGGCACCCTCCACCAGGCCCCCACTCATGTCTCCCACCACCCCCACCCCCCAGCCACCAGGGGCACCCTCCACCAGGCCCCCACCCATGTCTCCCACCACCCCCACCCCCCAGCCACCAGGGGCAGCCTCCACCAGGCCCCCACTCATGTCTACCACCACCCCCACCCCCCAGAAGAGCAGGGGCACCCTCCACCAGGCCCCCACTCATGTCTCCCACCACCCCCACCCCCCAGCAGTGCAGGGGCACCCTACACCAGGCCCTCACTCATGTCTCCCACCACCCCCACCCCCCAGCAGTGCAGGGGCACCCTCTACCAGGCCCCCACTCATGTCTCCCACCACCCCCACCCCCCAGCATCCAGGGGCACCCTCCACCAGGCCCCCACTCATGTCTCCCACCACCCCCACCCCCAGCAGTGCAGGGGCACCCTCCACCAGGCCCCCACTCATGTCTACCACCACCCCCACCCCCCAGCCACCAGGGGCAACCTCCACCAGGCCCCCACCCATGTTGTCCACCACCCCCACCCCCCAGCCACCAGGGGCAGCCTCCACCAGGCCCCACTCATGTCTACCACCACCCCCACCCCCCAGCAGTGCAGGGGCACCCTCCACCAGGCCCCCACTCATGTCTCCCACCACCCCCACCCCCCAGCAGTGCAGGGGCACCCTCCACCAGGCCCCCACTCATGTCTCCCACCACACCCACCCCCCAGCAGTGCAGGGGCACCCTCCACCAGGCCCCCACTCATGTCTCCCACCACCCCCACCCCCCAGCATCCAGGGGCACCCTCCACCAGGCCCCCACCCATGTCTCCCACCACCCCCACCCCCCAGCCACCAGGGGCAGCCTCCACCAGGCCCCCACTCATGTCTCCCACCACCCCCACCCCCCAGCCACCAGGGGCACCCTCCACCAGGCCCCCACCCATGTCTCCCACCACCCCCACCCCCCAGCCACAATGGGCAGCCTCCACCAGGCCCCCACTCATGTCTACCACCACCCCCACCCCCCAGCCACCAGGGGCACCCTCCACCAGGACCCCACCCATGTCTCCCACCACCCCCACCCCCCAGCAGTGCAGGGGCACCCTCCACCAGGCCCCCACTCATGTCTCCCACCACCCCCACCCCCCAGCATCCAAGGGCACCCTCCACCAGGCCCCCACTCATGTCTCCCACCACCCCCACCCCCCAGCAGTGCAGGGGCACCCTCCACCAGGCCCCCACTCATGTCTACCACCACCCGCACCCCCCAGCCACCAGGGGTACCCTCCACCAGGCCCCCACCCATGTCTCCCACCACCCCCAACCCCCAGCCACCAGGGGCAGCCTCCACAAGGCCCCCACTCATGTCTCCCACCACCCCCACCCCCCAGCAGTGCAGGGGCACCCTCCACCAGGCCCCCACTCATGTCTACCACCACCCCCACCCCCCAGCCACCAGGGGCACCCTCCAACAGGCCCCCACCCATGTCTCCCACCACCCCCACCCCCCAGCCACCAGGGGCAGCCTCCACCAGGCCCCCACTCATGTCTACCACCACCCCCACCCCCCAGCCACCAGGGGCACCCTCCACCAGGCCCCCACTCATGTCTCCCACCACCCCCACCCCCAGCAGTGCAGGGGCACCCTCCACCAGGCCCCCACTCATGTCTCCCACCACCCCCACCCCCCAGCCACCAGGGGCACCCTCCACCAGGCCCCCACCCATGTCTCCCACCACCCCTACCCCCCAGCCACCAGGGGCAGCCTCCACCAGGCCCCCACTCATGTCTACCACCACCCCCACCCCCCAGAAGTGCAGGGGCAGCCTCCACCAGGCCCCCACACATATCTCCCACCACCCCCACCCCCCAGCAGTGCAGGGGCACCCTACACCAGGCCCCCACTCATGTCTCCCACCACCCCCACCCCCCAGCCACCAGGGGCACCCTCCACCAGGCCACCACCCATGTCTCCCACCACCCCCACCCCCCAGCCACCAGGGGCAGCCTCCACCAGGCCCCCACTCATGTCTCCCACCACCCCCACCCCCCAGCCACCAGGGGCAGCCTCCACCAGGCCCCACTCATGTCTCCCACCACCCCCACCCCCCAGCAGTGCAGGGGCACCCTCCACCAGGCCCCCACCCATGTCTCCCACCACCCCCACCCACCAGCCACCAGGGGCAGCCTCCACCAGGCCCCCACTCATGTCCCCCTGCCCACAGGCCCTGACAATCCTCAAGCATGTGCCTCATGGCCAGCCACCACAGCCCAAAGAGACAACCAAGTATTATATCTGCCCATGATACTACTCCAATGGAAACAACGTAAATCAACACATGTGTCTCACACACACACAATGGTTGCAAGGGAACCTGAAAACCCATATCATGACATGCATGAAAACAATGAGATGAAACCACACATTGAAGAATGAAAAAATCAAAATAATGTATTAAAAACAACAGCAATGGCTATCAAAATCAACCAAAATACACAAGTAAAATAATTTAAAAATTAAGCAGGCTGTCTCTTTTCAAAATGAAATCAATAAATGACAATACGTAAAAATATCATCCAAAGTTCAAGTCCATGAAAAGTAAATGAAGGTAAAAAAGAAATAGAAAACCATTGCTCCATGGCAAAAAATATTCATAGTTAAAATAAATATCCAAATCCAAAGTCCAACTATGTAACTATATACAAAAGGTGGAGCAGTGTCCGTCGACTCCAAAGAAAAATACACTGCAAAGGAAACCTATCACTAAATAACTATATACAATGGTGGCGGGCCAGTCCAGCGGCTCACTTAGTGGTGTTCCGGGCCAGGGCATCATCGAACTCCTCGTCTATGTCCCGGAAGCGGTCCTGTTCCATGGCCCCGAGGGTCCGCAGGGACGCCGACATGTTCACCTTCAACTCCCTGCGGATTGCCTCGAGGCACTCGGCCCGCCTCAGGGCCCTCCGCATAGAGTTCTCTGCCCTGACCATCGTGAGCCGCGCCTCTTCTGCCTGCCGCCGCTCCGCATCTATGGCGTGGCCCAACCGCTGCCACACGAAAGACACTTCCCGTCCAGGGTCCTCCTGCCCTCCGGCCGATGCCTGCCCCTCCAATGTTGAATGCCCCGAGCTATCGTGGATCCCACCTACAGCCTCCTGCTGCTGCAGCTGCTGCTGTCCATGTGCCCTGTCCGATGGTGCCTGCACATCCTCCTCCAGCTGGGGTGCAGTCGTTGACGTGGCCACCCCTGCTGGACGTCCGACTGTGGCAGGGATCTGTTGTCCACCAACCTGGCCGCACGGTCGGAGGCAGCTCCACAGGGCACCCAGGTGACACATGGGTGGGAAGATGGCATGGAGGACGACTGGGGCATAGGGGGTTCTGTGGAGAAGGGGGTCGGAACAAGGTCCAGGAAACAGAGGAATCCAGCCCTGGTGAGCTGTCCCAGGTGGTTAACGCGGTCAACGAGCCATGCAAGAAGACGTGCAGACTCATCATGAAAAGACTGCAGGTCAGCTCGCATGGCCCGTTGACGCAACGCCACCCCACCCTGGACAGGCACAACCTGGTGCAGGATAGCCACATCCGCAGGGAGTGGAAGGCCAGGTGTCGTAAGCCAATCCTCTCCCTGAGAACGGGTCTGGAGGTAGTCATCCCCGCTGGTGCAAGATGATGCAGTGACAGGAGCAGAGACAGGATTGCACACAGGCACCTCCGTGGTGGCCTGTGCTGCCTCCTGTCCCTGATCCTGCACTGCACCACTAGCACCAGTGGAATCCCCACCTCCAGACCCCGCCACTTTCGCTTGCACGGCCTCCTCCTCCACCAAACCCCCCACCAACCTGGATGACTCCGTGCCATCTTCCCCCGTTGGGCCCTGTGGGGTCCCAGCTTCCCCTTCTGCTGCCGAGGAGTCCAACTCCAACCTCCGCCTCTTGGACCTCCCCTCGGCAGCTGCAGCCTGGGACGCGGCACCGGACTCCTCACTCCCCGACGAGATCACAACCTGGGAGGGGATCCGGGCCTTGCGTCTCCGGCTGGTGGTGCAACCCCTGCATCAGGGCACTGTAAAATGGACTCATACACACATGACAGTTATACATGAGTGGCATTGGTAAACCTCAGACATGGC
Source organism: Ambystoma mexicanum (assembly GCF_040938575.1). NCBI lineage: Eukaryota > Metazoa > Chordata > Amphibia > Caudata > Ambystomatidae > Ambystoma > Ambystoma mexicanum. Next base: position 428,546,929 of record NC_090941.1, on the reverse strand, counting down.
ATCACAATCCCCAACACACATGTCATTACAACTTGCACACATGAGCCATACCACAGCCATAATGCAACAGCCAGCACCATCCATTCACATACAACAGCATGAGCAGCCAAAGGTCATCCAAACATCACATGCAACATAGGGAGTACACTACACATGCACACACAACACCAAACTTGCAAGCATGTGTACACCTCCGCCAACTGTCGCAGTGTTTTGTTGGACATCCATGTCACACCTGACAATCATTCCTCCACATCCTGTGCCATGCAAGCCCACACACACAAGCACCATCCATGTGTCACACATGAGACCCCTCGCATGTGTCACCCTCACGGCCCTGTACACCCCCCCTACTTGGCCACATAAAAATACATGTTCAACCTGCATACTCCTGGCACACCACCACACGCACAGCTTACAATCAGTATGCATGTACACTTACCACTCGACTCCAGACGGGTCTGCTTCTGAAGGACCTGGATGTGGAGCGCTGGGGATATGCGTTCCAGGACCCTCATCTGATCTTCCGACAAGTGGCCCCGGCGCCCCTTAGCATCCGCTGCCTTCAGGAGGCGCCGGGCCTTGTTGAGGGTCCTGGACCTGAAGTCCTCCCAGCGCTTCCTGACACGTTCGTAGTCGCGGACTGCCACCTCCTCCGCGTTGATGGCAGTCACGATGTCCATCCAGATCCGAGTCCGTCCTTCCTTGTCGGCGCGCAACCTTCCAAAGAGGGCATCATACTGCCCCAGGACATGCTCCACCAGGACACCAACTTCGGTGGCAGTGAAGCTGGTGCCCCTCTGCCTCCTTGGCCGGGGGTTGCCACTGGTGCCAGATGTTGCAGTGCCTGACATGGCAACCCCAGAGGCAGGAGTGGGTGGGCAACTGGGTCCTGGGGCTGGGCTGTGGGGCGATGGAAAAACAGTCGGGAGTCTTCGGTTCCAGCAGGGGTGGTCACAGCAACAGCACCCCTGGCTGATGTGCAGGCAGCAAATGGCAGGGCACGTGGACAGCAGGCAGTCAGGCAGCAGCAGATGGCAGGTGGGAGCGTGCTCAGGGCTCTGGGGGGCAGTAATTTGGCCTTCTGGGCAGGAGCGTGGTCTTCCGTGTGTGAACGCGTGGCCAGCTTGATACGGAGTGATTTGGCACGTGAAAATCCAACACGTCTGCATGTAATTCGAGGAAAGGCCCTTAGCGCGTAAACGCGTCGCCAGCGTATGCGTGTCTATGAAGTCACGTGCACGTTGAATTGGGCACACGTTCGAAAATGTTTCGTGTGAAAAAAATGAAAGACACGTCCGAGTGTCAAAGCGTGTAATTGGTGGGAATGGGCCTAGCGCGTACACGCAGGAGTGACAAAGCGTGTAATTGGTGGAAATGGCCCTACACGCAAAAGTGACAAAGCGTGTAATTGGTGGAAATGGCCCTACACACAGAAGTGACAAAACGTGTAATTGGTGGAAATGGCCCTAGCGCGTACACGCCGCGTAAGTGACGCTGGACGTGTGGGCCTGCATAAAAGGTACGTGTAGAACACCATTTCCTTGTACGTGCTTTTTGTGGAGAGCGAGTGGGTGAATTCTGTACTTCTTGTCGTTTCACACGCGATTTACTTCACGGCGTTTCAAGTTCGTACTCCCTGTTACCTCTGACATCTTTTTCTCTTTTTTCTCTTTTACTGGTTTACCTGGGCCTGTTCCCTCAAACAGTGTTCCCTTCTACTGTTGTCCTGTCTCCTCAGACAGCGTACACATCTTCTTTTGGCGGGGGTGTTGCCAACCAAACCCGCTCCTTTTTCACTCTCTTTTACCTGGCAGACGGTGAGTCACGCACGTATCTAACATCTGTGCTTACCCGTGTGTAGCCTACCCCTTCAGAGGTCATTCTAGGCTGCGTGTGACACGCATACGTTCATTCTTGTGTTACTGGGTGCCACAGCGTAGTGCAGGTTTTTCTTTCTGCACACGTGGTCTAGGAGGGGTTGCGTGCACGTCATCTCCCTTTTTTGGGCCTCCTGTGCGTAGCGTGACCCGTCATCTTTCCCCAGGGGTTACATTCAGCCTTGCTAGAGCACTAGGGTACAATTACCATCTGGTAACCAACCCCTTTGACCCCCAATTGCCCAGGACAATAGTTTACAGCCACTCCCATACGCACATTAACATCAGTGCCATGGCTGGGAGGCGAGGATTCCGTAAGGGTGGCAAAGGTGGAAGAGCCACAAGTGGTGGCCATGGTGGATCCGCTAGGGGACGTGGTCGTTACTTGCAGGGTGAGCCTGTCCCCCCATGTGTGGAGGACCAGTAAAGAGCACCCATAATCCCCCCCCTCCCTTTGAGGCTGATGTGGCTGACACCATCCATGCTCAGCCCTTGTTGGACCAGCCCATTGTGGCACCAGACCTGGCTGACTCCATGGCTGACTTCCAGGTCAGCAGGCTTATGACACGTGCGCTGGTGCACGTTGATGTCATCATGCCACGTGGATCTGGGGCAGCAAGGTCATCTGCTGCCCCAAGTAGGCAGGGCGGAGAGGCTGCAGGGGCAGCTGCGGCTCCATCCACCCCAGCTCTCACACACCCCGCCAGGACAGTGTCGGTCCTAGTCCATCCTGCTGACATTCCCCCTGACACCATTACACTTGAGCCAATGCCTGCACCAACTCCCATGCTGAGTGTGCAATCCCACACTCCTGATACAGAGTCCACCAGGGCTCCTACCCCTAGTGTCCAGAGCGACGCAGGACACTCAGGATCACCACCACCTTCCAAGCGGAAGAGGAAGAGTGCTCGTCCGGCACAGGCTGATGCCCCAGACACGGCTACACAGTCCGGCCCGTCGAGGAAGCCCAGCTTCACGGATGACGAACTGAATGCACTTGTCGAGTATGTGTCCGGACATGATAACAAGATGGTCATTGTTGCAGGATCCAAGACCACACCTGTACAACGCTAGGCACACTGGCAGACCGTTGCGGACATCGTAAGTGCCCTTGGAATCGTGAGGCGCACAGCCAATGATTGCTATAAGCGCTGGAATGACCTAAAGCGCAGGGCAAAGAAAAAGCTGGCCTCAAGTCATGCCGCAACTCTAGTGACTGGAAGTGGGTCTCCAGTAGTGGACATGGAACTCACTCCACATGAGTCAGTCGCTGGGACCTACGTCACGGAGGAACAGATCCAAGGCGTGGGAGATCTGCCTGATTACGAGGCATTGTCCGGTGAGTGCACATGCATGTGTGTGTCATTCATGTGCATGGTGTGTGTGTGAGGGCTTCTGTTTGTGTGCCAGGTGAGAGTGTGTGCGCCTGAGTCGTATGGGTCAGCCATGTGCTTCATGCAATACATCCTGCGCAGCTGCATTTGGCCATAGCAGTATCCCTTCTGCCAACAGTAGACATCTAGCCCAACAGCACGCCAGTTGCCCTTGAAGTGTCACCTTGCCACAAAATTGTTGCTTATTTTTCTCTGTTCATTCAGGCAGATTGTTTGCATTCCACCACTTTTACTAGGCATTTCTCAGTCCTCTAGTCACATGTCTGACATGGCTATGGTAAAGTGGAGTGACTTTGTTACCTGGATATCATTTGTTCACACATGTCCCTGTGCAATTGGACCATTTTGGACTGGCAGCTCCAGGTGAAAAATCTGACCTGTTTGAATTAGAAAAGCTATTACATGCGGGAACTGGACTGAATGAATAGGTGCTGCCCTCCTCTCCATCTTCACTCAATAGCAATGGTACATGCCATCTGTGTGATGGCATGTGTGTTTCACCTGGCAATCACAGGCCAATGTGTGATGCCACTGCCAGGCAGCATGCAGGAAATGTGTTCATCTTCCATCTTGGTGTCATCAGTGTGTGCCATTTGCCTGCTCTTCATATGCAATGAGGGTGCATGCATGGGAGGGTTTTAGTCATGTGGGACATGTGTCAATCAAGTACTTGTTCTCTTGCTTCTCAGCCCTTATTGTGTGCCATGGTGCTAATGCCTGTTTCCATTTCATTGTTTTTATGTCTTTGCAGGGGAAGACGCACCTGATACTGCTGGGGTTGTGGAGATGGTGCAGACCCAGGAGGCGTCCGAGGGCCGACCAACCACCAGTGAGGGACGTGGTGTGGTGGTGGGTGAGAACCCACAAGTGCTGCAGGTCGTGCTCTGAAGGGGTGTCTCTGGCTGCACCTCCCCCGAGCTGTACTCAGGTGTTGATTCGGATGATGAGACCTACGTGCCGTCGCAGGTGAGTGTTCCAGGGAGGGATTCTGTTCTGTCCCACCCACCTGCACCAGGTTCAGAACCCTCAATGGGGATGTCAGTGTTGGCAGCTACGCCTTTGGTGGTTACGGATGCAGGGTCACACTCCGCGACATCTGATCCTGTTCCTGGGCCAGCAGATCAGAGGGGGAATGCAGTCCTGCAGCCTCAGGCAGTGCCGGCACAGCAAGACGCAGTTCGCCTTGCCCCAGACAGGTGTGGTGCCCGCCGATGTGGTGGCCGTACGCCACCTGGCAATACCGCATGGGAGCAATCCATTTACGGTATGGCAACACAACAGGCAGCATCATCCGAGATGATGGCTCAGGCCATGGATAGGGTGCCCACTTCCATTGTCCCCCCTGAAAGGCTGATGGAGCGACTACAGCAGGCAACCGACTCCATCTGCCAGTCACACAGGGAGGACATGTTGGTGTCCAACAGAGACAGGCGGGCGGCACTGGCGACTCTGCAGGAGGCCATCTCCATAGAGTCCCAGGGCCACAGGGAAGCCCTGAGGCAGGAGCTCCTTCACCTCAAGACGACTCTTGTTGAGCTTGAGGCTTCAACACACCAAAGGACAGAACAGCAGCTGGAGCGTCTCACCCGTACGCTCTCAGCTGAGATGCAGGCAACGAGGGCAGAGGTCCGGGCATCCCGTGAGTTGTTGCATGGGGACCTCCGCACACTCATCCTCCAGAACGAGACCTACCACACCCGCATGCTTGCAGCCATGGAGGAGCAGACTAGGGCCTTGCGTGGGCTGCCTCCCATAGTGCAACCACCTCCGGATGCAGCTGCACAGGGTTATAATTGCGACAGCAGTGATACTCCCACAATAGGGTAGCCGTGTGGGCCATGAGCCCATGGAGGTGTTTTTTTTCCCAGGATCCACACAGGTGGGTTTTGGTGTGCACCCTGTCCCCGGACCTCCTGGGTGGCCTCCCCAACCCCCCCGGGCCCATCAATGGCCATTTTTTATTTTTTTTTATTTTTATTTTTATTTTTATTTTTATTTTTCCCAATTTTTTTTGGGTCAATTTGTTGCCTTCCGTGGTTCCTGTGGGCATACGCTGCATTGTGGCTGGGCACATGCAGGCTTGTCATGTATTTGGTTCAGATGCTTGGGTTTGAGTCACACACACCCCTCCTGCTTCCCGTTTCCATGGGCTTGCAAAGGGTGTGCCCAAGTGACATTGACGTACATGGTGACATTGGACTCCCACTACATGTGTGGGTAGTCTAGTCAATACTGTGTATACATTCCTAGTGTATATTGCTGTTGTGTTGTACACTGCATGTTGCATTGATGTGTAACTCATCATCTGTGTCTACCTCGCAATTTGCAGGTCCCTTACTCATGTCTACACAAGGCCCTCTAGTTTGGAGATGGGGTCCATGTTGGCAGCAGTGCACCCACAACTCTACATGGCGCCAACACTGTACAGTTGGAAGTGGTGGGAGTGCAGGCATTTACAGGTGGTGAGACTACTAATTTATTACATTTGTGATGTCATGTTAATGGTAGTGCCTGCTCAAGTTTGTTGTTGGTCCTGCATTACTGTGAGCATTTCAGGTGTTGCAAGTTTCAATTAGGGACACTGTACATTGTGACAGTTGTGTCATGTTGTGGGGATTACTTTGTTTACCTGCAAATAGCATGACATGGCACGGTGTGTCGTGTGGCGGTGCTGGGGATGGGTTGGCTGACATGGCACTGTCCTCTTGTTGCATTTTGCAAGTGGGTATTCATTTTAGCTGCTTGAATGTGTTTCTTCACAAAACTGCCTTGGTGGTGTCTGTGGGTAGGGATGCACACATTGTAACACTTCCAGGTGAACAATCTCAGGCTGATATGGTTTTCACGGTTAATTCTCCAGACATTCAGGATCAGTGTCAGGTTGAGTCATCATTGATTGTCAGATGGAATGTGCCACACTAGCTGTGTACGGGCTGCCTCCCCCCGTGCCCTTTGCCCTCCCATGCGCAGTGGCTGTGCATGTGGTTGGGGATGTGGGGCCACCACTATGTCCACGGCCAGGCCCTGGCGTGTTGCAACATTGTGCAGGACACATGCTGCCACTATGATCCTGCACACTACTGGGGGAGCGTATAACAGCTGCCCGCCAGAACGGTCAAGGGAGCGAAAGCGTGACTTTAGCACTCCGAATGTGCGCTCTACTATGCCCCGGGTTGTAATGTGGGCTGTGTTATATCTTACCTCGGGTGGCGTGGTGGGGTTCCGAATTGGCGTCATCATGTCGGGGCTGAGAGGGTAGGCACTGTCCCCTGTGGAGGTGGTGATTGGTATCATTGGTGGGGTTGTGACCTTGCTCAGTATCTGACATGCATGCATGTGCAATGGCATTCATACTGACCAAGCAGCCATGTATCGCCATGCCGCCCAGCTTCTAGGTCCCGGCTTAGGGTGGACATTTGGTAAATGAAGCTTTCGTGGGTGGACCCGGGATAGTTGGCATATACTGAGGTGATGATTCCCTTGGCATTACATACTACCTGCACGTTGATGGAATGCCAGTGCTTGCGGTTCCTATAGATGTGCTCTGATGCCCTGGGGGGACGTAGAGCCACATGGGTGCAGTCGATGGCACCTAGCACTTTGGGGAATCGTGCAACACCGTAAAAATCCAGGGCGGCAGCATGCCTTTCTGCAGGTGTTCTGGGCAGGTATATGTGCCTGCGGACTGATGGGCGTGCAGTGATGATGTTCAAGACCTGGTGTAGGCAGCGTGACTGGGTGGCCTGTGATACCCCACCCACTATGGCACTTGTCCGCTGAAATGATCCAGTGCTAAGAAGTGCAGTACATTGAGGACCTTCTCCAGAGGCTGAGTGCTTGGGAGCACAGGGTGGGTGATGTGAGGTCATCCTCCCACTCACTCACCAGGTCCAGTATTATGTGAGGTGGAAACCTGTACCTCGCATACACCTGGTCATCAGGCATCCCGAAAAGGCTGGTTCTGGGTGTGAATATTCTGGCCCTGACTATCCTCCTCCTCCTCCTCCTTTGGTAGCCCACGGCCACTGCTGCTAGGAACGGTATGTTCATCCTGGGTGTGAGCTTGTTATTTTGTTAGCGCGCAAATTCATGCGTTGCGCGTGTTGTAGGCGAGCGTGTGACCCGCGCACCCCTGAAACCAGTACCCAGTCCAATAGCGTGTGGACATTCCCGCGCACCCCGGGATACAGGTGCGCTGACGTACTTGCGTGTGTAAGTGCCCGCGCACCCCTGAAATACACATACATAGGCCAATCGCGTGTACGCGCACTTTTGTCCAATTACACGCGATGACACTCTGACGTGCAGTCTTTCCACGTGTGCTCCGTCATCACGTGCTGTGTGGGAAGCACCCGTGCGGGTCACGTCACAGACGCGCTTACGCGCTGAGGGCCTTTGGTCCAATAGAATCGCGTATGCGTGCTGACGCGCTTATGCGCTAAGGGCCTTTCCTCGAATTTCACACTGACGTGCAGGATTTTCACGTGCCAAATCACTCCGTATCAAGCTGGCCACGCGAAAACACACGGAAGACCACGCTCCTGCCCAGAAGGCCGAATTACTGCCCCCCAGTGCCCCGAGCAGCCTCCCACGTGCCATCTGCTTATGCCTGCCTGCCTGCCTGCCTGCTGCCACCGTGCCCTGCCATTTGGTGCCTGCACATCAGCCATCTGCAGGGGTCCAGTTGCTGTGTCCACCCCTGCTGGAACTGAAGACTCCCGACTGGGATTACATCGCTCCACAGCCCAGCCCCAGGACCCAGTTGCCCACCCACACCTGCCTCTGGGGTTGCCATGTTGGGCACTTCCACATCTGGCACCAGTGGCAACCCCAGGCCAGAGGGGCAGATGGGTACCAGCTTCACTGCCACCGAAGTTGGTGTCCTGGTGGAGCATGTCCTGGGGCAGTATGATGCCCTCTTTGGATCGTCCTGCGCCAGCAAGGAAGGACGGGAGAGGATCTGGGCCGACTGTGTGGTTGCCATCAATGCGGAGGGGGTGGCAACCCGCGACGTCCAGAAGATCAAGAAGAGCTGGGAGGACTTGAGGTCCAGGACCCTCGTGAAGGCCCGGCGCCTCGTGGAGGGGGGCCGGGGCCGCATGAGTTCCATCCAGATGACGGTCCTGGAACGCGTATGCCCAGCGCTCCACGCCCAGATCCTTGAGAGGGAGACCCGTCTGGAGTTGAGCGGTAAGTGTCCAAGCATTGCTGTGTGAGACAGGGCATGTTGCGGTGTACTGGTTCTCTGATACTTGCCTGTATGTGTGACATAGGCCATGTATGCATGTATGTGTGCAGGGACATCATGGTAATGCATGTGCAACCAGTGATGTGTGAACCACATTGCTGTTGCATGTGTTTAAATGCCACATGGGGAGCCCTATGCAGATTTTAAACATAAGAGCATGCCAGTCTCTGTTCCTGGACATGGGTGGGGGTGAGGGATGGGTGCTGATGCCAGGTACATATATGGTAGCCATGTCTGTGTGCCTGACCTGCGTGTCTGTGACTTGTGCATGCCATGGATGCATGACACATGTGTGTGACAATGCACAGATTCACTGATGCAGCCTAGTTACCCTTGTATTCACTGTGTTTGGGGTGTATGGGGCCAGATGGATGTGACTGAGGTGAAGTGTGTGCATGTGATAGGCATGACCCATGATGCATGTGAGTTCCATATCATTGTATGTTTCAAGAGTCCATTGGACATGTATGGAAATGCCCATGGCATGCACCATGCCTGTTACTGTGTGTGTTTTGCCTGGACTGACCCATGTGTTGTGGAGGGACATGATGGAAGTGTACTTTGACAGTGGTACTCATCTGCTATTGCTTCCTGTCTAGGGGACCATTGTACAGTACCCTGATGCTTGTGTTCTTTGTCTCCCTCTACGCAGCGGCTAGTGAAGAAGAGGGCGGAGAGGGCACTGTGGAGCAAGGCGGCGGGGATGCCCCCACGGCTGCAGCGGAAGGGGTGGGTGAGCCCCCACAGGGGCCTGCTACGGTGGGAGACGGTGAGGAGCCATCCAGTTTGGTGGTTTCCACAGAGGAGGAGGAGGCCACCACAGGGGCACACATGGGGCCTGGTGGGGGCATCCCTGCTGTTGCAAGTGGTGCAGTCCAGGGCCAGGGGCAGGAGGCAGCACAGGTCACCGTGGAGGGACCTGTGCATGTCGCTATCCCTGACCCTGTGAGTGCACCACCATGCACCAGCAGGGATGCCCCGTCCCAGGCCCGTCCGCAGGTAGAGGGGATGTCCATGTCACCTGACTCCCCTCCACCTGCGGACGAGGGGACCCGTGTCCATATGGAGAAGGTCCTGATTGGGGTTGCGATGCGCGCGGGTGCAATTCGTGATGACGTGCATGCTTCCCGGGAGGAGCACACACATCATCACGAAGAGCACCGTGCCGACGTGGCCCAATTGGGATCTTCCATGTTCGGGGGTTTCCTGCATGTGTCGGCCAATCTGGCGGCCCTCTCCTCCTCTGTGGAGGCTATACGCCGGTCGTTCTCCTTGCCGTCTTCCGGCCCAGATGCCACGAGGGGCCCCTGTGGACCTGCCCTGACCTATGCAGCCAGCTCGGTGGGGATCCCATCCCTGCCACAGTCGGGAGTCGGAGGTCAAGCAGGGGTGGACACCACAGCAACTGTACCCCAGCAGATGGAGGATGTGCCGGCATCATCAGGCAGGGCACGTGCACGACGGCGTCAGTGGATTCCATCAGCCTGGATGCCGTCGTGCTGGCAGAGGCAGTTGCGTCGGAGGCAGCAGCAGAGTCAACGTGGGAGGCATCATGGCTCGGGGCCATCAACATCGGAGGGGCAGGCATCGGCCGGAGGGCAGGAGGACCCAGGACAGGAAGTGTCTTTCGTGTGGCTGCGGTTGGGCCAGCAGATAGGTGCGGAGCGGCAGCGGGCGGAAGAGGAGCGGCTCACGATGGTCAGGGCGGAGAACTCCATGCGGAGGGCCCTGAGGCGGGCCGAGTGCCTCGAGGCAATCCGCAGGGGGTTGGAGGAGCAGATGGCGTCGTCCCTGCGGACCCTCGGGGCCATGGAACAGGACCGCCTCTGGGACATAGACGAGGAGTTTGATGATGCCCTGGCCCGGAACACTACGGAGTGAGCCGCTGGACTTGCCCGCCGCCTTTGTATATAGTTCTTTAGTTTTAGGTTTCATTTGTTTATTCTTATGATTTGGAGTCGACGGACACAGCTCCACTTTTTGTATATAGTTGCATTTTTGTTAGGGTTTTTTGTAGGTTTCTTTTGTTCAGTTGGGCTCATGAAACCTTGCATATTTTGTACATAGTTCTTCATTGGATTGTTTTATTTTTTAATTTTTTTTTTCTTCTCCATGGAGCAATGGTGTTTGGATTAATTTTTTTTCTGTCGGATTGATTTCATTTTTAATGTGACTTTGAAGTACATTTTTTTTTGATTTTGTGTTTTTAATTTTTTTGGACGGACATGCACCTTTTCTTTTTTTCATTGGCATTGTAGTTTGTTTCATTTCATTTGCATTCATATTTTTTTAATACAATTTTGTTTTCATACTTCACTGTGTGGTATCATCTCATTGGTTTCATGCATGTCATGTTGGGTGTTTTCAAATTCATTTGCAACCATTGTGTTTGACAGACATGGGTTCATTTGCTTTATGTACGTTGGGGGTGTAACATGTAATTTCTATTTCCATGTGGGTGAATGGGTTACTTTGTAGGGCCTTTTGGCTACGGAGGCTGACCATTACGCACATGGTTGGTGATTGTGAGGACCTGGGTGCAGGGAGACATGAGTGGGGGCCTGGTGGAGGGTGCCCCTAGATGCTGGGGGTGGGGGTGATAGGGGACATGAGTGGGGGCCTGGTGGAGACTGGCCCTGCACTGCTGGGGGGTGGGGGTGATAGGGGACATGAGTGGGGGCCTGGTGGAGGCTGGCCCTGCACTGCTGGGGGGTGGGGGTGGTGGGAGACATGGGTGGGGGCCTGGTGGAGGGTGCCCCTGGATGCTGGGGGGTGGGGGTGGTGGGAGACATGGGTGGGGGCCTGGTGGAGGGTGCCCCTGCACTGCTGGGGGGTGGGGGTGATAGGGGACATGGGTGGGGGCCTGGTGGAGGCTGCCCCTGGTGGCTGGGGGGTGGGGGTGGTGGGAGACATGGGTGGGGGCCTGGTGGAGGGTGCCCCTGCACTGCTGGGGGGTGGGGGTGGTGGGAGACATGAGTGGGCGCCTGGTGGAGGCTGCCCCTGCACTGCTGGGGGGTGGGGGTGGTGGGAGACATGAGTGGGGGCCTGGTGGAGGCTGCCCCTGCACTGCTGGGGTGGGGGTGGTGGGAGACATGGGTGGGGGCCTGGTGGAGGCTGCCCCTGCACTGCTGGGGGGTGGGGGTGATAGGGGACATGAGTGGGGGCCTGGTGGAGGCTGGCCCTGCACTGCTGGGGGGTGGGGGTGGTGGGAGACATGGGTGGGGGCCTGGTGGAGGCTGCCCCTGGTGGATGGGGGGTGGGGGTGGTGGGAGACATGGGTGGGGGCCTGGTGGAGGGTGCCCCTTCACTGCTGGGGGGTGGGGGTGATAGGGGACATGAGTGGGGGCCTGGTGGAGGCTGGCCCTGCACTGCTGGGGGGTGGGGGTGGTGGTAGACATGAGTGGGGGCCTGGTGGAGGGTGCCCCTGGATGCTGGGGGGTGGGGGTGGTGGGAGACATGGGTGGGGTCCTGGAGGAGGGTGCCCCTGGTGGCTGGGGGGTGGGGGTGGTGGGAGACATGGTTGGGGGCCTGGTTGAGGCTGCCCCTGGTGGCTGGGGGGTGGGGGTGGTGGGAGACATGGGTGGGGGCCTGGTGGAGGCTGCCCCTGCACTGCTGGGGGGTGGTGGTGATAGGGGACATGAGTGGGGGCCTGGTGGAGGCTGGCCCTGCACTGCTGGGGGGTGGGGGTGGTTGGAGACATGGGTGGGGGCCTGGTGGAGGCTGCCCCTGGTGGCTGGGGGGTGGGGGTGGTGGGAGACATGGGTGGGGGCCTGGTGGAGGGTGCCCCTGCACTGCTGGGGGGTGGGGGTGATAGGGACATGAGTGGGGGCCTGGTGGAGGCTGGCCCTGCACTGCTGGGGGGTGGGGGTGGTGGGAGACATGAATGGGGGCCTGGTGGAGGGTGCCCCTGGTGGCTGGGGGTTGGGGGTGGTGGGAGACATGGGTGGGGGCCTGGTAGAGGGTGCCCCTGGTGGCTGGGGGGTGGGGGTGGTGGTAGACATGAGTGGGGGCTTGGTGGAGGGTGCCCCTGGATGCTGGGGGGTGGGGGTGCTGGGTGACATGAGCAGGTGTGCAGGGTAGTCCCCTGTGGTGTGTGCTGCCTGCAGGGGCCGTGGAGGGTGTACATGGAATACCTGGGAGCACACAGCCAAATCGCTTGTGGAACTTCCCGCGCATCCCTGCAATCCACGTACCCTGACAAATCGCGTGTGGTATTTCCCGCGCACCCCTGAAATCCACATACACGGCCAAATCGCGTGTGGAACTTCCCGCGTACCCCTGCAATCCACGTACCCTGACTAATCGCATGTGGAACTTCCTGCGCACCCCTGCAATCCACGTACCCTGACAAATCGCGTGTGGTACTTCCCGCGCACCCCTGAAATCCACGTAGACGGCCAAATCGCGTGTGGAACTTCCCACGCACCCCTGCAATCCACGTACCCTTACAAATCGCGTGTGGAACTTCCCGCGCACCCCTGCAATCCACGTACCCTGACAAATCGCGTGTGGAACTTCCCGCGCACCCCTGATATCCACGTACCCGGCCAAATCGCGTGTAACTTCCCGCGCACCCCTGAAATCCACGTACCCAGCCAAATCGCGTGTGGAACTTCCCACGCACCCCTGAAATCCACGTACCCTGACAAATCACAAGTGGAACTTCCCGCGCACCCCTGCAATCCACGTACCCTGACAAATCGCGTGTGGTACTTCCCGCGCACCCCTGAAATCCACGTACATGGCCAAATCGTGTGTGGAACTTCCCGCGCACCCCTGAAATCCACGTACCCTGACAAATCGCGTGTGGAACTTCCTGCGCACCCCTGCAATCCACGTACCCTGACTAATCGCGTGTGGTACTTCCCGCGCACCCCTGAAATCCACGTACACGGCCAAATCGCGTGTGGAACTTCCCGCGCACCCCTGAAATCCACGTACCCGGCCAAATCGCGTGTGGAACTTCCCGCGCACCCCTGAAATCCACGTACCCAGCCAAATCGCATTTGGAACTTCCCGCTCACCCCTGCAATACACGCACCCTGACAAATCGCGTGTGGGACTTTCCGCGAACCCCTGAAATCCACGTACCTTGACAAATCGCGTGTGGAACTTCCCGCGCACCCCTGCAATCCACGTACCCTGACTAATCGCGTGTGGTACTTCCCGCGCACCCCTGAAATCCACGTACACGGCCAAATCGCGTGTGGAACTTCCCGCGCACCCCTGAAATCCACATACCCGGCCAAATCGCGTGTGGAACTTCCCGCGCACCCCTGAAATCCACGTACCCGGCCAAATCGCGTGTGGAACTTCCCGCGCACCCCTGCAATCCATGTACCCTGACAAATCGCGTGTGGGACTTCCCGCGCACCCCTGAAATCCACGTACCCTGACAAATCGCATGTGAGACTTCCCGCGCACACCTGAAATCCACGTACCCTGGCAAATCGCATGTGAGACTTCCCGCGCACCCCTGAAATCCACGTACCCGGCCAAATCGCGTGTGGAACTTCCCGCGCACCCCTGCAATCCATGTACCCTGACAAATCGCGTGTGGGACTTCCCGCGCACCCCTGAAATCCACGTACCCTGACAAATCGCATGTGAGACTTCCCGCGCACCCCTGCAATCCACGTACCCTGACAAATCGCGTGTGGTACTTCCCGCGCACCCCTGAAATCCACGTAGACGGCCAAATCGCGTGTGGAACTTCCCACGCACCCCTGCAATCCACGTACCCTGACAAATCACGTGTGGAACTTCCCGCGCACCCCTGCAATCCACGTACCCTGACAAATCGCGTGTGGAACTTCCCGCGCACCCCTGATATCCACGTACCCGGCCAAATCGCGTGTAACTTCCCGCGCACCCCTGAAATCCACGTACCCAGCCAAATCGCGTGTGGAACTTCCCACGCACCCCTGAAATCCACGTACCCTGACAAATCACAAGTGGAACTTCCCGCGCACCCCTGCAATCCACGTACCCTGACAAATCGCGTGTGGTACTTCCCGCGCACCCCTGAAATCCACGTACATGGCCAAATCGTGTGTGGAACTTCCCGCGCACCCCTGAAATCCACGTACCCTGACAAATCGCGTGTGGAACTTCCTGCGCACCCCTGCAATCCACGTACCCTGACTAATCGCGTGTGGTACTTCCCGCGCACCCCTGAAATCCACGTACACGGCCAAATCGCGTGTGGAACTTCCCGCGCACCCCTGAAATCCACGTACCCGGCCAAATCGCGTGTGGAACTTCCCGCGCACCCCTGAAATCCACGTACCCAGCCAAATCGCATTTGGAACTTCCCGCTCACCCCTGCAATACACGCACCCTGACAAATCGCGTGTGGGACTTTCCGCGAACCCCTGAAATCCACGTACCTTGACAAATCGCGTGTGGAACTTCCCGCGCACCCCTGCAATCCACGTACCCTGACTAATCGCATGTGGTACTTCCCGCGCACCCCTGAAATCCACGTACACGGCCAAATCGCGTGTGGAACTTCCCGCGCACCCCTGAAATCCACATACCCGGCCAAATCGCGTGTGGAACTTCCCGCGCACCCCTGAAATCCACGTACCCGGCCAAATCGCGTGTGGAACTTCCCGCGCACCCCTGCAATCCATGTACCCTGACAAATCGCGTGTGGGACTTCCCGCGCACCCCTGAAATCCACGTACCCTGACAAATCGCATGTGAGACTTCCCGCGCACACCTGAAATCCACGTACCCTGGCAAATCGCATGTGAGACTTCCCGCGCACCCCTGAAATCCACGTACCCGGCCAAATCGCGTGTGGAACTTCCCGCGCACCCCTGCAATCCATGTACCCTGACAAATCGCGTGTGGGACTTCCCGCGCACCCCTGAAATCCACGTACCCTGACAAATCGCATGTGAGACTTCCCGCGCACCCCTGCAATCCACGTACCCTGACAAATCGCGTGTGGTACTTCCCGCGCACCCCTGAAATCCACGTAGACGGCCAAATCGCGTGTGGAACTTCCCACGCACCCCTGCAATCCACGTACCCTGACAAATCGCGTGTGGAACTTCCCGCGCACCCCTGCAATCCACGTACCCTGACAAATCGCGTGTGGAACTTCCCGCGCACCCCTGATATCCACGTACCCGGCCAAATCGCGTGTAACTTCCCGCGCACCCCTGAAATCCACGTACCCAGCCAAATCGCGTGTGGAACTTCCCACGCACCCCTGAAATCCACGTACCCTGACAAATCACAAGTGGAACTTCCCGCGCACCCCTGCAATCCACGTACCCTGACAAATCGCGTGTGGTACTTCCCGCGCACCCCTGAAATCCACGTACATGGCCAAATCGTGTGTGGAACTTCCCGCGCACCCCTGAAATCCACGTACCCTGACAAATCGCGTGTGGAACTTCCTGCGCACCCCTGCAATCCACGTACCCTGACTAATCGCGTGTGGTACTTCCCGCGCACCCCTGAAATCCACGTACACGGCCAAATCGCGTGTGGAACTTCCCGCGCACCCCTGAAATCCACGTACCCGGCCAAATCGCGTGTGGAACTTCCCGCGCACCCCTGAAATCCACGTACCCAGCCAAATCGCATTTGGAACTTCCCGCTCACCCCTGCAATACACGCACCCTGACAAATCGCGTGTGGGACTTTCCGCGAACCCCTGAAATCCACGTACCTTGACAAATCGCGTGTGGAACTTCCCGCGCACCCCTGCAATCCACGTACCCTGACTAATCGCGTGTGGTACTTCCCGCGCACCCCTGAAATCCACGTACACGGCCAAATCGCGTGTGGAACTTCCCGCGCACCCCTGAAATCCACATACCCGGCCAAATCGCGTGTGGAACTTCCCGCGCACCCCTGAAATCCACGTACCCGGCCAAATCGCGTGTGGAACTTCCCGCGCACCCCTGCAATCCATGTACCCTGACAAATCGCGTGTGGGACTTCCCGCGCACCCCTGAAATCCACGTACCCTGACAAATCGCATGTGAGACTTCCCGCGCACACCTGAAATCCACGTACCCTGGCAAATCGCATGTGAGACTTCCCGCGCACACCTGAAATCCACGTACCCTGGCAAATCGCGTGTGAGACTTCCCGCGCACCCCGGTATACACGCACACATATTTTTTGTCAGCGGGTGTCCGTGTTTGTGGGTACCCCTTTGCACGTCATTTGTCCTGGAGGGCCACAGTATAGGACATTCATCATGGCTGTATATAGGTGCTATTTGTTGGCGCACCTTTTGGCGCACATTTCTTCCAGGCGCAGAGACGCTACCGCCTGCTTTCTTGTGGCGGTCGTGTTTGTGCCTGTGCGCTGGTTTGAGCGTGCGCTTTTTTGCCCTATTCTATTCCATGAATACGTGTTGTAGGCGAGCGTGTGGGCGTTCCGCGCACTTGTACCCTGTACTTTCCCCGCGACGCCCACATTTTGGCAAGTTGTTCCCCATTCCGAGTGTTACGCCCCGTGTTCCGCCTACTTTTGTTGCGTGCGCCGCGCTATGTGCGATTTTCGCTGTGGCCTGTGCGATTTTCGCTGTGACCTGGCGCACGCAGTTAGATGGCCTGTGCGCCAACGTGCACTGCGCACTTTTTTATCGCACATCCGATGGTTTTCTCGCGCACGGCCTTTCATGAATTGATGTGCGCTACTTTTCGTGCGATTTTCGCACTTGCACTGCGATTTTCGCTATTCCACTGCGATTCGCACGTTTTTGGCTACTTGCGCCGCGCTAATTATTCCATGAATCGGCCTGATAATGTTTAAATGAAAGAAGGAGTGGAATTGCGGTTTACACCATTAGAATAAGTAACTCAATTCAAAGAATAGTATTTTTTAATATTGTAGGAAACAGCCGACACGTGTTTCAACGACACGTGTTTCGACACCAAGGTCGTCCTCAAGGCTGAGTAGTTAAACACAGTTCCATGGCAAATTAACAGTGATATAAAACATAACAGTCAATAATGCGTTGATATGAATCACAAGTGAGTGTTCAAAAATTGGATTGAAAATAGAAAAAGTTTGGAAAAATTGTGCAACATAACAGATGCAATTGAGTGTTAAAAACAAAATAAAATAAAATAATATGGCATACCATGGCAGGTCGGGAGGGAAAAACAGCAATTGCAGAAAAATGACGCTATGCACCAAAAAGAAAAGAATTAAGTGGACTACTCATAATAGAATTAAATATGAATACGCAGCAAAAGATACAAGGGATAAACTGAATGTGCCTAAAACACTCCTGAACTTCAACATGCAAATCAACCACCAGCTCCAAGATAAGAAAATGTGTGAAATGAGAATGAAGCTAAAATCAAGCAAAATAATGGAAGGGGAGAAAAAATGACACCAGTTGGTATAGAGTTGCAATCATAAGTACCAAGAGAACAGGTGAAAAAAAAATATATAGCACCACAAACAGAGCTAAATTGTGAGAAGTAAATGTAAAAGGACAGGAAGTCCGGGTCCATTGACTAGCTCAAACTAAAGAAATGCCAATTAGCAAGCACACCCAAATATGGTGATACACTGTGGCCTAAATGCGCTTGAATGGTGAAATAAAAATCCAAGACAAGCTTACCGTGACAAAATCTGGTTAGCAAATAAACGTCATCCTATATAAACAAAATGTAATGTCAGATATCATGTATATGCACACAACTCGAGATTAAGATAATGTAAAAGTAATAAAAAAATAAAATAAAAAAATGATGGGACATACCGAGTGCATGTAAACCGGGTAATACCAGGAAGAATCAAGTTTCATTAGCTGTCAAATGGTCTGTATGGCCACATTGGCTCAATCACATATATCGCCTGTAAAGTCACAATTAAGCATCAATAACAAGTACGCTATGTAGGAGAGTTACAGAAAGTACCAGTATATTGAACACAAGAAGAACGAAAACCCTACTTACTCATTAGATCGAGTGAGAACACAGTATCAGGAAGGTTCCAGCAAGACGACTGAAAAGCCGAGTGAATGCCATAAATATAAGGCGTCCTCTACCGTGTGCGTAGCAGAAGTGATGTCGGCGGCAGAAGGCGTCGTGGACGTTGCAGGCGTGACGTAGTAGGTAAACAATGCCCATCATAGCACAAGCATAGTCGCGGCCACTACGTCCGTCACAGAGGTGACGTGGGCGGTGGCGCAGCGAATTCACTTGTTGAATAAACACTTAGAAAGGACAAAAATCTGGTGAGACCATCCAAGACAAATAGAATAAATGAAGCAATAGAATCAAAAAATTAATAAATTGAGCCTCAAAACCACATAACAAAACATAAATACAATGGTTTGACGATGGCCCGGCCCGCATAAGGCACTACAATCAATGAGTACAAGAATGATTGATTAAAGTCAAAAGATATAGAATGATAGAGACAATTGAATCAAAGGAGTAATAAGTTAAGGCTCGAAGCGACATAACAAAAATTGAATACAAATATTAAATAATGGCCCGAGCCCGCATAAGGCACTACAGTCAATAAGTGCAAGAGTGATTGATTAGAGTCAAATGGCCAAATGACCAAAGAATGACATGTGGCTGATGATAGGTGCTGCCAACTGCAGAGAATGTAGAATGGTCCTAATGGTTGCTGGTGGGTAAAAAACATGGAGAAGAAGAAGGGTGAAGGCCAAACAAAACAATCAATAACCATGAGTTTAAGCTCTAAACATATGAGTGTAATGAAACACAGAGAGAACATAATAACAGGGTAATGCAAAATTTAAATTTACAAAAAGACATGCATCTTGTGGTCAGAATTAAGGCCACGAATGGTGCATAGTAATAAACATATAAGTTTGGCTTCCATTTGTCTCAGTTTAAGTTGAAGATTCCCACCCCTTTTTCCCCTATGTGCTTACATTAATCCAATGTAGCACAGATCAGAAATGAGATCCATTTGATGCTCAAGTTGCCAGTGCACAGCTAAAGGAGATTTTGGTTCACACATCTGGAGACTGGTCAAGTGTTCTCTGATACGAATTCTGAGTTGACATATGGTGCTACCCACGTAAAGCTTACAACAGATACAAATGATGGCATATACCACGTGGGTTGTCTTGCAATTGATAAAGTCTTGTATGATCACTTTAGAACCAAAATTATCACTGAATGTTTGACATTTGCGATAAGCCCAAAGACACTGATTACAACTCCCACATTTGTGGGAACCGGCTGGTTGAGATAACCAAGAAGAATTATCAACTGTACCATCAAGAAAAGAAGGACTGACCAATGATTTGATCGTGGGTGATTTAAGAAAAGTAAATTTAGGTTTGGGTGTCAAATGAGGTTCAAGATCCTTGTCAAGTCTCAGGGTGTGCCAATGTTTTTCAAACATTTTATACATTAATGCAGAGTCAGAACTAAATGGAGTGACAAGAGAAATGTGTTGTGGGGATACTTTGGGCTTGGGAACCTTGTTCAAGAGGTCAAGCTGTGTAACATTGATAATCTTGGCGTGCGCTTTGTTGATAACAGAACTGATGTATCCTCTGTTAAGAAAACGTTGGTTGATGGTATTACATTCCTTATCGTAATCCCTAGGAGGAGTACAATTGCGTCTGGCTCGATGAAATTCCCCATCTGGTATATTGTCAATGGTTGTACATCTATGGTTGCTTTGTGCAGCTAGCATAGAGTTCACCTCCGTGGGTTTTCTGTAAATTCTGGTTAGGAGATTTTGACCTTCAACAAAAATATGTAGGTCCAAGAAATCAATTTCATGTGGATCACATTGGCTTGTCAAAGTGATACCAAAAGAGTTAGTGTTGGCAAAAGAAAGAAAGTCATTCAGGGCATCTTCAGTACCTCTCCAGATCATAAAAATATCATCTATGAAGCGCTGCCAAGACACAATGTTCGAGGCAAATTGTGTTTGATTCAAAATATGTGTTTCCTCAAATAATGCCATGAAGAGATTGGCCAAGGAGGGCACACATTTAGCCCCCATGGACACCCCCTTCAATTGTAGATAGAATTGATCATTAAAGATACACACGTTGTTGGCTTGAAGGAACTGAAAAAATTGTTTGAGCATATGAATGTGATCAAGGAATGATGCCGAACTATTTCTAAAGACGTAGTCAAGTGTAGACAAAGCCAAATCGTGGTTGATATTGGTGTATAAAGCAACAACATCAATAGTGACTAGCAAATAGTCTGATTTCCATGTGATGGCACGCAGGCCCTGCAGAATATGGGTGCTGTCCCTAATGTACGATTTCATTAGCATTACAAATGGTTTCAGTGCCTCATCCAAGTATTTTGATAGGCCTTCCGTAGCCCAATTAATTCCGCTCATGATTGGTCTTACCTCAGGTAAAGCATCAAATGGCTTATGAATCTTAGGCAAAAAGTACAGGATAGGTAAAGTAGGTTCAGTAATAAGTAAAAAATCCTTTTCATCATCTGTCAAGTAACCCTTGCTATGCCAGTTATTAATTAATTCTTTGAGGTCTGATACAATACGTTTAGTGGGATTGGATTTAAGAACCTGATAACAGCCAGGGGTATTAAGATATTTTTGACCCATGGTGATGTAATCACAAGTATTAAGAATAACAATATTCCCCCCCCCTTGTCTGCCTCTTTAATTACAATCTCAGTGTCTTTTGTTAATTGTTGTAAGGCAATCTTTTGATTGGTAGTTAAATTGGATTTTCTATGGGGTTTGGAGTGCCTATCAAGATATTGATGGATATCTTTATTTAGTGCCTGATTGAAAGTCTCAATGACATTGTCAGTTGTGAATAGTGGAGTAAATTTGGACTTGGGTTTGAGTTCACTGAATTCCAACTGCAGTGGATTGATATTTAAATCTTGAACAATATTTGAAGAATCACAGCTAGCCTCTTGATTCAAAGAGACCAAAGTCTCAATGGCTTTTAAATCCCCAATGCTGAAAGTACTCGGGGGATCCAGTTTGGGCTTCGGAGTAAACATGGTCACTTGAGTAGCAAAAAACTTTTTTAGCTTGAGTTTTCTCAGAAATTTGGAAAGATCAATTTGAAAGTTAACAAAGTTGGTACCAATACTAGGTGAGAATGATAAACCTTTATTAAGTGCAGACATTTCATCAGTAGTAAGTGTACGTTTAGAGAGATTGATCACCAAATCATCATCAACTATTGACTGAAACGTTTTTTGGAGCGAGTTAAGATACCCGGATGAGTCAAATCTTCGTCCGAGCTGCCGATTCCGCTGCCGATTCCGCTGCCGTTTCTTGCCCTCCCTCCTGCCCCTGGTATGTTTGATGGAGTTGGAGTAAATACAGTGGGCTTTGGGGTGAACCAGACTTGTTTGATGCTTGCAAATCTGACATTCCCTTTCTTGTAGCGTCTGATTTCTCCTAAAAAATAAATTTCCTTTTCAGTTGGAAATTTCTATATTTGGTGTATCATTAGCATCTTTTTCAGCTGGTTCTGTTTCAGAATCTGGATCAGAGCTGGCGGGAGTGGTATTAGCTGAAGTATTAGCGGAGGTAGGTTTAGAGACAGTGCTAATATTGTCATATTTCGGTTTAAAAGTATAAACCCTATCTTGTCGATAGTCCTTATCATCCCGGAAGAATTTTCTGAATTTTCGCATTTTAATCTCATCTTGGTATTCGACTAAAATTTCATGCATTTTGTCAAAGTTCTTTTGTTTGGTTTCTTCAGCATTAGGCATATTGGTAATTTCTTCTTTAATTTCCCATATTTGGGTGAGTACCCTTTTTATGCTCTCTGGTGGCATGTAGAATAAGTAACTCTAACATATTTTTGGTACTTATGATTGCAACTCTATGCCAACTGGTGTCATTTTTTCTCCCCTTCCATTATTTCGCTTTATTTTAGCTTCATTCTCATTTCACACATGTTTGTATCTTGGAGCTGGTGGTTGATTTCCATGTTGAAGTTCAGGAGTGTTTTAGGCACATTCAGTTTATTCCTTGTATCTTTTGCTGTGTATTCATATTTAATTCTATTATGAGTAGTCCACCTAATTCTTTTCTTTTTGGTGCATAGCGTCATTTTTCTGCAACTGCTGTCCTTCCCTCCTGACCTGCCATGGTATGCCATATTATTTTCTTTTCTTTTGTTTTTAACACTCAATTGCATCTGTTATGTTGCACAATTTTTCCAAACTTTTTCTATTTTTAATCCAATTTTTGAACACTCACTTGTGATTCATGTCAACGCATTATTGACTGTTATGTTTTATATCACTGTTAATTTGCCATGGAACTGTGTTTAACTACTCAGCCTTGAGGATGACCTTGGTGTCGAAACACGTGTCATCAAAACACGTGTCGGCTGTTTCCTACAATATTAAAAAATACTATTCTTTGAATTGAGTTACTTATTCTAATGGTGTAACACGCATTTCCACTCCTGCTTTCATTTAAACATTAAGTCTCGATCTAACACTCACATTAACAGAGCTGATTTCTTGGCCTTAGCGCGTAAATCCTACCTTTAAGATTTTAGATACTAAAGATTTTTATTTCGTCGAGCCAACTCGAGACCCTAAATTTCAATTTTGTACAATGTATTACAGTACTATGGAAACAGCGCAGATGATCAGATCCTAGAAAGACCGTTATGCAGACCTTGGATGCGATTTTCACATTGCAGATGAAGTCTCATTAATTTACTACAGTCAGCACCCTGTTCTGTGAGTGATCAAAGACAAAATAAGTGATAAATGATAAAGTCTCGTAAAATAAGTACTATAGGAAATAAAGGTGGCTGTGTTATTAATAATGCTGCACTACAAGCAAACATCTTGGGTATCTTGAATTGGCTTGTCCAGAACAACGGCAATGGTCAAAAAGTTGGAAATTGAGATCTGGTAATCTCACATTGGAACACACAGGGATTTATGTACTTATTGGAATCCAGAGGTTCGTTAGAAATCCTGGAGCAGAGGAATATCTTTATGCTGCAGGAGGTCTGGTTACTATCTGAACTGTTGATTGATGGCCATCAAATCTTCCAAATTATGTCCAAAAAAGGGCTGCAAGGGCACCCATATGGAGGCTTCATTATTGGATTCAGAAATCATTTAAAAGCAACAAGACTAGACATTGATGGTGATAGTCCACATGTTTTGGCGGTTAGAGTGAGCATTAACAGCACTGATGGGGATGTAATCATCATCAATGTATATGACTTCCCGTGTTCAGTAAAAACAGATGACATTTCTGACCTGGTATCTGGCATGATAGAGAATGTTAAAAGCTTGGACGAACATCCTCATATTTACGTGGGGGGGACTATAACGCAAGATCTAAATGTCCAAATCAAAGTCAATGAAACTGATTTAATTAAAAGTAGGTCTATGATTGGCTGGGAAGTAAAAGACTCACCTAAAGAACAAACATGGGTATACACCATGATAGCATGAGGCGGTTGCCTTCTGAATGGAAGACTAGTGGGTGATTTTCCAGTGAAAAGTACCTGGAGGTCTGAGACCAAGACTGCAACACTAGATTACTTCTTTTGCAATTTGACGGCTCTTAATTATGTTAAGAAGCTAGAAATTACTGATATAACCTTTAGCGATCACGCTATACTTACCCTCACTGTTCTGAGAAACGATGGTCCAAAATATAAAGGGCAGGTTGGGAAATTAGAAAGAAATGCTGCTGGTAGTAGGATACGATGGACTGAACAAAGTATCAACAAAGCAGGAATCTACTTCGTTTTACAGGCTGGAAAGCTATATATATGGTGATTTCCCTAACAGCTGATGGGATTGAGGAAATGATTAAGGACTGCACCAGAACACTGGTGGTACAAAAAGATCATTACACCCTTTTTACCACTAGCAATAAGAAATACTGTTTTGATAAAGAAATTTGTGAATCAAAAAGGTCCCTGATGCGACAACTTAGAGAGATCAAGAAAGATGCTAGCTCTCCAACATCGGCTAGTGGTACCTCCCAAAAGGTTAACAACAGATACAAAAGATGGGTAAAGCACTGGGTATTGTCTGACAGAAATGCACAATGGCAATATCTAGTCTTTATTGCTAGCACTAGGGACTCCCGTAAACTCTGGAAACTGCTGAGCACATTTAATTATAAGAATATATCTCATGCGCAATTGGGGAACACGAATGGCTGAGGCATATTAGTAACAATGTTTATGACCCTGCTATTTCCAATGACAATTCTCTATGACCAGGAGCACAATCTTGTTTGAGTTGTTCTCTTGAAGAAATTATTCAGAAAATTGGCCGCCTAAAGGATTCTAGAGGTCCCCGCCCTAACAGACTACCCAATGTCATCATAAAAAACAACATGACCCTCTCTTATACTGCTTATTTTGTAATGTATGTCAAGAAGGGCAGGTTCCCAAGTCATGCGTGACTCCATTCTTGTACCGGACCATAAGAAGGGACCTAGAACATGACCAGAGAATTTTAGATTGCTAGCTATATTTAAAAAAAATACTGAAATCTTTTGGGCATATTCAAGCAGTATATTCAGTAATTTCCAAATTGCCTTTTGTGCTGGTTCGGGTACTGCCCACTGTCTTTGGTTATTTGGTTATTTTGGTTATTTGGTTCTATTACCAAAGCGGCTAATAGTAAAGATCAACCAGGCCTCTATGTGGCCATGATAGACTTGTGGGCCACATTTGATACTTTTAACAGGGAAAAACACTGGGCAGAAATGAATCAGTTGGGATGCCCTCGGGATTTGCTGTTGGCTACTATGGGCCTATACTAGAATACTATAGTGCAAATTAGGCTGGACAACCAGGGCTTGGTACCTGCACCGGTGAGAACAAGTAGAGCGGTAAAGCAAGGGTGCTCACTTGCCCCATTGTTATTTAATACATATTTATAAAAATTACCCAAAGCATTAGAATCGGCACACACCTGCCCGCCTAGGTTTATGGGAACTGTAGTCTCTTGACTCTCTTACGCAGACAATCTTATCATATTCAATCACACCTTTGCTGGCGTTAAAAGAGCTATGGAAGTGCTTCAAAGGTACGATATTGATCATGACCTCATCTTGAATTTGGAGAAAACCAAGGTAATTCATTTTTTCAGTAAATGAGTGTCCATTCCTTTCTTGGTCATAGATGGAAATATAGTTGAGCGTGTCCATAGCTATAAATACTTAGGAGTAGAATTTACCACCAAGACCGATTTTTAGAACTAATCGAAGTGAGAAAACATGAGGCCATAGTGAAGTTGAGTGTGATGCATCGATTTGTGAGAGTGGCTTCTGGTCTGAGCCTCCAAGTCATTCTTAGACTTTACAAACAACATACTTCAAACAAACATACCCATACACTCACATAACTGCAATCGTTTTTTTTTAATCCAGTATGTTTATTTTACAATGATTATTTAGGGGCCGATTCATGGAACAAACGTGCGCCGAAAATCTTGGTGCAAGCGCGAAAAAACAGGATGTGCGCCAAACCCGTGCATGGCGCACACGTCACTGCAACATCCCGAACGGTGTGCGCGACGCGCACAGTAAAAGCGCACAACCTCGGCGCATACACCAGAAAGTGGGCGGAACACGGGGCGTAATGCGCGGAATGGGGAACAACGCGCGAACATAAGGGCGGAACTGGGGATGCACTGCAGGGAAGCAGACGGAACGCCCACACGCACTCGAACCACACGTATTCATGGAATCGAATAGGGCAAAGCCGAGCACAGCCAAAGACACACACAAGCCGAAACACGTCCGCCACACGAAGGCAGGCGGTAGCGTCCCTGCGCATTACAAAAGTGGCAATATACAGCAATGATGAATGTCCCATACTCCGATTGGGCCTGTGCAAGCGGGGCACGTGCATTTCGGGGGTGCGCGGGAAGTTTCACACGCGATTGAGCAGGGTACGTGTATTTCGGGGGTGCGCGGGAAGTCTCACATGCGATTGAGCGGGGTACATGTATTTCTGGGGTGCGCGGGAAGTTTCACACGCGATTGAGCGGGGTACGTGTATTTCGGGGGTGCGCGGGAAGTTTCACATGCGATTGAGTGGGGTACGTGTATTTTGGGGGTGCGCGGGGAGTTTCACACGCGATTGAGCGGGGTACGTTTATTTCGGGGGTGTGCGGGAAGTTTCACATGCGATTGAGCGGGGTACGTGTATTTCGAGGGTGCGCGGGAAGTTTCACACGCGATTGAGAGGGGTACGTGTATTTCGAGGGTGCGCGGGAAGTTTCACACGCAATTGAGCGGGGTACGTGTATTTCGGGGGTGCGCGGGAAGTTTCACACGTGATTAAGCGGGGTACGTGTATTTCGGGGGTGCACGGGAAGTTTCACCCGCGATTGAGCGGGGTACGTGTATTTCGGGGGTGCGCGGGAAGTTTCACACACGATTGAGCGGGGTATGTGTATTTCGGGGGTGCGCGGGAAGTTTCACACGCGATTGAGCGGGGTACGTGTATTTCGGGGGTGCGCGGGAAGTTTCACACGCGATAGGCCTTGAGCGAGCGGGGTACCACTCACCGTCTGCGTGTAGAAGAACGCGTAGCCAACACCCACCCGCTGTGAAGTAATAGCGTGTGAACCCCAACGCCTAGAAAACACACGCACCACACCCCACGGAAAGCACGTAGAGAGCAATGGAAATCCACGTGGGGTCTTCAAGCCCTGCCAGGGCAACACCCGTGCGTGATACGTCACAGACGCGCTTACGCGCTTCAGGCCTTTGCTCCAATGAAATCGCACATGCGTGCAGACGCGCTTACGCGCTAAGGGCCTTTCCTCGAATTACACGCTGACGTGCAATTTTTTCACGTGCCAAATCACTCCGTATCAATCTGGCCAAGCGAAAACACATGGAAGACCACGCTCCTGCCCAAAAGGCCGAATCACTGCCCCCCAGAGCCCCGAGCACGCTCCCACCTGCCATCTGCTGCTGCCTGACTGCCTGCTGCCCTCGTGCCCTGCCATTTGGTGCCTGTACATCAGCCATCTGCAGGGGTCCAGTTGCGGTGTCCACCCCTGCTGGAACAGAAGATTCCCGACTGGGATACCATCGCTCCACAGCCCAGCCCCAGGACCCAGTTGCCCGCCCACACCTGCCTCGGGGGTCGCCATGTCGGGGCAAACACCATCTGAGACCACTGGCGACCCCCAGCCAGAGGGGCAGAGAGCCACCAGCTTCAGTCAGAAGGAAGTTGGTGTCCTGGTGGAGCTTGTCCTGGGGCATTATGATGCCCTCTTCGGATCATCACGCGCTGACACGGAAGGGCGGGACAGGATCTGGGACGACTTTGTGGTTGCCATCAACGCAGAGGGTTGTGGCAACCCGCAACATCAAGCAAGTCAAGAAGCGCTGGGAGGACTTGAGGTCCAGGACCCTCATAAAGGCCCGGCGCCTCGTGGAGGGGGGCCGGGGCAGCATGAGTACCACCCAGATGAGGGTCCTGGAACGCGTAGGCCCAGCGCTCCATGCCCAGATCCTTAAGAGGCAGACCCGTCTGGAGTCGAGCGGTAAGTGGCCAAGCATTGCTGTGTGAGACAGGGCATGTTGCAGTGTGCTGGTTGTCTGATACTTGCCTGTATGTGTGACATAGGCCATGTACGCATGTGTGTGTGCAGGGACATCATGGTCATGCATGTGAGACCAGTAATGTGTGAACCACACGGTTGGTGCATGTGTTTAAATGCAAAATGCAGAGCCCTATACGGAATGGACACATGAGAGCATGCCAGTCTCTGTTCCTGGACATGGCTGGGGGTGAGGGATGGGTGCTGATGACATGTACATGTATGGTGTCCATGTCTGTGTGTCTGACCTGCGTGTCTGTGACTTGTGAATGCCATGGATGCATGACACATGTCTGTGACAATGTTCAGATTCACTGATGCAGCCGAGCTATCCTTGCATCCACTGTGTCTGGGGTGTACAAGGCCTGATGGATGAAACTACGGTGAAGTGTGTGCATGTGATAGGCATGACCCATGATGCATGTGTGTTCCAAAACAACATTGTATGTTTCAAGAGTCCCTTGGATATGTATGCTAATGTCCATAGCATGCGCCATGCCTGTTACTGCATGTGTTTTGCCTGCACTGATCCATGTGTTGTGGAGGGACATGATGGAAGTGATCTTTGACAGTGTCACTCATCTGCTATTGCTTCCTGTCTAGGGGACCATTGTACAGTACCCTGATGCTTGTGTTCTATGTCTCCCTCTACACGGTGCCAAGTGAAGAAGAGAGCGGAGATGGCACTGTGGAGCAAAGCGGCAGGGATGCTCCCACGGCTGCAGCGGAAGGGGTGGGTGAGCCCCCACAGGGGCTTGCAATGGCGGAAGACGGGTGTGGAGCCATCCATGTTGGTGGTTTCCACAGAGGAGGAGGAGGCCGCTACTGAGCCGCACATGGGGCCTGGTGGGGGCATCCTGCTGGTGCAAGTTCTGCAGTCCAGGGGCAGGGGCAGGAGGCAGCACAGGTCGCCGTGGAGGGGCCTGTGCATGTCACTGTCCCTGACAGTGTGACTGCACCACCATGCACCAGCAGGGATGCCCCATCCCAGGTCCGTCCGCAAGTAGAGGGGATGTCCATGTCATCTGACTCCCCTCCACCTGCGGACGAGGGGACCCCTGGCCGTATGGAGAAGGTCCTGATTGGTGTCGCGTTGCGCACGCGTGACATTCGTGATGACGTGTGTGCTTCCCGGAGGGTGCATGCACGTCATCACGAAGAGCACCGTGCCAACGTGGCCCAGTTGGGAGCGGGCATGGTTGGGGGTTCCGTACATGTGTCGGCCACTCTGGCGACCCTCTCCTCCTCTGTGGAGGCTATGCGCCAGTCGTTCTCCATGCCGTCTTCCGGCCCAGATGCCACCAGGGCCCCCTGTGGACCTGCCCCGACCAACGCAGCCAACTCGGTGGGGATCCCATCCCTGCCACAGTCGGGAGTCGGAGGTCCAGCAGGGGTGGACACACCAGCAACTGAACCCCAGCAGATGAAGGATGTGACGGCATCATCGGGCAGGGCACGTGCACGACGGCATCGGTGGATTCCATCAGCCTGGATGCCGTCATGCTGGCAGAGGCAGTTGTGTCGGAAGCAGCGGCAGGCTCGACGTGGGAGGTATCATGGCTCAGGGCCATCAACATCAGGGGGGCAGGCATCGGCCGGAGGGCAGGAGAACCCTGGAATGGGAGTGTCTTCCGTGTGGGAGCAGCGGCGGGCGGAGGAGGAACGGCTCACAATGGTCAGTGCGGAGAACTCCATGCGGAGGGCGCTGAGGCGGGCTTAGTGCCTCGAGGGTATTCGCAGGGAGTTGGAGCTGGACACTGCATTATCCCTGCGAGACCTCGGGGCCAGGGAACATGCCCACCTCCAAGCCATTGAAAAGGAGTTCGATGATGCCCTGGCCCATGACATCAACCAGTGAGCCGTCGGAATAAGCCCGCCGCCTTTGTATATAGTTATTTAGGTTTAGGTTTCATTTCTTTATTATCATGATTTGGAGTCCATGGACTTTGCTCCACTTTTTGTATATAGTTGTATTTAGATAGGGTTCTTGGTAGGTTTCATTTGCTTTTGGGATAATGGACCCTTCAGACTTTTGTTTTCAATTTTCAGGACATGTATATACTTTCTTTTAGTCATATTCACATGGATTCATTTTTTTTATGCTTTCCATCTTTGGATTTTGTTCTATGGACTTTGGGGATGCACCACTTATATTTTTTCATGTTTGGATTCCTTCTCTTGCTTGGATTTGACTTTCTTTTTCTTATTTCAAATTTGATTTCTTCATTTGCATGTGTGCTTTTCATTTTGACATTTGTTATACTTTTTAATACATGTCTTTATTTAACATTATTGTTGTGGTGTACAGTGATGATTTTGGTGCATGTCTCCATGAGCATTGGCACAGTCATGTGTTGCAACTGTGTGGCTCTGTAGGACATTCGCTGATGGGCATGCTGGTTCTTTTCAGACTATCATGTAATGGGTGATTTACTAGGGAGTGGGTGCAGTGGTTCGTTGGGTGTTTGCACTGGGGGGTGGAGGGGTAGGATTTGGGTTGGCATTAGGGCCATGGGCCTGTATAGTCATGGCGTGGTGTTTGGGGGATATGAGTGGGGGCCTGCTGGCAGGTGCCCCACACTGCTGGGGGGTGGAGGTGCAAGGGGACATGACTGGGGGCCTGCTGGCAGGTGGGTGTGCAGGGGGACCTGAGTGGGACATGAGTGGGGGCCTGCTGGCAGGTGCCCCACACTGCTGGGGTATGGGGGTGCAAGGGGACATGAGTGGGGGCCTGCTGGCAAGTACCCTGCACTGCTGGGGGGTGGGGGTGCAAGGGGATATGAGTTGGTGATCAGTAGTGCAAGGAGACATGTGCCTTTGCTTGGGGGCATGCCCATGTTGGGTGGGCTGCCTGCAGGGGCCGTGGAGGGTGTACAGGGAACACCTGGGAGGACCCACACTGCCAAATCACGTGTAGGACTCCCCAGCACCCCCAAAATACACGTACCCTGCTGAAATCACGTGTGAAACTTCCCGCGCACCCCTGAAATACACGTACCCTGCTGAAATCGCGTGTGAAACTTCCCGCGCACCCCTGTAATACACGTACCCCGCTCGCACAGGGCCAATCACGTGTGAAACTTCCCGCGCACCCCTGAAATACACGTACCCTGCTGAAATTGCGTGTGAAACTTCCCGTGCACCCCTGAAATACACGTAGCCTGCTGGAATCGCTTGTGAAACTTCCCACGTACCCCTGAAATACACGTACCCTGCTGAAGTCGCATGTGAAACTTCCCGCGCACCCCTGAAATACACGTACCCCGCTCGCACAGGGCCAATCGCATGTGAAACTTCCCACGCACCCCTGTTATACACGTACCCTGCTGAAATCGCATGTGAAACTTCCCCCGCACCCCTGTAATACATGTACCCCACTCGCACAGGGCCAATCGCGTGTGAATCTTCCTGCGCACCCCTGAAATACATGTACCCTGCTGAAATTGTGTGTGAAACTTCCCACGCACCCCTGAAATACATGTACCCTGCTGGAATTGCATGTGAAACTTCCCACGCACCCCTGAAATACACGTACCCTGTTGAAATCATGTGTGAAACTTCCCACGCACCTCTGTAATACACATACCCCGCTCGCACAGGGCCAATCGCGTGTGAAACTTCCCGCGCACCCCTGTAATACACGTACCCTGCTGAAATCGCGTGTGAAACTTCCTGCGCACCCCTGTAATACACGTACCCTGCTTGCACAGGGTCAATCGCGTGTGAAACTTCCGGCGAACCCTGGTAATACACATACCCCGCTTGCCGTGCTGGTACAGGGTTAGCGCAGCCCTTTGCGCTGGATTGGGGATTTTGATGGCTTTTCCCTGCGCGAGGGGCGTTCTTGGGGGCATAACTGGCGCTGCTGCAGGGTCGCTGCGCCACTGTGCGCCACGGCTGGTTTTGGTAGCTGAAATCCATGAATACACTGTGCGCGGAAATGGATTTTAGCGCACGTGGCTGGCGCAGAGATTCTCACGCGCACACTGTGCGCCAGCCACGTGCGCCACTTGTGCGCTAAATTCTATGAATTACCCCCTGAATGTCAAGACAACAGCAGTGTCTCATACACTAATGTTATACCAAACATAGTACTTAGAATGTACTGTTTATGAGGGTCTAAAAAAAATATATGTGAAATTGTATAGGACTACAGCTTTTGAACTATCCTGCTTAACAAATTGTTTTTTTTTTTTCTACAGAAAATAAACCAGGTATTCCAGCTTCATAACGCTATAGAAATAAGTAAAAAATAGCCATTATAATCAAATACATATTCTATGAGCACAATCCTCAATTATAAGTACTATATACAGTTCAATTACATAATTCCTCCATATTACAAACACGTTGTACTCCCACCACATCAACTATAATTGCTATACACATATTACTACTATGGTGATTATGGCCATACTCCGACTACAATACCTACAATTTCTATACACATATTATATGCTCCTCGCTCCAAACCTGTCTCCAGAAGAGATAGGAGATTTGGAATTTTTACACCTAAGCTCTGGAACCATCCCACATTGGAAATTAGAGCCTGCCAGCCATTGGGTCAGTTTAGGAAGGTTTTAAAAACTCACTTGTTTAAGTAGGCAGTTACGTAAAGTCACTATGATGTTTATTTTACTTCCCAATCTAGCTGTTTTGACCATCTGCGCCTGGATACAGTTGAGTCTGTCTTGGAGCGAGATATAAATAATCAAAATCAAATTACTCAACCACCACAATACAATTAACTATATAACAAGTACTTACCATACACCATCAACTAATAAAACTCACCCTGACCCACTGCCATCGTAAGATGTCCAAGTAAACCAAAACTGACCGCTGACTAGGCAGCATTTCCAAACCCATTTTCACCTAGAAAAGCAGCTCCATGTTAACTTCATTCTACTTCCCTACCATTTATACACCCTCTTTAAGCCATCAAATAACTCCAAATGTCTTTTCCAAGCTGTCCGTTTGTGGCATAGTCTGCAAACTACTGCAATGTCCGCGGACAGCTACGACACCTGCCTGACATTTGCCAACCTACAACAATAGCCCCACATCATCCTTTTCCATGCCCCCAGCCACCCAAAATATGTTTTCCAGACTTTTCCCCAACCGCGCTGTCCATGGATCCAACATGGTGGGTATTTACAAAAATCTGACGCATCTCACGCTGTTCACCATCCAATCAGCGGATGCGTCTCATGTCCACAAACCTCACGCAGCACTCTGGACCAATCGGTTGCCTTTCCATAGACCGCAAATCAAATTTTTTTTTAAATGACCAAAAAGTAGGTTCAAATAATGTGTGATATCAGGGTTCGGTTCACAGACTGACTTCCCTGTTCATTCCGTGGACGGGCCTCTGATTGGTCCAGAGGGTGGTATGATGTCGCAGACATCGGACGCACCTGTTGATTGGAAGGTGAAGAGCGTGAGGTGCATCAGATTTTTGGAAATACCAACAATGTTGGATTTGCGGACATCGCCCTTTGTACGCGAACATCAGAGTAAAAACATTAAACATATTAAAAAACATAACATTGCACATGTCAATCTAATGAAACAATCTCTGGCGAGGTAATGGGTGATGAAAATGCAATGGAATATGGCCTTAAAAAAGCCCAAAAAACAGGTGTCCACGAACAGTCCAGATGTCCAGAGCAATTGTGTGATGTTCGCAAACATGTTAGATGTACGGAGACATATATGCCTATTTCTGAATTACAGGGTTGGAAAAGCAGTTTTTGGATGGTTTATAACTTTGCCACCAGTCAATCAAACTGCATGAAATTTTGGAATAATTCGAGAACTGACTCTGAATGGTCCTGCAAAGTGTGGTGTGGTTTGTCAAGAGGGAACCAAATTAAAGGGGGGTTACCAACATGTTTTAAAGGTTTGTAAATGTGGTGCCATTTGACAAATCTGCAAGAAAGTTTGCAAGAAGATTGTAGAGCTAGATATGAGTATTTTTGCAAAGTTTGGTGGGATTTTGTCATGAGGGGGCACAATTAGACATTTCAACATTTTCAGATGACTTATAACGTTGTTTCTGTTTAACGAATGTGGACACACATTTTAAGAAAGATTATATTCCCAACCTAGAATGTTTGTGCAAAGTCTGAATGTATTTTATGAAGCGGGGCATACATTATATGACTATTGCATGTATGTACATTTGACACTTTTGAAAAAATAAAACAAATGGCGGATTTGCAGCAAACTCATGTAAGGAGCATTGACAAAGACCTGAAAGCATGGTTTTGCAAACGCCTTTGTCTTTTATTTTTTGACGAGTGTCATAATGTAGGTACAATAAATAGTGATATACATTCAGTGACTGAGGTATAGCCTATGGCCATCGGCGTGACCAGATTGTCCGGGTCATGGCAGCCATGATCCGGACAATCTGGCTACTGGCCATGACCTCAAGGCAAAGGCAGTTTATATGTGCTTGGATAGTGTGCTGTGTGCACAATGCTTGCAGTATGGGCAATGTTGCAAACATTTTTTGGTTAAGTTGGCAGTGACACAATACTTTCTGAGTGGAAGTGACTAAGACAATAGTTTGTGAATGAAAGGGCGTAGGGGTGCTGGAGACAGTGTAATGTTTATAAATTATGGTAACTGTTGCATTGCGGTGTGAAGGTTGGTTAGATGGGCTGGTGCCATGGTGCGTATGTGCATAGTGGTAGTTGGTGACATGCTGACATGCATGGATGAATTATGGTATGGGGAATGTGTGCAAGGATCATACCCACTGGAGCAATGCAGGTTTGACAGTGCATGAGGCATAGAGTGGTGATCTTTGGAGAATGGGTGTGGAACACATTTTTGACGTGCTACAGCACCACAAGTGAGTTGCTTGTTTTGTGTGTGAGTCTGTTTGGTGGATTGCCATCTGCGAGGATGTGAAAGCTCTCTTTTCCTTTTAACTTATAATAACTATATTTTGCAAATACTCTAAACAACTAATGAGGCCTTGGTTCATAATCCCGGTAGCATTGAATTAGCTATACACCATAGGGATTGGTGACACTTGTAACAAAACCCATAATCATGGACATTTCACTCAAATAGTGAATGAACATAAAAAAGATTGGAGTGGTGGCATTATACCTTAGACGGTTTCCAAATGACCAGTTGCATGGACATTTTATGAGGTTCAAATTAAACCTATTACCGACCAGACACATTTCAAGTAGTCATAAATTGCTTCCTAAAGAAATGTCTTATTGTAATTTTTGTGGTAATGAAAACGAAATTGAGAATTGGAAACTTCTGATTATGACATTTCCAGTTTTCGTTGCACTAGGCAGTTTATATTTTAAATATCGTGTATACAGTCTGGATTTTATAGATGTAGTTAAAGTGGGTATAGCCACCAGGGACCGAACATGTGGTCAAGTTTTTCGAAATTTGGGTAGGTGTGAATTGGAAAAGAAAATATGCTTGTGGGTACCAGTGGAAGTGCTGGATGAGTTTTTAGCAAATATGCACGAGGAGGGTCAGCAAGAACTTGAAAGCATAGTTTTGTAAATATGTCCAGTGTTTTATTTTTGAAAAGTGTAAAATGAAAGTACACAACACAGTGATATAACATTGGTGTCTGGGCAATGGGCCTGGCCGTCAGCAAAGAGAAATGTGTACTGTGATTTGCTTATTGGGTCATGCAGCATGGCCGAAGCATTAGCAAGGACCTGAACGCATGTTTTTGGGAAATATGTCTTGTGTTTTTCAAAAGTGTAAGAATGTGGAAGAACTAGTGATACATTGTGTTTTCTGGGTAGTGTGCCTGGCCCTTGGCAAATGCAAATGTTTACTCTGATTTGCTTATCAGGGAATGTGGCAAGGCCAAAGCCTATGCCCTATTGATTTGGAGACTGGCCATGGCTGCAAGCCATAAGCACTGCTCATTGGTTACATTATTAGGGTATAGTGGACAGTGAGATCGGATGCAGGGTAGGTGAAGTGAATAATAGGGGTGGTTTGGATTGGCTGGGGTCAAGGTGGAGCCTTATGCCATGGGAAATTGAACAAATATTTCCATCCCCAGCATTGTGGACAATTTTTTGTATAAGTAAGGGAAATGCAGATGCTAACAAAAGATTTGTAGAAGATTGTTAAGTGGCTGTTGGTAAAGCTCAGTATGGTCATAGGGTTATATGTACAGTTTATGGATGTGATTGGTGGATGGATGTGTGACTGTTTGAAAGCAGGCATTGAGGGAGTGTTAAAAATATAAAATTAAAAAGGGTAGAATGGTTGCCCTGTGTGATGGTGTGCACGTGCCCTCTGAGTCGTTTAATGCACCATGGCCTGAAAAGGGGGCTGTGGAGACCGTGAATAGTTATGAAGGTCCATTGATTATGGTCCTTATTGTATGCTAGAGAAAAGTATCTGGGACAAAAAATTGTTTTGGTCCTTTTATATTTTTCTCTAGTATACAAATGTCCATTAGCAGCCTGGGCATGGGAGCCTGCCCATCAGGTGACTAGAAACGCAGGCTTGAACTGCCGGTGCACACCTGTTTTCCAAGCCTCCTAACGGCCGGCTCTCTTTTTTTTGTTCGTTTTTGTTGCAGGAGAGATCATAAAGTAAGGTGTGGAGGGCAATGGGCCTGACCATCAGCAAGGAGAAAAATGTGCTGTCATTTGCTTATTGGGTCATGCAGCATGGGCAAAATTATAAGTTTGAATGGGAAAATATATTCTGCTGGCCGTTACAGCCTGCAGTGTGGACTTGATTACAACAAACTTGTGCAACGCGCATTAGCAAGGTCCTAAAAGCATGTTTTTAAAATATGTGTTTTATTTTTCCGAGGTGTAAGAATGTAAATTTTAAAACTAGTGATGTACATTTGGTGTCTGGGTAGGGGTCCTGGCTCTCGACAAATGCAAATATGTACTCTGTTTTTTTATTGGGGAATGCAGATTAGCTGAATCCCATGCCCCATGGATTTGGAGACTGGCCATGGCTGCAAGCCTTGAGCACTGGCCATTGGTTGCATTATTATGGTATATTAGACACTGATCTCAGATGCAGGGTAGGTGCAATAAATAATAGAGGTGGTTTGGCTGGGGTCATGGTGGAGCCTTGTGCCATAGGGAATTGAACGATGATTTAAATCCCCAGCATGTGCTGCTGATAACGACAGACATAAGTATGTTGCAAAAAATGGTTTCTTTAAGGAGGTTTAGAGTTCTTTCATATGTAGGAAAAGAGGAATTATGAATAACTTATATACAGTGATGTAACACCATGAAACTTTTCACCTAAAAAAAACACTTTTAAATTGATGGAAAAAACATTGTTAAAGGGATGTTACGGTTAGGATGTGCAGAGGAGGAGTCAAAAGCCACTACCAAAAGCTCCACCCATATGTTGCCTATATGTTGGGAACCGGAAATTGCATCACGTACAGTACCAGTGAGGATGTCTGTACCGGAGAAAATTCTGAAAACAAGGTATCCACTGAGAAAACACTATATGCATTCACGAAGATATGATATGATATTTTATTTGTATTGAGCCCATAGACAAGTGTTTCTGAGCACGATAAGGCAAGGGAGGGGAACAGGGGAGAACACAACAACAATCTTACTAGGCTCAGTGACATTGAGAGCGCGCAATTGCATGGAAAAGGGAAAGGGGAAAAGTGCAAGGAAGGGGGAGAGTGGAGAGTGCAGAGCACTAGAGAACAGACAAATAACAATAAATAAATAAAAATAAATGGATAATAGAAGCAATAAACAGTGGTAGTGCAGCCAGCAAGTGGGAAGTGCTGTGTTTACGGCAGCAGACTGGGTAAGTCTGATAAGTGCAGACAAATAAAAAAAATTGGGGTGTGTGGGGGATTGTATGGGAACAGATACAGTCCCCAGAGCAAGGGGCGGTCAGGAGGCAGTGCAGGAGGGTGGCAGTGTGAGCAGGTACTTGAGCCCAGGGGACAGAGGGTGGCCAGGTGAACAGTGCCAAGAGAGAGCATATTAGAATGAGAGAGGGGGAGCAAAGGCAGAAGCAAAGTGGAAGGTCTTGAGGTGCTTCCAGAACTGGAGATGGTTCTCCTCAAGTTTTAGAGTGGCAGGGAGGCTGTTCTAGAGGGAGACCCCAGCCGAAGATCTACCCCCAGCGTGTTTTTTTGAAAAACGACTGACCCCGAGGGAATTAAAGGTAGAGGAGCGAAGAGCCCAAGAGGGGAGGTATTTGCAAATGGAAAGTTGAAGGCATTTTGGACCCAGGCCCCAGAAAGCCTTGTGGACAATGCAGAGGGTTTTGAATTTCATCCTTGCATCCACTGGGAGCCAATGGAGAGATTATTTCAGAGCTGGAGAGATATTATCCCAGGGCTTGAGGCCAAGGAGAAGTCTTGCAGTCCTGTTCTGGATTAGTTGCAGAGGGCGGAGAATAGAGGCAGGTAAATTTAGAAAGCGGCTGTTAGAATAGTCCGACCTAGAGAGAACCAGAGCTTGGGAGACAGTGAGCTTCTGGAGGAAGGAGAGGAAAGGTAGAGTACCTCTAAGGAGGTGCAGTAGGAAGATTGACTTTTTTAGAAACCTCAGAGATGTGGGCAGAGAAGGAAAGTGTGAAGTCAAAGATGACCCTGAGGTTCTTAGCCTCGCAGGTGCGGGCTAGGAGGATCTTCTGGATGGTCTTCAGGACAGAGGCCTGTAAGAAGTGTGAAAGTGAGCGAGAAAGAAGACTAGTGACATGCGAAACAGAAATGACGCACTCTGAAAAGATGCACAAGACAAAAAAACATAGACATTCTATAAAATCTGATGAGAAGGTGTCAAAGCTGAGCAACATTTCGGGCTCAAAATGAAGATGATCATGCAAAGAAACGGTGAAGAAAATACGAAGTCATTTTAAAATTGTACAGATGCAGTAACAGAAGTAGACAAAGTGATCTTGAGGCTGGCTACATAGTGAAGAGAATTCATCATTTAATAATATAATATGCAGCAAAGATCTCGAAAACATGGTCTCCAGTCACATGGTCAGATGAAAATAGACTATTGGGGGTTGAGCTACACCGAAACCAGAAGATACAACCATGCCACACTGCCTTTAATTCTCAGGCACAGAGAGCTTCTACGAGGCCAATTTCAAAGCCTTAATTGAATGGCAGACCACAAGAGTGATGATAGATGTCAGGCTAACTAGGTGGGAAATCAATGGTCAAGACCAGCCCACAGGCACCTGGGTACCAGCCTGCATGCTGTTAGCGTGTGGAATATTCCAGAGGGGTGCAAGTGTGCCATCCAATTGTGGAGGGCCACGTATCAAAGAGCCCTATAGTTTTGTAGCCAATGGATTGTCGTATATTTTGGGACAATGAAGATGACTTGCACTAGAGGGCTTAGTTGTGTACCTGATGTTAGAGACCTGATCACATTCCCCATTAATATGGAAGGTATACCTAGATGTTCCCTGTAAGCCTATCACATCCCCAAGTAGGTTGTTGTAGTTTGCCACATAGTATGACGTCAATGATGATGAGTTTTGATTATAAAGGTTGTGTTTTTTTTTAACTTGCTTTGTGGTGTCCGGTGGTGTCCGTCGTGACTGCCTGTTTTTGACAATTGCATATAAATCAGTACTAAGTTTTGCCAATTTCCCGAGTTAGTTTGATTATTGATGTA
Organism: Ambystoma mexicanum; assembly: GCF_040938575.1. Lineage (NCBI taxonomy): Eukaryota > Metazoa > Chordata > Amphibia > Caudata > Ambystomatidae > Ambystoma > Ambystoma mexicanum. The sequence continues at coordinate 428,507,203 of NC_090941.1, read as the reverse complement.
TGAGTAAGATCTGCATTCCCATCCATTTCTACCTCGTCTTAAAGGGCCCTAGGTCTATGGGTTCACATGGTAGCAGAGGATGGTTCAAGATCCTTTGACCCAGTAGGCTTTTAAGGGTCTCAGAATATCGGGCGTCCTCCACCATTTAGCTGAAGGACCGCAAGGATTTCTGTGGATAGCGGCCAAACAAGTTCTTGCAAGACACAACGAGACATATGGGACAGGTCCCTCTTTGACGGAATTCCCCTCCTGGTTTCTACAGGCAGTTAAGCCGACCGAAGGCTGAGGTGGCTGATTGAGGAGGAGACGATCCCAAGGGTCAGGAGCTGAAAAGTGAATGGTGAGTAGATTGAGAAAGATGGCAAAAAAGAATGTATGCATATTAAGTGGGGAAATTGATAATGGAAAGAAAGTAACAGAGGGTTGGTGGGGTATTTTGTTTTACGACAAAGAGCGTCAAAGCAAGTGAAGCGTCATAGATTAAGCCCATTAATCCTATGTCCAGGGACGTCTACAAGAAGTTATTTTAAAACCCAAGTGGATACACCTAGGCTATGAGCGAACAAGGAAAATAACATACACTCTGATATGAGTAATTTTAGGGGCGATAATAAGCAGTGAAGAGCGCTGAGAAGAGCTAGATGTTGGGGCCGGCCAGTATGTGTGTTTGTATATTGTATGAGTTATATGTGTTAAGGAAATGATGCAATATCGAAGAGCGACAAGTAATAGATTGGGGTAAAAGGTTGAGATTTGATGATTTCTTTTTTTAGTTGACTAATGGTGTTGATTGAATAGGTAGATTGAAGTAAAATGAGCCATACAGGTTTGGAGCTGTGACGATTGATGCAAGCTCATATTGTATTAGTTCTCTGAAAAGTATTTTTCTGTGTGAAATAACGGTAAGTATTGACAGTCGACTGTGACTTGTCATGATGAATGTTACTCCGCTCATTCACCTGTGCAAACAGCTGCAAAACACGCACCCAAGCTTAAGCAGTATGGTGCAGAATGGGTTAAGAGCACGGCAGATAAAATGTTCATGCCATGGCCACAAGGGGGATCCCTGTCAAAAGCAGTTTTGAAGCACATGAACACATACATGCACACCGCATACATGGGAAAGCTACTGGAATAAAGGTTAACTAGCCATGGGCTTTGGAAAATTGTACCAGGAGGAACAGGAAGACCCACCTCCTGAAGACTTGATGCTTAACCAGTGTAAAGAGGGGGGTGTTGAGCCTTCTGCTCCCCCTACTGCACCCGAAGAAAATGGCGATAGTACGAAAGATGAAGGATTGTATCCATTAAGAGAGCTTAAGGCAGTGACAGGATACAGTAATCCGATACATGATCCGCCTGCGTATAGCAGTGACGAAAGTCCAGAGAGAGCTTTAGAAAAAGATGTGATGTCTAAAGTCCCACGGAATAAAGAGAAAAATGAATGACCACGTTTGACCCTAGATATAGAACAAGATATAAAGAGAAGGAAAGGAGAAAGAGATACAACTCACGAGATAGCGCTCAAACAGAACAAATGGATGGGTATTCAAATATTGCACCAAATTGATGGGAAGAGCATCAAGGAAGAATAACAAGGAGAAGGTCAAGACGAGCAGGATAAAAAAGACAGGGAACGAGAAAAACGATTCAAAGAAGATGAGTCTAAACGAAAGAGTAGACAAGGACGGGAACAAATGTATAAGAAAGAACAGTTAAGAAAAGCAGAAAGAGCAGAAGAGCAAAGAAAATATGACAGTAGGCATAGAGCGATCGAAGAATGAGACAGGCTAGAGAAGAAAAGGGAAGAAGAGGAAGAACAGAAATTAAGAGATAAAAGAATGCAAAGAAGCAGAGATGAAGAGGTGCTTGGGGCAAATGAGAGAAGAGAAGTGAAAAGACAGGAAGAGGAAAGGGTTAGGAAAGAAGCAAAGAATCCAAGATAATTTGATAAGGAAATGGAACAAAAGAGAAGGCAGAGGACAAGCAACATTAATCGCATTGAGAAAGAGCTAATGGAACCTAGTCCGGTAGTATTATGGGAGGACTTAGAGGAGTTCCTCCCATCGCAAGAACCAATGCCAGAACACTCTAGAGTAAATATAGAGGATCATTTTGAGATAGGAAGCATCAGAAACAGAATCGAGAAGCCTTATCAGGAGATGAGGACAGAAAGTGAATCGAGAAATAAAGGGAAAGACGATTGATCAGAAAGTGCCCAGTCACGAGGCAAAGAGGGGGGCCTGTTCAGCCTTGAGCAGAGAGGCTTGTCTTTGGAAAGGCTAATACTAAATAGGGATGAAATGGAGGACAGTCACACCATTGGGTGACAAGATATGTCAGACAAGACAGGCAAACCTTCTGTTGGGTTGAAAGTGATGGTGCATGTGGTCCTGAGGGATGTTTTTAACAGACAAGGAAGTGAGGTGGTCAGATTTGGACCAGCCTAAAGAAGGAATGCCAGAGCCTATGGTGTGACAAGAGCGACGTAAAAGGTGACCTCTTAGTGAGAGGGTGGACTGGCCACCCTATATGAGCAGGTTGAGGACATTACCAGGAGGAAGACGATCAGGAACCATTGTCCCTGCTATGAACAGGCAGATGAAGAGAGGCGATTGCGATTTGGGGATTTCACAATTCAGCTTCTTAGAAAAAGGAGGGGCCAGACCGCGGTATATTCCATGGCCCCAGATAGATAAGGTTAATCTAAGGTGTAAGCTCCCTAGTTTGACTTCAGGCGCTGGGAAATGGATCTATGAACTAGAAAAAATGACAGGAGTAAACACGCTAGCTATTGAGGACATCAAGGGTTTTCTAGCAGCTATACTTGGGGAGAGGGCTGATGACATTTGGACGAGAGCAGGATACTCAAGTGTCACAGCACAGAACACAATGCATGATGGGGCACCGTTTAATAATTGGAGAGTGGCAGTCTGGAAAGCGCTTAGAGTACAATATCCTAATACGTCAGATATGGGCGCAAATATGGCTTGTAGGATGCAGGAAGGCGAGGATCCGCTTGCTTACATTTAGAATTTTCAAGAGAAGTGTTCTTTGGAAACTCGAGAGTCATGTGGAAAATCGATACATGTTGAAGGCGAGTGTCCCCCATATAGCATGATCCTCCCCACAATGAGAGACAATAATGGACTCTCCCAAGATGGGAATAAGGCTAAGACAAAGTGTGGGTGAGCTTAAATGGGAGTTTTATCAATCAGAATAGGGCATTCAAAGGACTCTGCAAACTCTGAGAGCGCTCTGTCTGACAATAGCAAAGACAGGCATATATATTTACAAAAAAACGTCATAAGAACCTACATGCTATAGGGGGCACAAGTTCGTGGGGATTGGGTGGCGACGACTAACTATAGGTGCTGCTGCGATGTGGTTTGCCGTGGTCGGTGGACGTCACTGGTTACCCTCGTGGGCTGGGCTGGGCCGGGCAGGTAAGCTGGGTTCATGCGGACGGTGTTGTTGTGCCAGCCGTGACCAGTGTCAGTGATGAACGTCTTCCCTGGCTTTCTGCCCTAAGGCCACGCACACAGCAGTCATTCAACATTGTAATATTATCTTCCTCCATAAATCTTCCAATAGGTTATTCTACAGGTTAATGCAACAGAGGAGGAATGCACCTAGAGTGGGGTCTTTTGGTGATACATCAATACATGGTTACCATCGTCCGGTTGACCGGGTATCATAGGTCGCGAGGTTGGGTCTCAGGGCAAGGGACGGGCTGTCTGAGTTATCATGTCTCTTTAGAAGTCATTATGAATGTGTTCCTGTAGTGTTGCTATAATATTGGGTGTCCTAATTTTACAGGGGCCATTAACCTAATGTGAGCTGGTGGGTCGTGGAGCCTAAGAATGGGCGCCTTCGGATCTGTGTTTAAGGCCGGGGTTTACTGCTGGGTTGTAAATAATTCAGGTGGCAGGCCGTGGCCTTGGGTGCTGCGGGGGGAATGTGAATGTTTGAAGCGGCTCCAGCCGAATTGGGGGAGGTGGAGCAGAGCAGCACAGGCCTCTGCTTTTTTTTTCGTCTGGCAGGCTTCAATGGGGAGGAAGGGGGAATGGCCTTGCATATGCTCACAAAGGTATTTTCCTCGTGTGTTGCAGATTTAAGTGGAAGAGGTATAAACATTCATATAATATACAGTACTCATTGAGTCTTTTCAAAGCTTTTGTTTTTGACATTGTTAGTGCCTTTCACATGGCCATTTCAAATGCGTTACCTATATGCTAAGTATTTAACAACCACAACATTCTGTTACATTTCTATATTTCTATACATGTGTGGTAAGCGAGGTAGTAGTAAGGTTGGTGGAGCACGCAGGAACAACCCGCTAAAAAGACTGATGGCAGTGACACATGGTGAGCTTGGACATACATATTGTGCATTTTCGTGCACCACTTACATGAGCTCCCAATAGGGCTGTATTTGTCTTCCTTTGCACTCTAGCAGCATTAGTTCAGTTATGGCATGAGACCTTGGGGTGCAGTCTTCTCGGCGAAACATATAACATGAAAACACCGGGACACTTTTACCATTTGCGCATAGCTACGGGGATGTGGCTACTTCACCCCGAATGTCATATAAGCACACATTCTGCCATCTTCATGGAGGTTAGAGGTTTTTAGTCAGAAAGGTCATGGAGAGAAGGGTTTCATCACAAGTAGTTTGCTCATTAGTTTTTAGGGGCTCTGCTTTTGTCAGGGGACCATTTTACAGTTCTTTTCCACCCCGGCCCCGCTGGCCGGGTCATACTGAGAACAGTGATACACTGCGGAAGGTGAATGTTACAATGTTTGCATCTAGCGCTAGCTCATGTCCGTCTGTTTGTGGGAACAGGCTCTCAGCGGATCTGCCAGAGAGCTGCGGCCACAGGGATAAGTGAGACTCTCCAAGGGTGGGGGCCGCGCTGTGGTGCACAGGGCTCAAACCATCTTGATTTCACAATATGGTTTCCAGGGCCTAGCTAAATACAGCATGTTTGGTCAATGTCTTCAGCCAGTGGCCCACCCACCACCTGGGCCCTTGTGGCAGGGGGACCCCCCGACGAGCCATGGACTTCACAAGGGGAAGGGGCTGCAGGGGAGGGGGGTCTCTTGGACCAATCCTCCCATACATTTCCCCCCTTTCGTTACTTAAGTAACGAATACTGTAAATCCTCCAACCTCTTGCATTCTTCCTCTTCAACTACAACCTCATCCCATGCAGGGGTGCCTTTTATGGGCATCCATGCCCTACACACTCCTCACAGGCTTTCTCCTCTTCTAGCATATTCGTCCGGGGTGCAGGTCAGATATATACAACCACTGTCCCCTTCTAAGTCCACCCACACGTCCTCATACCATTCAAGTTCACGGGGCTCTTTAATTGTAGTGTGCCATAGCCTATCTACTACATCCCCGCTGTGGTATATAGGCACCATCTGGAATCTTGGCGTGTTATCTGTTCCTGTTTGTACCTGTACTTCCTGCATGTTTTGTATCGTACCGCGGGCGTTGCCCATTGTCACCATCATCATTGCACCATTTGGTACGAAGTTAGCACAACATCGGAGACCCACCAGGCACATAGAAAAAATAAAAAGGAGGAACACTACTGCCGGCATCAAAAATTTAACAGTCATTCCCAGCCATGATGAGACCCAGGAGAAGATGTTGTCGAACCATGTGCTCTCTTCTGCTCCACCTTCCATTTTCATTCTTTTTCCTAGGTTATGAACTGCTTCGATCACATGGGACAAGGAACCATTATCTGCGTCTTCAGAAGGTACGAAAGTGCAGCAGGCACTTCCAATTTTTCGGCAAACACCTCCGTCCATTGCTGTCAGCAGGTCCAAGACGTACCTATTTTGCATGGTCATTAGCCGCAGTGCTTGCAGTTCCACCTTTATTACGTTAAATCCTTCTTCAGTGTCATTTGCCAGCTGGATCAGCTCCCAGCGTGTAATTTGGAGCCATTTAGCATTTGCCCGTGCCTGGATGCTAGGGATAAGTGAGGCAAAGAAAGTTTCTGCAGAGCTGAATAATCGATATCTATCCGGGAAATGTGCCAGTAACTCTGATGATGCTTTTGATATGTAGTTCGATGATCGTTTGTTTCGTGACAGCACGTCCTCCTTGTTACTGGAAGACAGAACATATACTTGTGACTCTGCAGTTGGCTGGGCCTCATTCTGCTGAGGTCTTTCTCGCATTTTCTTGCTCCCATCAATGTGGCTTTCCGGTATCACCATTAGTGCCGGGTGTAGGGTGGCCAATGAGCAGCTGCCACCCCAGGATTGTGGGAGGTGCAGGCATGCCTGGTTGCCACATACCCAATAAATGTCCATGAGGGCCGCTGTCCCCTTTCTCATATCTGGGATGGTGAGGGTCTTGTTGCAATTTTTGTTTACCCCCATGATGATTTTCCCGTCTCCCTTGAAACACAGTTCATAGTTTATTTCTTTCTGTAGCTTGAAGGGCTTTTCAATGGCTGTTACCCAAGTCAATTTTGAGATGTGCTCCTTCCAAACTGGTGTGCAAGTTTTTTCTATCCATTGCAGTTTCTCTGGTGCCACACCTCGCAGCACTTCGGATTTGCACAGTATCTCTTCATCTTTCCACTTATTTTCTGAAAATAATGTTCCTTGTATTATAAAAAAAAATGGTTCTTCCAAACATATCCCTCCATCCACTTTCGGATAACATGTCTTCTCATTCTGCAGCATTTTAAAAGTTGCCTCATGTGCCTGGAAGGTGTTCTTAATTCTGCACAACGTGAGATGAAGGAGACATTGGGCATCGACAATAGGCAACTCTTTAGGCAGCAGTACTTTGGGTGTACCTGAAGCATGGGGAATGAGGGAGCAGACAGAACAGCTTTCATTTGTTGTTTGCTTAGCTGTGGCACTCATGTCCGCATACCATTTATTTGTCTGGTGGGGGTGTCGTGGGTCTTCCATTTTGTCCAGCCCCAACCAGTAATATTCGTCATATTTTCTCTTTCCCGCCTCCCTTTTCCTTCTGTTATTTCTAAGATATTTCCCAGCTTCATGGGCGAGGAACAGTGTGGGCCCCCCTTTCTCCCCTTCGCCCCCCTTTCCCCAGTCATTGTATAATGCTTCATATCTCACTGTCATTCTTTCATTCTCTTTCTTCATACTATCTAGCAGTGTGTTTTCTGTTGCAGAAGTGGGCACGCTGGTGGGGGTGTTGTACAACCATGATATAACAGAGGGGTTACGATCATTTAAACTATGGGCATTGTAATTAGATGCTTTTGGCGGGGAGGTTGTGCTGTTTCGCATTTGTTCCTGCAATCTTTCATTTGACAAGATAGCAACATTGGGTGGTGTTGTGTAATAACCCCATACAAGTTTAGATCCGTCCCATACCAAAAAATCACCTTCTTTAGTATTTACAGTTGTGGTTTCATTTGTCGCATTAATCCCGTTATTCCCTCCCCCCTCGTTCAGATGAACGCTATAAACCAATAAGTAACCAAGCCAAACAGTATTGTAAAAAATAATGTAATGCATACAGACAACCCACACTCATACGAATATCTACATCTTTCAGCTAAAACTTCTCTATATCTAATCAATCTATTTGTTGCAGGCTGCCCGTTTGTTGCCATGGTAGTTTCTGTTTGAGATATAAAAGTGCATTAAGTGCGTGCATGTAAACATTTTTGTTGGCACTGTTTGTGGCAGGAGGTCATGAAAGGGAGATGGGTTGGGTAGGGGATGGGGGAAATGTACAGAGAAGGGAGCAGACAATATACATATTTTTCACATCGTTATTTACACTTGAACGCCCCTTTTTTTTTTATCTCGATCGATAACCTGTAATATAATTTCTTTCATTAACATTTTTGTCTGTCAGTTACACTCCTCCATTCACTTGTTCACGTTCACTCATCATTTTCATTACTGTTGTTTGCTGTTGTCTGTGCCTCCCCATCCACCTCTTCCTGTACACTATTATATGCCTTTCGCACATCTGTAAATTGTATCCAGTATTTGAGTCGCTTTACTTTTACAGCTGTAGGGGTACAAAATACCACTTCGTATGGCCCATGGAACCTTGGGGCATTCCACCGGCGCACACAGCTCCGGACATAAATGAACTCTCCTGGCATTAATTGTGCCTTTACTTCGTGTTCTCCATAGGACACCGTCGTGTTTCCTTCTTCCCTTGTGAATGGTGGTGAGAGCTGCTTTGAGATTGCACGCGCTGCCCTAGTTAGCTTCTTCAGGTATTCTGTGAACTCATCTCCCAATATCGTGGCGCTTCTGTGTGCATCTGAGTGTTGGCGTAGTGGGGAATATGCAGTGTGCATCCGTCTCCCTGTCACAATTTCGTGCGGGGACAGATGGTGGTCCTTGCTCGGCTGATTCCTCAGCTCAAACAGTGCAAGGGGTAAGCAGTAGATCCAGTTTTTCTTCAACGAGAAACACAATTTAGACAGTCTCCCTTTTAACAGTCCGTTCATCTTTTCGACAACGCCATTACTTTGAGGATGATAAATCAAGCACAATTTATGTTTTATTCCCAATAACGTGGTAACTTCTTTGAAGAGCTCGTTCACAAAATGAGTGCAGTTGTCCGAGCGAATTACGTTGCAAATTCCCCAACGCGGGAACACTTCCCTTACTAGGAAGTTTGCAGCGCTTTTAGCATCAGGTTGCGCACATGGGCCTGCTTCCACCCACCTCGAAAATGGGCATACAACCACTATCATGTAGCGTGCCCCATTACACCTTTCCCCCATGTCCGCGTAATCAATGTGCAGTTCTCTGAAGAGCCCTATGGGTTTTGGAATTGTCCCCCTGAGTGTTCGTAGCTTCATTCCAGAGTTATATATTTGGCACGTTGTGCACTCCATTGTCAATCTAGATATGTGCTCTGGGGCCATGGCACGAACCAGTCTTCTTGTATCTCTGCTGCAATGTGTTGCTTAGTGTTGTGCGCTGGAAAGTGTAATTGCTGAAATGCTATCTCTAACAGTTTGATGGGCATTACTTCTTTTCCTGAGTTATTTTGGCGCCGTAATAAGTCTGTGCCGATTGGCTGCACCCCCTTTTTTTCCACACCATCTTTGCATCACAACTGGCCTCTTCCTGCAGCTCTAGTATTTGTGATATGGGCATGGCACTGTATCCTTCTGGGAGTTCTTCGTTCGTCTTGTGCTGTAATATGTACTCACCTGTTCCATGTATTTCAAAATACGAGGCTTCCTTGACAGCAGCGACCGCTGCCGCGTTCCCCAAAGACACAACGTCTGTGTTGGACGTATGTGCTTGGCACTTCACTATTGCTACCACTGTTGGATCTTTTAGGGCCTCAATCAATTCTTTCAGTAATTCAGCATGTTGCACTGGGGTCCCATCTGCCCTTCGAAACCCTCTCCACCCCCACCTAGCTAGACCTCCATGTACTGTTGTCGTCATGTAGGCTGAATCTGTATATATTGTTACTGCACATCCTTTAGCTGCATGTAATGCTTCTATTAGGGCAATAGGTTCTGCTGCTTGTGCTGAGAAATGTGATGGAAGGCGATACTGTACTAGTACTTCATACTCACCTTCTTCTAGCCTCACTACTGCCAGTCCCACATGTTTCTCTCCTGTGTCCATGTCAATCGACGCTGACCCATCCACAAAGTACACCTCCCCCTCGCTCAGGGCATTTTCGCCCTCCCCTGTTTCTCCTGTGTACGTTGCACAATTGTGTTCTTGCATGTCCTCTAGTGTGCATGGTTCTGTGATGAATGTTGCCGGGTTTACTGTCCTGCACCGTACCACGTGAATATTGGTGCTGGACAATATTATTTCATAGGCAGTTGCTCGCTGTGTGGTCAGTGTACTTTTTGATCTTTCAAGTATTGCAAATAATGAGTGTTCCACGAACAACGTAACAGGGCACCCCATTACTATTGTGGCACTTTTCTCAATGGCGGCGGCGGCGAGAGATTGCTCGCACGCGAAGTGGCCTTGCATCACCGCATCCAATGTGCCACTATAGTAAGCCAATGGTTTGTGTCCTAGGGAAGTCTTTTGTGTCAGTACAGCTGTCATAAGGGTTACCTTACAATGTGAGAACAGGTAAAATTTGCACTCATAATCAGGATTGGCGAGTACTGGAGCACTCGAAATCAGCTCTTTTACTGACTTAAACTAGTCACTCATCTCTTCTGACCACTCTATTTTCCTGTTCTCTTGCTGGGCCTCCTTGAGTGCTTGCAGTAATGGCCTGGTGTAGGCTGCATAATCTAATATCCATGCTCTACAATAGTTACACATTCCCAAGAATTTCTGCATCTCCTTCACTGTTGTGGGTTCTCTCACTGACCTTATTGCTTCCACTCTGTCAGGGATTATTCTTTTCCCGTCTCTTGATATCAGCTGTCCCAGGTACAGCACCTCCGTCTGACAGTATTGTAGCTTTGCCTTGTCCACCTTGTACCCTTTATTTGCCAGCAGCGTCAAAAGTATTACTGAGTCTTTCCTACAGGTCTCTTCACTTTGTGCGCAGATGAGCAGATCGTCCACGTACTGAATGATCGTGCTTTCAACTGATAAATTACCCAGGTCTTCGTGTAGTATGCGGTTGAATATGCTTGGACTTTCACAGTATTCCTGAGGTAATCTGCAATGCTCGTATCTCTTTCCCCCTAATGAGAATGCTGTCAGGTATCTGCTTTCTTCTGTCAAGGGGATGGAGAAGAATGCATTTTTCAAATCAACCACTGTGAAATGTGATGCCGTTTTTGGGATGCTGCATAACATTGAAGCAGGGTTCGGGACTAAAGGGAACTCTTTCTGTATGATGTCATTTAAGGGGCGTAAATCCTGGATCATCCTCCAAGCCCCTCCCTTTGCTTTTTTGATCGGGTAGATACAGGTGTTACATGGGGAGTTTGAAGGCACTTATATCCCCTGTGCGAACAATGCATTTATTGTCTCTTTTATCCCTTCCTCAGCTTCGCGGGACAATGGATATTGTTTCACTCAGGGCAAAATTGCCCCTTGTTTGAGCTTTATTACCACTGGTGTCACTCCATGCAACAAACCTACATCATGGGGGCCTGTTGTCCACAAACTGTTTAGCACCAGTCGCATGTCATCATCAAAAAAGGACGGTGGCGTTCCCACCACTGCCATCAACTGGACGGGAATTTGTCTAGTCTGAATCAAAATGTCACAGGGCATTGCTATTTCTATTATTATCTCGCCATCATTTTCCGCATCAGAAAAGAGATCCTCATCAGATAAGTCCCGTAGGGCAATATTAGAGTTGATGCACAGTACAGTGCGCCATTCACACCCATCTATGTCCATCCCAATCACTGCAATCCTTTTTGCTGATACCTGGACAGCATGCAGGTCTAAGGATACCACTGACCCTGGTGCTATGTCTGGGCGCACTATTGGGCGGAAGATTAATTCTGCGGGTATTTTCCACTCCAACTTTTTTAGCTCGGGGACTACTTGGGCCAGCATTTTTAAGCCTTCGATGAACATTCTCTTGTCCACTGGCATGCCACGTATTTCCGGTGCCGTTGTCCGAGCCTGCACTACCAGCATTACACATAATGGGCATATTCCTGGTGTCGAGCACACTATCCCTCTTTCTGTAAATGATATTATCATGTTAAGCTTGCTAAGAAGGTCCCTTCCGAGCAGGTTTATTGGCGATTGTTCATAATACAGTAAGGGTGTCTTTACCGTTTTACCCCCCACTGTCACATCCAAATCTTCTGTGTAAGGAACTTCAATTACAGCCCCAGAGAACCCCTGCATCTCTAACTTCCGGTTAGATAACGGAAACCGGCCCTCCCGAATACATGATTTCTCCGCTCCCGAATCCACCATGAATATGAACTGATTGTCTCCTATCTGCGCCCCTACTAATGGTTCCTCCGCTGCATCGTAGGTTGTAGATAGAACAGGACACACAAGTGTTCTCTGTGGGCTTTCCTATGCTGGTTGTCTCATTGTCCCCCCCTGGTTGAACACACTTCCTGAAACTACTGACACACAACTATAGGGGGCTGGTGCTGGGGCTCCATTTGCATTCGTTGCAAAAGGGTTGCCTGGGGTGTAGTGCATAGTGTTGTTGTTTTGTGGGTGATTCTGTGTTCTGTAGTGATGCACTTGCCTTTGCTCTGGGTACCCCTGCTCTTGTTCCCTTTGTTGTTGCCCCATTGGGAGACCATATGGGCTTCCCGGGTGAGGGTAGCCATAGTGTTCTATCTCTGGAAATCTGTTGTTTGTTCTACTCCTGCACTCTCTGGAAAAGTGCCCCCACTTCCCACAGTTCCAATAGCTTCCCAGCGCACCTCTGGGACCTTGCCATCCATTTCCTCCCATTCCCCCGTACCCTTGTCCACCCCCTCTACGACCCCTGTACCCACCGCGTCCCCCTCGAGAGGCCCACTCTTGCCACTGCGGACCTCCACTCTGCTCCTGCTCGTTCCACTGTTGTTGCCCTACTCCTGCCCAATTTGTTGCCATCTTCCCCTGTATTGCTACCAGCCCCTCCTCCTCCTCTTCTCGCTCCCTGCTGTGTGGGAGCGCGGCTACGGCTGCAGCGACCTTCACCAGCTTCGTTTGTACTAATTTTGCCTCGTCTGCCAATCTTTTCTGCGCTATCTCCTTTTCCCTCTCTTTTATTCGTTTACAGTGGTGAACTATTATGCTCTGTATTTCGGGCCATCCTTTTGCTTCAATACCTGCGATTTTGTCAAGTGCTTTTTGTACCTCTTTAGGGAGCCCCCTCTTTATTATGAAGTAGAATAATGATGTTGATTGATACCAGGGCGTGCCCGTTTCTGTTCTCCACATCTCTTGGACCTGAAAAATGTAATCCATAGCATCTTCCCCGTCGTTCATTGTACATTGCATGACTGACTGCAAATTTGGGGTGTCTGGGAACGTCTCTCTTAAGGCGTCCCACACCCTGGCACGTACTGTGTTATAAGAGGCGCCATCATGGCGATTGCAGTCTAAAGTTACTCCCGGGAAGCCAGCCTTTACCCATACTCTGTCAGCTTGATCCCCGACTGCTGATACTAGCAGACTCTTCACATCGCCTATTGCTAGAGGTACCCCGGCTGTGTGTTTCTCGAATGCATATATCCACTTGCTTGCCCCTCCTGATAGTGGGGGCAATAACTTTAACAAATTGGCCTTATCCATCTGAGCCCAGGGTATGTAATTTGGCCTCCCTCCTCACCTGTGTTTTAGTGGGAGTTGTAACTTCCCCTTTGTTGTCTTGTCTGCTCTCACCTTCGTTCCATTTTTTCCTAATGGTGCCATTTTCCCCAACCAATTCCTTAGTCATCCTGCCCATTCTTCTTCCATGGTTCTCCCTGAACATGCGCCATCCAGCCCCTCACTTTCTCCTCCCATTGCCATACTTAATCTTTCACTTTCCTCTAAGTCTTCTCCTATATCACACAATAGCTCCTCTCTACCTCCTGTAGTCCTTATCTTATCGTCAGTGCGCTCCTCCCTCTCCTCTAGTTCAATTATTCAGGCCGGTTCTTCTTGTATCCTAAACAATATCTCCCCCTTCTTCCACCCCTCCTCAATAGTTTTATCCTGACTCTGCGCTCTTGATGTGAGCTCTGACCTAGCAGCATTAATTGCAGTCTGTTCACGTATACTTTTTATCCTCAAGAGCTCATCTTTTGCTATCGAGAGCCTGGACACTAGGTCTTCAGTTAGTTTCTCTATGTTCACTATTGGTGTACTTACCTGCTCTCGCTCTCTATGATTCTCATACGGTGGGGGTGCTGTTGGCCCTTGAGTCGTAGTGACTGTTGTTGGGGGTACATATGTTGGGTCACTGTATCCTTCTGCGGGCACTGGCTTATTTAGTATTGGGTACAACCTAGTTACCTCTACCGGTGACTCCCTTTCTGGCAACACCTTGTCGTCTTTTGGTATCAATAATGGATTGTCAGTGGTAGATGGCAGATCAGTACCTAATTCCCTTTTCTTAGTTGGCGGTACTTCTTCAAACAATCTCCATAGGTCTAATATTTCTCTCCTATTATGTAGCTGCTTCCCCTTGTATTTCAAACAAATGCATGTAGCTACCATATCTAGGACACTCTTGACAAATGATCCCCCTTCGGGCCATATTTTGGGTAATCCTTCCCCCTTCAGCTCTGTGATCCACTGATCGTGATATTTCTTAATGCGTTCAGCCTACCCAGGTAGATTCTTACAAATATGTGCTAATGGTGTTTCTGCCCCCATGGTTCGTGGTTGCTCGATACTGATGTATATTTATATATATCTTTATATAGATGTATCACCAGATATATCTAAGTATTTGTGTATCACTGCGCGTGGGGACCTGCGTGTGTTTCCGCCACCTGTACAATACAAGAATGGCTGCGCACAGCCTCTATTCTGTATACTTTAGGGGGCACATGCAAAAGCAAACCACCCTTCGTACACCATCAATATCTTCAGCAAATTTACCCAAAGAATCAAAAAGAAACAGTCACTTTACTGCATTGCGCTCTTCCTTGTAAAATTTCTTCTGGTCACACTTACCATAACCACCCCATAATTATGCACTTATGACCACTTTTACACATTTATCGTGACAAATATGTTCTGGCACATATGACGCTTACACACCCATAGGCAACACTCTATTCACAGCTCAATTTGTAATCCCTTTCCTCCCTTGCTAGCTGTCCCTTTCCGTCTTAATCTGATATGAATTTGTCTTGTAGTTTTGATATAAACTCATCTTTCTACTTAGATTATATATATATATATTTTTTTTTTGTAGTAACCCTGTTTTTTCCCGTAAACCCAGAAAGAAGAATAGAAAGAATAGCAGTCACTAATGTATTCACTGTGTCTTCCTTTACCAGACACCTTTATCTCATTTTCCACTTCTTCATATATTCCCAGTACTAGTCAAGATAGCACTATGCGGCGCCGCCTTCTACCCCCTCGCGGAGCTAGGTTCCCGTCTCTTTATCTCTTTTCACCTCTTAATCCTAATGGCCATATGCAAAGAAAAAGTAAAGAAAGTCTAGAATGGTTCTTAGTAGCCCCAAAGTGTCCTCTTTCACCAACCTCGTTCCCTGTCCTATTTTTCCTCCCCTACTCCCTTTATGGTCGCTCGCACTTAACACTCACGTGCCCGTCTTGAACCGAGAGTCTCCGAAACTGGGTCCGTCCAGGCAGTGTTGCCGTACGCTCAAAGGTCAGCCCCGGCCCGGCAAGCGGTACTCAAAGGGGATTTTTCAACTGGGATCCCGTACCCTCTCTCTGTTGAGTGCGCACTTCTGAGCGTACCGGTTGCCGTTGGCGGGCAGCCTTCCGGAGCCGGCGCAACGTGCGTATCCCTTTTCGACCAGAGATTTTCGTGCCAAAGGGGACGGTAGGGATATATATATATGTTAGCAGAAAATAATCATCACGCTGTCGGGATCACCACAGAAGGCGAGCGTCCCCCAGATAGCACGATCCTCCCCACAATGAGAGACAATAATGGACTCTCCCAAGATGGGAATAAGGCTAAGACAAAGTGCGGGTGAGCTTAAATGGGAGTTTATCAATCAGAATAGGGCATGCAAAGGACTCTGCAAACTCTGAGAGCGCTCTGACTGACAATAGCAAAGACAGGCGTATATATTTACAAAAAACGTCATAAGAACCTACATGCTATAGGGGGCACAAGTTTGTGGGGATTGGGTGGCGACGACTAACTATAGGTGCTGCTGCAATGTGGTTTGCCGGGGTCAGTGGACGTCACTGGTTACCCTCGTGGGCTCGGCTGGACCGGGCAGGTCGGCTGGGTTCATCCGGACGGTGTTGTTGTGCCAGCCGTGACCAGTGTCAGTGATGACTGTCTTCCCTGGCTTTCTGCCCTAAGGCCACGCACACCGCAGTCATTCAACATTGCAATATTATCTTCCCCGATAAATCTTCCAATAGGTTATTCTACAGGTTAATGCAACACAGGAGGAATGCACCTAGAGTGGGGTCTTTTGGTGATACATCAATACATGGTTACCATCGTCCTGTTGACCGGGTACCATAGGTCGCAAGGTTGGGTCTCAGGGCAAGGGACGGGCTGTCCGAGTTATCATGTCTCGTTAGAAGTCATTATGAATGTGTTCCTGTAGTGTTGCTATAATATTGGGTGTCCTAATTTTACAGGGGCCATTAACATAAGGTGAGCTGGTGGGTCGTGGAGCCTAAGAAAGGGCGCCTTCGGATCTGTGTTTAAGGCCGGGGTTTACTGCTGGGTTGTAAATAATTCACGTGGCAGGCCATGGCCTTGGGTGCTGCGGGGGGAATGTGAATGTTTGAAGAGGCTCCAGCCGAATTGGGGGAGGTGGAGCAGAGCAGCACAGGCCTCTGCTTTTTCGTCTGGCAGGCTTCAATGGGGAGGAAGGGGGAATGGCCTTGCATATGCTCACAAAGGTATTTTCCTCGTGTGTTGCAGATTTAAGTGGAAGAGGCATAAACATTCATATAATATACAATACTCATTGAGTCTTTTCAAAGCTTTCGTTTTTGACATTGTTAGTGCCTTTCACATGGCCATTTCAAATGCGTTACCTATATGCTAAGTATTTAACAACCACAACATTTTGTTACATTTCTATACATGTGCGGTAAGCGAGGTAGTAGTAAGGTTGGTGGAGCACGCAGGAACAACCCGCTAATAAGACTGATGGCAGTGACACATGGTGAGCTTGGACATACATATTGTGCATTTTCGTGCACCACTTACATGAGCTCCCAATAGGGCTGTATTTGTCTTCCTTTGCACTCTAGCAGCATTAGTTCAGTTATGGCATGGAACCTTGGGGTACAGTCTTCTCGGCGAAACATATAACATGAAAACCCCGGGACACTTTTGCCATTTGCGCATAGCTACAGGGATGTGGGTACTTCACCCCGAATGTCATATAAGCACATATTCTGCCATCTTCATGGAGGTTACAGGTTTTAGTCAGAAAGGTCATGGAGAGAAGGGTTTCATCACAAGTAGTTTGCTCATTCGTTTTTGGGGGCTCTTCTTTTGTCAGGGGACCCTTTTACAGTTCTTTTCCACCCCGGCCCCGCTGGCCGGATCATACTGAGAACAGTGATACACTGCGGAAGGTGAATGTTACAATGTTTGCATCTAGTGCTAGCTCATGTCCGTCTGTTCGTGGAAATGGGCTCTCAGCGGATCTGCCAGAGAGCTGCGGCCACAGGGATAAGTGAGACTCTCCAAGGGTGGGGGCCGCGCTGAGGTGCACAGGGCTCAAACCATCTTGATTTCACAAAATGGTTTCCAGGGCCTAGCTAAATACAGCATGTTTGGTCAATGTCTTCAGCCAGTGTCCCACCCACCACCTGGGCCCTGGTGGCAGGGGGACCCCCCGACCAGCCATGGACTTCACAAGGCGGAGGGGCTGCAGGGGAGGGGGGCCTCTTGGACCAATCCTCCCATACAATGTATTCTATCATATTTTGTGTCAGGGATTGCCAGACAAGGTACAGAGACAGCTCAAGAAGCTGGTGGGCATGGAGGCAAAGTCATTGCCAGAAATAAAGCTGACCACTGCGCACCATTGTCGATTGCTGCAAGAGAACAATTGATTGAGGGAAGATGCTAGGAAGTTTGAGGAAGCCAAATTAGTACAGAAAAATCTGTTGAAATATGCTAGAGAAGGGGCAATGCTAATGAGTGGAGAAGGGCCAGGATCACAGCAAGCAGTAGGTATGCCGCAGGTGAATAACCAATGGCAGTTGGATAAAGGAGGGAACAGATTTATGCTGAGGGGCAGGGAAGGGTTCCACAGAAGAAGAGGCTTTCAAAATAATCAGGGAAACTTCCAGAATAACCAATGCGGTATTGAGAATGTGCAGAATGATAATCAAAGCATGCAGGGAAGGCAAATTAGAAGGCCCCCTCCTTTGTGTTGGACATGTGGAATGACAGGGCACATTGCGCAAACACATGGGAGCCAAGGGTATGTACAGAATGGACAATTCTAAAGAGGAGGGACAGCTTATCATGTCGAATATAGCCCAAAAAGTAGGGACGGGTTTGCCCAAGATCAAACAGTGTATAAAGCACAAGGGCTGCAAACACAAAAGACTACACAACCACAGCAATCGCCACTGAACCTGCCTCAAGGGCAGTCACAGCATGCACCCATGCAGATACAGCAGAGTGTAAGCACAGGACAGTTATTGACTCCTAGAGTAGGGGGTGTCATTTTCGTGGGAGGGAATCCTTTTACAGGTACAGGAATAAGTATGTACCCACAATAGGACAGCTCACAGGTTGACTTGATGTGTTCAGTACTATCAATGATGCCAAATCCTCAAGAGGAACTGAGGGTTGACATTACCATAGGAGGCAAATACTTTTCTTTTTTAGTTGACACTGGGAAACTCGCTCATGTATACGAGAGGGAACATTTTTGTTATCAAGAAATGCCATGAATGCTCAGGGGTTCTCTGGAGCTACAAGTAGAGTTTCTTTTACTCAGAAATTGCCAGTTTCTATAGGAGAGTGTGATATGTCTGTTCCGTTGTTGTATTCAGGGCATACACCAGTTAATATACTAGCCCGAGATTTAATGACGGAGCTAAATACGACCATTTCCTTCACTGATGTAGGCATAGTGCGTTCAAAGCCAGGAATACATTTTCAAAATGTGGGCGAATTTATCATGGCATTTACTGGCCAAATAGTGTTGCGAGATATGCCGTTAGAGCCAGAAGTGTTCCACTATGGGGTATGCATTTTTTTAACATGGTTACCTGGTTTAGTGGGCAAGATTCTGAGAATACCTTATGAATTTCTATTCAGGCCACAGATACCTATGGACGAAGATGGGGGACAGGTTTTTCCATTGGAACTACAGGCAACCATAGTGCAAGGGGAATTTGCTATTATCGAAGGTTATGATAAACGTAGGCCATGGAGAACAGTGATTTGAAACACTTGTGTATAGGCGCGTTACAAATGCCATATCATATAATATCATATCATATCATTTCCACTTATTGCTTCCACTCTGTCAGGGATTATTCTTTTCCCGTCTCTTGATATCAGCTGTCCCAGGTACAGCACCTCCGTCTGACAGTATTGTAGCTTTCCCTTGTCCACCTTGATCCCTTTATTTGCCAGCAGCGTAAAAAGTATTACTGAGTCTTTCCTACAGGTCTCTTCACTTTGTGCGCAGATGAGCAGATAGTCCACGTACTGAATGATCGTGCTTTCAACTGATAAATTACCCAGGTCTTCGTGTAGTATGCGGTTGAATATGCTTTGACTTTCACAGTATCCCTGGGGTAATCTGCAATGCTCGTATCTCTTTCCCCCTAATGAGAATGCTGTCAGGTATCTGCTTTCTTCTGCCAAGGGGATGGAGAAGAATGCATTTTTCAAATCATCCACTGTGAAATGTGATGCCGTTTTTGGGATGCTGCATAATATTGAAGCAGGGTTCGGGACTAAAGGGAACTCTTTCTGTATGATGTCATTTAAGGAGCGTAAATCCTGGATCATCCTCCAAGCCCCTCCCTTTGCTTTTTTGATCGGGTAGATACAGGTGTTACATGGGGAGTTTGAAGGCACTATTAACCCCTGTGCGAACAATGCATTTATTGTCTCTTTTATCCCTTCCTCAGCTTCGCGGGACAATGGATATTGTTTCACTCAGGGCAAAATTGCCCCTTGTTTGAGCTTTATTACCACTGGTGTCACTCCATGCAACAAACCTACATCATGGGGGCCTGTTGTCCACAAATTGTTTAGCGCCAGTCGCATGTCATCATCAAAAAAGGACGGTGGCGTTCCCACCACTGCCATCAACTGGACGGGAATTTGTCTAGTCTGAATCAAAATGTCACAGGGCATTGATATTTCCATTATTATCTCGCCATCATTTTCCGCATCAGAAAAGAGATCCTCATCAGATAAGTCCTGAAGGGCAATATTAGCGTTGATGCACAGTACAGTGCGCCATTCACACCCATCTATGTCCATCCCAATCACTGCAATCCTTTTTGCTGATACCTGGACAGCATGCAGGTCTAAGGATACCACTGACCCTGGTTCTATGTCTGGGCGCACTATTGGGCGGAAGATGAATTCTGCGGGTATTTTCCACTCCAACTTTTTTAGCTCGGGGACTACTTGGGCCAGCGTTTTTAAGCCTTCGATGAACATTCTCTTGTCCACTGGCATGCCACGTATTTCCGGTGCCGTTGTCCGAGCCTGCACTACCAGCATTACACGTAATGGGCATATTCCTGGTGTCGAGCACACTATCCCTCTTTCTGTAAATGATATTATCATGTTAAGCTTGCTAAGAAGGTCCCTTCCGAGCAGGTTTATTGGCGATTGTTCATAATACAGTAAGGGTGTCTTTACCGTTTTACCCCCCACTGTAACATCCAAATCTTCTGTGTAAGGAACTTCAATTACAGCCCCAGAGAACCCCTGCGTCTCTAACACCCGGTTAGATAACGGAAACCGGCCCTCCCGAATACATGATTTCTCCGCTCCCGAATCCACCATGAATATGAACTGATTGTCTCCTATCTGTGCCCCTACCAATGGTTCCTCCGCTGCATCGTAGGTTGTAGATAGAACAGGACACGCAAGTGTTCTCTGTGGGCTGTCCTATGCTGGTTGTCTCATTGTCGCCCCTGGTTGAACACACTTCCTGAAACTACTGACACACAACTATAGGGGGCTGGTGCTGGGGCTCCATTTGCATTTGTTGCAAAAGGGTTGCCTGGGGTGTAGTGCATAGTGTTGTTGTTTTGTGGGCGATTCTGTGTTCTGTAGTGATGCACTTGCCTTTGCACTGGGTACCCCTGCTCTTGTTCCCTTTGTTGTTGCCCCATTGGGAGACCATATGGGCTTCCCGGGTGAGGGTAGCCATAGTGTTCTATCTCTGGAAATCCGTTGTTTGTTCTACTCCTGCACTCTCTGGAAAAGTGCCCCCACTTCCCACAGTTCCAATAGCTTCCCAGCGCACCTCTGGGACCTTGCCATCCATTTCCTCCCATTCCCCCGTACCCTTGTCCACCCCCTCTATGACCCCTGTACCCACCTCGTCCCCCTCGAGAGGCCCACTCTTGCCACTGCGGACCTCCACTCTGCTCCTGCTCGTTCCACTGTTGTTGCCCTACTCCTGCCCAATTTGTTGCCATCTTCCCCTGTATTGCTACCAGGCCCTCTTCCTCCTCTTCTTGCTCCCTGCTGTGTGGGAGCACGGCTACGGCTGCAGCGACCTTCACCAGCTTCGTTTGTACTAATTTTGCCTCGTCTGCCAAATTTTTCTGCGCTATCTCCTTTTCCCTCTCTTTTATTCGTTTACAGTGATGAACTATTATGCTCTGTATTTCGGGCCATCCTTTTGCTTCAATACCTGCGATTTTGTCAAGTGCTTTTTGTACCTCTTTAGGGAGCCCCCTCTTTATTATGAAGTAGAATAATGATGTTGATTGATACCAGGGCGTGCCCGTTTCTGTTCTCCACATCTCTTGGACCTGAAAAATGTAATCCATAGCATTTTCCCCGTCGTTCATTGTACATTGCATGACTGACTGCAAATTTGGGGTGTCTGGGAACGTCTCTCTTATGGCGTCCCACACCCTGGCACGTACTGTGTTATAAGAGGCGCCATCTTGGCGATCGCAGTCTAAAGTTACTCCCGGGAAGCCAGCCTTTACCCATACTCTGTCAGCTTGATCCCCGACTGCTGATACTAGCAGACTCTTCACATCGCCTATTGCTAGAGGTACCCCGGCTGTGTGTTTCTCGAATGCATATATCCACTTGCTTGCCCCTCCTGATAGTGGGGGCAATAACTTTAACAAATTGGCCTTATCCATCTGAGCCCAGGGTATGTAATTTGGCCTCCCTCCTCCCCTGTGTATTAGTGGGAGTTGTAACTTCCCCTTTGTTGTCTTGTCTGCTCTCATCTTCATTCCATTTTTTCCTAATGGTGCCATTTTCCCCAACCTATTCCTTAGTCATCCTGCCCATTCTTCTTCCATGGTTCTCCCTGAACATGCGCCATCCAGCCCCCCCTCACTTTCTCCTCCCATTGCCATACTTAATCTTTCACTTTCCTCTAAGTCTTCTCCTATATCACACAATAGCTCCTCTCTACCTCCTGTAGTCCTTATCTCATCGTCAGTGCGCTCCTCCCTCTCCTCTAGTTCAATTATTCAGGCCGGTTCTTCTTTTATCCTAAACAATATCTCCCCCTTCTTCCACCCCTCCTCAATAGTTTTATCCTGACTCTGCGCTCTTGATGTGAGCTCTGACCTAGCAGCATTAATTACAGTCTGTTCACGTATACTTTTTATCCTCAAGAGCTCATCTTTTGCTATAGAGAGCCTGGACTCTAGGTCTTCAGTTAGTTTCTCTATGTTCACTATTGGTGTACTTACCTGCTCTCGCTCTCTATGATTCTCATACGGTGGGGGTGCTGTTGGCCCTTGAGTCGTAGTGACTGTTGTTGGGGGTACATATGTTGGGTCACTGTATCCTTCTGCGAGCACTGGCTTATTTAGTATTGGGTACAACCTAGTTACCTCTACCGGTGACTCCCTTTCTGGCAACACCTTGTCGTCTTTTGGTATCAATAATGGATTGTCAGTGGTAGATGGCAGATCAGTACCTAATTCCCTTTTCTTAGTTGGCGGTACTTCTTCAAACAATCTCCATAGGTCTAATATTTCTCTCCTATTATGTAGCTGCTTCCCCTTGTATTTCAAACAAATGCATGTAGCTACCATATCTAGGACACTCTTGTCAAATGATCCCCCTTCGGGCCATATTTTGGGTAATCCTTCCCCCTTCAGCTCTGTGATCCACTGATCATGATATTTCTTAATGCGTTCAGCGTACCCAGGTAGATTCTTACAAATATGTGCTAATGGTGTTTCTGCCCCCATGGTTCGTGGTTGCTCGATACTGATGTATATTTATATATATCTTTATATAGATGTATCACCAGATATATCTAAGTATTTGTGTATCACTGCGCGTGGGGACCTGCGTGTGTTTCCGCCACCTGTACAATACAAGAATGGCTGCGCACAGCCTCTATTCTGTATACTTTAGGGGGCACATGCAAAAGCAAACCACCCTTCGTACACCATCAATATCTTCAGCAAATTTACCCAAAGAATCAAAAAGAAACAGTCACTTTACTGCATTGCGCTCTTCCTTGTAAAATTTCTTCTGGTCACACTTACCATAACCACACCATAATTATGCACTTATGACCACTTTTACACATTTATCGTGACAAATATGTTCTGGCACATATGACGCTTACACACCCATAGGCAACACTCTATTCACAGCTCAATTTGTAATCCCTTTCCTCCCTTGCTAGCTGTCCCTTTCCGTCTTAATCTGATATGAATTTGTCTTGTAGTTTTGATATAAACTCATCTTTCTACTTAGATTATATATATATATATATATATATATATATATATATATATATATATATATATATATATATTTTGTAGTAACCCTGTTTTTTCCTGTAAACCCAGAAAGAAGAATAGAAAGAATAGCAGTCACTAATGTATTCACCGTGTCTTCATTTACCAGACACCTTTATCTCATTTTCCACTTCTTCATATATTCCCAGTACTAGTCAAGATAGCACTATGCGGCGCCCCCTTCTACCCCCTCGCGGAGCTAGGTTCCCGTCTCTTTATCTCTTTTCACCTCTTAATCCTAATGGCCATATGCAAAGAAAAAGTAAAGAAAGTCTAGAATGGTTCTTAGTAGTCCCAAAGTGTCCCCTTTCACCAACCTCGTTCCCTGTCCTATTTTTCCTCCCCTACTCCCTTTATGGTCGCTCGCACTTAACACTCACGTGCCCGTCTTGAACCGAGAGTCTCCGAAACTGGGTCCGTCCAGGCAGTGTTGCCGTACGCTCAAAGGTCAGCCCCGGCTCCAGCGAGCGGTACTCAAAGGGGATTTTTCAACCGGGATCCCGTACCCTCTCTCTGTTGAGTGCGCACTTCTGAGCGTACCGGTCGCAGTTGGCGGGCAGCCTTCCGGAGCCGGCGCACCGTGCGTATCCCTTTTCGACCAGAGATTCTCATGCCAAAGGGGACGGTAGGGATATATATATATGTTAGCAGAAAATAATCATCACGCTGTCGGGGTCACCACTGAAGGCAAGCGTCCCCCAGATAGCACGATCCTCCCCACAATGAGAGACAATAATGGACTCTCCCAAGATGGGAATAAGGCTAAGACAAAGTGCGGGTGAGCTTAAATGGGAGTTTATTAATCATAATAGGGCATGCAAAGGACTCTGCAAACTCCGAAAGTGCTCTGTCTGACAATAGCAAAGACAGGCGTATATATTTACAAAAAACGTCATAAGAACCTACATGCTATAGGGGGCACGAGTTCGTGGGGATTGGGTGGCGACGACTAACTATAGGTGCTGCTGCGATGTGGTTTGCCGTGGTCAGTGGACGTCACTGGTTACCCTCGTGGGCTGGGCTGGACCGAGCAGGTCAGCTGGGTTCATCCGGACGGTGTTGTTGTGCCAGCCGTGACCTGTGTCAGTGATGACTGTCTTCCCTGGCTTTCTGCCCTAAGGCCACGCACACCGCAGTCATTCAACATTGCAATATTATCTTCCCCGATAAATCTTCCAATAGGTTATTCTACAGGTTAATGCAACACAGGAGGAATGCACCTAGAGTGGGGTCTTTTGGTGATACATCAATACATGGTTACCATCGTCCTGTTGACCGGGTACCATAGGTCGCAAGGTTGGGTCTCAGGGCAAGGGACGGGCTGTCCGAGTTATCATGTCTCGTTAGAAGTCATTATGAATGTGTTCCTGTAGTGTTGCTATAATATTGGGTGTCCTAATTTTACAGGGGCCATTAACATAAGGTGAGCTGGTGGGTCGTGGAGCCTAAGAAAGGGCGCCTTCGGATCTGTGTTTAAGGCCGGGGTTTACTGCTGGGTTGTAAATAATTCACGTGGCAGGCCGTGGCCTTGGGTGCTGCGGGGGGAATGTGAATGTTTGAAGAGGCTCCAGCCGAATTGGGGGAGGTGGAGCAGAGCAGCACAGGCCTCTGCTTTTTCGTCTGGCAGGCTTCAATGGGGAGGAAGGGGGAATGGCCTTGCATATGCTCACAAAGGTATTTTCCTCGTGTGTTGCAGATTTAAGTGGAAGACGCATAAACATTCATATAATATACAATACTCATTGAGTCTTTTCAAAGCTTTCGTTTTTGACATTGTTAGTGCCTTTCACATGGCCATTTCAAATGCGTTACCTATATGCTAAGTATTTAACAACCACAACATTTTGTTACATATCTATACATGTGCGGTAAGCGAGGTAGTAGTAAGGTTGGTGGAGCACGCAGGAACAACCCGCTAATAAGACTGATGGCAGTGACACATGGTGAGCTTGGACATACATATTGTGCATTTTCGTGCACCACTTACATGAGCTCCCAATAGGGCTGTATTTGTCTTCCTTTGCACTCTAGCAGCATTAGTTCAGTTATGGCATGGAACCTTGGGGTACAGTCTTCTCGGCGAAACATATAACATGAAAACCCCGGGACACTTTTGCCATTTGCGCATAGCTACAGGGATGTGGGTGCTTCACCCCGAATGTCATATAAGCACATATTCTGCCATCTTCATGGAGGTTACAGGTTTTAGTCAGAAAGGTCATGGAGAGAAGGGTTTCATCACAAGTAGTTTGCTCATTCGTTTTTTGGGGCTCTTCTTTTGTCAGGGGACCCTTTTACAGTTCTTTTCCACCCCGGCCCCGCTGGCCGGGTCATACTGAGAACAGTGATACACTGCGGAAGGTGAATGTTACAATGTTTACATCTAGTGCTAGCTCATGTCCGTCTGTTCGTGGGAACGGGCTCTCAGCGGATCTGCCAGAGAGCTGCAGCCACAGGGATAAGTGAGACTCTCCAAGGGTGGGGGCCGCGCTGAGGTGCACAGGGCTCAAACCATCTTGATTTCACAAAATGGTTTCCAGGGCCTAGCTAAATACAGCATGTTTGGTCAATGTCTTCAGCCAGTGTCTCACCCACCACCTGGGCCCTGGTGGCAGGGGGACCCCCCGACGAGCCATGGACTTCACAAGGCGGAGGAGCTGCAGGGGAGGGGGGCCTCTTGGACCAATCCTCCCTCACAATGTATTCTATCATATTTTGTGTCAGGGATTGCCAGACAAGGTACAGAGACAGCTCAAGAAGCTGGTGGGCATGGAGGCAAAGTCATTGCCAGAAATACAGCTGACCACTGTGCACCATTGTCGACTGCTGCAAGAGAACAATTGATTGAGGGAAGATGCTAGGAAGTTTGAGGAAGCCAAATTAGTACAGACAAATCTGTTGAAATATGCTAGAGAAGGGGCAATGCTAATGAGTGGAGAAGGGCCAGGATCACAGCAGGCAGCAGGTATGCTGCAGGTGAATAACCAATGGCAGTTGGATAAAGGAGGGAACAGATTTATGCTGAGGGGCAGGGAAGGCTTCCACAGAAGAAGAGGCTTTCAAAATAATCAGGGAAACTTCCAGAATAACCAATGCGGTAATGTGCAGAATGATAATCAAAGCATGCAGGGAAGGCAAATTAGAAGACCCCCTCCTTTGTGTTGGACATGTGGAATGACAGGGCACATTGCGCAAACACATGGGAGCCAAGGGTATGTACAGAATGGACAATTCTCAAGAGGAGGGACAGCTTATCATGTAGAATATAGCCCAAAAAGTAGGGACTGGTTTGCCCAAGATCAAACAGTGTATAAAGCACAAGGGCTTCAAACACAGAAGACTTCACAACCACAGCAATCACCACTGCACCTGCCTCAAGGGCAGTCACAGCATGCACCCATGCACATACAGCAGAGTGTAAACACAGGACAGTTATTGACTCCTAGAGTAGGGGGTGTCATTTTCGTGGGAGGGAATCCTTTTACAGGCACAGGAATAAGTATGTACCCACAATAGGACAGTTTACAGGTTGACTTGATGTGTTCAGTACTATCAATGATGCCAAATCTTCAAGAGGAACTGAGGGTTGACATTACCATAGGAGGCAAATACTTTTCTTTTTTAGTTGACACTGGGAAACTCGCTCATGTATACGAGAGGGAACATTTTTGTTATCAAGAAATGCCATGAATGCTCAGGGGTTCTCTGGAGCTACAAGTAGAGTTTCTTTTACTCAGAAATTGCCAGTTTCTATAGGAGAGTGTGATATGTCTGTTCCGTTGTTGTATTCAGGGCATACACCAGTTAATATACTAGGCCGAGATTTAATGACGGAGCTAAATACGACCATTTCCTTCACTGATGTAGGCATAGTGCGTTCAAAGCCAGGAATACATTTTCAAAATGTGGGCGAATTTATCATGGCATTTACTGGCCAAATAGTGCTGCGAGATATGCCGTTAGAGCCAGAAGTGTTCCACTATGGGGTATGCATTTTTTTAACATGGATACCTGGTTTAGTGGGCAAGATTCTGAGAATACCTTATGAATTTCTATTCAGGCCACAGATAACTATGGACGAAGATGGGGGACAGGTTTTTCCATTGGAACTACAGGCAACCATAGTGCAAGGGGAATTTGCTATTATCGAAGGTTGTGATAAACGTAGGCCATGGAGAACAGTGATTTGAAACACTTGTGTATAGGCGCGTTACAAATGCCATATCATATAATATCATATCATATCATTTCCATCGGGGAAGGATATAGATTGACTGACGTCACTGACGAGGATGTGTTTAGAGACGACCTGGCAGATGACGAAGTAGTGTTCGAGATGAGCATTACATATTGGATCAGAACAGAAAGACGACAGGTTCCGCATTTTTTAATGAGGACATGGAGAACGTACCAATCTCCTTATGGACTATGGTACCTTATGACGTAGGCCTGTTAAAAGGGGTGGGAGAAGTTAACATTAAGTTGAAACCAGGAGCAATTTTACCTCAAGCAAGGCAGTATCCCCTGTCCCAAGAGGCAGACAAGGGTATTTTTAACACGATATCGGCTATTATAGAACAAAGTATCTTAGTGATGTCAGAGTCACCATGTAATACCGTGGCATATCCTATCAAAAAATCAAAGGGTTGGTTGTGGGGTTTATTTCAAGATATGAGACTGATTAACCAGATTGTAGAGGCAGAGTTTCCTCTAGTTATGAATCCTGCAACGATTCTGTGTAGCATTGCCCCGGAAGCGCAATATTTCATAGTGATTGGCTTGAAAAATGTATTTTTTTCAATCCCGTTACATAAAGATTCCCAAGATCTTACGTTGGTTATCTTCCAACCGACTAAGGTGAAAAGTACAGGTTTGCCCCAAGGGTACTGGGAGTCTCCATCAATTTTCAATAGGGTCCTGCAGATGGACCTAACCAATATGGATTTGCCTAGTGTTGTGCCGAAATACATAGATGATATTTTGGTCTGTAGCACAACAGAAGAAGAGTGCAGATGAGACTCGATTCAGCTAATGATTATTTTAGCAGACAAAGGATATAAGGTGGACAAAGAGAAATTGCAGTACTGTCAAGAAGAGGTGTTGTACATAGGTTAGTTAATTTCGCATGAAGGAAAGAAAGTTACACCTGAAAGAGCTTAGGCGATCTTGAAAACATAAAAAACGCACACAACAAAACAAATGCAACTGTTTTACGACTATGTAATTATGTTAGAACATGGGTATTTAATTAAAATTCATACACAAGACCTTTGTTGCAGGCCCTGAAAAAGGCACAGGTGAATAAAGAAACAATGGAATGGTCTGAGGAAATGGAGGAAGTGTTTGATGAATTAAAAAAGGCAATTTGCACATCTTCAGTTTTAGTGATTCCCAATTATTTGTTATTTTTATTCTCGCACACAATAGGACAGTCATGACAGCAGTACTCACACAGAGAACTGCATTGGAGTACAAACCCTTAGCATGCTACAGTGGGATTCTGGAACCAGTTGTGAGGGGTCACTTCCCTTGTGAACAATAGTCGGCAGCGGCCGCGTTCGCTATCGAGAAATCTGGAAACATAGTGATGGGGTGTTCGATGAAGTTATTTGTTGAGTACGCTCTGTTTGCTGTTTTAGAGAAACTTAAGGGTAACCTGACATCTTAAAGAATCTGCTTAGAGGTGGTTATATCAAATCCAACGATTAAAAAAGTTAGGTGTAAAATGGTGAACCCTACCACGTTTGTAGCCGAACCACTGGCAGCGGATGAACAAGTGCATGATTGCTCAAACTATGAAGAGTTCTATGATGAGATACCGAGAGTAAAAGAAAATGCATTAGCAGCTTGGGAGGTTCTCTTTATCAATGGTTCCTCAAAGATCAATCAAACTGATGGAGAAAAGCATTTAGGCTCAGCTGTGGTAAGACACAGGGCCAATGGGGAATTTGAAGTAGTAGCAAGTACAAGACTACTGTCTCATTTTTTAGCACAGGCTGCAGAATTGGTGGTGCTTATTGTCGCGCTTGAGAATCAGGCAGGGCAGGAAGTGATGGTGTACAGTGACTCCACCTAAGTGATGTCAACTGTGCACGCAGGATTAACATGTTTTAAAAGGGGGAGCTACCTCCAAGCAGACGGCACTCCAGTGCAACACGCTGCATTATTGAACAGGCTTATTAAAGTACTACAACTCCCAGTATCCATTGTGCACTAAGAGAACTGACTTTATTTCACGTGAAATCAAAGCTGCAGATGAAGATGCCAAAAGATTTGCATATTCTTCCGATATGTTTACTTTTGATACTCCTGATGGGAAAGAGAAAATGGTTGTAATAATGGTTGTGAATTAAAGCTTTAATCATTTGTCAGGAATTAAGTTACTGGAAGTTTAAGGTGGAGCTCCACAGGAAGAAAAAGACCTGTGGACGCAGAGGGGGTGTTCTTTATCCCCTGCAGAAGCACTGTGGTGACAAGACAGCACTGGTAAACCGGTGATGCCTGTAACCTTATTAAGGACGCATTAGAACATCTACAATACCCTGTGCATGTCACTAGGGAGAGCCTTAGAGCAACCATTGCGGAGGACTGGTTCATACCCAACCTGTTAGAACATGTTGGAGGAGTAATTCCTCGGCCAAATGGTCCTTTTCAGCATTTACATATTGATTATGTTGATTTGCAATGATAGTGGTAGTGTGCCCGATCTCGAGATGGATTGAGACTGGTCCATACACACTTCTTGAAGCCACTTGCACTGCAAAGTTCTTAGTCCAAGAAGTATTTCCCATATGGGGAGTGTGTGAGGTGTTGAGATCAGATAATAGCCGTCTTTTTTGTGAATTTGGTATTTGAACAGATTAGCTTATTGCTTAGCATTAAATGCATGTTTTTCTTCTGCTGATCACCCACAAGCGAACGGAAAAAATGTCAGAGACTAAACGGTCTAATCAAACAGAGAATAACTCAGATGAAATTGACACTGAAAAAGAGGTGGCTGCATTGCCTGCCCCTTGCATTACATGCATTGAGAAATCAGCCCGGCTCTGACCACCACCTCACACCCCACAAGCTAGTCACAGGGAGGCAAATGAGAATGCCTTTAACTCCTCCTTCGAGGCCTAGGAGTAATATGCCCAGTGAACTGCAGAATTGTTAGGAAATTAGCTAAATGTGTATTTAAAATGTATGATCGCTAGTATCTTTGTAATTTCAGATCAAGTCAAGCGGACGGGGTGTCGGTCTCAGAACACAGATGAAGACCATACAGCAATCGGATCTGAAGGACTATGTATTCCTAAATTATTTGGTGGAGATAAGGTTCCAATAAGGAATTTCACAAGAAAGTGGCACAAGCCCCAATTTAGTGGCCCTTTCGTTGTGGTGGATATGACACCATCAGCAGTCAAGGTCCTAGGACATCGAGCTTGGATACACCTTGGAGACATGAACATCTACGCTGGAGAGGCCGACGTACCCCCAACCCATTCAGAAGCAAGTGAAGAAGAAGTTCAGCACGTGCACACTCGATCAATGACGAGGAAGAAGGATGCAAAAGACTGTCCATTGACAGATAAAAGTGTACATTTGGACTGTGGCTCCCCTGAGACACTCTTTATAATTGCTATAGCAAGGAGCGAGAAAAAGTTATTGTTATTGAGCCACAGGAGTTTGTTGACATTGGACTGTGGAGTGCTGGAGTAAATGAAAAGCTTTTTTCTTTGGAGGCACCCATGGTGTTGTCAGATGTTGACATACACAGACTACTTCTTGCTGTCTTCATATTTATACTCAGAGATTACCCTTCTCTTGTTGGGTGTAGCACTGCAATGCATACATTTGTCCAAGATCCTAAAACTGGCACGACGATTAGACGTTCATTCGCAGCAATTATAGAGAAAATCAGACTATTACCTGAACATCTTTCTGGATGCACAGATGGTCCTTTCTGACGACGATGCCCATAAACTACTTGTCATGATCTATTACTATTTGCTTCAAGTACATCCTTATCTTATCTGACGAAACACTAACAGTTCTGTGTTTATGCGAGATCTTAAAAACCGTTCAGAAATCAGACAATTACTTGTGGAGATCATAGAGAAAATTTGACAACTACCAGAGCACCTAACGAGATTGCCTGAATAAAAATGTTTTTATTTCCTTAAAAGTATTTACAGTCAATCATGTGGTATATAGAGTATACTGCAGGTCCAGAAAGTGAGCAGAGTCAACGACGTGTGGAAAGACATCGATGGTGGAGCCTAATGTATTGGTGCATAATATATGCATGTTCAGCATCCATCATCATTTTTCTGTTTCTATTGATTCACACTGTTTACTTTAATGGTTCCAGAAGGGAAGGTGTTACGTTAATCCTTCCCACTCCAGTCACCTTGGCAGAACTAGAGATTGTAAGAAGGCCAAGACCTTATGTGATTTTCCCTACTCCGGTAGATCACATAGAGGTACCTATATCTGTGACAAGTGGCCCTAGTTTTCCTTTTGGAGGGAGGTCCATTTTTGATTTACTTCATGGTCATTATAGCCAGAATCATCTGGCAAAAAAGAGGCCTTAGAGAAGTGCAAGGGACGATGATTATGAATTAAATGATTATTTCAACATGACAGCACATTTGGGAAACAACATGTGGTATCAGCACATGAAACAGGTGGGAAAAAGTACTTCGGAGGAAAATTGGTATGTATGTGTACTCCTGCCTTATGCTATGGAGAAGTCTAAAATGTTCATAGCTATTTAAATAGATGTTCAAACAGCTCATTGCCTGACTCACCTTGCACTCTGTCATGCAAGAGGTCAGTTCCAGGGTTGAACAGCATTCTTGGTATGGGTGACAGAATGAACATCCCCAGATGAAGATGATTATGTTCAAGATTTGAAGACATGTAAAAGAGCACACACCAGAAATCATGTGATACGGTATGAACAGCCTGGCATGAAGTGAGCTGGAATCAGATGGGAGATAAACAGGAAACTCAACTGTCAAGGGTAGACCGATGAAGAGGTTCAAAGCTGCAACGAAAGGGGCCAGATGCGAATCTAGGGAACAGTACTTTCTCCAGATGGCTGGGAAGAAGGGATAGTCGTATGCAGAGCTGCAGCAGTAACTCATCATCACAAGCCAGTTTTCGAATGAGTAGAAAATGGATGCAAACCTCTCTGGCCGAGGCTTCAAAACTCCTTTACAGATAGTGCCTTTGTCTAGTGCAGAGCTAGGTTTCAGAAACCACAGCATGAGAAAAGTTGTGCGGATACATTTTTGATGTGCCAGGAATGAAAGATGGGACAGTAGTGATAATGGATCACTATTGGGCCTGTGAATCGAGAGCATACATAAAGCTGCCCAGAGACTGGGGAGGACTATGTTCCATCGTGATTGTTCATATTACAGTGATTTTTAAAAGTGACTTGAACATTGGAGAGTTTCAAAAAGCAAATGCTCAATTTAGGAAGAAGAGATCTGCTGAGTTCTTGAATCAAATGAAGAGAGAGAACTATATCTCAGCTAAATCAATAGAAGCTTTGGATGCCATTCCATATGAACATAGATTGTTCATTCAGACATCAGCAATATTCATGACAATCTTTATGCCCAGATTCCAGGTGATGATGAATGCCAAATGGTTACAAATAACCAGATGGGAGCTTCTGCAGATTATCAACACCAGCATAAAGGGACTCAATGCTATCAAGGAGCAGATGAGAGCCATACGACTTACGACTCTTCTGAACAGACATGTCTTGGACATGATCACGGCTATGGATGGACGTGTATGTGTCAAAATCAGAAAATCATGTTCCACATTCATACCTTCTCACGATGATGAGAATGGCACCATGACAGAGGCCATAGCAATGCTGACAAACCTGCACGTCAGGATGGAGGACCAAGTGGCAGACATTGCTGATAACAGCTGGTTCACGTCAATCTTTTCATGGGTTCCACAATGGATGGCGAACATGTCCAAGCTTTGATGTTGAATCAGGATTCAAACCTAAAGAGCTGACAGACAAAGAAATCAGAGACCACGCAAAGGCCAGTATTCATGCACCGGAGGGAACGAAGTTCCCGTATCTGAAGAACCACAAGAAGTATGTGGGAAGTTCGATTTATTGCAGTTCCAATGGACAATGCAGTCGTATGACCTGGATTGTTGATGAGAATGTGAAATCAGCAGGATGCCTGAAAGGAGTCATACAGATATGGGTCGCAAAGAAGCACTTCTTCAGACGAGGATGTCTTGATGGGAAGATTGATGAGAGAGGGATCAGTGAATCGCCCAGGGGGGGAGTGTAGAGGAAGAGTCAAAAGCCCCTGCCAAAAGCTCTGCCGCTATGTTGCCTATATGTTGCAAACTGGAAATTGTGACACGTGCAGTACCATTGAGAATGCTTGTAGCACAGATAATTCTGGAAACAAGGTATCCACTGAGAAAACCCTATATACATTCACAAAGATATGATGGTCTTGTGGACAGAGTCCCGGAAGAAGTGTGAAAGTGAGCAAGAAAGAAGACTGGTGACATCATGCAAAACAGAACCCTGAGAAGATGCACAAGACAAAAGAACATAGACATTCTATAAAATCTAAAGAGAAGGTGTCAAAGATGAACAAGATTTCAGTCTCAAAATGAAGATGCCCATGCTGAGAAACGCTGAAGAAAATTAAAAGTAATTTTACAATTGTACAGATGCAGTAACGCAAGTAGACAAAGTGATCTTGAGGCTGGCTACATAGTGAATAGATTGCAGCGATGCACCAACGTATATACATAGGAATGTATAGAACCTGGATGTTCCAAGATGCACTTGGATCCCTTGAATGGAAAGGGATTACTTATGGTGCAGTTGGAGAATAGCTGATGGCGAAGGAGAATTCAAGAATGGCTTGGCTGACCCAGCACCAAGAGTCAAGGCCACCATGAGCCTGGTTGTCTATCAAGTAGCTACATGAACGTGAGAAAGAAACACAATTCTGTTTCAGGTTGAATCAAAAAACATTGAAGGTGTCAAGAGTTCATCATTTAATAGTATTATATGCAGCACAGAGCTCTAAAACACGGTCTCCAGTCACATGGTCAGTACAAAACAGACTATTGGATTGAGCTGCCCCGCAACCAGAAGATACAACCATGCCACACTCCCTTTAATTCTCAGGCACAGAGAGCTTCTGCAAGGCCAATTTCAAAGCCTTAATATTCCTCATGTATCAAAGAACCCTATATATTGTGTAACCAATGGATCGTCGTATGTTTTGTGAGGATGAAGATGACATGCACCAGAGGAGGGTTTATTTGTCCACCTGTTGTTAGACACCAATCACAACCCCATTAGTATGGAACAGATACCTAGATGTTCCCTGTACGCCTATCACATCCCCAAGTAGGTTTTTGTAGTTTGCCACAGAGTGTGACATCAATGATGATGATTTTTGATAATAAAAATTGATATCCGTTTTAACTCCCTGTTTTTGACAATTGCAAATAAAACAGTATTAAGTTTTACCAACGTCTTGAATAGGTTTGATTATTGATGTATGAGTAAGTTCTGCATCCCCATCCATCTGTAAGTATTGCTACCTAGTCTTAAAGGGCCCTAGGTCTATGGTTTCAGATGCATTCCACCCTTGGGAATCCTCTCCTCTAGTAGCTAGCCAGTGGCATCCCAACTTAGCATGCGAAATGCAGATGCAAAAGATTTGTAGAAGATTGTTAAGTGGCAGTTGGTGTGTGGAATTTTACTATGGTCAAATGGTTATATGTACAGTTTTTTGGAAGTGCTTGGTGGATGGATGTGTGACTGTTCGAAAGCAGGCATTGTTTATTTATTGGTTATCACTATAAAATTAAAAAGTGTAGAAGGTCTGCCCTCTGCGATGGTGTGCAGGTGCCATCCAGGTCTTTTAATGTCCATTAACACCCTGGACGTGGGGTGCAGCCAAATGGGAGGCTAGGAACGCATGCTTGAACCCCCGGTACAAGCCCATGTTCCAAGCCTCCTGATGGACAGATCCTGCTTCCCTTTTCATGGTGGCCATATTGGAAAATGATTTTCCTTCCTACAGTGGACACCATGTGCATCCCACTGTAGGAAGGAACAGCCTTTTGTTTAACCCCTGGTTTACCGCTTTGGCAACCCGGGGTGCTAATGGCTTACATGTCCCATTGCAGGTGCTGGCATGGGGGATACAGGCCTGGAGACCATGTTATCCACCCTAGTGACTCTTGGCCATAACACAAAATGCTAATGGAAATGTTGGAGCATCTTATTTAATGTAAAGTAGATAGAGTCTATAAGATTATTTCTTTTAGTTCTATTTTTTAACTGGGAAAGGTGGTTCCTAAGGAAATCATTTTGTTTTTGCAGGAGAGGACAGAAAGTAAGGTGGAGAGGGTAATGACCGAAAAGGCACCAACCACTAATATGCAGGGGCAGGTGGACAAGGGAAGAAGTACACGTGTGTTTACATCTAAGGTAGGGAGCAGTGTTTCTCATGCTCCTTGATTACAGCTTCAAAAGCACTTCAAAATTGCCCCCCCAGCAGAGTGGTGTGTTGCATTATATACAGAGTACTGTTATCTTTGAACAATATGGATCAACAGCCTCTTTCATCGCTTGCAAGGTAACTGGTGGGATTTTGTGTCCCACAGAAGTAGGCTGTGTGGTTACAGTATGGGTTGAGGAAGATGAGGTGGAGGAAGACAGACTAGTGCTTGCTAAGAAATGAACAACCATTCTTAGAGCATTGCAGTGGTTGCATTTGGTGTGGCGGTGTATGGAGGTGGTCCCGTAGGAGTACTGTCCAGGTAGTCTGTGACTGAGTACAGCATTGCACTCAGTTAATTTCACTTTCGTAGCTTTAGCCTTTGGTACATTCCCAACAGTGGTAAAGAACGGCCACACCCATTAATTTCTCTGGGTGCCAGAGGTCGGCACTTCCTGTACCTCACCTTCTTGGTCATCTTAATTGTCTTTGGAAGTACTGCACTTTTTTTGTGGTGTAGGTCCTCCAGCTGGTGGTGGTGATGGTGGTGGCTCTTGGGGAGGAAGGATAGTAATAGCTGATGTCATTTATAAGATACATAGCAGTTTTCCTAATATTCTTCCAAGTATGTGCTCTGTGCTAGATTGTTAATGAATAATGATTAAGAATAGGTGTAGGAGCTGTGCAACGGTAAATGTTGAGCTTCGAAGTTCCTAGATCAGCTGAAAATTCAGTTCCAAACTGTTTGCGAAGCACAGAACTATTCACGAAGTGCGGACATGTTTGCGAACACGTCATTGTGTGGTCATGTGACACTGTCTGAAAATCTGCGATGATGTCAAACATCCGTGGACGTCGACGATCACAAAAACAGTGGAAAAAGTTGCAAAACGTTTATTGAAGTGTTCAAAATGATGCCAGGTGGTGAGAAATGGCAGAGTTTAAAGGTAAAACTTTGTAAATTGGACACAAATGTTGCTACATTGGGTGAGTATGATATTAGTAAGTTGTAGGAAATTAGCGTGCACTGGTAAAAGAACAGGAAATTCACTGAAAAAACCTTGTTAAAGGGATGTTATAGTTAGGTTGCACTAATAAAAACCTATTCATTTCAATGAAAAAACTTTGTTAAAGGGACATTATGGCTACAAGTAAAACTGAAAAACCCCAGAAATGTGCCAGTTATGATAAACTAAGCAACCGTAACTCTCACCACCACCATGCACTGCTAATACTAACACCCAGAACATCAAAGATGACATCACAAATAAAATTGATGAAATCACTGAAGACATCACATATACAATTAATGTGGATGAAAAGTCTCTACAAGGGGGTGGGTTTATAATGTTGGTAACAAGATGTCAGGAGTGATCGGGAGACCTATTCTCAACTACCTAATGCAGGGGTGCACAGCTGATTTTGACAGATGGCCGAAAGTACCTTACATGAGGGCTATAGTGGGCCGAAAAGTAAATGTGGGCGTGGCGGTAGGCGGGGCGTGGCAGGAGGCTTTTTAAACCCCCAATTTGTACTAAACACATGGAAAAAGAATGTT
Source organism: Ambystoma mexicanum (assembly GCF_040938575.1). Lineage (NCBI taxonomy): Eukaryota > Metazoa > Chordata > Amphibia > Caudata > Ambystomatidae > Ambystoma > Ambystoma mexicanum. Next base: position 428,469,624 of record NC_090941.1, on the reverse strand, counting down.
TTTGAGGGGTAACGATTTTTATTTGCAGTTCAAACTTACATTTTGTACTCCATTGTTATAATTTATTTCTATTTAGTTATTGTATCTCGCCTGTTTAATTAACTTATATATATTTTATTGACCCTAGATACACTATGCCCCATGGCAACCTCACCCCCAACCAAACACTATGCCCCAGGGCCCCCTTACCCCCAACCAAGAACTATGCCTCATGGCCCCCTCACCCCAACCAAACATTATGCCCCATGGCCCCCTCACCCCAACCAAACACTATGCCCCATGGCCCCCTCACCCCCAACCAAACACTATGCCCCACGGCCCCCTCACCCCCAACCAAACACTATGCCCCATGGGGCCCTCACCCCCAACCAAACACTATGCCCCAGGGCCCCCTTACCCCCAACCAAACACTATGCCCCATGGCCCCCTCACCCCCAACCAAACACTATGCCCCACGGCCCCTACACCCCCAACCAAACACTATGCCCCATGGCCCCCTCACCCCCAAACAAACACTATGCCCCATGACCCTCACCCCCAACCAAACACTATGCCCCATGGCACCCTCACCCCCAACCAAACACTATGCCCCAGGGCCCCCTTACCCCCAACCAAACACTATGCCCCATGGCCCCCTCACCCCAACCAAACATTATGCCCCATGGCCCCCTCACCCCCAACCAAACACTATGCCCCATGGCCCCCTCACCCCCAACCAAACACTATGCCCCATGTCCCTCACCCCCAACCAAACACTATGCCCCACGGCCCCCTCACCCCCAACCAAACAATATGCCCCATGGGGCCCTCAACCCCAACCAAACACTATGCCCCAGGGCGCCCTTACCCCCAACCAAACACTATGCCCCATGGCCCCCTCACCCCCAACCAAACACTATGCCCCATGGCCCCCTCACCCCCAACCAAACACTATGCCCCATGTCCCTCACCCCCAACCAAACACTATGCCCCATGGCCCCCTCACCCCCAACCAAACACTATGCCCCATGGTCCCCTCACCCCCAACCAAACACTATGCCCCATGGCTTCCTCACCCCCAACCAAACACTATGCCCCATGGCCCCCTCACCCCCAACCAAACACTATGCCCCATGGCCCCCTCACCCCTAACCAAACAATATGCCCCATGTCCCTCACCCCCAACCAAACACTATGCCCCATGGCCCCCTCACCCCCAACCAAAAACTATGCCCCATGGCCCCCTCACCCCCAACCAAACACTATGCCCCATGGCCCCCTCACCCCCAACCAAACACTATGCCCCATGGCCCCCTCACCCCAACCAAACACTATGCCCCAGGGCCCCCTTACCCCCAACCAAACACTATGCCCCGTGGCCCCCTCACCCCCAACCAAACACTATACCCCATGTCCCTCACCCCCAACCAAACACTATGCCCCATGGCCCCCTCACCCCCAACCAAACACTATGCCCCATGGCCCCCTCACCCCCAACCAAACACTATGCCCCATAGCCCCCTCACCCAAACCAAACACTATGCCCCATGGCCTCCTCACCCCAACCAAACACTATGCCCCATGGCCTCCTCACCCCCAACCAAACACTATGCCCCATGGCCTCCTCACCCCCAACCAAACCCCCCACCCCATGGCCCCCTCACCCCCAACCAAACCCCCCAACTCAGCACACACACAAACATGCACCAATACAGACCCGAACCCCCACCCCCAACTCAGCACACACACAAACATGCACCCATACAGACCCGAACCCCCCACCCCAGCACACAAACATGCACCCATACAGACCCGAACCCCCCCACCCCCCAAATCAGCACACACACAAACATGCACCCATAAAGACCCGAACCCCCCACCCCCCAACTCCAAACCCCCCACCCCCAACTCAGCACACACACACTCAAGCATGCACCCATACAGACCCGAACCCCCCACCCCCCCCAACTCAGCACACACACAAACTTGCATCCATACAGACCCGAACCCCCACCCCCCAACTCAGCACACAAAAAACATTCAAATCAAAACATTCATACACATCCGACACACATCCGACACACCCCCACCCCCGCATCTCAACATACACACAAAATACATTCAAATACAAACATTCACACACCCCCCCCACATCTCAACATACACACAAAATACATTCAAATAAAAACATTCACACACCCCCCACATCTCAACATACTCAAAAAATACATTCAAATACAAACATTCATACACATCCGACACATCCCCCACCCCCGCATCTCAACATACACAAAAAATACATTCAAATACAAACATTCATACACATCCGACACACCTCCCCACCCCCACATCTCAACATACACACAAAATACATTCAAATATAAACATTCATACACATCCGACACACCCCCACCCCCGCATCTCAACATACACACAAAATACATTCAAATACCAACATTCGTACATATCCGACACACCCCCCACCCCCGCATCTCAACATACACACAAAATACATTCAAATACAAACATTCATACACATCCGACACCCCCTTACCCCCGCATCTCAACATACACACAAAATACATTCAAATACAAACATTCATACACATCCGACACACCCCCCCACCCCCGCATCTCAACATAAACACAAAATACATTCAAATACAAACATTCATACACATCCGACACCCCCCCACCCCCGCATCTCAACATACACACAAAATACATTCAAATACAAACATTCATACACATCCGACACACACCCCCACCCCCGCATCTCAACATACACACAAAATACATTCAAATACAAACATTCATACACATCCGACACACCCCCCACCCCCGCATCTCAACATACACACAAAATACATTCAAATACAAACATTCATACACATCCGACACACCCCCCACCCCCGCATCTCAACATACACACAAAATACATTTAAATACAAACATTCATACACATCCGACACACCCCCCCACCCCCGCATCTCAACATACACACAAAATACATTCAAATACAAACATTCATACACATCCAACACCCCCCCACCCCCGCATCTCAACATACACACAAAATACATTCAAATACAAACATTCATACACATCCGACACACCCCCCACCCCCACATCTCAACATACACACAAAATACATTCAAATACAAACATTCATACACATCCGACACACCCCCCACCCCCGCATCTCAACATACACACAAAATACATTCAAATACAAACATTCATCCACATCCGACACACACCCCCCCGCAACATACACACACAAACATAAAGCAAAACAAACCCGACACACAAACACAAACAGACCACTTACCGGAGACGTGCTGGAAGGCAGGTAAGCTGGAACGCTGGAATCGTACTACGGCTGGCGTGGTCCAAGGCTGACATGCCTTCCGGCATCAAGCCTTATGGACCACGCCAGCCGTAGTGCTGGCCCTCCATTGGTGCAGCACACACGCATTACGTGGCTCGTAGGAGCGACGTGATGCGTGTGTGTGCTGAGCCAATGAGGGCCAGTGTTTTCACCGGCCCGGAAGACAACAAAGACTTTCCTAATGGAGGGTGGCTGCGGGCCGCCCTCCATTAGGAAAGTCTTTGTGCCTCACGGGCCGGTCAAAAGGGCATGGCAGGCCGCAACTGGCCCGCGGGCCGTATGTTGTGCACCCATGACCTAATGTATTAAAGAATGTACTCATCTAAACAAAACATTATATTGCAGTGTTGTTGTTAATATAGAAATCTAAGCATACACACACATAGGCAATGGCTGCAGCATGCACCATAGAAGTACGATATTTCTAAGCTGCTAATTTTGGATTGTAACATAATGAATGGTACCTTATCAGTAATGTTAAAAATTGAATAATTAGCAAATAATTCAAGATGTAATACATTGTTAATACAAAAAAAGATGAAGACCCACAAATCATACAAATCAGTGACACATATAGGGAAACTAAAGTAAAGAAGAAAGAAACAACATCACCAGAAAATGTCAATAACATTAAAGTTCATAATCATGTATGTTATGTTATTTGGCATTTATATAGCGCTCTAGATACCATAACTGGCGAATTTCAGTGGTTTTTTGGTTTTACTTGGAACCATAACGTCCAATTAACAAAATTCTTTTTACTGAATTTCACAGGTTTTTAGTAGTGCAACTTAACCATAACACCCTTTACCAACGTTGTTTTGCTAAAGGTCATCGTTTTGGAGTAGTGGGACGTAACCATAATGTAAAGTAACTTCTGACTTAATTGCTCACCTTGCGGAGAATACCACATGACCATATGCTGGTGTACAGGACGGTGACTTGTCTGAGAATCCATACACACTTAACAATAAGATGTATGCCTCGTGGACAGTTTGGAAATACATTTTATATTGATGTAGGAATGTCCACCTTCCTCATTTTCTTTGCACAGCTCAAACACTTATTCGTAGTCAGCCATTAGCAATGTAGTACACATTCGATACTTTTAGCAAAAGTTCTAGTTATCTGAAAATGACATGAGCTAAACCCATCCCTCCTCCCCAAAAAACAGCACCACTGCTGTAATGAAGGAGCATGAGAAACACTGCCCCTACCTTACAAATAACAAACGCACTACATTTTCCCCCCTCCACCTACCCCGCATATTACTCTTTGGTGCCTCTTTCCTCATTTCCATTCGCAAATTTCCTTATCAGCTGTTCTTAAAAAAAAAAAAACATCTGTTAACAAAGTAAATTTTCCTGTAAGAACCACCTTTCACAGTGTAAACATATATTTTTTTAAAAAGTCCCATACACTCCATCAACTTTATATTTCTCAGTAAAGGACATAGACACAATAAGATTTGTAATTAACAATCTAGATTTGCAAAGCAGTAACGTGTGCTACTAAAAAATAGGATTTTGCGTTATAATTCGGGAAGCCTGTGGCGTCCCGTATTACAAAACAAAATCCTTTTCCAAGATGGCCACCATAGAAAGAAAAGGCGGCTGTTCCATGCATGGCCCCTCTTCGATTTGCATGGCAGCCTGCAAAAAGAAAAACTATGTGCCGTGACGCAGAACCTGAAAATGAAGACACAGCGACGTACAACGTAGCATGTTACATTTTGAAATTATAAACTGCTTTGTAAAAGAAAACATTAACATTTTAGATTTTGTAAAGTACTTTAAGAACCACCTGTCACAGTGTAAACATATTTTTTTTAAAAATCCCATACACTCCATCTACTTTATACTTCTCAGTAAAGGACATAGACGCGATAAGATTTGCCATTAACAATCTAGATTTGCAAAGTAGTAACGTGTGCTACTAAAAAGTAAGGTTTTGCGTTATAATTCAGGGCGCCTGTGGCGTCCCGTATTACAAAACAAAATCCTTTTCCAAGATGGCCACCATAGAAAGGGAAGGCAATTGTTCCATACATGGCCCCTTTTTGCTTTCCATGGCAGCCTACAAAAAGCAAAACTATGTGCCGTGACGCACAACCTGAAAATGAACACACAGCAACGTACAACGTAGCACGTTACATTTTGAAATAATAAATTGCTTTGTAAAAGAAAACATTAACATTTTAGATTTTGTAAAGTACTTTGTTTCTTGGTTGTCTTCAAAAATGTTAATCGTGATGCACAAGTTGCTCTTTTTGCATACACAAAGTTTTTGCTTTCCATAAAGCAACCGCTTCGGTTGCACAGTGATTTCCAAGACGTCGGCATGCACTTCGGCCTACACCACCATAAAACATGTTATGTTACTCCTAATGGCCACTCCAGCATATGGACAAATGGGTCCGGGCCTGTCGTCCCACAAAACCGTAACGGTTAGGCAGCCAGTCACGAGTACGTCCATCTGGCGTGGAAGAAACCATCACTTGGCATTTGGAATCACAGTACGGCAGGATGTAGCTGGTCGGAAAACGTAACAGCGAAATGCGTATCAATACCCAACCTTCATCATACAATTGCAAAAAAGAGAAAAATAAAGTGGAAACTGCTACACAAATCGATGTGTTCCTTGCAAACCTGATGACTACAGCTGCCAGATGTCCTTGCAGCAGAATCATCATTGATTGTCAACACCTGCACTTGCTGTAAGCTGCAAGTTAAGACTGCCTCCCTGGCGATGTGAAGAGCACAGAAACCCGGTAGGAGGAGAACACCAGTGGCTGAGAAGGTCTACTATGCAGGGAACTGGAGTGCGCCCCACTCCACTTTCTTTTTTGTCATATATATATATATCAAATTAAAACGGAAAAACCCCTGAAATTCGCCAGTTATGGTAAACTAAGCCCTGCCTACACCCCTGCGCACTGCTACCATTAACACCCAGACCATGAAAGATGTCATCTCAAATGTCAATGCCGACATCAATAACAACATCACTTGTTTAGCCCCTTTCTTTTCCTTCCCTGCCATACATATATATGTACAATCAGTGAAAAATGTTCACTAAAGGAATGTTATACTTCACAGTGCAACCAAACACCACAACTCGCACCATCTACAAGCATTGCTAAGACTAACACCCAGGACATCAAAGATGACATCACAAATATTGATGGGGTTTTTCGGTTTTAATTTGAAGCATAAAGGGGAGGTGGAATGTTTTTTTTAGTGAAGTGTACAGGTTTTTGTTAGGGCAACTTAAGCATAACGTCCCCTCAACAAAGTTTTTTGACCAAATAGTGACCATATTTTAGAGGCATTGAACTTATGTATTTTTGTTTTGAACAGACCAGGAAATAAAAGACAAAAGGGTAACAAACGAGACAGAAGAAGACAGGATAAAGAGGATAGAGGAGAAAATTGACATATTGAACGCCAATTTTCAAAGTTTACAGGTGTTTTTGGAGGACTGTGTGAGAGGAAATGTTTGTTATCATTGCCCCATCTGCACCTGCCCTGCTTCTCCATTCCCTAGTGAACCATCCCCAATCCTTGAACAGGAAAATAGACGTTTTGACGAAATATCCATCCCTTCTTCCCCTCACAAATCTTCTCCTCATAACCCTCCCGTGTTGAATCCTAATTCCCCCATATATGTTTCAGTGTCCGCATCCCCTGCTACTTCTTTCAATTGATGTGTGTGTGTGTTTGAAATGTTTTTGTACAGTAGTTGTAGAGAAAAAGTTTGTGCGTAGATTTTTTTTTAAAAAGACGTAAAATGTTTGCGAACAGCGCGCCTGTTCGACCTATCCGCAAGGAATGGAATGTGGGTGCCGTGTAATGTCAAGTAAGACGGATGTGATGTGTGACTTCACCATCTGTTGAAATTGTGCATACATAAACAGAAAGGGGTGTCAAAAGGATATACTACCTCAGCGTACTGCTTCGAAATGAGATAATACATGTTCGTAGAACACACCAGATGTCCGGAATGGGTGTAAATGAGGAAAATGGGGGTGTGTGAAGGACAGTATAGCGGTCCGTATCGAGCGCAGCCAAAATGGTGCCGTCCGTAGAACAGGCACGGTTGCCGGCAAGTTCGCAGGCATACAAAATGGAGTTGTCCTAAGGACCCAGGAACTGTCCGTACAGTGAACATAGCATGCATGCACATGCACAGTAGAAACGTAAGTATTGCGAACATCGCGCCTGTTCCTAACTGTCCGTCTCACTTATGTTGCACTTTGAAGTAGTTTGAGAACCCGAACACTGTCCGTAGGACACTTGTGCGCATGCGTACGTTTGAATCTTTGCATTTGCTGTCCAGGAGACTTTCATTACTGGGGCGGATGTGTTGAGGACGTCATCATGTGACCACAACTATGCTGAGCGTGGGGACTAATTTCCACGGTTGGTGTGCTTCTGCAACAATACAAATTACATTGTAGACACAAGACAAAGAGTTTTAAAATGTATTTTCACACATCCCAAAAAATAGGCCACCTCACGACTTGCTGTGTAACATTTGTGTACGGCTTTGTAGGGATGAAGACAGTCACGAGGCACACCCCTCCACCCCTATAAAAGGCCACACCCCCTAGCATCTTCATTGTCCTTCTAGCTATAACAGATTGAGGCGTGTTGCCTTTGCTGCCGTAGTGACCAAAAGGAAACTAATTGGTATGGCTTCCATGGCTGCTGTTGGGTCATTAGACTCTGCACCACCCCCAAACTGCTACCACCACCTCACCAAGGGCCTGCAGAGAAATATATGGGTGAGGATTTAGAGATGGAGGAAGAAGAGGAGGAAGAGAATGAAGTGGAGGAACTCTGCACTAGGAGCACTCGGCGGGAGTCGTGGGTGTGGCGGTTGTTTTCCGTTTATGGGAATGTACCAAAAGCATGTGTGAACCTGGTGAAGTGTAACCAGTGTGAGGTGGTGTTGAGTCACGGGAGATTTGGAGCGTACCGTTTTGGTACGACAACCATGAAGCGACACCTCACTTCGTTTCACACTGCGGACATTCGCAAGGTGGTGCCATGTGAAGAGTGTAGTCGTTTGCGTTCCTCCACAGCATCCTCGGTATCCAATCCTCTCACCACAAGAGACACTCCTGTTGGGGAGCACCTTCCTCTAAGTGCCTCACAAGCCATTTGCAATGCTGTTGACACTTACCTTTCAAAGGTGACTGTAGTGTGCATCTATTGTGACGCAGTACTCTGCAGGGGATAGATTTTTGGAAGTGCTTTTGAAGTTGCAGTCACCGAGCACCAGAAGATCTGCTCTTTACCTAAATAAAGTTCACCCTAAGTATTTCTCTGTTCAGTTGCCCTGTCGTATCCCCGTGGCTGGTGTCCCTTCCATACCCTCCTTTCAACTCTTTTCCTAGTGTGTCGTGTGCTGTTAAATAATGAAAGTAAAAACAACAAAAATTACAGAAAAGCCTCTTTTCAGAGGCGCCTTTCTCAGTATAACAATGGAACTATTAAGTGCCAGCCGTAGAACCCTGCAGAGTTCTGAAAAAGTTTACGGACAGTCGTGGATGAAAAAAGTGAGGGTGCAAGTGGAGCAAACGCAATAAAGTGTACGTTGGGAGTAAGTGGCGGCTCTGAAAAGAGCTTTTCGGTGGTGTGTTGTGTTGGTCAAAAAAAGTGGATTAGGGAAAAAGGATTGTCAGATAGGTTAGTGTGATTGCAAAAGAGGTTGCAATGCATTTTGGACATTGCGAAGAAAAATCTGATTGCCAGCATATGTGAGGTGGACTCCATCTCTGCGGAAAATGAAAGTGCTGTGAAATTAAATGTTTTCATTGTGGAAAGAGGACATGCCAACATCTCTTAAAAATGCACACACAGCCTTATTCACATTGTGTCTCGCTTTCTCCATTTATGGACCAAATGCAGAAGAACCCAGCCATATTTGTCTTTGGACAATATGGGAAAAAAGTATTTGACAATTTGGAAACATGTCCATGAGCTTTGCGAGTCCTTACATCATTGCAAATTGCAAAAAAATTCCAGACACATGGCCTAAAATGTTTCCTCCACAGTGAATGATGAGTATATCTGGAGGACGCTCTGTCAGTAAAGTAACACAAAGAGGTACCAAGTCCAGCCATCTCATGGCATGCACGCCATTGCCAGAGAACTTCCACATGTGGAAATCCAAGATTTGTAGATAATCTGCAGCTTTCTGCATGCAACTTCAACCAATGTATCCATGAGTCTCCCAAAATCCAGACAAATCTGTTTCGAGCATGGAAAGCCATGGCTGTTTGGTCTCCTGTGAGGGAGAAGACAGTCTTACTAAAGTACGTCGGTCAGAACACACCTACTGAACTTTATGGACCAATCCCTAGCTCCGCTCATTCTCATTTACCTGCGGCTCCACCCTTGAGTACCCGGTGGTCATATGTGCTGGCTGCTAACTACCGCCATGTTCGTGGACATGTACAGGATCAGAGCATGACGATGGTACATTAAAGTACTGTTCCCATTTTTCCCCTTTAAGGTAGGCTCTGAAAAGAGCTGTGTTTATTTTATTTTTGGCGAGATACCGTACAGACATCTGGTATTTTATGTATTTGTTTGTATTTTTTGTCCTTGCTTTACTCTTGCAAACATTACAGAACCTTCTCTAAAGCAAGCCTTACGTTCCAAAAGAACATTGCATTTCCCAAAGAAGATAGCACAACACCATCTCCTTCAAAGTAAAGCGCATTGCTTGGAACAATGTTATTGTGGCTACAAAAAAACATACCAGCGCATAGCATGAATGCACGCATGCCGCGATTGATGATACACCTCCCGATGCTTTGATCTGGACAGAAAACAGAAGTGTTGTTCCATTGTACTCTTGGGAGTTAAGCAGAAAAAATTACTTTCGTTGTTGGGAAGATGGTCATGAGTGCTTCAACCAACTGTGCCAAATCTGCCAACAAAGTACGTGAAGTCAGGTCTCCCAAATGGCAAGCACCGTAGTGCAAAATTACCACATGAGAAGTGGTCATTCTAAGCATATCTCTACAAATCTCAGAATTGCTGTAGCATTGGCATCAGTGTCAACGCTCAACACCACCTCCACTCCTCGCACATCGAAATGGTGCACCACATGCCTACTCTCGGCATAGTGTTGTAAGCCTAGTACAAAAATGTCTCCAAGCATCAAAACCCTGACCCTCTCCACCTCTGCCATCTTCAGTGTGCGCACCATCTTTTGACACAAAAGAGTAATGTTAACATCTGATTGGCTGATGCCTACAGTCACCTTTCCATGCAGGATTTGATGTAGAAACCCGTATGTGACACGCCCTACCAGCGGACAAGCATTGGCTACGTGCGGCATGTAAGTCTTACCCAGTCCTTCCACCCTTTCTACAGCGGTACCAAAGCGAGTCCCTCATTGGACTCAACTAAGCGGTCGCACAATCATCCACCAATCACATAGAGCATCGCTAATTTAAACTCAGTCATCAACATTGAGCACTTCAAAATTACTGTTGATGATTCTTAATGGAAATTGCATACGATTGCAAAGCACCTACTTTACAAGCTACTGTGCAAGGATTGCGAATTTCTACGTACAGCTCCATGCATGTCCAGATGCATCAGTATAGAGTACAGGTATGTATATTTTAATCAGAGAACATATGGAAGCCTTATGATTTGAAATAGACAAAATAATGCCGCTAAATGTCCATAGGGAATACATAACAACGCTCCCCCTTTAAAGTGCAAGATTGCCATTTGTCATTCACAAATCGCATGACTGCTTACTGTCTTCCACATAACCTGTACATACGTTGCAAGCATGCCTATTCAGGGCAGACCTCGATTTTGTATGTGAAAATGTCGGAGTTCTGTACTCTGTACTGCCTACAGTAATGCTACTTGCAATGTGATCGTATGAGAATAGTAAGCACTCCCGATTGTAGTGCTGACATGTCCTTCTGAGGGTCTCCCGATTTTTCGACATTGTGCTTTTCATTAACAAGTACAAAATGTTTCCCCATCTAGTACTTTGCCCTATCACTTACAAACCTCTCTCCTATGCATAGTACACTTTGTAAAGAACAAGGCATTTCCATACCTTTAAAAGATTTAGTTATTTTGAAGGACTTTTAAGTACCGTATTGAAAGTACTAGAAAAAGAATGCACAGAGTGAAGTGAAATGTGCATGTGCACTCGGTTGAAATATGAAAGTTCAATCCTCTAACGAAAGAAGCACAAGTAATGTCTGCAGTATCATCACTGCTGCAAACACACAAAGTAATTGATATTGTTTTTTTAATTCACAGTGAAGACTACTCTTCTCAGAATCAACAGCATCTATACTGCAGACGACATATCCGAAGAAACCTGGTCATCTTGCACAAAAAAGTAAGTACAGTACAACCTTTATATTGTAACTACTCCTTAAAGAGACTGCGTGGGTTATTTCTTTATTTTGGGCACCAAAGCAAGCATTGATTTGTAAACCATTCTACCTACAAATATCCATTTATTGAACAAAGAATAACAGGAAGAATGCTGACAAATCCCTGTGTGTTTAGTACTGAAATAACATAGGTAATGCTTAGAAGGTTAGATTGTGAAAAGAAGTTACTGTACCAATTGTGTATGCCATTTCGATTATTAATAATGGTTCTCATCACAAGTAAACCACTTTGTACTCTCATCTGAAGCTCATTGTAGTAGTGTACAAACAGTAAAGTAGCCTTACCAAATAATTGTTACAGTTCACTGTACATTGATACACCATGCCAAAGTGCTTCCCCATCAAATGTATGCACACATGCACACTGCACACATACATTGGACAACAGAGCAAAGTATATTTTTTTTCTCAACAGACACCAAAGAATGCCTACCAAAAAGCAACTCTGTAGAAAGGAATGCAGAATTAGAGCAAATAAAAATAAAGGAGCCCAATGTCAGCATGCACCTGTTGTAGAGTTGTAGAGAATCTTGGTACAAACCAGCTAATGCAGTTGGGTAACATAATAAAATAAGTCTCAACTACCGAAACTGTACCTCCTCCATCAGAAAGTGTCACAAAACACAGAAATGTTTTTAAAAAAAATGGCTGCCAGTGCAGCTCACAATGTTGATAATAATCCTAATAGTGTAAGAAGAACCCATAGTAAAAAAAGTATTTTAGCAAAAATGTTTTGGCACAGAGTCCTTCAGAATCTACTAAGAAGTGGACCAAAATCATCCTCACACCTTAAAACGTACCTTAGAAAGTTAATTCTACAAGCACTCGTGGACAGTGCAATCCTTCACAAAAGGAAGTTGTTCATATTAGTGTTAAAGATGATGAAAGCACTAACAAAACTAAGTACCAAACTACAAAAGAAACTCAGCAATAAACGTAATATGAACAAAAATAATTTCTTGCATGTTTGTGGTGGTGAATGGAGTCACACAACAACCACAGATCCATATTTTAATGAAGAAGCATAGAAACAAAATCAAACAAATACAATTGCCATCCATAGCAGTGGATGAGGGTATGAGAAAATCAATACTACCATCATGGAACAAGACACACTGCTTACAAAACTATCTCCTGAAAACTCAGAATTACCTCTCGATTCAGCAGAACCAAACCGTCCAGTATACAAATGGCTGTGCACATCAATGTGTGCCATTCCAAACAAAGCTTTCAAATCTTTACATCAGTACCTTAATCAATATGTAAAAGGTAAAGACAAAAGTCAAATGAAAGTGCTGCAAAATATGGATATTTGTGCAGTGCGGAAAGACACAGGACTAATAGGACATTCATTAGCCTGCATTTCTGGGCCTATTTGCAAAAGTACCTTCCATGATATCAAAAGAATATCAGTACATCATTCCAAAGTAAGACATTTAGTGCATAAAATATACTATGCAAAAAGTCCAGCTTCAGAACTAGGCAATTTAAATACCACTCTTCTGCATGGTACACCCAAATACTTACAAAAAGAAATGCAGCGTATTCAGAAAAGTATTTTGTAAGAGAGAGCCATGTAGAAAATGCAACAGTTTTAGAACATAGTAGCGACAATTCTGCACATACCAACCTTCTATTACACACATACAGAAAAGAAATAGTAAAATAGTAAAATTTAAAAGATCATCGGCTGAAGTACCAAACAATGTGTGTGTGTGTTGCCGCAGAATGTTTTACAAAAGGAACACAAAAAATGTGGACATAGCATACAAAAAAGAAACAGTGAAGGTTCTAAATGGGTTGAATTAGCTTTGTACCTTTTAGCTGAAAACAAATATGAAATAACTGAATGCCTAATATGTTGCAGTTACTGTACTGTAAAATTAGACAACAACCACACTCCACGTGCTATTACAAATAATTTGGAATTGTTTCCATTACCAAAAATCCTGCAATAGCTCAATTTGTATGAGAGCATAATAATTCAAACAGTTCACCCATTTCAAGCAATTATACGCCTTTATCCAAAAACAGCAAAATTACCTTCCTCTGAATTGGTGAAAGGCATTTGTGGCAAAGTAGTTTACTTGCCATTAGATCTAACAGAAAATGTACACATTCTAGGAGTGGAACGTTCAATAGAGCATTCTTTAATAGTCTTGGTAAATGGAGTACCAACAAAGGACAAAAAACGTTAGCAACAATTAGTGGATTTACACAAAGTTAGACAAGCATTGCAATATCTAAAAGACAATAATGAGTACTACAAGGAAATAAATATTGATGAAAGCTTAAAGCAAACAAATGAAATAATTCAAGAGCCATCAGAAACTGGACAATTCGAACTTCTGGATCCAGCTACAGTATCTACTCTTTTGGACCTTTACACAATTCATCCATTGAATTCCACTGAAAGCATAGATGATGCACTAGAAACCTACCAAATGGGCAAACCAAAGGGTCACCAATGAGTATTTGGGAAAAAAGTATAGAAGCATGTGCTTTTCCACTGCTATTTCCTACTGGCAAAGGTGGAAGATACGATGATAGACCCACTCAGATTGGGGCGTCAGAATACCACTCATTATGAATGTATTCGCAAGATCCAAGATTTTGACAAAATGTTGAATACATATTCCACCTACTAGTGAATTAGCACACTATATTATGGAGTTGCACACATTCTTAAATCTCGAACGCACTTTCAAAATATGTCAGCTACGCAATTAATACAAAAAGTACAAGAAAAAGATGAAGTGTTACAATAAAGTATAACAAATTTGTTTGCAAACATGCGTGGTACAAAGGAGTACTGGTTCAGACGGCACAGAGACGTGCGTTGCATGATCAGAAACCTTGGACCACCAACTTGGTTTGTTGCGCTAAGTTGTGCAGAATATGCATCAGAAGATTTATATGAGTTCCTACGCATAGCAAACAGCAACAAAAACAACAGACATATTAACATCTGGAGAACTTTGCTCTATAGATCCAGTTAATGTCTCAAGATATTTCCATCATCGTTTAATTGCCATGCTACACTTTATTTGCAATAAAACTTTTCCTCCCCTTTGAGAAGTGTAACATTTCTTTGGGTGAAAAGAATATCAAGCGAGAGGAGCACCACATATTCACATGCTGTTATGGATCAAAGGTGCACCAAAATTTGGGCACAACAGTGATAGCACTGTTTTGCAGTTTATCCAAAAATATGTCACATGTGAAATCCCTTCACAACAGACACAAAGTGAGCTGCATGGGCAGATTTTACAATTTCAAAGACACAAATGTGGCAAATATTGTCCCCGCAAATACAAAAAGAATGATAAATACTACACCAAATGCCGATTTAGTTTCCCTGACCAGTTAGAGAAACAGGTGACGTAAACAACTTCATGTCTTCGGTTCGACATAGTGTTAAAGGTAAATCACCTAAAAACATATATTACATAAAAAGAAGGGAAGAATCAAAATATATCAATGATTACAATGCAATCATTGCCCTATTATGGAATGTAAACATAGATGCGCAGTACATTGCAGACAATTCAACTGCTGTTGCACGATATGTTACAGCCTACTAAACAAAGGCAGAAAAAACAGAGCTTCAAGACCTCTGGGATGACCTAGCATCAGACAAAATATTATCACAGTGATTGTACAGCCTAGGCATACAAATGCTCTCTCATAGAGAATGTGGGGCCTATGAAGCAGCAGATGTTTAACCGGCACTGCTTTGTATGGAAAATCAGACAACATAGTATGGCTCAGTCTTGGTCCTGCAAAATCTAGAAAAATAGTGCTAAAATCATATGAGGACATAGAAACAAATGCCAAAAATGATCCCAACAGCCAAGACATTCTAAAAAACAATTTACTGGACACATACTATCAGAACAGGAGTACCATTCTGGAAAGCATGTGTCTATACCACATAGTGCAAAACTTTGCATACAAAAATAATGTAAAACCCGATGAAAGCAAATGTAGATATAGAGTGACCGATTGTGAAGGGAGCTTAGTGAAACTTAACAAATGAAGCTTAATTAATCATGTGATATTGTCATTAACAACTTCTCAACAGAAAGAACTATATTACATGTCTCTGTTACAACTTTTCAAACCATGGAGAAAAGAGGAAGACATACTAGATAATTATGAGTGCTATGAAGATGCTTTTAAAGCAAATGAAAGCACTATCACCGATGTGAACTTTACGCAGTACAAAACAATGTTACACAATGAGCAGCAACAGGAAGAAGAACTTCAGGCCCAAATAGATAAAGACTCTTCCGACATTAGTCAACCTTCTGTAACAGGAAGTCAAGAACCATTAGTACAACCACAAATAGCAAATGAGGCTGATGTAGCTATGGCAGAAGAAAACACCATGTATCAGTATCAAGAAGATACAGAAGATTTAACTGTAGAACAATCAAAACTTAACAACGATCAGCACACCATTTTTGAAGATGTAACAAAAGAAATTGCACATGGTGTACAACATGAAAATAAAGAATGTACCTGCCAAAATTACAAACCTATACTGCTGTATGTCACTGGTGAAGCTGGATCAGGGAAAACATTCTTAATCAAAATCATCAGCAAGTTCCTTCAACAATTGACAAACAACAAACTGTCAGCTGTTGTAACAGCCACCACAGGTTTAGCTGCCTACAACATCGGCGGTATGACTTTACACCGATTACTACTGCTTCCAGGAGAGCATCAAAATAAATTAGACTACTACAAACTTTCTGCAGAAGCTGCAATGGAATTACGTAGAGTATTGAAACAATGAAAATGCTACTAATAGATGAAGTGAGCATGGTCTCCAACCTAATGTTGGCTTTGATTCATCTCAGATTGCAAGAAGTACTTAAAAATAATAACGAAGAACTCTTTGCAGGGAAACACATTATTTTTTCCGAGATCTTCTACAATTGACACCAGTGAAAGGTGAACCGATTTTTAAAACCTTAGGCCACAAACTCTGCCGAAAAACTGTTGGTAGCATAGGTAATGTTAACCTTTGGCAACATTTCCAATACAGAGAATTAACTGAGAACATGCGGCAATCTGCAGATCTCACTTATGCCAACATCTTAAAAAGTATTAATATTGGTTTATTATCGCAAGAAGCACAAGCTGTATTGAAAAACTGGCCTATACGTGCACTTTATGGCGATAATGCATGTGCAACTGATGTTATGGAGCAAATAGCGCACAAACATATCAATTGCATGGCCTTAATACAAACTCTTGCAAGCTGTTTCAAATTCAATGAAACAATTTTAAGGAAAGAAATGCAAGCAATAATAGAAATTAGCGCCACAGACTAACTAGACGTACGTGGTATGACAGTACCCATGTGTGAACAAGCCACAACAAGACTAAATAGTTTAGAAAATTCAATCTCCAACACAGCTGGGTTGGAAAAAATATTGAAATTATCATTAAATTGTAGAGTAATGCTTAAACGTAACCTTGACGTAGAGCAAGGGCTAGTTAATGGAGCACTGGGCACAGTTGTTGGCTTTCAATCATACCCACGTGATAGCAACATTCAGTTTGTAAATATTCGCTTGGGTAAAATTTCAGAAGTGAAAAGGATAGGGCGCTCAATTGCTCGATTCCTTCTCTTCAAAGACATGTATGTACGTAGAGAGCAATTTTCTCTAACTCTTGCATATGCTGTTACCATTCAAAAATCCCAAGGTCTTACCCTAGAGAAAGCATTGATAGATATAGGAAACACAGTGTTTAAGGAAGGCATGAGCTACGTAGCAATATCACGCTTATGTACACTTCACGGTCCATTGCTAATAAACTTTGATTCAAGTAAAGTCAAAGCTGATATTCCTTGCATTCTAGAATACAAAAGATTGCATTCACTGTACACCCCTCATCTGAAACAATACCATGTTCCAGATAAAGTGAAACGTGGTAAAAGAAAAGTAAATGAAACAGAAATGCAACAGAATGCAACAGCTAATTCTGCAAAGAAAAGAAAAGAAGCTAAAGTTTCATCAATTGCCGCAAACATAGAAGAACCTATTAGGGAATGTTAACCAGGCACGTCAGCAAAGAAGCAACAGAAAAACCAAAAAATGCACTCAGATACAGAACTTGCTGGCCCATCCAAATTTACAAATGAAAGTGGGGTAAGTTGCTGTGCAAATGTAGCAATGAATATTCTATTTCAATTGCCACCAATTGTTAACAATATTTACCTGCACAGTGCAGACCAATTGTGTTTGCAAATGTTAATGCTGCATAGAAATGCAACATGCAATCCTGACAACACATACAGTGTTCATGGAGTAAGGCAACAATTGGACGACTGTGCTGGAATGGTAAGATTCACTATACACTCACAAGAAGATCCACAAGAATTTCTAATGTAATACTATTAGCATTGGAAAACACAAGCATACCTGTAAATGAAATCTTCCAAATATCGTACATGTGGAAACATACATGCACTCTCTGTAGCAAAGTGATACAGGAAGAAATCCCAAATGAGCGATTTGTGTATGTTTCCATACCAAAAAGTGACAGCATTCCATTTCAGCAACTTGTACAAAATGCAAACCATGGCAGAGTATGTAATATTTGCAATTCAGATAATCGCTCCACCTTACTGATACAATCACATAGTGCCTACATAATACTTATGCTTCTACGTTATAATGCAGATGGCACCAAAAACACAGTCAAGTGTCACTTGGAAAGAAAACCTTTACAACAATAGGAATAATCTATCATGCAGGAGCTACATCCAATGCAGGTCACTACACTGCATACATTAAAAAGAATTCTGGATGGTTTGAATGTAATGATAGCACCATTACTCTAAAGCAGAGGTTGCCAGCTAACCTAACAAATGCGTATTTAATGTTCTTGAAGCCAAAATTTACGAAATAATGTGTACTTCAAGATTGTCAACAAAGTATGTGAAAGACTGCTAACTACCCAACAGGTAGTTTTTTAACTGTTGTTAAAAATCAGTAGAAAGGCAACAAAGAAAACATTAATGGGAAAGATGAAGGAAACAGGATATAACAACGACACAAATGAATGAGTATCACAAATCTGTAGGAACAAATGCACAGTTAGAATACGCCTACAGGTATCTAACTGTTAAAAATGGGCATGACGGCAACAAACATAACATTGATCAGAAAAATGAAGAAAACACTGGAAGGAAAAATTGAAGTACTTACTACCATAAGGAATGAAGGGTTTTTTTTATCCGAGAAGGATTTTCTTCCCCAGACCCAAAGATTAGAAAAGCAAACACAGAAACTGAGCGCAATGCACAGTACACTGGTTTGTAAACTAAATATGAGGGTCCAAAAAAAAAAGAGTTAAGTGTCTATTATGCAATGTAGTAAATTTTAAAAAAATGCAAACACTAACACACCTTTTTTTTCATCACAGAAATGGAAAAAGTAACACCTCCGCCAAGTACGATATCCAACTAAAAGAAAGTATGTGGATTCTGAACAAAGTAAGGAGTAAGTATATTGGCAGGCATTTTCTACACACAGGAATGTACTCGTCTAATCTATGGTACTAATATGCTGCAGTGCCTGTAGGCTGCCCTTCCATCTTCAGTGATTAACCTACCACCTACGCCTTATAACTAAGGTACAAGGATTATAGTTCCTATCCACAACCATCGCTACATATGGAAACCCTGGTCTTTGTGAACTCGCTGCTTATAAATTTACTTTTTGGACCAATGTCTGCAGCCATGAAGTTAAGACACTAGGGTATCAACACAACTACCACATTCCACCACACCCATATTTACTTGTAACTCCACTGCTTATGACTTCAGTCTTGCATGCATGGGCTTAGCCATGCACCCAAGAGTGCAGGGTCTCCCCACAACCAACTTGGTGATGTGTGGTAGTGGGGGTTATTCTATAGGTGTGTTATCCTTCAGTACCTCTGCCCAGAGGCTTCCCTCCTAGCTGACTGTCTGTAGATCTTACATGGGATGGGTGTGCAGTGTCTTCCAAGTCTAGTACTTACCACTTTGTTCTTGGTTGCATGGCCTTCAGCCATGCACCCAAGACTGCACTCACTCCCCACAACATGCCAATCAAAACGCAACACTACGGGTGTATGCATGGGTGGCACATGCAGCGGTGGGTGTGGCCAGGACCTACAGTCTTGGAAGTAAGGCCTTCGGCCTTCAGCCGACGGCCATGCATCCAAGACTCTAGGCCCTGCCCACAACCACCGTAGCATGTGCCACCCATGGCAGCGTACAAATGAATATAATAATAGCCATTGGAAAAAATAATGCATTCACAGCATGTTGTCAATTTCAATGTTCCCTAACACCACACGTGTCCTTACAAATCTAACAACTCCCCCGTGCACTGCACGGGCTCAAATACTGGCCTTATTCGACCCCTCATTTTCTGTACGTACAAGGAGGCCATAGGACATACGTCATTAAGTAGGTATAAGTGTACTGTGCGTACAAGATGTCCATAGAAATTACATCATGACGACCGACCCCCAGAACAAATGCATTGGTCACTCATATCTGAAGACTGCAGCCCCTGGCCACAGCCACCATAGCATGTGCCACCCATGGCGGCATACTAATGAATATAATAATAGCCATTGGAAAAAATAATGCATTCACAGCATGTTGTCAATTTCAATGTTGCCTACCTATACGCGTGTGATTTCAACAGTTACAAATTTCCTGTCCACTACATGGACTGAAGTGCTATCCTTATTACACCCCACATTTACTTTACGTACAAGGTGTCCATAGAAATTACATCATGACGACTGAAGAACACATGCATAGATCACCCATTTCTTGCTGTCTGAACCTTTCCCAATGCTCTGTGACACAGCAAAATAGTTTAATGAAAAAAGCATGTCTACGCTGGTTGTTGCTCCGTTTTCCGTGTATCCAAGATGTCGGGTGCATCCAAACCATCTGATGCAGAACACGTCTCGCAGCAGCCAATGAGCAGAGAGGTTGCGTGTCCGCGCTCATGATGCCAGCCCCTTAGCCAATCGGTATCTTGTTCGTCGACCGAACAGGGAAGTGTGACCACGGAGCGAACATAGATATCACTAATTATTTCAGACTTACTTTTTCATAATTATAAAGAAACATACTGCACGTATGGTGACCAAATTTACAAAAGCACACTTTCTGGACCAAGCCGCAGATTTCATCAAAATTACATCCAGCGGTTTCACCTGTAGCCGTGCGCTAAGTTTTTCCCCCATTCAGTCTATGGGAAAAAATGACATTTTGGGACCCCACTATAACTTTGCCCCCCCTGGCCCAAACATCTCCAAACAGAGTGGCCCGTACACATTTTTTTGCAAAGTTTGGTGAGGATTCTTCCAGGGGGATCCGAGTTGTAAGCCGCCCAAAAAGTGTTCTTCCTATGGAAACAGCAACTTAACCATAACTACATGGCCACTACTGTGGCCAAGTAATATATATATATATATATACATATATATATATATATATATATATATATATATATATATATATATATATATATATATATATATATATATATATATTATACATATATGTATATGTGTGTATATATATATACATATATACACACACACACCCACCCCCATCGATTTGAGGTTTAGGACATTGGTAAGCAGAATATATACAGTCATTTATATATATATATATTGCTTGAACACACCATATACAAAAATCACCATATACAAAAATAACTAAATAGAACAAAACTACACCCACAACTGTGGAAGAAGCACAGAAGATGCAAGAGATAGAAAGATGAAAGGCAGTCAATAGCAAAATTGAAAATAAAAGGGTATGCCTAATGCAAGAAAAAGGGATCAAATGTGAGGTGACCTAACCAGTCTCTAGGACCCAAGTTGGACCATGGGTGAGTTAGAAGTCAATAATACTTTCTTGCTGTTCTTGCAGATTGAAAGTGTTACACCAGGCTTCTTGGTGCCGTGTGAGCAGTTCATAGATGGAGAGAATGCCAAAATCATTACCAGAGGGTTCTGGTGCTTTGCATGAGGTGAACTGGCACAACACTCTGCCCAAAGCAATTCAATGTACAAAAACATAGCTCCTTGCTGATCTCAGGTTGTTGTGAGTCCCACTCCAGGGTCTCAGGAATAAGTTAGGTCCCTGCTTTCATTCTCCCAATCATGGAGAAGGCTGGCAAATACCTACAGGGATCCTTCACCTTCAGTGAGAACCTGGGTATCATTGTAGCTGGCTGAGATGCAGATCTTGCTCCAGCAGCAAGTCACCCCAATTTTCTGTGGTGGTGGTTAGCGAGCAGAGCTTGCCTCTCTCATTGAACATCTGCCTTCACATCACAACTGGAAAGGACTCTCCCAGCAAGGTCCAAGTGAATTTGTCTTGAAGTCCAAAGATTTCCTTCAGACATTGTGCCCAAAGTGCTTTGTGCTAAAGGAAGTGAAGGAGATAAGAAGGAAGGATAGATTTAGAGAGAAGTAAGATGATGCAACATTTCCCCAGCTGTGTGAAGTTCCCTTTGGCTACACTCACCCCCTTCACAAACCCAAATTGTCAAAAGCCCCTTTGGAGGCAATTCCCAAGTGTGGGGCAAGCCCTTTTACATAGGATATGCCCTTTCATTTTTTTTACCAGGAAAGCTCCTTCTGTGGGGTTATCTTGCTGGAGAGAAGGTTTACCCGACTTCGTAAAGGATCAATAATAGGCAGCCCCATGCTTACAGACCTGCAGTGTGCAGCAGAGACAGCCAGTCTGGGAGGAATACACAAAACCTGATTGTAGCTGGCATGGGCTCACAGTGATATGATATTATATTGTATTTAAAGTGCGCCTATAAACACTTATTTCAATGCGCAATGAGGCAAAGCCTCTCCTGTCTTGTCCATACATAGGCAAGAGTACATACTTACTATTTATACATTCACCCTGTCACTGAATAAATAATCTGACTGCCTGTCAGATGTCCCAGTCACATCTAAGTGCCACTAAGGGTGTCAGGTGTCACGTCCAGTTGCAAAATCCTGAAACCTGAGTGAGCAACCATCTCCTGGTCAGAGGTTTTGCCCTGCGCCTTTTGTTGGTTTTGGAATAGGCCAGGGCTTTTGCTCAGTACCTCTACCCATTTCTGTAGTGGCACGGGACCACCGCCCGATGCCTACTTTGTCTGCCTCAACAGACAAATGTTAACATCACCTCACACTAAAGATGAAAACAACTCTCTCAGTTCTGATATGCCCTTCAGTTCTGAACAACCCTGTCCACCATCTGAGGTTCTGTCAAGATGTGCTTACCTGGTAGGAGTGATCGCAGTCACCTCATCCCTGAGCGCTTGTGGCAACTCCACTGGATGCAATGCTACCTTGCGGGCAGCCAGGTTCCTGTTTCAGCACCAATTCTTCAGGTACTCCAGTAGCCCAATCCAAAGCTGCTGCTGCAGTGGTCCAACCTAAAATGGCCACAGTGAGCATTCCTATGGCATTGCGGCATGCTGCCATTAAAAGGAAATGATTCACGGGATTGGACGTCTTGCAAACATCAGATGTCCAGGAACTGGAGGCTAGCTGAGCTTCTTCTATAGACGCTACTTCTGAGACTAAGAACTATATTTGATTAGGTGTTTAGACTTCATTTTTATTTTGGTTCTATTTCTGATTTTGAGGACAGCGATTCCTGCACAGGATTGTTCTTGCCAGCCATGTTTTAGTTGGAATGGCTGATCACTTTTATTTCTGAACATAGACTTAATTTACAAGAAATCACTTTCCCATTTCCAGGTAATACTTACATTAGGGTTCAAGGGAGTTCTCAATTGTCATTATTCACCTCACTCACACTGTCTTTCCTTGTCCTCATATAGCCCCAACCCTACTATCAACATTGGTCCTGGAACAACGTGTCAACAGTTCCCGTGCCTCCCAGCCAACAACAACCTTTGGAGAGGATGGCAAACCTGAAACTCTTCAATTAATATAGAGGAACATTCAGTTCCACATCTTCCTCAGGAGGTGATCACTTCTTGGTTCCTGAGGGTTCAGGTTAGTGATTACAGGTCAGAGGTCTGACAGGTTCCTTTACTAAGCCAGAAAACAACCCTGGGATCACTGAATCCGGTGTTAATTCCATATGCACCTCAATGACTGCATAGCCCTATCTCACAAGAGTAGGTGCCTCAGAAGATTTCAGACCTGGACTGGGAGTTAGTGGTGAGACCTGTGCCTTGCACTCTCTAGATGAGAAGCCACAGGGCTGCAGCATGCAGGCACCTCCTCCTTGTTTTGGTATATGCCAGGGCTTTCCTTCCCTTGCTGGCTCCCTCGTCTGCTAGAACACACCTGCCAGAGAGGTACAGTCCCTCTGTTCCTGATAAAATTCAGTCTGGTCTGGAACTCTGCTGAAGACTACCCATTCAGTGTTTGTAGGCCCTTGAGGTTCAAAGCTACCTTAATGACAATCTCAGGTTCCCTTTCCATGCCAGTAGGCAATCCTGAAATAACTGGATCTGGTATTATCGCCATAGTCAGCTCAGTGCTAGTTCAGACCTCTCTTGCAAGAGTGGGTGCCTCAGTGGATTTCATGAATGGACTGGGAGTTACAAGTGAGACTGGTCTTTCGGACCCTCTGGATAAGAATACCCCAGGGATGCAGATCTAAAGTGATTTATGTTTTACTATACTCAAAACATTCACTCCAGTAATGGAAGTGACTATATTTGTGTCATGGATGTCATTAACCAACAGACACCCAGCTGTAATGAAGTCCCTCACTTCAACACGGCGCAGGGAGGATTCGCCCCAACAACTAAGCCCTATCATTTCAAAGGGACTGTAACTCATACCATGTCTTGTGTGTTCATCCATTACATTTTTTACATTTGTATCACAATCCCTGGTGATGCATTGTTAATGGAGCATGTGGTGTATGTGTTTGCTTGCTGTTTTATGTGTGTCTGAGTTGGTCAGTGTGCACATCACTATGTGTTTTGCACATCAACTCCATATTCCTGGGTCTTTAGTATTAGTGTCACAAGTTCAGATGCAATCCTCTGTGGGTCAGTTATATAACTGACATGTTTCTGCAAGTCAAGTTATATATGTTTCATGACACAATTTAGGAAGGTTTCAGTGTATCATAGCCACTCTATGTAGACGGTCACTGAATAGAATTAGCAGGTGACATGTTCAGTTTTCACATGTTTGAGACTCTGGGCAACAACAACTTTGCATTGCACCTTCCAATGTTTGGTAGAGTGGATGACATCTCATTCCTTTATGTGATGGGTCGGGATGCAATATGGCCAGTGAGATTGTTTGAATATTCATTCCTATTGATTTCATTTCTGTGCTTAATGATAGTGGCTCTTGTTCTAGGAAGCTAAGTTGCACTTTCTTGGTCATTTATGGATATGCACATGGATGAAATCAGTTGGCAAAGGATCAATGGATGGTCATTTGAAATTAACCACAGGGGAGTGCAGGCCAATGTGGAGCTAGGGATGTAAATGTTGCCAGGTGATGTGGCAAAGGGATGGGAAGGTCCAATGGCAGGTTTGGTAGGGAGTGGAGGATGGATAGAGGTTGGTGTAATGGAGGAGCTTCCTTTTGCTTGATGGTATGGGTTCATTTCTGAGCGGTGGGAGTGCGTTGAGGAGTCAGACGTTGATGGCAATGGTGTAGCAGGGTCTGTGTGTATGGACAGAGAGGCCTGTGTTTGCATTCCATTGTTACAGGTCTGCACACATCCTTCCTTCTGGTGTATTGTAGGGCTGAGGAGATACATAGGTCATGAACAAAATGAACTGCAAACTTGAGGGAGAGAGTCTTCTAGATGTTGTATGCTATTTCGAGGGTGAGCTGTGTTTGGGTTGGGAACCAATGGTACTCAATGAGGATTGTTTAGATGTCTTAGGCTTAGCAGTCCTTTGCTGAATGATGCTCCAATAGGCAGGATACCTTTAAGGTGTGGTGAAATCTCTGGCAACATTTTCAGTAAAGAGAACTAACTCAAAACCCGTGTCAGTCTGCAGACCTCACCTATGCTAACATTTAAAAAAGAAAGCATTAGAACTGGTCTGCTTATTAAAGATGCAAAATCCATCTTAAATAGTAGACTAATCCATGAGCAATATGGGTGAACCACATCTGCTTCTGATGTTATACAACAATTAACAAAATATAAAATACATGTCGTTAAAGCCAACCCTGTAGCAAGTTGTAGTCAATTCAATGAAACAATGTTAAAAAAAGAAATACAACACATACTGTACATCAGCTCCATAGGCAAACTGTAAGTACGCAGCATGACACTCTCTATTTGTCAACAAGAAACAGCACAACTTATGAGCTTAGAAAAATGTATCTTCAACAGAGCTGGATTGGAGAAAATATTAACTTTGTGTCAAAACAGCAGATTAATTCTAAAACATAACCTTGACGTAGAACAAGATTTAGTCAATGAAGCAATTGGTACATTTGTTGGCTTCCAAACATACCCACATGACAACAACATTCAGTTTGTCAACATCCACTTCGATAAACTAGCAGAGTTTAAAAAAAATGTCTGCACAATAGCACAGTTCCTTCTTTTCAACATGTATGTACACAGAGAACAATTCTCTGTGTCTCTTGCATATGTTGGGCCTCTTCACGCGTTGGGCAGTATCCCGACTGGGATACCGCTCAACTTTACTTGTGTTATCAGCCACCTGTCTGGAATTATTAGCGCTGGATCACCGGTTGGGTGGTAAACATTATTCCCCATCCCATTGGATCCATGTCAGCCAGCCTCACTATGCAGAGTACAATACAACAGTTTGAACTCCCCTTCCTGTACACCACAGCCACAGTACCTGATTGGATAATCCTGAAAGTCCCATGTCCATTGCCCAGCAAGGTAAGAAGCGTGGATTGTGGCACGTGCAATGCCCAAAGTACCGTGCGGGCCGCACCCCAGTAAAGCAGGAGCAGTCCTTCTTCCCTTTCCCATACCGTTTGTCCAGCACGACCTCATTGGGTACAACTAAATGGACACACACGATTCCACCAATGCCATCCAAGGCGTTACCATCTAAAATTGTTAGTTCTGCACATTACTTCATAGGTACTGTTACAAATTCAGCCTGCTAGTCTGCTGTCACTGGACATCACGTCCAGTAGAATGTTTAGTAAAGGATTTCAAGATGTGTGCATCCACATTCATCCACTTGTGCATCAATCACCACAGAAACTTTTTCTGCACTATGTGTATGACTGGGTTATAAGTTACTCGGCACATGGTATCTGCCACTGAGCCGAGCGGCCATTACGTTCTTTAAAAGCATACTGTTTTTTTTCTAATCCCTTACCATGAAGTGGTACTTCAGTGATATGTGCTCACAACATTCTCATTTACCCATATCATACAGTGTAATATCAAAACAGGAACTCTCTGCTTTCCTTCCGACAATGCTACAAAACGTTTTCCCCACTAACCCACCTCCTACATACATCACAAAAAAATGCAACCATTAGCAGCATTGAATGCATTGTACCAAGCAAAAGCAACTTTCCAAAAGATCACTGCAGAGCTGTACTTCTGTCTAGGCTGCAGTATTGCAACAGGCTCTTTTTAAATCTGCCCACTTCTACTCTCCGTCCTCTGGAACGCATCATCCAGATGAGGAGTATGCCAGTGGCTGCGAGGAATAATGTGAGAAGACCCTTCATTCTGCAGAAGGCCTTCTGGGCCCTGGGACTTCAATACCTTCAACTCTAACTCCCTACATATCTGTGTGAGCAAGCTCTTCCCTCATACGCCTCTAACTCCATCCGAGTCAGGCGCTTCTGCAAAAAACAGTTGGTGGTAGATGTGCTTTTTCACTTGGGACACCCTCTGCAACAGCCTCCCTGCTTCCCTGACACTTGAGTGGAACCATTGCTGGTTCCAGAAGCACCTCAAAGCCTTTCTCTTAGCGTCTGCTGTTCTGCTCCTCTCCCCGGCTAACTGCCTGACGTAAACTGATTCTGCACAGCTTACCTGGTGACTCTGTAATGTCGGGCCCATATCACCTCCCCCCACCAGGCGTACCCCTGCACTGGCTTTCTAGCAAACCCCGTACTTGAGGAGTGTTTTCTGTATGCCTAACAGTGCATTCACCACCTGTTGTGTGCACTTATCCATGCACTTGGCACAATTGGCCCGTATGTTTACCCATTGTGATTTGTTCTTATTCCCATGTACTGTACCTTCCCCTCCCACCACACATGCACTTGGGTGGTCTAAGTCACACCTGGCCTAATAGGGTTGTAATCTCTTTATCCCCTCTCTTTCCCCTCCCTTGCCTCGTTGCACTTTGCTATATGTGTGTGCTAACTGCAAAAAAAAATATACAGTTCATGCATACACCCAGAATGCCTGAACCTTGCCTTACACACTTACACCAGAGCCTTCTGTACATCTTTGTGCAAAGAGACCTTCTGGCACAGTGTTTGCGTACACACCAGACCCACCAACCTTATAGAGCAGTGTCTTTTACTCCATAGTTTCCTTTCCATGGTTCCCATCCAGAAAATGTCTGGATGTGGCATGTGGAAGTGTGAAAGTACAATGTAATCCACTGAGTTTTCGTGCTAGGGAGAGGGAGCGGTAGTGGGTAAGTCTAAAACAGGGTATGGGTTTGGGTCTGTAGTACTGTCTCAGAAAAGAAACCTTTTTTTGTCCTGTTTTTGTTATGTACATGCTTGCATATAATTCTCTTTTTTTAATCTCTTTCAATGAGTTTCTGTTTGCTTCTCCTCCTAACATTTGTACGGACTGAACATCAACGCTTCTCTTACAGTTCTACAGGATTGTCGGCAACACTGCGTGTAGAGTGGCAAACAAAACAGCATTGCCAATGGAGGTAAAGAAAATGCCATTTCCTTGGAGCCATTGAAAATCGTGCTTGTTAATGCTGTGATAGTCAGTGCAGAACTTCATGGCACTGCACATTAAGTAACACATACTTCTGTTTATGAAACACCTCCTGACCTCTGGCAAATTACACTGGCATGGTCCCATGCAACTCTTGGTGGTATGAAGGAGTAAATACCCTTGGCAGTGGGAAAAATCTGCATCACTGCTGTCATCAACTTCTTTAGGTGACGGCGCAAACGTGAGCACGACATGTACCCCAAATGTAGTGCTCCATAATGCACGACCACAACACCTACAGTACCAACAGAGGCCACACATGTGCAAAGGAGAACCATTGCACCGAAACCCCCCTCATACACTGTAGCCCAAAAAGCCTCCACGCCTTCCAACTGAAAGTTATTATCGAAGCCTCTTTCCACAGCATACCTGTGCAGATCTTGCAAAAAGTTATCACCCACGATGAACATTCTGCGTCTGTCCATCTCTGTCAACCTCGCTGTATCAAGGTTTGGGGAAATATATCACACCTCTTCCTATGAACCACACCCTTGACAACTGATTGGATAATCCCCACAGTTCCATTTGCAAAGGCACCATGCTCAGAAGACCAGATTGTAGCATGTGCACCTTCCCAGCTACAGCGAAGGCCACACCACAGTAAAGCAGAGGCACTCCTTATTCCATTTCCACTATTGCATATGCAACACTCCCGCATTAGGTAGTATTCAATAGTCACACAAGCATGTAGCATTCACATCCAAGACCTCCACATCAAACACTATAATTTATGTATAGCACTGCAGACGTACCGTTACACACTCACAATACAGGTCTTGTATCATGTGAAAGCACCTCCAGGTAACAGTTATGCAAACCTATCCACGCTTTCAGCGTCCACATTCACCCAGAGCAGCATCCAGCACCATAAAATGCAGGTGGCAATATTCTTATTTGTCCCAGCACACTGCCGACTGCAAAGATACAATACTTCAAAGTACAGTCCAATAGTTAGTCATCTACGCAATGCACACTACCCAAGCACATACACTATGCAGGTGAACCCTGTACACTGGTACACACACACTTTCTCACCACAGCACTAAGTGGACACACTGCAGAACTGTTCACTCCAGAAGCTCCTGCATTGTACTGGAAAATGTACCATGTGCGAACAATGAGCACAACCATGAAATCAACAATGCATGCACAACTCACAAACCACACATGAAATTCAACACTCTGAAGAGTAGTTGCAAGCAACCCACATAGCTGTTCCTGTAAGGCCTCCAGCCATGCATCCAAGAGGCTAGGGCCTCACCACACACAGAACACCCTAGTGCACCCCATGCCATGTGTAGTGCCCTCCTCATCTGCAATTGCACCCGCCAACTTTTACCCTGGCCACATCTTTACATGCATGGCTCCATGACGTTGTGTGGCCTGTGCTGAACGGTATCTGAGTGGCTGTGTACATTGTCCATATTTCAACTTTCTGATGCTCATAACGTCCTTTCCTGGTGCAATATGTTAAAACACTTCCTCAAGCAAAAGCCTTGTAAAGGGCATCCCATAGCAAACGGAAATGCTAACATATGGCTCCCTAATGTGCATCGCGTGAAATGACCTACGCCGTGTCCTTGTGAATGCATAGCACCTCACTTTAATTGTTCCACCATGTGTAAAATGCTCTCCACACCCATTATTCAAAGGTCACCATCCCCAGAGAGATGCACAGGTAACTCTGAATGGATGCATTATGGTGTGCTGGCAGTTGTCAAGGGATAGGCTCTTGGGTGCATGGCCAACGGCCTATGGCCTTTGGCCATGTACCCAATAGTCTAGGCCTTACCCACACCCAGCACAATATAATGGTCTCATGAAGGGGAACATTTGCCACATACCACAATCCACAAACGTAACATAGGATTTGTGGTGCAAAGAGCAACTCATGCCAAATGCAAATAGCACCATGTGCCTCCATAATGTCCAAGATAGTGGCATAATCTACACCATATGGTACTGGGCACATATCAGGTCACTTGTGCTGTTCTACCACGTCTACATGGTCCCGCAGAACCATTTTTTGAACATCACCACCATCGGAGACATGCATACTTAATACTGGATGTCTGTGTTATGTTGGCGTGCTATGGTGCAGGCCTAGGCTCTTCGGTTCCTGGCCTACAGCCTATGGCCTTTTGCCATACACCCAACAGTGTAGGCCTTGGCCACACCCAGCACAACATAACAGAGCCATGCAGGTGAACAAGTGGCCAGGCACATGCAGGTCACCCCTAGCCACTTCTAAGCATCCACTTCTTCACCACTGCACCCACAGGACACTCTAGAGGAGTCGTCAGTCCATCTGGTCCAGGCATGTACTACACAGTGTAAGAATTACACAGTGTAAGGATTGCAACCAATCCCCACAACCATGAAACCAACATTTTATGCAATGATCACAAACCGCACACCGAAGGCAACTATGTGAAACCTACCTTACCCCCAGGGCACATATTTGGCATTGCAAGATGGCCACCCATTCATCAAAGGGGCTATGAGCTTAGCACACACAACACACCGTACTGCAGTGTACGTTTCAAGTTTAATGTGGTCTTCATTGTACTCCCCTTCTGCCTTTACTCTATCATCACTGACCGCTAGGGCCTCACCACTCACAGCAGACACTAGTACAACCCATGTTGTACTCCTCATGTCATGTGTAACTCACTCCTCATCTGCAATTGCGCCTGCCAACTTTCACCCTGGCCACATTTCTACATGCATGGCTCCATGCCAGTGTGTTGGCTGTGCTGAACGGTATGCAAGTTGCTGTGTGCATTGTCCATATTGCAACTTTCTGATGCTGATGACTTCCTTTCATGGAGCAATGTGTTCAAGCACTTTCTCAAGCAATGGTCTTATAAGGGTGTAACCATAGCAAACGCAAATGCTGACATGTGGCTCCCTATTGTGCAACAGAGTCAATGACGAATGTATAGCAGCTCACTTCTGCTGTTCTACCAAGTGTACAATGTCCTCGGCAACCATTTTGTGCTACTCAGCAACTTCAAATGCATGCATAGTGACAACTGCAATGCTGTATTATGGTGTGGAGGCTGTGATGAAGGCCTAGGCTCGGCCACACTCACCACAATATAACATGTAGGCATGTGCCAGAAATCACAAATGCAACATAAGCACCAGCACTTCCACCCAACCGCTGCACCATAGCAGGGAGGCAAGGACACGTGTTCCACTTACCGTAATGCAGAAACACATTGCTGTGTTTGGCACCGCTACCCACTTCCAATAACAAAGCATTATAAACATGCCAACCAAACAAAACTATCTTCACAACATTGGGCCTGCTCCCAACACTCTAGTACATGCATAGAAGCAATGGTGTGTAGTGCACTGCAACACTTACTAATCTGCGTAATGCACACTACGCAAGCACATATAAGAACCAGTTGCACCGTCACCTCTTCCATATGTACACTATTCCATTATTGCACTCAGTGGACATACTGCACGACTGGTCACTGCAGCATCTCCACCCATACACCGACAACTGTAGGTCGTTCTACCAATCATCACACCCATGCAACCAACATTGTGTGCACTGCAGCCAAACCACACACAAAAAGCAACAACGTGGCACCTACTTTTTTACCAGTGGACATACCTTTTCAACCAGTGCACATACTTTTATGTGCTAGGGGTGCAGCCATGCATCGATGGGGCTACAGACTTACCTCACACAGCACACCATAGTACAGGCTATGTTTAAATCCTCATGTCTCGTGGAATGCACTCCCCTTCTGCAAATGTGCCTGCCACCCCTCACAGAAAGACATTGCCGCTGCAGCTGGCATGCCATAACGAAGGCTGCCTGCAATGACCACACAAGATTGTTGCCTGTTGAGGTATCTGCACATTGGCGGAGCATGCACAGATAGCGCTGGCACACCACCATCTTCTTCTAATGAGATATATCGCATGAAGCACGTCTCACTCCCGCACGCTATCCATCCCTTCTTCCCACCACCAGATGCTGTACACTATATTTTTCAGGCCCTTTCGCCACTGCATTTTCCTCCGATACAACTTGCCGTCGTCATGGAACACTTTTGATACACATCCCATCACTGCACACAGCGTTGCAATCAAAATTTTGACTGCACAGCAAACAGGGAAATGGGACGCCGGAGCAGAGCCAGATATGACCAATTCTATTGTGCACACTGCTAGATAGAAGAGGCCCAGCCATGCACACAATGGCATAGAGCCTTGCCACACACACCACAACACTATCCTCTGATACATCATGGCGGTGTTTCCAAAAAACGTTGATGCACAGCATACTTCCCTCCAGCCAACCACCGGCCGCGTCCAATGATCGCCAACATCATGGCGTACTGCAGGCCAACAAGACTTCAGTCCGCGGAACAAACAAGGAAATGGGTCCATGGAGCGGACCCATATATCACTAATTATTTGGTATGTACATTTCAGTTCTTTCCAACAAAAGTACTGGTCGGATTTCCACCTAACACACAAAAGCACGCTTTCTGACCCAAGCCCCCGCTCCTGCTACAAATTTGGTGAAAATCTGTCCAGCCATTCAGCCTGTAGCCATGCGCAAAGTTTTTCCCCATTCAACCCCCCCTATAACTTTGCCCGCCCTGCACAAAACCTCACCCAACTTGGTGAAAAACTTCAGAGCTGGCCATTTACTTTTTCTGCAAAGTTTGGTGACGATTCCAACAGGGGAGAAAATTTATAAGCCGCCGAAAAAGTGCTCTTCCTATGAGTTTAGCAACTGAATCATAACTATGCGCCCACTACATCAGGCCATGTAATATATGTTCAAATTTAAATGATTTGCTCAATTGCCCATATAAATGTTGTTTCCCAGTTTTATCATAGATTCCACCTCAGAAATTATATTCTTCCCATGTATGATAAACAATATTTATGTAATATTCTTCAAGAGCAAAAGCACAAATTGTGTGCTTAATGATATACTACTCAATTTCTTTTGTCTACAACATATTCTTATGATACCTACCTTTTCCACAAAACTACCTACCTTTTTCCACAAAAACTGTGTCCTGTAAACATGTGGCATACTGCGCTCTATGATCAAAGGATGCCATTTTGAAATTGCCATTTATAGCATGTTTGCCATCATGGAAAGTGGTGCCTCACGCAATTCTGTCAATCTCATATGTCATCTTTAAATGAGGTTGACATTCTTACAGTTGATAGACTAACACTACCAACTTGAGATATGGGATTTTTCCGACATTATTTACTCCATCATTATTAAAGTTACGGACGCTATGCCTGTTACTAGTGTACATGGCCATTATTATTTCCAAATTCATTTCCTCTTATTGATGTTTTTAATTACATCATCAATTGTT
The DNA here is from genome assembly GCF_040938575.1 of Ambystoma mexicanum. Classification (NCBI taxonomy): domain Eukaryota; kingdom Metazoa; phylum Chordata; class Amphibia; order Caudata; family Ambystomatidae; genus Ambystoma; species Ambystoma mexicanum. Next base: position 428,435,449 of record NC_090941.1, on the reverse strand, counting down.
TTGTAGAAATAATATTTCTTTTCAAAGGCATGTCAATTCCCCATTTTTATATCAATTAAACTTCTTATTGACTCACATTACACCCAACTTTATCAAAAGACAGCTATGCCGGTAATGCATTTGATCTCCCTGCATCATTATTTGTCCATGCTTCATTATTCCAAATTGCAAGAGATTGGTACCTACAGTGAATATGTGCACCTAAATATTTCTGAATAAGTATATATTAGCCCAAAAATGAATGAAGTTCATGCTCTGTGTTTAAACCTTTTGATGTACTTCAAAAGAAAAAAAAAATACTTTGGCTTCTTGTTGTCTTAAACTTTATTCCAGATCTCCTCCTCGATTATCACTCAAGATCCTCTCAATCCCAGAGAAGTGTATTTTCTCCAGGGTGTCTCCTTTATGCTGAGAGATCTAATGATGCGCTAATGGGTATCTTACATTTTCAATGTTCATGGCTATGAGATGTTCATACATCCTCAATTTCAATGGTCATTTTGTAAAACCAATGTATACTTCAACACACATGCAAATTATTCCATATATTACATAGATTCTTCGCAATCAATACATTTTTATATACATTTGTCTGTTTTAATTATCACAAACATATCTCTGATCTTCATTCAATCTACAAAATTAACAATTCCCACATTTAAAAAAAAAAAGTTTTTTTAATGTTTAACCATTCCTTTATATACCCAGATTTAGATATGCTTTCCAGAAAACTTGATGCTACCATATTCCCTATTGGCTTTGCTTTGGTAAACACAATTCTAGGTTTAGTCTCTATAAATTGCTCTAATAATTCTTTATCTACAAAAAAAGCTGTCAGTGTCTATTAGGTATATTATACACCTGGTTACTTTGTGCACAATATTGAGCGAACAAGCATTTTTCTTGTGCTTTTCCTATCATCTCTTTTAGTACTAATAAGTGTTCCCGCTTTTGTGCCTTAGTTCTTTTTTTCAGCATTATCAATGTCTGTAATCTCATAACCTCTTTCTGCAAATCTGGATCTTAAGATATTTCATTGTTGCTATAAAAATGCAGACCTGCTACAATTTCTTTTGGCTCTTAAGAACTCTCCAAATGGCAAATTCTTGATAATGCTGTTTTATGGCAGCTATACACACAAAGTGGAGTGCTTGCTTCACTTCTGTTTCTTTAAGTTGATGTTTCAATTCAATTTTCCGTTATAACTGGTCTAAGTGTAAAAAAGAGATTCTTACTTTGCTATATGTGAGTGTGAATTGAATACCAAATGGATTGTCATTAAAAAATGTTGTAAACTGTTTCAATTCAAATTCTGTTTGTTCCCGTGTTCAAAGGATTTCATCTATATAATGACACAATTGTATTACATTTTTCATTAGATATTTCTAGATATATGTTTCTTCCAAATAGCCCATGAAGAGGTTCGCAACCAAGGGGAGTCTTTTGAGGCCATGGCCACCACCTTTAATTGTTGATAATTTCAATCGTTAATGTTGAAAAAATATTCTTTGATTTTAGATCTACTAAATCTAATAAATGGATTTTTCTTGAAAATGGGCTGCTGTTTCTTTGTTGTAAAAATATTCAATCACCCTTAATGCTGCTTTATGATCAATGGCGGTGTGAAGAGATGATCTGTACCCCTCCCCGGAAGTCCATCAAGGGTGGCAACCTACTCCACATTGCCACTCTTAACTCTCGCTCAGCTGTCAAACACTCCTCCGACATCTGCCACCTTCTGGAAGAACTTGACCCTGATGTCCTCGGTCTCACTGAGACATGGTTCACGGTCAGCTCTCTCACCAGCTTTGACACACTCCTTTATGATGGCTACAAGATCCTCTCCATGCTCAGGTCCATCCACTCCGGAGGGGGTGTAGCCCTGATCTTCCCCAAGTGGATTCCTGCCTCTGTCATTCCTATGCAGGCCTACTCCTCTTTTGAATGCCTCATCTGCAGTCTCTCTATCTCCCCTAGCCATTCCCTTACTGTGGCTACTATCTATCGGCCACCTGGTCAAATCTCCTCCTTCCTCTCTGAGGGGGCGGACCTCTCCTCCTCACTCCTAGCCTCGACACTCTACTCCTCCAAGCCACTTCCATCACTGCCACCCACCTTCTCGGTCATCCGACCCATCAAGTGCGTATCATTTGAGGCTTTTGCTGCCACTTTCTCAGACCCCCATCCCCTTTGGCTGACTCTCAACCTGACACAGCCCTCTCCACTCTCCACTCTGGTATCTCTGATACTCTTGATATCCTTGCCCCTGTCATGAGGATCCACCTGAAGCACAAGGCCAAGTGCAACTCCTGGTATGACTCAGAGCTCGTTGCCCTTAAACGCAAGTGCAGGGTGGCTGAGAGGACATGGCGTGCTTCTTGTTCATCCTCTGACAAACTGGCCTGTCGCCTGCTCCAAAGGCAATACCGGCTCTCTTTCCTCACCAAGAAGAGAGCCTATATCCAAGCCCGCATCTCCGCGGCATCTAACAACTCAGCTGAACTCTTTAAAATCTGCAAGGAACTGGCCAATCCTGCCACCGTCTTTACCTCTCCTGACCCTTCCCAGGCCCTCTGCACGGCACTGGCGTCTCACTTCATCTCTAAAACTCAGGACATCCTGTCCTCACTCGCCTCCTCTCCCCTCCCTCCCTATACTCCCTGTTCTTCCTCTGGCCCTTCTGCAGCCACCTCTCCTCCCTCCTTCTCCGCCTTTCCCCTGTTCTCCACTGACAAGGTTTCTAGACAAGTCCGATCTATGAAAGTCTCGTCAAAACAGGTTCACTCCTGTTCCTCCAAAACCATCAAGGACCTCATTGTCACCCTTGCCCCGGCTGAATTCTGCAACCACTCCTTCGCCACTGGAGTCTTCTCTTCCCCCCTGAAGCACTTCCTTGTGCACCCTCTTCTTAAGAAACCCTCTGCCGATCCCTCTTGCCCGGCTAACTATCGCCTAATCTCCATCACTCCCTTCCTGGGCAAGCTCCTGGAGATACTGGCCATCTCCCAGCTAAATCTCCACACTGAATCTTTTGGTTGTCTTCATGACCATCAGTCTGGCTTCAGAGCTGCCAGAAGCACGGAAACTGCTCTCCTGAACATCCGTGAAGAACTGCTCTCCAACCTTGACTCTAACACCCTCTGTGCCTGATCTTGCTTGATCTCTCTTCTGCCTTTGACACTGTCAACCATGCCATCCTGCTTAATTGTCTCTGTGTTAACCTAGGGATCACTGGTCAGGCCCTGGAGTGGCTGACCTCCTTCCTCTCTGACCGACCCTCCCAGGACCAGCTTCCTCTCCGCTATCTTCTTCTCTACCTGTGGTGTCCCCCAGGGGTCTAACCTTTCTCCCTGGCTGTTCAACCAATACCTGGCACTCCTTGCCCACTGCATTGCTGCTCTCTGCCCCAACTTTCAGTGCTATGCGGATGACACTCAGCTCATTTTCAGGCTACCTTCAGCCACCTCTTCTCCATCCCCCATCTCTGACTGTCTATCTTCTATCCAAGACTGATGCGCCGCCAATGACCTCTGCCTTAATGCCAGTAAGACTGAGATTCTCCTCATCGGCACACCCACTCCCCCTTCCCTGTAGCTCTCTGGCCGGCCTCTCTTGGCCCACTCACCGCTCCCACCTGCAAGGCTAAAAACCTTGGGGTCATCTTTGACTCCACACTCTCTTTCTTGCCTCACATCTCTGACGTCTCTAAGAAGTCACACTACCAGCTGCACCTCCTCAGAGGTATTCTTCCTTTCCTCTCCTTCCACCAGAAGGTCATTGCTTCTAGAGTTCTGGTTCTCTCTAAGTTGGACTATTGCAACAGCCTCTTTCTAAATCTGCCTGCTTCCACTCTCCGCCCTCTGCAACTCATCCAGAAAAGGACTGCAAGACTTGTCCTTGGTCTCAAGCCCAGGGATTGTATCTCTCCAGGACTGAAATCTCTGCACTGGCTCCCGTTGGCTGTGAGCAGGGGAGTTGCTAGGTCTGGAAAAGACCCGGGGCTAAGCTGATGTCGGAACTGTTGGGACTGGGGGATAGCTAGTCTTTTGGCTGTAGCTCCTGAGATTCTATCTGGGGCTACAACCAAAAGATCAGGGGATATAGCCCCCTTAGCCCCCCCCTAGCAACGCCCCTGGCTGCGAGGATTAGGTTCAAAACCCTCTGCATCGTCCACAAGGCCTTCTGGGATCTGGGGCCTCAATACCTTCAACTCTCTCTTCCTAGATACCTTCCCTCCAGAGCTCTTCGCTCATCCGCCTTCAACTCCCTCAGGGTCAGTCGCTTCTCCAAGCAACGAGTTGGTGGCAGATCTCTCTCTCTTTGGCTGGGGCCTCCCTCTGGAACAGCCTCCCTGAAACTTGAGGAGAACCACCTGCGGTTCCGGAAGCACCTGAAAACCCTCCTCTTTGCTTCTGCTATCTCTCCCCCTCTCCACTGCTAAAGTCCTGGCTGGTACTGAAACTGCACTGGTTACCTGGCCACCCATCTTACCTCGGGCCCTAGCCTTGCCAGTTGCACGCCTGCACTGCCTCCCTGGCAACTCTTGCACCTGTGGACTGTTTTCTGTATCCCGACAGTCCCCCCACTAGCACTTATGTTCTGCACTCACCCTGCACTTGCCACCTGCTGGCCGTTAATTTATCGTGTTATTCATTATCCCATGCACTGCACTTTCCCCCCTCCCCCTTCCTTTGCACTTGCGCGATCTGTATGACACTTGGCCTAGTAAGATCGCTGTCTGTCTTCCCTCTTTTCCCTCACCCTTGCCTTGTCACGCTTTGAAACACTTGTGTATAGGCGCGTTATAAATGCCACATCATATCATATCATATCATACTACATCTAGTTTAACCAGTCAATATGTTTCTTTCCATTGTAAATCCTTTAGTTGTTGTAAAATGTGCATACTGTATCTGGTAAATGAGACCAATTTGTTCACCATTGTTGTAAACAAATCTCCAGAAATTCAGAAATCACCTCCAGTTTTGAGCCTATTCCATTGTCTATTGGTCTCCACTGAGGTACATCTGTGAATTCTTTATGGCGTTTTCGTAAAATGTATATATAGAGTTTTGTTGGGCATTTTACTTGCAACTGTGTGTAATCTTTCTTATTAACCCATCTTCATGCCAAAATGTGTTTCTGTTATGAGATTCTTGTTTGAAAGCTATCCATGGACTTTGTTGTATATTTGTATAGTCCTTTTCTTTTGTAGATGGTTATTATCCAATGATATGTTGTCTGATGTTGTCATAATTACAAAGTGTGTGCCCTTATCTGCTTGGTTAATTGAAATATCTGTGTCTGTAGTTATTTTTTAAAGCTGAGTAGTCTTCAAAACTTAGGTTATGCTTCATATATGATCTGAAATTATTCATTTTTTCATGTAAATTAATAATATTATTTGACACTAAATTAAAGATAAAGATCTATTACTTTGTCTTTAGGAAACATTGGAATACATTTAGATCTGACCTTTAAGCAGTTCGATGTACTTGTCCCTGTTCTATGTCTAGTTCATTGCTGATTTTCCTCATGTTAGGGTCTCTCGCTTCTTCCAATGACATGATTAATTTTATGTGTCAGTAATCAGACAGAGAATGAGGTTTGAAAGACATCTGTCATGAAATTGTAAATGGAGATATATGCAATGTGATAACAGAAATGAATGCTCGCCATGCAAATCTGACATGTAACAAAGATAATTATTATTATTATTACTATTATCATTATTAATATTACAACTATGTAATGTTTTGTGCCATGTTACTACTGCACCAAATGCTGAAATAACGGGTTCTATTTTGTATTAGTGTCCAAGGGTGTGGCCTTTGGCAAACAAAAAGAACATTAATTTCCTGCTTGTTTAAAGAGGATCTAACAGAGATCTGTTGGGTATTTTATGTAGATTTGGGGCCTGGCGGTATTTTCTTACCGCCAAAATTAATTTAGCAACAATCACTCCTCAGATTGGGTTATGTATAATAATAATACAGTGGATATGCATTATTTCAGTACACAGACATGCGTGGTTGGTATGCGTGGTTGGTATGCGTGGTTGGTGGTATTTTGGTGAGCATAATTCCCTTGTTTTATTTGTGGCCCCAATATCCAGCACCCCTTATTTTTGTTTAGATTTTTCGTGTAATCACCATAGAGACCTCAGGCTTGCATTCCAGGAACACCACATTTAAACTTTTAGTGTGCCACCATGGGCAATTTCTCGCTGTCTTATCTACGGCAGCGAGCTATCATGTGGTATTTTTCACTAACTTATATACGGTAGTGAACTATGTCCCGGGTCTCTATTTTTGCTGACTCATGTACCTTCAGCAAAAAGGCTATAACACACACAGTTATTTATAATTGCTCATACTGAATGACATTTGCTCATACTGAATGGCTGCAGCCAAATCTTATTTTTAGCTACCTTGAAAATGACAATTGCACTGTCTAAACATCTCCCCACATCATCAGCACTGTATTGGTAAATATAAAACACACCACCCGTCTGCTTTCAGATATTTTTGTGTATTATAAAAGTTGCATTTAAACACGATCTCACTCTTTACAGAAATAAATGAAATAGCACAGTAACAGCATTATTTGTGATACACTGAAAAGAGAGTGGCGGAGACAAGAATTCAATTTGTAACATTAAACACGTGGGTAAAGCACAGGAATCTCCTTTTCTACACTGACTGAATATTTTCGTACACACTCAGCCCCCACACCTCAGCAAAATAATTACCAGGCTTATTCAGTATGTAACGTCTTTGGCTGGTCGCCTTCTGGAGGGATTCACCCAGCAAGGACAAGCATCTGCTGTCACTCAAACTGGGACTTGTTGACTGGAAAAGCCAGTCTCTGCAACCAAGTTGAATCTGCTTTAGGAATCAGGCATCCCCAGCTGTCAACCCCGTCTTTCTTCGAGCAGTGTCCAGAATCGTCTGCCTTCTCCCCCTTTTCAAGATTCTACAGGAAAACTTGGTTACCGAATGCTTGTCCAATAAGATTCTATCATGTCATCTCCTCCCTCACTACACAACTGTAACAAACTGATTTCCTGCTTATTTGAAGTCTTTGCTTTCTGCAGTTACTGTGGACAGAGCACAGAAAGGCAAAAAAAAAAAACTTGAATGTGTGTTTAAAACTGATTTTCAGAGTAGGCCTCATTTTGCGGTGAAGACACATTCTTTTATTAATGAGTTATAATTATTAGTCTTGTTAGTGAGATTAGTTTGTTAATTACCAAATGTGTCTCTTGCAACATAGGCATTTCAGGTGAGAAATGGTGTGCATTTTGAAGGTACAGATGTGTGTTTTTAACTGTGAAAAATGTATTTGCATTTTATATGTAAAAATCGTTTTTGACTGAATAACCTGCCCTTACGTATATGTCCATGTTACACTGGCAACACATAGCTTGAAACAACTGCACAAAAATGCTCAATAACACATGTCTTGCTGTACCACATTATATCAATGCACCAAACCCATGCAGTGGCGCTGCACTTCAAAACAAAACATGCTATACATTGATCATGTGCAGTGGTGCTGTACTCTGTGCTCCCAAAACACGCTAAACAATCCTACATATACCCTCCTTTTTTTTTTAATTTGGCTAATACGAGCCACAATTGGAAAAATCCAACTTGTTCCTTTTCTTCTTTCAAAAATGTAACAATCCAATACAATTAACATTCTTGTTGTGAAGATGAAAATTGAAAGTCGCTGTTCAATCAATATAATATTAAAATTCATCTGAATTTATCAATTCTTATAAAATGTTCTACATTTGCCTTCCCAATGGAAGTGTCCAGTCCAGTATTTCAATTTTATACTTGAAGTCAATTGAAAATAATAAAATAAAACAACTAACTAAAACAAATAATTAACATAACAGATTAAAACAATGAATTAAAATAATAAATACGTGGCACTCCATATGTCAGGACTCTTGTCTGCCTCTTTTGGTTCATTTGGGTACTCTTTCATCTTGGTACTCTTGGATCCTTCTCTATAGAAGTCATCTTTTCTTTGGCATTCCGGCTATTTTGTCTTCACCTCCACCCGGAGGCAGGCATCTTTTGGTCTTCATCCAGGGGACTCCATATTCCATCGTCTCCCGTGACCTCTGGTATAAATAGTTAATGTTCTAAACCAAAATAGAAAAGAAACAGATTAAGTATATAGCACAATACTAACTTCACCCTTTTGCCAAAAATAAAACATTTTTTTTTCTGAAATTAAACACAGGTTAAAAAGAAAATAAGCATACATGAAACAACATTTTAAATTCAATGCATTTTCATTCTGCACACCGACCATGAGCTTCCATTATATATATATTTTTTTGTACTTTTTATATTATTTATTTATTTACATATATTACAGTGTTTATGTGCCATTATAATAATCAACTTTTTAACTTCTCTGTCACTGCCTCCTGACTGTACCCATTTATTTTATCTGTTTGTGTTCAAGGGACTTTCTGTTGTATTGTGTGCATCAGTGGGCAGTAGCCCCAGGGCTTTCTGTTTCTACATGCTCAAGCCGCCTGATCTCATGTCTGGGATGGCATGGCTTGATCTGATTTACATGGACAAACTGCTCTATCGCTGTTTCACCTTCATTCTTCAAAATTGTATACACTACAGGAGAGATCTTATCTATAATTCGAAATGGCACCTGCCAGGCTGCTAGAAATTTAGAATTTTTCTGTTTACTTTTTCCAAAATGAAACTTGTACACCTGATCCCCTACACTGTATTCTCTCACTGATGTTCTTTTTATCATAGTATGTCTTAGCACTGTCAGCAGCCCTTTCCAGATTTCTCTGCACAAAAGCAAATCCATGTTGCAAATGCTTCCTCAGTTCATCAATGTACTCATGAACTGTGGATGCACTCACAAGTGTCTGCTCATTTGTTCTGTATAGTAGGTGTTGTGGTAACACCATTTCCTACCTGTCAAGACCTCATGGGGGCTAACACCTGTTGCTTTGGCAGGAGTTGATCTGATTGCCATTAAAACTAAAGGTAGACGTAAATCCCAGCTGGAACCTGCTTCTGCCACAAATTTCTTTAAAATATCCACAACAGACCTATTGCTCCTTTCAACTGTACCTGAAGACGCTGCCCGATATGCGATATGTAGTTTCCTTTTCACACCTAGTATTTGCCATACTTTACTCATTAGAGTACTTGTGAAATGACTTCCTCTGTCTGACTCAATTCTTTGTGGCAACCCAAACCTTGAGAAAACATGGTTCACCAGAAACGTGGCTGCTGTTTGCGCACTACAATCTGGTGCAGGAATGCATTCAATCCACTTCGACATCAAACATACCACACTTAAAATATAACGGTTTCCCCTGCTCGACCTTTTTAAAGGGCCTACATAGTCTATTTGCAAATCTGACCATGGGAGATTTAGGCCTCTTTTCATCAATGGTGCTCTATGCATTGGTGAAGCAGGTTTAAATTGGGCGCATACTAGACATCCTCTAGTATATAATTCCACATCTTGGGACATATGTGGCCAGTAAGCATAATCTTTTAGTATCTCCAATGTTTTTTGTGAACCTCTGCGGACTGCAGTTATGGCATCATGTGCATGGTGTAGCATCAGCCCTCTGAATGAAAGGGGTACCACCCACCATATTTGTCCTGTTATGGACTATGTAAGCTAATTCATTCTTTATTCTTTCCTAGCACCCTCAACTCTTCTTTTCCCATACAATCATTTTCTGTTAAAGGGTTTTGTTCAGGATCTATCAAATAATTATAATAGATTCCCAAAATGTGATCATTCTTTTGTGCCTCAATCAAATTTTGGTCTGGCGTGTCATCGCCCCATTGCACCACTGGTTGATCTACCTCCTTTGGTGCTTTAGAACGTGTTACTGCATCAATTTGTATTTCACCCAGTAAATCATCAATAGGTAGCAATTCTCCCATCACAGCCCCAATTTTAGCCAGGTGGTCATTGCATGACCTATGTCATCATAATTGCTGTAACAATTGCCCTGCTCTTATGTTCATGCACTAGCAATTCTAGGACCATGTACAAATAACTTGAAAAGTGTGTCTGAAAATTGCTTTTTGTTTTGTTGGATTTTCAATATGTTTGCCAACTTGAAGGCAAGTGTTGTTCATAAAAATTACTAAATACTAAGGGAAACTGAACCGCTATTTCCTCTTGTGCTTTGAGCTTAGTCAAATAAATAAGCTAAAAGTCAACCTTGAGATTCTTCTTTTTGTATTTATACCTCGGCTAATCATGAGTATACAATGTCTTTGATATTCAGCATGTCGATTGAGATAATCTTTGCAGAACATTAAAATGCAAATTGAAGTAAAAATATGTGGCAATGCTAATTTTAAGCATGCATCTGTCTGCAATTCGGTTTTCAAAGTCTGGACGGTCCAACCCAGAAACATATTGGTTTTTAATCCTAAATTTCAGGATTTCCTCCCTCTCCATTATTTTTTGCAACAATTTCTCATTAATGAAGCTCCTCTCCTGTTCAAGCGCTAAAGTGGCTTTTATTGTTTTAAAACAGTCATTTATATCAACATGAACCCATGGTTGCTCATCTTCCATGTGTATTTCAGCAAGAGCGGTAATGAGTTTTTCTGAATCTGTTTTAGGAGCAATATTCTGTTTGATTGTTTTCTCTTTTAAATAAAAACGTAATGTGTGCTCATCTATGGCAGTCTGCCAATTTTTCCTTGGGTCCAAGTAGATTTGTACAGGTAGTTCTTCATTGTCGCTCTGCATTTTGTCTTGACACATTAATATAACAGTGACACTAGGTATGCAACTATTCTGGAGATATACCTCCACAGCATCATTTGTTTTGGCAACGGTGTGACATTCATTAATGTTGCTGTATTGTGATTTTAGTTTCTTAGGCCTCAATGGTTTTTTGGTTAAGGACCACAGCACTCCATTCACCCCATCTATGAGAGGAGACAATCTTTTCAGGCAATCTGTCCCCATCATAAATTGAATTTCACAAATAGATGTGATCAATACCTCTTGTTTCATTCTGTGCTTTCCTATTTTTATGTCAACCTCAGTTACACCTATGATGGGCACCTCCTCCCCATTAAAGTTATGCACTGGACCTTGATTTTCCTTCACTGTGATCTGACTCTGTGGGGGTCTCCCTTTATTGATACTCTTTACCAGCTCCTTGGACATAATTGTGGCCTGTGCGCCAGTGTCAATCAGAGCAAATGTGTGGCATTTTTCTTCTACAGTGATGGGTGCATAATATCTGTCCTCAACTTCCTCTAATACACATAAGAAGTGTGAATTCTTACTGATTTCAGGGCTCACCTTTCTCAGGCCTTTTTCACATTTGGCTAAGCACATTGGTAAATGGAAAGACATTTTTCCCTCCTTTTTACCCATTTCTGCGCGAGAGACGATATTCATTTCTCCATGATCAGAGGTTTTTTGGAGTGTGGCCGCTGTTCGCCCATCCATCTGGGTAACATCAGAGACCACATTACAACCTTCAACTGAACATGTGTAACAACATCATTCAGCAATTTGTCATTGTTTAATTCTGTGCATTTGTGATCATTTAGTGTGATACCAGCCCTTTCACCCTCTTCAAAAATATGTGGCTCAAAGAATTCTTCAGGTGATTGACTCACTTTCCTTTTTCTACCTGTGTTTGGTCATTGTTTTGCTTGCCGAGGGAAGGAGCTATAGCATCCCCACTTACTCCCTGTTCACTGGTATTCCTCATGCATGAGTCATTTTTCTTAAATCTGTCTCTTTGTTCTTTTGGAATTCCAGGTGTTTCTTTTTTATTTGCACAAATCTTCAATGTTTGATTTAGTACTAGGTTAAACCGTACCTCTTTTTTAGAAGTATTTGCATTTTCTGTTACATGTTCATTTATTGGTGCTTTCACTTTTAAATCGTTAGGCATCTCAGAGTCATTATGCAAAATTATATCAGGGCAATCTGTCTTTTTGGCACTGCAGGTGTCATAAGTACTTAGTCACTTCTCAGAAGCCCCCCGGTCATTGCTAGGGCCATCAGCCCCCTCTTTAGATGGATGTTTGTGTGCTGTATAGAGCTTTCCTATTTGCTCAGCTAACATTTTCATTTGGGCCTCAAGGCACTGGAACCTTTCCATCTCTCTAGAATCTTCTTTCTGTGGCCTAGGTCGATATTGGTTGTTTTCCCCCTGATTGGATCTATTCTGATACCTCTCAGGTGATTGATGTCTGTTGGGATGGTTTCTGAACTCTTGATTCATTTGTGGAGGGGAGCGGGGTGCACCCATCCTTTGATTATAGTCCCCTATTGGGGAATCATTGTACTGACGTGGATTGTAGTTCATGTTTTGCCTCATGTCCTGTCTCTCAGATTGTGGGTAGTGGCCCCTATGTTGATTTCCATTATCAGTAAATCGATCCACATATCGGGGTCTATCCTGATTACCATATATCATGGTGTTGGGATCAAATCTGCTCTGTGTCCCCAATGACTGGTAGGGACCATCATTTCTTTGATCTTGATTTTGTCTCTGGTTATTGTTCATACCTGCCATATCAGGCCGATATCCTACCCGGGGTCTGTCCCCTAAATACCTAGGGCTGATGTAGCTCTCCCTATTACTAGGATCATGTGATTGGAACATTGGTACAGGAAAGGGCGATCTTTGTTGATTACCCCTTTGTTCAGGTGTCACATTATTTTTACCTTGGCTTTGAGCAGACTCAAGGGACATTTTGGCTGACCTGATTTCCATTACTGTGGCTGTGGGTTCTTTAGATTTAGGTCTAGTATCTTTCATTTCATCACTTTCTCTACCCTGACAATAGAGTACCTCATATAGTTTTGTGCTTTGATGTACAATCCATTCAAGGGACTTGTCACGATCAAATTCACGGACCAATTGGGATATGATGTCTTTCTGTAGCCCATAGAAGTACGCAGTTTTAAACTCATTGGAATTTGGGTCACAAGATACATCAAATCGAGAAAATGCTCTTTTTAAGTCTTGTAAAAATTGGCCAGGGGATGTATTAGGTCCAGCAGTGATTGTGTAAGCGACTTTCTTTGCCTCCTGCAATGACTGAAAAGGAGAAAAATGACTCCTAATTTCTTTTTCAAACTCCACCCATGTCATATTCTGCTGTTCATTTAATCCCCTTATGATGCTGGCTGTTAGGGCATCTAAAGTTAAATGAAAATATTGTCTGTACTGTTCCTTAGCTATCTGGAGTGCTTTAAAAATGTCATGAACCGCTTCTAAGTGATCCTCAATGCAGCATTCACCTCCGTTTTTAAATGGTTTGATCAGGGCTTTAATGAATTTCATTATTTTTATGGGGCTACTTGTTGCAATGCATGGAATTGCACTACTTTGTGATTCAATCCTGTTTTCAGGTGTATGAAATTGGTGGCTGCCCCCAATGGGAGTATCATATCCACCAAGGGCGCTGCAACCAAGTTCAGTCACCGGCCCAGTCACTGGAGCACTAGCTCTTTGGGCAGAACTAGAATTCACCTCCACTCCATTGAATGTGGTACCCTGCCGCCTCTCCTGGGACCTGGGAATGCACATTTGCTGTTCTAAGTCCTTACACTTTTTAAGGAGTCTGTTTGCTTCATTTTGCAAATAGTTGTTTTCATCACTCATCTTATTAATCACCTCCTGCATGTCGCACATTTGCATTTGGCATTCATTGAACTCTTCATTTCTCTTGTCTCTTTCTTGAGTCATTTTAATCATTTCTTCTTCTGCACTCTGGAGATCACATTCTTTTTCACAATGTTTTTTTTTGTAAAATCTGCATTTCTGTACTCTGTGCTCCCAAAACACGCTAAACAATCCTACAGATCTAACTAAATAAATATCTATTTATTTTTGCAAACGACTTTGGAAAGGGTTCTCCTCAGCAGAGGTATACAGTCCTCAGAAAAGTACAGTGTCATTTTTGAATAATGGTTTTTGACTCACTGACTAAGATATGTTTGGTGTGCAAACATGACACATATTTTCAAACCATTCTGCAAATATATGCAAATTAATGGAATCCAATTTCTAATACCTTTTTAAGCACTTAAGATGTTACAGTGTGAGTATGGAGTAGCCCATAATAGGTGGTTCTTATGTGCCACTAGGACCATTAATTGTTGTTTCTATGCTGGGGCTGAAATACCTTCAACTCTCTCTTCCTAAATATCTTCCTTCACGAGCTCTGCGCTCATCCGCCTTCAACTCCCTCAGGGTCAGTCGCTTCTCCAAGCAACGGGTTTGTGGTAGATCTCTCTCTTCGGCAGGGGCCTCCCTCTGGAACAGCCTTCCTGCCTTCGTGAACTTGAGGAGAACCATCCACGGTTCCGGAAGCACCTCAAAACCTTCCTCTTTGCTTCTGCTTTCTCTCTTCCTCTCCCCTGCTGATTCCTGGCTGAAACTGCACTGGTTACATGGCCAGCCTCACTGCTCACAGGCCCGGCCCTGCCAGTTGGTCACCTGCACTGCCTCCCTGGCAACCCTGCAATTGGAGACTGTTTCTGGATCCCTACAGCCCCCCTACCTGCACTTATGCTTGCACTTACCTTGCACTTGCCACTAGCTGGCCGTTTATTTGTTCTTATCCTTCTATCCCATGTACTGCACATTCCCCTCTCCCTGTACCCTCGCACTTTTCCCTTCCCCCTTCCCATGCACTTGCCGGATCTGAATGTCACCTAGAAGGATCGTTATCTGTCTTCCCCTGTTCCCCCTCCCTGGCCTCGTCGCGCCTTTAAACACTTGTGTATAGGTGCGTTATAAATGCCATATCATATAATTTCCCCCTGTTCCCTCCCACCTTTTCACCTTATGGTGCTTGGAAACACGTTTTACTGTATAGTCCGCCTTACAAATATTCAATAAATAAATGAATACAAATTGTTCTGAGTTATTTATACATTGAAAAGTGAGTAGAGAAATTATACATATATTTAGCTTACTAAATAGGCAGATTTATTTAGCCTATGTTATTCTGAATGGGCCAGAGTGTACTGAAGCTGATGTCTTGTGCAATGTCTGCCACATCTTAGGCTAGTGATAAATGCAAATTGACATATGGCATTATATAAACGTCAATATGCCAATGTGATGCCAATCCAATACTTTCACATGCCAATCATCTTGTCATAACTTGTCCCTACTTATCTGTTTGAAGCCTGATGTCAAAAAATAAGGTAAAGGCATATATTATGTATTCAGTCTGACTCTGTAAATGTCACCTTTGCCGAGATAAAGAGGTCAGTGCTAGGGATTTCGGAGAGAAGCTTGATGGTGTCAAATTAAGTATTTTATTTTATATTATCAATGGTGTGTAGTGTGGTATTTCATCACTAAAGAAAAATCGAATGGGTATGTTCTTAAAGCATGCTTATTAATTGAAGAATTGAGTGCAAGGCAGGTTTTTGAAGACTCTTTCTTTTAGATATAATGAGCCTGACTTACATGTGAAAGTCCTATTGAAAGATGTGTTGTAAATCAGGAAATATGTTTTTTGTTGTTGTGTGATGAGAAATAATGGGCCAGATTCACAAAAGTGTAATGCAAATAAAAATAAAACAAAAAGCAGAGGATGTACTTGTTTCATTTGCATTGTTTTTAGACATGTGCAGTTCACTTTATTCTTAAAGATGACCTACGCAGTAATCCAGCGCTGTCCAGCTCCATCAATACAAACAATAATACATTACATGCTCCCAGCTTCCTTGTGGGAGTATATTTCACAGTGGCAAGCTTTAAAGGTCGTGCCAATGTGAAATGCGGTAATTACATTAAAAAAATCTATCTATCCTTGTTTAAGGAGTAGAAATGCAAATTGGAGAGCAACACCGCTACTCACCAACTTCAAAAACAATCCATTAAAGATTCAGAAATGGACCTCTCAGCACATTACAACTTTCCGTAAACCTAGTCCAAACAGGCATGGTGAAGGTCTTTGATTTTGCACATCAAAAAGTGCATCCCATTTGTGAATTTGAGATGTGCATTGAAATGCATCAAAACGTTCCCTTATTTGTGCAAATGTAGAAAAGGAGCAAAACACGGAATCTAAGATGCGCAAATTCAGATGCCCTTTATGAATTTTTGTGTTTTGGCGCACGTGATGAGATAAGATTCTGATATGTTGACCCAATGCATTTATCTTTTTAAGAAAGTGATTAATTGGATATTTTGTGTCTCTTTTCCACAAGTTTGCATATACAGATAAGTAAAACCCCACACAGTGACTTTGTTGTAATTTGTATGAAATTAATTGTTATTTGTTTTTAGCTTGCACATTTTTGTGTAAAGGATTAAACCAATGAATCATTTCCAACAACATACATATTGAAAATAATCCATAGAAGAGGCCTACATTAGATTAAACTAACCATACAGACACAAGAAGTTGATTCCTGAGAAGAGAGCCAAATGATTGAGTAGAGTGGGAGACCAGATGATGAAATGTTTGACAATCCACCTGTTTATTTTATAGTAGCAATATATTCCCAAAAAGGAGGCAACAAATAACATAAAATATTATTATGTGAAAAAAGGTTTTCAAGCACATTTTAAAAGTGTTCAAAGCACTTGTTCACTTTATAGACTTCTTCCATCAGCTAGTTTCCCATTCTTGCCCCAGACCAATTCTATTACATGTGGTGTGATGCTGAACATTGAACCACCAATTAAGCCTGTTATGTTCCGTACCATCTTTTTACTGTAACAGTATATCAGAGAAGTTGGAAGCTAGAAACAATTCTGAAAGACAATGTTTTTAAACTTTGTTTGAGGTGCAGATAACACCTTCATTAATCTGAGATTGACCTCCGTGAAAAGGGGCAGTGTTGTTCTCTGATATATAGAGACACAGTAATTTTCTGGTAAGTGAACTCCTTCCATCTTGAAAAACATGTATTGGCCATCATAATTGGGATCTTTAAGACACATGACTAGGCACAACACTTCATTTCACATTTCATTAGATTAAGATTGAGGTTATGTCAAAATAATTGAAAGGCTACAACCTATCTGCTGTTTTGGTGAACAAATATTTTATTTCTTTACAATCATCCAGTCTTGAATGGAAAACATGAAAGGACACAGAGGGTCCAGTTGCGAACGTTCAGAAAACAACCTATTCCTGACACCTTTTAGATCCCGAAGAACCCAGGGAATTACATGATGTTTTCATCCAATTTGTACAGAGTTCAGTGCAACTCCCATTGCAGCTCATGGATACAAATGTACAAATAAGGCAACAATTATTTTGGGTTAGGTATGTTTATGATCTCTCTCTCTCCAGGACTTGCATCTAAGATCAAAGAATACATTTGCTTGTATTGAAATGAAAGAGATAGCATGAGTTCTTCTTGAGAAATATTCAATTTTTTTTAGCAGGCCTGAAGTCACCCAAGCATGGAAAACCTTTGATGGAAAATATTTGACTATACTTAATGTGTCTGTTAATCCCAGCCATTCGGTCTATGGGATCTGCAGTGTCGACCAAAATTAAATCATAAAAGGAAGGTGGAGATCAATCTGAAGGCACCCCCCTTGTGATCCTGCATCAACATTCACGCATGAAAGGACTGGGTTCATGTGCATAGGCTGGTTGCAGGCACAGGCAAAATGCACTGCTAGCAAGTCTCTCCGTCCATATATAAATGTTGGGACTGTGGAAATCATCAATACATGCAATGGACCTCTGCTCCCAGGTGGTTGAGGTCTGCATTTATTTTCCATTCATGTGGGTAGAAGGGGTATATTGGCAGTGATTGGAGTTAAGGAAGCCAACATTGCCAATGCCATTTTATAAATTCACTCCTGACTCAAGAGTGGAAATGTTCAAAGGTGATAGAATAATTTTGTGAACCCACAAGATTATGTTGCTGTGATAAATGCAACAAAGTTCAATATGCAGTGAATAAAACAACTTGTGTTGACATATCACAGAATGCAAAATATAATTTAAAACAATGTATTAATTGCCAAACTAAATATTGTGTCTATGTCAACCAATGTGCTTGAAGAGAGAAATAGAAGAAAAATGTGTTTATAGAATGGATATAGTTTCCAACTAAATATACATTCCTTGAATAAGCTTATTGATAGAATCACTATATTTTTCTTATTTTACTTTTTCAAATTGGCTTCAATCACCAGTGACAGACTTAAATACGTTTGGCATTGGTTGATCTACTCTAGGCATTCAATGAAAACAAAAAACAAAAAGCTCAATGCAATTGGTTCAAACACAGCCTAAACTCACTTTTAGATCCAAGACTCTGCAAACTGAGCTCTCTATTAACTTTAATTCTAAATGGACTAGCAGAATATTACACCAGGAAAAACTAAGACAAACAATGTTTCCAAGTATTAAATAATTAAACATAAGAAGAACATTGTTTACAACAAGATGTGCATTATGTTTGGTTCTATCATCATCACCTACTATTCCTGGTTGTCCATCTTTAGTTTCTATGTAACAACATGGGTTGAAATGTGTGCCACTCAGTGAGCATCTTGTGACAGACACAAAAATGCAGGATAAGGGAACAAACACTCGGGTTAGGTACCTTAGAACATTCAGGTTTAGTTAGCAATTTATCTCATCGTCTATATATTACCTTGTGTTTTATACTCAACCAAATTCTCTATACAAATATTTGACACTCTAAATTGAACCACATCTGTGAAAAAGATATTGCAAAATTAGAAGAATTTGTATACTAAAAATGTTCCATCACTTAAAGCCAGTTTCAATATTTTCATAAATATGGGTAAGCATTCATCCCAAAATATTATGATACGAAGCTGAATATCTTCTTATATCTATTCCATGAAATAGTAGCTCCTTTTCTTCAGTTGTCCCCATATACACTGTGCTCAAAGAAATTAAATCAATAAAGTACAGAACTCATATTTTTTAAGCTAAAATGAACTTCATAGTGAAAAGGTGGTATGCTTGATCACATAGATAATATTCTGAAATAATCTTATTCTTCACACTCCGAAGTACCAACCTTGGAAACATGTATCTTATCTCCAGGAACAATTCACACTAGTCTAGACTTATATAAATATATATATATATTCAAAAGTGAATTGAAATTGTCTAGTGTAACATATCAGACCACTTTTGTTGTTCCAGTAAATTTGATTCACTCTTGGGAGAGCCACAACGTGCGTGGCTGATGTTGGATTCTGTATTCTTTCCACATGGATATGCCAGGATTCTTTTAACAAGTTGGAAATAAAGATCGAAGAAATTTACTCTCTGGCCGGTGTGCTTTTAGTTGCGACCGCACTGTGAATTTAGGAGTGCTCCTCCACCTACTTGCGGAAACGTCAGTTACAACAAGATATATATATATATATATCAAATTTACTGGAACAACAAACATGGTCTGATGTTACACTAGACAATTTCAATTTACTTTTGAATACATAGATCAATTTCTCCATCATTGCCTTGGTGGATTGAATGTGAATCAGGTACTACACCTGCCAAACACGAGAGTATGCAAATATTATCTAGCTAAATACCAATACAGATATGTGTCTATTAGCTAAGGAAAGGGTGATTTTTGCATTAAAGCATATTGCAGCAGGAATGCAAGTATTGCTTTTAGCTTTGAAATTATATTTCACACCTTACAAATGTCTTCTTTCTTCCTTTGTTTATTTCCCTTTTTAATTCTCTGGCAACATCATACCTGGTTTTTTGTCTCTTTTTAACAAAATACCTGAATTACATCTTTTCTTTGTTTATTTGTGAAATAAGTATGTTAAGCTCAAACTAGTACACCATTTATGAAAGATCGTATATTGTGAAATTTTGCATCCTACCCCTCAGAGTTGTCATGTATCAAACATCTTGCATATGGCAAGAATTGGGCTATGCAAATGCACATGCACAGGCAATTGCTCTTTACTTGAATGCTCCCACAAAATGTGACTTTTTATTTCAATAGCAAATCCATATGACATTTTAGAATAGGCCCCCATTGTGTCCGTTATAAGGGGAAAATTAGGCAAACCATACGAGAGGACATTGGTGCAGCTAAAATAATTAAAACATGCTTGTAAACAACTTCACAATAGTTCATCCTCATATCTTGCTACAGAGCAAGTGGTGAAGGAGCTGCCTAAAATGGTACTGAGTGGTGTAAATAAAGTCATGACATGTCTTTTATCTTTCTTTATTATTTGGAATGCTGTATTTGGCTAATGTTGTACATTCTGATACAGAGTGATTTAAGTGAAGAAGATAGTGTATGATATTAACCCCTGGCCCCGAAATTAAAACTATGAACATGCTTATATTTCAATTTGCATTCTGTTGTGTTATTTTATGTTATGTTGCCTTATTATTTTACAAGGTGTTTGTCCTGCACTTTTAAATGACTGTATATATTCTGCTTACCAATGTCCTAAACCTCAAATCGATGGGGGTGGGTGTGTGTGTGTATATATGTATATATATATATATACACACATATACATATATGTATAATATATATATATATATATATATATATTAATGGATTAATGTGTTTGGTGGGAAAGGTGTATCCAAACAAGCATCATGGAAGGTCTATGCAGTGGTAACGTTATCATATATTGTGGCGGTAGCAACATAATTGTGATTTACACTAGAAATGCGTTAATGTATTGTGAGCACACAATCATCTAAGCAATTTACAGAGGGAATGCTGCCAAGTATTGTAGACACAACATTATTAAACTAATTTTCAATGGCAATGCTGTATATTTTCTGGGCCCAACATTATGAAAGTGATTTTCAGTGTTAATGCTGGCATATTGTGGGCACAGCTTCATGAAAGTGATTTACTATTTCAATTTTGCTATACAGTATCAACGGCCCTAGTTAATTGATTTAAAGTATCAATATTTGAGCAGAAGCTATGGTAAACTGTCCCCACACAACGTGGGAGTCATGTCAGAATCTATTTTGGAAAAAAATACAAAATCTTCCAAATAGAACACCAACAGCCTGCATTATATATGAGCTGAATCTGTTATCAATGAACGCACAAGTAATATGGAATACACTATGTCTATATGGGAACGTGATTGGAGTTGACAACCTTCCGCAGTTTAAGATACTGAACAAAGGGCTGGCAGATAAAAGAGACATGACACTGGGGGAATGGGAAAAAGCATATGAAGATATGTGCATGTTGTTTTAATAGGAAGCCTTCGCAAGGGATTGGTATTGTAATGGTGGCATAAAACTATCAAAGATTATTGGAAGAACTAACATGAAAGAAGTAGGTCATGGAGGAATGCATTGCTAAACTACCATTGTATTACGCATTACTTCACTGTTCATGAAGGAACTCGAGTGCAAACGTAGCCATTGTCTGCACCATGCCTCATGGAAGTGTAACCTTCAAAATCCTTCCATGTTTTATATAGTGAAATCATGAATGCATTCATTTTAGAGTGTCGGATACTGTGAAACATGTAAGAAGTAGTTACCATTGCTTTTATAACAACATAATTGCACTACTGCACAGAAACCATAAAGACACCACAATGCATACAAACATGACCATATACAAGGGAATTAAAGTAAGCTAAAAAGGAGCAGTATTACCAGAAATTGTTCCTAACATAACTGATTATCTTCATGCAAAGAAACCAGTGCTGTGCATTACACTTTCCTCTTCCCCTATATGTATATGTATCATATGATGTGAGTGAACTGTAAGGAAAGTAGTGTAAGAACATATGATAAGGGTGCCGTACACAAATATGGAACCTTTCGAATTGTTTGTTCCTGACTGTTAGTGAAGAAAAGCACCTGGCCTACTTATGGAAGTTAACAAAACAGAGGGATCCACACATGTGATGTCATCAGTGATGTCATGAATGAGATTTTTGATGGCATCTTTGATGTCATGGGTATTAGTCCTTGTAGTGCACATTGGTGGCACGAGATATGTTTGCTTAGCTTACCATAACTGTTGAATTTCATTTTTTTCTCGGTTTTACCTGTAACCATACCGTCCCTGTAACACTGTTTTTCCATTGAATTTCATAGTTTTTTTCTAGTGCAACTTAACCATAACAGCCCTTTAACAATGTTTTTGTCAGTGAAATTCATAGGTTTTTAGTAGGGCACTGTAAGCAGAACATTGTTTTAGCATAGTGTATTTAGAAATTATGCTATGTTTGTAGTACTGCAGCTGCACCATAACGTCCCTTTAGCAATTTTTGTTGTGACTGATTATGATATAAAGCTCCTTGTAGAGTGTCACAGCGTAAGTGGCAATGAGGGAGGCAGTGCAACGTGCATCGTATACCCTCCAGACAATTGTGTGCTAAATGCAAGGAACTGTGGTACTGCAGTGGAAACAGATAGAAAAGGGTGGCTGGTGAAACAGATGGTTGTGCGTTTTGCAGTGTGTTTTCAAGAGTGCAAGAGCGCAACAGCACGCACAAACATTATTCCTATACTTCCAAAAAGGGGCACACGGCAATATGTGTAAAGCGTGAAGAATACGGAAATGCAGTAATGTCAACACAAATGCTATTTATGGGGAAAACTGCCTGTGCTGTGAAACAATAGATTCCCATTTGTAGAGTACGATAATTGCATAGGTTGAAAAAAGACACAAATACAGTTCTTCACAATGTACCGCAATTTCTCTGTTTCCTAACCAAATAAGAAATAACGCGCCTACGTGGGGGTCTGCATATTGGGATACAAAATTATGCAGCAGATCGGAAACAGAAGCATTAGCTGGCCTACTACCTCCCACAGCACAAAAGGCATTAAACATTGTGTTACATGGTGTGCATTTGCCCCTCCAGAATCAACAACAATAATATTGTCGGGAATCGAGCATCACCAAAGTCTCAAGCACACAAACGAAAAGCCATCACTTCATTTTAGGTGTTCCATGCGCGTACAAACCCACAGGATACACTTCACATATAACTCCCACCGGACTCTGTTTTCCATTCACTGTTAAGTAATGTACGTACAATTCACCCACATAGCATGAGCTGTGGTGCGTACAACATGCAGCCATAAGCTCACCCTCTGCAGTTAGGTTGACAAATATACCGTATACCACAGTCTGTGCGTGCATTCCACACCCAGAAAGCTTATTGGGCAATCCTGTGTCCTCCACAGTCCCAAATATAAGATGGCCATGTGCAAAAGGGGTGCATGTTACACGTACAACCCTTCAACTGTCACAATGTCTGTGGACTTTTGCAGGTGTGCGCACACGGGAGTAGGAGAATAAATGTCAACCAGGGTAGGGATGTCCTTTGTAGTTGTGGCTCTTAAAAAATAAGTTTTTATTTATTTTTTAAAACAGCTTCCACAGTAACAACTCTTTTTTTTGGACTATTATAAATGTTTTTATTTGTTGCACAGTGCCTCACAATCTTACAATAGCACCTTCAGGGCAGCCTGTAAATTGGAAAACCAAATGTCATTGCCACCGCGCGACAATGAAATGCCATTTCTATTGAGAAGGTGCACATATTGATAACCAATGTTGTCATTCTAACAGGAGTACATTCCAGCAACATGCAAAAAGTTACACATGCTTCTGTTGATAAGATGCATTCCCACCACTGGCTGCCAACAACATTCATTTGAATAGTTATATACTGGACTTGGTGGTATACATGAGAAAAGCACCTTCGCAGTGGCAAAAATGTGCTGCACTTCTTTCATCATATTTTTTAGTTGATGGTTCACACTTTCACAACTATGGAACCCTAAAAAGCTCCATAGTGCACTACCACGTGTACAGTACCTAAAGTGGCCACTCGTCGACATTCTGCAAGCAAATGGTCGAAAGTACAGACAGGGACACTGCACCACAAACCTTCCACTTCGTCCAAATTCAAATTGCCATTAAGGCCTCTTTCCATGGCATACTGGAGTGGATCTAGCACAAAGTGATCACTCACTATGAAAACTCTGCATCTCGCCATCTCTGCCAGCCTCACTACACACAGTAATTAAACCAAATATGGCCGACCTTTCCTGTGATGCACACTCTAATCACCTAATTGGACAATTGCAACAATCACCTTTCCATTGGCCATCATGTTCAAAAGCACAGAATGTAGCATGTGCGCCTCCACTATCCACTTCTCACCACACCCTTATTAGATATTGCAAAGTAATCGCACACGCATCCACCAATGCCCTCCAAGACTTAAGCATTTTACAATGTCAGTTCTCCACAAGACATCATATGTACCATTACAAAATCAGTCTACACGTGTGCTGTTATTGGGAAGCACGTCCAGTGGAAGGTTCATTGAAGCATTCCAGGAGTTATACATGCACATTCATCCACATAAGCACTCATCACCACAAAACAAAGGTATGAAAAAAATGTTGGCAGTATGTTCACAACTCTGTTATAAGTGCCTCTGAGAAAAATATTTGCCTCTAAGCGTCCACTACGTGTTTAAACCACATACTGATGTTCCTCCCATCTCCTACCATGAAGTTGACATTTGTTGGTATGTGCTTGCAAGGTTTTCATTTACACATATCATACACTGTATTAGCTAAACAGGAACTCTGTTCTTTCCTTCCCACAATGGTACACAAATTGTTCCCCATTAACCCACCTACTGCATAACTCGTAAAAAAAAGTCACTAAAGCCACCACTGAATGTATCTTAGCAACCTACCATCTTTTTCCAAAGGGTCAGTGTCTGCACGGGTGTGGTGTTTTGTACACTGCACTTTTGCCACAGGCTCTTTTTAAATCTGACAGCTTCCATTGTGCGCCCTCAGCAACTCATCCATAAGAGGAGTGCGCAACTTGTCCTGAACGTCAGGGATCGTATCTCTGCTGGACTAAAATGTCTGCAATAGCTCCCAGTGACTGCGAACAATAAAATAAAAGCCCTGTGCATTATGCAGAAGGCCTTCTAGTCCCTGGGAACTCAATACCTTTCGCTCTCAGTTCCTAAATATCTGCTTGCTCCAGATCTTCCCTCATCTGCCTCCTACTCCCTGCGGGTCAGTTGCTTCTACACGCAACCAGATGGTGATAGATGTGTTTGTTCTGCTGGGGCCTCCCTATGCATCATGCCCTCTGTCTACCTAGACCTTGAGGAGAAGCAGTGTAGGCTTCTTCTTTTTCACCTCCTCTCCCGTGCTCACTTCCTGGCTAAAAAGTATTCAGCACTGGTTTCTTACCCACCCTATATTCTGTGCCCCAGGTGACCTCCCTCCCTACAGTTCCACCCCCACACATGGGGACTGTTTTCTAGAACCCTAAAAGTTCAGCCACCACTTGATGTCTACACTTATCTTTGCACTTGCCAGCACCATGTATTTCTATTTTTTATTCTTCCCATGTACTGCACTTTTCCCTCCCCTTCCCATTCACTTGCGCACTCTCAATGTCAGCTGGCCTAGAGGGACCAATGTCTCTGTGTGGCCTTCGTACTGCCTCCCTCTCCTTGTCACGCCTTAACACACTTGTATGTTGGTGTGATACAAATGGCACAAAATACCACAGCACATCATATCATATGATGCACACACTGTATTCATGACAACATGATGCCTGCCACGTTCCTTGTACACTTCACAATATGGTCTTCCCATTGTAATGCATGTACTACAAATGTCGTAAAAGGTATCCCACAAAAGCAGCAGGCAATGTATATTAGCAACGTTAAGCAAGTGCATGCAGTGCATGTATACAAAAAGGATGCATGCCCCTTACCTTGCACACTTTCACCATAGCCTCCCAAATGTATCTAATCAAACAGACCTTCTGTCACAGTGTTTGTGTACACACCACAACCAGCAACCACATTGCCCAATGGCTTAGCCTCCACAGTGCCAATGAAATAGATGCCATCCTAAAAACAGCCAGATCTGCCACGTCTAATCCTCAAAGTCCCACGGAATCCGTGGCATTACTGTGCTATAAACTGGAGGGGGAGGGGTTTGAGGGGATTTTGGGGGAGCGGGGGAATGTAAGACAGGGGTGTGGATTGTGTCTTTAGGATTGTCTCTACAAACATTTATATTTGTTCTTTTTCTTTTTGTCGTGTTTTTATTATTTACGTGCATTCATACATTTTTTTTCTTGTTTTTTTCCCTTTTGCTCACTCTCTGCTTCTCCTCCTGACATTTTTCTCGACTGATGATGAATTGTTATCTTACATTGCTACAGGACTCTCTGCAAAGTTTCGTGCAGAGTGGCAAACACAACAACATTGCGAATAGAAGTAACAAAAAATGGCATTTTCTTGGAACCAATGGAAATCTTTGTGGTTATTAATGCTTTCATTGACAATGCAGAACATCCAGGCCCTGCACATAAAGTCGCACATGCTTCTGTTTATCCAACGTCTCCCAACCTCTGGCTGTGGAAAAATTACACTGGCATGCTCCCATTGTCCTCTTTTTGTCATCGATGAGAAAAGCACCTTTGCAGTAGTGAATATCTGCATCACAGCTGTCATCAACTTCTTTAAGTAAGCGAGCAAACGGGAGCATGACATGTGTCCCAAACGTAGTCCTCCAAAATGCATGACCACCACATCTACAGTACCAAAAGAGGCCACACATTTGCAAAATAGATCCATGCACCCGAAACCCCACTCATAAACTGTGCCCCAAAAAGCCTGCACTCCTTCCAACTGAAAGTCTGTATCCAAGCCTCTTTCCACGGCATACCTGTGCCGATCGCGTACAAAGATATCACCGACTATAAGCACTCGATGTCTGTCCATCTCTGCCAACCTCACTGCATTGAACTTTGGCTAAATATGTCACTGCCCCTTCCTGTTAACCACGCCCTCGAATCCTCATTTGAGAATCCCCACAGTTCCATTTGCGAAGGCTCCAGGCTCAGAATGCCATGATGTGGCACGTGCACTTTTCCAACTACAGCTAGGCCATGCCCCAGTAAAGACACAATACTTCTTCCCTTTGCACTTGAATTTTCCAACACTCCCTTACTGGCGCCTATTGGCGAATATTACATTTTCAAAAATGCCTGCACCAATCACTTACTGAACCTCAGCATTGCACACTATCATTTCTCTACACAACTCCATATTTCCTGTTAAACACTCTGAGAACACGTTCCCTTTGCTTCCGAAGCCCCTAAGCCCCTCCACCAGAAACTTTTCCTACTGTATGCCCTATTTCAGCATCCACAATGATCTTGCAGCGCACCCAGCACCCCTTTCGCAATGCACCCAACAGTCCACCCTTGCCCACATCCAGAACAACACTATGAATCCATGCATGCAACCTTGTGGGAAGCTAACATTGTGCACAAACATAACGTACATAGCAGCAATTCAACCCAACTCCCTCACACCATAAAGCACCCAATCATGAAAACAGGTCGCAATTAGCAGCATCCACAAACATACCATAGCCTCTATCACCCCTACCCACTGCAATTCAGAAAGTACTGTGTCACTACCAACCTAACCACAACATTTGCACCCAACAGTCTAGGTCTTCAACACTCTCAATGCTACATAATGGCAGCATCCATTTCACCATGTCACCAACTACGATAATCCCCATACACAGCACTGCCAGCAGCACTCCTACCCAACCTGCACACCGCCATAGAGCTATAAAGGATAAAATGCTACACTTACCAAAATATAGAAACACGACACTGTCTCCTGCACCCCTGTGCACTTTCATTCACATAGAACGTACGTACCCACTTCCATTCACGATAAACCTACCCACATACTGTTCACAACATTGCCCCTACTCCAACCAATCTGCACACACCACACTATGCAAGCACCCCCTCTACCGGATACAAAGTCACACATGCTTTTTTGCGGTGGGTGAGCTGAAGCCCTAGGCTCTTGAGAGTGTAATCCTTGACCCAACCCACCCCAAATACATGTACCCATGCATGCCACCATGTCCCCAACCACTGGTTTCCATCCACATAGCACAGGCACCTGCGCTCCCAAACAGCCTATGCTATGTGCAATTCACTCCCCTTCTGAAAATCACCTGCCACCACTCACCACGGAAAGAGGTTGCTGCAAACCGCTCTCGGCAGAAGCTATCGTGCCATATGACCGCTGCCTCAAATCATCACACACAGTTGTCTGCTGTCTAGGTACCTGCAAAATCGCACTATATGCACCAATACTGCAGCCACTCCTCTGCCTTCTTCAACCTATTTTCATATGTCACATTAACCACTTGTCACTCCTCCACCCTTTCCCTCCATTGCTGCGGCTAACACATGGCGTACGGTATATTTTGCAGACCCTTCCACAGCGCACTGTTGTCCTTGACCGCATGGCGGTTGTTTCTCAAACATTGTTGACATACAGCACGCTTCCCTCCAGGCAACCACTGGCTGCATTCAAAGTTCTCCGACAGCACGCCGTACCTCAAGCCAATGACACTTTGGTCCATGGAGCGCAGAGGGAAATGGGTCCGCGCAGGGGACCCAGATATCACCAATTTTCAGAGATGTACATTTCAGTCGTTTCCAACAAAATTACTGGTCAGATTTCCACCAAAGACAAAAAAGCACACTTTCTGACCCAAGCCACCGCTCCTGCCGCAAAATTTCGTGAAATCCATCCAGCCGTTCCGGCTGAAGCAGTACGCAATATTTTCCCCAGTCAGTCTATGGAAGAAAAAAAAAATGTGGGACCCCCCTATAACTTTGCCCCCCACACGAAACCTCGCCCAACTTGGCAAAAAAAATCTGAGCCTATCGTATACTTTTTTTTGCAAAGTTTGATGAGGATTCATCCAGGAGGGGTGAAGTTATAAGACGGCGAAAAAGTGGTCTTCCTATGAGTTTAGCAACTTAACTAACTATAACTACACAGTCACTAGCGCGGGCAGTGTAATATATGCAAATTAAAATGTGTCTGTGTGTTTGTGGCAGGATTTGAGGGTAGTTGGGTTTGTGGCTTGGCAAAGAGTTGTTCCTCATACAATTAAACACCATTTCACCAATAAGCACCACATATAGCATTTACCTGTTAGGACCCAGCAGACAATACTGGCTACATGATATTTGGACACCCCACAATGTTGCACGTAATTCAGCACAAGGGAAGACTTCTTGTTGGGTTTGTGGATTGGCAAAGCGTTGTTCCTTATAAAATTCCACACAGGTTCTCCAATCTGCACCAAATTGTGCATACTTATCTGTTAGGACTACCCAGACATTACTGGCTACATGACATTTGGACACCCCACCACTTTCCAAGAACTTCAGCAAAAGTAAAAAAAAATGTGTGGGTGTGTAGCCTGCCGACGAAGCCATAAACCATGTTCACCTGGACTGGAAACAAAAAATGTATCAGAGGCGAATGGACCTGAGAGGCGAAGGTGAAGGAAGGTAGCATTCCAGAGGTTTCCACATGTTTGCTGCATCAGGTGAAATTACTTTTGCAGAGGTTTTTGCGAGATGGTGTCTGCCGACGACACCGTAAACCATTTTCACTGGGAAGGGAAACAACAAATGTTGTTTCTAAACAAGTGTTACAATGCCGTAAACCAGGTTCATCGGAAGGGTTGGCTGCATCAGTTGAATTACTTTTTCAGAGGATTTTTGCAAGTTGGTTCCTGCCGACGAAGCTGTAGATCATGTTCAGCGGCAAGAGAAACAAAACATGTTTTTTTCTCAACCGGTCGTGACAGGAGAAACAACACTATAGGGACCTCAAAAACCAAATTTCAAGGCTCTAGGATGCACAGTTTCAGAGGTATTTGCACTGCAATGCACCACAATGAACTGCACCAGACCAGGGTGAGGCGACAGGTGGGGAGAGAGCACAGGTGGTCCCAGTATGCAGCAGCACACTAACTCTCGCCTCCACACAATGTCTGCTCCGGGGTATGTCAGCCATCCACTTGTGCCCATTTTCAGTGCAGTTTACTTCAGGGTGCAAATCACATAAATCATTAAGCGAATCGGAAGAGCGACCTACAGGCTCAGTGTTATTATGTCTGGCTACAGAACCCGTTCGGAAAACGGGTACTTCTGCTATGGTTTACAGTGGTAGAAATGCAGGTTTGTATTATGGGAAGAGAGATCATCAAAGTGATTTATAGTATGAATGTTTTCAATATATTATGTGAGTGACCTCAAAGTAATTTAACATATGAATGTGGGCATATATTGTGAGTGCAGCATCATAAAGGTGAGCTATCATGAAAAGTCTGGTTAATGTTATGGGTATGACATAATCAAGGTGATTTACAATGGCAATGATGTTATATATTGTTGACACACTCTGAAAGAATATATTGTAAAAATGCTCTTGTCTCGCGGCATTGATTGAATGTGAATGTGTTACTAGAAGACCAAATGTATGATGCATGGTGTTTTACCTGATTTGTCTCACAATGTGTACTGAAAAATTCACTAGTTTGACACATTAATTCAAACATTGTCTCACTTATCTACATTATTTAGGGCTCCCATGCTATACTCGGTTACTCACACTGACTCAGGGGAGAAATACATGCTACTCCACAGAAAATATTCACCAGCCACCACTGACATGGATCTACCCGGAGCCCAAGTTCCGCCAGGCACCAAAAGCTGCTTCCACTGCTGCTATGGTTGGTAAAGAACACACTGTAAAGACTGGAGGGGGATTATCTGCATTCATGCCCTCTATATGACAGAGTAGAAGCATGGAGCACCCCAGTCAAGGTTCCCTATATGGTAGCAATGGACGAGCAACCAAGGCTTAAGCTTTCAGGAGGTGATGCAGGCTGATTCTTAAGTAGAGTGTAGTCCTCAAGCCCCCCACAAAGGAATGTCCACACAATATGTTATGTGCTAACACAGTTCTTTTAATAAAAATAAGGCTCAAGATATATACACAATTAAAAACACACTTTGTACTTTTGCAAATCTAATATGGCAACTATATACAATGTCTATGTGGTACCACACAGGACAAGGACATGGAAGCCATGTCCCTCCAATGCATTTCCAGCATAACATTTCCCACCCCCAGACTGAGGTAAGGGTGGTCTAATCTCCCACGAGATTGACACCCTCATCCATACGGTCAACATACCTTCTGGAAAGGTCATCTGCATTATCATGACTCTTCCCTGGTCTATGCTGTATGGTGAAGTTTAGCCCTTGCAGGTTAATGGACCACCTTAGCAGTTTTGGGGTTTCACCCTTCATCTGCATAAGCCATTTTAGGGGCTTATGGTCTGTTTGCACCTTGAAGGTAGACTCCGTAAGGTAAGGCCTAAAACACCAAAGGTTACAAACTATACTGAAACATTCTTTTCAACAGTGCCCACCTAAATTCTCTACCTTTCAGTTGCCTACTGATGAATATGATAGGATGTTCCCTCCCTTTGTCATCTAACTGAACCAGGACAGCTTTAATTCTGGAGTCACAGGCATCAGTTTGAACAATAAATAGTTTACTATATTCAGGTGCACACAACACAGGTGCCTTACACAGACTTTCCTTCAAGCCAACAAAGTCCTTCTGACAGTCTTCCATCCAATTAACTTTTCTCGGTTGTTTGGGTGATGTCAGAGCTGTCAGAGAGACAGCTATGATTCCATAGTCCGCCATCATGTTTCAGTAATATCCAGTCAGGCCCAAAAAAGCTCTCACCTGAGTTTGAGTACTGGGAGTCTCCCAATCATGTAGACCTTGTACCTTACTGGGGAGAGGTTGGATTCGACCCCTCCTAATTCATGACCAAGGAAAGTGACCTTTTGCCTGAGCTCTCTGGCACTTGGTGGCCTTGATAGGGAGGTTAGCCCTTCTGAAGACCCGCAACACCCGATCCAAATGAGTCAAATGCTCTGTAGACTGCAATACCATCTTAAAAGGCCACACGAAAGGCCTCCAGCCCACTGAGCGCATGATTGAACAACCTTTGGAAAGTGTCAGGTGCATTCTTCAACCCAAAAAGCATGACTCTAAACTGGTAGAGCACCTCAGGTGTTGAGAACGCATTTTTTTCCTGGGCCTCGTCAATCAGAGCTATTTGCCAATAGCCTGAGGTAAGGTCAAAGGTGCTTACAAATTTGGAAGCACCTATGGTGTCCACAAGCTAATCAGCCCTGGGCAATGCGTGCACGTCAGTTTTGGTGACAGCGTTGAATCCTCAGTAGTCCACACAGAACCTCCAATCCTTGGTACCTGCCTGGGAACTCCTCTTGGGGACATTGACCTCTGGACTGGACTAGGGACTGGTTTGGGGTTCAATTACACCTAGATCCAACATCTTGGTGACCTCAGCCTGAATGTGGTTCTTCATGGTATCTGATATCTGATAGAACATGATTTTGACAGATACACTGTCACCAGTGTCAATTTTGTGCTTGCACCACAGAGTGAGGCTTGGTGTCAGTGAGAACAGAGGGGCATACTGCCGGAGCAAAGCCATACAGGTCCTCTGCTGCTCTGGTGTCAGATATGGAGAGAGCTGCAATACCTCCACTGTGTCATCCTGAGAGTTGCTATGCAGTAAATCAGGAAGGGGCTCACTCTCATCCTCCTCTTCCTCGGAAGCTAGCAGAAGGCATGAGACTTCCTCTCACCTGTGGAAAGGCTTGAGCCTGTTAACGTGGAATACCTGATGGGCTACCCCAGGGTCTCCCAGGTCAACCAGATAGTTGACTTCGCCCATCTTGGAGATTTTTTACAAAGGATCCTGTCCAGTTATCTGCCAAAGCTCGGGGTTTCATAGGCTCCATCACAAGGATCACCTGTCCTGGAGTCCAATCCACTTGGGAGGCCTTAAGGTCATGCCAGCACTTGTTCAATTCTTGGCTTGCCCTATGTTTCACTGATGCCTGGCCCATCATCTGTGCCATCCTCCATCTGAGGCCTAACACATAGTCCCCCACTTGCTTGGCATGACCTGGATGGGTGGCTTCCAAACCTTCTCATATTAAAGCAAGGGGCCCCCTCACAGGATGTTCAAAGAGAAGCTCAAAGGGGTTGAAACCAACACCGACTTGAGGCACTTCTCTATAGGCAAACAGCAGGCATGTTAGGAGATCAATGTTCCTCCTTCAAAAAGCACCCAGCATGCCCTTCAGACTCTTATTGAACCTCTGAACCAGAGCACTGGTCTGGGGATGGTAGGAGGTGGAGAATGCATGGGTTACTCAACATTCCTTCCACATTGCATGCATGGAACTAGACATGAAATTGTTTCCTCTGTCAGACACCACCTCTTTAGGAAATCCAACTCTGGAAACAATGCCCAGGAGAGCCCTGGCAACCACCTTGGCAGTAATGGTCCAAAGGGGTATAACCTCAGGGTACCTGGTGGCATGAACAACCAGTATCATGATGAACTGGTGCCCATCTGCTGGGGAGGGTGTATGGGACCGACAATGTCGATGCCAACACTCTCAAATGGTGTGCCATCCACTGGCAATGGCTGCAGTGGGACAATGACACTGCCTCCCGTCTTGCCAGACAACTGACAAGTGGGACTGGTCTGGCAGTAGGACTCCACTTCTACTCCCATTCGGGACCAGTAGAAATGTGCAGAACGCCTTTGTTTTATCTTCTTGGTCCCATGATGACCAGCTAAGGACATCTCATGTGCCAATTGCAACAGGACGGGCCTGTAAACCTTGAGTACCACCAACCTTTGAGGGCACCAGGTTCAGACTTAGTGGGATCACTAAAAAGGAGCTTACCCTCCCAAAACATTTTGAATGAAATAGACACGTCATCTTGTGCCTGGGCCTGGGCCTTTGCCTGTTTTCTTAGTCCCTCGAGAGAATGGCACCCTCTCTGATGCTAGAAGGCCCCCCTTCAACCAGCAGGCATTGAAGGTCAGGGTGATCCTATGGGTTGAGCACCTCTCCTGCAGGAGGGTCTTCTGGCTCCCCTCTCTCAGGAGTTGAATCTCAGGTTACCACTGGATCCAGCCCGTCCGTAGTCTGAATCCCAGTGGGTGCTGCTGAAACAGCAAGAAGAGAAGACAACCCGCTTCACAGAGGTGGTATTCTTGCTCTTCCGTCTTGCCTTGGGTCTCTCTTTTGGCTTGGGTACCTGACTAGCAGTCAGACCCGGTGTGACCTGCGATCTATTGACTGCAGCAGCAGTCAGGGGTAGTCCATCAGAGATCAACCCCAATGCTTCTAGATCATTCTCCAACAAGATGTTGGCAGGTACATTGTCCTGAACCAGGACGGGAAGCTTTGCTGTCTTGTGCACAATTGTGATGGTGACTAGGGCTACAGGAGAAAATTTCAGAGGCCCGTCAGCTCAGAGGAGCACCTGCATAGTCCTCTGGCGTGAGCAGGGTCCTGTCCACCACTGTCATACTTGCCCCAGTGTCTCACAAACCAGTAGAAGACTGGCCTTTCAGGAGGACAATTCTCACAAATCTGCAGGTGTTTTGTGGTGTAGTAGCCAGTACATCTGCGTACTGGTCCCAGGCCCCAACTGACACTAGGGAAATCTCTGCAGGATAACCAAATGTGATTCCTGTAGAGGAGGGGAGGACAGTGGCCTCCACCTCAGGCATGAAGCAAGGGTAGGTCAGGCTGACAGCCTGGACTCCAATTGCTTTACCTTTACACTTGGGGTTACCCTTCTTGTGGTCCAGAGCCTCACAGTCCCAACAAGTGCCAGGAATGCGAGGTAAGGTACTGGATCCACTGGGAGCCTGCTTTGTAGCAGGAGAACCGCTACTCTTACTCTCAACCCATAAGACTAGACCCCACTAGATGTTTGGTTCTTAGGAGAGGAAGGTTTAGGTTTATTGGACTGTGATTGTTTTTGGACTCCTCAGACTTCTGAGAGGTCCCTTTCTCTTTGTCCTTGCCCTTAAATCTGGGTTCCTTGGGGGACACCCGGTGGGAGACCCATTTGTCAGCCAGCCTGGCCAGCTTAAAGGGATCCAAAATCTTTTGGTCAGCAACATACTGACGCAGCTCTGGTGAACAGGCTTCAGAATAAATTCTCAATGCACAAAAGGTGGACAATTCAACAAACGTTTTCACCTTGAATCTATCATTCCGCCCCATCATGGCCATATGTGCAGCACTCACCTAGTCAACCCAAGAGACATTCTCTCTTTTCTTATATTCACTGAAGCTTTTAAGGTATTGAGTAGGTGTCTTGCCAAACTGGCAACCAAAGCAGATTGTATGCCCTCAAACGGACCCCCATTTATTCCACACTTCAGAATACAGTCATAATCGGTCTCAGGCACTCTACTTAACTGTCATGATCTCTGCTTCCAAAGGGTCAGGACTTACCCAACTCCCTTGGAAGCAGACCCATAACCCCGGTTCCGGGTGCCGGCCAGTCCCAATTGGGACCTTTTGGACCCTGTCCTGGCGCCAGTGGCACCAGGCTCATAAATATGCCCAGTCCCAGCGCTGGAAGCGCCGGGCTCATAATGCTTGGGTGGACTTACCTGCAGCAGACCATGCTGCTTACTTACCTGCCAGTTGAGCCCCTGATCCTCTTCTGTTTGGGACTATTTTTCCTGTTGGGTGGGGCAGGAGCCACTCCCTAGGTTTAGAACACTGGAACTCTTCTGGAAAGCAGGAACTCTTTTCTTACCTAGGCGAGGCCGTGGAAGGAGACACCTAAGCACTACAGGAGGCTATTTAAACCACACCCGATGGATGAATCTTGCTTTGCGTTATTCTGCATTCTCTGCAGCAGAACGCTCACTGTATCTTCTGATCCTGTGCCTAAGGGAACAAAGGCTTACCATCCTGGAATCCAGTCTCCAGCAGCACCTATAAAGACAAAGAAAGAACAGGTTAGCACTACGGTCTTCAGTGGCAGCGCATCTCTTACCTGGTCCAGCGGCTGTCACCAACGCCTCGCGCTGCTTTCCGGCATCTGAAAGACAAAGGCTTACCGACTCTTCGCACGCTCCGGAGGTCTTCGCGCTGCATTCCGGCATCTGAAAGACAAAAGCTTACCGGCTCTTCGCACGCTCCGGAGGCCTTCAACGCTGCATCCCGCATCTGAAAGACAAAAGAAGGTGCGTTTAGAGACATTGGTCAACTTTACTACTCACGTGCCATCACTCCTTCCCACGCCGAAATCAGCGGGTATCCCAGCACCCTTCAGCTTCTCTAAAGCTCCAAACTTGTACCCGCAAGGTAAAAGAGACAGTTAGTGTGCATCGTGAAGCAGGCAACAAGCGCTCACTTACGTGCTTCCAAGCGCTTCTATTCCTCACGCGGGTTCAATCCTCTATTCTCTTCAGCCCGCCATCCGCCATCGCAGGAACCCTGCAAAACAAGAGGTATCATTACAAAAGAACTTTACATAAGTCAAAAGCCATACTCACGTGCTCCTCGGCACCACTCCACAGCAGCCACGCCTTACGCACTTAAAGACTTTTAAGACATTTGAAGTGCCCAGAACTTACCGTTCGTGCAGTAAACGACGGACAGCAGTCCTCTGAGGTCAAGAGGCCTGCACCCTTATCCAGTGAAGAAACTGGTTACGGCACCCTGACCCCGAGGCAGATGGAGAGCTCGGCGTTCACCTACCTAAGGTGAGATCGTTAACCTTTGGGGTCCTACAGGAGAAGAGAAGGGAAGAGGAGAGAGGCACCCAATAACCCCAGTTCATTAATCCCATATTTTCTATCTGCAGACATCTTACTCTCCGAGTCAGACACACAGTGCACAGAGGTCCAGCCCGAGGAACCAACCGTGTGTTACACATCACCTTTGAAGACACGGCATTCACCCAGTCAAGACCGGCGCCTCTGCGGGAATCAGGTGAGCGTTACAGAACGCAAAGCCCACCGCAAAACTCCCACCCAGGCGCTATGGAAACCTCGGATACCGACCAGCTAGCCCAGTTACTTGGGGAACTAAGAGCAGAAGTGCATGCAGCCCGGCAGGAAACGAATGCTCTAAGAAGGGAACTGCTTATTTCCAAGGAGCGAACAGATGATCTCGCTAGACAATTGCTCAGTCACAAGCCGGACAAACTCAGTTGCCCGCATCAGGGGCAAATCATCCTTCAACATCCTCTACGAACCCAGTGCAGATCAACCTACCCGGGAATGTGCCTCTGGCTCCGCCCGAACGATTTTCTGGTGACCCAAAGAGGTTTGCAGTATTCATTAATCAGTGCCGCTTGCACTTCTTATGCCGACCAGCAGCCTTCCCAACAGATCAAGCTAAGGTAGCTTTCGTGCTTTCGTACCTCAGTGGCAGTGCGGCAGATTGGTCGATCCCTCTAGTTAATCAGGATGATCCGGTTCTCCATGATTTTCAAGCTTTTCAGCTCAGCATGGAAAAACTGTTCGCAAGACATTCACTGGGGCAGGCCTTGGACAATGAGCTCCTTTCATTACGACAGGGTAATCAAGACCTTTTGGCTTATATTGCGTCTTTCAACAGACTGATAGTGGAAACCCAATGGCCTGAGGAAAAAAGAATTACGCTGTTTTATAGAGGTCTACGTGGAGAGCTCAAAGATGTGTTAGCCCAAGTAGTGAATCCCCGCAAGACTGCTCGGACTATATTGACTTAGTCGTTCAAATAGACCACAGACTACAGAACAGGAAGGCCGATCGTTCCAAGTTTGATGCTCGAGTGTTTTCCAAACCACCAACTCCTACCAAAGGAGCAGACTCCGGGGAACCCATGCAAATAGGGGGCCTGAAAGGACCACTAACCCAAAAGGAGCGGGAAAGGAGAAAACAGCTGCAATTATGCCTCTATTGCGGAAACTCGGGGCACTTTCTTCGAGACTGTCCGGTGAAACCAGCCAAGAAGGCAGTAGGAGCTGCAGTTACCAGGGTCACAAACTCTGAGCAGGGAAACGACCTCGCCCGACAAGAATAGAGGTCCTCTTGCCGAGCGTTAAAACCAGTTCCGTGACCTCGCATTTCGTGATACCTATGGTCCTCATTAGCCCTGAACGTCCGGATCGATTACATGCGATTGAAGCTTACGTCGACAGCGGTGCCATCGGCAATTATGTGGATCATGAAATGGTATTGAGGATGAATCTGACTCTTTGTCCAAAGGCTGTAAAGGACGTCATTACTACGGTGGATGGTACGGAGATAGCTTCTGGACCAGTAACGCATACCACCCAAGAAGTGATGTTAGTAAGTCAAGATGGACACTATGAGAAGATCGTGTTCGATGTGATCAAGGCCCCTCAGTTCCAGATTATTCTAGGAATTCCTTGGTTAGAGAAGCACAATCCTCAGATCGATTGGCGAGCAAGAACGGTTCAGTTTCCAGAATGTGTCTCCATTTGTTACCCTCGACCTGATGTTGCACTGGCAGCAATTTCTTCGGAGGTTCCCCAGTTACCTCCCGAATACCTAGAATTCCAAGATGTCTTCCGGAAGGATCAAGCTAACTCTCTACCTCCTCATAGGTCTTATGACTGTCAGATAAACCTGATACCTGGATCTACCCCTCCTTGTAGTAGAATTTATGCCCTCACCGAGCCTGAGAATCTTCACCTCCGACAATACCTGGATCAATACCTAGCGAATGGGTTTATCCGTCCTTCCAAGTCCCCTGCTTCCTCAGCTTTGTTCTTCGTTCCAAAAAAAGAATGGGACCTTAGAACTTGTATCGATTATCGCGCCCTGAACCAGATCACTGTTAAGAATAGATATCCGTTACCTTTGATCCCTGAACTCCTGGACCAAGTCAGAAAAGCATGCATATATACAAAGCTGGATCTTAGAGGAGCCTACCACTTGGTACGAGTAAAAGAGGGCGATGAATGGAAGATGGCCTTCCGCACCAAGTATGGGCTATTTGAATATCAGGTCATGCCCTTCGGACTTTCCAATGTCCCGGCCGCCTTTCAATATTTTATGAACGACGTCCTCAGAGAGCTCATAGATGTGTGTGTCGTTGTCTATATTGACGACATCCTCGTTTATTCTTCATCGGAAACTGAACATCGGAAACACGTGAAAATGGTCCTCGAGAGGTTGCGTCAACACAAACTTTTCGCTAAGTTGGAAAAATGTGTTTTCAACGTGACTGAAGTTGAATTCTTGGGATTCATATTATCACCTAGCGGAGTGCGTATGGATTCAAAGAAGGTCGATGCAATTCTCAAGTGGCCTTCGCCATCCTCCGTAAAAGGTGTTCAAAGCATGTTAGGCTTCGCTAACTTTTACCACAGGTTTATCCCCAAATTCTCTCGAATAGTCCAGCCCATCACCGCCCTGTTAAAGAAAAACAAACGTTTTGAATGGTCTACCGAGGCGGAACAAGCTTTCCAGAATTTGAAGACTAAATTTATCTCTGCACCGATCTTAAAACATCCTCGCCCAGAACTCCCCTACATTGTTAAAACTGATGCTTCGAGTCTTGCCATGGGAGCAGTTTTATCACAAAAGGACCCAGTAACCAATCAGTTGCATCCCGTGGCATTTTGGTCCCGCAAATTCTCGCCTCCTGAAATCAATTACACTATTACTGATAAGGAACTTCTGGCTATCAAGTCCGCCTTTAAGGCTTGGCGGCATTATCTTCTGGGGGCCCGACACACCGTTACTGTGATCACAGATCACTGTAACCTGCAATATTTGAAAACCGCGAAAGCTCAATCCTCTAGGCAACTCCGTTGGGCACTATTCTTTGCCGAGTTTGACTTCATAATTACCTACCGACCTGGTACGAAAAACGGTAAAGCTGACGCCCTTTCTCGGATGGGAGTGGAAGAACACTTGATCAATCCTAAACCTGTACCTATCATTCCCGAACAAAGAATTCTGGGTGTAATCGCCACACAATCCATTGAAGAAGTTAAGGATAAAGCCAGGCAACTGGTAACTCCAGCAGACATACAGAATTGGCATCTGCAGGGAAAGGACTTTACGGTGAAGGACAATCTATTGTATTTCCAAGGACGGTTATACCTGCCCAGCACAGATTTACAGAAAAAGGTAATCTCCTGTTATCACGATTCTTTAATGGAAGGACATCCCGGTATGGCCAAAACCTCGGAAAAGATCAAGCGCTACTTCTGGTGGCCGTCTTGGAAAAAAGATATCAGAGACTTTATAATGTCCAGTGGATTATGCGCCCAAAACAAGAGTCAAAAGGAAAAACCAGCCGGCCTCTTACGCCCTATTGACATCCCACCTCGCCCTTGGCATACGCTTTCTATGGACTTCATCACCGATCTACCTCCATGCTCCGGATACAATACGATCTTAGTAATCGTGGACCTATTCTCCAAGATGGCGCACTTCATTCCACTCAAAGGCTTACCATCAGCAGCAACTCTGGCCTGAGAATTTCTCGAAAACATCGTCCGACTGCACGGTTTTCCTTCGGTTCTAATTTCGGATCGAGGAAGTCAATTTATTTCTCATTTTTGGCGAAGTTGCTGTCGGTCGGCTCAAATTGATGTGAGACTTTCGACCAGCCGCCACCCCCAAACCGACGGACAAACCGAGAGGACCAATCAAACTCTGGAACAGTATTTACGCTGCATGCTGCAACAAACTGAAAAAACTTGGAAAGATATCCTTTGGATAGCCGAATATGCCTACAATAACTCTGTCCACTCGGGAACTGGGAAGACTCCGTTCTTTCTTTTATACGGTAGTCACCCTCAAACCTCGGATTTGGATCCACTCCAAGATCTTGGAACACCAGCAGTAGACCACCTGCATTCTACAATCACCCAAGCCTTTAAGGAAGCTGTTTCTCACCTTCAAAGGGCTAAAGAACAATACAAGAAAGGAGCAGACCAACATCGGAAGGAAGCCCCCCAATATCAAGTAGGAGATCAAGTCTGGTTATCCACCAAATATCTACCTCTAAAAGGACCACGCACATTCAACCCAAGATACCTTGGTCCCTATTCAATCACTACCATAGTAAATCCGGTAGCGGTCAAGTTGGACTTGCCACCTCACATGAAGATACACCCGGTCTTCCACGTCTCTCTACTAAAACCCGTGCAACCTAAAACCCGACTAACTAAATCTCCAAAACCTATCCTAGTTGATGGAGAACTCGAGTTTGAAGTCAAAAGTATCCTGGATTCTAAGATCTCCAAATCTAAACTATTTTACCTGATTGACTGGAAAGGTTACGGCCCCCAAGAAAGGTCCTGGGAAACTGCAGAATATGTCCACGCGCCTCGTCTAATCAAAAGATTTCATCGAACATTTCCCAACAAGCCCAAACCCCCGGAGAAGCCCGGTTTGGGAGGGGCCTTGAGGGGGGGTGCTGTCATGATCTCTGCTTCCAAAGGGTCAGGACTTACCCAACTCCCTTGGAAGCAGACCCATAACCCCGGTTCCGGGTGCCGGCCAGTCCCAATTGGGACCTTTTGGACCCTCTCCTGGCGCCAGTGGCACCAGGCTCATAAATATGCCCAGTCCCAGCGCTGGAAGCGCCGGGCTCATAATGCTTGTGTGGACTTACCTGCAGCAGACCATGCTGCTTACTTGCCTGCCAGTTGAGCCCCTGATCCTCTTCTGTTTGGGACTATTTTTCCTGTTGGGTGGGGCAGGAGCCACTCCCTAGGTTCAGAACACTGGAACTCTTCTGGAAAGCAGGAACTCTTTTCTTACCTAGGCGAGGCCATGGAAGGAGACACCTAAGCACTACAGGAGGCTATTTAAACCACACCCGATGGATGAATCTTGCTTTGCGTTTTTCTGCATTCTCTGCAGCAGAACGCTCACCGTGTCTTCTGATCCTGTGCCTAAGGGAACAAAGGCTTACCATCCTGGAATCCAGTCTCCAGCAGCACCTATAAAGACAAAGAAAGAACAGGTTAGCACTACGGTCTTCAGTGGCAGCGCATCTCTTACCTGGTCCAGCGGCTGTCACCAACGCCTCGCGCTGCATTCCGGCATCTGAAAGACAAAGGCTTACCGACTCTTCGCACGCTCCGGAGGTCTTCGCGCTGCATTCCGCCATCTGAAAGACAAAAGCTTACCGGCTCTTTGCACGCTCCGGAGGCCTTCAACGCTGCATTCCGCATCTGAAAGACAAAAGAAGGTGCGTTTAGAGACATTGGTCAACTTTACTACTCACGTGCCATCACTCCTTCCCACGCCGAAATCAGCGGGTATCCCAGCACCCTTCAGCTTCTCTAAAGCTCCGAACTTGTACCCGCAAGGTAAAAGAGACAGTTAGTGCGCATCGTGAAGCAGGCAACAAGCGCTCACTTACGTGCTTCCAAGCGCTTCTATTCCTCACGCGGGTTCGATCCTCAACTCTCTTCAGCCCGCCATCCGCCATCGCCGGAACCCTGCAAAACAAGAGGTATCATTACAAAAGAACTTTACATAAGTCAAAAGCCATACTCACGTGCTCCTCGGCACCGCTCCACAGCAGCCACGCCTTACGCACTTAAAGACTTTTAAGACATTTGAAGTGCCCAGAACTTACCGCTCGTGCAGTAAACGACGGACAGCAGTCCTCTGAGGTCAAGAGGCCTGCACCCTTATCCAGTGAAGAAACTGGTTACGGCACCCTGCCCCCGAGGCAGATGGCGAGCTCGGCGTTCACCTACCTAAGGTGAGATCGTTAACCTTTGGGGTCCTACAGGAGAAGAGAAAGGGAAGAGGAGAGAGGCACCCAATAACCCCAGTTCATTAATCCCATATTTTCTATCTGCAGACATCTTACTCTCCGAGTCAGACACACAGTGCACAGAGGTCCAGCCCGAGGAACCAACCGTGTGTTACACATCACCTTTGAAGACACGGCATTCACCCAGTCAAGACCGGCGCCTCTGCGGGAATCAGGTGAGCGTTACATTAACAAACACTTAACCCAACCTCTTTCATCAACATCATGGATTCCACAAGCCATTTCAAACCCATCAATCCATTGGAGGATATCAGAACCCTCCACATACACACCAACCAAATCTTTCATAAACTTGGTGGCAGGGGACCTCTAGATTCTCTGACATTCAGTGTCATTGTTTTTAAGTTCAAGATCCCTATCTTTGAGCATCACTTGGTGTGCTAACTCCTCCTTTAGTTCAGCTTCAGTTTCCAACTTTTTATATTGAAAGGCCAACTTCATCCTCATTAATTCAAATCCAAGGCGATCCCTGAAGAAATAATCCTGGGTTTCGCAATAGAGGCAGCAGGAGAGGTGGCACTCCCAGAAACAGATTCAATAATAACCTCAGGGGCAGGGTCCTCAGTGGTTTCATCCACCCCTTCATCAAGAGCACACACAATCAGTCTGGTTGTCCACCAGAGCAGCTATCAGCTCAGCCCTAGGCTTTTCTTCAAAGTCTAACTCCCTGGCTTCACAAGCACTCTGGAGAGCTTCTAAGCAAATCCTAGTCAATTTACCATTTCCAATACATTCCATTGCTTGTAATGTAGTTATTCTAGTACACACCACTAAATCTTGAATTAACAAAGTGTGATATGTTGCAGGTTGCAAGGTACACACTGATTCTTAAAACTATTAGCATCCCATCCCTACCACCAGTGTAAAGACTGGACGGGGGTTATCTGCACTCCTGCCCTCTATATGGCAGAGTAGAAGCACAGAGCACCCAAGCCAAGGTTTGCTATAGGGTAGCAATGGACGAGCAACCAAGGTTTAAGCTCTCAGGAGGTGATTCAGGCTGGTTCTTAAGTACAGTGTAGTCCCCAAGCCCCCAACAAATGAAAGTCCACACACTATGTTATGTGCTTACACAGTTCTTTAAATAAAGATAAGGCTCAAGATATATACACAATTAATAACACACTTAGTACTTTGACAAATCTAATATGGCAAATATATGCAATGCCTATGTGGTACCACACTTAACTATTGACTCCTTTAAAATGCACCAAATGCTGACAATTTCTAATGGCATACAAATCAAACAGTCATGTGTTTCAGCATCGGTCATGGGAAGGAAGACGAGTTAGATTAAACA
This sequence comes from Ambystoma mexicanum, assembly GCF_040938575.1. Classification (NCBI taxonomy): domain Eukaryota; kingdom Metazoa; phylum Chordata; class Amphibia; order Caudata; family Ambystomatidae; genus Ambystoma; species Ambystoma mexicanum. The sequence continues at coordinate 428,391,519 of NC_090941.1, read as the reverse complement.
ATAGTAGAATGCTTTGTGCAACTACCAAGACACAGTTCTGTGTGAGGATCCCCCCACCTGGGCAACCTGTAATAAAGTGTATTAACAAGCCCAGTCCATATATGTTTAAATAGTCTTGTTTCCTGGTCAAAAATGTTCCAATACCCCAATGTACCTGAGTTAGTAGACTTTCTTCAACGGCTCATTGATCGATTACTCGTTAGAGGACTCCCTTTAAAGCAGGAGCCAGGGTCGTCGAGATTCCGTGAAGAAAATGTGAACACCGTTGTCAAGACAGCAGCTTTGGACCTTGTGGTGCTCACTGACGATCCGTCATGGATGTCCTGCGTATATGAGGTGTGCGCTGCACTTCGATGACAGTGTTTGGTGCCACAAAGAAGACTCCTTGAAGACCGTAGGCCCGGCAGAGGGCGTCGGGTGTCGACCACAGCGGTATCTTCACTTGTCAGTTTCTTTTGTGTACTTCAGGAGCAAAGAAACCTACCAGCGGACTTTTCTCAGTCATCGATGTCCTTGACTTACTCCGGTGGAACAAAACAGTTGACGCTGAAGGCAAGGTAGTGACGGCTCACTCCCCGTCTTATACATGCAAGTACAAATGAATATGAAACACCCCAATGGGGAATGAGACTAAGAGAACAGGTTGCAGGAGTTAAGTTTTCTTTATAAAGAATTGGCGTCCAGAGACCTCTGCTTCCCCCGACAGCACTCCGGCAAACATTACACTTGCAGACAGTTATAAAGGAAAACATCTTCATAGATGACGCAACTAAGATAGGGTACTATAATAACGTGCGATTGGTTAGACAGTATACATACATATACAATTGTAGGCGCTGCTCCTTCTGGATTGGTTCCTCAGATTGCAGGAGGGTGAGAGTCACAGAGTCCAGCTGCATGTGTCCAGGAGGGGTGAGGGTGAGGTCATGGTGAGATAGAGTTGACACTAACTAAGCTGGCATAAAAAACTACCACTAGACATGTAATAAACAATGACCATCAGTATAAGCTTAAGTAAATCTTTGTTGAACCTATAAATTGCATGCATAAAATCAGAACATCATTCATTATGACTCATATGGAGTTAAAAGGTTTAAAGGCTTAGGGGTCTTAGTCAGTGTGATAACATCGATCATGGTGTGGGTCTGAGCACATCAAAGCAATCATGGGGCACGCTGACATTTGTTAGTTCTAAGGTGCAATATACTGTGACAGAGGTCTAGTTTTAGTAGGGGGCACACTGGGTTGGGCTTCACAGTGGGGGTCACACCTCTGGTACATCAAGAGAATACCTTAGGAGGGCGCAAAGTTACAGTGGCAGTCATTTTCCAACAGTGGGGGTAAGAGGGCACAGGCAGGTTTGTGGAGATGGATGAGCTACAAGGCATGGGTCGAGCCGGGTCACACACAGGACAGTGACATCAGAGGAAGAGTGAAATGTTACATTAGTATATTGGTTTCAATTGTCCCTGGCGCCTCCGTGAGAAATGGAGCTGTGAAGCTTTCAGACAGAGTGAGAAAAGGTGGGTAGCCATGAGCGTGGAGGACGCAGCGCTGCAAAAGGGGAGAGAAGACGTTTTGTTTTATCGCAGTGAGGCCTAGTCCAAAGATGGAGCCGTGGGCACACAAAATGGATGCCAAGTTTCCCCCACAACAGCCCCACTTAAGACGTAGGCAATGGAAGCGTCCCCGCTGTTGTGCAAGCAAGTGGTCCACACTTTGCTGAATGCGAGCGGGGTGGCCTAAATGACCCCTCACTCCCACACATTCCCCCCTTTCGTTACATCTAAAGTAACAAACTAATCCTTTTTATTATTCTCCCTCTACTAATACTCTGCTTCTTGCACGGCTTCATCCCATGCCGTTGTACCTTTTATTGGCATCCAAGCCCTGCAGACGCCTCTTAGGCTCTGCCCTCTTCTGGAGTATTCATGAGGTGTACAGGTCATGTATATACTCCCTTCCCCATCTAGATCCACCCACACTTCCCTGTACCATTGTAGTTCCCGTGGCTCTTTAATTGCGATGTGATATAGGTTGTCTACCCTGTCCCCATGCTGGTGATAAACAGCTGTCAGGCGATACTTTGGTGGGTTTGACTCCCCAGTTTGTATTTGCGCGTCTATCATGGCTGCTACCATTGTCGGTTTGCCCATTGTTTCCATCATCAGTGTTGAACTAGGCATAGATTTTGCACAGCATCGTATGCCCAACTGGCACACACAGAAAAATAGCAAGAAAAAAAACAACCACTGGAATAAAAAGTTTCATCATAATGCTGAACCACAAGGGTATTCAGTTGAACATGTTGTTGAACCAGTTGCTCGGCTCTATGCCTCCTTCCTTCTGCATTCTCTTCCCCAGGTTGTGTACTGCCGAGATGACATGGGAGAGGGTCCCATTATCTGCATCTTGAGAAGGTACGAACATACAGCATGTGCTCCCAATTTTTCGGCAAACACCGCCATCCATTGCTGTGAGAAGGTCTAAGATGTACCAGTTCTGCATTGTCATTAGGTGCAAGGCGCAGAGTTCCACCTTGATCACATTGAATCCTTCTTCAGTGCCATTGGCCAGTTGGATCAGTTCCCAGTGGACGATCTGCAGCCATTTGGTGTTTGCTTACGCCTGAAGTCCTGGTGCCAGGAGAGAGGAAAAGAACATTTCAGCTGAATTAAATAATTTATATTTATCAGGAATCTCGGTGAGGAGTTTGGACCATTCACTGGAGATATAGTTTGACCTCTTTTTGCTGGACAATCTGTCTTGTAGCTAATCTTTAGACAGAATGTCATATGGGGAAGGCTCTGTTGCTGTTGCTTGGGGTGCTGCCAATGTGCCAGCCAAATCCCCTGCTGCTGATATGTCAGCTGAATCTCCTGCTGCCGATATGCCAGCCAAATCTCTGCCCCCTTGGATATGGATTTCTCGGATTACCATTAGTGCTGAGTGCAGGATGGCCAGGCTGCATGTACCCTTCCATGATGCTGGTAGATGCAAGTAAGCTTGCTTGCCACACACCCAATACATGTCTATTAGCACTGCTGTGCATTTTTTCATATCTGGAATGATGATCGTTTTGTTGTATTTCCTGTTGGAACCCATTTGTACCTTCTCTTCGCCATGGAAACAAAGTTTGTCCTGTATTTCTCTCTGTGTTTTGATGGGTTTTTCAAGTGCTGTAACCCATGTGAGCTTTGCAATGTGCTGAGACGAGACGGGAGTACACGTTTCTTTGACCCATCGGAAGTTTTCTTCAGTTATGCCTCGTAATGCTTCTGCTTTACATATGATTGTCTCGTCCTGCCACTTGTTTTCTGTGAACCATGTCCCTTTGATAACAAAAAATGGTTCTTTGATGAAAATCCCTCCCTGCGTCTTGCTCGTGCAGGTTCTCTCATTCTGAAGCATTTCTATTGTAACTGTGTGTGACTGGAAGGTGCTCCAAATTCTACATAATACGAGATGAATTAATCATTGGGCATCTGACAAGGGCACTTCTTGAGGTATAAGTATCTTAGATGTGCGTGAAGCATGCGGTATGAGAGAGCAGACATAACAGCTCTCATTTGTGGTTTGATTTGCTGTTGCACTCATGTCCGAGTACCACTTGTTTGACTGATCTGGGTGGCGGGGGTCTTCAATTTCATCTAACCCCAGGCCATGGTAAACATCATATCTTTCCCCTTGCGCCCCCCCCTTTCCATCTCCTTCTCCCCCCTTCCCTGTTATTTATCATTTTCACTCTCATGTGATTTATGGGGAAGGGCATCTGCCCATGTCGCGTCACTGGATATGCTAGCAACTTGCCAGGACTGTGTTGCTGGAGTGTCCTGTGTACAGTGTTAGGATAAAAGTGCATTACAGTGCCTTGTGAGGTAGGTCCTGTGGTTGTGTACACATCAGTATTTGTCAGATCAGGTTCACTATGCCAGGAATAGTCCCTATCATACTGATTGGTCTTGTTATCTTTACTTAGTTCTATAGTGGAAAGAGAGGAAAGTGGAGCTTTGGCCGTTTGATTTTTATGCATAGTGGTAAAAATGTTGTTTATAGAACCATTATGCTTCCACATGTTTGTAACTCCAGCCCATATGAGCGCTGAGCCTTCCCGTATCAGCTGTGCCCCACTCCCCCTTCTTTCATATCCTTAATTATTAAAGTCACTGTACAATACCAGGCCGCAACAAATAACATCACAGAAAACAATATTGCAGAAAGTTTAAATCCACATTCTAAGCTGTACCATATATTTATTCTACTTTCTACCAAATCACTGTCTACATTTGTGTCGTCGTTAGTGAGGGCCCTCCTTTCTGCCATTTTTCCATCTGAAGGGGTGATATAAGATTGTTAAGTGCAATGCATACATTCTTTTAATCTTTCCCTACATCAAATTTCTTTTCTATTGGCATCACATTAATGTTTTACTTTTCTGTTATTTAACTCTTCATACTTTTACGTTACACAATCCTATTCTATTTAATACATTTTCACCTTAAATTAAGAAAAAACACACTCATTTATATACCATAAAGACCTTTAGTAGTGACTGCTATTTTTTCTTTTTGCAGTGTAGTAACAGAGAGTGAGAGAGAGAGAGAGAGTGAAAGTGAGTGAGAAAGAGAGAGAGAGAGAGACAGAGAAAGTGAAAGTGAGTAAGAGAGAGAGAGGGAGAGAGAGAGAGAGAGAGAGAGAGAGAGAGCTATATGCTGTTTCATATATATATATATATATATATATATATATATATATATATATATATATATATATATATATATATATATATATATATATATACACAGTTATTTATATTCTTTTTTTCTTATTATGCAATTTTACTGGTAGTTTATTTTTTGGGTTGCCCTTTTTAATTTGTTGCATTTTGCACATCTTTCTGTTAGCCACTTGCAACTTTGTTGCTCTCACTTTGCTCACATTGAGGGGTTGTACTATCATGTGCTCTTCTTACATCTGATAGATGCACCCAATATTTCAACCCCTTCTCTTTAACCGCCGTTGGAGTACTACATATGACCTCGTAGGGTCCATGAAATCTCGGAGAGTTCCACCTCCGCACATAACTTTGCACATACACATTTTTCCCTGTCATCAATTGTCCTGTTGGGCTGTCCTGCGCTGGCGTTGTAGTATCTGTCTCTATGCTTTGTGCAAGTGATTGTGTGATCTGTCTTGCTATGCTACCCACTGCGCATGTCAATTGAATAATGTATTCCTTAAATTTATCCCCTAGCACTCTTCTTACTGGGGAGAGTGGCGTATGAATGTGCCGTACCGTCACTATTTCGTGCAGGCTCAAATGGTAGTCCTTACATGGCTGTGTTCGCAGTTGGAACAGTGCTAGGGGCAAGCAATACACCCAGTACACATTTTTGACAGTTTGCTTTTGAACAGGCTGTTGATTTTTTCTATGATTCCATTCGCCTGCGGGTGATAAATCGAACATAATTTGTGCTTTATACCTAACAATGTAGTTACTTCCTTAAAAAGATCATTTACAAAATGTGTGTTGTTATCTGACCTTGTGACGTCACATATGCCCCACCTTGAGAAAACCTCCCATACTAAGAATTTGGCACCTAGTAAATGGACAAACTATTACAATCAAATATTTTGCTCCATTGCATCTTTCCCCCATAACCGCATAGTCGATGTGGAGCTCCCTAAATGGGCCCACAGGAGGCGGTAGTGTTCCTCGCAGTGTTCTGAGAGTCATTCCTGAACTGTATGTTTGGCACGTTGTGCATTCCACTGTGAACTTTGACAAATGTTCCTGTACATTTGGAACAAACCAGTTTTCCTGTATTTCAGCTGCAATGTGTTGTTTAGTCACATGCGTCGGGAAGTGCAGTTGTTGGAACACTATTTCTAACAATTTCACAGGCATTACTACCTTCCCTGTGAGCTCTTGTCACCATATTAAATCTGTTGCTGATTGTTTACATCCTCTTTTCCCCCATAATTCTTGTTCTTCCACAGGTGCACGTTTTTGGAGCTCTATTATTTGGGCAATTGGTGTACGGCTGTATCCCTCTTCTGCTGTATTTGTACCAGACGATTTTACAATGCACTCTACTGCTTGGGGGATATTAAAATAAGCTGCTTCTTTTGCAGCGGCGCCTGCTGCCGCGTTCCCCAATGAGATCACATCCATGTTATTCGTATGTGCTTGGTATTTCACCAATGCTACCACTGACGGTTATGCTAATGCTTCTATTAGCTCATTCAACAGGACTGCATGCTGTACTGTGGAACCATCTACCCTTCTAAACCCTCTTCACCGCCAACGTGACAATCCTGAGTGCAATGTTGTTGTTGCATATGCCGAGTCAGAGTATATTGTCACAGCACGCCCTTTGGCTGTATGTAGCTCTTCAATTAGCGCTATCAGTCTGCTGCCTGTGCTGAATAATGTGAGGGGAGGAGTTGTTTGTACAATCACTTCATACTCCTCTTCCTCCATTCTTAGCACTGCTGCCCCAACATGTTTTTCACCTGTCTCGCTGTCTATTGATGCTGACCCATCTACAAAGTATATTTCTCCCTCCTCTAGTGCATTTTTTCTTGCTTTAGGAATGCCATCTTAACCCTCATACGTAGCACAATCATGTTCCTGTATGTCTTCTATTGTGCATGGTTCGGTGATGAATATGGCTGGATTCACTGGTTTGCATCTTACTAGTTGAACATTTGGGCTTGATATTATTATTTCATATGATGTTGCCCTTTATGTGGTGAGAGTGCTTTTGGATCTTTCTAAAATGGCAAACAGTGAATGTTCTGCGTATAATGTCACTGAACAACCCATCACAATGGTGGTGCTTTTTTCTATGATGAAGGCCACTGCGGCGAGAGCTTGTTCGCAAGCGAAGTGGCCCTGCATTACTGAGTCTAGAGTACAGCTGTAGTAGGCCAATGGCTTGTGGCCTAATGATATTTTTTGTGTTAGAACTGCTGTCATTAAAATTCCATTGCATTGTGAGAACAGGTAGAACTCCCGATCATAATCAGGGTTCGCTAAAACTGGTGCATGCACAATAAGGTCCTTTAACCTGAAATACTGTGTTATCATTTCTTGTGTCCATTTTAATGGAACGTTGCCTTTCTGTGCTTCTTTTAAGGCCTGTAATAGTGGGCGTGTGTATGCTGCATAGTCAAGCATCCATGTGCGACAGTAATTACAAATCCTAAGGAATGTTTGCATTTGTTTCACTGTTTTAGGCATTATTAGATGGCATATTGCTGCTGCTCTGTCTGGGATTCGTTTGCCATCTTTTGAAATCAGCTGGCCCAAATAGAGTACCTCAGCTAGACAGTATTGTAACTTGCATTTATCCACTTTGTATCCTTTTGTGGCTAATAAATTTAGCAATGATATCGAATCAGTCCTGCACTGCTCTTCACTCTTGCTGCAAATGAACAAATCATCTATGCATTGAATTATCATGCTTTCTACATTAATGTTACCAAGATCTTCATGCAATATTCTGTTAAAGATGCTGGGGCTCTCACAGTACCCTTGTGGTAGTCTACAATGCTTGTATCTGTTTCCTACCAATGGGAATGGGGTGAGGTATTGGCAACTTGCATCAAGTGGTATTGAGAAGAAGGCATTTTTCAAGTCCACCACAGTAAAGCAAGTTGCATCTTAAGGTATGCTACATAACATTGATGGTGGATTAGGCACTAGTGGAAATTCTTTCTGCATGACATCATTGAGTGGGTGTACTTCCTGGATCATCCTCCAAGCCCCGCCCCTCGCTTTTTTGATCGGAAAAATTGCTGTGTTTCATGGTGATGTGGATGGCACTATTATCCCTTGTTGTAATAATGCATTTATTGTTTCTCATATCCCTTCCTCTGCTTCTCTTGATAATGGGTACTGTTTTACTCTAGGCGGTATTGCACCTGGTTTCAATTTTATTTTTATGGGCATGACCGCTTGTAACAGGCCTATGTTATGGGGGCCTGTGGTCCATAATTCTGGCAGTACCTTTTCCATATCTTCCTCAAATATAGTGGGTGGCACATTGACACTAGCCATGAGAAGGTTGTGTATTTCTCTGTGTTGGATCATTATGTCACATGGTACACTTATTTCCATTATTATTTCCCCATTAGTGTCATTGTCGGTAAACAATTCTTCATCAGTTACCTCACGTAAAGTTATGTTTGGATCTATACACAGCAATGTTCTCCATTCGCAACTATGTGTGTCCAGTCCTATTACTGCAATATGTTTGCTTGAGACCTGTACTCCTTCCAGATCAATGGACAAAATTGTGCCGGTCACAACATCTTTATTTACAATTGGGCGAAAGATGAAATCAGAGGGCACCTTCCACTCTTTTCGTGTTATATCTGGAACTACCCGGGCAAGCACTCTGATCCCATAAAAGGACATGTCCATGTCTATGGGCACCCCCCTTACAGCATCTTCGTTTGTCATGGTGCTTATCATTAACATTGCTCTCACTGGGCACAACCCTGGAGTGGAGCACACTATCCCTCGCTCAGTAAAGGATATGGTCATGTTCAATTTACTCAGGAGGTCTCTTCCCAACAAATTTATTGGCGAGTCTTCATGATATGGTAGAGGTGCTCGCACTGTTTTCCCCCCTACTGTTATGTCAAGATCTTTTGTGTAAGGAACTTTCAAAATAGCCGCAGAGAACCCTTTGCATTTCCAAATGTTTGCCTGAGAGCAGGAACCGGCCTTCCATTAGACACGGTTTTTCCCGAGTCCACCATAAAGATTAATTGTTTGTTGCCTATCTCTGCCCCCACTAGTGGTTCCTCTTCTTCACGTAGGGTAGTGGATAGGACTGGACACACAAGTGCTTTCTGTGGGATGTCCTAATCTGCATATGTTTCTGTTCCTGGAACAGACAATACATTGTCCCCTACTATGACTGCGCCGCAAAAAGGTGCCGGCGTGCCATTCGCTGATGTTGCAAAGATATTCATGTTTTCATTTCCCATAGTGTTCTGTCTTGCCATTTGTGGCTGCATAACTCTCTGCTGTGGTTGCCGTCTTTGTTGCATTTGTGGCTCTCTCTGTTGTGGCTCATTATAGCATTGTTTGTTCTGCCCACTCACTCCCATTGGTAACCCATTGGGCCTGCCAGGTGTGGGTGGCCATACTGCTGGTCATTTCCCATGTGCTGTGGCCCTTGGTAATGCCCCATTGGTCACATTCTGCACTCTCTCGAAAAATGTCCCCACCTCGCGCAGTTCCAGCATGTTCCTTGTGGTCCTCCTCTCATTTTCTGCCCTCCAAACACTCTATTTCCCATTCCTCCAAATCCCCCTCTTTATCCTCGGTACCCACCTCGTCCTCTTGCGGTGCTGCCCTGCCATTGGGGGCCTCTGTATTACTCCTCTCCATCCCATTGCTCTTGTCCATTTGCAGACAGCTGCTGCCATCCTTGCTGGTGTGTTTGCTAACCCCTTCTCTCCTTCCCCTTGCTTGTCAGTGGATGTTGCTGAATTCATGGCTGCATCCTTCTGTAATTTCCGAAAGTGGAGGGAGAAGTTTCAACAGGTTATTCTTGTCCATCTGTGCCCATGGTATGTAGTGTGGTCTCCCTGCTCCCTTGTGTATCAGTGGCATTTGTAGTTTAGCCTTTCCTCCCTTCTTGCTTACTGTTCCCTTCTTTGTTTTACTTACCAGCATGTTCCCTACTCTTTGTCTTAACCTCCCTTGCCACCTTGGCGCGGCCCTCTCATCCTCTTGGTCGAATGGGAATGGCAGCGGAGACCCTGCTGCTGCTGCTCCCTCTTCGTATTGATCTAGGTCACTCCATACTTCTTCTATCTCGTCTTCTGACTCCCGCTCTCCCTGTCCCACCCCTCTTTGGCTGTCTGGAGTTCCAGGTCATATTATTCTTACAGGTTTGTCATTAAAATGGAAAAGAAATTCTCCTGATTGCCACTCCTGCTCTGGCCCTTTCGGTACTGGGGCCAGTGGTGGCGAGGACAGTGTAGATTCCCCCGCTACACTTTGGAGGTGTGAGGTCACCTGCTGCTAATGGTGGTACTTCCCCTCCCCCGGGCAACATTTGGCCCTTATCGCACAAAGGATCTTAATCACATTATTTCCATTTGGGCATGTGCAAGCTGTCTGTCTAAGTCTCCCGTTAGCCACGCTAAATTCACTGGAGGGGCACTAGTTGGCCCATATAACCCTCCCGTTTCATACGGTGGTGGGGTGGTGGCAGTCACTGCTGCCGGGGTAGTTGGTGTAGTGGGTGCTGGCACATACAGGGGATCACTGTAGCCCAGTGCAGGTCTTGTCAATAATGTGTCAATTCTAGTGAGGTCATTCTCTCTTGTTATTGTGCATTCCTCACCTGCAGCACACTCTCCCCCCTGCGGGGCCTTCTCTTTCTCTGTTAATGTGTCTTTACTTACCTCACCGCTAAGGGTTACCTCTTCGAACATTCACCATAGGTCTAGTACCTCCCTTCGGTTTTTGCAATTGCTTTCCCCTGTATTTCGCTAGTAAATCTGCTGATACTAGATCTAATACATGTTTCTCAAACGACCCTCCTTCAGGCCATATTGGTACCACCCCTTCCCCTTTTATTTCCGACACCCATTGGTCATGATACTTTTGTATTGTCTTGCTATACAAAGGGAGGTGTTGACAGATATGCTCTAACGGTGTGTTCCCCCCATGTTACTGTATTTCGTACTCTCACCAGCGTTCACTCTTCTCCTGGGTACAGTTAAACAATGCCTGTTTACCAAATTAACTCCTGTCTTTAGCACCTCTTTTCAACCTTATTTCACTTTCAACATCAAAAAATACCGATAACTTTTTTACTTACACAATTGTGCAGGAATCACAAATGATTTACCAACATTTCTCATCAGACCTTATTTTGGTGAATACACAGATACACATGTACTTACTGATAAACCAACATGAAACACTTTAACACATTGGACATGTAACATATACTACCTTTCAGTTTTGCTCCCCCTTTGAATTAATTTAGTTTATTATTGCTCATTCTTATTTTCTCACTCCCCACCTCTGAGCCCCATTAGGCTACCTCTCAAAGAATTCTGCTCACACAGAAAAAGAATATTCTAAATTACTACTCCGAGCCTACTAAATATATGAGACTCCTAATTTTTTTTTCTTTATGTCCATTTGTTGCCTGCATTGGTCAAGACAATGCTATGCAGCGCCGCCTTCTACCCTCCTTCGGAGCTAGGATCCCGCATTCCACTTTATCTATTTTTTCCACCACAACCTAATGGCCATATAAAGGATAGGTAAGAAAAATCCTCAGTCACATTCACACAGGCCCTGAACCTCACCCTAACTTTTATTTTCCCACTCTTTTGTCCCTTTTGTTTTTTATACCCCTTTCCCAAAAGCTCTTTTCTCCCCTGAGAGTCTCACAACCTGTAATCACGTGTTTAGTAGGGTGGTCCGAGAGCTGCCGTTCACGGTCTATCCACAATCTGCTCTGCACCCCAACCAAGCCGTGACCCGTCTTGGCGAGCAGTTAGTTGGGTATTTGCAAAGATGACAGGGACCCTTGGAACCTTTTGTTTTGTGCGGGAACTGGTCAACTGCGGAGGCCATGGTTTTGCTGGGGGCGTCCCGGATCTCACCGCTCAGCACAGGGCCTCTGGGCAACTGTCCCAATCACCTCACGGAGTCACCAAATATGAAGGCTCACTCCCCGTCTTATTCATGCAAGTACAAATCAATATGAAACACCCCAATGGGGAATGAGACTAAGAGAACAGGTTGCAAGAGTTAAGTTTTCTTTATAAAGAATTGGCATCAGAGAACTCTGCTGCCCTGAGAGCGCTCTGGCAAACATTACACTTGCAGACAGTTATAAAGGAAAACATCGTCATAGATGACACAACTAACATAGGGTACTACAATAACGTGGGATTGGTTAGACAGTATAGATACATATGCAATAGTAGGCGCTGCTCCTTCTGGATTGGTTCCTCAGATGGCGGGAGGGTGAGCGTCACAGCGTCCCGCTGCATGTGTCCAGGAGGGGTGACGGTGAGGTCATGGTGAGATAGAGTTGACACTAACTAATCTGGCATAAAAAACTACCACTAGACATATAATAAACAATGACCTATAAATTGCATGCATAAAATCATAGCATCATTCATTATGATTTATATGGAGTTATCAGGCTTAGGGGTCTTAGTCAGTGTGATAACATTGATAATGGGGTGGGTCTGAGCACATCAAATCAATCATGGGGCACGCTGACATTTGCTAGTTCTAAGGTGCAATATGCTGTGACAGAGGTCTACTTTTAGTGGGGGCACACTGGGGTGGGCTTCACAGTGGGGGCACACCTCTGGTACATCAAGAGAATACCTTAGGAGGGCACAGGGTTACAGTGGCAGCAATTTTCCAACAGCGGGGGTGAGAGGGCACAGGCAGGCTTGTGGAGATGGATGAGCTACAAGGCATGGTTCGAGCCGGTTCACACACAGGACAGTGATCTCACATGAAGAGTGAGATGTTACATTAGAATATTTGTTTCAATTGTCCCAGGCACATCTGTGAGAAATGGAGCTGTGAAGCTTTCAGACAGAGTTAGAAAAGTTGGGGGACATGAGCGCGGAGTGTGCTGCATTGCAAAAGGGGAAAGAAGCCTTTTCGTATTATCACAGTGAGGCCTAGTCCAAAGATAGAGCCGCGGGCACACAAATGGACGCCAAGTGTCCCCCACAACAGCCCTGCTTAAGACGCAGGCAATGGAAGCGTCCCCCACTGTTGTGCGAGCAAGTGGTCCACACTGTGCTGAATGCGTGAGGAGGGCCTAAATGACCCCTCACTCCCACACAGTAGTCCTTTGTTTAAATGTTCTTGGACAATGGTGGAGCGTTGCGGCTCTGGGTGTTGAGCAGCACAGCGTCAAGCTTTCCTCGCTACTGGGCAACATGACTCAACGGGCTTCCAGCGGTCACGTAAATCCTCCGGACCCCAGTCGATGTTGATGGACGTTGATGGCCTTGATGTCTTGGTGCTTTACTTAATTGTTTCTCCGCTGACCCCGTCTCCAGTCAGCAGCCTTTTGGGACTTGCTTCCAGGGTGCCTTGATGATCAGCTTCTGCACAATCTTCCCTAATAGCTCAGGGAGAGGTCCCCTAGCCAGGTCCTCTCTTGCATCAGTCCTCGACACACATGACAGCTTTTGGATTTCGTCGGCAGAGAGCAGCAGCAAACCTTCTTCTTCCAGCTGGGCTTCAAGGATAAGCAGCTTCAAGTTTCAACTTCAGCTTCTGAAAAACATTGGTAAGTGAGAGGTCCCCAGATATACACATTGATACCTCATTCACACTGCTGAGCCAAGCTCAGTCACACAATCAGTCAGAAGGGCATTCATGCAGGCAGGCAGCCAATCAGGCTCACTGTGCATTCAGGCAATGCACTTCCACCCAGACACCCATAAAAACGAATGTGGATTGGGGCAAGCACCCAGCCTTTCAGCACACCACACTGCATTCATGACAGTTTCATGCAGGGCTATCTCATTCTTTGTGTCACACACACAGAAACCAGACACCCATAACATGGAATGCATATCGGTCACACACTCCATTCACCCAGGTCCCACCCCAAAGGGTGTACCCACACATACAGTAACTAGGAAGGCTCCAGCCAGTCTGGTATTCCCCACAATACCATATGTGGTTCTTCCACCCAACAGCCCGTCAGGGAAAGGGAAAGAGTCAAGGCTTTGCAGGACTTTGGGAAAACAAGGTAATAGGTAATAGAAACCAAAAGGCCACAGGGGCCATCTTGTCTCCTATCAGGAATCCACTTATTCCAATGGCAGGGCCTGAGTATCCCAAAATGGAGGCTACTCAGAGTACCTGTCAAATTCAGCATGGAGATGCCACTAGCTCATACCCTGCTCTGTGGGCTACACACAGTTGCCCAAACACATACACTACGGGTACAGGGTTGTAACCCAGCCCATGGGTGCCATAAGGGTATCCCAAGGGCCTCTGTTCACCACAACCAAAAAGAGGAAGAGCTGCACTACTAGGGGTCCCACATGGACTCCTGTGCAGAAACCAACACAGAACACACAGGATAAGGGAGTACAGGACAAGGACATAGAGGTCATGTCCCTCCAATGCATTTCCAGCATCACACACACACAAACATGTGAAGGGAGTCCAGTCTCATTATGTCAATGGTAATTTGGTTTGCACTTAATTTTGGAGGCATTAGAGGAATCAACTGATTGTATTAAAACATATGTAACACGCTATTGAGGAGAATTCTGACGAGAAGTGGGCTAACAGGCCTATTACTGAATGGAATGGCCTATATTCCAGACATTGAAGTGGTCAACGAGCTCTGACAAACAGATTGTCTGCCCATTCTGCCATATGCTTCAGGGATAATCACGGTGGCTATTTCACATAGCCCTTAATGAAGCCTAGCAATATGAACTGTAAATTGGCTACAAGACAGGTCAGTTGTATGTCATTTAATGTATTTAATATACTGATTGACAAGACTGATGGAGTTGCCAGTAATGTAATCTGGCTCCCAGCAACTGCTGCTTGTTATAGACATGAACTAAATGTCAGTTTGTTCTCCAAGCCCACTGAAACAATGAGTATCCATTACTGAACACCCTTTGAACTGTTGTTTAACAATATGTAGGCAAGGCTGCAAAATATATTCCCCTTGAAACTAAAAACATATTGTTGAGGTAATGAACAACATTGTATATTTATTTGTGTAAAATAATCGAAGGCTGCTTCGAAATGTGATTTTAATCACAAAACTCACCTACAATTACATTTCATTGAGTTTGCCCTAGCACCATTTCGTATGAACAGGACATTTCTGACAGTTCAAATACTAAACTTCACAGACCTTTTCATTTAGAAACACGTGAATCAGAATGTTAGCACAGACAAATCATGTAACACTGCAGACATGGTGCCAGCCAGCCATTGCATCCTCCTCAATCATACATTTGGAAAAACCTAGCACATCTGTTGACCTATTGAATGAGCCATGTGGTGCTATGGAAAACACAAAACAAAGAATGTCAGAGTGTGGCCAGCCCCTTGATGCATCTGCTGAACAAAAACTCATTTGGAAGCAATGCACAGACCCCTAGGGTTTCAGTGAAGAGATGCAACTCTCTCAGATAAAGCATGGCCAGCCGGGGCTGTTAATACGACATGATGAAACGGCGCCATTGTCTGCTGGTTCTGCTGCTGCAGCCCCATGACGCACTTTCACAGCTGCTGGCTACTTCATGGATCACGCAGTCAATCGCCGCACTGCTTTTGAATAATAACAGGAAAGAGCGCTCCACATTGATTATTCCACAGAAGATGGAAAAGGTTGTGATGTTGCCTGTGCCAAGTTGTGGTATCTGTGATCTGATCGCTGCCCACAGAGAGCGGGTGCCTGTTAAATAGCATGCCGCTGTCACTGCTACACTCAGGCTTTAGATATTTCCGTCTGATATAGAAGAACCTAATGAGTTTTTTTTTTTATATATATGTTATCAACTTTTCACTGCAAGCGACAACTCTGGAAAAGTCAGAAGATACCAACGCTAATAGAATGATAACAGCCTCCAAGCTGACCTTTCAGAGCACTCCCGTGGCAGGAGGGATGTCTTCACACTTCACGTGGCCTACCCTGATACTAGGATTGATCTCAACTAATAACATATATGCATTTTTTTTAACAAAGGATGAGCTATTCATATATGTTATACAAATTAAATGATTGTACTGTGTCTGTGTGTGTCCGTGTGCACGCAATGTGTTCTTTTAGCATCTCCGTCAGTTTAATTTTTTTTGCAGATTGTATTAGCAATGATGTTAGGCAATTAAAGGAATAATGAAGAAAAGACACACTTTCAATGCAACGCTCATGGACGATGCATCATCTATATTTGAATACAAAACTATTGTAAAAGATCAGGCGATAATATTTTTGAATGTTCATTCGATTGTAAAGCAAGATGGTTACATGACTGGTGTTATACACACATGTTCTGGACAGTCAATTCAATTAGCCTGAACCATTCACCCCATTCTCAAACTGTACTGACATATGTTCTACTCCACATGGTACCTCCCCCGCGCTTTACATCGTTCTCACAATCCTATTCAACATTCATAACAGTGCAAAACATGTATACGTGTTAGGTGTGTATACATGAGGAAGAGCATTCTCCGTGTATTCGAAAACAGCAGCCATACATGAACATATTTTGCATGCAATTCCAGTGACAGAGCTGTGATTTTCTCAGGTGCCACAAGCTCCCTAGTTTTCTCCCACCACATTTGAATGTACAGACCCAATTTCTTGCTATTGTGATCTTAGTTGCCACCAGGAGGTGAGTCACCAGCTTGCCATGTTACCTGCAACCTGTAGATCCCATCCCCTGCGTACTTCAGCAGTATAATCAGTTAATCCAGGTCAAGATTAATACACGTGATTGATGTGATATGGGAGAGCCTTGTCTTCCAAAATGATTGAGCTCAAACGCATTCCCACCACATGTGGAACAACATACCAGTTTCATTGCATCCTCTCCAGCAGACTGTAGGACAGGATGGATTCATTTTGTTTAGCCTGTTGGGGTGCAGCTATCACCTAGAGCAAACCTTCAGTAAACATTCCCTATCAGTAGTACACCTAGTTGCATGGTGATTTCTGGCCAGATCTGTTTCCAGGAGTCCTCCCCGATTTGCTGACCTACGTCTTGCTCCCATTTCATCGTGTAGGGTAGGTGGTACTCCTTAGGGTCGTAGAGATCTAAACTCTTATTTAGGGAGGACACCATAGCTTTAGCCAGGCCAGCAAGATAGGTGAGTTCAAGCACACGTAATGACTTTGTTGCTTTATACTTTACATATGGATGAGATACTCAGTGAAGCAGCTGGGTGTACCTGAACCTTTTGTTCTCAATGGAGTTCAATTTGGCCTTGTATTCAACAAACGTCAGCAGGCTGCCTTGATTCCCTCATGCAGCCCCTTTCCCAATTCTCAAAACTCTTACTATGTTGGCCTTGTTCGAAGTCAGGGTTCAAAGTCAGGGAAAGCGGGCCCAACCCCCAAGCAGCACCCCACCGTGCTATAACTTTGTTCCAATGAGCAAGTGATACAAGTGTAGATAAGAGGAGAGGATGAACTCCAGGTTGTCTCCAATGTTCGTAAAGGGTAGCTGCGAGAGAGGGATCAGAGATGAACCCTGTAACATCTGCCACTATGCAGGTCCATGTAAAGACGTGTGAAAGCTGCAGAGTCAGATTATATCGGTATATGTCCGGGACACCCAGACCCCCCATCAGGGTGCTTCACATAAGGAGTTTTTTCGAGATTCAGGCCTTTTTACCTTTCCATATAACATTATCGTTCCCTGCAAGGTGTGTATATACCCATCAGTGTTTTTTCCTGTCAGCACTAGGCAGTGATATAACAGCTTAGGAAATAGGTTCATTTTTACTGCTGTGACACAACATTCCCAAGAGATTTCCTGGGTATTCCAACTGTTCAGTGAGTCATCCAGCTCCCTGAACAGTGGAGAAAAATAGAGGTGAAAGAGGTTCTCTATGGAAGATGGGATTCACAACCCCAATTGTTCTATTGAATCATGTGACCATTTTTTCCAGACTTAGGCCAAGCAACGAATGCTCTGTCCCGGGAGACATTGAAATGGCAAGACCCTGAGATTTGGAATAGTTAACCGAAAACACAGACGCTAATCCAAACTGCTTCAGCTCTTCCATAAGGGCCACCATTGAATTGACACAGAGGGATATTGTATATTATTCATCTTTCTGTTTTGTACCTGTGATATTCTTATTATCCCTAACCCTTTTAGAAAGGGGTGCCATAGACATCACAAAGACCAGGGGGGACAGAGGGCCTCCCCGGTGTCTCCTGTAATTGGTATAGCTGGAGTCGCTTTGTCATTCATCCACATTTTTGTTGGAGGGGCATCGTAATTAGCAGGAAGGTTTTGTGTGAACATAGCGCCAAATCATAGGATTGCAGAGCATTAGGATCTAGCTCAAGTACAATTGGTCAAAAGCATTGTGAGTGTCTAATGATATCACACCCATCTCTTGTTCCCTCCGCCAACCCATTTCTATTAAGTTGAGGAGTCGCCTTATGTTATCATTGGTACTCCTGACTATAATTAAGCCAGTCTGTTCTGCATGAACCAGCCAGTTGGCTAAAACATGACAGTCTATTTTAACGTCATAATTTACAATCATGATTGACCTATTTGATTCAGTAGCGTAGGGTCTTAATAAGGCATCAAAAACAGGATTGGGGATTGGTTGGGTGAGGAATCAGAAGGGATTGCAAAAACTCTGTAGAATTTTGTTGTTTACCCGTGAGGGCCTGGGGTTTTACCTTTAATTGATTTAATGGCCCATTGAACCTCCTCCTCTTGTATAGGCTCCTCCAGCTTTTGCCCCATCCCCAGCGACAAGTGGAGGAAAGCCGTCAATGCCAGTTAGTCTAATTGGAGGCTTGCATCTCTCGGGACTCCTGTCATCACGTTTGTATAGTATTATAATTATAATTAATTATAATTGTTCTTTTGTGAAGTGCTTAATATCAGAGACTAGGTTGTAAGCACAGGATCGGGATTCAAACCTGTGTTGTGCTGCGTTGTCTTTCTTCCAAGACAAACACGTTGCCCTGAGATATCCCCTCTCACCTATTGATGAAGTATGTCAATTTTGGAAGCCTTGGAGTATACCATCCCCGTATCATCCCTAAAGGGCAGTATGTTACTGCTGGACTTTGGTTTAGAAAATGTGTGTGCTAGAATTCTGTTTGCCTTATTACAAATAATAACATTGTTTAGTTTTTAGAATAAACTGAGCTGTCCTGTCAGCCATGTGGCCTCATGTTTGGCCGTAGCATCACTAAGATTGCACATAGCCTTCAATGTTCCCTGACTTTTTTCTTCCCTCTCTTTCTTTTTTACTTCTCCCTCGAAGCCAGATCTGAGCTTTTCTACATTTTTTTAACAAGCCGCCGTTCGACTTATAAATTCCCCTCGAATTACCCCTTTCATTGCATCACCTACCAGTCCTAGGGGAGCTCAACCTTTGAGATTTTCCTCAAAATAGGATGTTATTGCTAATGCTAGTTTTTGATGAATGACTCTATCTTTTAAGATTGGGTTGTATCTCTCACAGGTTGGGTTAGCCTGTGGTGCGAGGTTAGCAACACTGAGTTGCAATAGCAGTGGAACACGGTCAGAGAGGACTCTGGGTTAATGCCAGACCTCTGGGATACTAAGGATAATGAGGCCACCAACAGTGCATCTTTCCAAGAAAGCTCCTCTAAAAGTGGGGAGAATGTGTGTAGTCTATGTGGGTTCCATTCGGGAATCTCCAGACATCGATGAGTTCCATTTCCCTAAGTACCTTGGCAAAGTTTAGCACATTTCTATAGTCAGCTCGGGTCGGTGGGAATGTCTTATCAACTTCCAGTTTGGGAGAAAGATTGAAGTCACCCCCATGATCACTCTACACTCTGCGAAGGTGAATGCTTGCTGCAAAAATTGTGTATGTTACCCACTAAGTGTCCCATGACCCCCAAGTATATCCCCTGGCCTTCCCAGAGAACCTGGACTTTACAAAGGAGACTTTCCTCAACACTAGGGTAGCAACCACTCTATTATTTTCCTCACTGGAGGCAAAGAACCATAGGTGAAACTGTCTTTGGGAAAACCTGTGTTTATCCAACCTCAGCAAATGTGTGTCCTTGAACTAACTCCACACAAACTGACTGAGCCCTCGGGGTGGTTTCTGCCCCTAGGTGCCAGTGGTGTTTCGCCTATCTAGGGTGAAGGTACAGAGAGAGGCTAACCCTATTTGTCAACTACAATTAAAAACAATGAGGCACACAGGGGTATGTCCATGTACTAAGTTCTAGTAGGAACCATGATTCCTTTAATTTTCCTGCTCAGGTGAATTCCAGGTCTAACAACATGTATATACATGTGGACCATGAGGGTACACATGTTTTGAATATGGGGTATCCCATTACTTCTGGGAAATCCCTTGATAGTGTTGGCCAACCGGTTTCAGTGGTTAATGTCAGTGTTGCCACTTTCTTCAGGACCTTAGAGGCTCTTTTTCACATAGAGCATTGATTCGTCTGTTCATGGGTTCTGAGTAAATTACTTTCTGTCAATCATTTAAGGTATTCTCACAAAAGAGACGGCATGGGTTTGTGTTATGTTTCATAACAGGGCGTCTTTGCTGGCGTTAGTAGACTGAAATCATCACTGAAAAGGGACTTGCTGACCCCTTTTGCACTAATGCTGCTTTAGCATAAATTCTCCACCCCCTCTGAGTGTTCATGACACAACTGGATTGTTCTCTCACCAACTCACTCTGCTCCTCTCACATGCCAATTGTTGATTAATTTTTGGGTCATATCTGCCCATGTGATAATACAACATGATATACATTTCTTCATCTGTAAGCCAAAACAGCCATGTAGCACGGGCATCAAGCAGCTAAGGGGCACTGCAGCAAAATGCCGCACATTTCCCACCTTAATGACAAATGCCCTGGACCCTGCACCCTATGGTAAACCATCATATATTCTGAACCACTCCTGCCAAAGGCAAACCCATTCTCAACCCCTCACAACCCAAGACAGCACAACGGTAAAGGCACTTGTAATAATTAAATCCTCAAACATTTACCATTCCACATCTGCACAATGCCCCCTTCCAACCATTCCCTCTCCCCATGCTGATCCATGCAATCTGAGCAGACAGCACTGATATCACATGAAAACAATGTGTGCCCTCTATTCATGATCCACGCATGCCTCTTCACCAAATCAGCATCAGTCTTGGATGAGCCCATCCCGGTTGTGTATAACATACTTCACCTCAATCACACCACAAGACAGGCGGCAGCATCATATTACACACAACTCAGCACTCACAACCCAAACTAGGCCTGCCCAACTTACTTCTCCTTTCACAGCATCCACATCCACTAATGGCCTGCTAATAACACTCCTCCACACACCACGTAATGTATTGCCTCATATGACTCCCCAACAAAGAATTACTGGGTATGTGCTGTGACTTCACCATACGAAATTGCACATTCAAAATACGGCTTGAGCAACATTATGAAAGACACATACTATGTCCTTTTCTCATTCTTGCACCTTAAGTCTCACAGTACAGGTCCTGCACATAATACAACACATTAAAAGATAAAACACAACAGCTGCTACTCCACTGCCTCCAATGTCTCCCTTATCTTCACCTGCCTCTTCTACAACACCACCTCAGCCCTTTACAGCCACAAACAGCCACAAACTATATCAAACCTGCACAGATCCAGTCCAATCCATAAACATGACTTAATCCTTTAAAAACTCCCCGCTGGAAGAGCTGAACTCCAGCACACACAGTCCTCCATGTGAATCCCAATTGTTCACTCCTTCTATTTCACACGTTAGAACCGTGCTTATAGACCTGTCATGTAATGTGCCAAGACAATGCTGTTCACACCATTTTTCACACATAAGCTTAACTGACAGAAAGAAGCCCCTGGAAGCGAAAATAAAAATGTTTAAACAACTCTCTCAACCAGAACTAATCTCTCTGAAGCAGCATGTAAAATATGCAATGAAGTCATGATGGAGACCAAAACCAATTCTTACAAAACAAATTATCTTGCAAACATGCAATAAAAGCACGCTAAAGCTTCCACACTCTATATTGCTTCACCCGCACCTCTTCTCAGCCCGCACCCTATTCAGAAAGTGTCGCACAATATGCACTTATTTAACACAAACTCGAATATTAAAGAAAACTAGATCTGACCAACAACATCTGACCAAACTCCATGACCAAATGATCCATGATCTGACCAAACTCCAACAACATGACCAAACTGCATCTGACAAATCTTTCCAACCCTTGTCAAACCTCCACATCCCTTACTTCTGAAAACACTGCAACCTGCTTTGATTCCTTCAGGGCCACCATACACACAAACAGGATTCTAGTCTCCTGACACACAAATCCACAACATCATTAACAACCCACTCTACACATGAATACTAACATATCACAGAAAAATGAAAACATCTTGACATTGAAAGAAAATCTTTAATACTGACAATGTTTCTATTGACTTCATATCTCCCACATACTCAAAAGATCCTAGAGAAAGCTGGTCCAATTCCATTGCAGACTTACATCGACCAACACATTTTCCTCCATTAATATCAATCTGGGTTATGCGCAGAATGCAGAACTGAGACTGCATCCATCGAGGTAGTTGATTATGCTTTAAAAATGCCAGATACAGGATACTTCTGCCTACACATCCTGTTGCACTTATTTGCATAGTACGACACAATTGACCACAGGACAAACCTTTAGACCATTCCCTTATGCATTAGTCTGAGCCCAACTCCAGGATTTGTTTGTCTTCTTTCATTAAAACTGTCAAAAACTGGTCCAAATAGGGACATTTCGCTTTTCCATTACAGGTCACATTTTGTGTCTAGTAAAGCTCAATACTCTCCCTTGTCATCTTTCTTCTTGACATGGAGCTTCTAGTGGCATTATTCACTCGGATAATTCACCAGCCTTTACTAACCAGTTTGATGATTACTCAAACCTGTATCTCTGAATGCCATCCTATATTGACATAAACCAACTGAGAAGATTCCTCAGCCTTCAGCAGGCCTCAATGTTCTCTATATATCTTATACTCAACCCAACTAAACCCACATGTGACCATGGGAAAGAGGGCAAACGCAAAGGTACAATTCAAGCCTGACTAACAAACACAAACTACAAACTCTCCTTCATGAACCCACTATGCCAATATCGATGCTCCTGCATGAGTTATGTTTTGCTAAGAAGGTGTACAAACGCCTTATACAAGCTGAGTGTTTTCAAGCAAATCAGACATTTACTCCTTAACTACAGTTTCCATTTCTGCCATCCAGGTCACTGTTCTTTCCTACAGAGATGGTGGAAATTCTCTGTGGCAAGGTCACTCAAGCCTTATCCTCAATCCAATTTAAAATGTACTCCAGCCTGCTCTGTGCCTCATAGCCAGTTGGAAGTTGACCACCTGTCTTCTTCGCTTTGTAAAAAGCACCATTTTACTTGCTGCATCCATTGTCTTCAAATCCGGCTCTGTTATTTATAAACCATTCTACATCAACAAATGAGAGTACTGAGCCCGAAAGCTCTCGCATTCTCTCGTCCAGAGAGTAAACTACAAAAAGATGGATGAAAAATTGGAACTTCAGAACGTCACCAGAGAAAACAGTTCTGAACCCAGTTACCCCGCTATGCTTCCAAGAGTCTGAAATAAGTTCCACTAGAGCATCCACTTGGAAAACGTCCTCCAATTCAGTTAAAAAATAAAAACTTTAAACTTCTAGCATTACCTCCCAACTTCCACTCCATAATGTCCCATCTGTGCTACCTTCCAGACCGACAATTATTAATGACCCCCATACAAATCTCCCGTCGAATCCCACACCATGAATATCTTCTTCCCAAAGTGCTATATTAGCTTATATTTGATCTGTATTGAGCCATAGGCTGGTTGATGCTAACTATGGCGGTTTCTGATGTCATTCTGTCTATGTACCGCACTGTGATATTCCATGGGCTTGGAAAGACACAGCAGAACTATCAAACAGATAATCAAACATATCACACATGTTGTCTGTATCAGTTTAAACCAATGATTTTAATGTGCCATTGGGAAAATAAATGCATTGCATAGATATTGGCAGGTTCGGACTGGGGCATAACCTGCATAACCTGCATAACATTGTCTCGGGCACCAATGAAAAAGTGTCCCACAGTTGCAGATGGCAATTCATGTATTTTGTGACAGACTCTTTGAGTAGTATGATATGATATGAAATGATGTGACCTCTGCCGCACCACAAGCAATAACTATTATATTTTTAATATGTTTTATTTAAATCAGTCATTGCAATCCCTTTTTAGAGAGCCACATGCCTCCTCGGGACATGCATCCCCACAGTTTGAAGACCAATGGTCTTAAAGGATTCTGAGATTAAGGCCATGTTCATCAAGGGACATGTCCCCATGCTTTAGAGAAGCATGGGGACATGCTATGAGAAAATGTACTCTGGAGGATTGCCAGGTTGTTGCATTTTAGGGAGTCAACGGCATTCTACTGATCAACATTGTGCATTTCTGAACTGATACTATAGGCCTCATGACAAGTTTGGCAGTATTCTGGCAGTAAATCTCCTAAAACACTGCCAAACAGAATTACTGTTACCGCCACTTGGTCCTGCATGTATACCATGGGATTACAAGTGGTGTTAGGGAAGTCAAACCCATGTTTGGCGTTTGTAGGAATTCATGGGTATTTTGGCAGAATTACTGGCATTGGTAATTCCACTGAGGTCATTTTGCTGTTTTTGGGTGGTATGGGGGAAGTTTAACCTCCAACTTTTCGTTAGAGGTAATATTACCTCCCTAAAGCCAAACTCGTAGTTCAACAGCACTGTAAATTTGGCGGAAATGCAGCAGTAATTCTAGAATTACTGCTGCATTGCTGCCATTTTTACCACACCACCATACACTACTACCTATATATGTTAATACATGTATACATATGAAATGAAACCCAAAAGAAACATTCTGTCTGCATTGTTATAGTGCAGTGATCCCCAACATATAGCTCGGAGCAACATGTTGCTAGCAGCACCCTAAATTGTTGCTTGGCAGTTTCTCTGAGCCATGGTGTGGTAGCCTAGAGCGACGTGTTGAAGGGAGAGGACCTCAGTAGGAGTATAGCCAGGACAGAGTCCTGGACTGTGTGAGAATATTGGCCAATGAACCTGCTGTGTTTCAATTTTTCAGTAAATGCTCTTCCTTATTATAGCAGTGTGATTGTTAAAACCCTGCCATCATCAGATACTTTGCCCAGCTATATGTATTAATGAGGAAAATAAGTGAACCATATTTCTATGTTTGGTTCTTGGAGAACATTTTCATATTCTGTTCTGCATAAGCGGAATGCAAACTCAATTGTACGCATGTACTGCTTTTTGTGAAAGTGAGATTTGTGTTTGATGCCGCCATCCATTACATTTATCAGAAATATTACTTTTAGTGTCACCTATATTTATTATTACACAGTGCCCTGGTGGAAAATTGTCATCATTTGATATTCTGCTGATTCGGCACATGGACAATGGGCAGATGAGGCAAATACATGCCACATTTTTCATAATGAATTTGCCCTATATTCAAATCCAGTTAAATCACTGTTAAAAGGGTTAAATTAACAAGCCAATTAAATAATCCAAATGCCTAGTTAACACCACCACACCATTCTATGAAGTGATTGTTAAATGCTCAAGGTTTTGACCAATGTTTGCCACCACGTTTTGCATAAAAAACCTTTTGGATAGAGAAAAGAGGCTCTAAATCCTTCAGAAACGTATTATTTCTAATTCCTAACCACCTTTTTTCACCATGCAACAGTCCCCAGGTGTTTTAAAATGCAGTATTTGCCATTGATTGCCAAATAATTCTTAGGAGGTAACTTCCAAAGCCCAAGTGCACTGATCTATAAAGCCTACCATGTAATGACCAATATTACTCAATTCATATTTATTTAATCATATTTCTCCATAAAATTAGCAACATTTAAATACATGTATCATATTTCATAACATTCGCATTGAACAATCCCAAAATAAAAATCAGCTTTAACATAATCAAACAAGCTATATATAAAAACCTGATCATTAAAATGAATGATATAAAACTAATCTTCCATGCATGTCCATGCTTACACAAAAGAGAGAAATAATGACAAATGAACAGAAAATAACCACATCTGCATTGTCTCCCATTTTGCAGGCACACCTTGTGCTTCTTGCTGCATACCTCTTTCATTTATTGAGGGGTGAAAACATTTAAACATACCACTAGCACCAGCTTCCTGCATTCTTGGGATCTTATTTCACAGATTTCTCGTGGCTGTTTTATATGTTTATTTAAGTCTGTGTATACAGCTAAAGAGGGAAGTGTATGTATATTTTGGACATCTGCCTCTCTCCCGATCGGACAAGCTCTTGCTTTAAGAGAATTTTTTTGTTGACTTTAATGTGCCAAATGCACTTTACACCCCCCATACAACAAGTATTTTTCTTTTCATGGGGAGGCTACAATCGCACTCACACTGAAATTGACGTTATGATTAGCAGAAAATACCACATGTGCTTTTAAATAATAAGTAAAAAATCTTAACCAGGGCGACACCTTCAAACTGAACACCCCCAATTCAGCTAATAAGGTGCAACCAGGTGTACCTCGAGGGAGACCTGTTATTTGGCAAAGGAACATATTTTGCAACGCCCCCAAGACATGACAGTTCAATCCATCCAGATTCCGTTGCCTCAAAAAAATCATGGAACAGATCTTTGCCTTGTGTACCTCCAGGCAATTGTCCAATCTGCATGCCCCAGACTTGAAATACAATTTAAAAAGCCCTTTAATCCTTGATGATGCCCTTTCAGCTCTCATCTTAAAATGATTGACCCAAACACCACTCTTTGAGAAGAGTAGGCTCAAATTAACATGAGACAACCTCCTCATCTCTACATTCATTTAAAAAGCAAGCTACAAGGTTTCACCCTTTTCACAAACAACATCATTTCTGTTTTGATGATATTGAATGTCAAAGTATAGTTCCAAAAATAGTCATTTGTCCATAGCAGGACCTTTTGGAGACCTGCTGGGTGTAAGTGTAAAATGACTGTGTTATCGACATATAGAAGCATGCTATAAAATGTACTCTTCAGAGGGGCTGGATTAACTTTACTAAGAGAAGTACAAGATTAAAAGTCAGAAATGAATACACCTTTATTGGTGGGGGAAAACAATGCCAATCAATCAATATCGTGTTTATTCAGAATACAAGGTTTCCATAAAACAGCAATAATTACAAATACAATAACTCATTTTAAAGGATGACATTGTGCATAAAGGAATATAGCAATTGATCATAGAATATAATCATACATATGTAATGCAAATAAGATTCATAATACAACTAGAAACAGTATAAAAGAGCAATACATAAAATTGTTAAACGTGTCCCTTTTCATCAAAATACTAAAGTACATCTAATTTATAAAGTGCAGTGGCCAAACCCTGAATACGCCAGAATTGTCTTACATAAAGTAACACCCATACTACTAGTAGTTTTTCAGCTTTAAGTAGATTTAAAAAAGTGCTCAACGATATTGTGAGAAGCCTAAACCTCTTAAAACGGGCAGCACAGTTCTGTTGCTAACTTGTACATATGTTGGGCTAAAAAACATAAACTGGGTTAGGTCTTCTCTTTCCGCATTGCAAAGGATACATCTCTGTTGAGAACATCTGGCCAGAACCTCCCCAAACTGTGAACAATTAAAACAGGCACTTGTGATCTTCTGTCAGTCAATCAATTGCTCCAAAGAAGATAATCTTGGGTTTTATTTAGAGCAATCACAATATGTCTTTAATTGGACTGTAGATTTAGCTTGATAGATTCTCTGTTGTTAAAAACAGAATATTTTAGCCAGTCTAGTAGGTCTTTGCATACCAGAGGCCCTAAATACTGCACATTACTATAATAAACATCAGCATTAATTTTATGTAAGAGGCATTTGAGATGTTCAAGCCAAGGTATATCTTCTGCTCCTTTTTTGTGTAACATGTTACTATTTAGAAATTGTGTTAAAACAGCTCATGGGTTTCTCCATATACAAGGCTAAACGAGCCCAAGTTCCAACATAGCCTCATCTTATAAATAATTCAAGTCTAGTTCCTTATGTAAAGCCAAATTTGGGGCTGATGTTAGGTAAGCCCAGGATTCTTAAAAAAAAAAAAGAGTTTTCTACTATTTGTATCTCTTGTAAGTGTGCAAATCCTCATAGAGATGCACCATACTTCACTATTACTTTGATTTTTACTGTATAAATCTTAGAGATAATGTAAATAGGTTGAGTTTATCATTTTTTGGGAAATCAAAACATACCTCCATTTACTTGTTTTGCCCCAGTGTGCTTAAAGAACAGATGCCTAAGTAATCAGACTCATTTATTCTGAGTATGGGCATCCGTTACTGGTCATGGTCGGTACTCTAATCCTCCTCCTATCTTAAAAGCAAACCAATTTTGCGGATTTGGCATTGTTGATTGCATGTCCAATGCATCCATGAAAACGGTTTACGTGTTTGTTAATAATTTGAGAGGTTTTGGTGTTTGTGCAATTAAGACTGTTTTGCCCACGTAAGCCAGTACGGGTATGAACTTATCACCAACCTTTGGGATGCTAGCATTGCACTCTAAAACAACTTCATTCAAAGTATTGATAAAGAGTTAAAATAGTAACTAGCCCAAACACATCATTGTCTCTCATCAGTATGGCCCCTATAAAAGATTAAAAAGGGGGGGCATAGGGAAAAAACAGCAGAGACGGTCGTACTAGGCCATGTGACATTGCTACCGAGCAAGTGCAGAGAACACAAAGTGCAAGGGAGGGAAAGGGATAGGCGCAGGGCTGGGCAATGGGGGGTGAGGGGAGAGAAGCTCAGGAGTGCGGGTGTCGGGTGGATGAGCAAGTATCGATGAGAGGCACTAGGGCAAAGTGCAGGGGAGGTGGGAAGGGAAAAGTGTGAAGGAATGGGTTGGACCAGAATCATGCAAGTCTGGGAAGGGTGCCTGAGGGCAAGTGCTGTACGGATGTTTGGGAGGACTGGTCAAGAAGGGCCTGTCTCACTGCATGGTTCATAAAATCGTTAGCAGAGCACTAAGTCTGAATAGCAGTCAGGCAGGCAGGTATGAGAGAGGAAGGGAAGGAGGTAGAGGATGGAAGCTTAAAGGAACGCTAGGTCTCATCAGCATAGCACTGGCAGTGAGGAGAAGAGGTGGAGATCAAGTGGGTGAGGGGGGCAAGGTAGATGTTGAAAAGCTAAGGTGATAGGATAGAGCTCTGAGAAACACCACAGGTAGAGAGTATGGTGGAGGAAAAAACAGGGTCCAATTGCACCTGAGAGAGATGGTTTGAGAGGAAGATGGTCAGCCATGCCACTGCCCGGTACTTGATGCCAAGGGTATCACAGAAATTATTTATGAGTATGGCATGATTGACTGTGTCAAAGGCGGAGGAAATATCAAGAAGGGACACGGCAAAGGGGGAGTTTGAGTCAAGGTTTTGGAGCAGGTCTTCACTGGTGTCCAGGAGATCAGTTTCCATGCCCCTGGATGCTCTGAAGCCAGACTGGTGGTCATGGAGGCAGACAGACAATTTGGTGTGGAGGTTCAGTTGGTGGATAACCAAATTCTCCAAGAGTTTGCCCAAGAAAGGGGTGATAGACACAGGGTGATAGTTATCAGGCATGAGCAGTCTTAAGACGGATCTTTAGAAGAGGGTGCACCAAGGAAGTGCTTCAGGGGTTGTGGGAAAGAACTGTAGATGGGAGCCAAATCTAACTCTCATGCCTCCTACACGATCCTCTGCACAAAGGCATAGAAACAAAAGATGTGCCTCACTTCTAGGCCCATAACTACAAACTTCAATGTATCACAGGTGAGAGAAACGCTATTCACTCACATAACCATTCAGACCATACCCAATTGTTGACTTGGATGATATGGAAATTACAATGACCTAAAAAGTCGATTGACTGCAAAGCCAGGAATGAAAGACATCATCTCTGACATCACAACAGAGCCGCCTTAAACATGAAGCACATAGTCATCCATTCATGAAGTTACACGAACGAACATGCAATTGTTTATTGCATATAGGCCTGAAACACATGCTTATGACTCATGTAGGTAAGAGGGCAGATATATTTCCCTATCCTTGTGTTCATATCTTTTGCTAAAGCTGAAACCATAAGATGCAAAGAGTTCATATTGCACATGCTTGACTGCTATTAACATGGAAATGCCACATGGAATGATATAGAAGCTAAAGTTCTCTCATGTGGGTGGCAAAGGAGAGACAGGCTTTGAGCACATGGAAAGGCTGACAC
Source organism: Ambystoma mexicanum (assembly GCF_040938575.1). Lineage (NCBI taxonomy): Eukaryota > Metazoa > Chordata > Amphibia > Caudata > Ambystomatidae > Ambystoma > Ambystoma mexicanum. The sequence goes on along the minus strand of NC_090941.1, from coordinate 428,361,389 downwards.
ACTCACCGCTGCAACAGGCGAGCAGAAACAAGACACTCAGCCAAGGACAAGTGGAGATGGAAAAGTTCCAGTTACCAAGCCAATAAGCCACCTGCAGAAAGACAGACTACAATCCTCATAATTACAGGCAAAATGGCTTCATTGCGTGGTCTTAGCACACATGACCCAGCTGAGCAGGACAATATCCGTTCAACCAAAGTAGACAGAGAGAGCCATTACCATTGAACCAAGGGAGAAGATGCTACAAGTGTTGCATCTGGATAATGTAAGGAAGGGAGGGGCGAATTAGCCCCCCATACATTCTACGAAAAATGAACCGCTTGCTCTTGCACTAGTGGGGGACGCCTCCATGGCCCTTCTGCTGCCATGAGGGATAAGGCCTCGGTTGGAGCAGAGGTGGGGCTATTGCAAGACACACTTGGACTCCATTTTGTGTACCCTCGACTCCATCTTTGGACTAGGCTGCAATTCGGCACTACAAAGTCTCCTCTCTCCTCTGCAGCACCACGCCCAGCGAGCACAACCCGCCCCCATCTTTTCTGCACGGCCCAAGTCCCTTTCTCATGGATGCTCTGAAGCTAACTGTAACAATTAAAACTATGTATTGTATCATTCTTCCTCTGAGATCACTGTCCTGTGTGTGAACTGGCCCGAACCATGACTTGTAGCTCATCCATCTCCACAGACCTGCTCTTGCACCCCTCACCCTCTCTGTTGGAAAATTACTGCTTGTGTAACCCTGTGCCCTCCAAAGGTATTCTCTTGATGTAACAGAAGTGCACCCCCACTGTGCTGACCACCCCAGTGTGCCCCCAATAAACCTAGACCTCTGTCACTGTATATCCTGTCCTAAACTAACATGTGTCACTCCACTCCCCGCCTCGCCCTGATGTGCCAGACCAGCCCAGTCCCCAGGTTATCACAGAAGACAAGACCCCCGCACCCTTCACCTTATAAAACCATCGCCTCCTGCAGCTGACTAGTGTGCTCACAAAAGAAGAGGATCCAAGGGTCCCTGCCTTGCGAATACCCGACAGCTCCCCAGGGCGGGTCACGGCTTGGTTGGGGTGCAGCCCCGATTGTGGATAGACCGTGAACGGAGACTCTCGGATGCCCTTGGACATCTGAGTACTGGTTGCAAAAACCTCAAAAAAGGGGAATATAATTGGTGTAAGGATAGCAATAAGTAACATAGTGGGCAGTCAGAATTTAGGTCTAGGGTCTGTGTGAGCGTAACTGATAGGCTTTTTTCTCATCTTTTCTTTATATGGCCATTAGGTTGTGAATACAGAGGTAACGGAATACGGGAAGAGTACGGGAACCTAACTCCGAAGGGGGGTAGAAGGCGGCACCGCGTAGCATTGTCTCGACCAGTGCAGGAAATCAGTGGAGATAAAAAAACATAGGAGTCTCATATATTGAGTAGACTCGGGCGATATCAGTAACTTTAGTAACTTCTTTTTCTTGTAAGCGTAAATCTTGTAGAAGTAAGCCTTAAAGGGGCCCAGGGAAGGGGGCGGGGGGGGCAAAAAGAGTGAATGGGAGAACAGAATAGGGATAAGTGTGACTAGGATAGGGGGGAGTATGATTAGCACCAAAACAAAATACATGTCATATGTTAACTGTTGTTTAAGTCAAATTTGTTGGTCCGTTCAGAAAGTATATGTAAGTTTCTCGTCCATGTAATAATTATTGATAGTATGTCCTTTGTTGTTCATATAGAAACAAGAAGGTGTAAGTAACGAGGTTTTTGCGATGTTATGCAGTAAGTGTTGAAGTATTGCCAGAGTAAACAGACATATCTTTTCAATTGTATTTGTGAAACACTACCCACACACGAGTAAACACAACAGGTAAAAAGAGGAGCCATGGGGGGAGACACACCCTTAGCTCATATCTGCCAGCACCTCCCCCTGTATAGCGAAACGATGCAAAAATACAATGAGCAGTGGATCACGGAAATAAAGGGAGAGGGATCGTCCCAAGTATGGCCAGAAGGAAGGCCATTTGATAAGAGAGTTTTAGACCTGGTGACAACCCACCTGCTAGCAAAGTACCAGGGTAAGCAGCTTCAAATTAGATGTGAAATATGGATATTTGGAGATGTTTGAAGATGCATCCCCGGTAATGATGTAACAAAAGAGGTAACGCCAGAAGTGCCAACAGCCCCAGTAGTGGAGGGGGGAGTAACAACAGAAGAAAAAGTAGTACAAACGGGGGACAAAGACCTTACTAGATCATACCCACTACTAACTAGGCCCGGTGTGCGGTATAGTGACCCATCTTATTTGCCCTAACCAAGTGTCCCATCAACCGTCGCAGCCACAGCCAAACCTCCTTATGATGCTAGAGGGCTGTACGGACCGACGAGAGCCCCTCCAGTAAACCTAGCACGTCTCACTGGGGATTTGGAAAGACAACTTGCCTCCACCCAAATGGAGTTAACACGATTGCGAGCATTATTTGACCGGGGACAAATGTTGCCTGGGGAGGGGAGGCACCATCAAGCGCAGCGAGTGGGCCAACACCTTCGCCGCTACCACAGGGGAACTTACCAACAGGGTCAGAACATGAGTGGAAATCAGGAGAGTTTTTCTTTTAACTTAATGACGACTCAATAAAAAATTGTGTGGGCAGAACCAGGAGGGAGCCAAGCAGGGGAGGAACAAGGAAGTGGGGACTCAGACAGGGAAATAGGCAAGTTGTGGAGCGATTTAGACAAGTACAAAGAGGGAGCGGCAGCAGCAGGATTATCCCTACCACTACGAGAGGACCCAGAGAATGGGCTAGTAAGGGAAAGGTGGCAGGGAAGGTTGAGGAGCAGGTTGGGAAATCTATCATTGGTCAAAGCCAAAGGAGTAAAGGTAAGTAAAAAAGGAAGTAAAGCAAGACTGCAAATGCCTCTCATCCACAAGTGAGAAGGGAGACCCCATTACATACCATGGGCACAAATGGACAAAAATAATGTGTTGAAGGTCCTTCCCCAACTTTTGGGAGGGGTGGGAAAGGTGATACATGCATTTGAAAAAAACAGCAGGAGTGCCTTTGGCCATAGGGGATGTAAAAAGCTTATTAGTGTCTGCAGTGGGAGACCAAGCAGACATGGTGTGGGTGAAGGTAGGTTTCCCTGGAGTAACAATAAATTGCGACTGCCATGATGGGTCAGCATTTAACAATGTGAGAGCACAAGTGTGGGATGCAGTGCGGAGAACCTTCCCCGATACCCCAGATTTACATTTGGTAATGCAATGCACAATGGGTGAGGAGGAGGAGGCTGCGCAGTTCATTCTTTGGGACCAATCCACCCCCCTTTTTTACTTTATCATCAAAAGAGGCCTCCCAAAGGAGGTACAGAAGGCCTTGGATAAAATAGCTGGATAAGAAGCCAAAGGCTGGCCTGAGATTCAGAGCATTATAGTGCATTATTGAAGGAGGACCAAAGAAAGAGAGAAAGAAATTACACAGAGAAGGTTGGCTGATGGGGCAAAGCTTGTACAGAATAAACTGGTGAAGGTCACCACGATTAATGCAGCCCTACCCACTGAGCGACAGGGAGACCGGGAGGAGGGTCAGGGAGTACACTGGCAAGGATGGCAGCCACATGGTCAGCAAACGGACAGGAGCAATGGGCTGGAGAGGAGCAGCACAAAGGACCCTAATGGCAGGGAAGGCCCACAAGAGGACAAGGTGGGTACAGGTGACACAGAGGGAGATTTGGAGGGCAAGGGATGCAAGGAGGGTGTCAAGGGCTTGTTGGAATTGTGGGAGGTGGGGACACTTTTCACGGGAATGTCGAGCACGGCCTATGAGATATTATCAAGGACCCCCTCCCATGGGAAACAAACAGCAATTTGGCCACCCTCACCCAGGCAGTGCCTATGGATTTCCAATGGGAAGTGATAGACAACAAGAGCAAAATTATAATGACTACCCGCAAGGAACACAACATATTCAACGCAGACAACAAGCACAAACGCAAGGCATGCAGCCCCAACCAGCATGCCAGAATACGATGGGGGACATCCCCCATAACATTTTCACTACCACGGTCAATGGTGCACCGGCACCGTTTTGTGGGGCAGCAGTAATTGAAGACAGCGTTTTCTCCATCCCAGGAACAAACACATACCCCCATTAGGACAGCCCACAGAAAGCACTTGCGTGTCCAGTCCTATCGACTACCCTACGTGCAAAAGAGGAACCACTAGTGGGGGTGGAGACAGGAAACAAACAGTTCATTTTTATACTCGGGAGCAGAAAAATCGTGCCTCATGGAGGGCTGGTTTCCCCTCTCAGGGAAACATTTTGGAAACGCAGGGGTTTTCTGGGGCAATTTTAAAAGTTCCTTACACAAAAGATTTGGACATAACAGTTGGAGGGAAAACGGTTCAGGCACCCCTGTTGTACCACGAAGATTCGCCCATACATTTGCTGGGGAGGGACCTCTTTAGTAAGGTTAATATAACCACCTCCTTTACAGAAAGGGGAATAGTCTGCTCCACTCCAGGGGTGTGTCCAATGCGAGCGATGCTAATGATCAGTGCCATGACAAACATGGTTGCAGTAAGGGGGTGCCCATGAATGTTGACATGTTCATCTATGGGATACAGGTTCTGGCTAGAGTGGTACCAGAGATCACCCGGAAAGAATGGAGGATGCCATCTGATTTTGTTTTCTGCCCTGTGATGAGACCCGAGATTGTGCCCGGCACAATCCTTTCAATTGACCTACAGGGGGTGCAAGTATCAGGCAGACATATTGTGGTGATAGGACTGGACATGCATGGATGTGAATGGAGAACAGTATTATGCATAGAGCCAGATGTAGCGCAGAGAGATTTGACAGACGAAGAGATGTTTACTGGCAATGACACTGACAGGGAATAATCATAGAAATATGCGTGCCATGTGACATAATGATCCAACACAGAGAGATACATAACCCCCTCATTGCCAGTGTCAGTACACAGCCTTCCATATTTGATCAGGATATGAGAGAGGTACCACCACAGTTATGGACAGCAGGGCCCCATGATCTAGGAAACACCTATAAAAATCAAACTAAAACCAGGCGCAGTACCACCTAGAGTCATTCAATATCCACTGTCCCAAGAAGTGGAAAAGCGAATAAAAGAGACAATAAGTGCAGTAATACAGCAGGGTATAATTGTGCCATCAAATTCACCATGCAATACTGCAATTTATCCAATAAAAAAGGCAAGGGGCAGGGAGTAGAGGATGATACAGGATATCTGCCCACTTAATGACGTCATACAGAAAGACTTCCCTCTAGTGCCAAACCCTGCATCCATTTTATGCAGCGTCCCAAAAAATGCCACATGTTTCACAGTTGTGGATTTGAAGAATGCTTTCTTCTCAGTACCACTTGACCCCAGTTGCCAATATTTGACAGCATTCACCTTAGGGGGACCAAGATATGAACATTGCAGGCTACCTCAAGGGTACTGTGAAAGTCCCAGCATATTTAATAGAATTTTGCATGAAGACCTTGGCAATATTGACGTAAAAAGCACAATAATTCTGTGCGTAGACAATCTCCTTGTCTGCAGTGAAAGTGAAGAACAATGTAGAGCAGATTCAATAACATTACTGAATCTGCTAGCAGCAAAAGAGTACAAGGTGAATAAGGGTAAACTACAATACTGCCTGTATCTAGGACAGTTAATTTCAAAGGATGGTAAAGGGGTCATACCAGACAGAGCAGAGCTATACGCCACACCATGATGCCTAAAACTGTCAACAAGATGCAGAAATTCCTTGGTATATGTAACTATTGTCGAGCATGGATACTAGACTATGCTGCAGATACATGGCCCCTTCACCAAGCACTGAAAAAAGCACAAAAGAACAGCGCCCCCATAAAATGGACACAAGAAATGATCACACAATTCTATAAAATGAAAGATCTCATTACAAACGCACCCGTTTTAGCTACTCCAAATTATGATCAGGAGTTTTATCTATTCTCACACTGTGATGGAACACTAATGACAGTAGTACTCACAAAAAAACATCACTAGGTCACAAGCCATTGGCATACTACAGTGGTACCTTAGATTCTGTAATGCAAAGACACTTTGCATACGAACAGGCCCTCACAGCCGCCGCCTTCGCGATAGAGAAAAGTGCCACAATAATGATGGGCTGCTTGGTCACACTGTTTGTTGAACACTCTCTATTTGCCTTAGTAGAAAGATCAAAATCCATACTCACCACAGAGAGCAACAACATATGAGATAATAATATCCAGCCCAAACGTACATGTTGTACGATGCAAAACTGTGAACCCAGCCACATTCATTACAGAGTCCTGCACAGTGGAGGATATGCAAGCACATGATTGCGCTACATATGAAGGGGAAGAAGACGACATCTCTAAAGCAAGCAAAAATGCCCTATAAGGAGGTGAAATATACTTTGTAGATGGGTCAGCGTCATTAGCGAAACGGGAGAAAAACATGTAGGGGCGGCTGTGGTAAGCGTTGAAGGGATGCATACGAAGTAATACTGCAGAAGCGCCTCCCCTCACATTTTTCAGCACAAGCAGCAGAACTCATGGTGTTAATTGAAGCATTGCGTGCAGCCAAAGGGTGTGCAGTAACAATATACTCTGACTTGGCATACGTGACAACAATGGTACACTCAGGCTTGTCACAATGGCGATGAAGAGGATTCAAGAGAGCGGATAGCTCGCCTGTACAACATGCAGCACTACTGAATGACCTCATTGATGCATTAGCAACACCATCAGTATTGGCCTTAGTGAAATCCGGGCACACACAAATAACACAGATGTGATCTCACTCAGGAACACGGCAGCAGACGCTGCCACGAAGGAAGCAGCATACTTTAATATTCCGCCAGCAGCAGAATGTATAGTAAAAACAACAACACCTGATGACAAGGAAGAGGGGTACAGCTCTACACCCATGCTTCAAACAATAGAGTTACAGAGAGGCACCCCACACGATGAGCAAGAATTATGGGAGAAACAAGGGTGCAAACAAATGCCCAAAGACTAACTATGGCGCCAGGAAATGACAGGGAAAGTGGTGATGCCAGTAGAATTACTACAGATAGCATTCCAACAGCTACACTTTCCGGCACATGTAACAAAACAGCATATCGCAGCAGACATCCAAGAAGAATGGTTCATACGCAATATACAGGAACACTTAAGGAAACTGATAATAGAATGCACCACCTGTTAGACTTACAGCTCAGGGATGACACTCTGAACATTGCGAGGGACACTGCCACACCCATCAGGACCATTTTGAGAACTGTACATAGATTATGCCGACATGGGGGAAAGATGCAACAGAGCAAGGTACCTCATAGTTGTAGTTTGCCCCTTCTCACGTTGGGTTGAAGCAGGACCGTGTACGCACCCAGATGCCAAGTGCACGGCCACATTTTTTGGTGAGGAAGGTATTCGCGAGGTGGGGGATATGTGATGTGATCCATTTAGACAACGGCACATACTTTGTAAATGACCTTTACAAGGAAGTGACCACATTGTTAGGGGTAAAACATAAACTATGTTTGATTTATCACCTGCAAGCTAACGGAATTGGTAGAAAAGATAAACGGCCTCCTCAAAAGTAGATTGTCTAAATTATGTCTCACCTTGAAGGAAAACTGGGTATATTGCTTGCCTCTGGGACTGTTCCAACTCAGAACCAAGCCAAGCAAGGAGCACCATTTAAGCCTGCACAAAATAGTGATGGGAAGGCACATTCAAATGCCACTATCTCCAGTAAGGAGAGCATCAGTGCTCACAGAGATGCCACAGTGCTAGGGAATGAATTTAACAAATATCTCACCCAACTGACACGGGCAGTGAGGAGTATAGCAAAACAAGTAGCACCTCCATTTACTCAAGAAAACCAAACTGATACAGATACACCCACACAAGACAGCCTAGCAAGCCTGCTAATGCCTGGTGATCATGTATACGTGCACAGTTTCGTGCGGAGATGGAACTCCCAACAATGTCATGGCCCCTATCAAGTTATTTACTGTACGCCCTCAGCCATAAAGGAAAAGGGATTAAAGTACAGGTTGCATCTTTCAGATGTAAGAAAGGCAAATGAGAGCACCGCGCCCCAAAGCGAACAACCACAGGAACAAGAGGTTGCAATTCCCTGAAGAAAAGTGTGATTAAAGAAATAAAGGGCATAATGAAAATTAGGGTTGTAACACAAAGATAAAAGTAATGAACAATGAATACAGTTTGAATGAGATTATAAATGTGTATATATATATATATATATATATAACATCTCTACATCTCTCTGTGTCTCTCACTATCTCTCACTTTCTTAGTATCTCTCTATCTCTCACTCTCATAGAATCTCTCCATCTCTACCTCTCTCAACCTAGCACATTTTCTGCAAAGGCAGTTCTCTCCCGCTGTCTTCTCTTATGTTTTCTGTCATCGCCTATTTGGCTTCAAAATTGTGTATGAGAAAGATTTAAACGAATATAAAAATAATATGTCATGAAGAGAAAAAAGAAAAACAAGGAATATTTTGTGTACTTGACCCATTCATATCACCCCTTCAGGTGGAAGTATGATGGAAAGGGGGGCCCTCACTAACAATGCCACAAATGTAGATCGTGAAAGGGTAGAAATTAGTAGTACTAGGAATTACAATTATGATTGTGGCCTCTATTTTGTAGCAATCGTTTTTTCTGTAATTTTGTTTTTGTTTTGCCTTGGCCTGTATTGGAACATATCATTTATATTGAGGGATATAAAGCAGGGGGGGAACGGTGGTACATTTAATACAAGAAGGGTCGAGCCTCATTTGGAAGGGCTTTAAAGTTATGTGGACCCACAATGTTTCCTTGAATGCTAACTTAACCACTCTGCACAAAAACCAAAATGTCAAAACCCCAATTTTTGCATATGCTGCTATGGGTTATGATGTTGATAACGTATCAAATGAGTATGATGTTGATTATTCTATGTTCGGTATTTCGGAATCGCCATATGTAAATATGCACACAACTGAAGAACCTACCTCAGATGGCGATAAAATGCACTTTACAACTTATGTCCCAACTACCCAAATGTATTCTGTGTCACAACCTTGGCAGAGTGATAGCGAACAGAATGATGAAACATGGACAAACATTTTTCCTATAAGACATTGAAAGGTCAAAAATGTACACAATGGCCAAGGGGAGAGTAAGAGGTGGAAAAGGGGGGTGGAAAGGAGTTATGATGCATACCACGGTCTGGGATTAGATGAAATGTGAAGACCTCCGCCACCCGGATCAGTCCAATAAATGGTACTCAGACATGAGTGCCACAGCTAAACAAGCAACAAATGAGAGCTGTTATGTTGGCTCTCTCAAACCCCATGCCCCTGGTACACCCAAAGTCCTCACACCCCAAGAAACACCCATGTCGGATGCCCAGTGTCTAATCCACCAAATATTGTGTAAAATTCCATGCACACACAGGAACAGTCAAATGCCCACTCATTGTTTTTCTGTTACACATTTTTTGTGTGTGTCAGTTAGGGGTTCGATGTTGTGCAAAATCAATGCCTAGCTCCGCTATGATGATGGTATCAATGGGGCAACCGACAAGGGTACAGACAATGAAAGATGCACAAATACAGCCAGGAGAGTCAGGTCCCTCCAAATTTCGTATGACAGCAGTGTTTTGTTATGGACAATCTGTATCATACTACAATAAAAGAACCAAGGGAGTTACGGTGGTACAAGGAGGTGTGGGTGGATCTGGATGGGGATAGGGGAATATACATGACCTCCACCCCTGATGATTATGCTAGAAGGGGCCAGAGCTTACGAGGAGTATGCAGGGCCTGGATGCCAATAAAAAGGATACCGGCTTGGGACAAAGCTGTAACGGAGGCGGAGTACTATCAGAATGCAAACAATGACAAAACTTGGTTTGTTAGTTTAGGTGTAACGAAAGGGGTAATGTAAGGAAGGAAGGGGCGAATTAGCCCCCCCATACATTCTATGCAAAATGAACCTCTTGCACTAGTGAGGAACGCCTCCATCGTCCTTCTGCTGCCATGAGGGATAAGGCCTCGGTTGGAGCAGAGGTGAGGTTATTGCAAGACACACTTGGACTCCATTTTGTGCGCCCTCGACTCCATCTTTGGACTAGGCCGCAATTCGGCACTACAAAGTCTCCTCTCCCCTCTGTGCTCCGCACGCAGTGAGCACAAACCGCCCACACCTTTTTTTGCACGGCCCAAGTCCCTTTCCCACGGATGAGCTGAAGCTAACAGTAACAATTAAAACTATGTTTCATATCATTCTTCCTCTGAGATCATTGTCCTGTGTGTGAACCGGCCCGAACCATGACTTGTAGCTCATCCATCTCCTCAAACCTGTTCTTGCACCCCTCACCCTCTCTGTTGGAAAATCACTGCTGTGTAACCCTGTGCCCTCCTAAGGTATTCTCTTGATGTAACAGAAGTGTGCCCCCACTGTGTTGACCACCCCAGAGTGCCCCCAATAAACCCAGACCCTGTAACAGTATATACTGTCCTAAACTAGCATGTGTCACTCCACTCCCCGCCTCGCCCCGATGTGCCAGACCAGCCCAGTCCTCAGGTTATCACAGAAGGCAAGAACCCTGCACTCTTCACCTTATGAATGACCCAACGTGAGATGATGCAGCTATGAATGTACAACTTATAAGCCTCTAAGAAAGGTATATTGATGCTCATTGTTTATTGAATGTCTAGAATAAGTGTATAGATTAGTTAGTGAGATCCAGCTGCCTCTCCGACATGGCCTAACCTTCACCTCGCACGGACCGCCCCAGCTGAATCACATGATGTCTAACCTCCCGCCAAGTCTTCGGCCAATCCCATGGAGCCAACCCCTAAAGAACTATATGTGCACCTCCCTTCTAACCAATGATATTGTAACTTGCTGGCTGTATAGAAATCATCACTGATGACGCTGTAACCTTTTAAGAACACATTGCATTGTATTGTTTGCCACAGGGCTCTCAAGGCAGCAGAGTTCCCTGGATGATGAATTTCATATAAATCTTTGACAAGCCGCAATCATATCTTGTGGTCTCATTCCCTACTGGGATGTGTCCTTTATTCTGAATGTTATTGGTATTGTGGGGAGTGAGTACTTTCATTGTTCAACTCAATGCACTCTCACAGCATTAGCTTATCAGAGAATGTCAAAAATTAGGGAACACTCTGCATCTCCATGTTCATTCCCATTGCCTTGAAAAGGTACACTCAGTCTGCTAACTGTCCAGCATCCTATGGATGGCAAGACACAGTCCGACCAATACAGATTCACCTAGTGTGACACAGCAGTAAAACAAATCCAAAACCTGTGAAGAGAGGGGTGAGTCAACACACTAGGAGCATTAGACAATTCTTCAGAGTGGTTCCCTATAGTTCGAGTTCAGCCCTAAGAAGAGGGGAGCCTTTTGTTCAACCAAAGCAAAAAGCGGGTCTTCTTGGGAGGGCTGTAGCTAGTCAGGAAGGGGCTTGAGGCGATGAAGATTAGTTCCCACTATATAAGTCGGATCTGTCCTGGGTGGCAGAGCAGTATTCAAAAGGTGAGAATAGGTAGGGAGTGCAGGCTAACCCAGCCAAGATCAAATACCTTTTAAGGAATATTTGTGTGTAAAAGTGATCGGTTGTGCCAGGGGGCCAACGGTAAATTATGCAAGTGCTCACCAACCCTCAGCACAGTCTGGACCAAACTTTGCCAGTTTAGTCAAGGTCACTAGTAGGTTCACATCCTGCAGTTTTGCAGCGTTCTGACTCTCAGCGGCTGTGGGATAGAGCTATTGTCCGTGACAGGGCAGTTGCCTTTTCTCAGCTTCAGAAGGAGGTATGAAATTCCAATGCAGCAGGCTTTAGGGCAAAGGAGAGAAGAATAGCAAGGCACCTACAGCAACCGTCACCAACAGTTAGTGATGTGGGAATCACAAATGCATGCAGCATTACACACTCTCCTAATTTGGAACCCAGAGGAGCTAGCCCTGTGAAATTTGGTGGGAGAGGGCACGTGACCACAAGCAAGCGGTGTCCCAAGCCTCGGGTTTCCACTCATGATGACAGCAGTTCTGTGGGATACCCTGATGTAGAGGTGGTCAGTTCACTGGATAGCCCAGGAAGACTTTGAAAATATAGTTGTTTGGCAGGTAAGCAGGGGGCCCGAGAGCAGTTTTTTTCCACTACTCTAAAGGGGCAAAGCTCCTAGGCAGGCCCTCTTGATTGATGAATAAAACCGGGGTCTGACGGGACAGCAGAATGCCTTCCAAAGCATCTCTGGTGGTTTGAAAAGTCAGTTAGTCCATGCAGGAGACTTGGCTCCTTCTTTAGTTTGGGGAGAACTCAGATGATTGACCTGAAATGGATGCAGAGCCCCTTCTCTTATCCAAGATTACCTTTATGCCAAAATTGGGGACTTCCAAACGAAGATCTGCTCTAATGCAGGCATCCCAGTTTGGTCAAATAACAGTCCACAGTGGTCTCGGTCATTGAAGCAAGACCTTGGAAGCAAGACGACGAGGAGCAATATGTGTTCGACCCCCAGGTCTGTGCTTAGAAACCTCTGGGTTTTAAGTGCGTTATAAATAACCGATTACAATTGCAATTACAGGGACCAGGAAATCACAGTGTATTCAGATTCGGCCTACGTGACGTACACTCTGGGCTATCACGATGGCAGAGGAGGGGCTTTAGATGTACTGACAGTACAGCAGTACAGCAAGTGCCCCCTATTGGGTAGGCTCATAGACGCGCTTGACCTCCCAACAGCAATAGTGGTTGTAAAATGCCAGGCCCATACGAGGGGAGAGGACCTAGTCTGACGGGGCAACAAAGCAGCAGAAGCAAATCATGCAGCATATTTTCCAGGGATAACAGACTCGATACCCCATCAAGCACACATATTTGTGTACGCAATATGATCATAAAGGAAGGCTATAATATGTTCCATGCTTCAAAGATAATAGAGAACCAGGGAAGGTCTCCTAGAGAGGAGAAGGATTTATGGGTAAGAAGGGGGTGTTCAATATCTACCCCAGATGCTATGTGGTGACAAGAAAGCACAGGCAAACAACTACTCCCAATAGCGTTATTCCAAATTGTGCTCACGCAACTGCAACACCCCACCCACATGGAGAAAGAAGTACTTGCTGCTCATATTGGGGAAGATTGGTTCTGTCTGCACATGACAGAGCATGTAACTGCGTTTATGGAGAACTGTGTCAGCTGCAAGAAATACATTGCAGGACATACTTTACATGTAGTGAGGGGAGCCATACCCAGCCCAATTGGGCCTTTCAAACAATTCCATATCGACTATGATCCAAGTGTGCCAGGGCTACCATTGCATGATGGTGGTTGTGTGTCCATTCTCCTGATGGATCGAAGCTAGTCCCTGTCCACACCCTGATGCCATAAGGGCTGCACAATTCCTCATTAGAGAGGTGTTTCCAAGATGGGGGGTGTGTGAGGTCCTGCGGTCAGACAATGGGCCTCATTTTGTGAATGAGACTTTTGAGCACATTGTGAAAAAGTGGGTGGGAATGACCACTCTGGACACAGTCTAAGTGGAACTGTATTTAACTTGTATTAACTTTGAGATAACAAAATATAGTCTATGCTGTTATATATGTGTCAGAAACTGTACTTTACTTCCGGACATCAGTCTTTGGGTTAACAGGCCTCTAGATAGCTGGTCCTTAGATTATGGGCTCATCTCCCCATTACTTTGTCTACTATTTGTTTCCCACAAGTTCAAAATCAGGTCTTCAGGTTTTGACCAAGAGAAAACTGAGTCCAGTGAGCTTCATTCCTCCGTTGGCCTAACGTTATGCTGGTTCGCTTGAAAGTTACAAAAGTCTCTCACTCCTTCTCTCTGGTTCACTCCTCAACGTTCCAGTTCCCTTCGCATCTCATAGTTCATTGTATATATTTCCTCCCGTGGCCTGGCTTATCAATCTGCTTTTCCCCGCTCACCTCGTTCTGGCAGATTCTTCGTGTGGCAGCCTTTCTCAAAGCACGACCTCTTCGATTGATGTTGCTGCACCGATCAGCTGTGTAGAAGGAGGTGTGGCGGCCTCTGCAGACTCCCAGCCCCTCCTATTTCTGTTGGGGCCTAAATCAGCTGGTGCCTGCTGTGTTGCGGCTTCAGAGCTTACAGGAGCCGCGGCGCTGCGCGTTAGCTGGGAGGCCCGTCTCAGCCCGGCTCACGATGTTGGCTCCTCCCTCACAACGGTGGGGACCCAGAGCGAAGAATTCAGTGCTTTAGAGCTCCTTCTCAGCTGGAGCTTCACACACATTCTGGCCACATAAACACTGTGCCCACCGGTTCGTACTGGTAGCATCTCCTTCAAGGAATCTCTTTGAATTCTTGGGTCTTGCTTAACTATTCTTTTTTTATAACTCATCAAACGTTGCTCAACAGGAGCATCCTTACTTAATTTTGCTGTGAACAGAGGTCAATAGGCCCATTCAAACACGGCTTCCTCCTCCAGTATAACACCCTCCTTCTCCTCTCCCAACTGCTGTTATTTCCCAAAACGAAAACATAACAGAGAGACAGTATTAAGAGAAAGCACCTTAACTCAATGTTCCACTCATCATTGGGTCAAAGACATGCCTATCTTATGGAGGTAGAGATCCTCCCCTCATGACCCATGCTGACATCATAATCACTTCAGGCTTCAACACTTCAGGCTTCATGGCTTGCTGACAATTGTCTAACTGGCTCTGAATAATGCTCTGATCTGACTCTTCTCCTCCTGCTTTGTCACATATCCTCTCCCTTAGGCCCTTACGCTCAGGAATGGCATGTATTCTCGATAGGAAATCAGCTTGAGCCATCTTCCTTCCGTATTTGACCCTTCCAAACGTTATCCCCGTACATGCAGAAAAGGTTGGGGACCCCTGTTATAGTGCATAAGACACATTTTGTAAACATTTCACACATTTTTTGTATGTGGTTAAGCACAACATGGGTCAGAATAGCAATTCTTTAGATAAGTCTTCAAAGTAAATTAAAACAATATCTCTCCAAAAATCTATTCAGGTCTCTCCCCAGCATCATTCATAGTCCATATACTTTTAAAAAAACATTATTTTGTAATGTTGTTTTTACATTAAAGGATGTGGGTCTAAATAAAAATACAAAAAAACAACAAATCTGTAATCAGCCAGTATTAAACTGTATAATCAATCTGGCATGAATGCATGTACACAATGTTAGCTTGTCACTATCGTTAGTTGGTGTACAATATTTCCCCCTTTACCTAGTCTCTTCCAGATATATATCTCTTATCCTTAGTACAGTACACAATCCAATTTTGCATGTAGAAACTCAGCGCATTGTTCCGTTGTCTATGCATCAGTTAGTGCCATTAGTGATGCCGAGTTACCCGAATTTTCGAGGTCAGAGACTGACAATTCATATGGCTGAGGCATGCCCTTCTTCCCTGGGACACGCTAGGGTGGTCATGTTCAAGAGTTGAGTGTAGAAGATTTGGGAGGTCTTGTCTCATAACCGTGGCCTGATTTATTGGGTTGTTCAAATTGTACAAGTCAGCTTTCAGTTCACACGCGACCATATCCGACAACCATTCAGCACGTCGGAACCTTTGTCGACATCCAGTTAATTGCAATTCTTCATTTGGCTAATTAAAACATTATTCGAACACAGTTGGTATTGTGTTCCGCGTCATGCAAGAACAAACCTACAGGAAACTCACAGATGAGACAGGAATGGATCCTTTGGCCATGCTCCGCAGGGTGTCCAATATTTCACACCAGTATTTTTGAATCTCAAGACATGTTCAGACCATGTGATCAAAATGTGCAGCTGCAACTCTGCACTTTGGGCATTTATCAAACTTTGCGCTGCCAGTTGGTATGTGATGAGGTTGGTTGTGGTAGGTTTACTGTATCTAGTGGTAATGTATTAGGCACAGCGTGGGGGCTTGGAGAGATGGTTTGTGTTAGCAATCATACCCGGGTCCAGTGCTCTTGCATTATTTCCATCTGCAGATCCACCAGCCACTTCCTCACTTCAGTTACCACTGTGTACCGTGCGTCTATCTGTAACTTTTCATACAGACAAGATATCAGTCTATTCATGCCAGTCACTATTGTGTCGAGTACGTCACTGCTGCATGGCAGGTTTGGGGATGTGGGCCACTTTTTTCTCATTGCGGCTCTCATAAAATACTACTGTAGTATTATTTTCGATTTTATATTATGCAGGAATTTTAGTAATGTATCTTGGAGTGATATGAAATTCCCGTCATGCAACATATATTCCCACTTGTTAAAGCCATGCTCCCACAGCATCTGTACACGGTGTGGTCAAACAGGAACCTTAAGCACTTATTGCGCCATATTGCAAGCTTTGGTGTAAAAAGATGTGTTCCGCTTCATTAGCTGGCTTATTTTGCTCCAGACACACTGTGTACACTGTGTAGGGCTTACCACTTCGGGCGGACCACTGCATTTGACCATCATTAGTGTTTGTAAGTTCCACTATGTTGCTCTGGTCTGTTCCATTCAGACATGCATATAATCATGTTCCTGATCGGACCAAAACACAGCAAAATGTGCATGAGTAACAATGTATTAGTCATGCAGATAGGGTGTTGCCAACCGCCTTGTGAATAGGGCTTCTGTAGTGTTTCCTACTCTATCTTGCCACTTGTACCACCCCTAACTAGCTTTCATAGAAGACCATTTAGGGTTTGGAAGAAGCCCTGGGAAAGGCAGTTTGGTATTGGCTGAAATAAATATATCAGTTTTCATAGTATCAATATCTTTTTGATTGATATTCTGCCTACCTTCGATATTGCAAGGGCAATCTAGGAGCATACCATATCCCTCACGTAAGCAATTTGCAGTGCATCATTTATTTTGAAGTGTGTTGCAGGATCCCTGCTTAGTCAAACGCTCAAAGATCAAGTTCCTGATAGAACCCACTTGAAGCTTTCAAATATCTACAACACTCTGGTAATGTGTGTTAATTACATGATTTCCGATTTAGACCAATTAATTTTAAGTCTGGCGTATGTGCTAAATTATTTTATACCAGCCATGAATGGAGGCAACTTATCTCTCGAGTTGTTCACGTACAGTACTTACCAGGGTGTATGCATACAACAAAATCAACAAGTTGCAGACTGTTATCTGAATTCCTCCAAGTACATGGTTTTGTCTGATTTTCCTTGATAGGGGCTCGTGGTAAATATTATCAGGTACAGGGTACATCCCAGTCTAGTTCCCCTATTTAATGTCATTAGTTCAGGTAACACTAGTTTGGTGATGACACTTGCCTGGGGTGTCAAATACAGTAGCTAATTCTACCTTATAAATTGAGGATTTGCTGATCAACTAGTCTGCAACTCCCTTTCCAAATTCTGCTAGTGAGATTGGCAATAACAATTTGTCATCTACATCTATATGAAATTGTGTATGTCTATCTTGTTTAGATACTGTAACATCCACTCAGAGGAGAAGGTAGTCTTGGTATCGTAGGGATCTGCATAGAACTGTCAGAAGAGTGAGTTTATTCCATTAGTGTCAGCAGATCTGATGCCATTGTTTTCCACAATAGCCGACATAGGCTTCCCTTCCTTCCCTAATATTCACAAACTAGGCAACGTCTATCCCTCTCTCCTTATTTACTCACTCTGGCTGGCCTGCATATATGTTTGATTTTGGAGTCTGTGGATTCCCTGGAATTAGCGTTACCGCCGGGACCTGTGGCACAATTAGCCCCTCATCACAACCTGCTGTTAACGTGCACACCACTCTGATGGTAAGGCTAATTCCGTGCGGTAGAATTAGCACCGAAACAAGGCACTTAGCCGAAACCTCGGTGCAATTACTGTCACCGCTAGACATCCGGCAGCTCTAATAGCCCCTTGCAATTAGTGCTTGCGGAAATAACATCATCGCCGGAACGGGAAGCCTTGTGGTGAACAGCTTTAAAAACAGAATACAGTCTGAATCCCCCACTTCCCGCAGCCATCCGACCTCAAGTGTCACTGGGAAAATGTCATAAGAGCGGACCCAAGGGAAGGTGCTTGAAAACCAGCTCTGGAAGCCTGAACATAGTGAGGGGAGCTGATAGTCCTCACAGATGAGGTTATTGGACACTGTGAAGAGCTGTATGGGAGCAGGCAAAGGAAAACCTTGGGGCAGCGTAAAACTGCAATCTGGCAGGCCATAAACCAGAAGGTCACTGCAGATGGCATGGTCCACCGGGATGCAGAAGACTGCGGCAAGCACTAGAATGGCCGATGGGTCAGGGTGCAGGGACTCCTTTCTCAACACCGGCAGAAGGCAATGGCAACAGGAGGGGGAGCCACCAAGCCCCTTGTCCTCACACTATGGGAAGAGATGTGCAGCAGCATCTTCGACATGGAGGGGATCGAGGGAGTTCCTGGGGTGGAGGCGAGGGCCAGCAGCCAAGAGTCAGGAGGTGAGTCCCCCCCAATTCACATAGCAAATGACAATCCATACTTCTTTCCCTTAGCATAAAATGCAGTAATGGACAAGGACATATGCCAGCAGGCCCAGTAGTTGGCCTGGGCAATCAGGGTTGCATGATGGGGAACTACATCAGCCCCCCTTCACAGCAGCCTGGGGGAGGGCACCAATTGAACCCCTGAGCTGTTGTGGAGTGTGAAGGTGTGGCGAGTGGCCAATCCAAGTGCAATGCACCCCACTCCACTGCTGGTGTTATCCGTAGCAGCAGGAGTGAGGCCTGTGAGCATCCATAACACTATAAAGTTGTGTCACCAACATGTGGCGTGCCCAGTTGGCCAGCCCCGTGCTGATATGGCAGACAAACCCCATGGCAGTGTATGACTCCCTTGACTTGGCATGGCAAGAATTATGCAGTTGTGCGCAAGCATCTGCCCACCCCATGTCATTGGATGCATTGCAGTACCTGTGTGCTGACACTTTTACTGACCCACTATCCACGTCCATTGTCCTCTGTGTATCTCCATGTATCGAGACATTGTACTATTGCATAGAACCATGGCTTCGGGGGTGAAACCAGGGCAGCGGGCACAATAGTGAGTGATGTACAGGTTGGGATCAAAAGTCACCTGCACATTCAGTGAGTAGTAGTGCTTCCTGTTGTGGTACACCACTTTGAGGGCCTGGGGGGCAACCAACGCCACATGGATACAGTCTAAGGCTGTGATGACATTTGACATTTGTGCAATGGCATGGAACTGTGCCTTCATGGTGTGCACCTGTGCTGGGGTGGTGTGCAGTGAGATGGAGGGTGGAATATGCTGCAGGGGGGCATTCAGTACCTGGACTAACACTGCACAAAATGTTTGCTGTGCCATGCTGTGCAGAATTGCCATGGAGTGCTGGAAGGTGCCAGTTCCTAGAAATTTCAGGACGAACACTAGCTTCAGCAGTGGGGGCACAGCTGTCCTGACATTGATCTTGCTCTCTAGGTCCCTTTGGATTGTGGTGAGCAGCTCACTTATGGCCTCCCTGTTTAGGCAGTACAGGGTAACCAACTGACTGTCAGTGAGGTTGCAGCATGAGGCCCTGACGCTTGGTATTGGTGCACGCCTTGCACTTCTCCTCCTCCTCGTCCTCTCTGCACCATTTGCACAGGGCTGGTTGTCCTGCCTCTGTAATTATAGGCGCATCATGAGCAGCTGCATGTCCCATCTCGCAATGTGCACTGGCAGCATGGTGTTGGGAACTGTCTTTGAGGAAGGTCTGTGCCTTATGTAGACCTCTTGAGTGGATTGGGTTCACCAGTGGCTTTATTTGTGACACCTGTTTGCATTTATCTTCAACTGGAGGCTGGAGGTAATTTATCCATGTTTTCGGCGTACTTAGCACCGTATTTCAGTGCAAATTCCTCTGTGTTGGGACTCATGATGCAGCAGTAATTTGTGCTTCTTTGTATAGGTGCAGATTGCACTGGCTGTGATACCGTTGGCAATATTTACGGTAACTCATGATCCGGCAGAGCAGTATTTGCAGTGGAAAATCTATTACAACCATTTTCAAATCTTACCACCAGGGTTGGGATGTGGCCCTTTATCTTTTATGTCTACAATTATTTCATTCCCACCCCTCTACTGAATTTCTACTGCAGCACTTGTATTTCTGTTTTGATTCTAGTTAGCCTAGCTATAATATATTGACAGACACCAGAGGTAGTAGAGATGCATATGCCTCGAATGAAAAGTTGAAAAGCTTCTCACTGTGATTCACTGGATCAGACCTAGTCAGTTTTACGTCTGAAGTAATCTTTGATTTCAAGGTGTTCTGTGTGAACACTACATCAGCCAGAGCCCTGGAGCTAAATCTCAACTAGTTTGGGCATTAGCAGGATATGGAGCGTCTCCATGTAACCTTAACCAAACTGTGGTCTGACAGAGTATGGGCAGTATTTTACAGTCACTGGTCTCATCTTCCATGCTGTCTTTCATTTGAATGTAAGTGATGTGCCCCAAAGATTTATGCACAGAAGAATAATGTATGTATTCTTGCACATGTGGGTTGTGATGTTTCAAGACATCCAAAAGGTTATGATATTCTGTAATTTCCTTCACCCTATTTGCTGACTGCGGAAGTCACCAAGTAACTCCCCTATTGTTATACACCCCAGGATCTAGGATCTTGTTAATGTTCCTTAGCCATATAACCCTACTATCTTTGCTAGGAGCTAATATTTCCTAATCAAGACAAAGAATAGCAGATTGTCATCATTGTTTTCATATATATCAAATATGCTCATTCTCACTTTATGTATGGCACCTCTTACAATGCTATACCTGCTGTAAGAAAGGCATGGTATTGAGCAGTAGACACAGACACAATGGTTACACGTTTTGGAAACCTTTCTTTAGTATTTTGGTTAGGTTGGTAGAATTTTGAACTGACCATAACTCTAGAATGGGAGTAGTCTTGACCATTAAACAAATAACAAACAAGTCCAAGTCTGTTTAGTGAAAATAAAAAGGTCTATACTAAGAAAAGCTAATCTTCCCAGCTTCACAAAATGACAAATGTGTTAAGGGAATGCAAAAGGAAAAGAGTGTCTTAAAAAAATGTCAGTATGGCTTAAGTAACAACTCCCTTCATCATGTTCAGCCCCACAGGGGTCTAGAGAGTTTCCTAAAGAAGTATAGGTGGATGGCGCTGTTCTGTCAGTCTTGCACACTTTGGCTTACTGGCACAACTCAACAGTCTTGGGCTTCAACCTTCTGTAGTTCAATCAGTTCCTAAGGCTTTGTCTGCCTTGTCATCAATACTCTATTCACATCATAGTTCTGCACAGACTTCCCTTGGTTGGGCGCGCTCCAGTCGATTCATCTTTCACGTTATAACACATTTGAACTCAGGCTTCCCTTTGCCGGGCTCGAGTCTGTCTCTTATCTCTTTATTACACAGTTCTGCAGAGACTTCCCTCTGCCAGGCTCCTGTCAGTATTCTTTGTGGGGGTCTCTTCCCCACGCTTTATCTTAGATATCTTTTTACTTTTAAAGACTTTCAAAATTGCAAGTATTTTACATGACCACTTCGACCTCTCTTTTTGCAATACTGCAATTCGCAACCTTTGTCAACACCATTGCCTCCTGGTACTTTTAGTTCTTATTCTCTTTATTTTGTACCTTTTGGCCTTTTTCAAAGTTCATATATTTTGCACTCTTGGTATATTCAGAGTTCACATACTTTGCTTTTCTCTTATTCAACTTTTTCTGTATCGCAGTTACTTTGGTTCCTTTGGATCCAGCTGTAATATCTTTCATATCTCGTAACATTTCACAGAGACTTTCGAATGTGTGTCTTCACCTTGCAAGACAACTCTGTCACTGTGTATCCTTTCCTTTTACAATTCCCCAATTGTTCTTTCCATTTGTGTTTTATCAGCACATGCACAACCCTCAACTTTCAGATTACAGTTACTTTTGCCATAACACAAACCAGACTTTTGTTGCCTTTGATAACTCACTGGTTGTTTTAATTGGTCTTCTTTCATCATATTCATGCAGCAGTAAAGGCCATAACCAACACCTCTTTCCTAACTATGCCGTTCACCTAGGAGAACGCAGGCTGCTTTCATGCAACTTGAAGGTTGGTTTGCTCTGCTCACTCAGGTTAAGCCTGGAACGTTCACGGCTTCCCGAAAGTGCAGATTTTTCGCTTGGCTCTCTCTTGTTTTGTACAACTGCTGCTCTGCCAGTTGCCTGTCCCACTTCCCACAACCGGGTTCACATCAGCCCCGAAAGAGCTGTTCCTTCTCGTGCCCAGCCTCACTCAAAACGTGCCTGTGCTCACCACCTTTTATTCTAACAGGGAGTGTTAAAAATTGGCAGGTGTACATTGTTAGGACTGTGTGCCTGACTCTTCCTGTCCACATTCCTCGGACAGAGCCAATGCAAGTCAGTGGGGTTAATCCTTCTAACCTCATTCATCATCTTCATTGGCTGAGTACTGTTGTCAATGTAAAGTGGGGAGGAATTATAGGATCTATAGTTTCCCAAAAAATAAGCAGGGATAGGGGTTAGATGGGTTGTGGAAAAACGCGATACCATGTTCACAATTGGGTGTTACTCGCCCACTCCCCGAAGACCCCCTTCCCCGAGGATACTCCCTCGCTTGTCCATCCCCAGGATTGGAACGCAAAAGCGATGGCCTTTCCATGGCCACTTGAGTACGCTATCCCTGGGAACTAGGTTGTGAAACACTCTCTGTTTTTTTACACTGCCCTTGCGTCCTCTTGAATTTCACCAAAACAAATCGAATCACCATGTGTATCATTATCACCACCCTTCTGGCATAGTGAAAGTAGGAAGCATAGCAGCAAGTCTCTCTTCATCCTCTGCTTAGCCCCTTTGGCTGTGTGTGTTTCATTAAAATGTAGGATATTAACCTCACGTTGATTTGCATATGCTAAACATTTGTGGACTTGTCTGCTTTCATTTAGTGCACATTCTGTGACATTATAGTAAGCTTGACACTAATTTCTGCCTGTGTCACTTACTGCCCCATCTGCTTGCTGCTATGTGCTGCCACACTGCTTGTTTGCCATATTGTTTAAGCCGGTTGACTGTCCGTGACCCACATTCCCTCCTTCCACCCACACTGATTAACCCCAACACTAGGCACAATACGCCACCCCATCCCTAATACCAAAATCAGCATGAAATCTCCAAAGTGAGCAGATGAGGTGGGTCACCTCCCAGCAGATAGGTTTCCGAAATCTTTGGGTCAATAAAGTGTGATCATCCAATGTCCACACAATCCAATGTGATCAACGGTCCAACATTGGGAAAGCAGTATGTATATTATATCTCAATGACTAGAATGTGTGCGTTCTCACTGATGTTGCTTTTCCATAGACCAAGCAACTGAGCGCCTGATTGGCTGGCTAAAGATTGTTGCCTGCAGCGTTTTTCCCTTGTTCTTCGGGTGATTCTCTATGAACTGCACGGCATGTATGAGGTCGGTGAAGAACAGTGCTTTATCACCTCTTGTTATTTCCAATGTGGAAGGATATATCCTTGTATAATCAATTGTTCTCTCTTTAAGTGCTATTTTCACGGAATACACATGTCTGCAGGCTTTCAATAATCTGGGGCTAAGGTCAGGGAAGAATGCAATTATTGTATTTTTTTGTCGCACACTGCCCTTTTCCCTGGTCATTTTAAGAATCTCATCTTGATCTCTGTAGTTCTGCAAGTGCATTATGATGGTTCTAGGTGGAACTCTTGGGACAGGACAAATAACTAATGACTGGTGTGCCCTCCCCACCACAAAGCATTCATATATTTGTCAGAGGGAAGCGGTTTTATAATTAGTGCTTTCATATACTGTTGTTA
Organism: Ambystoma mexicanum; assembly: GCF_040938575.1. Taxonomy (NCBI): domain Eukaryota; kingdom Metazoa; phylum Chordata; class Amphibia; order Caudata; family Ambystomatidae; genus Ambystoma; species Ambystoma mexicanum. The sequence goes on along the minus strand of NC_090941.1, from coordinate 428,337,494 downwards.
GTTGCCAGCTTCAGAGCCCTCTATCAGGCCAACCCCTTGGATGTTATTTCTTCATCATGTTCCCTCTAAATCTTCAACCTTCATTTGGAGGGCTCTAATTTCTGATGCTGCCAGTTATTTTTCCACCTTTGAAAGCAAATCCTCAGCATCCGAAAAAAGCTTTTCCACCTCGCTTGTCCTAGTCATGAGCTCAGTCAACCTTTTCTGTATGCTATTGACTCTAATTATGACATTGCTGATTTTGTTTCAGACAGCCACGTGGTTGCTTTACAGTACATTTAGGATTTCCAGGATAGATGGTTCTGCAGCTCACTACTCGCGCTGGACTTCCAACTTGCAGACACTTATATAATGGTGTCCATCATGGCTTGTTTGTATGCAACGTATTGCAGCTACAAATTATGGATGTGTCTGGGTGTTACTCTTCTATGCATAGTCATGTCCCAAAGGTTGAGGGCCCATTAATACCATTAAACCATGCTATAACTAGCTCACTCTGAAATATTTGATGTGGGCGGTTGTGTTGCTGCCGGGTATTCTCACATTGGTCAGTGTGTGCCATGGGGATGCATGGCTTTGTCACTATGTTGTTGCATGACGTCCCTCTAACCGGCACATTCAACCCCACGCACAATACTGTCTGCTATTTGCATTTCAATTACACAACCAGATGGCATTTGTTATACCAGTCACTGACTAGAGTCTGCCCAATCGCTACATTTCATTGCTACAACTTGGGGACTGGCTGATTTCACCCTCATTGACCGGGCAATCCTTTGTGCACCACGCTCCTCCCAGGCCTCTACCGAGGCTGAGCACCTGAAAGGACCACACACCAGCTCACTGAGGTCCACAGCGACCCATGAAAATTGATGTGTGCAAGCATGAGATCCTCTGATCTGCCGCACCATAAGCTGCACCGAGGCCCGGCGGCTGGAGCCCAATAACCAGCGCTACAATGAAGCACCCAATATGAGGAACTCTTACTATTGGATTTGTCAGCAGTCTGATCAGCAGTAGGCAGTGTCACCGGTGTTCACTCTGCGCCCAGCTGAGATGTTATCTTGCCTTTTCTTTTCCCCACTCTCATGTTCATCCACAACAGTTTATAGGTCTGTTGCTGTCTTCTTCTCTGCCCTCAGCACCATTTTGAGAGACACCCACAGCCATCTTGGGATCCCTCTTTTGGCTGTTTTTTGTGCTCTTCAGGACAAATGCAGTATATTTTAGATCTACCGAGGGTGGAGCATTTTCAGGGACCAGTTGTAGTTATATATAAGTTGTTAGCATCTTTCCATTTTCTTCAATATGTGCCTCCCAGGATGGAGCTCCAATTCCACCTTAGGCACCACCCATCACATGACCCTCAATAATAGGGTTTGTACCCAGGGACTATATCTTCGTGTTAGGTTCCCCCTGTGCTAGCCCAAGCATGTTTTGAGATTTATCCTGGCATTTGGCCTTTATTGCAAACTATTCATATGGACATAATCTGATCCAAGAACAACAACAAATCAACCTCAATTTTGAAAGGCATTGCTGTAATACAATGGTTTCATGATGCCATCCAAACAAATATACTTATTAATTTAGATGGCACATATCTTCTACTTATCTGCATTTCTATTCTACGCCCCCAGTAATATGTTATGTTATTTTGCATTTGTATAGCACCTTATGTATCATTGGTATGATCTCAAGGCACTGGTAGGTTGAACACCCTCAGAAACTGCAGAGGGACAGAGAGAGAGAGCCGTAAAGTGCGTGGGCGCACCAGGTATGTGTGCAGCTGGTGTGGTTGTTGCATGATAGCTGCTTCTTAGTAGTAGGTGTGGTGCTGAGGAGATCAGTTGAATGTGTTCAGTCTGGAGGGTGGACATCCAGACTGAGTTCTGGCTGCGTTAGGCCTGAGGAGACGCCTAAACTAGCCGGTATGTGCTAGCCAGCTGTGTTTTATTAGGATGATGGTTTGATGATTCATGTTAGTATGAGAACAGCTTTACCGAATGTGTCATAGTACTGCTGTGTTCTAGTTGAATGGTGGTGTATAGGAGAGAGTAAGCGTAGTAGTGTGATATTGTGGTAATCAGTAAAGTGTATACGACCAGGCACACTCAATGATGTTGAGAACACCCTCCAAACTCAACCTCCAACAAAGCGACGCTATTAGGGCACACTCAATGATGTTGGAATACCTTCTACAGTTACGCTATTAGGGCACACTTTCTAAGTTCAACTTTAACACAGTGACGCTATTAGGGCACACCTTCAAAGTTCAACTCCAACACAGTGACGATACTAGGGCAGACTCAATGATGCTGGACTACCTTCTACAGTTATGCTATTAGGGCACACTTTCCCAGTTCAACTTCAACACAGTGGTGCTACTAGGGTGTGGATAATTGTTAGACCTTAATATGTGACTGTATAATGTAACACAGTAGGGTTTTTGGGCATAAGTGGTAGGGCCCCCAGGTACGAAGCGACTGGTTCAGTCCCCACCCTTGCCACACCCGCGTCCCTGTTGGCACTGGCGGATGGCAGGCCACCGGCCCCCCACGGACACCCACAGACATGATCCAGAGATGCCTCGCTGGAGCCGCCCCCTGCCTCAGGGCCAACAGCTGATGGGGCTGTCCTGGATAGGTCTGTAAAGGCCTGGTAACACGGCCTACGGCCCAATCAGAGCAGGGAGGCGGGTCGGGAAGAGGGAGGGAGACCAGGAAGAGGGTGCAGGGAAGAAAGGGGACACAATGGGTGCTTTGGTGGGCTGGGGGCCATTTTGTGGGTAAATTGGGAAAGAAAAGCCCAATATGGGCATACTCACTGCACCGGCTCCCTCGATGGACATGAAAATGGGGCCTCAGCTCACCTGCACTCCAGGATGGTAAATGGGGTGCAGGTGGGTTTGCTAACGCACTAAACACTCGCAGAGCGAGGTCAGTGGCCAATGGGGGAGGGCTACAGGGAGGGAAGAAAGACACAGGGAAAAGCGTGCAGAGGAGAAGGAGAAAGCCAAACGCAGGAACACAAAATACACAAAAATGAGGAAGAAAAAAATGTACATCTGCAAGGCAGAGGCTGCAAAAATGGGGTCGAAGGGGGACATGAGGACAATGGGGCCTCAGCTCACCTGCACTCCAGGATGGTAAATGGGGTGCAGGTGGGTTTGCTAATGCATTAAACCCTCGCAGAGCGAGGTCGCCGGCCAATGGGGAGAGGGCTATAGGGAGGGAGGAAAGACACAGAAAAGCGGGCAGAGGAGGGGGAGACAGACAAGCGCAAGAGCACAAACTATCTCAGCCTCAGCTCACCTGCACTCCAGGATGGTAAATGGGGTGAAAGTGGTTTGTTAACGCACTAGCGCACGCAGAGCAAGTTTGGTGGCCAATGGGGGAGTGCTATAGGGAGGAAAGAAAGACACAGGGAAAAGCGCGCAGAGGAGGGGAGAAAGACAAGCGCAGGAGCGCAAAATACAAAAAAAGAGGAAGAAAAAAAGTACATCTGCAAGGCAGAGGCTGCAACAACGGGTGCAAGGGGGACATGAGGAAAATGGGGCCTCAGCTCATCTGCACTCCATGATGGTAAATGGGGTGCAGGTGGGTTTGCTAACGCACTGAAGCTCTAGCTTAAAAACAACATCAAAAGAAAATGTTAATAGAGACAGCAAAACTACTGGACAGATTTACACCAAACCAAAACAAGGAATATCTGCAATGATTTGTGCTCAACTGACTATTTGACGTCAACCAGTCCCAAGGTCTCCACTGTGTGCCTATTCCAAGGAAGTCCCTTTTTCATTTGGGAAAATGAATGGGATCAGTCCAAAAACTGTTTTTCTACGATATACTTTTAAACCATTGGATAAATGTCCTGACAATGTGTAGTTTAGAGTGTGCCCGGGCCATGCAGTAGATTAGAAATATTTCAAGCAGAGCAGACAAGTAAGTCGTAACTTATGAACAATAGAATGCTCACAAAAGTCAATGTTTCTTTGGTTTCACCTTAATTAAGGGGTGTTGACTGTTTACTTGTTTCATGCTGTGCCCATTCACAGCTAAATGGGCATGGTACTTAACCAGGAAAGCATAGGGTACTTTTTGAGCACCCCAGGCTGAGCGGATTATGGTTTCTCAAGGAACATAATAGAGTTACAGCTTTAATGGGGCCTTGTATAAGGTCTCACTATGGGAAAGGTTGATTAGTTCAGGAGAAAAAGAAGTGATTAGGGAGGATCCCTTCAGAGCCACAACTCTGGACTTTGCGCCTAGCTGTGCTGGGCCACTTTCCGCTGGCAGAATCACACCTTCTCCTGAAATGCTGCCGCTGTGCAAGACTCATCCGTCAATGCCACAAGGCACTGAAAGACACTCCACGGTATTCCACTATACTCATATTATACAGAATCTTAGATTTGATAAAATACTAGCTTAAGTACCTGACTTTACCCGGGATGTACATTCTCAGATTGGTTTTCATATTCCAAAGAAAAAGATGAATACATGGTGTTTGCCACAAAGTAAACACGCGATACATGTTCATTTCAATAATTAATTGAAAACCAAATTCTCATTCACCCGATTCAAATTATCACCTGAACATCACATTTGCATGCCTATTCTGATCATTTGGACTGTTAGCAGTGGTGGTCATTTTCGCTGTTAAACACACTGCAAATAAACAGAATAAGCACACAAATATAATGCTCAAGTGAGAATCCAAATCTGAGGTAAATGAAAATTTGGTTTTCAATTAGTTAAACATGCATCGAGTTTATTGCCAAACAAAGCAATGAAAAGACACACACCATCTTCGAAACAAAACGTAATGCTGGAAAGAAAAAAAAGTTAATTATCTCGCAAACGGTATGACCCATCGAGCTAGAAATAGTTGCATTAATTCGGCAATGAAATAAAGAATATTCCATGCAGAATTCATGATGCCAGACCTCATTATTCATGAGTTATGTCCCCAAGATCAATGGCACATACAAACCCACAAACAGGACATAGTGTGTGTGTGTGTGTGTGCATATATATATATATATATATATATATATATATATATATATATATATATATATATATATATGATACACCAACACCACATGATCTATATTCTCAATAATTATGCTCTGTAAAATATATGAAAATATATGGTACACTATAATAGTTGTTATATACTCAATAACGTAAACACCATGCACTGGACAGAACTCCAGCTATACTCCACAGTAAAATGGCCAGACCACCTCAAAACTATATGGACCATTACCCACCCTCCTCAGCTCCAACCTTCAAAACTGAACTCTAGCTCCTGCAAACCCTTCTACTCATCCCACCCCTAGGAGCTGCAGCCGCATTGGACCAAGGTGCCCCCCTTTGTAGCAGCCTACCCGCCAATTCGCTCACCACCTCCACCCTCCTTGCCTTGCCGTAGATCCTGAAATACCATCTTTCTCAACTGCCTACTAACTTCCTCTCTGCTTCATATCCATCCACATACCGGAGCAACAGGATCACTATTTTGACACACGATGTCCACCGACTCAAATTTTTGAGCATCACTCATCGAACCTTCCCAGCGATTACAACCCGACTCAACCCAGCTCAACCTCAAACAAATCTGGGTGAGTGTCTGACCTGTTTCACTGAAAATTGCCTTTTAACAGCAATGAGCTACTGTATCTGAGCCTGCTCGACACCAACTTGCTTCTTGGGCCTACACAATCCAATGTACTTGAGCTGAGTTCGTTCCACTTGCATCACTACTCAAAGACGGGTTGATACCGTTGACTTGCCAAAGACACAAAACAAGGTACTAGTGACCAAACGCTGCCCATTTTGATAGACAACCTAGCAAAGCAATCACATTACTACAGTGAAGGGAGCCAACTGTGGTTCAGTAACAGGTTAATTCAAGTGTTTAATGGAAAACCCTTGTTTGCTAAGACCTAGGGTATAGATATTCATATAACAGAACCACCAGCTCTGAAACAAACAGTATTGTTGAATAGACTACTACATTAATTGAACATTAAATGTCACGTATGGTTATAATAATAATTCAGTGAAGAAACTATGTTAAAGGGATGTTATGGATAAGTTGCACTAATAAACACCTATCAAATTTTGTGGAAAGACTTTGTTAAAGGGATATTATGGTTACAAGTAAAATAAAAAAAAACAGAAATTCACCAGTTACAGTAAGCTAAGCAAACATAACTCACACCACCACTGTGCACTGCTAAGACTAAAACCCAGGACATTACAAATATCAAGGGTCAATGTGCTCTAAATGCACTGTGACACACCACTCTGCAGGGGGGGAGCAGTTTCAAAGTGTTTTCGAGGCTGCGTTCTGGTAGTAAGGCCCACCCAACATCTATCTCTCTCCACTTGCCCCTTCATCCCTGTGGTTGGTGCACCTTCCCTACCCTCCCTGCCCTCCCTTGTGTGTCCTGCTTAAAAAAGCACAAAAAATAATAAAACACAAAAAATAAAAAATAAAATGGTTCTTTTCAGAGCCACCTTTCACAGTTCAAAAATAGAAGCACAAAAAAAAGTTGCAGGCCCCTATGCAGCCTGCAGAGTCCGTGGACAGCGCGTAGTCCGAGGACATCTAAAAAATGTAGGTTGTGGTAGCATCTAAACCATTACACTCTTTTGCGTGAGAAAGTGGTGGCTCTGATAAGAGCCCTTTTTTTGATATTTTTTGTTTTTAAAAGTGTTTTCCAAGTTGTAAAGTAAAGTAGGCAACACCTGCTGCAATATGCTTGCTATATTTGCAAAAAGCCCTGCAAAACATTTAAGATATTTTGCAAAAACTGCTGATTACCAGCATGAGTAAGATGTATTGGTGCTGTGAAATTTAATGTTTTCATTATAGAAAGACTTCATGCAAACATCTCTCAAAAATTCACAAACAGCCTTGTTGACATTGCGCCTCGCTTTCTTGATTTTTTAACCAAATGAAGGGGAGCGCAGCCACATCTGTCTTCGGGCAATGCAACAAAGAATTTGTTGGGAGTTCGGGAACATCTCCATCATTTTCCCAAATGTCTCCTTCATTGTAAACTGCAGTGACATTCCAGTTACGTGGCCTAATCTCTTCACTCCACAATGAACAATGATAATGTCCGGATGTTGGAGCATGACCAAATTGACACAAAATGGGAGCTAGTCACCCACTTCTTGCAGCATACTCCATACCATACCATTGCACATGAACATCATGAAATCCAAGGTTTTCAGCCACTCCACACTGCTCTGCATATACCTGAAACCAATGGATCCACAAATCCTCCAAAATCCTCACACTCTGCCTCCTGAAAGACACAGCCATAGCCATAGCCATCTTCACTCCTTTCAGCAAACATACCTTCTGCCACACTCTCTCCTTGCATACCACATCCAGGAAATCATATTGGCCAATCCCCTGGGCTCCACAGCCACTGTGTCCATGCCTGACATCCTCAAAAGCCCTGGATGTGGCATGTGCTGTCCGTGGACTACCAAAGTGTCCACGGACAAATCATCCAATTCAAGGGGGTGGGGAGAGTAATTAAACCCAAGGTAAGGTATATACACTTTAGTGGTGGCTCTGAAAAAAACATTTTTTTAAGGGGCCTGTAAACAAACACCTTTTTTAAAAAATGTTTTGGCTTTTCTTTTGTTTTTTTCCTTACAGGCTTACATGAACCACTTCAAAACATGCATTACATAATAAAGGAAAATGTAATTTCCAATGTTTCACAAATAAATGCCATCTGAGAATGCATGTTCCCATCCTCAAAAGTGAGCATACCAACACTACACACAAAATAAGATATGCCTCTGTTCACAAGACACCTTCCTGCATCTTGCTGAGGATAGAAGACATTGGGGCATTTCCATAGTGCTCTAGTTGGTATGTGTGAAAATAGCACCTTTGCACATGGAAAAAGCAGCATTAATGCATTTAGCAAGTCCTTGCAATGCACTCTGCATGCTTACTGCACTGATGTATCCCAAATGCAGTCCTCCACAGTGCACCAAAAGAACATCTGTAGTATTGAAAGCTGACATATCTCTATAATGTGCAAGCACATGTTGCAAATTTCAGCCAGGCACACCACACCACAAAGCCTCCACCCCCTCTAATCCAAGGGTCGCATAAATGCCACTTATCTCTGTATAACTCTGCAGATCAGTCACAAAGCAATCTCGCACCAGCCACACACTGACTCTCTCCATCTCTGCAACCACAGCCATCTTCACTACACACAGCAATGCAAAATATAAAGCACAACCGGAACACCTGATTGGCTAATCCCCACAGTCCCCTTTTCATGCCATGCCATGCATCCTGGAAAGACCCAAATGTGGCACGCACTGTCCGTGGACTACTGCCCTTCTTCCCTTTCAACTACACTCTTTGCAGTACTTCCTCATTGGCTACTGTTAATCAGTCACACATCAATCCACCAATCACCAAGAACTCTACATCTAACTCTGTCATCTCAGTTCAACACTTCAGATGTACTGTTCAACACTAAGAGTACAGGTCTCTTGTAAATCCAAAGCACCTGCATCAGAAACTACTATAAAAATCTGCAAGATTTCGATTTGCAGATTCAACTACATCTGCATCCATCAACACAAAGTAGAGGTATGCATACATTTTGTAAAGTAAATGTCCAACTCTTTTACAAATGCATACAAAACAGGGTTCCTGCCACTCACCCTGCATAACCTACTGAATCATCCTGCTCTCATTTGTCCCATCTCGCATCTCCTGACATCAAGTGGCAGTTACTTACAATGTTGTGTGCTTAGAATGTTTTCTTTTAATGAGCACTTTCATAACAGTTTCAAAACACATATTTCAGCACCACTCTCTGTGATTATTTTGTAAAAGAAAAGAAAACCACATTTGAAACATTTCCACAGCATGTTTAAATGCCAGATCCTATGTGAAACTTCAATATATTACCACGAAATACATGCTTGCCCAGATCACCCATTCAAATGTGCAAACTGTTATTTTCTTCTTTCATTCTGTCACTTTTAAAACCACTTCTCCAACTAACAAAACTGCAATAAAACTCACAAAATGCACACTCAAAAAGAAAACTATACGTATTTTACTAAAGCATGCCATGTACATGGATTGAAATAGGACAAAATCCAATGTGTTTAAAACTATTCATTTCACCATCATTTGAAGGAAACCAAATAAATGCATGTGTACTTTTACAGCAGTGCTGTGTGTCATGTTTAATAAATTAATGAAAGGAAATGGAAACAATGTCTTCAACATATTGGAATAGAACTCACTTATCAAGCATGCACATGTGGGAAAGTTAATTAAATTATACACACTAACATTCTCCTTTCTAATCTGTACATGCTCCTTGGTTTATCCATTTTTCTCGGCATACTAGGACTTTCAGTACTCCATTTCTAATACAACAGTCCAACAACAATTCTCACACTTTCAAAACTCCAGCCCCATAGGGCATACTTACTACGGCAACACTGGCCCCAATACCGATTCTGCTGGTGCTCCCATGTCCCCATTCCCATACAGTGCTATGCAACTGCACACAAATAGAGACTAACATTTTTCACCACCTGACTTTCCAGGCCAACATGACCAGTAAAGTCCTAGTGACACTGGGAAGCTAGCTGCCAAACAATTATTAAAAATCTGGTGGCAACTGTCTGCAGCAACAGCAGTGTTACAACCATAGTCGCAATCATGTGCAATGTTACTAACTCTTCTTCCCAATAAGTCCTCCTACAGTGTAAAATAATGTCTTGTTGTACTACAATTATTGTGCCATTAATTTTCTTCTTTCCCAATTGCAGTGAAGAACAGCCTCCTGAAAGACATAAACATATCATTAGAAGATAAAAACTGGAAGAAGTTTTAGAATGCTGGAGTGGGTTGACATCTCACCCTGAATTTTGGTTTTTTGTTTATTCGAGTATACCTACCTGGGTTTTTCAGGGTTTTGCCAGGTGCCCTAATATTTAATTTAGTTCTAGTACAGCCCATGGCTGTAGGGCTTTTTCTAGTACTGTGTACAGACCGCAAAAGGAATTAAAATCCTAGAATCAAATGAGCAATGGATAAAGTCAACATTGTTTCATACACCAACGCATATTTTCAAAAATTACTGGGCATTTCAACGACCCTTGGAACACCGGAAGGCATTTTCGCCCAAGGATCTAATTAGGATGAATATGATGGCATCAATCAGCGCAAAAAGAAGTTAATGCGCACAGAGATGCATGGTACTTTCATGCTTGAGTATTTGAGGGCAGGAATCATTCCAGACGGATTACAGGTTAAAAACATACCCCGAGTATTTATTGATAACCCTAAGTTCAAGAAAATCTTTAGTGGTTTGGGAAATAAATGCAGCAGGGACTGGATCATTTTGATCATAGATAATGCCCAGGAGGAATGTAAAAGACAAGGAGAGGAGCTACTTGAACTGGAGAAAAAATTCACAGAGAATACAACAGTGCAAGAAGCAAAACCGAAGCTGGAAAAATTAGAAGAAGAGATCACCAAATTTAAACAGATCACGATCGACAGGAAGATCCAAAAGTTTCGGAAAGACCTGCGTAGCTACGGGGAGGAGAAGACCTATCCGTACCTACGAGAGACATACTACACAGATTTACAGCAGCAACAACAGAGTCATTTCCAGAGGTTCAACAAATTTGTAAATTTTTCCGGCTGTTCTGCATCCTCCAGTGGGAGTGATCCCAGTCTCTCTGGAGGGAATGCTTCAGGCCCTCCTCCACAACATCCTTTTTTTCCCCGGGGGGACAACGGGGGCATCCCAAGAGATGGCCGCAACAACAAGGACAATATATGAGGACCCGCCAGTTTTCCCCATTTCAGTTTTCCCCATTTTCAATGTGTCTTCTAGAACTCTAATTCTATTAGAAGAAACTTTACTGGGAAAAGGCCTTTCTTTCGTACCATCCGCTCGAGCAAATCCCTTCCAAGATGGAACTGAAAAGATTTTTCCGCAACATCAGACTCAAGTATTTTTTTGAAGTGTACTTACCTGATCATCAAGAGATCATATCTGACAATCACCAAGTGCCTGAGAACACCACTGGCTTAAAGCCCAAATCAGTTTTTATGCCACCACCACATAGTATACCAGCTGAGTTTGAAACTTTTGAAAAATTGGTTACTAAAACACTAACTGAAGGTCTGACTCAGAGAAACTACTAGCAAGACAATGTAACTCGTGACGAAAGGAAATCTTTAGCAGACCTCAACCAAGATCCCACCATTACTCTGAAACCGGCTGATAAAGGTGGTGGGATTGTCAATATGGCCACAGCCGATTACAACAAAGAGTGCCTACGCCTTCTTGCGGACGAAACATCATACAAGATCTTGATGAGAGATCCCACCACTAGACTCCAAAAAGAGATCACAAGTTTAACCAAACATGCGGAACAGGAAGGTTGGATTTGCGAGGGAGAACGTCATTTCCTAAACAAAACACACCCAAGAACTCCTGCATTTTACATTTTACCTAAAATCCATAAGAACCCAAGACAACCACCGGGAAGACTTATAGTTTCTGCATGTGACTCTCTCCTGGAACCGTTATCCTTATAAATAGATGTTTTCCTTAAACCATTTGTAAGCAAGATGCCTTCTTACATCAAGGATTCTACGGATGTTATACTGATACTGCAAGACCTGAACTTACCGCAACGCTGTATTCTGGCCACAATGGATGTTGAAGCTCTCTATACATCTATTCCACAAAGAGAGGGGCTAGAAGCTCTTAAAACGTGCCTCAATAAAAGGATTGATGTGACCACAACACCAACATATTTCATTTTAGAATGTGTGAGACTCGCTATGTCGGAGAACGCCTTTCTATTTAAGGATCAACTATACCAACAAATAAAAGGTGTAAGCATGGGGGCTACATTTGCCCCCGATGTTGCTAATTTGTATATGGCTCAGTATGAAACAGATCACATATATAATGACCATAACCCCTTCAAATCACAAATACTCTTATGGAGACGGTACATTGACGATGTCCTGCTCATATGGACTGGCACAGAAGTCAATCTGAATCTTTTCAATCAATGGACCAATCAATGTAATGACTACATTCGGTTTGCTATCGATTGGAGCTACCAGGCGGTGGATTTCCTTGATTTATACATATACAGATCAGGAAACAATCTCCAAACCGAACTCTACAGGAAACCAACAGACCGTAATAGTTTATTACACTTCTCCAGTTACCACCCGCAGGGTCTCAGATACAATTTACCTTACGGCCAATTTCTGAGAATCAGACGTAATTGTTCCAACAAAGAGAAAAACGAGCAACATGCCAACGGCCTACAAAATCGGCTGAGAGAAAGGGGATACCCCAAAAAATCCATTAAACAAGCTAGAAAAAGGGCACTGAACACTGACAGAACAATATGTCCGACACCAAAGGAGAAAACTGAGATGACCAGACTAGTGTGTGTCACAACATACAGCCCACTGAGTAATCTTACCAAACAAACCATCAATATACACTGGCATCTAATACAAAACAAGGGCACTCTGGAGAAGAAGCCCATTTTTGCATTAAAAAAGAACAGGAATCTAAGGGACACTTTGGTCCACACATATGTTGAAGAAACCAAGACCCCAAACACACTGTGGGACCTTCCAAGTGTAGTGGGACACTACCGTTGTGGAAACTGTGTGGCATGTTGCTACACTACTCCCACCAAAACCTTTGATTAAAAAGACTACACCGTATTCTACAAACTCACACAAACTGTAACAGTAAGTTTGTGATCTACGGAATACGATGTCCATGCCCTCTGCTGTATATAGGCAAGACCACCAGACCAATAAAACAGCGGATCTCAGAGCACAGATCCTGTATTAAGAACAGAATACTGGACAAACCCTTGGTTGAGCATTTCAACCGACTAGGACACACCAACGAAGACATCTCTTGGACCATCATATAGCAACTCACTCCACAAAAAAGAGGAGGGGATAGGGACAAAGCACTTACGAGGCTGGAACAACAGTTAGTCCACAGACTTGACACGGTCAAAACTGGTTTGAATGTTTCGGTAGAATGAAACATTTCTATAACCAGTGAACAAGAATATTGAGCTTCTCTTTACCCCTATAGCTCACCCACCATGGGGAGTTTGGGTGGGTCTAGATTGGGGGCACCAGAGTCCTTACTGTTATGTTGTGTTTTTTTCCTAGATGGATTTTGACTTATCCACTGCAGGACTTGCTGTTCTTTGTAAATGATTAATTTTCAAATGTTTGATGACATTGATATCTTGCCATCTCTAATGACACCATGCCAATACATTACCATGTACTGAAGTGTTTATTACTACCGATCAATCATATGATGACATCCACATTTAGTTACAATTGAAAAAATGTTGTTCTAAAAGTTCTAAAAGGTCTGTCCCTGACAGTCAATCTCAATTTTCCAAGCAAACATGACTGCAATTTCATTTCCAGGGCATTATTATTGTTTAATCATTTTGTGATGTTTCTTTGTCAGCACTGACATTTACATGCTCTGCACACACATCGCCATAGAGCCCCCCCATATAGCCAACTTCAGAAGTGGTGGGAGACATGTCTATAGAGCTAGGCTATGTGGCTAGCCTCCCCTGTCCTTGTGACAGTACTTGCATCATTTTGCTCCCGCGCATCATGATTCTAAGTGATTCCTCAAGGGCGGGATTATTATCTGTCATCCATCCCGTATACATACTTTAGATACAGCTGCCCGCGAACGTCGAGCGAGCACGAGCTCCACTGCTTATGCGCTTCTCGTACACTTTGTTCTTTCGTGCACCAGACTCACACGATTAGGGGCCCGCTGTGCGTGCACGCCGGTCGAGCGCGAGACGCCGTGCGCACGCCTCGCCATGATCTTGCAACACACATCCTTCGTGCACCATGCCAACACGATCAGGGGCCCGCCCCCTGGCCTTCGTGGCCGTCGGCTATTGGTCACAGATTGCATGACGCCCCACTGTGGTAGCGCCACCACCGAACCTATCAACGTGATCCATGGGTTTGATTACCCTTGGTCGCCTAGGTTACGGTTTCACTTTCACGGCTTTCTCCGCCTTCAGAGCGGACGCCGCGCCTTACAACCCAGACGAATACTTCGATTCACAGAAATAATTTCCACTCATGCTAGTGCTTTGGGTAATTGTAGAATGCCTGCCACACCCGCATCTATATAGTTGTTACATTCACTAATATGAGCCGTTTTGGCTCTTGCAGCACACGTGCTTTAGCAACGCTGTTTGGTTTACTCATGTGCATTTTCTCGGGCTAGTGAGTTGGGTTATTTTAGAATGCCTACCATACCCGCGCCCATGTAGTTTTTCATTCTACAATATGAGCAGTTTTGGCTCGTGGTAGCACTCTGGGTAATTTTAGAATGCCTACGACACCCGCATCTATATAGTTGTTACATTCACCAAAAGGAGCAGTTTTGGCTCTTGCAGCATTCGTGCTTTAGCAACGCTGTTTGGTTTACTCATGTGCATTTTTTCGGGCTAGTGAGTTGGGTTATTTTAGAATGCCTACCATACCCGCGCCCATGTAGTTTTTCATTCACTAATATGAGCAGTTTTGGCTCTTACAGCACACGTGCTTTAGCTTTGTTTGACTTACCCATGTGCATTTTCTTGTACACAGGCGTTGTCACTTTTGGACAATCTGGGTCAGCAGATACCATCTGCAGGAAGTGTCTCCACCATTATCAACTTAGAAGACATTTCTTACCGTTTGAGGTAAGCTTTTACCTTTCTTCCCATTCAATTATGTAGGACACCCGGATCTGTACAGATTTTCTTACGGACCCTCATATGTCGTTACAGGTATACACATGTTTCCTCCATGGCTTATTCAATGCCTTCCAGACATCTATACTTATGATGGATTCTTTCGCTTACCCTTGCACTGGATACGTCTTTGGTAAGAATCAGGCTCCTCAAATAGGGAGTTTTTATTTGTTACACAATAAAGCATCCTGTGGGAGCTTTTTGAATTATCATGTTATTTTTTAGGTCACATTTCCACTCACTACACTCCATTTGTTGTTTTAGATAGAGATCCCGGGACTACCATTTGCTACATCACATGTCCTGATGAAACCCTGCCCACCAAGCTGCACTTCACAGCTCCTTTAGGCCGAAACACTGTTGTGTCGACGTTAAATACCACCTGAACAGTGCACAAATTCTAGCATTGTTGTTGTTCTTTGTGACTTTTTGTATACATGTTCATGAAATTGAGTTTATGTATGTTCCTGTGACTGCACAAGTCTTATGATCGACAAGAGTAACATTTTTCTGTTGCTGTTTTTGCATTGAGATCCAGTTCTGTCTACTGGATCATACTTATTTGTATTGTGTTCTCAAACATCCCTGGGTGCTCTATCCCTACCAGTTTTATCCAGATGCTATTAAAACACATTCATGTGAAAAAAATGTATTTCCAGTGACTGCGATATATTTTTAGAATGCTGGAGTGGTGTGACCTCTCACCCTGAATTTTGTTTTTTTGTTTATGACATGTACATCTGTTGGCATATTACAATAGTTTACAGGTCAGTGACTAAATTTAGGTTTAAGGAATATTAAGTAGGCATTTGTTAGATTTGCTGGTAATCTATGTTTTAGAGAAACTGAAGTGTCATTGCATTCAAACCATCCACATCTTTTTTTAATGTATAAAGTATCGTGACCTGCAGTGGTTGTGGTACCAGTGTGCTAGATTATGCCTACTGTTGTGAAGGTTTTCTTGCCAAGAGATACTTGCCTGTTTGTGATGCTAGTAAGCGTCCAGTTGTTTTTGGTACCATCTACAGTGTACCTTAAAAGCATTATTATTACATATTGGCTATGTGGGTTTATGTGTAAGGTTGAACAATTGTCTGAATAGCAAACACTGCATAATATGCCATGATTTGCATTTTGCACCAGCTAATGAAATGGAATAGATTCACAATTAGGTATGGATACATAAACACATTGTTAATTAGGGACTTGCTCCTGTGCAACATGGTTGCAGAGAGTGTGTCTCCACGTATATGAAATCTGGAATATTTAATTTATAGGTATATTTTTGCTTTCTGGTACTTGCAGTAACACCATTAGAAATTATTGTGGATCTTCCTGTGTGTTTATGGTGAATCTCACCATTCCCGCACAGTAATCTAATTCTTGTCTTATAACTGAGACACTGTGAGTGTTGTCAGGATTATTTGTTGCATTTGTATGAAGGACAAGCATTTGCAAACACAACCAGTCTGAGCCATTCAAGTAAATGTTTTGAACAAATGGTGGCAATTGGAACAGAAGATTGATTGCTACATTTCCATAGAAATTTAAACCGGTTGTGTGGAAAATGTAAATGGACCAGGGAGGTCTGTCTCTGTGTCATTTGCTAGAGCATGACTTGTTTTTTTAGAAGACATATTTCTCTTTGTTTGTGCTGTTGGATGTGCACTTGCGTTTGCACTAGAGAGTTTTGTGGTTGTGCTAATTGATGGAGTAGCAGTTGCTTTCAGTTTCTGTGGTGGTACTGTTGGGAAATCTCTTATACGTTCTGTGGGCATTAGTTTTCTTTTTACAAGTTTACCTTTTTGAGGAACAGGGCACATATCGAGATGGGGTGTCTAGAGTGCACGCAGTCTGTTGTACTCCATGATGCAAGGAATGTCAGCCTTGACATTTTTTGTATTAAAATTGACTAGAAATAGTCATTCGAGTGAACGTAGATGTGACAGTGCTACTTAACTCATACCTTCTTTACAGACTGTGCTGCCAATGTCAATCAATGTTTGATCTAGGGTTAGACCTTTTGATTTTTGAATAGTGACTGCATATGCACGAGAAAGAGAGAATTGTTCTCTGGGTAAATACATGTCTTTGAAAAGAAGGAATCATGCTGTTGAGCGTCCTGTCCTTTGAACTTCTGAAAGTTTGTCAAACTGAATGTTGTAGTCATGTGGATACGTCTGGAAGACAACAACTGTTCCAATTGCTCATTAACTAAACTTTGCTCCATGTCAAAGTTACATTTCAAAATTAGCACTGCAGTCTAAACATAATTTTAAGATTTCCTCCAAACCAGCTGTGTTGGAGATAGTTTGCTCAGCTATTCAGTCATGCTGTTGCTTGTTGACACATAATTTGCACTATTCGTTGCAGCTCTTTTTTTTAAATTATCTCATTGAATTGTGAACAGCTTTTTAGGGTTGGCATTAAGGACATACATTTCACATTTTTCTGTGCTAATTGTTCCATGATATCAGGAGCTGTTGTGTCATGCTCATATAGCTCATGGATGAGTTTACTAGTTAAGATAGATTGTGCATCTTTCAAAAGAAGACCAATCCTAAGACTTTTTGAAAAAATTAGCATAAGTGAGTTCTGCAGACTGATGTATGTTTTGAGGTAGTTCTCTGTATTGGAAATGCTGCCAGAGATTTACATGTTCTATGCTGCCAAATGTGTTGCAGCATTATTTGTGGCCTAAAGTTGTAAAAATAGGTTCACTTTTCACTGGTGTTAATTGTAGGAGATCTCCGAAAACAATAACATGCTTTCCTCCAAAGAGTTATTTGTCCGTTTAATGGATGTTTTGTAATCTGAGGTGAATCAAAGCCAACATTAGGTGGGAGACCATGCTCACCTCATTTATTAGGAGCATTTTCTTTAGTTTAAGAATTCTGCCTAGTTCAATAGCAGCTTCTGTTGATAGTTTGTAATACTGTGATTTGTTTTGGTGTTTTACTGGAAGGAACAGTAGTCGGTGTAAACTAAGACCTCCTATGTTATAGGCAGCTAAACCTGCGGAGGCTGTTACAGCAGCTGAAAGCTTGCTGTTTGTTAACTTTTGGAGGAATTTGCTAATGATTTTTATTAAGTATGCTTTGCCTGAACAAGCTTTACCACTTGCATAGAGGAGTACAGGTTTATAATTTTGGCAGCTACAAGTTTTACTTTCATTATGCAAACCATGTTCAATTTCTTAAGTCACTTCTAGGAAGATGCTAAATTGCTCATCATTGAGTTGTGATTTGAGCAGTGCCAGGTTTTGTTCTGATTTCTCAAATTGATACATGGCGTTTTCTACTTCAGTCATGGCTAATTCTGCTTCATTTACTATGAATGGCTGTCCAAGTTGTTCTTGGCTTCCTGTAGCAGAAGATTGACTGTCCTCAGGTGTCTCTTCATTTAGTTGTGCTTGAACTTCTTCCTCTAGTTGGTGTTCATTTTCCAACATGTTTTTGTACTGCTTGAAATTCACATTTATTATACTGCTTTCATTTGCATTGAAAGCAGCTTCAACGAGTCATGGGTGCCCAATAAATATTTTTCTTTTCTCCATAGTTTAAAAGGTTGGAGTATGGACATGTAGTAAAGTAATCTATGTTAAGGAGTTTTAAATGACAGCATTATATGATTAATTTAGCTGGGTTTGGTAAGTTTAACGAGGCTGCCTTCATAGGTTTTGTCTATGTATTTTCCATTGTTTTCATCTAGTTTAATATTATTCTTGTAGGAGAAATGTTGGACTATGTGGTATGTGCAAATGTTTTCCAAAGCACTACCTCTGTTTCCATAGTATATGTCCAATACATTGTTTTTCAAAATGTCCTGGTTCTTGTGATTTCTCTTGGCTATTGTTTCCATACCCTGGTATGATTTCACTACTCTTTTTCTGGATGCAGCAGTACCAAGGCTTGAATATCATTTCAAATGTACATATGGGAAAAAAGTGTGGAAGCACAAGTTTTTCCTATACTCTTTCCTAATGGAAAAGGGGGAAGATATGATGAAAGATGCACACAAATAACAGCATTAGAATACCGCTATTTACAAATGTATTCTGAAGACCCCAGATTCAGACAAAATATTGAATATATATTCCACCTCCTGTTTTAAAGTGAACTAACAACTCTATGTTACGGAGTTGCACACACATTGAAAACAGGTTCCAATTTTTTTAACATGTCTGCTACCCAACTACTTCAAAAGATCGAAGACAAAGATGATGGTTTGCAGTCAAGTATCACATTCATGTGAAAAAAATGTATTTCCAGTGACTGCGATATATTTTTAGAATGCTGGAGTGGTGTGACCTCTCACACTGAATTTAGGTTTTTTTTTTATTCGAGTATACCTACCTGGGTTTTTCGGGGTTTTGCCAGGTGCCCTAATATTTAATCTAGATGTACATGTGATACATTTTTGATAATGCTACATGTTTTTTTCTCCAATGATCCAATGATTATGCACACAGAAACAACAACTGCGCAAAACAAACACTACTGTTGTTTCACCCATAGTACTTTAAATTTACTGATTATGAGGGTCTACAAACTTTAGTCAGTAACCTGTAAAACTATCAAACGTTAGAATATGCCAACTGCTATCTAACTGTACCCATAACACTGCACACAGTGTTCTGCCTAGTTCAATAGCAGCTTCTGTTGATAGTTTGTAATACTGTGATTTGTTTTGGTGTTTTACTGGAAGGAACAGTAGTCGGTGTAAACTAAGACCTCCTATGTTATAGGCAGCTAAACCTGCGGAGGCTGTTACAGCAGCTGAAAGCTTGCTGTTTGTTAACTTTTGGAGGAATTTGCTAATGATTTTTATTAAGTATGCTTTGCCTGAACAAGCTATACCACTTGCATAGAGGAGTACAGGTTTATAATTTTGGCAGCTACAAGTTTTACTTTCATTATGCAAACCATGTTCAATTTCTTAAGTCACTTCTAGGAAGATGCTAAATTGCTCATCATTGAGTTGTGATTTGAGCAGTGCCAGGTTTTGTTCTGATTTCTCAAATTGGTAGGTGGCGTTTTCTACTTCAGTCATGGCTAATTCTGCTTCATTTACTATGAATGGCTGTCCAAGTTGTTCTTGGCTTCCTGTAGCAGAAGATTGACTGTCCTCAGGAGTCTCTTTATTTAGTTGTGCTTGAACTTCTTCCTCTAGTTGGTGTTCATTTTCCAACATGTTTTTGTACTGCTTGAAATTCACATTTATTATACTGCTTTCATTTGCATTGAAAGCAGCTTCAACGAGTCATGGGTGCCCAATAAATATTTTTCTTTTCTCCATAGTTTAAAAGGTTGGAGTATGGACATGTAGTAAAGTAATCTATGTTAAGGAGTTTTAAATGACAGCATTATATGATTAATTTATCTGGGTTTGGTAAGTTTAACGAGGCTGCCTTCATAGGTTTTGTCTATGTATTTTCCATTGTTTTCATCTAGTTTAATATTATTCTTGTAGGAGAAATGTTGGACTATGTGGTATGTGCAAATGTTTTCCAAAGCACTACCTCTGTTTCCATAGTATGTGTCAAATACATTGTTTTTCAAAATGTCCTGGTTCTTGTGATTGCTCTTGGCTATTGTTTCCATACCCTGGTATGATTTCACTACTCTTTTTCTGGATGCAGCAGTACCAAGGCGTGAATATCATTTCAAATATGCATATGGGAAAAAAGTGTGGAAGCACAAGCTTTTCCTCTACTCTTTCCTAATGGAAAAGGGGGAAGATATGATGAAAGATGCACACAAATAACAGCATTAGAATACCGCTATTTACAAATGTATTCTGAAGACCCCAGATTCAGACAAAATATTGAATATATATTCCACCTCCTGTTTTAAAGTGAACTAACAACTCTATGTTACGGAGTTGCACACACATTGAAAACAGGTTCCAATTTTTTTAACATGTCTGCTACCCAACTACTTCAAAAGATCGAAGACAAAGATGATGGTTTGCAGTCAAGTATCACATTCATGTGAAAAAAATGTATTTCCAGTGACTGCGATATATTTTTAGAATGCTGGAGTGGTGTGACCTCTCACACTGAATTTAGGTTTTTTTTTTATTCAAGTATATCTACCTGGGTTTTTCGGGGTTTTGCCAGGTGCCCTAATATTTAATCTAGATGTACATGTGATACATTTTTGATAATGCTACATGTTTTTTTCTCCAATGATCCAATGATTATGCACACAGAAACAACAACTGCGCAAAACAAACACTACTGTTGTTTCACCCATAGTACTTTAAATTTACTGATTATGAGGGTCTACAAACTTTATTCAGTAACCTGTAAAACTATCAAACGTTAGAATATGCCAACTGCTATCTAACTGCACCCATAACACTGCAAAGTTACTTTCCAATAGTGAAATAGTTAGAATCCACCATCAGGAAGGGAAGTGCTTAAAAGCATACCCTCTAAACTATAAAACTATCAACAGTCAGAATTTGCCAACTGGTATCTAACAGCACCTATAATACTGCAATACTAGTTTCCAATAGTGAAAGAATTGCAATCCACCAACATGAATGAATGTTCTTCAAAAGATACCCTTCAAAACTATAAAACTAGCATCAGTTAGAATATGCTAACTGGTATCTTACTGCACCCATAACACTGCAATATCACTTTCCAATAGTGAAATAGTTAGAATCCACCATCAGGAAGGGAAGTGCTTAAAAGCATACCCTCTAAACTATAAAACTATCAACAGTCAGAATTTGCGAACTGGTATCTAACAGCACCCATAATACTGCAATACTAGTTTCCAATAGTGAAAGAATTGCAATCCACCAACATGAATGAATGTTCTTCAAAAGATACCCTTCAAAACTATAAAACTAGCATCAGTTAGAATATGCTAACTGGTATCTAACTACACCCATAACACTGCAATATCACTTTCCAATAGTGAAAGAGTTAAAATCCACCAACATGAATGAAAGTGCTTCAAAACATACCCTGCAAAACTGTAAAGCTATCAACAGTTAGAATATGCCAACTGGTATCTTAATGCACCCATAATACTGCAATATTAGTTTCCAAAAGTAGAAAAGTTAAAATGCACCAACAAGAATGAAAGTGCTTTAAAACAAACCCTTCAAAACTGTAAAACTATCAACAGTCAGAATATGACAACTGGTATCTAACTGCACCCAGAGTACTGCAATATTAGTTTCCAATAGTAAAATACATAGGATCCACCAACATGAAGCAAACTGCATCACAGCATATTCTTAAAAAACTACCAAACTTTAAACAGTTAGAATACTCCAGCTGGTATCTAACTACAGCCATACCACCAGCACTCTCGAAAGGCAAAACACATACACCATTACAATTCTTACTACTGCAACAGTGCTTGTAACAGCAAATACACATATGTGTGCACCTTAAACATTCATTTAAGTACTGCACACTTCAAACAAACATAGTGTGACACGTAACATCAAATAAATGTACTAGGTTTTTTTAAGCCCTACAAGTATTTTTTTTTCCCACAGACGCAATGATTATGCAACCAAACACAGCAACTGTGCAAAACGCACAGTAATGTTGTTTAATGCATAATACTTGCAATGAACTAATTTTGAGGTTCTAAAAAGTACATGAATATGGGATATTGTATGCAATGCGACATAGTGAAGTACCTTACCTAACATATTATGCTATGTTTTTTTCACAGGGAAAGAAGCAAAGATTTCTACCTGCATTAACATGTACAAAGTCAACCTGTGCCCCAATGCTAAATCAATGAAAAGTACTATTTCCACTTCAATGGTATTGTGTCACTGTGTTGCAAAATCTATACACTGCCTATACAGTATGTATAATGACTATACACACATTATTTTAATGGTTCTTTCCAATGGCCAAATTCCATTTCTATACACATATTATTGCAATGCTTGTAGCCAGAAGCCAGATTCTTGGGTGCATGGTGCTATTATGCTGTGGTGATTGTGGCCAGTCACTAGATTCTTGGGTGAATGGTCGGAGGGCTCCAGCCAGGCACCCACGAATTTAGGGACTGGTCACAACCACCAGTGCATAATATGGCCATGCAACCAAGAATCTGGCCACTGGCCACAACGAAAACACCACAACTTGCCAATTCAAACACCATCTGCAGACATCAAAATAGATTGCCACCCCTATTTTTCACCAATGCAATATCACCATATCATCTAGATTCCACTCCCCTACTCTAAGAAGCCCTCTTGAAGTCAACAAATAACCCCAAATATGTTTCTCCAACTGCCCACCAAACACTGACTACTGCAGTGGCTGTGGCCAAATTCTTGGTTGCATGGCCGTATGATACTGTGGTAGTTGAGCCAGTGCCTATATTCTCGGGTGCATGGCCTATTTTTAACATATCCAAACATCCTCATATCATTTACATGTCATTCCCCTACCCTAATAAAGCCTGCCTGCATTCACCAGATAAGCCACCTGCCCAAGACCCTGTCCGTAGACTACTGCGGTGTCCATGGACTGCCGCACCCCACAGCTCGTCTTCCACCTAAACAATAGCATCATAACAACCACCTTTCACTCCCCACCCTTCCCAGCCCCTCTTCCCAATACCAAATGACCCAAAAC
Source organism: Ambystoma mexicanum (assembly GCF_040938575.1). Classification (NCBI taxonomy): domain Eukaryota; kingdom Metazoa; phylum Chordata; class Amphibia; order Caudata; family Ambystomatidae; genus Ambystoma; species Ambystoma mexicanum. Next base: position 428,313,986 of record NC_090941.1, on the reverse strand, counting down.
ATGTTTCCCAGCCCTGTTCCCCACAGCTGTCCGTGGATAGAACATGGCGAGTGTTTCGGAAAAATATGACGCACATCACGCTTTTCACCAACCAATCAGCGGGCCCATTGCATGTCCAGAGAGGACCCAGATATCACTAATTTTATTTTACCTTTTTTAAAGAAAACTATTGGACAGATTTACACAAAATGTATAAAAATAGCACGCGTTTGGGGCCAAGCTGCTGCTCCTGCCGCTAATTTGGTGAAAATGCGTCCAGCGGTTTGTGCTTTAGGTGTGAGCAATATTTGTTTTCCAATGCGTCTATGAAAAAAAAGGATTTGGGACACCCCCCTACAACTTTTCCCCCTCTTGACAAAACCTGACAAAACCTGCCAGAAAAATTCAAAGCGGGCTATATACTTTTATTTTGCAAAGTTTGGTGAAGATTCGTCCAGGGGGAGCAAAGTTATAAGCCACCCCAAAAAGTGCTCTTCCTATGAGTTGAGCAACTTAACCATAACTACAGCAGTGCATAAACATTAGTCTGTTAAGACATCCTTCTATTATATGAACAGTTTCAGACAAAACATAACAATACTGCATCATGAATTTAATTTAACACAAACACTCAGGGGCTCATGTTCACAATGGTGTAGAATTCATGGATTAAATGTATGCATACACATTCTACGCATGAATTTCACCCCACGCCATATATTCATTCATCTGTATGGCACAAATTGGGCACAGATCGTGCTTTAGGATTACACCTCCACCTTCCTTTGCACCACGCAAATGCAACAGAATTTACACTAGGCAGAAAATATCCAGTGGTGTAACACAAAATGTGGGGGCCTCCCTGCAATACCTCCTGATGGGCCCCATAGATTCTGCCCCAACATACTTAAACTCTGCCAACTAAATTAGACCATGACTGCCACCATATACCCTGCCCACACAAATGTGCTCCAATTGTACTTTAATGCTCCACTGATAGCTGTTCGGCCCACTCATGTCTTGATGAGCACCTTCACTTACACTAAAGTACAGTGTAGTAATCTTTATTTTATGAACATTGCTACCAATGAATGCACAATCCACTGTATCGAATATATAATACATAGTCAGACTATAATGCAATATTTATGTTATCCTATTGCCCATACAAACTAAGCAAATATGCATAAAGAAGTCAACAATCCCAAATCAGTGCATAGTGATCAAAGTCAAATATTAAAAATAATATGCTTCTGCTTGTCACTATCACAATATGGTCACTATCAAAATACATGTATTAGAAATTTGGAATTGCACGGATTTCCAAAACAATCTTATTGACATATGTATATCCACGTAACAATACAGAGAAAATGCATGTGTGCATGCAAATCTACAGTACATACACATCAATGGGAAACAAAAAGGCAATTGAGCGGGGTAAAAAAAAGGACAAAATGGTCTCACCAGGCTAGTCAGTGTGCCAGCATGTTGATTTAGTGAATATGTCCAAGTTGTTCCATGATAAGAAATGTATTCTCTAAATTGTGGCCGTACAATTGGTTTTAATGATTCACATATACAAACTGTACAGGTATAAAGCCCCTTTCATTTAACTGTGTCACAGTGACAGATCCTTGACCTTGGAGTCCAAAACTATAATTTGAGAACAGAAACAAGACTGAATATAAATAAAGTGGCTATACCAGCAACATGCACATCATACGTTTAACCAGTGACACACTGTGACAAACTCCATCCCCCCAAACACAACACTGCTACCCACCAATACCCTTCTGATGCCTGCAGCATCCACAGAGGCACACCGTAACAAACTGTCATCCTCCCCTCACCCCCACCCCTCATCCCATAGGACCCCTCTCCCACTGCTCAAACTTTTGTTCGAGGGAGACCGCGAATAGCAAGACCAGCCAATCGTTTTGGACCAAGAAAATTGAACAATGCCATTGAACGTCATCCAACCCTACGGTATGTATACCTTACACAACAACTGTGAACACAGGCCACAGGCCCTGCCACCTATCAGTACACCCCAGAATTCAGGTATGGCTATGCTATTCCGTTCTAGCAGCACACATAGCCGTCCACACTGAAACCCCTGAGGTACCTCAACACCCATGCCAGTAGTATACAGCGACAATCAACAAAGTAAATTCGGACTAGCTGGGCACACATCGAATCTTCAGCCTAAAACTCTATCCAAAACAACCAACAGCACACACCCATGTGCCTGACCTCTGGGCTGCTTACTGGAGCCTAGCCAGCCCACCTAAGTCCTAACCTGGCAAAAATGCACACAAGCATCTTTTACTTGAAACTGCGGTCACCAAGGGTTTTCCAACCCCAAAGCGCATTGAGACCATACAAATGGGTAAAGGGTGCTATATAAAGAACAAATACAGTACGATACAATCTAGCAAACTACTCAATAATTTGAAAGTAATCATGTAGCTGTATATGAACTGCCTTTCAAATATATTTTCTAGCAAATGATCAGATGCACTACTACATTGCTAAATTTGCTAAATGAGCGTTTGCAAAAAATAAATCTGCTCATTAAAGTAATTTCAGCATCACTTGTTTGGAGAAATAAAGAACATTACAAATAATGAATATCTCATATCTTTAAAACACTTGGCTGCTGACACACTTGACTGTAGACTGATGACTGCTTTCCTGGTAAACTGGACTGATGTCTGCTTGGCTGGCACACTTGACTAAAGCCTGGTGACTACTTGACCTGGAAAACTTGACTACAGGCAAACATGACTGCTGACTGACCGGCTCGAAAACCTGACTGTTGACTGCTTGACTGGCAGGCACATTAGACTACACCAATTACTGTTTTGCTGTCACACTGGACTGCAGACTGATGACTTTATGGCTGGTGCACTGGAGGGTTTGGTGTAGTTTGATCGAATAAAAAAGTGTTTGCGGTAAAATGTATGAAAACAAACTGACCGCATGAGCATTTAAATGGGCATTTAGATCGAAAACTGTGAAACACGCATTTGCGTGTTGGCTTTGTGCTGACAACCTGCCTAGTCTGCAGAAACACATAGGGCCGGATTCACAGAACGTTTCCCTATGAGACTTCACCATTATAAAATGCTTCTGTGAATCAGGCACAAAGTATGTTAAGACTTGAAAGCAAATGAAAACGTTGAGGGAGTTGAAGTGATGGCGCAGGGTGTGAAGATAGAAAATATAGTTATCCATTGCAGTCTTTCTAGTTTGTGGTATTAAAACACTATTGGAACAAAAACAAGCAAGTTAAGTAATGCAAAATAAGTAAAACGAAATGAATGAAAAATAATACAATTGAAATATGCGCTCTGACCTAAGAATATCTAATCTAATTTATTTAGGCAAAACGGCATGCAAAACATGAGAAAACTCACAAAAATTGTTGAAAAGTATGCAACAATAACCATGTCTGATTACTTATCGAGCATGGCCTTCACAGTGAACTTCATTACAATATCAATAAAAAAGAAATGTTTTTTAATTATTTTTAAATTTGAGTTTTAAAATGCATTGTATTTTGTTTCTCAGAGCATCCTTTGGTTTATTATTATTTAATTTAATAAATTATTTGTAATAAACTAAACACACTCAATAAAAAAAAAACGTGTTATTTGGAGGAAAAAAGGTCAATTTGGACCACACACCAAAAAGGTCAATTTGGACCACACAAAAAAGGTCAATTTGGTCATTAGGTCAAATGTTTTAGGTCAAATAGGCTAACACCCACTGGAGTGGCGACTGCTTGCCTGGCACACTGGACTAGAGCCTGGTTACTACTTGGCTGGCAAACTGGACTACAGACTCATGACTGCTTGGCTGGCAAACCTGACTGTTGAATGCTTGACCGGCAGACAAACTGGACTACACCAATGACTGCTTTTCTTTTTTGTCACATTGGCCTATAGAAGATGACTGCTTGGCCTGCAAATGGGACTGGTGATTGTTTGGTTTGTAAACAGGATGTCAGACTCTTGGCTGATTGGCTGGCAAACCTGATTGTTTACTGCTTGACTGGAAGACAAACTGGACTACACCAATTGGTGCTTTGCTGTCACACTGTACTAGAGATTTATGGCTGCTTAGCTGGCAAACCTGACTGATGAATGCTCATCTGGAAAACCTGAACTGATGACTGACTGACTGGCTGGAAACAATTATGCCTGCTTGGCTGGCACACTGGACCACAAATGACTGCTTGGCTGAACCACTTAACTGATGACTTCAGACCTTTGGCTGATTTGCTGGCACACTGGCCGGTTGACTGCTTGACTGGCAGACTGACTGTACTACACAAATTACTGGTTTGCAGTTGTGATGTAATACAGACTGATGATTGCTTGGCGGGTATACTGAACTTCAGACTCATGGCTGCTTCGCTGGCAATCCTGACTGATGACTGCTCATCTGGCAAGCAGGATTGTGGACTGATAATTGACTGGCTGGCAAAAATGATGACTGCTTGGCTGGCACAGTGGTCCACAGATGTATGAATGTTTGACTATCACACTGGACTGATGACTTCTTGGATGGCAAACTGGACTTTTGGCTGCTTGGCTGGAACACTTGACTGTTGACTGTTTGACTGGCAGACAAACTGGACTACACCAATAACTTATTTTCTGTCCCACTGGACTGCAGACTGATGACTGCTTATTCTGTAAACGGAACAGATGATTGTCTTGCAAACAGGACTTCAGACTCCTGGATCGTTGGATGGCAGCAGCCGGTCATTGGTTCGCTTACCCGGTCTTTTCAGACCAGAATGTTCTGGCTGCCATAATAAGGTTAAAATCAGCACCGCCCAGCGATCGCATCCTGCTTTCCATCTTGAAAAATATTTTTTATGACATCGCTCTGTGGCTAGCAAGAGCTGTCAACGACTCCCTTTAGACAGGATTGATCCCTGGCAATCTCAAGCACGTGCTTGTTTTTCCATTGCTGAAGAAGCCTGGTCTGGACCCATTAGCCCTGTCTAACTTGCATCCTATTTCTATGCTTCCCTTTCTGATGAAACTGCTTGAGTCCTTAGTCTCGCCACTGCTTAGTACTTTTTTGGAATCCTCTGGTTTCTTCAAATCTTTTCAATCGAGTTTTTGCCCCGGCCGAGGCACCCAATCGGTTCTGGTATCACTGGTTGATGATCTGGCCTGGCTGGTCAACCAGGGTAGGCTGAAGGCCATGATTTTGTTACATCTGTCAGCAGCATTTGAAACCATAGACCACACTACCCTGATCGCCCATCTCTCTTAGGAACTTCTCTCTGGTCAAGTTCTGGCCTGGTTCTTTTGCTTTTTGGAGGGGCAGTCACAATCCGTGTCTCTACCACCTTTTCATTCCCTTTCTGTTCCATTGCTGTGTGGAGTCCAACAGGGCGCCTTACCGTCTCCCACTTTGATCAACTTGTATATTCAGCCACTTCTCGGCATAATCCACGCACACAGCATTTTGTGCTACTCCCATTCTGACGACATTCAAATTATTGTGCGACTCGATTTAACTAAGCCTGAGACTGCTGGTAGTCTAAGGAGTTGATTAAAGGCAGTCGCCGACTGGATGGCCGCGAATCGGCTCAAGTTGAACATTGAGAAAACAGAGGTATTGATGCTTGGCACAGCAATCCCCTGTGTTTTTGACTCCTGAGTTCTGGCCTGAGAACATTGGTCCCTTTGCCCCACCCGTTTCTTAGGTGAAGGACTTACGTGTCAAAATTACGGCTACATTATCTATGGTAGAACAGGTATAATTTACCTGTCAGAAGGCTCATTTTAAACTGTCTTTCTCTGTATTCCATATAAATTCCCTGCTCCTGTGGTATCATCTTTGGTAATCAGTAAAATGATTACTGTAATGAGCTATATTTACCCCTCGCACAACACCTGCTCTACCGTCTGCAGTTATTGCAGTATATGGCAGCAAGAGCTGTACTCCATCCTCCATCTGGCAACCATATGACAACGCTTCTTCACTAGCTCCACTGGCTCCTGGTTGAACAGCGTGTTAAGTTCAAGTTGCTGTGTCTGGTTCATAGAGCTTTCTACAAAGTACCCTGAAACAAAGTTTTGCCCCTATAGTCCTTGTAGGTCACTCCGCTCCAAGTTTTTGAAAACTGTTCAGCCTACTAGGATCACACTTTCGTGAGTTGGGGGCTGTGCTTTCTCAGTGGCGGCAGAAAAGGGGTGGAATTTTTGCACCCTCTGGCAATGTGCCATTGAGGCACATCTTCCCTTCCGGCGGGCTTTGAAAATCTTTTTGATCTAGTACTCTTTGACTCATCCGGTCTGGCTGTTGCATCTGTGGTTGTATCGCCATGATGCCTTTGGCAAAACAATGCACTTGATAAGTATGGATAAGACTGTTGACTGCTTGACTGGAGAACAGGCTGGACTACACCAACTACAGTGTTGCTGTCACACTGTACTGCAGACATATGGCTGATTAGCTGGCAAGCCTGACTGATGACTGCTCATCTGGAAAACATGGACTAATGACTGACTCAGTGGAAGAAAGGATGACTGCTTGGCTGGCCTACTGGACCGATGACTTCTTGGCTGGCAAACTGGACTTGAGACCTTTGGCTACGTGAATGGCACACGTGATTGTTGACTGATTGACTGGCAGACAAATTGGACTACATCAATTACTGATTTGCAGTCACAATGTACTGCAGACTGATGAATGCTTGTCTGGTAAAATCGACTTCAGACTCATGTCTGTTTGGCTGGAAAACCTGACTGATGACTGCTCATCTAGCAAAAACAATTGTGAATTGATGACTGACTGGCTGGCACAGATTATGACTGCTTGGCTGGCACACTGGGCCACAGACGAATGCCTGCTTGGCTATCACACTGGACTGATGACATCTTGGCTGGCAAACTTTGCTGGAACACTTGACTGTTGACTGCTTGACGGGCTGACTAACTGAACTACACCAATGACTGTTGTTGTCACATTGAACTACATACTGGTGACTGATTTGCTGGTAAATTAAAGGTGTAGACTATTAGGGCAAAATATGCCTTTCCTACCGTAAATCATGCACTGCCATAATCCGTTGTTATTCAAGCTATGTCATGCTGTTAGTCAAACACTCGTTAAGCTCTCTAAGTTTCAAAATTACTTTTTTTTTCACTTTCCAGTACTAAAGGTTTGAGGTTTGCTTAAAATTGGTTTTCCTCTGCGCATCCCAGGAACATGTTTTAATGACTAGATAAAAGATGCATTATATTACGGAGTTTACCCCAACTTGCAATCAAGAAGGAAAAGTTATGTTCATCTGTGATCTTGAATAACACAAGTAGCTGTTGCTAGATCACTGGGTCATTGGATTCAATCTAAAGGTATATTGCACCTTTCTTTGAAACTCTGGAAATGTGTGGGAATAAAGGGTGTCTCCTTGTCTTTCTTTGTGTAAACTTCTCTGTTAGCTCTTTAACATCCAATCATAGAGCTTCTAGGATAATTTTATCATAAATGTTAGCTTTGAAACAAAATTGTTCTGCAGTAGCAACAATTACTGGAATGGTTAGGAAAAGTTTAATAGCTGTTGAAATGTCCAACACACTTGGCAGGATTCCAATATTTTTCAAAAATAAAAGATCTGACAAATCTTTCATTGTTCCCCCTGAAATGTTTTTGATTTGGCCTTTCAATGATGCCCCCCAAGTTTTAGAAGTTGCAATGGGAAGTTTGAGGATAATTCATCCTTGTATTGAGCTGCAAGGGATTCTGCCGATGTAAAAAAAAAAAAAACCATCAGTTTTTTTTAAAGTAATTTCTGCATCACTTGTTTGGAGAAATAAAGAACATTACAAATAATGAATATCTCATATCTTTAAAACACTTGGCTGCTGACACACTTGACTGTAGACTGATGACTGCTTTCCTGGTAAACTGGACTGATGTCTGCTTGGCTGGCACACTTGACTAAAGCGTGGTGACTACTTGACCTGGAAAACTTGACTACAGGCAAACATGACTGCTGACTGACTGGCTCGAAAACCTGACTGTTGACTGCTTGACTGGCAGGCACATTAGACTACACCAATTACTGTTTTGCTGTCACACTGGACTGCAGACTGATGACTTTATGGCTGGTGCACTGGAGGGTTTGGTGTAGTTTGATCGAATAAAAAAGTGTTTGCGGTAAAATGTATGAAAACAAACTGACCGCATGAGCATTTAAATGGGCATTTAGATCGAAAAACTGTGAAACACGCATTTGCGTGTTGGCTTTGTGCTGACAACCTGCCTAGTCTTCAGAAACACATAGGGCCGGATTCACAGAACGTTTCCCTATGAGACTTCACCATTATAAAATGCTTCTGTGAATCAGGCACAAAGTATGTTAAGACTTGAAAGCAAATGAAAACGTTGAGGGAGTTGAAGTGATGGCGCAGGGTGTGAAGATAGAAAATATAGTTATCCATTGCAGTCTTTCTAGTTTGTGGTATTAAAACACTATTGGAACAAAAACAAGCAAGTTAAGTAATGCAAAATAAGTAAAACGAAATGAATGAAAAATAATACAATTGAAATATGCGCTCTGACCTAAGAATATCTAATCTAATTTATTTAGGCAAAACGGCATGCAAAACATGAGAAAACTCACAAAAATTGTTGAAAAGTATGCAACAATAACCATGTCTGATTACTTATCGAGCATGGCCTTCACAGTGAACTTCATTACAATATCAATAAAAAAGAAATGTTTTTTAATTATTTTTAAATTTGAGTTTTAAAATGCATTGTATTTTGTTTCTCAGAGCATCCTTTGGTTTATTATTATTTAATTTAATAAATTAGTTGTAATAAACTAAACACACTCAATAAAAAAAAACGTGTTATTTGGAGGAAAAAAGGTCAATTTGGACCACACACCAAAAAGGTCAATTTGGACCACACAAAAAAGGTCAATTTGGTCATTAGGTCAAATGTTTTAGGTCAAATAGGCTAATACCCACTGGAGTGGCGACTGCTTGCCTGGCACACTGGACTAGAGCCTGGTTACTACTTGGCTGGCAAACTGGACTACAGACTCATGACTGCTTGGCTGGCAAACCTGACTGTTGAATGCTTGACCGGCAGACAAACTGGACTACACCAATGACTGCTTTTCTTTTTTGTCACATTGGACTATAGAAGATGACTGCTTGGCCTGCAAATGGGACTGGTGATTGTTTGGTTTGTAAACAGGATGTCAGACTCTTGGCTGATTGGCTGGAAAACCTGATTGTTTACTGCTTGACTGGAAGACAAACTGGACTACACCAATTGGTGCTTTGCTGTCACACTGTACTAGAGATTTATGGCTGCTTAGCTGGCAAACCTGACTGATGAATGCGCATCTGGAAAACCTGAACTGATGACTGACTGACTGGCTGGAAACAATTATGCCTGCTTGGCTGGCACACTGGACCACAAATGACTGCTTGGCTGAACCACTTAACTGATGACTTCAGACCTTTGGCTGATTTGCTGGCACACTGGCCGGTTGACTGCTTGACTGGCAGACTGACTGTACTACACAAATTACTGGTTTGCAGTTGTGATGTAATACAGACTGATGATTGCTTGGCGGGTATACTGAACTTCAGACTCATGGCTGCTTCGCTGGCAATCCTGACTGATGACTGCTCATCTGGCAAGCAGGATTGTGGACTGATAATTGACTGGCTGGCAAAAATGATGACTGCTTGGCTGGCACAGTGGTCCACAGATGTATGAATGTTTGACTATCACACTGGACTGATGACTTCTTGGATGGCAAACTGGACTTTTGGCTGCTTGGCTGGAACACTTGACTGTTGACTGTTTGACTGGCAGACAAACTGGACTACACCAATAACTTATTTTCTGTCCCACTGGACTGCAGACTGATGACTGCTTATTCTGTAAACGGAACAGATGATTGTCTTGCAAACAGGACTTCAGACTCCTGGATCGTTGGATGGCAGCAGCCGGTCATTGGTTCGCTTACCCGGTCTTTTCAGACCAGAATGTTCTGGCTGCCATAATAAGGTTAAAATCAGCATCGCCCAGCGATCGCATCCTGCTTTCCATCTTGAAAAATATTTTTTATGACATCGCTCTGTGGCTAGCAAGAGCTGTCAACGACTCCCTTTAGACAGGATTGATCCCTGGCAATCTCAAGCACGTGCTTGTTTTTCCATTGCTGAAGAAGCCTGGTCTGGACCCATTAGCCCTGTCTAACTTGCATCCTATTTCTTTGCTTCCCTTTCTGATGAAACTGCTTGAGTCCTTAGTCTCGCCACTGCTTAGTACTTTTTTGGAATCCTCTGGTTTCTTCAAATCTTTTCAATCGAGTTTTTGCCCCGGCCGAGGCACCCAATCGGTTCTGGTATCACTGGTTGATGATCTGGCCTGGCTGGTCAACCAGGGTAGGCTGAAGGCCATGATTTTGTTACATCTGTCAGCAGCATTTGAAACCATAGACCACACTACCCTGATCGCCCATCTCTCTTAGGAACTTCTCTCTGGTCAAGTTCTGGCCTGGTTCTTTTGCTTTTTGGAGGGGCAGTCACAATCCGTGTCTCTACCACCTTTTCATTCCCTTTCTGTTCCATTGCTGTGTGGAGTCCAACAGGGCGCCTTACCGTCTCCCACTTTGATCAACTTGTATATTCAGCCACTTCTCGGCATAATCCACGCACACAGCATTTTGTGCTACTCCTATTCTGACGACATTCAAATTATTGTGCGACTCGATTTAACTAAGCCTGAGACTGCTGGTAGTCTAAGGAGTTGATTAAAGGCAGTCGCCGACTGGATGGCCGCGAATCGGCTCAAGTTGAACATTGAGAAAACAGAGGTATTGATGCTTGGCACAGCAATCCCCTGTGTTTTTGACTCCTGAGTTCTGGCCTGAGAACATTGGTCCCTTTGCCCCACCCGTTTCTTAGGTGAAGGACTTACGTGTCAAAATTACGGCTACATTATCTATGGTAGAACAGGTATAATTTACCTGTCAGAAGGCTCATTTTAAACTGTCTTTCTCTGTATTCCATATAAATTCCCTGCTCCTGTGGTATCATCTTTGGTAATCAGTAAAATGATTACTGTAATGAGCTATATTTACCCCTCGCACAACACCTGCTCCACCGTCTGCAGTTATTGCAGTATATGGCAGCAAGAGCTGTACTCCATCCTCCATCTGGCAACCATATGACAACGCTTCTTCACTAGCTCCACTGGCTCCTGGTTGAACAGCGTGTTAAGTTCAAGTTGCTGTGTCTGGTTCATAGAGCTTTCTACAAAGTACCCTGAAACAAAGTTTTGCCCCTATAGTCCTTGTAGGTCACTCCGCTCCAAGTTTTTGAAAACTGTTCAGCCTACTAGGATCACACTTTCGTGAGTTGGGGGCTGTGCTTTCTCAGTGGCGGCAGAAAAGGGGTGGAATTTTTGCACCCTCTGGCAATGTGCCATTGAGGCACATCTTCCCTTCCGGCGGGCTTTGAAAATCTTTTTGATCTAGTACTCTTTGACTCATCCGGTCTGGCTGTTGCATCTGTGGTTGTATCGCCATGATGCCTTTGGCAAAACAATGCACTTGATAAGTATGGATAAGACTGTTGACTGCTTGACTGGAGAACAGGCTGGACTACACCAACTACAGTGTTGCTGTCACACTGTACTGCAGACATATGGCTGATTAGCTGGCAAGCCTGACTGATGACTGCTCATCTGGAAAACATGGACTAATGACTGACTCAGTGGAAGAAAGGATGACTGCTTGGCTGGCCTACTGGACCGATGACTTCTTGACTGGCAAACTGGACTTGAGACCTTTGGCTACGTGAATGGCACACGTGATTGTTGACTGATTGACTGGCAGACAAATTGGACTACATCAATTACTGATTTGCAGTCACAATGTACTGCAGACTGATGAATGCTTGTCTGGTAAAATGGACTTCAGACTCATGTCTGTTTGGCTGGAAAACCTGACTGATGACTGCTCATCTAGCAAAAAAAATTGTGAATTGATGACTGACTGGCTGGCACAGATTATGACTGCTTGGCTGGCACACTGGGCCACAGACGAATGCCTGCTTGGCTATCACACTGGACTGATGACATCTTGGCTGGCAAACTTTGCTGGAACACTTGACTGTTGACTGCTTGACGGGCTGACTAACTGAACTACACCAATGACTGTTGTTGTCACATTGAACTACATACTGGTGACTGATTTGCTGGTAAATTAAAGGTGTAGACTATTAGGGCAAAATATGCCTTTCCTACCGTAAATCATGCACTGCCATAATCCGTTGTTATTCAAGCTATGTCATGCTGTTAGTCAAACACTCGTTAAGCTCTCTAAGTTTCAAAATTACTTTTTTTTTCACTTTCCAGTACTAAAGGTTTGAGGTTTGCTTAAAATTGGTTTTCCTCTGCGCATCCCAGGAACATGTTTTAATGACTAGATAAAAGATGCATTATATTACGGAGTTTACCCCAACTTGCAATCAAGAAGGAAAAGTTATGTTCATCTGTGATCTTGAATAACACAAGTAGCTGTTGCTAGATCACTGGGTCATTGGATTCAATCTAAAGGTATATTGCACCTTTCTTTGAAACTCTGGAAATGTGTGGGAATAAAGGGTGTCTCCTTGTCTTTCTTTGTGTAAACTTCTCTGTTAGCTCTTTAACATCCAATCATAGAGCTTCTAGGATAATTTTATCATAAATGTTAGCTTTGAAACAAAATTGTTCTGCAGTAGCAACAATTACTGGAATGGTTAGGAAAAGTTTAATAGCTGTTGAAATGTCCAACACACTTGGCAGGATTCCAATATTTTTCAAAAATAAAAGATCTGACAAATCTTTCATTGTTCCCCCTGAAATGTTTTTGATTTGGCCTTTCAATGATGCCCCCCAAGTTTTAGAAGTTGCAATGGGAAGTTTGAGGATAATTCATCCTTGTATTGAGCTGCAAGGGATTCTGCCGATGTAAAAAAAAAAAAAAACATCAGTTTTTTTTAAAGTAATTTCAGCATCACTTGTTTGGAGAAATAAAGAACATTACAAATAATGAATATCTCATATCTTTAAAACACTTGGCTGCTGACACACTTGACTGTAGACTGATGACTGCTTTCCTGGTAAACTGGACTGATGTCTGCTTGGCTGGCACACTTGACTAAAGCGTGGTGACTACTTGACCTGGAAAACTTGACTACAGGCAAACATGACTGCTGACTGACTGGCTCGAAAACCTGACTGTTGACTGCTTGACTGGCAGGCACATTAGACTACACCAATTACTGTTTTGCTGTCACACTGGACTGCAGACTGATGACTTTATGGCTGGTGCACTGGAGGGTTTGGTGTAGTTTGATCGAATAAAAAAGTGTTTGCGGTAAAATGTATGAAAACAAACTGACCGCATGAGCATTTAAATGGGCATTTAGATCGAAAACTGTGAAACACGCATTTGCGTGTTGGCTTTGTGCTGACAACCTGCCTAGTCTGCAGAAACACATAGGGCCGGATTCACAGAACGTTTCCCTATGAGACTTCACCATTATAAAATGCTTCTGTGAATCAGGCACAAAGTATGTTAAGACTTGAAAGCAAATGAAAACGTTGAGGGAGTTGAAGTGATGGCGCAGGGTGTGAAGATAGAAAATATAGTTATCCATTGCAGTCTTTCTAGTTTGTGGTATTAAAACACTATTGGAACAAAAACAAGCAAGTTAAGTAATGCAAAATAAGTAAAACGAAATGAATGAAAAATAATACAATTGAAATATGCGCTCTGACCTAAGAATATCTAATCTAATTTATTTAGGCAAAACGGCATGCAAAACATGAGAAAACTCACAAAAATTGTTGAAAAGTATGCAACAATAACCATGTCTGATTACTTATCGAGCATGGCCTTCACAGTGAACTTCATTACAATATCAATAAAAAAGAAATGTTTTTTAATTATTTTTAAATTTGAGTTTTAAAATGCATTGTATTTTGTTTCTCAGAGCATCCTTTGGTTTATTATTATTTAATTTAATAAATTAGTTGTAATAAACTAAACACACTCAATAAAAAAAACATGTTATTTGGAGGAAAAAAGGTCAATTTGGACCACACACCAAAAAGGTCAATTTGGACCACACAAAAAAGGTCAATTTGGTCATAAGGTCAAATGTTTTAGGTCAAATAGGCTAATACCCACTGGAGTGGCGACTGCTTGCCTGGCACACTGGACTAGAGCCTGGTTACTACTTGGCTGGCAAACTGGACTACAGACTCATGACTGCTTGGCTGGCAAACCTGACTGTTGAATGCTTGACCGGCAGACAAACTGGACTACACCAATGACTGCTTTTCTTTTTTGTCACATTGGACTATAGAAGATGACTGCTTGGCCTGCAAATGGGACTGGTGATTGTTTGGTTTGTAAACAGGATGTCAGACTCTTGGCTGATTGGCTGGCAAACCTGATTGTTTACTGCTTGACTGGAAGACAAACTGGACTACACCAATTGGTGCTTTGCTGTCACACTGTACTAGAGATTTATGGCTGCTTAGCTGGCAAACCTGACTGATGAATGCTCATCTGGAAAACCTGAACTGATGACTGACTGACTGGCTGGCTGGAAACAATTATGCCTGCTTGGCTGGCACACTGGACCACAAATGACTGCTTGGCTGAACCACTTAACTAATGACTTCAGACCTTTGGCTGATTTGCTGGCACACTGGCCGGTTGACTGCTTGACTGGCAGACTGACTGTACTACACAAATTACTGGTTTGCAGTTGTGATGTAATACAGACTGATGATTGCTTGGCGGGTATACTGAACTTCAGACTCATGGCTGCTTCGCTGGCAATCCTGACTGATGACTGCTCATCTGGCAAGCAGGATTGTGGACTGATAATTGACTGGCTGGCAAAAATGATGACTGCTTGGCTGGCACAGTGGTCCACAGATGTATGAATGTTTGACTATCACACTGGACTGATGACTTCTTGGATGGCAAACTGGACTTTTGGCTGCTTGGCTGGAACACTTAACTGTTGACTGTTTGACTGGCAGACAAACTGGACTACACCAATAACTTATTTTCTGTCCCACTGGACTGCAGACTGATGACTGCTTATTCTGTAAACGGAACAGATGATTGTCTTGCAAACAGGACTTCAGACTCCTGGATCGTTGGATGGCAGCAGCCGGTCATTGGTTCGCTTACCCGGTCTTTTCAGACCAGAATGTTCTGGCTGCCATAATAAGGTTAAAATCAGCATCGCCCAGCGATCGCATCCTGCTTTCCATCTTGAAAAATATTTTTTATGACATCGCTCTGTGGCTAGCAAGAGCTGTCAACGACTCCCTTTAGACAGGATTGATCCCTGGCAATCTCAAGCACGTGCTTGTTTTTCCATTGCTGAAGAAGCCTGGTCTGGACCCATTAGCCCTGTCTAACTTGCATCCTATTTCTTTGCTTCCCTTTCTGATGAAACTGCTTGAGTCCTTAGTCTCGCCACTGCTTAGTACTTTTTTGGAATCCTCTGGTTTCTTCAAATCTTTTCAATCGAGTTTTTACCCGGCCGAGGCACCCAATCGGTTCTGGTATCACTGGTTGATGATCTGGTCTGGCTGGTCAAGCAGGGTAGGCTGAAGGCCATGATTTTGTTACATCTGTCAGCAGCATTTGAAACCATAGACCACACTACCCTGATCGCCCATCTCTCTTAGGAACTTCTCTCTGGTCAAGTTCTGGCCTGGTTCTTTTGCTTTTTGGAGGGGCAGTCACAATCCGTGTCTCTACCACCTTTTCATTCCCTTTCTGTTCCATTGCTGTGTGGAGTCCAACAGGGCGCCTTACCGTCTCCCACTTTGATCAACTTGTATATTCAGCCACTTCTCGGCATAATCCACGCACACAGCATTTTGTGCTACTCCTATTCTGACGACATTCAAATTATTGTGCGACTCGATTTAACTAAGCCTGAGACTGCTGGTAGTCTAAGGAGTTGATTAAAGGCAGTCGCCGACTGGATGGCCGCGAATTGGCTCAAGTTGAACATTGAGAAAACAGAGGTATTGATGCTTGGCACAGCAATCCCCTGTGTTTTTGACTCCTGAGTTCTGGCCTGAGAACATTGGTCCCTTTCCCCCACCCGTTTCTTAGGTGAAGGACTTACGTGTCAAAATTACGGCTACATTATCTATGGTAGAACAGGTATAATTTACCTGTCAGAAGGCTCATTTTAAACTGTCTTTCCCTGTATTCCATATAAATTCCCTGCTCCTGTGGTATCATCTTTGGTAATCAGTAAAATGATTACTGTAATGAGCTATATTTACCCCTCGCACAACACCTGCTCCACCGTCTGCAGTTATTGCAGTATATGGCAGCAAGAGCTGTACTCCATCCTCCATCTGGCAACCATATGACAACGCTTCTTCACTAGCTCCACTGGCTCCTGGTTGAACAGCGTGTTAAGTTCAAGTTGCTGTGTCTGGTTCATAGAGCTTTCTACAAAGTACCCTGAAACAAAGTTTTGCCCCTATAGTCCTTGTAGGTCACTCCGCTCCAAGTTTTTGAAAACTGTTCAGCCTACTAGGATCACACTTTCGTGAGTTGGGGGCTGTGCTTTCTCAGTGGCGGCAGAAAAGGGGTGGAATTTTTGCACCCTCTGGCAATGTGCCATTGAGGCACATCTTCCCTTCCGGCGGGCTTTGAAAATCTTTTTGATCTAGTACTCTTTGACTCATCCGGTCTGGCTGTTGCATCTGTGGTTGTATCGCCATGATGCCTTTGGCAAAACAATGCACTTGATAAGTATGGATAAGACTGTTGACTGCTTGACTGGAGGACAGGCTGGACTACACCAACTACAGTGTTGCTGTCACACTGTACTGCAGACATATGGCTGATTAGCTGGCAAGCCTGACTGATGACTGCTCATCTGGAAAACATGGACTAATGACTGACTCAGTGGAAGAAAGGATGACTGCTTGGCTGGCCTACTGGACCGATGACTTCTTGGCTGGCAAACTGGACTTGAGACCTTTGGCTACGTGAATGGCACACGTGATTGTTGACTGATTGACTGGCAGACAAATTGGACTACATCAATTACTGATTTGCAGTCACAATGTACTGCAGACTGATGAATGCTTGTCTGGCAAAATGGACTTCAGACTCATGTCTGTTTGGCTGGAAAACCTGACTGATGACTGCTCATCTAGCAAAAAAAATTGTGAATTGATGACTGACTGGCTGGCACAGATTATGACTGCTTGGCTGGCACACTGGGCCACAGACGAATGCCTGCTTGGCTATCACACTGGACTGATGACATCTTGGCTGGCAAACTTTGCTGGAACACTTGACTGTTGACTGCTTGACGGGCTGACTAACTGAACTACACCAATGACTGTTGTTGTCACATTGAACTACATACTGGTGACTGATTTGCTGGTAAATTAAAGGTGTAGACTATTAGGGCAAAATATGCCTTTCCTACCGTAAATCATGCACTGCCATAATCCGTTGTTATTCAAGCTATGTCATGCTGTTAGTCAAACACTCGTTAAGCTCTCTAAGTTTCAAAATTACTTTTTTTTTTTCACTTTCCAGTACTAAAGGTTTGAGGTTTGCTTAAAATTGGTTTTCCTCTGCGCATCCCAGGAACATGTTTTAATGACTAGATAAAAGATGCATTATATTACGGAGTTTACCCCAACTTGCAATCAAGAAGGAAAAGTTATGTTCATCTGTGATCTTGAATAACACAAGTAGCTGTTGCTAGATCACTGGGTCATTGGATTCAATCTAAAGGTATATTGCACCTTTCTTTGAAACTCTGGAAATGTGTGGGAATAAAGGGTGTCTCCTTGTCTTTCTTTGTGTAAACTTCTCTGTTAGCTCTTTAACATCCAATCATAGAGCTTCTAGGATAATTTTATCATAAATGTTAGCTTTGAAACAAAATTGTTCTGCAGTAGCAACAATTACTGGAATGGTTAGGAAAAGTTTAATAGCTGTTGAAATGTCCAACACACTTGGCAGGATTCCAATATTTTTCAAAAATAAAAGATCTGACAAATCTTTCATTGTTCCCCCTGAAATGTTTTTGATTTGGCCTTTCAATGATGCCCCCCAAGTTTTAGAAGTTGCAATGGGAAGTTTGAGGATAATTCATCCTTGTATTGAGCTGCAAGGGATTCTGCCGATGTAAAAAAAAAAAAAAAAACATCAGTTGCTTTTAGAATATCTGATGGTGTCATGAAATTAAATATTTGAACAATGGTATGTATACCTCAACATCATTTTTGTAACTGTGTTACAATAATAGTAATATTGCTGTAAAACACTGATACCCTCAAATTAGCTTAAATATTTGATAATCTTTTGTCTTCGCACAGGTCATCAAAATGTTTTTTTTGTGTGCTAGATTCTTTTTACAGTACATTTTGGTTCAATTCCACAAGCAGTTCAAACTGTCCCCTGAGACAAATGTTTTGGTTATGCTTTTCAACATATCAGTTGCTTGCTAAAGGCCCAAATCCTTCCACATCCTTAGATTGTAGCAGTTTTGAAACAATGTTAATATTTTCTAAAACTTTGCTTTGTACTACAACTACAAACTCAAACGTCCCCATGTATTTCTTAAGACCACTAGCTTTGGTACGTTCATCTACATTTTTAGAGTGTAGTATTATTTTGACCATTGCTTTCCTGACATCCAGAAAGCGCAAACATAGGGCATGAAGAGCTTCGTGTCTTGAGGATGATGGACACCATTTTTTCAATGTGGGATTTGAAGATGAAGATGCTTCCTTTGCAATGATGAGAAGTTCCCACCATTTGATGCTGTCACAGAAGAAAGTATACACTCGCTGTACAATGTCATAAAACATTCTAATTTCTGAAATATTCATGCAGGCATCATTTAATACAAAATTTAAATTATGAGCAGCACAGTGTACATTGACAGTATTTGGCTCTCTAGAGCATATCCGATTATGGTCACGCCAGTATATATCACTCATAGTGCTAGCCCCATCAAATCCTTGGCCTCTATATTTTTTTATTAAAAATCTACATTTTCAATCATTTTTAGAAATTCTACTGTAAGGCCTTCTACACTTTAATGTGCATGAAAACCTGACTTAGTTGTTCTTGTTCATAAATGATGCCGGTGCATCCGGCCTCCCCATTCCCATTGAGTCCAATAGGAATCAAATGGGAATGGGGAGTAATAATTACCGGCACCCGGAAATGGGGATTTACCAGGTCCGCCGGGGATAAAATGCCTCGGTAAATCCCCATTGCCAGGTGCCTGTAAATTCATGACTCCGTGGACGGCTTCCGCCAGGGTCATAATGACCCCCACAGAATGAAAAACTACTGTAAATTGACTGCTGTACACAGCATTGTTTTAAGCGTGCTCTGCACCCTGAGCTGCAAACGCTACAACAGCACTCAAGTACTCCAGATGTATATTTTTCTTTGCATTCCAGTACCTATAGTTCTGAACATGTAGTGGAGCAGGTTATGGGTAGAGTGTACAAGAATACAAAGAGAGAGGCTGGGATATTGTGTAAGTGAATTTATTTTTCTGCCATTTATGGTAAGTATGTAATGTTGAAAAATAAGTGATCAATTAGCCAGTATTTGTATTTTAGCCAATAGCAATTTCTATGTCATGCTTTCATCTAAGCCAACCCTTGGGAAAGGCCAAACTACAAGCCCCTGAATGCTAACTGCTGCTAACTGAAAAACCATGCTAGCGGGCATATCATATACAACCAATCAGTACATGAAATGTAGTCCCCTGATGTCCCTTTCTGTAGATCTTTCAGGCAGGTGTCAGGAGTGATGAAAGTCTGGATCTTCATCACCTCACCTTGCAAATCTTCTTCTTTTTGTCCTGCATTTATGAAATTATTGTAAATGAAGGAGTATTGTTAGAAGACTACAGTAGCCACTATGAAGCAGTTTGTTAACATTTCCAGCACTACTGACCAGTCATTTTGGCCAGTCAATCCCTCTCTCCTTCCTTTTCCCCACAGCTTGCTGACTCACCGCTCGGTGTACCTCAGAGTCTCACAGGTCCCTGGCACCCTCCCCAGTCCTCTCGCATGTACCTCCAGGCCTTGCACTTTCCTCATCGTTATTGTACTTGGTCAATGAATCATGAGAGTGGCATCTCTCAGCACTTACCCCCGCTTGTGACTGACCGGGCACACTTGGAATCCACTCCACTGCACTTGTCCCCTTCCTCTCTTGTACCGTCTGTTCACTTGTACAATCTGAATGTACCATGCCTTGAAGATCGTCTATCTGTCTTCCCTTGTGCCCCCCCTCCTTGCATGGTTGTGCCTCAATGCACTTGGAAAAACTGCAGAATCATTGTCGGAGCTATTTGCTGTTATTAACACTGTTATTTGTATTATATGCACTTGCCCTGCCTGTGCAGATTTCTATCATTCAGAAATTCAAGGTCTCTGAATGACTGTTGTTTTTTTCCCCCGTGTTCCCTCTCTACTTCAGCGCTTTGAAACACTTGCTTTGTGAATAGGCACTTTACAAATAAACATTACCATACCATACCATTACCATTTGAAGTACAAGTAGACACATAACCTAAGCAAATAAATCCCTAAACATTCAGAGTTAAGAGTGGTACCCTAGTCATGTCATTATTGGGCACCTATGGTCTTAAGGAGATAAGGGGTAGCCATATTTGGAACGTACTGTGATTTGGAATATGAGGAGCAGAGGTGATGACAATACAAGTAGTACACGTTTGAGGTGCAGCTTGTGTCTGGTGCAGCGCCTGGTATAATGACAAGGTCCTTTGTCGTATCAAAGCAAAGTTGGCCTCTCCAGTCTTATTTTGAACGTGCCTCGGTTGGAAGGATGAACATCACGTGACGGTCAAGGTTTATCATGTACTAAGATTCAATACTGAAAATGTAGTGAGACACGTGCATAGGGGAATGCGTTTAGATTAGGTTTGACCAATCGGACCCTGGCCTATAGGGGGTATTAGCATGTCATATGGGGTAGCCAATGATGGTGGTAGGATGACTTTGTAACCTATTTATGATAATGTGCAGTTTTCTGCTACATAACCTGTTACTTCTTGGGACGTGGCAAGCTCTGTGTTAGTTCAGTTCTATGGGACTGTCCGAGACATATGCATATACTAACCGTTGCTTTCACCTTGCAACGTGGTGCAGTGGTTATTTGACATTTTTTGAATATGTTTATTGTACTGGTTTTGGGTTACGTCTCTCTACAGAGGTCTAAGAAATTGTAAAATGGTTGAACAGAACCCTTTTAATCATTTTAGAGTAGTGCAGAAGGAGAGACACAGGCCGAAAGTTAGTCGGTTGGTTTGGGTCAGCCTCTTGCTTTTTTAGGAGAGGGATGATGGTGGCTATTTTGATAATAGAGGGAAAGCAACCAGAGTCAAAGGACAGGTTGTAGAGGTACAGCTAGGTGAGAGGCCACTAAAAGGGGAATAGGCCTGACTAGCTGAGGAGTAAGAAGGTATGGTGGGGCACAAGAAGGGTTACCTCTCATCAGTAGAGAGGACTTTGTCAGCACAAGTTTGACTAAAGTGGAACATAGAGGCAGAAGATGATGGTAGAAAAGGCGGAGGGTAAAATGTAGGAGGAGGTAGTGTAAGGAAGGTCAGAAGAGAGGGCCTAATTTTGAAAATGTTTGCAGTGAATCGTTCAGCTAAGACATTGGGCCTCATTACGAGTTTGGTGGTAGCCGTGCCTTAATAAGGGCACAGCTACCGCCAAACTCGCTACCAGCACCTACACCGGCACCCATGAATGGGCCATTACCGGCCCATTACAAATTGAATGGGGCGGTAATTGCCCATTTGTGGCTGCCGGTCTGGCTGGGCTCCCGATCCCCATTCTGCCCCATTGGGCAGAATGGGGGTGGGTAGCATGGTTGCAACGGCACCGTTTATACCGGTGCTGGTGCAATCACAAGTTATGCTTGCGGGAGCCACTCTGCATGCCTGGTCTTACCAGCCGTGCAGAGCGGCATCCGCAAGCAGAATTTGTAATGTGGTGGTATGGTAACAACAGCGCCGGTAACGCTATCGGCGCCGTTGTTGCATTGACGCCACATTCGTAATGAGTCCCACTATCTGTGAGAGTGGAGTTTATGGTCATAGACTTGGGAAGAGTGAGTCTGAGGTGCCCTGTAGCCGGTGAGGATAGTTGGAGTGAGAGTCAATGAGGGTTAGCTATAATTCAGAGAGTTCTGGGCAGAGAGGTAGAGTTGCAGGTCCTCGTGCAAGTGGATACACCTCCATTTGCACAGCATCTGACACATTTCTGTGCAGAGAGATTGTATGAATGGGGTGACCCATGGTTGAGGGTGCTGAGAATTAAGGGTGAAAGTAAGCAGTGGGAAGTGAGAGGAAATTAGTCATATAATAGGGATCAGAGGCTGGAGAAGGCAGTGTTGGTAGAAGTGGCATCAGGCGTGAAGGAGGAGAGTGAGAACTGTAGATCTTGGAGAAAGGGGGATTAGCAGAATGCTTAAATTCCCTTTTAGTGATAGGTGAAGCAAATGGTGAGGAAAGATCAGAGGGTGGAAAGGAGATGGTGGTGGAAGCAACTGAGTGATCAGATATGGATCGTGTGACAGTAGTATTAGTCCCTGAGAGAGAGGTGGAGATGAATAAGTAGACCAGAGAGTTCCCCCCTGTTTGGATAGGTTATGGATAGAGTGGAGAGCGTGGTCACTAGGAACAGACGGAAGTTCAGATTTCTGAGAAGTGGTTCGAGAGGAATGGTTAAAGTTACCTAAGAGAATGATGTGATGCTTGGTGGAAAGAGAATCAAGGAGCTGTCCAAGATCATCAAAGAATGGTCTAGTTGGACAAGGAGGATGATAGATGGAGATGATGTGAACTGAGTCAGACAGAGCAATAGTAGAGATGGTAAATTCAAAGGAGGTGGGAGAGGATGTGGCATTGGAGATTTGTAAGGCACTGAGCCAGGAAGAGAGTAGGTGCCCGACACCTCTACTTATGCCAGTCACTCGAAGAGAGTGAATGATGTATAGTTTGGAGTTTTGTAGGGCCACCAGAGTGGCAGCGTCAGATGGAGAAATCAAGGTTTAAGTGATAGCCACCCCATTTGTGGCCTTTTATTGTCATAGTGGGTTAAGCAATGAATGCCTCCAGGCATCATTGTATCATTGGTGCATGGAACGCACAGCTTGTGCTTCTCGAGCTGCCGAGGACTTGGATGGGGCATGATGGTGGTGGCCATCTTGGAGCAGAGCTCACACACCATATTAATATTGTAAGTCTGCTGGCAAGGCTTTGAGTCCAGCAATGCACCAAGTTCTATGTCCTACCCCAGAGGGTATGCTTGAGAGGCTGCAGTGATGCAAGCCCGGACAGGCAGGGTCCTTGATACTGGGCCTTCTGGGTGGGTCGGCTCCGCCTTCCAGCCCAGTTCTGGCCTTTTGTTGTCATTGTGGGTTAGCAAATTAATAACTCCAGGCATCGCTGCATCATTGATGCATGGAATGCACTGTCCCTGCTTCTTGAGCCACAGATGGCTTGGAGGGGGCATCATGGTGGTGGCCATCTTGGAGCAGAGCTCAAGCTCCATATTATCATTTTAACCCTGCTGGTAAAGGCTTTGAGCCAGTGGTGCAGCAAGTTGCGTGTCCTGCCTCAGAGGGTATGCTTGAGAGGCTGCAGAGTTATGAGCCCGGACAGGCAGGGGACTTGAGAGTGTGCCCTCTGTGTGACTCGGCTCGGCATGCCTTTCCTTATTTAAAACCTTTGACTCCAATTTCTCCCAAAACAATTTGTCAGAATACTGAAGAAAGTCTGGGACAGTTGTGTTCGGCCAAACCATGCTGTCGCGTATCGTGTATCCCCGGCCAAGTAAAATCTCTTGTCCCTTGCTATTTCAGCTCAGCTCAGATAGGGAGGCTAACATTTTTCTTTCCTGAATGGAAGGAACTCAGTTACTGGACTAGATGACAGAGGAACATCTCCCTCTTAGCCTGTGCAGCACTAATTTGTGCTCTCACTAAAATATATTAGATGTGTGGTCACCAAGAATGTTTTCCCTTCCCTCTCTGAGAGCATGTATAGCATTACAACCAAACCTCTAGAACCTGACAAGAGTGCAGCAACCGTTCCCCATCAAACTGTTGATATATTCTAATGTACAGAGAGAGAGAGGGAGGCATCGAGAGAAGCAGAAAGCACAAATAATGCAATGTTATTATTTTCAGATATAATCACAATGCCATTGTTTTCTGTTAATTAAACAAAAATGAGTTCCACAAGGATTGTCAACACCAGCATTACAATGACCACAAATCAACTCTCTAAGTGGGATGAGGATCAAGTCACTTCTCTTTTAATTAAACCATCTGGTATCATCAATTCACCTTATGAATATTAAAGTCCTCTTTCCATCTGTTCTCTAAGAAAAGGTACCACACTTCTAATTTTGCTCAAACCATGTATATTACTTTTAACACAAACCAAGCTGCACAATTCAATGAATCAGCTTGTGTATCTAAAATATTTGAAGCAAAGCACAATGCCGCAGGACCAGAATTTCACACAGAATATCACCATTGTAACAGAATTGCAAAACATAAATATTACCATGACATTTTGGTGAGTCTCAGACGTCACAACCGCCATACCTGCATGACATCATCAGCAGCCTGGGTCTGTGGGCTGAAAGCCTATTTATAGTGTTCCCTACTTGGAATTCCCCTTCTTAACAAAAAGTGTCACCTGTCAGACGAATCCCCACCTTCTGGCTTCAGGATTCAAAGTACCTCCCAATCTCCTTGGGATAATGGAAACACATTTGGTTGGTATCACCCTGTCACCCTTGGCTCTTTTATCAGTAGAAACCCAGAGTGAAATTATCAGCAAAGATGTAGAGAACATTTATCAGTAGAGTATTTGGTTTCATTTATCTGCCAAGAGTGCCCTTTTCCAAGGCCTCAACGTCATGAGGTGCTTCGCTTAGCTACCAAGCGAGTTGCTGTATAGCTTGCTTAATAGAAAATGGAATGGACCTGGTTCCACAGCCTACTCATAATGGCTGTAAGTTTGAATAGGGATGAATGGACTGCCTAATCCAGCTACACTACATACGTTTGCTTTCATGCATGTTTGACATCATATGGGCAAACTGCTTAGCGCCTTGCTATGAGATATGTTTGCCTAAATGAACAAATGAATGAATGAATGCTAACTAAAAACCCACTTCTCTTTTTGTCTGAGCCATTACTACTAAAGCTCCATTTCTATGTAGAGCTTGCTATCTGCTACAAAGGAAATATAGGCCCTTAGAAGCCTCGTTAAGCACTAAACTGCTTTTGAGTATATCTTTGCAGTGCTAAGCACTACAGTTACAGGTTTAAGCATTGCAGTCTGTACTGCCCTTACGCATCTAGCCCACTAATACCTTTGCTACTAAAACATAATATATCCTCACAGCATATAATACAGGAATTAATTTGGTTACCTCATTCAAGGTACTATATTCAACCCAGACATTTAAAGCAATGCTAATATAGTTCTTCTATAATAATCCGACATTCTGAAATGAGATGGTGTCTTTTCTATTCCTCTTACCCCACAGGGGTGAATACGATTTGGAATTTTGCAATAATTGTCCTTCATCCGATATTTTACATAATCTATTAAGTATAATTTTAGATTTTCTGGCAGATTCACTCTATAATGTGAAATGTATCTAAGAATTAACTACTCCC
Source organism: Ambystoma mexicanum (assembly GCF_040938575.1). NCBI lineage: Eukaryota > Metazoa > Chordata > Amphibia > Caudata > Ambystomatidae > Ambystoma > Ambystoma mexicanum. Next base: position 428,288,173 of record NC_090941.1, on the reverse strand, counting down.
ATCTGGAATTCAAATTCATATTTTTTGGTATCCAGTGGAGGGACACATATATTTTGAATTGCTAAAATAATAAGGCATGAGAATAGACACCATTTTCTTAAAGGATGTGTATGACACAATTCTGATAGGTTTGCTGTAATGGTGTGGGGATAATTCAATCCACTGTATGTACAAGATTCACCTGCACTGCTGTACCTTTCTGTGTCATAAAACATGAGCTAACCAATCATATGCTGAACAGAGATCAAGCAGTATACTGTAAAGAAATGAAGCAGATTTGGCTCATGATTGTGATTTGTTGTTTAGAATTGCACATTTTGGGCCTTCTTGTAAATGCGACGGTAATGAAAAAAGCTTCTGGCATTTTAAGCACCTCCTGTTTTTAAAAAAATCCACCAAATTGACGGTGGGATTAGATGTCAAAGATATGCCACTGTGTACACCTATGGCTTGTTTAGTGTATTTGTACGTTGCCGTGCCATAAGTATCACATGCAATCTCACGCTCACAACTAGATATTAATTTAAAAATAGGAGGTATTTAAAATAGGGCACATTTGTGCATCCACGATCGCAGTTGTTTGATATTTGCACTGGCACAAATGTACTGGAATACCACCTCACAAGTTTGAGATAGGATGTTAGATGTCTTTCTAGAACACTTTTGTGCCTGGAACAAATTAGGAAACCCTTTGGGAACATTTGAACGACCATCTGAGCCCATCTGTAGTGGATGATTGCTACTTCGCTTTGGTAATAATAGTGAGCATAATGAGAATGCAACGGATGACATGAAATGGTCTTATCTCTTTGAACATCTGATACTGCCTTTGAATAGAGCCTAGGGCTGTGGGCCGTTAAAAGCCATGACTGCCCCCTGATAAGGGGGCAATAGCTATGTGCACCCTGTGGTTCATCAGGGTTGCAAATAGTTTAATGTTATTTTTCGGGAGACAGGCTCTGTGTGTATTGAGTGAGCCCATTCTTCCGGGATATAAAGATAGCCGCCGCCGTAGGAAAGGGGACTTAGTCCCATTGCCATTTCTATGGTGACCGTGGGTGGAGTAGCGTGGGACAGGAGCACAACGCTCCAGTCCATCAGGTAAGTGAGAGGAAGGGAGCAGAAGTGGGGAAAGGTTTACGTTTGTTTTTATTGGTGGGAAGGTGGGGAGTCAACAGGGAGAGGCTCCCTGTTGCCTCCCCTCAAACAAGATGGTGCCACCAGCAGAAGGACCTTGCGTGGCTGGAAACTGCGGATAGTGCACAGTCATTTCTCTCCCTCTGTTCCAAAGCAGGATTCTGTCCTTACAAAGTAGCCAGATTATCCAGCCTACAGGAATTTGTACTCACAACAAAATGTGATTTTTAAATGTGCTGCAGAATGCCAAACAACACAAGCACCTCCAAGCTCCACAACCCTTTCTATGAAGGAATTCTATTTGTACAATATTTTTTCAGTCGGTAGGCTCAATAAGCCAGGTCCCTGTAGGGTTCATGGGCCACATTGTTCAAACAAAGCCTATTTATTCTTAAATTTACATTTACAGGTAATCAAAGTACAATGTAACAGAGAAACACTCACCGGGACCATGCATACACTTGCCCGCCCACTCTCCAAATGTCAGTCACGGAGCACTCACATACATGGCACACACGAACATGACATCGCGTTCACTGCCATAAATCAGCATATGTACAAACAGGCAGGGCACATTACTCCAGATTATCTTCCCTGCAAGCGTTCTCCCGAGAGGTTTCCTTAAATAAATTGTGTGACATACACACATGTATACAACCCTCATAACTTAACACGTTACTTTATATCTATTTAATGAAAATGTGTCCGAATAGTAGCACATTTTGGGCCTGATTCATGGAACGTTTTCCTATGCGATTGTGCCATTATAAAACACTTCCATGCATCAGGCCCTTTGTGTTTAATAAGAACCTACAACTGGCCAGTAAAAGGAAACAGTAGTTGTGCATATATACATTTTCACAGCTTATTTTTGAAATATGGCATGAGTCCTTAATTAAGCCATGCCTGTATGCGAAACATTGAAAACAAATACTGTTAAGAACTGGAGAGAAGGTGGATTTTAAGATGTTTTTCATTAGGTCCATTCCCCTATGGGGGCACTGACCTATGAAAGTGAAACAAATCATTTATGGCCAAAATATCTACCAAGGTTGACTGCATATGAATGTTTAAGCTGTTATCTATAACCGACTCAAGGCAGCCCTGCATGAGAAAATCACATTTTCCAAGACATCCTATACATGTATTTGTATGCCAATTAGCATTTAAATTACAATGACATGATTTGAATTCTATTGCTTCAAAATACAGTTCTAACTTTTCTCTCCGTGTGCCTATTTGAAACTGCAACTCTTGTTATGAACTCTATCATGCTTCCCGTTTCCTTGTTTTGTTCACTATGGAGCAGGCCCAATTCACATGCATGACTGGTGGCCTTGCTGGACAAACGCCAAAGTCATGTTTCTTTAACTAACTAAATTAGTATTAGCAGTTGAATGGGGAGATCTTTTGACATAGCATTCTGTGAGTAACAATGGAGTTGTGCTGAACTGCACACATCTTTTAAGGGCTTTACTTTTCCATTCTGGAAATTCCGAGGCAGCCCTTCAGTCAGGAGAACCAGAGCGTATGTTCTGGTAGATTTTTATATTGGAGGAAGTCAGGCTGGTGTGGGAAGCAGGGTCGCACTGGGACAAGAAATAGGCCCGGACACCCAAAACAAACAAAAAAATGGCTCTCAAAAAAGTTGTCCACCCCTCATGACCTTTGACCTCTGATGACATCACCAGAAGTGATGTCACTTGACCCCACTCCAAAGTGACATCCCAGGAAGTGATGAAACACAACCTTTCACCCCTTGACAAAACACAAAGTGGCATCCAATAGCATTGTTCCTAAGTACACTACGAACAATATGGTTATGATTTCACTAATGTGATATACATTTCATACAAGAATGGATCACCATATGTATCATTAATATCTGTGTGTATAGATCCAAATATGCATACAATATCACCCAACCTGTGTTGTTACTCATTTACCGATCTAAGAAGGATGAAAGGCTGAGATGGCCTTGCTGGGATTCAAACCTGCAGATCACACACACATCTGCTATAGTAAAATGAGCAATTATTCTGAAGTGGATACCATTAAACTGTTAACTGAGATTTAATAGCAGACCAGTTAAGTTCATATGCAGGTCTGGTGCAAAGTTGGCCGCATGTCAAGCCTGCATGCATCTACTTTCAGGCTTCAGAGGTTGGCAAAATAGGGAAAGCAGCGCACTACAGGACATCTCATACTCTGAGTACTCATTACCTTAATCATGCAAACAAACATATTGAACAGTATGCCAGGGACATGGGAAAGATAGACCCATTACAACAAAGCATTCACTGTGGCACAATGAAGTCAATTGCCACTCGATGTGCTATGGTCAAATATTTCTACACTGTACAGAAGCTTTTAGGCACAAGGATTTTGTCAAGTGACCAAGGACACCAAGATGGTATGTCTTGTGATGATCGTAACAGAGACAACAGCAGAAGGAAAAAAAAAACATACTATTACTGTAACTTGCGAAAGAAAAATACATAGTCCGAAATTGATGCTTATTCTAATCTAAAATTGGTTGTTTATCACTAATATCACTAATACATATTTATCACTAATACAACAGCACATCTACTCCAGGGGGCACTGTGATAGCCGCTGGCCTGGTGGCGGCCCCGGGCCTTCAACTTTGCATGCTACAGCAGCATGTGAATGCATGCATCACAATTTATGATGCACACATCATGCAGGCAAATCAATCATCAAAGCAAGGTAACATGTGTTACCTTGCTTTGATGAATTATGGCGTTGCAGGTGTTTTTCTTTTTTTTCCAATTGTATTTTTACTTATTATAATCAAAGGTCACCCCCACACTACTCTACAGCCTAGAAACAGGTGAGCTATTGCCTGAAGTATTCTTCAACAGACTTGAGGGGAAATATTGGAGGCAAGTCCTGCAACTTCCACAATATACACCGGCAGCTTGGCTCAGATACGAATTGGGGCTGATTTCTTTAAATGCCCTATACCAATGGTGTCTGTGTACCTTATTCAGGAAATGCCTAATATTGACTGATTTAGATGTCCTGTTAAAAACATTATCTAATTACATTCTACTTACAGATCACAAGTTTGTCAGTAAATGGAAAATGAGCACCCTTCAAGCCCTCGCCAATGCTGACGTCACAATAGAAGTACTAATCTCTAATCCAGACAAAGGTAAAAATAAATATATCTAGTGCATTGGATAAAGACTAGGGAAACATGTCTTCTCTATAAATACTTTGCAGCAAACCCATTTGGTGAAACAAAATATCGAGTAATGGAACCATACCTCTGCACATATCTTTCACTAACATTTAGATCAGCTATTCTAAGCTAAAGACTAAACCAATGGACTGTTAAGAGCTTACTAGCCAAGAGAAAAATGATAGGCGAGGATATGAACTTCTGTCGCTTTTGCTGCAATCTCAATTGCAAGGAAGCATTGAGTTATCTAATTAACCAGTGTGCCACATTATCATCAGTACGCAATAACTTTTATCAAACATTAGGATTACCTTCGCGAGTTGGGACATGACCTTAGATGGCAACTCATTCTATGTACGCCTAGCACTAGCATTAAAATAGCCACTGCACATTTTTGGAATTCCTTAACATTGAGCAATAATTGACTAGTGCTTATATCTGATATACTATATTTGTCTGGATTTCTTTTTGCATACTATCTATGTATTGTGACCAATATTAAAATGGACAAGCATTTAATGGCCTTGGACATCCAGCTCATAATGATCTACTGTCTATTATCAAAACAGCTAATAAATACACAAAAACGGTGTCACTCAGAATGGTCACATGAATGATGTCAATTGTTGGACGAAATATTAATGCCTTAATTAACCACCTTAAGTGCCTCTTAAATGTACTCATTGATGTGATTAAGCCTCTGGTTGTAAAATTAACATGTAGCTACGAGATAAATGATTTACACCATTGACTTTGCTAAAATGAACAACTTCGAAGACATCTTGTCATGTAACAATATGAAGAGTTTCAAACAGACGGCAAATACCTGATATGTTGGTAATAAAGATGAACTGTCTCTTGCAACATGTTGAAAATGTCTTTTTATGTACGACAGCATGATGATTTTTTTTTATTCTATCAGCAAATGTGAACATTTGTAAATCTAAAATATTCATTTTTAAAATTCATTATAAATGTATTAACTTGTATTAATTTGTATTGAAAACTTGACGAATTCAGCTGAATCAAAAAAAATAAATAAATGTCATTTTTCCCCCCCAACCCGACCCAGGTGTGGCCAGAAACTGGCCCCCACTCCCCAGGGATGATTTCGGCCCGGCCATGAGCCGAGAGGCCAAGGGGCCAATCCAACCCTTGTGGGAACTATACATCCCAAGATTTTCCATTGCATTCTGAAGATCTCTCACCCTTATCTATTTTAACATTTGGAAAGCAACCACCTCAGGAGAAAGACACAAGATGTGTATGGCCTGCTGCATGGGCGTGGTCTAGCAGTTGGGGATGGAGTGGACCATCTGGTGTGAGAGTAAACCACCTTTGCAGTGGTTCACCTCTTTCGTAATAGCACAGGAGGCAGATAAAGTGATGGTTTGGATGGCTGTACAGAGTACCTACCAGTGGTTATTGTTAATTTGAAACATTTCTAATCATCACTGTTCAGTGTTGCATGCATCTGTCATCAATGCTAATGCAATTAGAAGTCCTATCCTAAGGTTATCCCTGCAAACTAAACTGGGATAACACTATATGGGGCCTTACAAAAAATACTGTGAACGTATTAGATATACTGAGTACAACTAACACCTTTTCTATTTTAATGCCTCGGGATAACATTTGTTTTCGAAACTTGAGATTGACTCCTTCCTCTGGGTAGATATGCTCCCATAGAAATATTGTAATGATACACAAATTTAACAAGTGTCCGTGGTGCTGATGAAGATGGTTTCTTTTGTAAGACTGACTCAGCAGCAGTGCTTTTATAAGCCCTTGATTGATGGAAGGATGGCACTGCCCTGCAGGAATCAAAGCTGTGACCTGCGGTCACATACATGCTGCATCAGCCAACTAAACATTTGAGCTTACTTCAAATAACATGAGCTATATTACTGACTTAGGATCGACCAACAAAAGAACATCTGTAGATAATATATATCATGCGTCAAGCTGTTTCACTAGTTTGTCATAGATTATACATCCTTGAGTCTGTTTAGACCAAAATGACAGTAAAAAAAGTCGGAATGCATGATTTTGCTGATGTTCATCCGTTTGAAAATTCTTAACGGCCGAAAAATTCGACCAGATCAAGCATGTGGTGCTGAGGGTTGAGGGCGTGTCCCCTGCACCCTTGCTCACTATATTGCGAGCGGAGGTTGCTGGGTGTCCCCCACAGCCAACCCATAAAAAAGGGCTGTGGGGTTTTACCCCGCGACCCCGGCTCATTATACTGTGAGCGGGGGCTGCAGGCGTGTCCCCTGCAAGCACCCGCTCACTATACTATACAGTATAGTGAGTGGGGGATTGCGGGGGACAGGCTCACAGCTGGCCCAACAAAAAAAAAAAGGAAAGGACCATGCAGCACCGGTTCCCAATCACGGAAGTGAAAGTGAACAGGCGTCACAGGGACACAGAGAGATGGAATGTAAGGTAATTTGGGGCTGTGTGGTGGGGGTGTGGGTAGGGGTGTGTTGAGGTGTGGGGTAGGAGTTTGGGTAAGTCGGTAATGTTCAGGGGGGAAAAGACCGAAGAGTATTTAAAAAAAATAATCTTTGGTCTTTTCTACAACGAAAATTTCTGTTTCGGGCATTCAACCCCAAATCCTTGAGCAAGTGCAGAACCTACTTCATTGGGACACATCAGCATACAGACAGACTGCACTTACATCTTCTGCCATGGCAAGATATGGAATCCTAAAGAAAATGTATCAAAAAAAGAATATTCATAATTCAATTTTTCAGGATTGTTTCTGATCTTTTATAGCAGGGTTGTCCTGGGAGGATAGCTCAGCGGCAGCGTGCGCGTCTTGGAAGCAAGACGACACAAAGCAGCAACAGGTTCGATCCCCGGGTCCGCGCTTAGAAACCTCCGGGTGTTTAAGCGCGTTATAAATACGTAACTAAGACAAAAAAACACAATTACGCAACTAAGAAAAACAATTCCTGTAACAGCGCCTCGATGCCTGCGGGCTGTGTGAGCGCTTTATAAATGTAAATAAATAAATAAATAAAAAACTCCAGGCCTCGAGTGCAGGATTCATGCAGGGTTTTCAGGATATACGTCATTAAAATTCACAAGATACATTTGCATACATTTACATTTACATTTTTCATCAGGACTATTAATGAGGCATACTCTGAAAACCCATCAGAATTCCGACCCTCGTGGTGCGGAGTTGGACAATCCTTTTTTATACTGTGGGATCATACCAATTGCACACATTAACTTGCAATGGATTCTGCCTAATACCTGTTGCACATGTCTATAATCATACATTGCCTTGCTCCTGTCTGGTTTAAAGAGGCGCTCAGGGAGTGAGTGTGTTCCTTGATATGTGCTATGTGGTACCATGAAACTGATTCCAAGAAAAAATATCCTATTGTTGCAAAAATAGAAACAAATCTGTGAACATTGTTTCAGAAACATCTTTTGGTCAAGCAAATGGTTGCCTTCATGTATGCAGTAAAGTGTCTCTGCTGGGGACACTGAAGAAAGAGTGGTGTGTTAAAAAGCAGGACATTTATCCCACTACCGGAGGCTTCAGGAAAGCATTTCAAACGGGGAAATTGATAAAATCCTTCTTTTCTCATTTTTCTTAGGGAATACAATAGCTTTCTTTCAGACTTCTTGCAATGCAAACAATGAAGTTCAATTGCGCGCTCACTGGCGGCTTTTCTCGCTCCCGATAATGATCTTGAGATAGTTTTGTGGAGGCAGAGATACATGTCTCTGTTGGAAAGAGGACCCGCCTTTAATGATTCTAACCTGCAGTTAGGCTTCAGGGACATGATACATGGCCTTTTGTATAAAATGCTAGCGCGCAAAGCAGCTTTCAAGTGCAAATGTTATGTGAGAGGAAAAATGACCTTGCTGCTCAGTGACCTTAACCCTCTTGGCTCCAATCGTGTCGTGCTATCTGCAGAGCGAGGATAAGTAATACTTTTCCGTATTGTTGAGTATTCCTGGGAAAAGTGATATTATGTCTAAGGCTCACAATTGGCATGTTGTCTTTTCTGTATTTGAAAGAAGTATGGATGAGTGGGGAAGGCGCAACCACTTGAAAAATGCTGAGGAGAAACATTCTACCAGCATTACAATGGGAAACGTGCTTGGTAGGAGGTCACAGGTCAGAGAGCGGGCGTTAGATTTTTATTACTTTTCATGTTTTGTTTAGAGTTCTTCCACAGAAACTAACCACCATCGACCTGTATAACCCTGGAAATGTCGTTACTAATGGGGCATTAACTTAGGGGTTATCTTTGTATGTTTAATCAGACACTTGATACAGGTTTCATCTATTATTACCTTCGTATTTTATATATACACATGCGTTTATATGAATTCTCTTTAGGGCCAGAATAGCAAATGAAGTCCTATTTCCCTACCATGTTGACTCTGAATGGAGAATATCTGAACTATGCATCTCAAAACTCAGTCACGAAAATATATACTGAACACTGAATGCATGTGGCAAAAAGGCAAAGACAGACTCATACAAGAGCCACATTCTTAAATTGCATTCAGCGTTCAGCAGCAGTTGCTAATCAGTATTCCTTTAGATAGACCAAGCAAGTATGGTGGCATGTGCACTGTGTTATCAAACAATTGCAGATGAATGCAATCACAACTCTGCTTGCCTCTTCCTCGGTTCTGTTATTGATCTACGCACACAGTGCACATTTCTTTTGTATTATTTCTATGTGTTTGAGGTGTTTGCGGAGTAGAATCTTGCTGACATTTCTTGAATAGGCGACTGATAAACACGTAGGTTAGTTTCTGGTTGGTTGCAACATGATAGGTTGATTTCAACCTTATTTTCCATGCTGGCACACAATCAATTGTGTTTTTAGATGTGCCTCTGAGACAAGGAATGCATTGATTCTCAGGGTATTCATACACATTTTAAAGAACTAGCTATTTAGTCAATATTGGTTATCAATAGAGTTGTTGATTACAGTGTGGCTGTAAATATTTATATAAATAATGGATAAGCACAATATTGCAAAAGTACATTTTAAACGTGCTTACATTGAGTAGTTTTCTAAAGTTTTAAACGGTTATATTTCTGGAATAAAAGCACCATCACAAATGGCCATTACATTTGCAAACGTGTTAGTGATGATAGTGTAAAATGTATGATAATCCAAAGGCAAGAGTCCCAAAAATGAAATATCTGTGCTTATAAAATACGACTCATTTAACACATGCTTGAAATTGAAAATGTATGCTTAATTGTTGATGGTTGTGCTGGGGTGTGTGCAGTTGTTTGAATGAGTTAGAAGGTAGATGATTGTGTGTGTGCAGTTGTGTTCACATGTTAGTGATGTGTGGATGAATGTGATTGTTCCTGTGTTTGCAGTTGTGCAGACACGTTAGGTGGATTCCAGAGAGGGTGGTGATTGTGTGTTGTTCTGCGGATTGGTGGAGGTGGTGTGGTTGTGTGGAGAATGGTGGGTGAATGACCTTGCTTGTTTATTAGTAAATGGGTTGATGAACTGATGGAGGAATGGATGGCTAGATTGATAATGTAATCAATCAGAGGGTGCAACTTGTTGGGTGAGCAGGTTAGTGGGGCATGGACTGATGAATAGATTAATACCTGGATTCATGAAATTAAGTTGTTGTGTCTGTGTATGTATGTGCAGTCGTTGGATACATTAGTTGATGAGTAGATGAGCATATACATTGGCGAACAGATGGTTAACTTTGTGGGTGAGATATGTGGATTGATGTACTGATATGTAGTTACATGTTTAGTGTGTATATGCATAGTTGAGTGACAAAGAGAAGAAGACAGTTGAGTGGTTGAATGAATCTTCAAAACAGCAAGTGGATGATTTTCTGTGTAGGAGTTGTGCAAGTGTGTTATATGATTACTGATTCTGAGTTTGCTGGTTGTGCATATGGGTTCCTTGGTGGGTGGATTTGTATGTGCATGGGGTAGTTTCAAAGGATGGCAGGTATGTGTGTTTGTGTGGTTGATGGTTGAGTGGATATATGAGTAGTCGATTTTGTATGAGAGGTTGGGTTTCCCCTCTCAGCTGGGGGTGGGAGGCCTACCAGAGAGACATTTCAAGAAAGATCTACTCCGGAGGTGGAAGGTGGCAGTGCAGAGGGCCTCAATTCCGGCCCATCCTCCCTAGTGCAAGTGTATATCAAAGCAGTCCTCCTTTGTCTCCACTTTTTCTCCAGCCATGCTTCTTCAACAAGATACTTGTTAGTGTTCTTTGATTTCTCCTTGAGGCCTCAGACCCCCACAGGAACCCGCACAAATAACCCAGATGGAAGTATTATAGTTGCAGACACCAATCACCAGCAGATCAAGGCCCGACCACCAAAAGCCACCCCGCAGGGGTCAGCACTCAGCACTTGCAGGAGGAAGACCAACAGAGAGAGAGTGAGAGCTCCAGTGCCTGTGGTGTGTGGAAGCAAGGGAAGTCAAGCAACATTACCGTGATGACTTGACAAGCTCACTGACCCACAGAAAAACAACCATAAGCCACCAGGGAACACGTCTGGGGAACCAAATCCCACACCACACAATGGGACTCACATTAGGGTAAGGTAACGAAATCCCAAAAAAAGAAATCGACTATTTAGCTTCCCGGGCAGTCATTTGTGTTCTGCGGTGTACTCAAGCTGAGGAACATAGTGGGGCAACAACACAACAAAACCTATTCGAAGGGGAAGACAGGGCCAGATTTGCCAGGAAGAGTGTCCCATTTTTTTTTTAATTGTCATTTGGTTTACAAAACACCTTACACAAGATAAACAATTCGACACCAAAAGTAATAAAAACATATAACAACCTAAACGATTGCAAACACAACAATTCAGAGGAGAACCTGAAGTTTCCAAGGAGTCGCAGCATTTAGTCCGTTCTCTAGTAGGCAGCTGATTAAGTCAGAATCACATGCAAAGTGATCAATATTCTCTGCAAGGAAAACAAATCAAATATAAAAAAAGTGGTGCCTTTTTCTCATAAATTGCACATACTCAATGTAGAAGGAATATGATTTGATAGCTTCTATTGCCTGCAACCAATTCTGCCAAACAAGTTTCAATTTCACCCCTCCAGGACGATTTAGAAGTTCCTCTTCTGAGTAAATAATGAATGAAATTAGGTCATGCATCCTGTGAACATATACATTTATTGAAAGTATGGATTTATCTTGGCCACCTCGCCTAAATCACAGTAAAGTGAATGTTGCACTGGCCTAAGAAACTTGTGACAAATTACTGCATTAGGGATAGGTGAGGCCAGGCTAAGAAAGTCGCTCCAAATAAGCCCCTGCAGTACGTTCAAATAATTACCCAGATCCAGGACAGAAAGATGAAGCCCATAGAGTAGAACTGGCTCTATCTTCATATGATTATAACGTAAGACTGGACCAATGGAGATTCTGCACACTCGGGACAAAAGGCATTTCATGTGAGAGATGAGAGGACAGATCTTAACCTTCAGGGTATCCTTCCATATAGCTAAAGAAGAAGCAATTGAAAGATTATACCCCAAATACCTAACTGAAGGAACATGCTCTATTCTCTCATCACCCAATGCCCACTTTATCACCTTGGGTTTGTTGCTGCTCGAGAAGACGAACATTTTAGATTTTGAATCATTGGCCTGAAGATTGTTCTTGGTTGCATATTGAAAAAATATGTCTAATTTTCTATATCTACTACTTTGTTGTTAACTTTTAAATACATCATTTGGAGGATTCATGTTTTATGTATTGTACCCTAACATAAATTAATAGTTGTTATTTCAATGCCAAATATATGAATTACTGTTGGCTCACTTGCAGCACATTTTTGTGAAATATCCAAAAATGAACTTTATTGGCACACTTGTGCTAATGGTATGCCAGGCATGTTAAATTTGAAATATATCACTGACATCATTTGAGAAAATGTGTCTACTGTTTTGGAAAAACGAAGTCTTTATTCAACTCTGGATGCTTTCGGGTGGCAATTATGCTATACTGAAGGCTATTTACTAGACACTCGAAAGATACCCTCACGCAAACTAAATTCTTGGTAGACGGAACTGGTTGAAGCATAAACTGGTACTGTGGATGTGTGGAGCATTCAGGTAACTTATACATCTTGGGGTTTTCACAGAATGATGAGTGCCTTTCTGCAGATAACAATGAATTGGCTTAATGTAATTATGGAGCGATCATAGATGTCTAAGCAAATTATAGATTTGGCATTTGTACTCGTTTTCATTTGTAATTTATCAAACATCTTAAAAAAGGAAATGATATTGCTGTGGCTCAACCAAAAAGTAAAAACTGGTTTAATTGTTCAATTGTCACATATGGAAATTGTGATGTATCCTAACACGTAACAGTGTTTTTAAAAAGGAAGTGTTAAACTCATTCATTTTGTTTGAAGAAATAGTTTGTTTCAGAGGAATGAACTCACAAACTTTCTGGAACTCTCTTGTTTATCAATCTACAGTGAATACATGACTTATTGAATGTGGAAAACAATTGTGGAAGCATACAGAAGAAAATTATATTGATAAAACCACAACCACTCCTTTGCCACTGGAGTCTTCCCTTCCCCCCTGAAGCACTCCCTTTTGCACCCTCTTCTTAAGAAATCCTCTGCCGAACCCTCCTGCCCAGCTAACTATCGCCCGATCTCCATCACTCCTTTCCTGGGCAAGCTCCTGGAAATGTTGGCCATTTCCCAGCTTAATCTTCACACTGAATCTGTTGGTTGTCTCCATGACCATCATTCTGGTTTCAGTGCTGCAGAAGCACAGAAACTGCTCTCCTGAACATCCGTGAAGGCCTGCTCTCCAATCTTGATTCCAACACCCCCTGTGTCCTCATCTGACTTGATCTCTCTTCTGCCTTTGACACGGTCAACCATACCATCATGCTCAACCATCTCTGTGATAACCTGGGTATCACTGATCAGGCCCTGGCTTGGCTGACTTCTTTCCTCTCCGATCAACCCTCCCAGGTCCAACTTGGGTCCTTCCTCTCCTCTATCTCTATTTCTACCTGTGGTGTTCCCCAGGGGTCTAACCTCTCTCCCTGGCTATTCAACAAATACCTGGAATGTCTTGCCCACCACATTTCCATCCTCTGCCCCAACTTTCAGTGCTATGCGGATTACACTTAGCTCATTTTCAGGTTCCCCTCTACTACCTCATCCCCTTCTCTCATCTTTGACCGTCTGTCTGCTATCCAGGAATGGTGTGCTGCCAATGTTCTCTGCCTTAATGCCAGTAAGTCTGAGATTCTCATCATCGGCACACCTGTCCCTCCTTTCCGGGCCTCTCTTGGCCTTCTTTGTGCTCCCAAATGTGAGGCTAAAAACCTTGGGGTCATCTTTGACTCCACACTCTCCTTCTCTCCTGACACCTCAGATGTGTCTAAGAAGTCACACTACCAGATGCACCTCCTCAGAGGTACTCTTCCTTTACTCTCCTTCCCCCCAGAAGCTCACTATCACCAGAGCTCTGGTTCTCTCTAGGCTGGACTACTGCAACAGCCTCTTTCTAAATCTGCCTGCCTCCACTCTCTGCAAGACTTGCCCTTGGCCTCAAGCCTAGGGATCCTATCTCTCCAGGACTGAAATTGCTGCACTGGCTCTCAGTGGCTGTGAGGATTAAGTTCCAAACACTCTGACTTGTCCTCAAGGCCTTCTGGGGCCTTCTGCGGCCTGGGGCCTCAATACCTTCAACTCTCTCTTCCTAAATATCTTCCTTCTCAAGCTCTTCGCTCATCCACCTCCAACTCCCTCAGGGACAGTACTTCTCCAAGCAACAAGTTGGTGGTAGATCTCTTTCTTTGGCTGGGGCCTCCCTCTAGAACAGCCTCCCTGCCTCTCTGAAAACTGAGGAGAACCATCTCCAGTTCTGGACGCACCTCAAGACCTTCCTCTTTGCTTCTGCTTTCTCTCCTCCGCTCACCTGCTGAACGCCTGACTGAATCCTAAACTGCACTGGTGACCTGGCTACCCTCTGTTCTCGGGCCTATGTCCCCTCCCTGCCAGTTTCACACCTGTAACTGCCCCCCTGGCAACCCTTGCAGGATGGGGCTGTTTCTGTATCCCTACAGCCCCCTACCAGAACTTGACACCTGATGTCTGCACTTACCCTTGCACCTGCCACCAGCTGGCTGCACTTCTTATTTATTGTTCCTATTATTATTCTAATTATTTACTGTTTATCCTATGTACTGCACTTCCCCTCTCCCTTCCCCCTCACACTTTTCCCCTTCTCCCCCTCCCCTGCACTTGCGTGATCTCAATGTCACCTGGCCTTGTAAGATCGTTGTCTCTGTCTACCCTCTGTTCCCCTCCCTTGCTTCGTCGCGCCTTGAAACACTTGTGTACAGACGCGTTATAACTGCCATATCATATCAAAAGACACTGTCTGTCAGATGTATAGAGTGAGCTAAGAGCTAATCATCTTCAATCTGCAAGCCCTATATTTTCGATAAACCTCTTTTTGTAATCTGGAATATGGTAATTGTGCCACAGCACTACTTTCTCAGACATTATTGTGAATATAATCGAAAAAATTTCACTGTTCCATATATTGGGAAAACAAAACTAAATGCAATTAAAAATGTATCTTGCATACCACTATATGACTTTATCACCTTGCCACTTATTGAAGGACGTAGCAATACGGTTGTTGCTGATTATTTTATTTCATGTCCAATAAGGATTAAGGAATACTTAAATTTGGGATTTCCAATTTCAAACTTTTTTACATCACATTCTGAAGATCTCTCAGCCTTATGTATTTTAACATTTGGAGAAAGCCACACAATGTTTATAGCCTGCTGCATGGGTGTTGGGGATGGAGTGGACTATATGGTGAAAGTGAGAGGCCCCCCAAAATGCAGTTACTTCTCCAAATAAAGTCAATCAGGACACTTCCCTGGAGGGAATTAGACCAAGACCAAGTGCTGGTTATATCAAAAGGCTTTATCTAAAATAGGGCAAGCAGAATCTACTCTGCTCACGCCGAGAGCGCTCTGCAGAAAACATGTTACAAATTACTTTTATACTGCTTTATCATCATCGAACAGAGGGAAGGCCTAAGGGGCACATGAACAGTTGGGATTGGTCACTAGGGGTGAACACATATAGTTTCAATAGGGTCGGAGGGTTGCGGTTGTCTCAGGAGCATGTGGTGTTGTGATGACACTTCTTGGGTCATCAAATTGGTATGTGAGTTCGGCAACTGTTGTGATGTTTCTTATTAAATAACCATTTGACAATTTCCCTTGTGGCCACACATTCCCATTCATCCAATACCATAATCTGCTTTGTCCAGCGTGCTCTGAGACCAGTAAGCTTAGACACTAAGGAAAGACATTTCTCAAGTACAGGTTAATTTATCATTGGGCATAGGTTAAGATACAGCTAATAATTGCAGTGTTTGATCCATTGATAGGCAGGCTTAACTGTGTGTTGATACAATACAAGATACATTGCCTAAAGAGGTGAGACTTTTGAGGTCACTGTGTGGTCTGGAATGTCCATCTGATAAACAACAAAGAGGGCTCTAAATCTGAGGCTTGAATTACACATGAAAAGAAGACTAGGTCACAAAAAGGCACATACCACCATGGCCATAAGTCTTATTGTGGGGGTTAATGACCGGTTGTTTAAACATCATTAAATCTCTGCTAATCTGCTTTGACACTATGAAGGGTGGAAAAGAATCGAATTACCTTTCCGGTCTGGTTCTGCTTTGCACAAAGAGACAGGGGTTTAAGAAACAGGTTTTACATAAAGGCTTTTTACACATAGCCTATTACATTACATTCTGGTTATATTTGTTTAAAGTATGTGTTATTTTCTACCTGGCTAATTATTCTCATTGTTACAAAACTCATGATGAAAATATGCGCATGCTTAGGTTATTGTCCATACTACATTAAACAGATCATGATTTAGGTTCTGCGCATGCAGTCTTAACACATATTGTCATGATACCAACATACTGGTCAGAGTGATTGGTTGCTTTATTGGTTTTACACAATATCATGCATGTATTTACATTGAACTTAAAAACGAGGTAGCTTTGTGCTGGCATGTACAGTGTTATGTTCGGTTATGCATTTCGCTATTGTAATCCATTTCTATTAAACAATGTCATACTACATGTTAACACACATCACACTTTATAACAGAATTCTAGCGTTAGGGCTTTTAGTTACACATATATTATGCAGTGCTCTAATATGCTTATTGTTGTACTACAATTCTTGCATTAATCCGCATGAGATGGAAACCGCCCATGAGCAGCCTATTCTGATTGCATGCAGAAAGACTATTTGGCTTTCTTTTATTAAGGCGTGAACAATTGAACATACTTGAGGGTCTCTTCTAGCTGTTTGACCATGTTTTAAAGAATATAGGGATGGTATACTTTATGGCCAGGACCTGTTGGGTGTGGGGCAGGTTTATAGAGATGAATAACTTCTGTTGCTGGCCCCTGTGCTGGACTGTGTCAGGGTCAATGAAGTAAGATGGAAGACAGAAGATACAGTGTAAAGTTTGTTGCATTCTCGCGGCTAGTCTCTCATGAGAACCAGACAACTTCAGAGATGGCAAAGGGGAGGAGGTGGGGGGAGGAGCTTGCTTGCTGTGTGTGCCTGGCTGGGAGAGCTGCAGGCCTGCCATTCTAAAATAACAAAATGGAGTCAGTAGCCCAGAAAATTGAGTCTCAGTCAACTCTGGTCTTATGCTGTCTTAAGGGGGGTCACAGTTCCTAGGGGTAATCCCGAGCGGGTGCACCTGGGCCGGGGTGCTGAACCCAAAGCTGCCACAACTGGGCCTACCCAGGAACTGTAAGAATGGAGGGAGGGTTCCAAGACCCTCTCCTCCCATACATTCCCCCCTTTTGTTACTTAAGTAACAAACATTTTAACTGCCCCAACCTCTTACGCTCTTCTTCCTCAGCCACTGCTTCATCCTATGCAGGTGTTCCTTTGATTGGCATCCATGCTCTGCATACCACCCTGAGGCTTTTCCCCCTCTTAGCATTCTCATCTGGGGTGCAGGTCATATAAATACACCCTCCCTCACCCTCCTTATCCACCCATACTTCCTTGTTCCATTGTAACTCTCTGTGCTCCCTTATGGTTGTGTGATATAAATTATCTACTCTATGGGCCTCATTCCGAGTCTGGCGCTAACCAATGGCGCTATTAGCGCCTTGGTCGGCGCCGGACCCGTACCGGCACCGCCCTGGTCAAATGGGAAATTACCGCCCTATTCCGAGTTGACCAGGGCGGTAATTTCCCATTCCCCAGGGCTCTTCCCCATTCCCAAATGAGCCCCCATAGGGCTCAATGGGAATGGGGAAATTGCAAATAACGGTGACCGTACTTTACGGTCACCGTTATTGGCTTAAAAGCCCCTTTTAGCAGGCATTAGGAACGAGGGCGCAAAGGGAACTCGGAATGTGGCTGTAAGGGATTACCGGCACCGGTCTCGTTAACGGTGACCGGTATCCCTTACCGCCATACTCGGAATGAGGCCCTATGTCCTGTATTGTATATAGCAGTCATTCTGTATTTGGGATCTGAACTATATCCTGGTTGCACTTCTGCTTTGTGTTTTATTTGCACCACTCCATTTGCACAGCCCATTGTTACCATCATCAGCACACCATTAGGAACTGCATTGGTGCAGCATCTGAGTCCTAATTGGCACACACACAAAATGAGGAGCAAAAAGACGATGAGTGGTATGAGAAGTTTCACTGTCATTCCAAGCCACAATGGTACCCAAGAAAAAAGATTGTCGAACCAGGTGCTGGGCTGGGCTCCTCCTTCGTCTTTCATACGTTCTCTGAAGTCGGGCCCCGCTGCTATGACATGAGAAAGGGAGCTGTTGTCAGCGTCTGCAGAAGGTACGAAAGTGCAACATGTGCTCCCGATTTTTTTGTAAACACCTCCATCCGTTGCTGTTAACAGGTCCATCACATACCTGTTCTGCATAGTCATTAGTTGCAGTGCTCTGAGTTCCACTTTAATGACATTGAATCCTTCTTCAGTGTTGTTGGCCAGTTGGATGAGTTCCCACCTTGTTATCTGAAGCCATTTTGCATTTGCTCTCACCTGGAAGCTGGGAATGAGGGATGCGAAAAATGTCTCGACGGAGCTGAACAACTGGAATCGATCAGGGATCTGTGCCAGGAGTTCTGATGATCTGGCTGAGATTAAGTTTGATGATCGTTTTTTTCCTCCACATTGTGCTCTGTAAACTTTCTTCAGCTATGGCGTACACAGGAACCTCTTCAGGTGGCGTTGGGGACAGTTCATTTGGTGCTGCCACTTGTGTTCCTTCTCCTTGGATGTGGCTTTCTGGAATCAACATTAGTGTGGAATGCAGTGTTGCCTGGGAGCGCGTGCCCATCCATGATTGCGGGAGGTACAAGTACACCAGGTTGCCGCAAACCCAGTATGTGTCCATCATTGCAGCCGTTCCTTTCTTGATGTTAGGTATTATGAGAGTTTTGCTGCAATTTTTGTTTTCCCTCTTGTTCTTTTTGCCTTTCCCACAGAAGCAGAGCTTGTAAGAAATGTCTTTTTGCAATTTGAAGGGTTTTTTGATGGCAGTAACCCAAGTGAGTTTCATTATATGTTCAGTCCATATGGGAGCTCATGTTCTCTGTACCCATGAAAGTTTTCTTCAGACAGCCCTCGCAGTGCTTCTGCCTTGCACAATATTTCTTCATTCTGACACTTATTGTCTGAGTGCAACGTCGCCTTTATCACCAAAAAAGGCTACTTCACACAAATTACTCCTTGCGGCCGGCAGTAACATGTCTGCTCGTTTTGTAATAGTTCGAATAAAACCGTGTGTGCTTGAAAAGTATTTTTGATTCTACACAGCGCGAGATGTAAGAGACACGGTGCCTCTGCAAATGGAATTTCTTATGGCAGCAATACCTTAAGGGTGCCCGAGGCATGGGGTATAAGCGAGTAAACTTAACAACTTTCGTTTATTGTCTGTTTTGCCGTGATGATCATGTCAGCATACCATTTGTTTGTTTGGCGTGGGTCCTGAGGATCATCATCTGTATCTAATCTGAATTTATAATGCTCTTCCCATTTTTCCCGTTGCATTCCCCTCTTTTTCCTCCTGTGTCCACTCCCTTCATTTCTAATGAGGGGAGTAACTAATGGCCATGTGGTTCTTGTCTCTGTTCCCTTTACTGGTGGTTGCGCTTCCTAATGTTGTACTTTCTGTAACTGGCATTGTGGTTGGATATGGGTGATTTTGTACCCATGTAAGTTCTGAAGGTGTTCTGTCATTCATTGTATAAACACTAAAGTCAGATACATTCACATATTGGGGCTTTTGAATGGCCTGCATCATTGTACCATTTGTAGTAATATTGTATTCATTCCCATGACTCCCGTGGGCCCATATTAGCTTAAAGCCATCCCAAATTAAATGCATTCCTTGTTTAATTGATTTTATGCCCACACCCCCCCTGGCTCATATCAATTGAAATAAAAGCTATTGCCCAATACAGTACCATGCCAAATAACGTGGAAAAGAATACCACTGCACACACAAACAACACACTCATATGAATAACTAGGATAAACATGTCCTCTTCTTCTATTCCTATCTACACTATCATTGGTTGCCGCTGGGGCCTCCTCCATGCCCATTGTAGCTCCTAATAAATGAGATATAAGCATTTGTTAAGAATGCATGTTAAGCTTTCATTATTTACACCGTTTACTCGTAAAAACTTCAACTTTTCAAGTTTCCTGCACTTGCTTTTTGTTTCTCAATACGAGTAAGTATTTTTGCATCCCTCTTTTCCTCCTCCCCACACCTCGAAAATGGGGAAGAGGAACTGAGGGAGACAATTTACTGTCAACTTGAAGCCAAAACTGAAGAGAAATGGATCATAGAAAAAGAGAGAGAGAGAGAGAGAGAGAGAGAGAGAGAGAGAGAGAGAGAGAGAGAGAGAGAGAGAGAGAGGGAGCGCATCTAGGTCATTAATCCTCATTTATGTACAGATATTTTGCATTTCAACAGAGGTTTTTCATTTTTACCTACCACACTTATTATCATTACTCATCGAGGTTATGCATTCTTTTAAATGCTCTCTATTACTATTTTATTTACCCCTGTTCTGTGCCTGTAATCTATTTCTGTACTCTTGCCTTTTCACTTTCTATGTTTGTGTGCTCTGTTCATTTCTGCCATCTTCATAGTCTGTGCAGTCTGTACTCCCGTGAGCCTTGCGGACATCTGTCAAGTGCACACAATACCTTAAGCCCTGCACTTTGACTGCTGAAGGCGTGCAGTATATTACCTTATAAGAACCATGGAACTTGGTCCGTTCCATCTTCGCACAAAACTTCTCACATATACCATGTCACCTGTCATCAACTGGCATTCTGGGCTATCTGTAGCTGGGGTGGTTGTGTCTGTGCCAATTTCCTGTGTAAATGGTGGTGCTATTTTGTTTTGCTATGGCTCGTGCTGCTTGTGTAAGATTTCTAAGATACTCATGGAACTATTTCCTAGTACTGTGGCACTCTGATGTGCATCTGACTGTCTGCGCAGGGGTGAGTGGGCTGTATGCATCCTCCTACCTCTCACAATCTCATGGGGTGACAGGTGGTGGTCCTTACTGGGATTTCCCATCTCAAAAAGTGGTAAGGGTAAACAATATACCCAGTTCTTTTTGAGTGTATGACACAGTTTTGACAATCTGCTCTTGAGCAATCCATTCTTTTTTTCAACAATTCCATTCGATTGCGTATGGTAAATCGTACAGAGCTTGTGAGTTATACCTAGCATCACAGTTATATGCTTAAACATGTCATTCACAAAGTGCGTCCCGTTGTCGGAACGTATGACATTGCAAATGCCCCAATGGGGAAATACTTCCCTGACCAAGAATTTGGCAGCACACCGTGCATCTGGATGAGCACAGGGGGCTGCTTCCACCCACCGGGAAAAGGGATACACCACGACTATCAAATACCGGGCTCCATTGTACCGCTCTCCCATGTCTGCATAGCCTATATGTAGCTCTCTGAATGGGCCTTCAGGTTTTGGCAATGTTCCCCTGAGTGTTCATAACGTCATACCAGAGTTGTACGTTTGGCATGTGATTTGCTCCTGTAGTCCTGGGGCGAACCAATCTTCCTGTATGTCTGCGATAATGTGTTGTTTTGCATTGTGGGTTGGGAAGTGCAGTTGGAATGCTACCTCCAGTAATTTTGCAGGCATCACTACCTTTCTGGTGTTATTCTATCTCAATAAAAGGTCGGTGGGTGACTGGCTACACCCTCTTTTCACCCATGTCTCCTTTTCCTCACTGGGTGCATCTTGCCGAAGTTCAATAATTTGAGAGATTGTCAATGAGTTGAATCCTTCTGGCTGCTTTTCCTCTACTACCTTCTGTAGTATGTATTCACCTGTTGAGCTTGTTGGTAAATAGGAGGCTTCCTTGGCAGCAGCGTCCGGTGCCGCGTTTCTCAATGAGATGACGTCATCACCTCATGTGTGGGCCTGACATTTCACGACTGCTACAAGTGTAGGCTTTTCAGCGTGTCACTTAATTCTCCTAGTAGTGTTGCATGCTGGACTGGGGACCCACCTGCTCTTTGGAATCCTCTCCTACCCCAACTCGCAAACCCTCTGTGTACTGTTGTTGCCATTGTGTGGGAGTGAGGGGCCAGTAGGCACTTACATAGATGGGGCCGTTGCGTAGCACACAGGGCATCGATTGTGTGCCCCCTTGACTCCATCTTGTTAACTAAGCCTCAGTGCGATAATACGAAAAGCCTTCTCTCCCCTTTGCACGCACACAGCGCACATGGCCCCCACCTTTTCCTCGCTGTGTCTGGAAAACTCTGCAGCCCCATTCTCATGCTCAAGCGGGAGGTAATTGCAACAAAGAAGAAATGTAACATCTCGCTCTTCCTCTGAGATCACTGCCCCCGCAAGTGAACCGGTTTGAGCCAGGCTCTGTAGCTCATCCATCTCCACAAATCTGTCCATGCCCCCTCACCCCTGTTATTTGTAAATTACTGCCAGTGTAACCCTGTGTCCCTGCAAGATACTCTCTTGATGTAGCAGATATGCGACCTCGCCACAATGCCCACCTGGCGGGCCCCCAGCTAACATTAGACCTCTGTTGCAGTATATTGTCTCTTACTACTAACAAACGCCAACCTGCCTTAGATTCTTTACGAGTCCAGACCCTCGCTTCAATCAATGTTATCAATGTCAAAACCCTTAACCTGATGCTCCATATAAGCCTCAGTTACTAATGATTTAAATACATGAATGAAGTTTATAGGTTTACAATGATTTGCTCAAAAGAGTTGCAACAATCATTATTTAGTGCATACTTCACAAAGTTGTATTATGTTAGCTAGGTTAGTGGCCGGCCTGCTTCACAGCAACCTGTCCTTCATCCCTCCTGGACGCTGACAGCCGAACCACGTGATGTTCACCCTCCCACCAAAGGAGCAACCAATCCGGATGAAACAGTGCCTCTACAACTATATAGTGCTATAATGACTGTCCAATCCTGCACTGACTTAGTACCCTATGTTGATTGCGTCATCTATGACGATTTTTCTCTTTATAATGTATGTAATTGAAACATTTGCCAGAGCGCTCTCGGGCAGCATAGTTCTTTGGATGCCAATTCTATAAAACATTTTTTGAACTCTCGCAACCTGTTCTCTTAGCCTCATTCCCCGTCTGGGGTGTGTCTCATTTATTCTTATTGCACGTTTAAGATGGGGAGGGCTCTTACATTTGGTGACCCCCCCGCAATGTGATTTGGGACAGGTGCCTTTAGGCCCATGCCGTGCGGCGAGATCCGGGACGCCCCCCAGCAAAACCATTGCCTCCGCGGTCGACCAACCTGTGTGCACAACGAGAAGGGGCCAAGGGTTCCCGGTTAACAAATACCCAACTGTAAAAGCTGCTTGTCGAGGCGGGCCACGGCTTGGTTGGGGTGCGGATCAGATTGTGGATAGACCATGAACAGTGACTCTCGAGCCACCCGACTGAACACGTGGGTACCGGTTGCGAAAGTTCCCAAGAGGTAAGGGAAGGGTTAAGGAAAAAGGGGAACAGGTGACAGTGGGCAAAAAAGGAAGTTAGGGTATGTGTGAATGGTACTGAGGCTTTTCTGATATATCCTTTATATGGCCATTAGGTTTTGTGGAGATAGCGAAGTAAGAGAAGATTGAGGTAGCCTAGCGCGAACATGGTAGAAGGTGGCGCCGAGTAGCATTGTCTCATCCAGTGCAGATAAATAAGTGAAGATAAAGAGAAAATAGGAGTCTAGTAAAATAGGAGTCTAGTATATGTAGTAGACTCGGAGTAGTAAATTAGAATATTCTTTTTCCGTGTAAACAGAGTTCTTGATAAGGTCGTGAGAGGGAGTAAGAGGTGGGGAGTGCATGAGAAAACTAGAGCAGGGGATAACAAACTAAAATAAGGGGAAAAGGGGAGTAAAAGCACGCAGGTAGCACATGTTACATGCTATATGTTTTTACGTTTTATGTTTTCACGTGTGTCAATGTGTTACATGTTGATCTGTTAGTAACTGTTTATTATGTGCATATAAGTTGAAAAAGATAATTAAGGTTGATGAAGAAAATTGAAAATGCAATGTATACGAAAATATTTTAAGTAATGGTAAATGACGAATGTCCATAATTGAAATAATTTATGGTCTCAGTAAGTAGTGAAAAGGAGAAAGGTTGTTGAAAAAGTGTTGGTACCAAAAGGTAAGAAGAAGGTTGCGTAAGACATTGAAGTGAGAAGAGCATCAACCAAGTGCCTGTGTGCCTGCATGCAGGAGATTGTGTTGTCATGGGGGGAACAACACCATTAGCGCACATCTGCCAACATCTTCCATTGTATAGTGAGAAGACACAGAAGTACCATGACCAATGGGTGACCGAGATAAAGGGGGATAGCGTAACACCCATATGGCCAGAGGGAGGTTCTTTCGATAAAAGGGTGTTGGATCTAGTATCCACACATTTGCTGGAGAGATATAAAGGAAAACAGAAACAGAACAGGAGGGAAGTGTTAGATTTGTGGCGGATGTCTGAGGAGATAGCGCCCGCAGGTGAGGTAAGTTCAGACAAACAGTTGAGAAAGAGAAACTGTTAGAGGAGGTAGGTAGGACAGCAAGAGGAGAATGTACAACTATCACAACTGAGAGTGATACTACTAAAATATACCCATTGATTACAAGGCCTGCAGTTGGATATGGCAAGCCCCAGTATGTGCCCCAAAGCCCTACCCCGACCACCCCAGCAGAGGCAGCAGCCACTGCCCTACTCCCGTATGATAGAGGGAGCTTTATGGCCCCACTAGCGCCCCACCAGTGAATGTAGCACGACTAACTGGGGACTTAGACAGACAGCTCATACACGCGCAGATAGAAATAACATGATTAAGAGCATTGTGCAACAGGGGCCAGATGTTGCCAGGGGGGAGAAGTCCCACCATTGGCAGTGGCAAACCTCACGCCCCCACCAAGTGTCGCAGGAGAATCAGCGCCAGCGACGCCTGAACCATCACAATCGGCGCCATCACAATCGGCACCAATACCAAAAGGGCAAGAGCAAGAGTGGCAATCAGGAAAGTTCCTGTTCCATTTAAATGCTAAGCCAGTGAGAATAATACGCCCAACAACCCCAGATAACCAACGTGGGGAAGGAGCAGAAGAAGAAAGGGAGCAAGAAGAAGAAGTAGAAGAGGTGTGGAGCGATCTTGATGAATATGAAGAAGGGGTAGCGGCGGTGGGATCCCCACTGCCATTCCATTTCGATGACCTAAATGAAAGGGCGCCACCAAGATGGCAAGGGAGGTTAAGACAGCGAGTAGGAAACATGCTGGTGAGTAAGACAAAGAATGGGACGGTAAGTAAAAAGGGAAGAAAGCACAAATTACAAATGCCCCTGATACACAAAGGGGCGGGAAGGCCGCACTACATTCCGTGGGCCCAAATGGATAAGAACAACCTGCTGAAACTTCTCCCCCCACTCTTGGGTGGGGCGGGGAAATGGATACACACATTCGAAAAGAACAAAGCAGGAGTCCCATTAGCAATAGGGGATGTGAAAAGTTTGTTGGTGTCCACAGTTGGTGATCAAGCAGACGCAGTGTGGGTGAAGGCGGGGTTCCCGGGAGTGACCATGAGTTGTGACCGCCATGATGGATCACCATATAATAACGTTAGCGCACAAGTATGGGATGCATTGCGGCGTACGTTTCCAGACATTCCAGATTTACACTTAGTGATGCAGTGCACGATGGGAGAGGAGGAGGAGCCTACGCAATTCATCCTCCGGGTGCAAGACCTGTGGAGAAGGGAAACAGGTACGGCGGGGATCAATCCACTGCTCTGTTTTATTTCATAATTAAAAAGGGGCTTCCGAAGGAGGTACTGAAGGCCTTGGATAAAATAGCTGGGATAGAAGCCAACGGCTGGCCTGAGATTCAAAACATAATTGTACACCACTGTGGGAGGATCAAAGAAAGAGAAAAGGAGATAGCGCAGAAAAGGTTGTCAGACGAAGCTAAATTAGCACAGAATAAGTTTGTGAAGGTTGCAGCGCCGAACGCAACCACATCAACTGATAGAAGCAGTGAAGGGGATGACGGACCAGGAAATGTACCAGTCAGAATGGCCACAACATGGGCTGTAGTAAGACAAGAACAGTGGGACGGAGAAGAACACTACGGAGGGCCTCAATGGCAAGGGAGACTAACAAGAGGACGAGGTTGGTACAGGGGGCCCCGAGGGGGATTTGGAGGAATGGGAAACAGAGGATTTGGTGGGCCCAGAGTGAGAGGAGGACCACAAGGGTCATGTTGGAATTGTTGAAGATGGGAGCACTATTCAAGAGATTGTAGAATGTGACCCGTGGGTTACTTTCAAGGATAGCCCCCTATGGGAAATGAACAGCAATACGGACATCCACACCCAGGTAGCCCCTACGGGTTACCTATGGCAGGGGTTGGGCAAAATGATCAATATTATAATGAGCCCCAAATGCAGCAAAAACAGCCACCCCCGCAACAGCAGCCACAACAGAGGGGAACGCAACAGCCTATGGCCAGACAAAATACAGTACGGAACGCAAACAATAACATTTTTGCAACATCAGCTAATGGTGCACCTGCACCTTTTTGCGGTGCAGCAGTAGTAGGAGATACTGTTTTCTCAGTGCCAGGAACTGAGACTTATGCAGATTAGGACAGCCCACAGAGAG
This sequence comes from Ambystoma mexicanum, assembly GCF_040938575.1. NCBI lineage: Eukaryota > Metazoa > Chordata > Amphibia > Caudata > Ambystomatidae > Ambystoma > Ambystoma mexicanum. The sequence goes on along the minus strand of NC_090941.1, from coordinate 428,261,530 downwards.
CACTTGCGTGTCCAGTCCTATCCACTACCCTACATGCAGAAGAGGAATCACTAGTGGGAGCAGACATAGGAAACAAGCAGTGTATCTTTATGGTAGACTCAGGATCGTAAAAATCATGTCTCATGGAAGGGTGGTTTCTGCTCTCGGGAAGAAATTTGGAAACACAGGGGTTCTCTGGGGCTATTTTAAAAGTTCCTTACATGAAAGATCCTGACATAACAGTGGGGGGAAAACAGTGCGCGCACCCTTACTGTATCACGAAGACGCGCCAATCAATTTGCTGGGAAGAGATTTGTTGAGTAAGTGAAATATGGCTATCTCTTTTACCGAGCGGAGAATAGTGTGTTCAACCCCAGGAGTATGCCCCGTATGAGCAATGTTAATGATCAGTACTATGACAAACGAAGTTGCAGTAAGAGGGGTGCCCATTGACATGGACATGTTCATTTACGGCATCAGAATGTTAGCTCGAGTGGTGCCAGAAATAACAAGAAAGGAATGGAGGGTGCCCTCAGATTTTATCTTTCGTCCAATTGTAAACACAGATGTTGTGCCAGGAACCATTTTGTCTATTGATCTAGAGGGGGTTCAGGTCTCAAGCAAACGTATCACGGTGATAGGACTGGACACACATGCATGCAAATGGAGAACAGTACTATGCAAAGACCCAAGCATAATGTTGCACGATTTGACTGATTAAGAACTCTTCACTGACAATGAAAGTGATGGGGAAATAATAATGGAAATAAGTATGCCATGCAACATCAAGATTCAATACAGGGAGATACACAACACACTCATGGCCAGTGTTAATGTGATGCCCATAATATTTGAGGAAGATATGGAAAGCGTACTGCCTGAGATTTGGACAACAGGCCCCCATGATGTAGTGTTATTGCATGAAGTGACACCCATTAAGATACAATTGAAGCCATGTGCCATACCCCCAAGGGTTAAGCAGTACCCACTATCAAAAGAAGCAGAAGAAGGGATCAGAGAAACAATAAGTGCTCTATTAAAACAAGGAAGAATAGTCCATCCAACTCCCCATGTAATACAGCAATTTTTCCGATCAAGATAGCAAAAGGAGGGGCGTGGAGAATGATACAAGGTATCTGCCCACTCAATGACGTCATTCAGAAAGAGTCCCCATTAGTGCCTAACCCGGCATCAATACTGTGCAGCATACCCAAAGAGGCCACATGTTTTACGGTGGTAGACCTGAAAAATTCTTTCTTTTCAATACCACTTGACCCAAGCTCTCAGTACCTCACGGCATTCATTCTAGGGGGAAACAGATACGAACATTGCAGGTTACCGCAGGGATATTGTGAAAGCCCTAGCATTTTCAATAGGATCTTACACGAAGATCTTGGAAATATTGATGTAGAGAGCACGATAATACAGTATGTAGATGATTTGCTCATCTGCAGCAAAAGTGAAGAACAGTGTAGGGAAGACTCTGTAACACTGTTGAATTTACTAGCTACAAAAGGATATAAGGCAGATAAAGGAAAATTGGAATACTGCCTAGCTGAGGTTCTGTACCTAGGGCAACTAATATCCAGAGATGGCAAAAGAATACTTCCTGACAGAGCAGCTGTCATACGCCACATGATAATACCAAAAACAGTAAAAGACATGCAAAAGTTTCTCGGCATCTGTAATTACTGCCATGCCTGGATACTTGATTACTGCTTTTATCGCTGCTGCTCTGTCGGGTATTATTCTCTTACCATCTTTGGATATCAGCTGACCTAAGTATAGCACTTCTGTCAAACAATACTGCAGTTTTTGTCTGTCCACCTTGTACCCTTTCTGTGCTAGATGTGTTAACAAGGTGATGGAATCCTCTCTGCACTCCTTTTCTTCTTTACCGCAGACCAATCGTCCACATACTGAATTATTGGACTTGTTCTGTGTATGTTTCCAAGATCTTCGTGCAATATTCTGTTAAAAACACTGGGACTTTCGCAGTGTCCTTGAGGCAATTGGCAGTGCTCATATCTTTTCCCCCCTAGTGTGAATGCTGTTAGGTACCAGGAACCTGGGTCGAGTGGGATTGAAAAGAATGCATTTTTCAGATCCACCACTGTTAAAAGGGTGACTTGTGTTGGGATACTGCATAATAATGAAGCAGGATTTGGGACAAGAGGGAACTCCTTCTGCACTATGTCATTAAAGCGGCGTAGGTCCTGGATCATCCTCCATGCCCCTCCCTTTGCTTTCTTGATCGGGTAAATGCAAGTGTTGCAGGGCAAATTGGATGACACTATTATTCCCTGTATCATTAATGCACATATTGTGTCTTTTATTCGCTCTTCTGCTTCCCTAGATAGGGGGTATTGTTTTACCCAGGGTAAAATGGCTCCGGGCTTGAGCTTTATCTTTACAGGTGTCACTTCATGCAGCAGCCCTACATCATGTGGGCCTGTGGTACTTGGGACATGTCTTCCTCAAAGTGTGGTGGTGCTTTAATGATCGCTATGATGGGTAGTGGCACCTCTCTTTTTTGAATCATTACATCACACGGGATTGCAATCGCATCACTATTTCCCCATCATCTTGTGTGTCACTAAAAAGTTCCTCGTCTGTCAAATCCTGCAGGGCCATATTGGTGTTGATGCACAGCACTGTTCTCCACTGGCATCCCTGCATTTCCATTGCAATTACTGCTATTCTTTGTGACAAAACCTGTACTTCATGTATATATAAGGACATTATTGATCCTGGCACTATCTCTGGCTCTGTGATTGGGCGGAAAATGAATTCTGACGGCACTCTCCATTTTTCACTTTTCAATGCTGGCACCACTTTCGCTAGTATCCTCAACCCTTGTATTAACATATCTGGATTTACAGGCATGCCACATGTTTGCAGGAAGTTTGCTTGAGTGAGTATGGCTAACATGGGTTGAATTGCACGTATGCCTAGTGTAGAGCACACTATTCCTCTGTCAGTGAAGGATATGGTCATGTTGAGTTTGCTGAGAAGGTCCCTTCCCAGCAAATTAATGGGCGACTCTTCATAGAACAGCACGGGTGCCTGTACAGTTCCCCCCCCACTGTTATGTCTAGCTCTTCAGTGTATGGTACCTCGACCACCGCCCCAGAGAATCCTTGCGTTTCCAAAGTCCGATTAGAAAGCGGAACCCTGCCCTCCTTAAGGCATGATTTTTCTGCTCCCGAATCCACCATAAAAATGAACTGTTTGTTTCCTATTGCCGCTCCTACTAGTGGTTCCTCTGCTGCGTTAAGGGTCTTCGACAGTACTGGACACGCAAATGTTCCCTGTGGGCTGTCTTATGCTGAATGCCATGGGAGTTCATCAGTGTCAAAAACATTTCCTGTTACCATTGCCGTCCCTCTACAAGGTATAGGTGCTCCAGTTGTAGTGGTAGCGTAAGTGCTGTCGCGAGTGGGGGTGGTACGTTCATGGAACTGGGTGTGTTGAGATGTGTTTTGTGGGGGCATCTGGCGATCATTCATGTACCTGGGGTCGGGCTGGCTCTCCTTTCTATTTCCATCCATCAGCAACCCGTAGAGGCTCTCCGGGTGGGGGTGTCCATTCTGTTGTTCGGCTGAGTACAAATTAGTGGGTCTGATCTGACATTCTCGCATGAAATGCTCCCTCCTCCCACAATTCCAACACTGTCCTTGCCCTCCTCCGCGGGGCCCTCCGTACCCGGCACCCCCTCCTCTTGTCCCCCTGAATCCTCCTCTATTACCCCAGCCACCTCTAAACGGCCACTGCGGTCCCTCGTACTGATTTTCCCCTGACCATTAGTCCTGGCTGTTACCTGTCCAGTTTGGCACCATTTGCACTGGTATTCCCATTTCTCTGTTGTCCTCCTTCCGCTCCCTTCCTGCCGTGTTGGTTGCTGCTATTGCCCTAACCTTCAATAGTTTTCTTTGTACTAATTTAGCCTTGTCTGCCAACCGCCGCTGAGCTATCTCCTTTTCCTTCTCTTTGATCCTTTTACAGAGATGCACTATTATGCTGTGAATTTCAGGCCTTCCCTTGGCTTCTATCCCAGCTATTTTATGAAGGGCCTTCTGTACCTCCTTTGGGAGCCCCCTTTTTATAATAAAATAAAATAGGGAAGTTGATTGGTCCCAAGCCGTGCCCGTTTCTGCTCTCCACATGTCCTGCACACAAAGAAGGAAAGACATTGCATCTTCCTCATTTTCCATTGTACACTGCATAACTGACTGTAAATCTGGTGTATCTGGACATTTTTCTCTCAAGGCATCCCACACTCGTGCTCGTACTGTGTTGAATGACGTCCCATCATGTCAGTCATAATCCAATGTTATTCCAGGAAACCCCGCCTTCGCCCAGACCCTGTTTTCCTGGTCTAATACTGCCGATACCAGCAGGCTTTTAACATCCCCCACTGCCAAGGGCACTCCTGCCGTGTTTTTCTCAAATGCGTATATCACTTAATGGCGCCTCCGGACAGTGGGGGTAACTGTTTGAGCAAGTTGGCCTTGTCCCTTTGGGCCCACGGTATGTAATTTGGCCTTCCCGCCCCCCTGTGTATTAATGGCAGCTGTAAATCCCCCCCACTTGCTGGTACTAAGCTTCTTCCCTTTCTTCCCTTTTACCGCCATCCATCCTGTCCTGTTCCTTAAGCTCCCTCTCCACTCTTCCATGTGGGACAATCCCTCCCAAAATGAAGCCCCACCTGTGGCTGTTCCTAACTTTCCTTCTTCTTCATCCTGCTCCTCTATGTCACACCAATATTCTTCCCCCCTGTCCATGCCTCCCCGCCCTCTTCTAACTTGCGTTCACTGTCAGTGTTTATTTCTATGATTCGTGTGGGGATGTCATTTATTCGAAATAGTATCTCTCCCTTTTTCCATCCTTCTTCCGCCGCCCCTTCATTCGGCCGAGACATCACGTCTTGTTCTACCTTGTGGGTAAGTGACCCCCCTTGTTCTCCCATAGCCCTTAGGCGGGACAGCTCGGTTAGAGCCATCATTAGTCGTAAATCTAGATCCTGTGTAAGTTTCTCAATATCGATCATGGGGATACTCACCTGTCCTGTTATTCCTTGGCTCGCATACGGGGGCGGTGCTTTGGCAGATGGCTTTGGTGTGAAGGGTAATGTGGATTGTGCTACGTATACAGGGTCACTATATCCTTCTGCGGGCACTGGTTTTGTCAATAAGGGATATACGCATGAGACCTCTATCTTATTTTCATTCTGTGTAATTAGCCCTTCACTGCCAGTTGCTGTCAGGGGAGATGCATTATACTCACCACTTTTACCTGGGGGGACTTCCTACAACAGCCGCTACAGGTCCAATATGTCCTTCCTGTTCTGCAACTGTTTCTCTTAATATTTAATGAACAGACAGGTGGCAACCATGTCTAGCACAGCCTTATCGAAAGACCCTTCCTGGGGCCAAACTTGGGGCAATCCTTCCCCCTTCAACTTTGTGACACATTGGTCATGGTATTTGTTGATTTTCTCCGCATATCCTGGCAGAGTTTTACAAATGTGGGCTAGGGGTGTCTCTGCACCCATTGTACCCAGCTGAAAGCATTACTCAATTTACAATCCTTTTCTAGACTCCTACACTTCTTGTATGACCAACTCAGTATGTTATGCAATCTTCTTAAAAGGAATGGACTGTTTACTCACTTTTCATCACTTTTAAACCACTTCAATTTGAGCAAAATTTTCTTCAACACAATTTTAAATCATTTCATTGACGTTTATCAACAAAAAACAATGCTTCCACAAAAGACTGACATTTTAACACATACCACGTACAACAAATAACATAGACAACTTAAATTCTACCTCACCTTCCCTAGTATCCCCTTCCTACCCCTCCTTGATGTCTTTCCCTTATTCTACAATCCCTTTGAATAATGCTCTCCCTTTACCCTATGTATATGCACTTGAGAGGGAAAAAGATAGTTAAGAAAAAGTAGGAAAAAAGCGTTTCTAAATACTACTCCGGGTCTTCCTTTGAGACCCCTACGTTTTTTCTTTAACTCAGTTTTCCCACATCCATATATCCTGTACTAGTCGAGATAGCACTATGCGGTGCCGCCTTCCACCCCCCAATGGAGATAGGATCCCTTTATCCTCTTTCCACCTTGTTTTCTGTCACTGGCCTAATGGCCATATGCGATAGAAGGAGAGTAGAATAAAATATAGAAAAGACCCAGACCCTCAGGTTCCCCTCTGTGCTACAAATCTCTACATCTGTTCAATCCTACTTGTGCTGTATTTCCCAAAACCTTCTAATCCGACTCCCACCCTCCTTTTAATATCACCCGCACTAGATACTCACATGTCTGTCTTGATCTGAGACCCTCTGGACCCAACCGGTTGGTGCGCCGCCCCTCGCTCTAAGACCACCCACGGCTCCGGCGAATGGTACGGTGGGTTTTGTAAAGGGGGATCCCGTACCCTTTCGCCCTGTTTTGTGCGCACGTCTAGGTGTACCGGTTGCCATTGGCTGGTAGCTCTTGAGGGAGCACGTTCCGGGTCATGATAGGGGACGTCTCATGCAAGAAGGATGAAAGAACGCTATCAGTAGAGCGCTCACTTTGACATCTATGCAGAGCTTGCTAACGCAGGTTCGAATCCCGGCAGGGCCAAACTCAGCCTTTCATCCTTCCGAGGTTGATAAATGAGCACCACACACACCGTGGGTAATAATAAGCAGCGCTCAGATACCTGAAGGTTTGTAGGGCTATATAAATGGGAAATTATTATTATCATTATTATTATTATTATTATTATTATTATTATTATTATTATTATTATTATTATTATTATTAATTAATTATTATCATGTCGGGGTCACGAATGAAAGTGAGAGGCCCACAAAAATGCAGTTACTTCTCCCAATACAGTCAATCAGGACACTTCCCTCGAGGGAATGAGACCAAGACCAAGTGCTGGTTATATCAAAAGGCTTTATCTACAATAAGGCAAGCAGAATCTACTCTGCTGATGCCGAGAGCACTCTGCAGAAAACATGTTACAAATTACTTTTATACAACTTTATCGTCATCGAACAGAGGGAAGGCCTAAGGGGCACATGAACAGTTGGGATTGGTCACTAGGGGTGAACACCTATAGGTGCCATACGGCCGGAGGGCTGCGGTTGGCTCAGGAGCACATGGTGTTGTGATACACTTCTTGGGTCAATCGGTCAGCTGGGCTCATCAAATTGGTATGCGAGATCGGCAACTGTTGTGATGTTTCTTATTAAATAACAATTTGACATTTGCCCTTGTGGCAACACATTCCCATTCATCCAATACCATAATCTGCTTTGTCAGGCGTGCTCTGAGACTTGTAAGCTTAGACACTAAGGAAAGACATTTCTCCAATACAGGTTAATTTATCATTGGGCATAGGTTAAGATACAGCTATTAATTGCAGTGTTTGATCCATTGATGGGCAGGCTTAACTGTGTGTTGATACAATACAAGATACATTGGCTAAAGAGGTGAGACTTTTGAGGTCACTGTGTGGTCTGGAATGTCCATCTGATAAACAACAAAGCGGGCTCTAAATCTGAGGCTTGAATTGCACATTAAAAGAAGACTAGGTCACAAAAAGGCACATACCACCATGGTCAGAAGTCTTATTGTGAGGGTTAATGACCGGTTGTTTAAACATCATTAAATCTCTGCTAATCTACTTTGACACTATGAAGGGTGGAGGTTAATCGAAACACCTTTGTGGTTTAGTTCTGCACTGCACAAAGAGACATTGCCTTCCGAAGCAGGTTTTACATACATGCTTTTTACACGTGGCCTATTACATTACATTCTGTTATATTTGTTTAAAGTGTGTTATATTTTCTACCTGGCTAATTATTCTCATTGTTACAAAACTCATGTTGAAAATATGTGCATGTCCATACTACATTAAACAGTTCATGATTCAGGTTCTGTGCATGCGGCCTTAACACACATTGTCATGAGACGAACATACTGGTCAGAGTGATTGGTTGCTGTATTGGTTTTACACAATATCATGCATGTATTTACATTGAACTTAAAAACGAGGTAGCTTTGTACTGGCATGTACAGTCTTATGTTTGGTTATGCATTTCGTTATTGCAATCCATTTCTATTAAACAATGTCACACTACATGTTAACACACATCACAATTTTATAACTGAATTCTAACGTTAGGGCTTTTAGTTACACATATATTATGCAGTGCTCTAATATGCTTATTGTTGTACTACAATCCTTGCATTTTTCGGCATGAGATGGAAACCGCCCATGAGCAGCCTATTCTGATTTCATGCAGAAAGACACTTTGGCTTTCTTCTATTAAGGCGCGAACAATCAAACATACTTGAGGGTCTCTTCTAGCTGTTTGACCATGTTTTAAAGAATATAGGGATGATATTCTTTATGGCCAGGGTCTGTTGGGTGTGGCGCAGGTTTATAGAGACGAACAACTTCTGTTGCTGGCCCCTGTGCTGGGCCGTGTCAGGTCAATGAAGTAAAACGGAAGACAGAAGATACAGTGTAAAGTTTGTTGCATTCTCGCAGCTAGTCTCTCATGAGAATCAGACAACTGCAGAGATGGCAAAAAGGGAGGGGGTGGGGGGAGTAGCTTGCTCGCTGTGGGCGCCAGGCTGGGAGGGCTGCAGGCCTGCCTTCTAATTTCACAACTGGCCTGCCATTCTAAAATAACAAAATGGAGTCGGTAGCCCACAAAATGGAGTCTCGTTCAACTCTGATCTTATGCTGTCTTAAGGGGGGTCACAATTCCTAGGGGTATTCCCGTGAGGCTGCTCCGGGGCCGGGCTCTGAACCGAAAGCAGCCAAAACTGGGCCTACCCAGGAAGTGTAAGAATGGACATAGCTATACGGTTGTTGCTGATTCATTTCTTGTCCAATAAGGATTAAAGAATGAATACTTTGCTAACATTTGGGATTTCCAATTTCAAACTTTTTTACATCGCATTCTGATGATCTCTCAGCCTTATGTATTTAAACATTTGGAGAAAGCCACACGATGTTTATACCCTGATGCATGGGTGTGGTCTAGCAGTTGGGGATGGAGTGGACTATATGGTGTGAGAGTAAACCACATTTGCAGTGTTTTACCTCTTTTGTAAGGGCACAGTAGGCACAAAAAGTGATTGTTTGGATGGCTGTCTAGAGTACCTACCAGTGGTTATTATTCACTCAAAACAACTCTAATCATCACTGTTCAGTGTTACATGCATCTGTCATCAGTGCTAATGCAATTAGAAGTCCTATCCTAAGGGTATCCCTGCAAACTGGGATAACACTATATCGATCCTTACAAAAAATACTGTGCAAGCATTAAATACATTGAGTACAACTACCACCTTTTCAATTTTAATGTCTCGGGGATAACATCTGGAGATTGATTCCTTTTGGGTAGATATGCTCCCATAGAAATATTGTAATAATCCACAAATTTAAAAAGTGTAGGTTGTGCTGAGGAAGAGGGTTTATTTGTAAGACTGAATCAGCAGCCATGCTTTTGTAAGCCCTTGATTGATGGAAGGGTGGCACTGCCCTGCAGGAATTAAAGCTGTGACCTGCGGTCACATACATGCTGCCTCAACTCGTTAAACATTTGAGCTTACTTCAAATAACATGAGCTATATTACTGACTTTGGATCAAACAACAAAAGAACGTCTGTTGACAGTTTCACTCATTTGTCATAGGATTATAAATCCTTAAGCCAATGAAGACACTACTTCATTGGAGACATCAGCATACAGACAGAATGCACTTAGATCTTCTACCATAGGAAGATATGGAATCTTAAGGAAAACGTGGTTTATCAAAAAAATAATATTCTTAATTAATTTCTTCAGGATTGTTTCTGATCTTTTATACCAGGGTTGTCCAACTCCAGGCCTTGGCGGCCGAATCCATGTCCGGGTTTTCAGGCTATCCCTCATTAAAATTCACGTGATAAATTTGCATGCAATGATTCTAAATTTATGCACATTTTTCATCATGATTATTAATGAGGCATACCCTAAAAAACGCATCAGGTTTCCAGCCCCCGTGGTCCGGATTTGAACAACACTGTTTTATACTGTGGGATCATATCAATTACACACATTAACTCACCATGGATTCTGCATAATACCTGCTGCAAATGTCTATAATCATACATTGCCTCGAACATGTCTTGTTGAAAGGGGCGCTCAGGGAGTGAGTGTGTTCCTTGATATGTGGTATGCGCTAAGATGAAACTGATTCCAAGAAAATGTATCCTATTGTTGCAAAAATAGAAACAAATATGTAAAAATTGTTTCAGAAACATCTCAAGCAAATGGTTGCCTTTACTTATGCAGTAAAGCATCTCTGCCCAGGACACTGAAGAAAGAGTGCTGTGTTAAAAAGCAGGACATTTATCCCACTACCGGAGGCTTCAGGAAAGCATTTCATACAGGGAAATTGATAAAATCCTTCTTTTCTCATTTTTCCTAGGGAATACAGTAGGTTTCTTTCAGACTTCTTGTAATGCAAGCAATTAAGTTCAATTGTGCGCTCCCTAGCGGCTTTTCTCGCTCCCTAAAATGATCTTGAGATAGTTTTGTTGAGGAAAAGATACATTTCTCTGTTGGGAAGAGTGCCAAAAAAGTGAAGTACGACCCTGGCGCTAAGTGAAAAACGATGGCGGTAAATGGTTACCGCCATCGTTTTCCGCCAGGTCCGATCATGACCCGTGACCGTTAACTACGATGCCATTAGCGGCATCGTAGTTAACGCTGCCGCTAACTGCGCTAAGGGTGCGCGCACGCGACCGGCCACACCGTACTTAGCGCCATGGCGGAAAGGTACGCAAATGCCGACCCAAGCGGACATGCACCTAACGCCATCACCCAGCCCGTTAAGTACCTTACCGCCATGGTGCTAATTACGCCATCGCGAACCAACCGTAAAGGGCCATGTAAAGTGAATGCAGCTGCCACAGGTGCACAGAAACAGCACAGGTGAAGGCAATACAGACTCAGGAAGTACAAAAAGAGCACACCCCACCCCTTCCCACACCCAGTCACACTCCACAATGATACCAATACGACTAGCAATGTTGGGGCTGGAGGACCTGATAGCAATGCATGTGCTACAACAGCAACAACAACAACAGGCAGCACAGAGGAGACGCAGGAGGAGAAGGAGGGCAAGGCAGGCCCAGCAAGCCCCACCAGCACAGCCAGTGCCACCACGCAGGCAGCCCCCAATCCCACGCATCAGAGCCAATCCATTCAACCTCACTGCTGAGCAGATCTACACCCTGTACCGTTTGGACCGGGACACCATCACCGCCATCGTAGACATGATACACAACGACATCGTCAGCATGATAGACACTCCAACCGCCATTCCCCCCCTACTGAAGGTAGTGTCTGTACTCCACTTCCTGGCCACAGGCACCTACCAGCACACAGTGGGGCACTTGCATGGCATTTCACAACCATTATTCTCACGAACACTCATCCAAGTGCTCGATGCCCTCCTCAAGCACACAGACGACCACATCTCATTACCACGGACTGCCCAGGACATTGCAAACACCAAAGTGGGTTTCCATGCACTAGCCGGCATACCCGGTTGCATTGGTGCCATCGACTGCACCCATGTGGAATTGGTGGTTCCACGTGCCATGGAGGTACCGTACCGCAACCGGAAACAGTTCCACTCAATCAACGTGCAAATGGTCTGTGACTCCAACAAGATCATCACACATTGTTGTGCCCGATTCCCCGGATCAACCCATGATTCTATGGTCCTGAGGAACTCCACAATACCACGCTACATGGAGCGACATGCAGGCCCAAGATCCTGGCTACTCGGTGAGTCCAATGTCATGGAAGTGGGCAGGTGAATGACGTACCGATGCATACTCCACCTGGCTGAAAGGGGGGGGGTGATGCATACTCCACCTGGCTGATAGGGGGGGGAATGATGCATACTCCACCTGGCTGATAGGGGGGGGAATGATGCATACTCCACCTGGCTGAAAGGGGGGGGGGTGATGCATACTCCACCTGGCTGATAGGGGGGGGGAATGATGCATACTCCACCTGGCTGAAAGGGGGGGGGATGATCCATACTCCACCTGGCTGATAGGGGGGGGAATGATGCATACTCCACCTGGCTGAAAGGGGGGGGGTGATGCATACTCCACCTGGCTGATAGGGGGGGGATGATGCATACTCCACCTGGCTGAAAGGGGGGGGATGATGCATACTCCACCTGGCTGAAAGGGGGGGGATGATGCATACTCCACCTGGCTGAAAGGGGGGGGGATGATGCATACACCACCTGGCTGATAGGGGGGGGGGAATGATGCATTCTCCACCTGGCTGAAAGGGGGGGGGATGATGCATACTCCACCTGGCTGATAGGGGGGGGGGAATGATGCATACTCCACCTGGCTGAAAGGGGGGGGGGATGATGCATACTCCACCTGGCTGATAGGGGGGGGGAATGATGCATACTCCACCTGGCTGAAAGGGGGGGGATGATGCATACTCCACCTGGCTGTGAGTAACACAGAGAACGGAGACAGAGGATGGGCACTCACAATGCACTCAACCCCTCTGCATACATTGGGTGATGGCATGCAAAACAGGCCATGGGAGCCATGAGCATATACTGGTTGCATTGTGTGAATCAATTAGTGCATGTAGAAGTGAGCCAAAGTAACAGTTGGATGCAAGCCATGTTGGCACATCATGTTCTTGATCAGACGACATGACTGACACATACATTCTCGCCTACATACAGGTGATGCAGGCTATCCCCTGAAGAGGTGGCTCCTTACACCAGTCCGTAACCTGCAGAACCAGCACGAGGAGGACTTCAACCGTGCACATACACGTACTCGTGTGGTCATAGAGCAGACATTCGGCCTATTGAAGGCACGGTTCCGAAGCCTCAGCAGGTCTGGTGGGGCACTCCTGTACCACCATGAGAAGGTGGCAAAGATCGTCATGGCATGTGTCATGCTACACAATATGTGCGTCAGACGGAATGTGCCCCTGCCCCCTGACGCAGAACTGCAACCACCTGACGATGAGGATGAGAAGGGTGCAGATGAGGCGGCACCCCATGGAGGAGGCGACGCACAGGAGGGGCGTGCAATGCGCCTAAGTATCATCGACCACTGCTTCTAGCACACACGGCTGGTGTGAATCACATGGAGACTGCACTTGGGGCACTGTGTGTCTCTGGGACATGCACACTGTGGACTGTACAACAATAAAGCACACATACGCAATGAAAATGCCCACACATTTCATTTTGGGAAAGAAAAAAGTGTATTTAAACTATGAATCGTCGTGAAACACCCCCTCCCCCCTGCACACCCCAACACACCCCCTCCCCCCTGCAGACCCCAACACACCCCCTCCCCCCTGCACACCCCAACACACCCCCTCCCACCTCCCCCTGCACACCCCAACACACCCCATGTAGGTGTCAACAGATGCCTGTGACAGTGGGCACAGGCTGTTACAAGCCCCCTCTCCCGGCCCCCGGGGCACCCCTGGCTGTGGAGCGCAGATTACGTCCGGAACGTCGGACGGGGCTGCTCTGTGCAGAACTGGCAGTGGAGGATGTCCCTGCCTGCCCCCGTGCATGCCCGTCCTGTAGGGTGTGGGTGAGCTCAGTGAGCGCACAACGCAAGCCGGCAAGTTCAGCACAGATGTCCCTGGACATGGCCTGCATGGCATCCCTCAGGGTGGCAGTGCTCTGCGCAACTTTGGCCCTTAGGGTCTCCGTGGCCTTTTCAATGGTTGCCCTAGCCCCCACACATTCCGCGGCATGCTCAGCCAGCATCGTGGACAGTTGTTGCTGCCGTTCTGTGATGTCCTCGAGGGACTGCTGCCCCTGCTGGCCCATGGCCAGTGCTGGTGGTGTGTTGGAGGGGCTGCTCCCCTCCTGTGGACTGAGGACTGGGCATGGGGTAGAAGGCCACTCCTCTACCTCTGTGTGCCCCTGTGTGTGATCCTCATGGGGGCTGGCGTCTGACAAACAGGGGGAATGTAGTAGGTCAGTGGGGCTTCGGACTTCGTGCTCCTCAATGTCTGAGTCTGAACATGCAGCTATTGCAGCTGTCTCACCCATGTTGCTGCTGGCCGCTGACCCGGTGCCTTCTGTAGCAGGCAATTTTGGTAGAGGTGGAGCAGCTGCTGCTGGCCTGCTGACTACAGGGGTGCTTGCCGGTGGGACGTCCGGTATGCTTGCAGTGGGTCCTGCTTGTTGTGGGGTCTGCCTCACTGCAGCTGAGGTCGAGGGTGCGGGGACGGTATAATTGGCCTTCTTGGCTCTCTTCGTCGCAGGGGTGTCCTGGTCCTCGGGGTGTGAATCTGTGCCTGTGGTGGAGCAAAGGAGGGAGGGCGTTATTGATGGGTCTGCAGACTTTGGAATGACAATTATAGACATTATTCTGGTCAGTAGATGAGGCAGATTTGAGGCAGGGTCATGCAGGTTGTCTCCTTTTAGTGTGGAATATGGATGCAGGTATGCGGGTGCCAGCAGTGTATACAGGGTGGTGCTCGCATGTGGCTATGGGCAGTGTGGACATGTGTTGCATTTACACTCTAGGGCAACCTTGTGCTACACATGAATGGACTGCAGTGACTATGGCATGTCTTGTTTGAGGCACCTACCTTCATCGCCTGATGTCGGAGCTCCCCTTTCCATCCCTCCGACGCCTTCAATGGCTTCCATGCCAATCGTGGTTGCACAAATCTCCTCCCACGGTTGGAGTTTTAGTGGGGATTCCGACCCTCCACCGGTACCCATTGCAAGGTTGCGGTTCGCAGAGATGACCGCTCTGACCCGTATGCGGAGGTCGTCCCAGCGCTTCCTGCACTGCTGTGGGGTGCGGGGTACGGTCCCCACCGCGCTGACGCGCTCGGCCACCAGGGCCCAGATGGCCTTCTTTTTCCCTATCGCTGTCCTGGTCTTTTCAGGGGAGAAAACGACAGCTGCGTTGTCTTGCAGGGTGTCCGCAAGCATGCAGAGTTCCTCCCGGCTGAATCTTTCCTGGCGCTGGCGGTCACATGCCTTCTTAACAGCTTTAGGCATTTTTGGGTAGTTGGATGGGTGGGTGATTGGTTGGGACAGGTGTCAGGGTTGGATCTGGTGTTGTTCGGTAGGATGGCAATGGATTGTGTTTTTAAAGATGGCCGACGTGCTGTTTCCCGTTCCGGCGCGATGATGACGCTATTTCCGGTCCTGCTTTTTACGGCGGCCGCTAATTACGGTGGCCGCTAATTACGGTGGCCGCTACTTACGGTGGCGGAAGTGCACCTTGCTCGCTTTACGATGCCGGTAGGGTCCTTTTCCGCCATGGCGTTAATTGCATTACCGCCATGGCGTAATGCTCGTGCGCGATGGGTCGTAATGTGGCGCTCTTTACGCCATCGGCCCACGGCGTAAACGCTCATTACGCCATGGCGGTAATGACGGATGATTACCGCCTGGGTCGTAATGAGGCCCATTGACTACATAGCAGCACCCGGATATGGTCAACCTCGTGAATAGCATCCTCCTTCCCACCTTAAATGATTCTAACCTGCAGTTGGGCTTGAGGGACATGATACATGGCTTTTTGTATGAAATGCTAGTGCAAAGCAGCTTTGAAACGCAAATCATATATGTGAGGAAAAATGACCTTGCTGCTGAGCGACCTTAACCCTCTTGGCTCCAATCGTGTTGTGCTATCTGCAGAGCGAGGATAAGTAATACTTTTCTGATTGTTGAGTATTCCCGGGAAAAGTGATATTATTTGTAAGGCTCACAATTGGCATGTTGTCTTTTCTGTATTTGAAAGAAGTATGGATGAGTGGGGAAGGCGCAACCACTTGAAAAATGCTGAGGAGAAACATTCTACCAGCATTAAAATGGGAAACGCGCTTGGTAGGAGGTCACAGGTCAGAGAGCGGGAGTTAGATTTTTATTACTTTTCATGTTTTGTTTAGAGTTCTTCCACAGAAACTAACCACCATCGACCTGTATAACCCTGGAAATGTCGGTACTAATGGGGCATTAACTTAGGGGTTATCTTTGTATGTTTAATCAGACACTTGATACAGGTTTCATCTATTATTACCTTCGTATTTTATATATACACATGCGTTTATATGAATTCTCTTTAGGGCCAGAATAGCAAATGCAGTCCTATTTACCTAACATGTTGACTCTGAATGGAGAATATCTGAACTATGCATCTCAAAACTCAGTCACGAAAATATATACTGAACACTTAATGCATGTGGCAAAAAGGCAAAGACAGACTCATACAAGAGCCACATTCTTAAATTGCATTCAGCGTTCAGCAGCAGTTGCTAATCAGTATTCCTTTAGATAGACCAAGCAAGTATGGTGGCATGTGCACTGTGTTATCAAACAATTGCAGATGAATGCAATCACAACTCTGCTTGCCTCTTCCCCATTTCAATTATTGGACTACGCACACAGTGCCCATTTCTGTTGTATCATGTGTGTGTGTTTGAGGAGTTTTCAGAGTTGTTTTTCTGCTGGTATTCTTGAATAAGCAACTGTTAACCACCTAGGTTTAGTTTCTGGTTAGTTACAACACGATAGGTTGATGTCAAACCTTTTCTCCATTCTAGCACACAATCAATTGTGTTTTTAGATGTGCCTCTGAGACAAGGAATGCGCTCAATCTCAGGTTCTTTAAACAAATTATAAAAAACTAGCTATTTAGTGTTGCAAACCCTCACCCTCACGGGATGTTTTGACAGTTTTCCTTATGGCGCCGTTGGAGTCGCATCGCAAACATCCATAGTACTACTCCCAAAATGGCCGCTATACCACATGGTGTTAGTCTAGAGGTTCGGAAGGTGATTGAACTGACTCCGCCCGTCCACAACGTGAATGTATTTCCGGCATCCAATGCAGGACTGCTTCGCATTGCTTCTGTTTTCATAGCCTATGCTCCCTGAGTATCGATACTAGGAAATCCTAGAACCTCACAAACTCGCTACCCGTCAATCACGTCTCCTTACTTGTTTCTCCCACTCTTAGGATTACATACACCCCGACCGAATATCCCTGTTCGCGCTTTCAGGAAGTACCTGATCCGGTACACTCTCAAGATCCACACCTCTTAGGTAAACATACTATCTTCACCCTTTGTTATCCAAACTTCAGTTTATCCCTGAACACATTCACCAATCGGTTTCCTCCGCTTATTTAGCAACTCACGTGATCCGGGCCGGTTCGAACTACAACAACCAACCGCCATTTCTACCCGATCGTGGAACTATCTCCCGAATCTTTCTTTCCTGCATTCAGTTAGGATTTTGGTACGAAGAAATGCCTTACTCTATTCTAGTCTTTTTCTTTCCTTACAGAACTTTGTTAAGGGTCTATCTTCTCATTTTAGTTACCCGCTCTCTCCCACCATTGGACTCCAATCAACAATACCTCCTACTTCTTCTAAACATCAAGGGTAGTATCTCCCAATAGTTATCAAACTTACCTGTTTTCTTTTCCCAAACTAACTGTCCATTCTAGATATAGCTAACTTCCGAGATCAGAAAGACTCCATTCCATCCCAAGGACGACTTGACTGTGACCAGCTTTCCCCGGAAGACGCCCATCTGCAACACTCTGCGTCCTACTCTCGATGAACTCCATCTTCAGGGTTTTCTTCCCCTTGAGGGTTTCTCCAGTGTTTTCACACCGTGCGGACTTCCTCCTCATGGTGGAAAGGAGCCAGGTAAACCACTCTAATCTACAATCGGTTGCTGTTGAAGAGCAGGTAGGATTTCTTATCTTTACACTTGTGTATAAACTGTGGAGTTGATTGGTGCGTATCTTAGCTAATTGACTAGGGTTATAACATTTAGTCAATATTTGTTATCGAAAGAGTTGTTGATGACAGCGTGGCTGAAAATATTATAAATAAATAATGGATAAGCACAATAATGAAAACGTAAATTTCCAACTTACATTGAGTCGTTTTCTAAAGTTTTAAACAGTTATATTGTTGGAATAAAAGCACCATGACATATCTTCATTACATTTGCAAACATGTTAGTCATGATAGTGTAAAATGTATGATAATCCAAAGGCAAGATTTCCAAATATTAAATCTCTGTGCTTGACTCATTTAACCAAGCGTTGACATAAATGCTTTGAAAATGAAAATGCATGCCTAATTGTTGATGGTTGTGCTTGGGTGTGTCTGGTTGTTTGGATGAGTTAGAAGGTAGATGATTTTTTGTGCGCAATTGTGTTCACATGTTAGTGATGTGTGGATGAATGTGATTTGTCTTGTGTTTGCAGTTGTTTCAGTTGTGCAGACAGGATAGGTGGATTCCGGAGTCAGTGGTGATAGTGTGTTGTTTAGCGAATTGGTGGAGGTGGTGTGGTTGTGTGGAGGATGGTGGATGAATGACCTTGCTTATTGATTAGTAGATGGGTTGATGAAATGATGGAGGAATGGATGGCTATTGATGTAGTAGTCAATCAACGGGTGCAACAAATTGTGTGGGTAGGTTAGTGGAGAATGGACTGATGAATGGATTAATACATGGATTCATGATACTCCCTCCTACCCTACCTTCTGCACTTCCCTAAAATCGTATCTCTTCCATTCAGCTCCCTAACACCTTTTGCTTCCTCTCCTATTTCTGCTACTACCTCTTCCTCACCTCCTACTCCTTCTCTGCACCTTCTCACCCTTTCCTTCCTCTCTACTCCCTCCTTCCCTCCTTCCCTCACTTCTCTATTCTTATTCTTTCCATTCATCTCCCTTACACCTTCTCGCTTCCTCTCTTACTTCTGCTTCTCCCACCACTCATACCTCCTTCTCCCTCTCCACCTTGGTCCCTCTCTACTCTCACCTTACCTCAGCAATAATGGAAATTGTTCCTTGCACTGTCTTCTGGTTGTGATTCAATTGTTATTTAATGCTTGTTGTATTTGTCTTGTTCCTCTTGTAAAGCACTTTGGATTAAAGTGCTATATAAATGTAATAAAATACAAATTTGTGTCTGTGTATGTATGTGTAGTTGTTGGATACATTCGTTGATGAGTAGATGAACATATACATTGGCGAACAGATGGTTAACTGTGTGTGTGAAATGTGTGGGTTGATGTACTGATATGTAGTTACATGTTCAGTGTGTATGTCCATAGTTGAGTGACAAAGAGTAGTAGACAGCTGAGTGGCTGAATGAGTCTTCAAAACAGCAAGTGGATGATTTTATGTGTAGGAGTTGTGCAAGTGGGTTATTAGATCACTGATTCTGTGTCTGCTGGTTGTACATATGGGTTCAGTGGTGGGTGGATTCATATGTGCAAGGGATCGTTTCAAAGGAAGGCAGGTGTGGGTGTTTTCATTTGTGTTTGTGTGGCTGATGCTTGAGTGGATATATGGGTAGTGGATTTGTGTACCCTCCCTAGTGCCAATGTATATCAAAGTAGTCCACCTTTGTCTCCACTTTGTCTTCACCCATACTTCTGGAACAAGATACTTGCTAGTGTTCTTTGATTTGTTTGAGAGGCCTCAGACCCCAAACAGAAACCAGCAAAAAGAACCTAGAGGGAAGTATTATGGCGGCAGACACCAACCACCAGCAGATCAAGGCCTGACCATCAAAAGTCACACCGCAGGAGTCAGCATTCATCACTTGCAGGAGGAAGACCAATAGAGAGAGAGTGAGAGATCCAGTGCCTCTGTGGGTGGAAGTGTCACTCCCCCGTTAGTGGCCCGTTATCAAAACAACAAACACTTCAGGTTCCCAGACAGACTAGGTCCCATTTACCTATGCAGGTCTGCCGACAGCGAGTGGGCGACAGCACTTGGCACTCTCAGAAGAACATGCGTTCAGTGCGCCCGGTGCGGTCCCCTTTTCTACATTGGCGACTGCCGTGGTGGCTTGCCACCGGGCGCCCGAGGCACCGGCACCACTGGGCTCGTCACTCGATTCGCCACGTGACCAGGAAGGGACCTGGTCGGAGCAGTGAGACTTGGAGCACGCATCACGTGTCAAGTAGCTGCACGTAAAGAAACAATCCACGGTGCACGGAGCATGATCACGTGACTGAATCATGTGATCACCTTTGTATTCAAAAGGAACGTACTGACTCACATTCAGCGCTTCACAGCTGACTTTGTTAGTACTGTTTGGCGTTCTCACAGATTTTGTTGCTCTTGATTACCTTGACCATGGACTGCTTCCTGGATTCCTCTTCGTCTTCCTTTGGTACTTCTGCATTGGTTCTGGTGACTTACGCGGATTTTGACCTCGGCCTTCCATTGGAATTGTTATTGGATTTTCCTCTGCATTCGATTATCCCTTGGTGCTTTGACCTCAGATTATTTACCGGACTGATTTTCGACTCTCCTGGTTCAGCCTTTGGCTCATGTTTTTCTCCTGCATCAGGTGTTATTACCACCCAACTAGAGTGCCATCCTGTGTAACAACTGTCGCCTATCGCCGTCGACTACTGCAGACCCCTGTCCATTCATCTTATCCTGGGTACCCTGTCACCTGCATTGGGTAAGCCTTCTGTAGTGATATTGTATTGCTCTGATTGGGATTGCTTCCATTGTCTAACCTGTTTGCTTGCCTTACAGTGGTCGGGGGGGTCCTTCCGGCATTCCTGGTTCCATGCTGACGGTACTCTTAAACCTGTGGCCTCAAAGATTGCACGAGCAGTAATATTACTATTTTGCTCGTGTGGTACTTGGGGACGGAGGTTTCATCATCTACACGACAATCAAGTCCTAACAGGAAGCAAGGGAAATCAAGCAACATTACTGTAAAGACTTGACAAGTTCACTGACCCACAGAAAAACAACCCTACACCACCAGGGAATACTTCTGGGGTAACACATCCCACACCATAAAATGGGACTCACATTAGGGTAAAGTAACAAAACCCCAAACATGAATTCGACTACTTAGCCTCCCGGGCTGTCATTTCTTTTCTGCGGTATACTCAAGCAGAGGAAGATAGTGGGGCAAAGCCTCCTTTTAACAAGCTTGACTGTAAACAACACCTATTGCAAGTGGAAGAGATGGCCAGATAAGCCAGGGAGAGAGGCCCACTACGTGTTTAATTGTGATTTGGTTTACAAAAAACCTTAAACAAGATAAATAATTCAACACCAAAAGAAATAAAAACATATAACAACCGAAACGATTGCAAACACAACAATTCAGAGGAGAACCTGACGTTTCCAAGGAGCCGCAGCATTGTGTCCGTTCTATGGTAGGCAGCTGATTAAGTCTGAATTCCATGTAAAGTGATTGATATTTACAGCAAGAAAAACAGATCAAATATAAAGAAAGGTGAGGCCTTTTATTCATAAATTTCACACACTCAATGTAGGAGGAATATGATTTGATAGCTTCTATTGCCTACAACCAATTTTGCTCAAAGAATTAAAATTTCACCCCTGCAGGACGATTTAGAAGTTCCTCCTCTGAGTAACTAATCAATGAAATTAGGTCCTGCATCCTGTGAACATATATATTTATTGACTGTGTGGATTTATCTTGGCCACCTCGCCTAAATCACAGTAAAGTGAATTTTCCACTGGCCTAAGAAGCTTAGAATAGTTTATTTATTTATGTATGTATTTATTTATTCATATTTTTAAAGCGCACATCAGCCCAGAGGCATCGTGGTGCTGTTACATATCAGACATATCTGGTTACAAGGAAATCTTAGTGGTAACATTCAAATTTGCATTTTTTTATGGCTTATTTTGCAGTAACATAGTAAGGAACAAGTATATATTTGCATTTAGATTCATCTTCAAGGTTACATGGTGCAAGTAGAAAAGCAAGTATATTGCAGTTAGTGGGTTTACTCAGAGTGAAGGGCTCTCTAAACATTGATATAGAATGCGACAGGGTGTAGTGATGGTTATATGAATAGTGTAGTTTTGAGGTATTTGCAAAAGGCAAGTAAAGAGGGCTCTTCTCTAAGTGCGTTGAAGAGGGTGTTCCAGAGCTTTGGTGCTATGTGGGGGAAGCCCAGGCCGCCGGAGTTGGCTCTTTTTATGGATGGTATGCAGAGTTGATTTGCATGGTAGCTTCTTGTGGAGCGGGCAGGGATGTTTTTGGATATTGTTTCTGAGAGGTAGGAGGGGGCGGAGAGATTGATACATTTGTGCGTAAGGGTGAGAATGTTGAAGTTCATCCTTTCCTTGACTGGGAGCCAATGGGCTTTGCATCTGGCCTGGGATATTTGGTCACTTTTTGGAATGCGTAGGGCTGTGCAGAGTGCATTATTTTGTGTTATTTGGAGCCTGCTGATGTTCTTTGTAGAGGTGCCTGCCAGAAGGGCATTGCAATAGTCGAGTCTGGCTCATATTGTGGCTCTGGCTATGGACAGGCAATTTTGAGAGGTAAGAAAGGGTTTTATTGCAGGTATAAGTTTAGTGGTGTGGGCAGAGGCAGAAGAGATGGCGCTGACCTGTATTGTGATCGAGAGTGTAGAGTCTAAGTAGACTCCGAGGGTCTTTACAGATGTAGAGACAGATATATTTGTGTGGTCGATGGTGAAGTGAGTGTTTAGTTTGGAGAATATTTCCTTAGGGCCCAAGATGATGATCTCAGTTTTTTCCCCGTTTCGGCAGAGGCCACTGATTGTCATCCAGGTTTGTATGGTGGCATATATCTGGAGGAGAGCTTTTGCATCATGATAATATCCTACAGTAAACTGGAGGAGGAGGTGGGTGTCATCGGCATAGTTTGCATAGGCTATGCCAAGTGCTTCCAACAGGTCGAACAGAGGTTTGGTGAATAGATTATAGAGGGTACGTGCCGTACATGAGCCCTGGGGACTCTGCAGTTGATGGTGGTGGTGGCTGAGTTGTCTTGGTCAGAGTAGACCTTCATGGACCTTCCTTCTAGGAAGGAGGTGATCCATGAGGTGGCTTTGTCAGAGAAATGGGCAGCGTTGGAGAGGTGGGAGGTGAGGATATCATGGTGAACAAGATCAAACGCAGCGGAGAGATCGAGGAGAAGCAGGAGTGCAGGTTGGCTAGTGTCCATTATTTTGGTTATTTGGTTCTTAAGATCTAGGAGGGTGGTTTCTGTGCCATGGCCTTTGCGGAAGCCTGATTGTCTTCTGCCAAGGATGGCATTGTCTTCCAGATATTGTTGGATTTGGATGTGGGCAGCTTTATCCAGAATTTTGAGAAGGAAGGGAACGGTAGTGATGGGGAGGTAATTGTTGGCGCAAGTGGGGTCTAGGGAGGGTTTTTTTTTATGAGTGGGTGAACCCAGGCTTATTTTAGACTTTGTGGTATGATTCCTGATGAGAATGAGGCATTAATGAATGCTGTGATGATGGGGGTAAGAGAGTCTGCACACTCTTTGATGATGGTAGGGGGACAGATGTAATTTCCGCATGTGGAGGGTTTGATATGATTGAGAAGGTTAGTAACTTCTGTCTCGGTGATGTCTCTGAAGACGAAGAGGGGTATTTGGGAGAGAGGTTTAGGAGGAGGGGAGGAAGCGGGATGTTTTGATTGGGAAGGGATTTGAATTGTGTAGATATTTTTTCTTGGGGCATTTTAACATTGTTGATGATAGTGTAACAATTATCTCCACAAGTAGCCAGCTTGTAGGGATGTGAGGGCCAGCTTGTGACAAATTACTGCATTAGGGATAGGCAAAACCAGTCTAAGAAAGTCCCTCCAAATAGGCCCTGCTTCCAATTGCCTTCATTTTAATTCAAGATTAGCCCCTCGCTGAGCTAAATTGACCTTAGCCATTCCCGCAAACTAAATGTCTTACTTGTTATTCATCTGATGTACAGTTTGCCAATGTATAGCCAAAGGAAATTTAGCTTCCTGATTGGATATTGTGGCTAGATGCTCTCTAATTCAAATTCTTAGTGGCCTAATTGTGCTTCCAATATAATGTAGTCCACACACAGCAAGACTTATTTGTCAATATAGGACAGTCACTCATGGCTTAAACACAGACCATGAATGTTCAGTGTTTTGTGTGTTGATGTGTTGATCTCTAATTTACGGTATATTTTAGCTCTCTAGATCTACATATTAGTACCAACAGGATTTGTGATTTTGTATATATATACATTGCTATCTCATTGTGTAAGATATACAATCGGTCCACAAACCGGCACAAACAGTATCTGTATTGTTCTGGGTATATATATATTGTTATTTGATGTCATCAATGATACAATGGGCATTGGACGTGTTTTTTACAAAGTGCAACTATATGCCGTATTAATGCACAGATTAAGTGCATGACTATGAATATGTATGACTATCCACGATTGTTGTTTATATCACCAGTTGAGGTAATCTAGTGCTCTTAAAATATTAAATAAACTGTGTGGGATATTATTCGATAAGCTGAGACCATAACATTGGTATTAGCATCTTGGTCTGTATGTTGAATCGACCCTGTGCTATGGGGATTGTCTATAGATATATGGCTTAGTCATATTTAAGGTTGTTTGGGCTGTAAAATCAAGTTGGCATTAGCAAATGCAGTCGTTGCAAGTATTAGGTAATTTTTTTTTTTTTTACATTTCAAAATCAAGAACATGGATGCATGGATTATACGCGCCCAACACAAGGAATCTGGGAGCATCGTCTATAAGGTGAAAAATATATATTTGAATGTGACCAATCGCAAATCATCAATGTAGCTGTTTGTTACTTTAGTGGAACATGAGAAGGAATACGCACTGATATGTGATTATTTATATTTCTAGCGGTATCCGACCAAGATGGCAGATACTTTTAGCATGTCGGTGTTCAACAGCTGAACGCACTAGTCTTTCAACAAATCTATGAATACAGCTTGAGGAGTATCACACAGTCTCCTTTGCAATGCCGTTTTCACGCCGAAAGGCTGGGTAAGTGTCAAGCTGCGTAAATGTGTTACAATCCCTTGGGTCCCTAGTTAAAGTTGCGTGAGAGAATGACAGAGCGCATAAACAGTGAAAGTGATCAAGTGTTTTGCCCTCTGGGTTAGTTTCTTGTGTCTCCTTTTATCTTCCCTATGCTCGTTCGGTTGCATTTGTTCAATTGTCACTTTCACTGCAAATGCCGAATGCGGTTTTGATAATTCTACACATTCACGGAATGGATTTTCAGCATTTAATTTGTCGAGACGCAACAGCGAAATTGTATTAAGGTATGCATTTTTATTTTAAACAAATCTTCAGAAATTTCGAAATTAATGCTCTAATAAGATATTTTGAATAAACAGAACATTTCTGGAACTTCTGGTTGTTTACTAGTATATATACCTCCTTTTTCATTGTAGGTATTCAGATTTGTTTCTTTGGCAATTTAGCTTTCAAATTCAATGGCAAGTGGCTTGGCTAATTCTGTGTTTTTAACATAACAGGTGATGCTTTGTGGAAAGTTTCTATAGATTGCAGACAGTCCCACAGATATTTTGCCAATGGCACATAATAGGTGATGGATTGAGGATGATTTAGATTGCTGAAAGGCATATATATGGCTACGCACAGCAATTTCCTTTATCCTTTCCATATTAATTTTATTTTAAGGTTGGTGATCAACAAGAATACTCTGAGGTAATTACACATTATTCAGCTCCCGTGGGGCATGGTTTATGTGACGTACCACCCATGCAGCTATATGATGAGATAACTAATTTACTGGAACACAAATTGTGCTCTCATATCTGTCTCTACTTTCTCCCAAATGTTTGTCCTGTGTCATTGTTCCCTATAATTGGATCTGCTAAAACGTACACATGTTGTGTATTTGTACACCTACATCAAAAATATTCTGTATTTGTATTGCTTATGTTGTTGCATCTGCATTATTGTGTTCCGATGGAATTTATTCTCATGAATGTACATGATACCCTTCTTGTGTAACCTTTGGGTTGTGTGCACTTTGTTATGATTTATAAATCAAACTATGTGAATCATGAATTATATATGTATAATTATGAAATCAGCCTCAGAAGAAGAGCATTGTTTGCTTGAAACACGTGTCAGGCTGACATTTGAAAGATTAAAATTATCGCTGCACTCATGCAGCACACTGGCACAGTGTGATTGTATAATTTGCTAACGTGTTTACTTTTGTGTGGAGTATTGGGCAGAATAACCACGCCCTACAATCACCCGCCGCCATCTTGAGAATATATATTGTGAATGCAAGCGCTTGGGTAGCTTTGTCTTCTTGCCACTGGATTTGTTTTTGACCTAAGTATGTATCTACCTTCCTTATGTAAATATAATAAATGTATATTTTAATATAACATTTTATGTGTTTCTTTGAACTATTGTATTTACTGGTTTCAGTGTACTTAACTACACCGCATATCTTCCTCCAATGATAAGCCTGACTGCTCTGCCATTCTACTGAGATTATTTGGGCATTACAGACTTATAATAAGAGTTGGGGACCTGTACACCAAGGGATAGATTTATGAATTTTACATCAATTGGACTTAACAAAAACACCCGTAATACCAGGCAACTCCAAAAATAACTCAACTAAATTGTCTTCCCTCCTAAACTCACCTCCATCTCCACTACTGTGTCTGCAAATGATCTTGCTCTCTACCTTGCTTCTAAAATGTCTACCATTCACAAAACCTTAGATACTTATCTTCTATCCCCTTCTTCTGCTCACTTTTCTCCACCACTCATACACTCCCCTCCCACTATTATGTCTTCTTTTGCCCACACTAACCCTGATTAGATTCTTGCCCTACTTCTCAAGGCTAACCCTTCCTTTGCCCCCTCTGTACCTGCATCTTGTGAAGCACATAGCTCCCAGTGTTGCTCCACATCTTGCTTCCCTCTTCAACTCCTTTCTTGACAATGCCACATTTCCCTCACCCTTTAAGACATCTACTGTCATCCCACTCCTTTACAAACCTGGTCTAGATCTGTAATGTCCTGTCAACTTTCGCCCCGTCTCTCCTCTACCAAATTATTCCAAAATCCTAGAGCAAGTAGCATTCAATCGACTCACTGAGACCCTTGATACAACCTCCCTGACCCTCTTCAATCTGGCTTGCAACCTCTGCATTCTAATGAGACAGTTCTTCTTAATGCCAGCGACTTCATCTGTTCTGCTCGTCATGCCAACCTTTCATCTATTCTTATTCTTAATCTCAACATCTCTGCTTCCTTTGATACTGTCAACCACCTTGACCTTCTCTCTACACTATCTCTTCTTGGCATCAGAGATAAGGCCCTCACTTGGTTTTCTTCATGCCTTACCCCCACACACTTCCAGGTGTCATGGAACACCCTTACCTCTCACTCACCCCATGCTGTTGTAGTTCCCCAAGTCTATGTCCTTGGTCCCCTTCTCTTCACTCTTTATACATCAGCTCTTGGCTCCTTGATCACCTCTTACAGGTTTTCCTGTGAACCTTTCACTGACGACACTCAGATTTTCTTCTTTCACTCAGATGAGCTGTTGTCAAAAATGTCAAACTGTCTCTCGGCCATTAAATATTCATGGCCTCTCACTTGCTCATGCTCAACTCACGGAAGACTGGTGTTCTTTACTTCACAGCCAAACAGGATATCTCTTCCTCTCACCCTCTTATTTTCTCTCCCGACTACCTACCCTACACTGCTTCCACTAAAATTCTTGGCGTCATCTTTGACGGATCACACAACTTGACACAACTTGACACAACTTCTTGCTCTTAATCTCCAAATATGCCACAGCACAGACTCAACCTCCTCAATATCAGAATAATCAGTCATCATCTTCCTTTCTATACTGCTAAACAGCTCATATACTTCTTAGTCCTTTCTAGATCTGGCTACTGAGCCAGTTCCCTCTCTGGCCTTCACTACTATGCTTGTTCAACTCAGGGAAAAAGTCCACAACTTCGCGTTCTGAAAACATTTAAACTTTTCTCGCTTTACTTCTACCTCCTCTGCCCACACTAGTTTGGCTGGATATCTATGAAAAACAAAGAGCTAAGAATAAACTTATTCTCATTGTCTTCAAAACTATCCATTGACCTGCCCCATCCTACCTATCTGCTCATCTCACTACTTACTCTCCCTCTCACTAGTTACAATCATCCTCGGCTCACCTCCTTGCCACTACTCAACCCCCCTGTGCTCCCTTGGGATTTCTGCTCTCTCCCACTCATTGTTGCATAGTCTGGAATGCTCTTCCTTTCCTTCTCCATACTTTTCTACTCTACCACTATTTTAATACAAACTCAAAGCCCTCTTCCTTTCTGAAGAACCTGATTCCTAGCACTCTATGTTATTCCATCATTGTATTAACCTCTCTGCCTACACTGATGTACAACCCTACAGCAGTTTCCATCACCCCTGCATCCTTAATTAAGCAATTCCTGAACCATCCTTTTCCTATGTTATTCTGTCCAATCTTCATCCTGGATTTATTTTTCACTTTCCTCTGCAACAACAGGTCTTCAAGTCACATTCTCACACGCATTGTCAAAGATTTATGCTCTCCTCTCTGTTGTCAATGTTACATTGTTCCAAAAATGCATTGCTTTCCTGTGATTTCTATAAATAAATAAATAAATGTTGATGAATAAATACATTGGAAATAGGGAGCATATAATAAATTGCTAGATATGAGACAGCAAGATGGTTCTTTGTCTGCCTGATGGCTCTGACCTGGGTACACTAATAATCATGCAATTCACAGGCCTCCCAAGTCATCAGGATGTTTGTGACAAAAGTGTCCATCTCTAATGCAACCCCTGGTGTCAGACCCTCTATCACTAGCTTATAAAATGTTGATGGAGGCCACATTTCCAACCACAGAGACATTTTTAGCTGTACACTCCTCGGAGTCATCAGGTTGAGGCTGCTCTTGAGTCCCATATTTTCTTTTAGCAGCCCCCTCCGCCCCCATCACTGGTTTCTGATGTACCCTCTGGTGATGATTTGGCTCAAGGCATTCTGCTTGGCTGTACCCCTTCAAGGGATCAAGGTGGACTTTATGACTTACATGGAAATGACTTATTCAAGTCAAAAGTGTTGGTTGATGCTGTGACGAAGTGGACATTTGGGAGCAAGGACTATGCAAAGACCAGAGAATCAAAGTTAACACATTTTATTAGGGACTGTGTACAGGGGAGGGCCAACTGAAATATAAACAGGATCTTTCCCAATGAAAAAAATAACATAACCGTGTATTCTTCTTCCAGTGTCTCTTGCAATGTTTTTCCCAGTGTCAGGATGGGAGTTTAAGCTTTCAAGCTGCCACCATTGCTCCAAGGTTTCAAAGGAGTTACTTGACTCCCCTCCATATAATATGTTGCTTATCTTTGTTCTGCTCCTCTGAGCCTAGTTGCAGGCTTTCTGAGGACCTGTACCCCAATACTAAGCCAGTCCTCAATGTTCTGTCGGATCTTTGGGGTGGTTTAGGGATCATGTTGGGATCAGCAAGGAGAACGGCAAAAGGACTAATCTGTACTAACTTTATTTCTTGCCTTGATTTATTCCACCACCCCTCTGTACTGTCACCTCGCTCCCTGACCCCCAATGGAACCTCCTCCCCTCTAGTAAAACCACCTAGGACTTGACCTGTCCAGTGGTCAAAGTGTATGAAAAGAGGTAGTTCCCTGCTGGCCTGCCCCCGCTCACCACAAACCCCATCATCACGCCCCTCCCATGTGCAATAACATTCCCTAAACAAATGATCATGCTCTTTAAGTGAATGTTCTGTGCAGTGCAAGTTTCAACTTCTTCCTACACTTTTAATTTAAAACAAAACCATTCCAGAACAGTTTATTTTTAAAATAAAAGTATAAGAACAGAAAATCGCAATAGGAAAAGTATAGGAGCACCGCTGCCAACCGATTCCACCCACTTCGACCACGGACCCGACCCTCTGGGATCTCCTACATCTAAATACTGAGTCAGTCTCCGGTTCCCTACCATGCTTTTCAATATTTTACTAAAGAGGTGACCACTTCTCTTTATAGTTCTATTAGTTCTCTTCCAAAACTCATCAACCACTAAATCCTCTTCACTCAGATCACCTGAAATTGTATCACTCTCCGTTTCAGCACTTTCACCTATGCACTCCTCCTGCTAATTTCTCAATATTTTTTTACTACTACTAGGCCTTTTTTCCATGCCTCCCGCACCACTTTGTGTATTAATTTCTCTTGTCAACCTTCTAATATTAACCCATCTTTCAACTCCACTTCATGTTTTATCTCCTCCTTTTGAATTGTTCCTATTTGCCTCTCTAACTCCATTCCTGAGTTTTCTTCCCCCTTTCTGTCCTTTATTTCTACTACTGATTTCCAACACCCGCCAGGGTTTACTTCATGCCTGTTTTCCTCTGTTTCCATCCTTATGTCCTCTATTTCGAGTACTGATTCACAAGCCCCTCCTGGGTTTGCCTCACCACTTCTTTCTTCTATTTCAGGTATTAGCTTACAAGCCCGTCCTGGGTTTGCTTCACACTTTCTTTCCTCTGGTTTAGGCACTGGATTACAAGCACCCTCTGGGTTTGCTTCACACCTCTTTTCCCCGTTCTCTCATCTTTAAAACTCACAACTTCCTTCTCTTCTACTAGGATCGCCTCTTCCTCTCTGATGCTGCCTCTTCTGCAGCTCTGTTGTCAGGCAGACTCCTGTCTCCAGTCTCCAAATTCTCTAAGGCACTGCTCCTCTGCAACAATCTCTCTTTTCAAACCTTCTCCAAACAGGAGCCTCCTGTCAACTCCCACACACACTAGACTGAGATGCTGCACTTATATAGCACCACTCTCCCTCCCCCTGATTGGAATTAGGAATGATAGTCTGCAACAGTGAATTTAAAGGGGGTGAGTGTTGGGATTGGCTGGTCTCTCTCACTTCCTGGAATTCAGACTGAGGCTTGGCGTATTGGGCTGACCCTATAAAAGATCCTGGTGGTGATTTTGAAATTTATACAGGGAAATGTTGAGGAGGCTGCTTGTGTGACAGAAAACATGCTGGACTGATGTTGGGCAGGTAAGTGGGATAAAAACTCTCTAGCAGTGTTTATGTTTCCACCAGGGTCTCCCTGTTTTTGAAAGGCTTACCTATGTCTTTTGGCCTGTTGAAGGGAGACTTTAGCATCCTTGATACATCCCAGGTTTTCTAACTGGGGGAGAGGTAGTCTCTCTAAGGGTGGTTTGACTGTTTTTTTTTCCGATCATTGTGTCCTATGACCAGAGTTCTTGTATCTTGCCTATCTTCAGTGAAAGGACTGGGGGTTATCCAGGCTTAATGTCTCCCTAGCCCCTAACCCCTAATTCTGCTTTCCAAATCCATTTCTGTTTTTTCTTTGGCTTCTCAGTGGCATTGTGCAAATTGTATTTTTCCAATGCTGGCTTATCTGAGTGCCCTTTACCCTGCATCCCTTGACTAATTGTCAGTAGGCTGTAGCCCTAGAAGGTGACTGACACAATGCACTGGTGTCAGTGGCATATGTCATTGCAGACCACAGCCTTCTGGTTTCAGGAGACATATGCTGGCAGCAGGAAAACATATTTACAGCTGGTGTGCCCATGAATACTACTGAATGTTGTTAAAAAATTGCACATTTTGATTGATGTTGTTGCACTGTAGTTGGGTGCAACATTAGTCATTGCACCTCAACAGATGTCGCTGTAACTATTTTGCTATGAAATTCTTTTACATATGTCATTATGGTATACTGCCAATATTTCCCCACATCCAGAATGAGGAGGGCCTGCTACTCTCTAGGTTACAAGATGACAAAGTGAATTGTCCCACCTTCATCTAGGAGATGGCCTTTGCTGGACCCTATGGCCTGAATGTTCCAGTACGGTCAATAAAACTGTATTTACATTGAGGAGAGCACAATGGAAAATGGACATCATTATAGACCTTACTTATGATACAGTCTTGTATCTGTGTGCTTTTTGTAAGGTTTGTTTTGTTTACCAGTTAAACAATGGAGCCTCCTCCTATACAACTAGATAACAACATGAAACCTGCAACTCCTCATCTATGAATGTAATCTTCCAAGGGCAAATCCTAACCTCTATTTACCAACCTCAGTAACCATGCATGGCAGTGGTTTCATCAAATTCAAAAGGGAGTTTTGTACCCTGTTATATTGGCTGAAACCAAAGTTGATGCATGTGGTCTCTTATTTAGGTGGATATGAATTGATTCCAGAGATGTTTCATGTTCCAACAACCACCTTATACTGAGGTGTACAGTGTCACCTTTAATTATGTTATATTATTGGAAACTTCTAAATAACACATATTGGGCCTGATTCATTGAAGTGTTTAATAATGGCGCAATCCCATAAGAAAGCATTCCATGAATCAGGCCCATTGTCTTGAACTATTTGCAAAACGGTTTCTTTGCTGAACAGTTCCATCAAGAAATGCTAAATAATGGCCATCATAGTCTAATTAATAGAATGCATCTATAGTGATCCTGCAGTGACCTAAAATGTTGCATTTGGGAATGTTCCAACAATAAAGCTCACCCTACTGTTTAGCTCAGTTACAGATGGGCTCTACTCTCAGATGAGACTTGAAACTGGCACTGTTATTTTTAGGGAAGTGGTATTGTAAGATCAATGCAGAAATTCACCTTGTTATCAATGACACACTGAAGCAGATACATGTATTTGGAATTATGGGGGGTGTGGTAAGTCAGTATCAGGAGACTGTCAAGGTGGCATTTTGAGTTGAACAGTTCTTTATTTGAACACCCAAATGCTATGCTCTGCCTAGGTTTTCGGCCCTACACTAAAGAAAAGAATGGAGCATAAAAAAAGTGCACGATCCAGAAAACCTACTCCGACCTGATTGTTGTCCTTACCACTGTGAACAAAAAGAACCAAACTTTAACAAAAGTATAATAGGAAACTAACAGTGGCTGGTTTCAGAGACCACTCTGATGGTTCTTTATCAAAACAAAGGGACTCCTGGCCTGTGGCACAGTTCAAATGAAGAGATCAAATGTCTCTACAAGCCTGCCCTCTTGGTGTGCATTTCAATTATGGATTCGTCTTTTTCTCTGTGTTTTAGTCAAGTAATTTCTCTCATCTCAGGTTTTCTTCAACCCTTGGGAACTGACAATTTCCTTAGTTCATACCAGGTATTCTCCTTGGTCTTCCCACCAAGGAAGTTTGTGATACTCTCCCCAGTGATTTATCTCCTGGAGTTTACCCCTCCCTGGTGCCTCAGGTCTCATACATCACCCTGTGGTTCCAATTCTCTCACCCAGTCTTGGGGCCAGATTTATCTCATGCTCCGCTTGGGGTCTGGTTTCTGTCACTGAACATTGGGGTCTCACCCCGCCTTGGGGTCTGCTTTCTTTCACCTGGCCTTGGTGTCTAGTTGGGCCTCTCTGCCCTCCTTCTGGATTCCTGGAGTGACCACGTACCTTCTGTCTCTCTCCATTGCTCCTCTGGGCTGGGTTTCCAGTTGGCCAATGCAGCTTTCCTCTTCTGGCTTTCAATGTCTCACAGAGCTGGCACTCTTTTTCGGCTGTCTTTCATCAGGGCTTTGGCATCAGTTCCTCACTACGCCACTCATTCGCTGATTAGGCGTTATCCACTTCTTGGGACTCTCCTGGGCCAGGCTTCTCAGGTCAGTGTCTCAGGAAGCTTTCCTCAAACTATCCATGGGCTTGACCATGGTTCAATCCACCATACCGGGTGTCTGTAGGTTTTTCCTTGACATTCCTCACAGGAGGAAACCTCTCCACCTTTGCTGCTCCGTGGGCTCCCCAAGTCCGGTATAGCAATACTGAATGGGACTTAATCCTCCACACAACCAGGGGGTGGTTCTATTCTCTGCTCTCACTTCTGAGGTTTGGATAGTGCCTGAACATTTTCAGAAACCATACCAGCCTTTTGTGGACAAAATTACAGGTTAATATACACTTTATTCCTATATAAACAAGAAAACTATTAGTTCTTGTTGGAGGATTACATATATTCCTGTTTAGGGATTGCCCGTCCTCTAAGGGGGAGGGTGACCCCTAGTTGGATCCCATTTGCCCTGTCCCCTATCCGGTGTTAAACTTAGCAGGCTTACCTGCCTCGTCCCAAAGGTGGTGGCTCCCTTTTGCGGAGAAGGGATGAGTTCCCAGGACTCGTCACATTCCCAGACCATTGGTGTTCCACCCTACTCCATTTGGCCGAGGGGGTAGCGATCGAGAAAATCCACTTTTCTTGCTGGTTCCCCTTCCTAAGTTCTATCATGAAACAGAAAGGCTGTAGGTCTAAAAAAACTCCTAATTGACCTGGCATTGGTGCCTTTTCTCAAGTACATCCACTTTGTTGATAAATGGTCGATATGAGTCAGAGTTTTCATACCATCGAATAATATTGCAAACTGGTAATGGCCCACAGCGCTTCCAGTTCCCCAGTTGTATAGCTTTGCTCTTGAGCAAGCAATTTTCTGCTAGTGTATAAGACCAGCTGTTCTTGGCCATCATACTACTAGGACAGGACAGCGCCTATGCCCACTTTGATCACATCAATTTGCAGGAGGAATTCCTTGTTAAAGTCTGGCATCTTAAGGACAGGCTCATCACAAAGGACCTTTTTTCAGGCTCTCAAAACTATTTTGGTCTTGGTAAGTCCAGACACATTTGTTGGGTTGGGCACTCTTAAGCTTATCTGTCAGGGACGTTGGTTCACTGCCATCACTTTCTCAGTCTGTGGGCTGGATGAGACAATTGCCTTCAAAATAGCTTAAGTGTTTCACCACATTTTAGGCTAGTTGACATTTTATTGGGTTGGCTCAGATTCCCACTCTTCGTAAGGCCCTAGTGATATCATAGAGGTGGCAGAGATGTTCTTCCCAATTGCTATTATGGATCACTATATCATCTAGGTATGTCGCCACAAACAAGGAGCAATTGAGATCCTGTCCATACATCTTGGAAGGATGCAGGGCCTCTGTGTAGGCTGAATGGAAGAAATGTAAATTGAGGCCGAGCCTCATGCGTACAAAAGGTGATTTTCTCTTTATCAACTGGGTTTGAAGGAACCTGTCTATAGTCTTTTGTCAAGACCAAGGTGCTAATGAACTTGGCAGTTCCCATGCTCTGAATTAACTCAGAGATTCTCGTCATCAGATCATTATTGAAGACTGAGATGGAATTCAGTGTTCGGAAGGGTGTAGAAGTAAGACTCGGACAGGCCTATAGAATTTTGGATAGAAGCCCTCATTACGAGACTGCACGTGGGTTCCCAGCAGACTCACCCAACTGTTAGCGGCTCCGGTAGTCTGGTGTTACTGGGATATTATGGGTGCAGGCTAAATAGCAGTAAGTTCCCATTCAATGGAAACCTATAGGACTCCATGTGATGGGAACTATAGAAGAACCAGCACCATTGTTAATGGTGCTGGTGCTTAAATGATTTCTCTGCCGGTAGGGGACTGAACTCCGGATAGGTCGGACCTGACGGTAGTTCACTGCCCATACCGTCAGCCCCGGAGTAAGCCGGTCTGGGAAAAATGCCAGAGCCGGTAGTACCAGCTGTTTTACTGGCATTTTTCACAGGCCGGCTTACTCGTAATGACCCCTTATAGACTTTTATTAATAATACATGGGTTGAAAAATGCCTTTCTATCCCTAAGGCAAAGAGGGGTTTCCTCAACTCAAAGGAAACTAATAAGATTGTCTAGAAGTCCAAAACTAGAAAAGAGTCTGTCACTGTTGTGTTCCATAAACTTACTTCTGTCACTAAAACTAACAATCTAATATAAATGTGTAGGACTGAACTCCTCTCAAAGGAAATAAAAGTACTCTTCATGTTAGCAAACAAATGAATTGTTCCCAGTTTTACTGACAGAGAAAAAGTGTTGTAAAAATAATGTTCCAAATGGTAAAGTTCCATACTTTTGTACTTCTTTCCCCTAGCTTCTTTCTTATTTTGTATCTCTGAATGTTTGGCGAGGAGCTGTTGTTTGTTTTGACAGTTCCTTGTTCTTATTAGCATGTTATGCTTTTCTCCGCAAGGGCATCTCCCTAAGGCTGGGGTTATAGTTCTTTCCCCTTAGTGTATTTGGATGATAAAACTCAGGGGGAACTGTTTCTCGGCTGCACAGTTCCCGTGTCCTAGCAGCTTGGCATGTTCTGTTACCAAGCTAAGGATTCCTGTAGTTTCTGTCTTTCTTGGGCTTGTTAATTTCAGTCTCTTATTTGGGTGCAAGTCCCAGGCTCACAATGTTGCATTATTTTTACTAAGTTCACCTCCCTCCAAGTCTCCAACTCTTCTTCACTTGTTAGATGGTCCTTTCTGATTATGTGATTGTCGCTTATTTTCTTCAGTGTCCCAGACACTCTCAAGTATGTAATTGTCTTTTGTTTATTTCAGGGTCTCAGACCATCTAACCAAAGGAGATATAAATGTCACCTGTATGTTTCATGGTCCCAGACCCTCTCATCAAAGTGGATACATGTCACAAGTTTTTTTCAGGGGCCCAGACTGTCTCATCAAAAGTAGGTCAATGTCACTTGTTTGTTTCAGGGACCCAGTTCCTCATTAAAGTAGATACATGTCACTGGTTTGTTTCAAATTGCCATGCTCTCTCAACTATTATTAGGGTTTCAGACCCTCATGGTTTTGAGTATGTCCCCAGACGTGGACAGGGACACTCTCCTGTCAAACATAAAACAGTCTTTTGTTAGATGCTCATTAATCATTAGGATCCCATATCACCGTATTTTGGGTGCGTGTCCCAGACTACCGCAGGTACATTTTATTCGTTTGGTTCACTCTTTCAACAGTTTTGGGTTCATAGTAGGATCCCAGATCCTCCCTCTTGAGCTCTTTAGCTTACCCCTGTGCTTTCCCAGATCTCCTACAACTCCAGGACATCCCGCTTACCTGCTTTCCTCCTTGACAGTCTCTGCGATTTCCGGGCAGCTGTCTCTTTCCAGGAGGTTCCGGCAGTGATCAGGCATCCAGCAGGGTCTGCAGCTTTGCTTCAGACTATGTCTTCTCCATATCACGCATTCTGTTCCTTCCATGCTTCGTCTCTAGTCCGGTTTGGCTTCTCACTTGTCCTCTTAGGGGGCCGGCTCTTCCGTTCTCGCATCTCTCCGATGCCTTCCTTTGAGCCTGAGCTCGAAATGCAGCTTGAACCACTGTATATCTTTGGTGTTGGATTGATACCCTCCTTCAGGCCATTTGTACACATTTGAAAAGTAGACCGCTGGTTGAGTTGCTTGTGGGTGATTTTTGTACTCTTGGCCATCTTCTTCATCACAGTACCATCTGTCAAACTACCTGCACACTATTTTCTATTGTTAGTGGTGTTATTCGTATTAGTTTGATTATTTGCATTTTCAATGTTGTTATACAGCTCAGTTTGGCTATATGCATAATAATGTCTACATCTTCAACATTATCATGTCACTTAGTTGTACTAACTGGACAGTTATATATGTTAGCTGTATTGAGGGTGGAAATAATAGGGGTTAGTCTTGATGAGGGGTAGGGTGAGGTAAAGCAGGGTGATCGTCCCCGACCCCATAGGGGGACTCTTTCCCCATGTGATCCTCCCTCGGTGCACCTCGCCCAGGGAAACTATTGTACTGTCGATGCACCGCCCTGGCCCCATGTAAGAATGGAACACGTCCTCAGATTAATCATGCAGTCAATACAGAATTTGTGAGAATCATCAAGTTTGGCTACAATGACTATCGGGGAAGACTAAGGGCTCTCTGAGGGTTTTATCTATCTGAGTATCTGACATATTCATGATTTTTTGTGTTATAATGTTCCTTCGAACCTCAGGAATTTGATTGGGCTTTAAGTTGACTAACTGCCTAGGAGGTGTTCTGATTGAATTGAAGAAGTTTTAAACCCTTCCCGGCTCTTCTAAAAAGACCTCAGGGAATTGCATACGCAAATACTGGCGGTCCCACTGTTGCTTCTAGCTACGGTTGTCAGGGATTAAGCTGTATCTATCTCCATTCTCTACCAAGAGGGTCGCCATGGTGACTGTATTTTGTTCCATGGGGTCTTCCTTCCAAATCTTTAGCAACTTTATATGCTAGATTCGGGTCTTTTGTTTTCTATCAAGCTGGGTGACTAGGTAGTTAAGGTGACCTGTATGCTCGAGGATTCTAAAAGGCCAATACCACTCAGAGTTCATCTTATTTTTAGAGGTAGGTAATTAGACTAACACCTGGTCACCTACTGAGAAAGGTCAAGACACTAGCTATTGATCATGTTTTTCCTTCTGGTGTTTTTGAACTTTGGAGAGATGGCTGTTAACAATTTCTCTCACGGCCTTCATCTGAGATTTTAACTTGGTGACCATCTGAGATATAGGATGTAGAGCCACATATCTCTCTCCTCCCAAGTCTCCCTCAACAAGCCAAGTATATCATATCAAAGCTCGAATTTTGAAAATTCTAAAGAAGACCGAGGTGTTTTTTGGACCGCTAATAGTGGCTGCTGTATCATTAGGTCCCAATTTGTCCTGTCTCTTTCTACCAACTTTATTAATATAGGTTTTAGGGTTTGGTTAAAGCGTTCCACTATGCCATCCATCTGCCAGTGATGTACTGATGTCCTAAGAGTTTTGATATTTACCATTCTTCTTTGCATTCTGCATGAGCAGGTCATAATGTCTGCATGCTGATCTGTTAATATTTCTTTTGGGAACCCCACTCAGGACAGGAAGGTGAAGAGGTGTGTCTGGCAAGGCAGTGGTATTGTTCCAATCAGTCGGGGAACACTGTGTCAAGTTCTTGTCAGCTTGTCCAAAACCTAGGGTGTCCCTGACTGTATTGCACTATTCTTCCACCTCATTAAATGGTGGATTAGGGGCTTGTTTAAAGATCCCATTGGCAGTTGGTCCCCTACTCTTCACTATATATACTTTTGTGTCCTGTGTTGTGCGGCAACACTTTCTTTTCCCCCTGTAGTGTAGAAACGATACCAGCCATCTGTGGAGGATGTTCCATGTTATTATACAATTTAACTCCCATTTAACCAACATAATGAGTGGTTTCCTGAGACAAGGGAGGACACATATGTCCCTGTTCAGGGATTTCCTGTCCCCTAAGCGGGACAGCATCAGTGGAATCCAGCGTGCCCTTTCCTAGTGGGTATTAATCTTAGCAGGCTCACCACCCTACTCCCAAAAGTGGATGGCTCCCCCTTCGGGAGAGGAGGTGAATTCCCTGGATTTGTCACAGTGGGGAGATATGGCTAATCAACCTGATCATACCCACTGGATTTGGGAAAAATACAAGTCGTCATTATCCCACAATGACTTTGACAAAGGTGTTCCAAGAAAGTGTTTTATCTGTCCCTTATTATCACCTTACAGCAGAGAGCAAATGCCTAATTACAGGAAAGTATATTATTATCGAATAGACATGCATTTAGAGTGTCCTCATTAACTCAACCACAGAGGAAACAAAGTAGAAGTATGTAGCTTTCGTGGGGATCCAAGAAATGTTTTAGACAGAAGCTGAAGTTAAACAATTCTTATTGGTACTAGAAGATATAATTGTGGTCTTAAGATATAACCTTATCTTAGTATCTTAGTAAAAACAATGCAGAAACACAAATTATGTAAAGATGTTGTCATCCTTCAGTCACACAGTGTAAGCTAACTCTAATAAGCAATGCATTTTGGTGGAAAGATGAAAACGACAAACATTATTTTAAAAATGAGCATGGCGTGAGTACTCATACGCTGCATAAAAGAAATTTGTTTGGTTGCGGGCATTGGGTAAGATCACCATTGCTACACATTTATGGGCTGCTGTAGGGCTGCAAATACAGGATCCTCCAATGGATTCAGTTGAGTAGGTAAAGGAGAGCCATAGCTGGGATCCAGAGTGGATTCAACAGACCTCCATCTCAGAAAGTTGTGGTTCATGCAAAGGATCGGGACATGCAACAGTAGGAAACAAAACCACAAAGGCTGTTCCTTATGAAGTGATGGGGGGCTGAATGCTGTAATGACCGCTACATGAATATGTTGTTTCCACCCTGCAAGCACCAATAATCTTATGAGCAGCTATGACTGCCGCTGATCTACCATTTTATCATAAGTCCTCTTCAACAAAGCTGTGGTGGTCATTTTAAGATCTGTATGTTGGAGTCAGCATGCTATACAACTGCTATGGCCTACACTCAGTGCTAATGCAATGCAAATAAAGATGGTCATAAATGTCTGATGATGTAGAACACAAAGGAGTGTATTTTCAATGACCCTGTGATGTAAAAGAATGGAGTAAAAGCCTTTTGTAAGACCTTTACACCACTCATTCATGCATAGCCCATTTGTGTGGACTGGTGGAAGGGAGGGGCAGAATGTAATGTACGCTTCCACAGCTTTCTTCCTCTCCGCCATACAAATACTACAGCATTTGTATTCAGGAGAAAGTCTGTAACTATAAAAAAAATAACAAGTTGTGCATCCTGATAAACAGCTAAACAGTGTTCGCCGGGCTTTTGATGAGGATCAGTGTAGATGACAAGTGCTTTAGGAGAAGCCCCCTTAAGCCTATGTGGTATTGTGTCAGAGGCAAAAACACATACAAAGTGATTTTTAAGATATTTGTCATTTTGTAATAACTGTGTTATTTCCAGCATTTTCATCCTCTTACATGTACTCAAACAACACCTCATGGTCACAATCTATTTAAAAAATATTAGGGTGAAAGGAATATACCACCATAGTAGTAGTTGCTGGTAAGGGCTGCTGAAAACGGACCTCTATCAGTACAAGACTGTTGCTGACCAAGGAATAATGATCTCTGCATTTTTATATTAGGACCTAGATCTATGGCAAATTTGGTATCTCTGTTCTTAAATAGTTTATGATCCACAGTTATACCACAGTCTTTGAGATATTTTCCTTTTAATGCCACTAGATTCGTATACTCCTTTACGCTGTTATGGGTTTCAAAACTAGGCATCACTGCTTTACTAGGTATCATTGTTGCATCATGATAGAGGGCCATGCATGACACACATGTATGCTTGAAGTTGAAAGCATTAGTTGTGTAGGACCCTGAAAAAGATGCATTGTCCCAAAATCCTATTATCACTAGTTTCGGGAACTGCCCCATAAACCGATTATCCTGGCTGTTGACTCCACTACCTTCCTTAAGGTTGATAAGCTTAACAGTTAGTAAATCAACATAGTATTTGGCATTGCCAATTTGTAAGGCTTCTGAGTGGGTCAACTGCACACTTGATGAAATGTGTGTGTGCACTTGACAAACAGACTCTTTGATACAATTTGTAGTTTATAGGCCTCTGCATGCGTTCATGAAGCAAAAAATATTGTCATTCCCTTTGAGTTTCAGTTTACCATCTAATCCGTAATTATATGTTTCTCCTGATAAAAGAGATCTATGTGTATGCGGCCTATCAGATCAAACCTTTGATAGCTGGATGAGTATGCTGCCCTTGAGTTCTCTCCATCCAAAGCAGTAGATTCATGAAATCAGGGTGTGTCTGTGTAGAAGCGACCTGCGTATGCTGAGTACTTAAGGCATCATTGCTGCAGTTTAGTAGCAATTCTATACACGCCCTGTAAGAGTAACAGTTACTACATTGGGTTATTAAACAATCTCTAAGCATCACATCCACTTGGCAAAATTGGCTAGCGGCGGGGTAGCACACAGGGGTTACCCTGTCCCTACCTGCGATGTTCAAAACATCAGCATTAGTGATTTTACATGAGAACTATAACAGCTGTTGTTTAGATCAAAGTAAAGTGTGGATCCGGTTATGAAGATCCTCAAAGGGCTGCTGTCTTTGAGGGTTTCTAATGGAAAGACTTCAAAAAAGTAGCTGTATTCTAAACTGGTTTGGGCGGGCGGTATTTGGAAAATTATAAGTTCCCACATGGCACATTCTGCGAATGTACAATGTACAAAAGCCAAAGTTTAGAAGATATTCTTTAGCACCCTTCCTCTAGGGTTGAGGTCTCTTTGGGAATGGGCTAGCATTTGTTTTTGTTGTCTTCTTTCTAGGAGGTCCACAACTTGTATTATTTATTTTCCTTTCCGTACCTGTTTTATGCATGTAGACTAATCCAGATCCCTGCTGCACAACCTGCTGCTGCAATGTCTGTTGCATCCTGTTATTTATACAATTATACAATGCCCCTGATATTGAAAACCTCAAGTCCATAGCAATGTTCTTAGCAGCAGTGGTGACAAGGGGCTTAACCATCTGCAATCCTCTCTTCAAAACAGGTACGGCTCTTCTCAATAAGCTTCTAAATATACCACCCAATCCTGCATTTACATAACAGGAGCCCCATAGAAGGCAGGCATGCCATGGCCCACTTGGGTCAAATGGTAATCCCTATAAAGAGCAGGATCAACATTGTTTTTCATCACAACCATGATCAAAAGTCAAGGGTCTTACGAGGATGAAGATGTAGCTTTTTGATTGCTTAAATGAGACAGAAAAAGCCTGATCCTCCATCATCACAATGTTGATAGTATAAAAATGTTCTTTACTCACTGGCACAAAGTCCCTTTTAATATACTGAATATTCACAATAAATTGTTCAAACCTTTGATTGGTATGTGTCTGTAATTGGAGATCTGGTTGTATGATACACTGTCTGGGGATGCTACTACCCTTATAATTCAAAAGGGACCAAAATATTTATCAATGGGTTACCCCTTACTTACATCTCCAGCAACAGCATCGTCTTTTAGGTCCATCGTTTCTGCTTCCTCCATTTAGCCACAATCAAAGGGTTGGGCAAACATGTCTTCTAGCTTCTCCAAATCCTCTTACATGGCACTATCATTGTCATCCGCTTTCACAATGTCCGAGTGGAGGGGGATTGGGGACTCTCTTTTGAAACCTCGACCTCTGCTTTACTGGCATTCGCCTCTGCTTCCCTGTATCATGTTCCCAATAGCACATTTCAAAGAAATTAGGTTGGATCAATTGACATTTTCGTTTAACAGATTCTTCCATGCTGTTGGTAGCATTATACTGAAAATCTACCGTCTCAGTGGTAGATAGCACACTCACTTCACTTTTTCCTTCTAATATTACTTTAATCTGGGCAAAATCTGCTTCTGCAACATCTTGGTTTGTTGTCAAGACATTCACCAGCATTAAAACTATACTGGAGAAAGATACTTCATATACAGTATGCACATATATGTCCTAGCTGCTGATTGGTCTGTTTGGCTAATCCACCCCAACGTTCCGGCT
This sequence comes from Ambystoma mexicanum, assembly GCF_040938575.1. NCBI lineage: Eukaryota > Metazoa > Chordata > Amphibia > Caudata > Ambystomatidae > Ambystoma > Ambystoma mexicanum. Next base: position 428,218,337 of record NC_090941.1, on the reverse strand, counting down.
TATCAAATTCCTCAACTTTGCCAGGGGGAGAGAGTATGACCTTTATAATGGGGATTTGCCTTGATCTTGATTAAAACAATGATGCTGAAGAAGAAGCAGGACTAATGACATAGATCTTGACCTTTGGTCAATGTCATAACAAGTATGATGGAAGGTATCCCTATGTACTACTGACATCACAACTTCTCTGTAATTTGGAACTACGCTTCAGTTGTGACAACGCATTGCCTGCTCCTTGAGCCAACACAGAACAGAGTTCAAGCTGCCAGTGAAGCAATTTATTAAAGTCGTGACAAGCTTTACAAATTCCGCTTTATGTGACACCTTGCAGCATTTAACTGATAAGAAACTGTTTATGGTAGAATGTGTATGTGTGCACTGCTGAGTTACAAAAGAGGAATAATGTGGATGTTATTACTTATTTTAAAACCAAAAGTGAAAACATTTTTCAAACTGTTAAAAATATGTTTTCATTTTATGTTTGTATCCAGATTCTAAATTGATTACATGTTTCAGCAAGTGGAAGTTATCCTACATTACAATAAACTAGAGGCCAGGTATTAACAGGGATGACGGTGTATGGTCATTTATTATAAATAGCAAAATATCCACCAATGTACTTAAAAAGGGTATGGCATGCAGGGGTGGACAGGCCTATTGGGAGCTCTGGAGAGTTCCCGGTAGGCCTCTGCACCCTGGGCCTCTTTTGTGGTATTTCCAAATGTTCCCATGGGAAAAAGGTTGGGCTTGCTGAAAATGTGTAATATGGGGGTACTTTGAACATTGTTTCTAGGTCAGGTCCTCTTTTGGTTCCCAGTCCACCCCTGATTGCAATTCGGAGTTCTAGGATCATATAAAGAAAATCATCATTCGGCCTTGTTCCTCTATTTGATCACAGAACTCCTCTGTGACAAGCAATATCCGTGTAAAACATAGTATGATGTGATATGATATATTTGATTTGTATTGCACCCATACATAAGTGTTTCAGAGTGTGGTGAGGCAAGGGAAGGGAACAAAGGAGGACAAAACAGCGATCTTACTAGGCCCAGTGACATTGAGAACGTGCATCAAGTAGGGGTGCTTGATCCCACATATAACATCAAATAAATACAAATCAGTAATCATTCTTATTTAAGGGCTGAATCTGAAAGTATGAGCTAAGCTTTCTGTAATTGAACATTTGGTGCATTCGGTTGTTTAACTTGTGGGTTACTCAGTTTGCTGTGTGTGCATTGTAAACATGCTCTATTTGTGGTGTTCTTTATCTGGTAGGCAATTCTGGTGCTTTCCACCCCAGTCTGAGGAAAAGATTTGTCAGAAGTTCTTTCTGAATTCTTCTCTTTTCCATACCTCAGTTTTCAATATAACCTACTCACCTCTTGGCACACACGTGATGCTACAGGATTATCACAGTCATTGTTTATTCGAAAATATCGGCAGTTTTAGAACAAACCTCCTTTTTTTGTCCTTATCATTGAGTTGGCGAAGCTTTAATAAGTAACTTGTAAGCAAGCATTACCCTCCATTGCTTCATCTTAAAAGCGTTAGGTTTATGCCATCTACAAGAATAATGGTACGGCAAGAAAAAGATAGGGCAGTGGTTGACGTGAACAGGAACAGCAGGGAGTGGTGTTCCCCTACTGTTTGTTTTACTGTTAGAAGCTCCACTACTTTTTGCAATCATTTTCACCATCCCAGAACTGTTCTTTATGAAGTTAAAGCACACTTCTCGAATTTACCATGGGATATCAGTTAGAGCTAAACTGAAATCTATTTCAACTCAATTGGCTGTCCACCAGCATGTCTGCAAACCTTGAGAAATGTGTTGCATGCTGCTCCTTTCCTTCAAACTCTGTCCCCCGCCAGAGTCACAGTTTCTCTACTTTTTTGGTACACTTCTATCAGTGGAATAGGGCAACATATGATAAAAGGAAAGTAACACATATTGCCTTTTCCCGTGAAGATGTCAGTCGACCAAGCTGTGACGCTTGCTACTTCTCTGTACACACAAGCTGCTGACATTCTCCATGAAAAGGTTACTCAGCCTCTTCTGCAGGACCGCTGCCGTATTCAGACCAATGCTTAGACTATAAGAGTGTCGGAGGAAAAAAACGATAAACAACCATATCAATGGAACATAACAACAACAAATAATAAATAATAAAAACACAACAGTAAAGGTGACGAGCGAAACTGAAAAACTGGCAAAGGAAAAGGTGAAGCCATTGTTGGATTTCAATAGAAGAGACACTGAATGGGAACAGGCCAATTAAGGAAGATACACTGCTACTCATGGCGTCCCTGTTGATATTTCATTAGAAATGAAAGTTCCCTCACAAATGTTAAAGGAATTTAGGAAACATGTTTTGTTGCTAAATAATCCCAACAGATCTGAGGATAACATATTAATTTTAGAGGGCCAATTGTGAAGAAAAAACGGTCTATTTTTAAAGCTGCTTCCGAGTCAGATCACAAGGCACGGGAGCCGCATTCCTGCCTGCCGCCATTTAAAGCTATGAAGAACGTTTTAAATGGCGACATGCACGGCTTGTGTTGCAAATGACTAATAATCCCTGCACACGGGGAGATGTAGTGCTCTAAAAGTCATTGGAAAATATCAGCTTCTGAATGGTTTTCAGGTCAAAGATCCGCCTCAGTGCCGACTTAGCAGCCAGGCAGCAGATCTGTCTCAGGAGCCGGCGGCGGTTCTTAAGTTCACATCCTGACAAAGAAGCCTCGGCCTTTTATCGTCCGCAGGTCAAGAACACGAATCAAAATGCTAATTGATTAATATGAGAGTCAAATTCTGTCAGATTGTTTCAGAGCCTTCATTTCCTAATAGAATACCCATATTATTGTTTTGGTTAATCAAGTAACTGGGGAGGATTCCAGTGGCTAGCAAAACTTACGGAACACGTTTGATAACTTTGGGGATATTTGCAATCTCTTTCTTTTAATCTCTTCGAATAGAATAGTGACACTTGCCACAAAAAGCAATCTCACCTCCTCAAGTGCAATGCCAGTACCTTCTCTGATGCTGTTTGATTTTAACGTATGCCATTATTTCTACCTGCGCTTTAATTACTGCTCCTGTTTCAAAGCCTCTGACACTAGGAAGTTAACTGAACTGTTTGTACACGGATATGACTAATGCATTGCCAGGCCTCATATCCATCAGATACAGCACGCAAGAAAAGAGCACTTCAATTAGCACCTATTGATATCAATATAGATTCCCATTAACACCAACTGAATTGTGAACACTGATTAACACAGAAGAATTAGATACGGTGTATCTGTTTAAAGACACAAAGTGCATATAACTGTGACAGCTAAGGTAAAAGGCCTCATTACAGGATTGACGGTATTGCTGTGCAAATAACTCATTTACTCTTATCTTGGGCTGGGAAAGTGCCCTGGTTGTGCTTTACATTTTTAAGTTTTAAACAGATAACTGATTATTATCGTTCTGCATGTTCAGGTTTTCGGTAAAGATTGTTTAAAAATAGTGTTCAATGAAACGTCATTGTGGAGTCAAAAGCTGTTTGATATCATTCCGGCTACGCAATCAAGAGTTGTGTGGGCTTTCCCTTCTGCTGTTTAAAGTCTGAAGTTTCTATTCACAGCATCAAATTCCATTCACACCCCCCCCCCAAAAAAAAAGGTTAAGGTGTGTAGCAGTTCAGCAGGATGTGTCATAGGGCCTGTGACAAATCAACTTCCGGAGTACCAGGGGTTCAGAAATGAATATGGGTTTCAAAACCATCAATCAGCCCCACACCTCTAGCACACCAGAAGGAATCAGAACAGATTGGAAACACAAACAAATTATGAACCTCCTTTTACAATTTTGGTAACTTTGATGGAACGGCAGGCTTATCTATGCAAAGTCGTGGATCGTTGGTTAGTTGCAACAAAGTGAAAATAAATTATTACCCAGTAATACAAGGGAATGTCCAGTCAAGGTTGTATACAATAATCCAGTGGAGTAACTTTGCTGAAAAGGTTGGGGGGGGACATGACATCCGAAGAAAAGGTGCCCCAGCCAAATAAATGGGGACAAAATGGTGTGCCATGAAAGTTGGGGTGGACAAACAACCCTGCCCCCCTAAAATTATGCCCATGCAAATATCTACTTTATTATTATCACAACAGACAGTTGTACCTCAATACAACATACAACCCACCCTGTAAAGGAATGCAGAGGAGAGACAGTTTCAAGAAGGAAAGGGGATGCAGTCTGGATACTGACAGGGGGATAGTCGGTAAAGTAATAAATCACAATAGTTTTAGGATACTTGGTTTCAGCACAAAGGGAGCAATAGGTCATACAATGTCACTAGGGGCATTCGGAGAAGGACCTGGGGGACAGAATCACAATGTACCTTGTGCCAATAGAAGTTCTTGGTGCGTGACAGGGTTGAGTCAGTTTCAGGGTGCTTTGCAGCTTCTGTGACAGAGTTCAAGAAGGGAAACAGCTGCAGGTATCAGGCAGCAGACAGTTTGTCGAGAAAGGCTGGATGGAAGCCTGCAGGCTGGCCTACATGGTTGCTCGGATTCAGGAATCATCTCAGTGCTAGTTGGCAGGTCTGAAGCATTGGTCGAGGAGTCTCGGACAACATTAGCAACTGCAGAGTGACAACAGTCAGTGGTGCAGTTGGTTGAAGCTCTAGAGGATCGACTGGCTAAAAAATGTCCTTTAAGGTGGATGTTGTTTTATGCTTTTCAATGCACTCCTCCTATCTTCTTCACTGGGCTTGTGTCGTCTTTGAAGGTGGACGGTCCAAAGCTGAGAGTGTTGCATGCACGGACCTTGTCCTGGGTTTGGTTCAGAGACTCTCTGGCACTTCCCACCTAGAAAGCTTGCTTAAAGAGCATAGCAGGACATGCTGTGTGCTAGCTGGGTAGCGGTTCTGGAGCTACTGGGGGGTCCTATGGATTCAGTATCTCCCTTTGTTCCCTCTGTGATGTTAAGGGGAGGGATCTTGCTTCCTTCTTTGGAAATCCTGGCCTTCCTTTGCTGGCGGAAGCTGTAAGGCAGACTGTACCTTCAGCCAGGGTTCAGATGATCTGCCAAAAGAGGGGCTCAACCCTCTTTTAAAGCCAAATGGGCCCCAGTGATTGGTGTAGGCTAAGTCTACCTTAATGAACCAATCCTGGGTCCTCATCAACAATCTCCTGTATGCGTGAGGTCATAACCAGAGTGCAACAGGAAAGGTAAAGGGGTGAAAACATGTACTGCTAAGTCCCACCCATCTTTCCTGTCTGTTGTGGATTGAAGGGTCTCTCTGGTTAATTGAGCTCTCTGTGGTTCCTGATTAAATTGGCAGGTTCCCTTGAAGATGTGGCAAGACCATACTTTCTGTCTCCAACAAATCACATACTCCTACCCTCTAAATTAGACCCCCCTGCAGAGGTTGCACACTGTAAAGACATGTAACAGACATAACAGCTCTCTTTCATTGATACTGAGAGGCGGGAGCTGGCTTTAGGTTAACACAGTGGATATCAAACATTGTTGGGGGTGCTGTTGTGTGCCAGCGAAAATGGCTGCTTGATGTAAGCACTCCGTAACTCTCAAAATCCTGTTGCTGACATCCTGCGGAGTGGAGCTCACACTGGGGCGAGGAAACATATGGGAAGTACCGTTGGCTTTTCTGGAGCCAGCAGTGAAAGTTTGGGGTCGAGCAGAGCCCTCTAGCACCTGTAGTGAGCTGAGTTGTGGACAGCTGAAAACACTGACAGCATCTTGGGCACCAAAACCACCCGTCCCGGAAGCTCACAACGTTCCGGTGGTGGCATGTGAAGCCGAAGCATGCTGATGCCTGATGGCTCGGCGTGCAGTTCCCAGATAGCCACCCAGTATCTTATCCGCATCTCGGGAGTGGTGTGAGTGTGGCTGTCTCCGACACCCCACTGTACTGAAAAGGGAGAACAAGACTGAGCGGGCCGCGTGTGAGGCCCCGACACTCTGGTGTGGATTTGGCCGGGCACGGATCGCAGAGCTCTATCCAGGCAGCCAGTGGTTAAAGGCTGCAGGAGTCCTCGCCTCCTTGGGACGCTGACGGCGGGGCCAAGTGGCAGCGGGCAGTAACAAATCCAGTGGGTGTCCCACACGCTAGTCTCTGCCCGCTCCTCGCCTCGGCCCCTCCTGCCATCCTGATGACTGGCAGCTCCAGGAGTAGTGGAAGACTGACAACATGAGAGGCGGGGGACCGTCCCAGTGAGCCTGCCTGGCCAGCATCCTGCAGAGTGGTAGAGGGAGAGGAGACACTGCGACCGCTACTCATCTGTTCAAGGTAAGTGAACTGGCCCAGAGGAGACTGAAGCCCTCATACACTGCACAATCCTGCATCCCCTGTGGTGCTGGCCCTGGTGCTTCATCATACCCTCGGAGGACAGCCGGGGGCTGTGTTCTTCTCTGGCAGCGACTATCCCTGTGAGAAGCTCATCACTGGAGTCCTTCCCAGTGAGTCATCCAAACCTCCCCCACCCCGCTACACCAGAACACTCGGGCACCCACCTGGACAGTGGTGCAAACATCCACCCAGCCTTCAAAAGACAGCAAGGACCACATGGTGATGGGGGGCTGGCTTCTGTGTGAACACCTCCTGGGAATCTGGGATCAGTGCCGGGGCGGCGGCTCTGTAGTCGGGATTAGACAATACTTGAAACCCCCTGCTGCCACACAGAGGAACCGTGCCTGGGCGACCAACGTGCTGTATACTCAACTGCTGCAGCAAAACCCTCCCGAGTTTTGGGGGCCGGCGACGCAGGCCCGCTCTGCAACCCGAGGAGCAATCACCTGGGTCTCGAGCAGTATTCAGCGGTATCATCAACAAACCAACACAGGGCCTAGAAACTCTACACCACGATCTACAGGAAGATAGCCCTAAGCCACGTCTAGCAGAGCTTGTGGCGGGTGGCTTGCATGCCCTGACTGTCACGTTCAAAGGAGGGGCACCTAAGGGCTCTTATCTAAAGCAAATACATAGCGAGCTTGCTGTAGAAGCCTGCTGCCCGGTCAGGAGCCGGCTGCCGCAGGCCCCCTTTGCTGCATCTAAGAATCCAACATGTCACGTCTGCCACAACAAGTAGTACGCAACTGGGCATGCACCTCTGATGCACACAGAACATGAATAGTGCACCACTCAACCCCAAACAGTCAAACATGGGGCCGTGCATGGCTGCGTTGCAAGCTGGGTTTGCCACTGTCAATAACAAACTGGAAAAAATAGGCAAACCATAACCTCCATCAGATCTGACATACAAAAAGTGAATGCCAGGGTCTCTGAGACAGAAGAAAGAGTAAGCAACCTGAAGAACTAATCGGCCTTGCAGGGCAAAGCAATTGAGGAGATCCAAAGACACCGAAAGACAATCCGGGATAAGACAATCCGGGATAAATGTGAGGATCTCAAATCAAGGTCCTGTTGTAATAACATTAGGGTAGTAGGAATGGCGAAGAGACCCATAAATGTACAAATGGAGCAGTACCTTGAAGAAGTCTGCAGCTCAATGTTCCTGGAAGCCCAGTTCTCACACCAATTTTTAGTGGAGAGAGCCCATAGATCTCGCGCCCTACCGCCCAAACCAGGGGCTCCCCCACATACAATAATCAGGATCGAGATCTGGTCCTCCGACTTGCATGTGAGAAGGGCTCCCTATCCTATGACTCCAACCAGATGCTTATATACCTGGACTTTTCCAGCGGGGTCCAAGCAGCCAGACGAACATACGACCAAGTTAAAAAATAACTGCAGGACAGGAACATACCATCTGCAATGCTGTTCCCCGCGAAACTGCACCTGCAACACACGAGCAGAGCCCACTTTTTCAAAACACCAGGCGAGGCCATGTCCTATATTGAACAGCACATCCCTGAAGCCCCGAATAATGGTTGACAAACTAAATCCGAGGTGCTAGCCCTATCACCCGAACACTAGCTATAGCCCTGTAGATGCACCGACTCTGGTACAACTTAAAGTTATGTCTCAAATGAGCGGCAAGTTCTACGGATCTCCAACAGTGGCCACACACAGTCACCCACTGAGTCAGACTGTAAAATCAAGTTGGGGCGATACACCATCCAGTTGGAAGGATGGTGAGGGAGGGAAGGGTGGGCAGGGGAGTTGGGTTGAAAAGGGAAAAGCTGACAACGAGATCGGGTTCGACATATGCGGGAAGTACAGTTGGAACATCAACAGGTTACCTTATACGCATGCATGGCACCAACAAGTCCACTGAATTCTGTTAATCTCCTAACATGGAATGTCAGATGGCTGGCAAACCCCATCAAGGCCAGAAAAATATTGGCCTACGGCAAACTGCATAGGATGGACATTCTATACCTGCAAAAAACGGGGTTGTTGAATCCTTCGCCAGAGACTGGGGCCCCCTCAGGGTTGGCACATAATACTCTTCGCACTCCAGAGGAGTTCTAACAATCATACACCACTGCACCCGCTTCCAATTTACCAAATTGACAATAGACACTGAGGGTAGATTTGTGTTTATATGGGCATACTGCAAAACCAGGAAGTAATCCTATTTAATACATATGGCCCAAACATCAACACCCAGACTTTTACCTGCACATCATGTCACAGTATCACCACACGGTGATGCTAGGATTATATGGGGAGGTGATTTCAATACAATCCTTGATCTCCACAAAGACAGAACATCTAAACCTCCTAGATCACACCCCAAAGCGGCCAAGACCATATTGCAAGGGATGTCTGAAATAACACTGACGGATGTGTGGAGAGAGCTTCACCCGTCCATGGAAGAATACACATTTCACTAAATAGTGCTCTAATCTAGCTCATGGATAGACTTTTGGCTAATCTCACCAGATCTCATTCCACAAGTTTGCAGTTGCTGCATCCGCCCGTGCACGATTTTCAGACCACTCACCGGTGCTGATAGAACTAAACACTAGCAACAGCTAAAAAACAAAATGCGCATGGCCAAAGCCGCCATCCCTCCTATGAGACGAGTCAGTTATAGAGCCATTGAGAATAGAAATCAATGATTTTTTTACTGCAATAGGGGCATGGTGGCCTTGCAAGCCGTGATCTGGGAAACATTTAACGTGTGGACGAGAGGGCATCTCCTATCTAAAACACTGGGAACACTAAAAACCACCAGGAATAATCTTAACCAAATGAAAGCCTCCCTCCGATTTCTGGAAAATGCACATTTACAGACCCCAAACAACGGGACCCTCAAACCACCGCAAGAGCAACTCGAGAGATTCAGAGACTTGGCAGACCATGAAACTGAAATACATCACACAGCCAGTAAGAACCAGACAATATGGTGAGGGCAACAAAGCCGGTAAAATGCTGGCGAGCCTGATAAAGAGGGAACAGGGATTCAAGCCAATCACGTCCATCAGTGGGCCGGACGGAGCCATCCATACAAAGCCAGATAAGATCAATGAAGTTTTCCTAGATTTCTACTCTGATCTGTACAAAAACATGTATCAAGTAACAACACAAGACCTGGTCCAATATGTGGCCGACTGTTAGGGACAATTCTAAAAAATGTGCCAATTCCTCCCACCTTAGCGACCTCCAGCTCTTTTGCTACACTTTGGGACCTTGAACTTTTCAATTCAGTGTGTTTTCTATGTTTATTTCTTTTGGTTATGGAGTCTAACCAACTCCATAAGCATCATCTTTTACAATTGTGTCACAAAGCACCGTCAGTGCAGTGCCACAGGGAAATCTTCCGGATTTCCCAAGGTTTAAATACTTTCTCTGAGATCAACTACTGTTTCCCAGACTAGTTTAGTGAAATTGACTTTACTTAGCATTGTAACTTTCTAGACTCAGCACACACTATTTTACAATATAGTGCTGGAGGGGTTATTTAGTATTCCCTTTGTCTAGCTTTGTATGTAGCATATTATGTTAGCCTTTCCTCAATTGATTGGCTGGTGGCAGTGGTTTTGTTTTGAAATACCTTGGTTTGCATTTACTGTGACCGTTCACGGCTCCGGTAAAGTAACCGCGGGAGCCATCCTTTTCAAAATGGCGTCCAGACATCTTTGCTAAAATGGTGCCCGGTCTTCTTTTTTCGCCATGTCTTTGTTAAAAGGTCCTTCTAGAGAGTTTCTCTGTCCGCCAAACCCGGTTTGGTCTCTTTGTTTATTTTGCCTTTGGCAGGGATTCTGAGAGAAACCCGCCTCTGGCGCCCGAGTGTCTGGGGTAGGCAGGAAGTGAGGGAGGTGCCCGAAATGCCCTGTGCTTAGTCTTCTAGGAGACCCAAATTCACTCTGTGATGATTGGCTGGCTCACTGTCCGGCAAGGACAGCCACATTGCTGGGTGAGTGACAGCCAGGCTGGAATGAATGTGAGAGAACTGAATAAAAGGTGAGTCTTTTGGCTTGGAAGGCAGAGTCGACCACTGGATAAAGGAACCGAAGAAGAGCTTGAAGAGGACAGCTGCTGCCACTCCAGGACTGTTGGTTTGCCCGGTGAAGTCCTGCTGCAGGTCCAAATCATCAAATTTGCATCGACGGAGAAGCCCCTGCAAGGACAACTTCTCCCTTTGAGTTGGTGGGATCAATCAACTCACAAGTAAGCTACTTGGACACCCATCTCGGAGCTGGTTGCATTTCCTCAGAGTTGCTGCAGGAAACCGTAGTGCCAGGGAAAGAGGCACCAGATTGTGTGCATTGCTTTTAAGCTGGCCTAAAGCTTTTAGAAGATCCTCAGGACTCCCAGGAAGCAGGACTGACCAAGCCTGACCCCCCTCAGTTGATTGCGGGACCTAAGATGTGAGGAAAGTCCACCTTGACAGCCAGGAACTGCGTTTATTGCTATTTGCTGTACCACAATGACCTGAAACGCAAAGCAGCCACTAAAAGCAAAGTTTGACGCTTGCCAAGTCTGACAGTGCCAGTGCAGTGCAGGAGTCCCCCAAAGTCCTCCCTCTTGTCCCCACGACTAAGGCACGGGAACAGTGCGATCTGCAGAGCTAAACAGGAACAGAAGTCTTCAGCTGCATCTTTTCTTCTTTACCAAGGTACTGTAAAACAAGGCTAAGAGAATTTACCTCTTACTGTGGAAGTGCTTGTAACTACTGCAACTCACAAGTCTAATCAGCTTGTGGCCCTACATTATATATGTATATATATATAAACTTTATTGTGAATAGTTCAGTTAAGAACTTTACACCACTAAACAATTAACAGATAAATTAGAAACTATACACAAAGAACAATTAACAATTCAAAATTCATTATCATGTCACATTTCACACTTCTCATATATCAAGTGTATCAAATGTATGCCATATGTCACAACCATCATTTATCATCTTTATCAAAATTAGTTGGACAGCCAGTCTCTACTCATAAAAGTGCTCAAACTGATCCATATAAAATGATAAAAGGGTTGACAATAATAAGCATGATACTAGTTATATCCCATCGTAATTGGGACGTACTGACCAAGTGCTAGTGCTAACAATTGCTAAACAGTACATGACCTAATATCTCAAACTCCAAAACTCCAAATTATAATTAAAATATTACTGCCTTTCATTCACACCAGAGCCCCCTGATTGGGTTCTAATACACAATTACATAATGTTCCTGTCACTTATCATATTGTCTTCTTACACAGCACACAATAGGCTCTGATTAATAACAGGCATATTTAACTGGTTTGTACATTGCCATTATGTCTGTACACGATTAAGCCATATAATAGGGTCTATATGAAGCTGGTTGTCACTTGTTTCCATATTCGCCACAGTGCAATTTGTAAAGATAGTGATTCCGGATTCAGACAAGTATCCCAGAATGCTTCACTGAGTATAGTTTCATGTATAGTGCACAAATGGGCCGTAGTTGTTGATGTAAATAATGCCCATTTTAATACGCTGGGTGAGAACATGTCTAGATGCTTCCCTTTGCGATTTATGAGTGCAAATACGACAATATCTTTCCTCAGTTCCCAAACCCAGGCGAGTGCCTGTTATTGTACGTAATGGGAGTTGATTTGTGCATAGTTTCAATATAAATGCCCTTAGTACCAAATCTGGACTAAGCAATAGATACGGTTGTACTTTACAATATTGATGTACCACATTGGATACTTCCTCATAACCCTTCAGGCTAGATGGGTATAATTATTACACCAGTCCCATCTATCAAATATTTTTCTAAAGGCTTTCCTCAGATGGATGTACTGTTTTAATGTTTTGGCTATAGTCGATTCATAGCTCCAACCGATATCTTTAAAAAGGTCTTCATTGAACTCATGATCATTTCTACACAGGAAGACCCTTTCACTAGCCATATTGAGACCCACTGTTTCCAATAGCGCACAGGATGGTTCAGAGCATGCTTTAAGGTAGAAACACCCTTGTGCCCGTCTCACCATCCCCCCTAATTATTTTAGACCAAGCTCTAATCTCAAATATTTGCATGGAGCAAGAAGGTCCCATACACAGTAATGATCGCCAGAACAGTCCCTCTAGCACATCCAATCACGATAAATCTTGCATTGCCAGTGCATCCAAACCATAAAGCATTGCAGAAACAAAACATTGCTTATATAACAGTTGAATGCCAACCAAAGAAAGCCCGGCATGTTCTCCTGCGTATTTGCGCGCTTGTAAAATTAATTGCTTAGCTCTGCAGGTTTTTTTTAATTTCTAATGGCGCCATTATCACCCCTATAGCAAAAATCCAGGCCCAAATATGGATAGGTCTCAATGTAATCAATGACACCAAATGCTGTATCCATAAGGGCCCAGTTTACCGTGTTCCTAGTGACCAACATCAAATTTGTCTTCTCCAAGTTGATGGTCAAACCCAGTTCCATGGCATAAGCATTCAACTCACCCAGTAATATCTTCATACCTTTGTACATACGTTCGAACAGAACTAAATCGTCCAAGTACAATATTCCTGCAATAGATAAGTTGCCAATCCTAGGTGGGCAGTTTCAACCTGGTCAAATGCGCTCTTAAAGTCTACAAAAGCGATATATAGGGTCACATCTCTGCGACTTCGGGTAGTCTGTATTAGATGGTCTAACACCCGGATGTTGTGATTTGTTCCAGACCCTGGACGAAAGCCTGTCTGGGCTGAGTGAAGAATATTATTATATTACTAAAGACTCCTAAGAACTTGTGCAAAGACTTAGCCTATTGAATTGAATGACTCTCCTCTTGCTATCTTAAAGTATTTGCCCTGCTTAAGAACATTTGTAATTTAATGCGTTCTAATAACCTTTACCTTTTACAAACTATTGAGAGTATTCTGTATGCCAAGAGTAAGGTATTAATGTCCCCAGCACCCTTGTTACTGAAGACACCTGTGGGTGTAGGTTGTGTCTGTGGGGCATCCCAAAAGGCCCTTGTCTGATTCAGAAACTCTGAGTGTACAGTATTGAAGTGTATTTGTGTGTTACTAGTATATTGCCCCCTTCTAAGGAAGGCTGTATAACTGACTGATAAATACATTAATAATTGTTTATACAAGAAACCTTGATTGTAAGAGTTTATTTGAATACTTGTAACTGTGAATCTCTGTGTAACTCCACTACTGCTCACATTTCCCCTCTTGAGATAAGCCTGGCTGCTCAACACGCTACCAAAATTGTTTAGTACAAGCTTATACCAAAGGTTGGGTTGCCTATACCTGTAGTCATAGTTGTTTGTAGTGTTCCCACAGGGTACTGCATTCAAACTTTGCCTAACATTGTTGGCAGGCGGTGATGATATATTGTAGAGCTGTTACATTGAGAGTTTACTTTATTTTGTTCAACTAAAAACCTTCACAAGGCTAATCTCCACTAGAAAAGCATTGGAACATGCCACATATGGATAACTTCAGACAGGAAGCCCTGATCATATTAACAGTAGATTAACTGAAAGAAATGTGTAACGTCAGGTCTCTCCCTGTTACAGGAAAGTAAAATTAACTAAATTGCAAGATTGTTAGAAAATCAATGCCTGGGTAGTAGGTCTGTCACACCTACTATACCAGAAAATGTGGAAAATTATGAGGATGATAATGATTCAGAACTCTAATATTATTGAAGAATCAGAGGAATTCAAGGAGTCTCAGGAAGATAGCCCCACCTTACCTCAACAAGCTCTTAGGCCTCAACCTTTAGCCACAGGAACCCTACCAGGTCCATTACTGAGTCCAGAATATGTCTCTCTTGAAAAGATGGCTTTGAATTAGAGTCCAAGCTGAGGCCAAACATCAAGATCTCAAACTAAGGAAAATGGAATTACAACATGCTCTTGAAATGAAGAAATTGTCTCTTGAAAATGTTTCTATCCCAGAGTCTTCTAGGTCTTCCCGTCCTAAGAGGCCATGCATGCCTAAGGAAGCTGTCATTATGTCTGAGGTGAAACTTGATATTTTGGATTGGTTGGGTGCTTTTGAATATAACTATGGGATTCAAGGTTTCACATGGAATCAGTTGATTCCTTGGCTTTGGTCTAGGCTCCCCCAGGTTGCAACTGATGCTGTAATGGAGTTGGGGGAACTTGAAAGATTGGAGTATGAAAATGTGAAGCTAGCTTTGATAGCTAGATATGGGAAAACTCCTTCCCAGTAACTTAAGAGGTTTAGGACCCTCAAAAAGAGTGATGGTACCCCTTGGGCTACCTGGGTGTGTGAATGTTTGAAAAACTGAGATGGTTTGGTTAAGGGTTACAGAGTAAACTCTTTTTAAGGAATGAGAAATCTGTTTTTGTTGGAATCTATTTTTGATGCCTGCTCTCCTGAGCTGAGACATAACTTGGCTGACTCTAAAGAGATTGATCACAAGAAGTTAGCAAGAGCAGCTGACTCATGGGTAGCCAACAGGGCCACTCACAACAAGGAGGAGGGAAAGCAGCACAAAGGTGAGAATAAAGATATCTCTATTCTAACCAACCAGAAGAGGCCCCGAAACCACATAAGGGTAGATCCCATGGGAAACCTGGTAGGTCTAGTGAATCCTCTGGTACCCAGCCAGAGGGAAGTCAGCAGAAACCCACATTCCAGAGAGATTTTGGTAAATGCTATGTCTGTGGGTCTGTAGACCATCTGAAAGGAGATCCCAAATACCAGGGTAACCTGCAGGCATCATCACTGTCTCCTTAGCCTTCATCCGTGAGGGAGAAGTACAAATGGCTAGGGCCCACTTTCACCTATTGGCTGAAGAACCCTTGGGTGTTCAACCCAGTGTATCCTTAGAGCCCCTAAGTCTGGGTAAGAAGCAGAATATCAATGTGTATAACTCCATCCCAGGGTACTATATGGACAGCGTTCTTGTAAATGGCCAGGTTACTCATGCTGTGAGAGACACTGGGGCCAGCAGAACAGTTGTGGATGCAAGCTTTTTCAAGCCCGAGGATGTTGATTATTCACCCATAGGTCCCACTAGATTTGCTGGAGGCCCTGTCCAATTGGTTCCAATTCTACCAGCTCGCATTCAGTGTAGCAATATGACAGTGAGGATTCCTGTCAGTATTCACAATGTGGAGCCTGGGAGAGTCCTGTTGGGGAATGACCTAAAACTCTAGGAGTAGTGGCCAGTACCCCAAGCCTACCAGTAAGAGGAAACAGAACCAAATTGGCTAGAGAGGCAACCTTAAGAGACCACTCCGAGCCTGTGGTACCCTCTATAGAGACCCCCACTGTAAACCCTTGTGTTAGTAAATTGACCTCTAATCAAGGCAAATCTGAGGCTAGAATATTAGGGAAATGGGAGTCCCCACCATGCTCCATCATTGCCAATCCAGTTGTAAAGTCTTTGACCCATCCTGCTTCTTAGGAAGAGGTGGATAGACAAATTGGACCCCTCTCTAAGCCTGTGAGAACTGGTAACTCTCAAAGCTGGTGGAAAACCAGGAAAGATAGGTCTAAGAATAAACACCTTAGGACTGTTGGATCTTCTACTGAAGACTCCAGTGTAAATCCTAGTGTTAGGAGGGAAACCTCTAAACCAGGTAAAGCCAGATCTCAGAAGAAGTGGAAGCATGTACCTTGCTTGACCACAGCACCTCCAGCCAAGATACCTGAGACCCAACCTGCTCTTGTGAGAGAGGTGGCGAGGAACCATGGAGGCAGCTCTAGGTCTACGGGATTCCTTTCTAAGGGCCCCTTGAGAAATACTATTTTAGGTTCAGAGGTTGTCACAACTTCTGAGGAACTGTTCCTCTTCCCAGAATAGAACAGAAGGACAGGGAGCTACTTGATGTCCCTATTTCCATTGAGGAAATTAGCCAGGCAATTAAAGATTTGTCAGTGTGCAAGGCCCCAGGCCCGGATGGACTCCCAGCAGACTTCTACAATTGTTACTCAGCTGAACTGTCCCCCAAACTATAACACACATGGGAAGAGTCCCTGTCCTTCGGCATACTCTCAGAATCCACGAGGGAAGCCACCATAATGGTCCTACTTAAACCACATAAATCCCCACAAGATCCTAAATCATACCGCCCACTCTCGCTAATTAATACAGACACCAAAATGTACGCCAAGGTCATAGCAAAAAGGCTTCTCCCCCATATGAACACAATGATACACCCTGACCAATTGGGGTTCATACCCACTAGATCCACATCCTTAAATCTGCAGAGACTCTTTGCAATAACATCTCAATTAGACTCTACAGTTGATGCAGTGGCAGTCACGCAGGACGCTGAAGAAATGTTTGACTTAGTGTCATGGGGCTATATGTATGCTATACTGGAGAGAGTGGGGTTTGGCCTGCACTTCCAAAGTTTCAATCATACCCTGTCCCTGGCCTTCACCATGCAGAGAGGTACACATCAGGGATGCCCCCTATCCCTGCCGATTGTTGTCCTCACGATAGAGGGTATGGCTGCACACCTACATTACAAACACTCAAACAGGGGCATTCAGATCCATGGATCCACTCAGCTCATCTCACTCTACGCAGATGACACTATTATACCTGACGAATCCTACAACCAACCTGGCACCGGTCATATGAGACATTAAAGAGTTTGCTAGGTTCTCAGGCTATAAAATTAATCAAGCTAAATAAGAGAATCCCGCTGTCACAGAGCGCCACTAGACCATTGGCCATTATCATAGCCACTGATAGGGATACGCTCTATAACACCAATTTTGCTCCTCTTATTTCACAATTAGAGACCAAACTGACACTGTGAAACAAACTCCCCATCTCTCTATATGGCCGCATTGCCCTCCTTAAGATGGTAGTGGTCCCCAAGTTACTCCACCTTTTTTGTAATATCCCGATATGGCCGGGCAAGGCGTTTTTTTAGAAACTGAAATGAATTGCCTCTAATTTCGTTTGGGGCGGGGGTACGGTCAGACAAAACTCGACAAATGATGTGAGCGAGTCGACACAGGGGGACTGGCCGCACCAGACTTTACCCTATACTATTATGCAGCGCGAGACCATTATGCCAAATTCCGGTTCGAGACCAGTGAAGCGTACGCCCGCATACAAGTTGAGAAACAGGCTGTCGCCCGCGTTGACATACGCCAATGATATTTTCCACGAAACACGGAAATCTGAGAGGTCTAGACCCGATATTGTGTACTACACGGGCTGCGCTATATCGGAGGGTGGATTGTACACCACCGTAGTTGGCCCTCTACCCAATTTGGAACTACCTGGACATCAACCCCACATCAAACAACAATATGCACAAGAAATAGGACCCCGATAAAACCCTGAAACTGGGAGATTTGTTCCCCAACAGAGAATTCATAGAACTGGCTGCAGCGCAAAGCAGATTCGGGCAGGGTCTCACAGTCACCCTAGAATGCCATAGCCTAAAGGCAGCAATAAAACACAAATGGCCATTGTTCCCAACAGAACCCCCACCCCATCCATTCATGGTAGACACATTTGACCAGGATGGGTTTAAAGGTATCATATTGAAGATACATAACACAGTTCAATCCCACACCCCCTCGCAAAATACAATGAGAGCTAAATGGGAACAGGATTTGGAAACAGTAATTGACGACACACAGTGGGCCAGATACTGGCAACATACCAAAGCAGTCTCACTAAAGGCTAACCTAAGGCTAGTTCAATACAAAATACTAAACCATTTGCACATTACCCCTGGGAAGATCAGCAAGTTTGACAGGTCCTTACATATGTACTGGGAATGCCGGCCTACTAGATGATTCTGGGAAGAAGTAGCCACAAACCTAAGAACCATCCTCGAGGTCCAAATACCTGCTACACCCCTGAAATAACTCTTGGGGAACTTTGGTAAAGCCCCCGTCAAGATACAAAGGCTTTTCTCGGTTGCAACTGTAGTGGCCAAGCACAATATCCTCAGGAAATGCAAGGTCGAAGGACCCGTCCCACAATTCAGGCATGGATTCATGACCTGTTCGACACATACAAATGTGAGGAAGGTTTTGCAAGAGGGATTGCACCGTTGAGCCGCCCAAAGACATCTGGGTCCCCCTCAGGCGATACCTGAACTCTAATTATCCAGAACCGGCCGTAACAGAGTAACCAGAGTCCCTTGTGTCAACCTCATACACTTTACAGTACTTTTGAGATAATTGCCTAATGCATTACTATTTGTGATATCCTTCTATCTTTACATACTGCAGTAAATGTTTTGTACCTGTCAGCGGAAAACAAAGTAACAAAATAAAAAGGTTGTTGGAGGAGTTCCTGTCTTTTGTTAGCCCTGTGACCAGGCATTTCATGGCTTGCTTGAATTAATTCTCACCAGTATGCATAGTTGCCACCAGCAGCACCATCAAAGGACAGGGCGGATCCATGGAGCCTTTTTCATTTAATCAGGCTGGCCATGGCAGCAGGAAGGTTTTGCCCTCCCCTTTTGAGATGCCTTGACGTACTCCTGGCTGTCACATGCCAATTGAATGGGATAGGTGTATGGGGCGGCGCCTGTAGGTTGTGTCAACCCAGAGTACACGGGTCTATGTGTTTGTCATGCGGTAAGCATAGGAATGTGTGTGCAGATTAGCCCCACACATTTTCCAGAGGTTGATCATCATTCAATTTCATATAAAAAATTCAAAAAGCCCAGGCGAGTGCACACCCACCGTGTGGATATGATATGATAGTTAATTTATATAGCGCCTATACACAATGTGTTTCAAAGCACTTCAAGGCAAGGGAGGGAACAAGGGAAAATACAATGACATTCTTACAGGCCATGAACAATAAGGATGTGAAATTAACTATCGTACTTCTTCTGATGACATCTCAGATAGTGCAAGAGCTAAGACATAGGTAAGGACGGGAGGGGGAGAGTGGGAAGGAAATGGAAACAGACAGGAGACTACCGTTCTAGGCCTGTCAACATTTCTGGTAGAGCTGGAGAAAAACAAAAGGTGAGGGAGAAGGGTGCAGAAAGGGAGGGGAGGAACAAAACCAGCAACTATCGTACGAGGCCTGACGACAATTCAGATAGTGCTGGGTGGGGACAAGTACGGTGAGGAGGGAGGAGACAGACAAGGCTGCTATCATACTAGGTCCTGGGACAATTCTGATAGAGTAAGTGCATAGAAGAAAGTAAGGGGAGGATGGGAGGAGAAAGGAAATAGGAGAAAGGGAGAGGAAGAGAGATCAGGGTGTAAGCAGTCAAAAATATTGGAGAAGCAAGAGGAGAGAGAGAAAACAGTTACAGAAGTCAGTAGTAACACATAATTTTGCAAGCCAGGATACAAGATCAAGATGGGAACAGCATGATGCAGGGCCACCATGAGTACAAGATGCAAAGGAAGCCCAGCATGAGAGTTGATAAAGGGTGACACACCGTGAATCAATGAAGTCCATACATTTCAAATCCAGCAATGGCCACAAGACGGTGATGGTGAACCCAGAATCTATCAGGAAAGATTTCTGCAGAAGAAGGCTGGAGGGGGGGTGAGGGAAGAAGAATCAAGCAAAACAGGCAACACCTTTGTGTGAGAAGGTCAAATTCCTCACAGGGCCTCGTTACAAGTTTGTGGGTATTCTGGCAGATCTACAGCCGGAATACCGTCAAACTGTTTTACCATTACTGCTACTTGGTCCGGAGGAATCACTGCCGGATTACAAATGGCGATATGGCAGTGTTAGTCCCCATTTATTGAGTCCATAGGACTCCATTTGAATTTTGGTGGAATTACCACCAGCAGTAAATCTGCCTGTGGTAATTCAACCAAAATGGCAGCATTTTGGCAGTAAGGTTGCAGCATTACCTCCTGCATTTTGCTGGAGGTTTTTCCTCCGCCCCTCCACCAAAAGCATAGTTGGGCGGTGCAGTAATGCCATGGTAATTCAGCAGTACATCTGTTACCCCTCATTACCGCCAACATTAACCACAGCTAATCAGGCCCATAGTGCCAAGAATTATATTTAAAAATGCTGTTAAGTCTAAATCGATGACAAGAGCATTCACACGTGCATTCAATCTTGCTGAAGAAGATCTACTATTTTTAGAATAGATTTACTTTTGAACAACTGAGGGGAATGGGCCTGTACTGCCTATCAACTTTCCAATTTTTTTTTCCAAGAATGCAAAAACGCTAAATTGACAAATATTATGATTTTCATTTTTTTTTTTTAGGGTAACTGAAAAAAGCTTTTTAAGACAGGATGTAGAGGCAATGCAATTAGTGGCACAACTGGTGATGGCAAAATTACAAACATGACCATTCTCGGAAAGAAGACATTGGGAATGATTTGCAGACCACAAGGACGGGTGATGCATAGGGGTGGAAATCCAAAAGGAAGTTCCACTTTTCCAGAGCAAACAAGAAAAAAGTCATTTTTACCCACCAGCGTGGACACAGGGGTGGGCTGGCCTATAAGGAACTCTGGAGATATCCCGGTGCGCCTCTGCACCATGGGCCTCTTTTGTGTGGTATTCCCACATTTTCTCATAGGAAAATCATTGAGCTTGCTGAAAATGTGTCACATGGGGCCACTTTGAACATTATTTCCAGGGTCTCTTTTGGTCCCCAGTAATTATTTCCAGGGCCTCTATTAGTTGCCAGGCGCTGACAGACTTGTTCTATATTTTCACAAGGACCCCTGTTGGCCGCTGTAAATTTGATTGTCACTTTTGTGTCCATCATGTTCGACCTCCTCCGTATTTAGTTCTGTTATTGCGGGGTTCTAACCATGCACTGCTCCACTCCCCCACTTCCCTCACCCACCCCTGAAACCACATACAACCAAGGCATGCCGCCAGGTGGGATGCTTCCAAAGGACAACATTTGTGCCCGTTGGTGATCCACTACCATGTAGTGTCCTCAGTGTTAATCCAGGTCTCCTGGAACCTCACCGCATGTTGCCAGTCACAGAAAGTCCACGTGTACAAGTTATGGCCAACTCCTAGATCTTAAGTTTGGTGGAAGACAGCTTTGCAACATTGGCTGCATAGCACATGTGTCATTCGGGCCAGCTGTGGTAAAAACTGGCATATGTCATTCCCATTTTACTAATGCAGCCACACACCCCTGGGCTTCCCACTGTAGATATAGTCTGTTCTTTGCTGGATATGTGCCTGGGTGCTTGGGGGTGGGCTAACCCCCTGGGGCCAGATTGCAGAACCTTTGCACCATATTAGCATTAGGGCAAAGTGTGCCTTAGTTCCAAAAACTTTGAGGCCAGATAAGGAAACCTTTGTACCATGAGAAGTGTAATTTTGCCTGGTAAGCACTAAGGCAAAGTTAACCCTTCGGCTGAAACATATTATTTTAATCTATTTTGCACCAGGGGAATTGTTGCCCTAGTGCTAATAACATGCAAAAATGCATTTGCCATGGTTCAATGGTTTTCTAACATTCACCCAATGTTTTTGGCACCAAGCAAACTTTGCTAATTGCAAAATGCTAATTCCGTGCACTTTGCACTTGCATCAGTGCAACGTTGCTGTAAACCGGCCTTTGGTGGTCTATTAATGTCCTTTGTATACTACTGCTCAGTGCGATGTTACCACGTCTGTGCTGCCTTCATTGGGCCAGGATGGAACCGGTGGCCTATCGTTCAATATAATTAAAGGGGGTTCTTCAATATTTGAAGCAAACCTACTTATAAAGTGGTAACGGCAAATGGAATTTGGCATTTTAGTGCTCTCATTGCAAGAACAACACGCCCCAAGTGGGCTGGGTCGCTATGTAAAGACACTGCTGACATTCCCCCTTTAAAAGTCACAGAAACATCGTACAATTGTAATTAGTTTCTGTTTCTCAAAATCGATAACAATTGGCACACGTTTTCGTGTTGCCATGGTAATCTGCATCATGTCTTTGCGTGAATGGCAACTAGTCCAAACAATGAGCTATTTCTATTGGCGTCAACGAATTCATCACACGTCACTGCTTTCGCATCCGCCGTACTGGAGAGCTTGTGACAAAACATTAGATTCCCACTCGTACTCAGTGTTTGGGAGCCCTCGGATAATTAATATCTCCTGGAGGATCGATTGCTCATTTTTTACACAAAAACGAAAACCATGACTCGAATTGTAAAAAAAAAATATCACAGGCGTCGCTGCTTAATGCAGTCACGAATTGTTTCACATCTTTTGTGAATGGAATATCACATTTGTCAGGTCATGTTTAAGATGAATTTGAATAGGGTCCAATGTGATCAGTGCTAATATTCTGCGATATCCATTTACATGAAACATGTGGGCAGACCATCATACACGAACAGATCACATGCTTTTTAAATTTGTTTTTAAAGCTATGCTTCCCTTCATGCGATCAACATTCGAATGTAAAGGTGGTTAATAGAACATACATCTCATCATGTGAATACCCGCGGCCACCATGTTAGCTAATACACCCTTAATGAAAGTAATCTGTAAATGGTCTAGAAAAGTTCTGTTTTTCAGCAGTAGCAATTAAACAATATGTTCTTTTTTCTAAAATTACATTTAAATTAACTATGGAGATCTTTTCAGCTTCTATAGAGAGAGTTGTCGGTATGATTCTCAGATTATATTCCCAAATACTAAAGTCATAATTAGAAAGCCACTTTGGTGTCTGGATAGTTTATCTGCAATGCGCTTGACTACAATCTGTCTTCAGCATTTGTAATATTCGCAGACACACAATGGGAACGTATTCTGAACATTCGGGCTCTGGGGGAACATTTTGCAGCACTGCTCCTCTCTCTCCATGGTGTGTTGATAGACCTATGAAGCCCATTTCTCAATTTCAAAACTATTTTTGTACCTCCAACTAAGGACATGACCAGGGAAGTCCTTACGTTTGAATCTGTTATTACCAATGGCGTCACCAACATCCTGAGCACCAAAAGACCCTTTAAATTCAATCTGTCTAAATCTGAATATATAGCTTTACAGAAATCGAAGAACATTCCCTTCAGATTGATACAAACTGTGGAGTACTATGACGTAGAGTCATTTGGACAGCTGTCAAACTGTAATCACTATTTCAGATTAGCCAGATATCCTAGACCCATTCTGGCAAAGATGATTCACAACATCACAGATGTAGCATATGAACAAGGGTCCATTATGTCTAAGGACATGACCTTTTTAAATCCCAAATCCCCAAGGACGCCAGTTTTCTATTTGCTGTTTAAGGTGCACAAGTCAGTGGTTTCTCTGCCAGGCAGACCTATTGTGTCTGCTTGTGGTTCATTATTGAAACCCCTTTCCAATATGTTGATTTGTTTATCAGACCTATCTCCACAATTGCAGTTTCCTATATTAATGTATTCAAGAGATGTCCTCAATTTGGTGGGAAATATGCCCTTTGACCCCAATACAGACTGGTTAATGATGTTAGATGTGGAATGATTATACACAAATATCCTACAGAAAGAGGCTATTGAAGTCATTACATACCGTCTAAAGCGCCACATTAAATATCTACCATACTAATCAATGGTTTAGCCACCATAGCATTGGAGGAGATTTTTTCACTTAAAAAAGGGAGCCTTCTATGCAATACATTAATGGGACATCTATGGGAGCTGCATTTGCCCTTAGCTTGGTGAACTTATTTGTACAACATTTTGAAGAAAACAATGTTCTTGCACTTGGGAACCCCTTTCGAGCACAAAATCTAGATATATTGATGACATATTTATTTAGTGGAAAATCAGAATCTGAAATTCACATTGTCATCAGGTCAGAAAGAGATTTATTTTTGGGATTTATTGATTCAAGTTGTTGGTGACCACCTTGAAGTAATACTTTTTAGGAACACCATCCTACACGATGATAGCCAACATCCCATGAACCTTAAAAACGACATTCCTTATTACAATGTTCTGTGTGTGCGTAGGAATTGCATGAATCGTACAGAGTTCTACCATCAAGCAACTATTATGAGGAGTTGCCTTTTGGCACAGGTTTAACCAAACAAGCTACTTAGGCATTCTATCAAATGGGCATTTTTTTTCCTGGGGCACAAAGAAAATATTGGAAAAGATTGCCTTGTTTGTGTCACAACCTTTTGCCATTTGAGTAATTCCTTAAATAATCTGATAGCGCATAACTGGCATATTGTACAGGCTGCACTGCCCAATTTAGCACTACTGCACTTTGCCTTCAAATAAGGAGTGCATCTATGTCAGTCACTATTGCATTCCTGAAGAGAAAAAAGGGGAGACAACACTTACACTCATACAATGCATGGTTTACCTCTGGTAAACGGGCACTACAGGTGTGGTATTTGTTCTGTGTGTCAATATGTCAGACAGAGTAATGCTTTTGAGGCAAAAGGAAAAATATGGGCATTGAACCACTTTACTAATTGCAAACCACCACATGTTGTGTATCTTATCACATGCATCTGTGAGAAACATTATGTTGGGAAAACAAAGTGCCCAGTACATGTTCGAAATAATGAACATACATTGTGCATTCATAATTAGGTTTTCACAGCTCCATGGGTGGCACATTTATGTGAGTTCAACCACACACTAGAACATTTTCATTGGATTGTGGTTGAAAAAGTTGTGGCAGACAGAGTCAGTGGATCTGTCAATGAGTTGTTGGCTAGGTGATGAACAGCAGTGGCTATATCAGTTTCAATCACCTATAGATGTTTTGAATGTACTTTGGTGATTATCATGTATGATGTACTTGCTGACTATAGACGATTGCTCTATTATGCTCATATGACACTGGGATTACAGCCAGGGTCGTCATTTCACCAAAATGCCAGGGGTAGCGGAAGTGACATCACATAACCCTTGACCCCCTGATGACATCACAGGAAGTGATGTCATTTGACCCCACCCCAAAGTGATATCACGGGAAGCAATGGAACACAACCTCTCACCCGTTGACAAAACAGGAAGTCGCATCACATAGCATTGTGACACTATGAAAAATATGGTTATGATATCACTATAATGTGATGTACATTTCATACAAGAATGGATCGCCATAAGTATCGTTAAGATCAGTATGTATAGGTCCATATTACCAAATTACTGTGAATGCAAGCAGACGTCCATGACCAAATGATAATGAATTGTTATTATATAGCACTTATGATTAAGCGCTTTATATAGAAAAAATATACACCCAATATCACCCAACCTGTGTTGGTACTCATTTATCGACCTTAGAAGGATGAAAGGCTGGTTGAGTTAAATCATTTAAAAACAGACTAAATCAGGGACTCACCCCCTGAAGTGTGCCTGAAATAAACCTTTAATGAGTCTAGCAATTATTGTACAGAATTCCAGAAAGACACATTATTTGTTATTCCTATTCTTTCTTATTTAGGGTCAGTGCTGAAAGTGTTAGACTTGTGGCAATCCTGTTCTTATTTTCCTTTTTTAAAGGGCCTGAACAAGAAAGCCAGCCACTCCAGAAGTCTTGCATGTGGTATCTTTAATTGGTCTTTTGGCACTTTTTATATGCCTTTTATTGGGCTCCAGTATGTTTGGTCAAGATATATAATTGGTATGTAGGATATCTTCCAAGAGAGCGCAGCCTGTGTAAATCCCAGCCACAAACCTTACCACGCACCCTGCCCAGGGTCCCGCCAGACACCTCCCACACCCCTAAATCCCAATGTGAACTTTGACACGCATGCCTGACCTGCTATGGCTTTCCTCACACTACTCCGTACTGTCAGTGACCACACGTCCCAGCGCACAGCCCGTACAACACAACCATGCCCTCCATCATCACCACAACTGCCCCGACTACCTCTCACAACTGCTGCATTGGAGCATGCTCCTCTAAACCCAGGACTCCAGACCACCCAGTTGCTAGAGCAATCACGCACCACCTTCCAACACCACTGTAGAGGAGCAGCTGAATGCCTCTGCAAGAAGTCCCACCCACATCTTGCCTATATGTTGGAGACCAGAAATTGTGAAATACACGACACCAGTCATTGTGCCTATTGCATGGAGAGTCTTTGAGAAAATGTATCCATTAAGAAAACCCTATTTTATGTACCCACGTACAGATGATAACCTCTTGGAGGAGATCCCTGAAGGAATATGAAGATGAGAAAAAAAGAGGCTGTTGATGTCACAAGAAATGAGCGTGACACACTGAGAAGAATGGTCAAAGAAGAACATGCATAGACGTTATAGAATCGGATGATAAAGTAAAGAATCAAGCAAACTTTCATAAGCGGAATGAAGATTGCACGTGTGAAGAGCACTGCAAAAAACTGCAAGCTGTTTTCTAACTGTACAGAAGCAGTAACACAAGTAGACCAAGTGATCATAAAGGCTGGCTATACATATTGAATAGGCAGCAGGTGGTGCCGCCATTATATAGAATTCTGGACATCAGTGTCACATATTTAGTAAGATCAGACCCATGAAGAAAGAAGGATCGGAGGGCTGTGAAGCAGTAAGAAAACAGCTGAAGATCGAGGAAAGGCCTGGAATAGCGGTCTGGCCTGGAGTCAAAGGATGGCGTGGCCAAGAACCAGTTATCTATCCTTGAAGAACAGTAAATGTGAGAAACTGAATCAGCCCTTGTTAAGGTGCAAGAAAGAACAGCATGAGTGCCAAGTTTATTAATTCAAGACAATTAAATCCTGCAAAACAGGCCAAAATACAGTCTCATGTCACGTGAGTCCAGGATGGAAATAGGAGTTGGGTGTACAAACCTGAACTGCGATAAGAGAGTGCCTATACTCCCTTTTAGTGATAGTTTCAGGAGCAGTGATATGATAGGTTATTTATAACAAGCTTATTAACCAGAGGTTTCTAAATGTGGACCCATGGCTCGAACATGTGTTGCTCCATGTCCTGTTGCATCCTAGGCGGGCATGTTGCCCCTCAGCTATCCTCCTGAGACAAGGACAAGTTCAAAGACAATCTGAATGACAGAAGGCATGAGAGATGTTGGGCTCATTGGGTGGGGAGACACAGTCAAGTCCACCCGCTGGCACCTGGGGTACCAGCTTACATGCTGCTAGTGAGCTGAATAATAATAATTTGGCATTTATATAGCACTACGAACACTCAGGTATCTGAGCACTGTTTATTATTACCCACGGTGTGTGGTGCTCATTTATCGACCTTGGAAGGATGAAAGGCTGAGTTTGGCCCCGCCAGGATTCGAACCTGCAGGCTCTGCAAGGATGTCAATGCGAGCGCTCTACTCGCTGTGCCACTTGACCGGCTTGGATGTTCAAGAAGGTTAAAAGCACGCCAACCAATAGTAGAGGGCCATATAACGAAGGGCCTTATAGTTTGATAGCCAATGGTGTATCATGTATCTAGTAACTAATGAAGATGACTTGCACTAGGGGTGGGCATGAGTTGTCCACCTGACTATAGAGAGCCAATCACAATTTTTTTTCACCAATATTTATTTATTTATTTGTTGTGTTTAGTTTGTTTTACAAACTTTTACAACAATTTTTCTTCATATGTTTTCTCTGTACCGTAGATTTCTACCATTTACCTTTTTCTTATTACATCATTTCCTAATAATTTATCCATCATTTCCATTACGTGTAAGAAAAATCTAAAATCATATTTACATTTCATTATAATTACGCCAATGCGCCAATACTTCACACAAAGCATGATGTGTATGCATTGTCTCCTTTGGAACCAACCTTTTGTTGTATTTTTACGCAGACACTCAATTTTCAGTTTCACTTAAATATTACACATCTCCTTTTCACATTGTTTTAGTTTCATTGGTAGAAGAGACATTAATTCTTTCCCCCCTCTGTTCAGGTAGAGATTCTGCTGGATCCTTTTGCAGAGGCCCACATTTGTTACCTTTGACCTCATAGCATTGAAATAAACACTAGAGCTTTAGCCAGATCATCGCTGCCCTGAGTCATTTTTCAGTATAACCCATAGAGCAACATTTACAGGTCCAAACTTAACAGTGCATTGTATTCAACTTATTTTAGTTGTGGCTCCGCATTACCTCATAGCACTGAAGTAAACACTAAAGCTTTCACCATATCATCGCTGCCCTAAGTCATTTTTCAGTATAACCCATAGAGCCACATTTACCGGTCCAAACTCAGCAGTGCATTGTATTCAACTAATTTTAGTTGGAGCTCTGCGTTGATGATACGCAAGAGCCTTGTCAGTGACAAAACCAGCGTTACATGTGTCCCCCACATACACCGGGTCCACAACCATTCTCCCCCTTGTGTCATGTTACTGGTGTTTTTCCAAATATGATATTACGCTGTGTTTCAAAATACCTGCAGTAAATAATAAGATGCTTTAATGTTTCCTTAATAGTATTATTACCACAGTATCTACATCCACTCTGTGCGATCCCTACCGGCATAATCATAATTCTCCAATCTGTGAATTTTTCCATGGTCGGATACTGGTTTAGCTTGAATCACAAGTAGATATCCTGATCTAGTTTACCCAGGAATTGCATCAAGTATCTAGCTCTTGGAGTGTACTTGGTGATAAACCGTGTAATTTCCGTGTACTGTTTCAGCGTCAGAAGAGTCTCAAGGGTAATTCTCCAATCATATTCGTATAGCTTTTTTTTTTACATGTACTGGGCGTAGCTTTAGGTCATCAATTGTTGCATCAATGTTTGTTAATAGACTTAACATTTCCCCATAGTATTTTTTCATGGATCTTGGAGATTTCCCTGTAATCATAGTTGACAAATTTTCATATAGAGAATTATGTAGGGGAGTAAGCATTTTTGAGAAATTATTAAGTCGCCTCCAATTGAGACGAGCGGAAAGTGATATAAAACCAAGCTCATGTGGAAGCACTGCACTTGGAATGGCGTTGGAGAGCCTCAACGTTTTTTCCATATCAATGCTTGCGCCTGATTTAGCTCTGGTCCAATATTTATCAGACACATATCCAAACTGTATAGCACTATTGCTTCCACCTTTAGCGTATAGTATTCAAAAAGTGGCGTCATAGAGTACTCACAGTATTTATTGAATATGATTTTCATCTGTGCGTATAACGGTTTGATCTTGTCTTGTATGTGCACTTTCCACATGGTTTTAGACTCATTATTAGTTAAGTTGTATCCCAAGTATTTCACTGCAGGTATGCATCCCACTCGCGCATCATTCAATGACCATTTTTAGTTAACATATTTTTTCCTTGAGTTATGGAATATAATGATGTTTGATTTTGTTGCATTAGCACTCAAGTTGTGTGAGTGCGCATATGTGGCAAACATCTCTAGTTTAGCTTGCAGCCCAGCTGGAGTAAGGTTGAATAGTAAAATGTCGTCCGCAAATGCCAAGCACTGTATGCGCAACCCCCCAGTTTAGCGGGATAGATGGAAGTACCCTGCCACATATTGTCCATATCACTTAAATAAGCATTAAACAAGGTGGATGCCAAGTTGCAACCCTGCCTCACGCCAATGTAAGTTGGAACTGCATCAGTTAGGTTGCCATGTTGAGTGATGCGGATTCACACTTGAGTATTTTCATGGAGTAGGACTAACATATGTAATAACATGGGCTCAAACCCTGACTTTTTTATCTTGGCCCATAGAAGTGATCGTATGACTGTGTCAAACGCAGATGTTAAGTCCAGAGAGGCAATGTATATGGGGCCACATTCACCGTGTTTTGATTTTGTCAGTAAGTGCGATAGAATAGTGGCATTGGGGTTCCCATTGCACGTCGAAAACCCACTTGAAATCTTGACAGCGTATTTTTACACTTCATGTGTAATTCCAGCTCTTTCAAAATAAGAGTGGAAAATAGTTTTTCTGATGTATCTAGGAGAGCAATGGCTCTGTAGCTGGCAGGGTCTTCGCGACTTCCTTTTTTCCAAATGGGCACTACTATCGCGTTGTTCCATGATACGGGTATAGTTTGTGATTTAAAAATGTTGTCATATTTTATTTTACATATCCGGGCCCAAAAACCAGGATCTTGTTTCATCACACATGTTGGTATGCCGTCGGGACTTGGGGCCTTTGGATATTTCAGATTGTTTATCTCCCCTACAATATCTAGTTCTGACCATGAGCAGGCTGAAGCTGATGTCATGTTCATCAAACAGAATTCCGGTTTCTGAAACCCGGGAGGGAGTTGGTATTTCTTCTGTATGAAGGTTGTCCAAGTTAATGCAGAAATTGGGGATATCATTGATTCTTTTTTTTGTTTACACCACTACGAAGCATAGACCATATAGATCTCCTGTTATTTGTTCAGAGAAACAAAACCATATTTTGATTATTTTTGATTTTTGTGC
Source organism: Ambystoma mexicanum (assembly GCF_040938575.1). Taxonomy (NCBI): domain Eukaryota; kingdom Metazoa; phylum Chordata; class Amphibia; order Caudata; family Ambystomatidae; genus Ambystoma; species Ambystoma mexicanum. The sequence continues at coordinate 428,187,690 of NC_090941.1, read as the reverse complement.
ACCATTTGATGTTGCGACATTTGTTAGAAAAATTATTTCACATTTTTCTTTTCTGTTTTAGGTATTCTTCAACATTGGGGCAGCTTTTCTTTAGTTTTCGTAGGGTTCTGTTTTTTGCACATTTTAATTTGTGAATCTGATGGTTTGCGGAGCTGCGCTTTTAGTCTATCAGCTTCTCTACCTAGTTTTAACACAGTGGCTGCAATCGTTTCAGTAAAGGCCATTTCTATGCCCCATGTGTCATGTGAGTGCCAATTAGAGTTTACCAATGCTATAAAGGAGGCTTTAAGTCCTTTGTTTACTTTATGGCATAGGTGGGCATTCCATCTTATGGATATGTCCGGGATTTCAATCTCAACATATTCCAGAACTGGGTCCTTATCTAATACAGATACATTCATTGTAATGTTGGTACCGATAATTATATGATCCCCCAGTTGTACATCCTCAGTGTATACAGGTGATGTCATGTGTAACAAAGTTTGTGATGCAGCCAAGAAATCAATTCTGGAGTTGCTTTTATCTCTCCGCCAAGTGTACTGCAGCACAGTAATGTCAAACTCTAAAAAGGAAATATCCCAACTTTCAAAGAAGTGTCTCCATCTATTGCCATTCTCCTGTGATTGTAATTGATATGCAGACATTCCATTTGTCACATTTCCAGTCACATGCCCAGTACAGCATGCGTTGAAATCACCTCCAATAATTATGTTATTTGAAGGATGGCGTGTGTACATTTCCTCTAAAATTGAATTTAGCTGTTCCAATATGGTATCCAATGACATTCTAGCTGGATTCCAATATAAATCAATTATGTACAGGGGTCGCCAAGAATCTATGCTGGATGAGAGTTGAGCTACCATATGTACTCTGTATTCTGAATCATCTCTGAATTCACATTTAGACTATTATTGATACAGATGGCTAGCCCTCCTGCCGGACGCCCTCCCCTACCAAACCTGTCTCTGGAGTAATATGTAGTGAACCCATTAATCTCCAGATCGCGATTATTCATAGTCTCCTGTACAAGGATTATCGATGTCTGAGAAAAAGCGGGAAAATTCTCCTGCCATGTTGTGAAATTTTTGAGTCCGCAGGAATTCCAAGAGCGAATAGACAATTTGTTGTTACTACGACTGATGAGCTGCTGGTATTACTTCATTTAGCGTTTTTGCTAAAGGAATTAACCATGACCAATCTTTAATGGTGGCAGTTAGATTGGCTAGTTGAGTGAGTGCTGATATTTCTGTTTCTCTGAGAGCTTGGTTGCTGTCTGCTTGTGTATCATCTGTGGAATGTTTTGGAGGTTGAAATTGCAGAAAGTTTTTGGCTACTTATTGAGATTCAAATTGGAAGAGTTCGAGTACCAGTAGCTCAAAGTCCATGCAATGTTCGAGCAGCAGATTCGTGATTATTAAAGAGTGTGTTTTGCATACCATTCGATTATTATTAGAGTTGTACAATTCCACCCACTCAATGTCCTCGACTTCAGATTTCTTAACAATGGTATGAGGTTAAAGATCTGTAGTAGATGCGAGCAATTGATCCGTTTCTTACCATTGACATCTTCATCGCTCTGCCATCCTATAATATTCTCCATTTCCCTGTCTACCTCACTGGTAACATTGGATGGCATTTCAGTTTGGGGATCAGAGCTTTGTTCTTCATTGCTCTCTTCCACGGTGGTGGGCGGTAAGTTCGTGCTTGTGCTGCCACTCACTTCCTTTATGGGAAGTTCAGATTTTTCTTTGCAGATGATGGGGCGTGCTGATTGTGCTGCTTCCTTTTTTCCTATGGGTACTTTTTTTTCTTTCGCTTTCTGATCGGGCTGCACTTTTACATCAGTGTTTGATTGCTTGTTGCTGCCCTTAGCTGGAAAGAAGGCCGATAGTTGTAATTGCTTAGATGTGTTCGGCTCTACAGCCGAAGTACCTTCAGTGACAGTATGAGGTGGCACTTTTGTCTCCCCAATTTTGAGAATTGCTGTGTTCTTTACTTGTATTTCACTTGTGCCCACTTGTGTTACCTTTTTTGTATTATTTGTTTTTTTGTTTTTTGTTACACTCTTCATACCATTGTCTGCTTCTTTTTTCTTAGTCTCTTTGTTTTTTTCTATTTGGAGAGCTTTTTTTACTTTCATCATCTAGCTGTTCTAAATCCAGCACACCTTCCTCCCCTGCTGAGGTTTCCTGGATGTCTTCCAGGACTGCAGCTTTGTCAGCAGGCTGAGACATAGCCCCTGATTGTGTGTTTTTTGTCATTTTTGTTTCTTTTTTAGGTCGTAAATTCCTTTTTAGCTGACATATGGGCATACGTTTTTGTCTTCGTGACATGTAGGGACCCAAAGAGAATCCCTTATTTCCTCTAGACGGGGCATCATTAGTCGTGTTGGGCACTATTTCCTCATCTGATTCTGTTTTATCCTTCTTAATTAGTTCAAGTAGAAGAGACGGACTGTCACACTTCTCTCTACCGATTGAATGATGGATAGATGGAAGTTAGTTTGGAATCCAGCATATCTAGTATGGTCTGAATTGTATCAGTGTCTGATGTTGTTTCTACAGAACCCTCTGCCTGTGTGCTTTTGGTCAGCATCAGTTTTTTTTTCCAGCACTTTGGTGTATGATCTTGATGAGGCCACAAATGTTTTTTTTCGGAGAGGTTTGTTTGTGCCGTTTTAGAGTGCAATAAAGATACTTCGGTTTGTGTGGCCAGGGAAATAACTAGCATTTCCTTTCCTGCAATCAAATTGCCTGCTTTTAATTCCCCGATCTGCTTTTAGTCCCATAAGAAAACCATCTATTTTGCTTATTTTACTGAGGGTTTCTTTAGCCATATGTTTAAGTTCTCTAATTTCCAGGTGGGTGAACTCATGCCCCTTATCAAGCAGATTCAATATTCTAGTTATTACAGGGAATGTTGACTCTGCATTCTCAAAATCATTGAGTGCAGATGTCATCCCCATAATTGGGATTTGGGAGGCTTTGTGTGCTGCCAAGAGGATTTGTTTAGAATCTACCGGACTAGAGCAGGCTCTTGCTCCTTCAGCAGTGCTTTGATTAAGCTCATAGTCTTGGAGATTGTTATTGACAGGTAGAGATGTTTGCATTGGGTTTGAATCTGAATCGTGAAGTTCTAATACAGGGACTTGGGGGCGGTCTGTGTCAATGCAGCTCGCTCCAAATAGATGTACCTCTTCAATGGTTCCATGTCTTGGATTTGCGGGAGTCGAAGGCCCCAAAGACATGCATACTCTTTTCCTCAGCTCTGCCATTATAGTTGGGGCAAGCATGGATTCATCAGATATGCCCTGTTTCAACAGGACACCTGCCCCACTACTATGTGGTTTGCTATGTGGCTCTTCTCGCATGCTCAAAAAACTGAGTTGTATCGAATGTTCTCCCTCATATAACTCCTTCAAGGGGAATGGCACTATTCCATGTGGATGTGTGCAGGGTGTGTGTACTTGTGCATTAACTGTTACATGACTGCCCTCCTTTGCATTGCCAGTGTTTTGTTCTGGCAGGATTTGTTTGTTTGTTTCTGCAGAGGGAGGTGTGGTTTCTGATATCATCTCACACACCTTCATGCTTCTTAGCCCACTGGCCATGCTTACCTATCAATTGCAGTTACGTGTGATGCGGATATTATTCAACTGCCTTGGTGTCCCAAGGGCATATATCACATATTATGATAATCTAGTATGCTATTATCTATCTTCACTCGTTAACAATTATTGCACTTAACATACAAACCACTCGCTCACCTTGTCAATAGTACGCATACATCTTCGTTTTGCATCTGCAATTGATTTCAAGAGATGAGCCAAGGAGATAAGGACAGAGAGATGGACAAAGAGCTCGGGACCACCTCACCACCCTCCACGCCCGAACAGCCCAAACAGCACTTCCAGGCACATCCGGGGTGCATGCACGGGTGCGCAGACCCGTGCCTTGTTGTAGGAAGTTTGCTGGGCGGGCATGGAGGGGGGGTCCCAGTAATGAGTGGCAGCTCCTATTGGAAAAAAGAGAAAGGGACGTATGAGTGCGTGATCAGAAGAACACAGTGTCACGTAAAGAAAACGCTACGCGTCTTCACTAAGCAAAATACTAGCCGGATCCTGGGCCACAGAGCAAGATACTGCGCCACAGGGCAATGAGAAAGAAGTAAGACAAAGTCAATTATGCTAGAGTCCTTTTCACAAATATGAAGGAAGTAATTACTTGCTTCTTCTAGCGTTACGGATGCTTTTCAAAATGCCATCCTTCCTCTTGCTGACGGCGAGTTATGGGAATCGGGGTTTTCAATACCAGTCCTCAATAAACGGGCGATGGAGGCTAGTCGAGGCACAGCGTCTCAGCCCAAACATCACTTCCAGGCACTTCCGGGGTGCGCGCGCGGGTGCACAGACCCGTGCCTTATTGTAGGAAGTTTGCTGGGCGGGCGTGGAGGGGGGGCGATCCAAGTAATGAGTGGCAGTTCTTGCTTCTTCGAGCGTTACAGACGCTTTTCAAAATGCTGTGCTTCCTCTTGCCGATGGTGAGTTAAGGGAATCGAAGGTTCCAATACCAGTCCTCAATAAACAGGAGAGGGAGGCTAGTCAAGGCACAGCGTCTCAGCCCAAACAGCACTTCCAGGCACTTCCGGAGAGCCAATCACAATTCCTCATAGGTTTTCTTAGTTTGCCAGGTAGTATGATGTCATGTATGACAAATCTTTTGTATTTAAGTATGTTTTTATGCAAAATTATTGAGAGCATGATTTAACCTCCGTTGATATCAGTTGTAACTCCCTGTTTTAGACAATTGAAAATAAAACTGTCAGAGGAGACATTTTGCCAACTTCCTGAGTCGGTCTTATTATTTGGTGTACGAGTTATTCTGCATCCCCATCCTTGTATTACGTGTTAATGATTAAAAGGGCCCAGTGGGTTCATGTGGTAGCATAGTCGGATGGTTGCATGGAAGACCCATTGACCTGTTGACTCCAGAGCTTCAGGCGATTGTACATCATCCGTCTCCATCCAGCCAGAAGATCACAGGGCTTCCTATGGAGAGCAGCCGAATAGAAAACTTGCAAGTAGAATTGAGAGGATGGGCAGGGTCCCTCTTTGACGAAATCCCTACCTGCTTTCAACAGGTGCTTTGCAGACAGAATGCAAAAGTGGTCGATTAGAGGAGGAAGCCGATACTGAAGTTTGGAGCTGAACGAGCGAATGGCAAACTGAGGAATGGGGTTGTGATAAGTAAAACAAGCAGTAACAAAAGTAACGAGAATCAGTAAAAGGGGTAACGGGAGATTTGTTATATGTGAAGTTAGAGATAGAAGGCCTGAGAGTCCTAACCCAAGGAGTTTTAAAAGAGATTGTCTCACACTCCAACGGGAGTAATCTAGGCTAATGTGCAGGACAGGTCCGCATAAGGTGACAATCTAAACTCTGTAAATCACAGTATTATTAGGGGCAGAGAGTAGGAATGATCACTAAGGTTTTTGTGTAAAGAGTCAACTTGCCTGTCTGTTTATGTATTTATGTTTAATTAAGGTGTGGAGGACCAACACACACTATTGTAGGAGAACTAAGACGAGGTAAAAAAGTTATACTATCTATCCAGAGAAGCGATTGGTGCCAGAGAAAATTGGAGAGATAAAGGTTTTGAGCAGCGATTTTTGAAGCACACTCATATTTGTTGTTTTTATAAAAGGTATTTTGTAAATACTGGTAAGTATTGACAGTCAACTGAGATTCGTCACAATGGGAGACATATCCTCCTCTGATACATTTATGTAAGACATTGCCAAAGCACAAGCCTAAGCTCAAACAGTATAGTGCGGAATTTGTGAAAGGCACAGCAGATAAGATGTTTATGCCATGGCCACAAAGGGGATCACTGATGAAAGCAGTATTGCAACACATGACCACATATTTGCATGCTGCGTACATGGGAAAGAAGTTAGAAAAATAATTTGCTATTTTAGAGCTTTGGAAGATGTACCATGAAGAGAGGGAGGAACCGGCACCTGAAGAGTAGATGCTTAATCAGAGCAAGGAAGATGGTGTTAAGCCCTCAGCTCCCCTTTCCCCATCAGAAGTAAACTGTGATAGTACAGAAGACGTAGGATTTTATCTGTTAAAGGAACTGAAAGCAGCAACGAGGTATAGTAATCCGCTATACGAGCCACCTGCTTATAGCAATGAGGACAGTCCAGAGGAGAGTAAGAGAAAAGAGGAGATCTTTAAGATCTCACAGGTCAAATGGGGGAAAAGTGAGCAACTGAATATATCGACAGAGATAGAGTGAGAAATGAAGAGATGGAAAGGAGAGAAGAATAAAACTGATGAGTTAACGCTTGAACAGAACAAATGGATGGAAAGACAGATATTGCTCAAACTAGATGGGAAGAGCATCAAGGAAGTAAGGCAAGGAGAATATCAGGATAACCAGGATAAAAAAAGACAGGGAATGAGAAAGGAGATTAAAGAAGATGAGCATAAAAGAAAAAGCAGACTGCGGCGAGAACAGATGTGTCAGGAGGAGCAACACAAGAGAGAAGAAAGGGCAGAGGAGCAAAGGAAGCATGACAACAGATAGAGAGCAATAGAAGAATGGCATAAACAAGAAAGAAAAAAGAGAAGAGGAGGAAGCACAAAAATGGAAGGATAGAAGAATACAGATACAAAAAGAAGAGACAAAAGGAGAGCAGGGCACAGAGAGAGGAAATAAGACAGGAAGAGGAGAGAGTTAGATGGGAAGCAAGAAAGTGAAGAGAATTAGATGAAGAATTAGAACGGAAGAAAAGACAGCGGAGCACAATATAAACCTCATTCAAAATGATCTGATGGAACCAAGTCCAGAAATACAAAATCTAGAGTAGCCTTAGAAGAGAACATAGATATAGGAAATATCAGCGACAGAATCAATAAAGCCTATCAAGAATTAAGGGAAGGTTTAAATCCGGAAGCCCATGGAAGGGAGATCACACACTGGTCTTCAGATTACAAAGCAAAGAGGAAAATCCGTTCAGCCTCGAGCATAGAGCCTTATCCTTAAGCAGACTGACCTTGGATAAGGGTGAAGGGGACGAGAGCCACACTAATTGGGGATTAGATATGTCAGATGAAGAAAGAGAATCCTTCCATGGGGAGGAGGGAGGAGGTGCATGTGCCCCCGACGGAAGCCTGCAGGCGAACAAGGAAGTAAGATGGTCTGATCTAGAGCAACCAAAGGATAGAACACCAGATCCCTTCGCATATCTAGAGCATCCCAAAGGACGATCGGATAGTGAGAAGGGAGAATCACTGCCATGTGCGAGTAGGATAAGATTGTTGCCAGGGATGAGGCAGCGAGGAACCATTGTCCCTACTATGGATAGGCAGATGACGGAAGCCGATTGTGGGTTAGGGTTTCCCTTACTGGAAAAAGGAGGAACAAGACCAGAGTCTATTCCAGGCCGTAGATGGACAAGGACAATTTAAGATGCAAACTTCCGAGTTTGACATATGGCACGGGGAAATGAGTTTATGAACTGGACAAAATGACATGAGGAAAAAAGCTAGCCATAGGGGACATTTAGAATCTCCTAGCAGCCATTCTTGTGGAAAGAGCTGATGATATATAAAAGAGAGCAGGCTATTCGAGGGTGACAGCACATAACACAGTGCACAATGGAGCACCATTTAATTATGATTGGAGGGCTCTCAGGGTACAGTATCCTGACACATCAGATATGGGTGAAATCATGACACGTAAAATGAAAGAAGATGAAGATCCTCTTGCTTACATTCAGGACATTCAAGAGCACTGGACTCTTGACACGAGGGAGCCATGGGAAAAAACAGTGGCATTATTTTATCACATTCTATGTCAAGCGTTACCCAAGCAAGTACAGAGGCAAATGAAGAAGCAAGTGGGAATGGAAGCAAAGCCATGGGCAGAAATACAGTTGACAGTAGTGCATCACTGTCAACTGTTGCAGGAGAAAAACAAGAAAAGAGAAGAGGCTAGGAAACTTAGGAAGCTAAACTAGTACAGAAGAAATTGTCAAAATATGCCATAGAGCAGGCGATATTGACAAGCAGAGAAGGATTAGGAGTACAGCAAGCAGTGGGTACATCGCATGCAAATAATCAGCACCTGATGGACCAAGGAGGTAATGGGTTGGGAACACGAGGTAGAGTCATAGGATAGAATGAGAATCAGAATGTGCAAGAAGGGTTTAACCAAGGGGGACTAGTTAGAAGGGCTCCGCCCGCATGTTGGACTTGTGGAATGACAGGGCACAATGCGCGCATATGCAGGAGCCAAGGATATGTACAGAATGGTCAATTCTCAAGAGGGGGGACAACTTATCCTCAGCATATAGCTCACGAGCTAGGTACGGGTTCACTCAAAATCAGACAGTGTATCAGACACAGACGCCACAAATACAACAGGCACAGCAACCACAGCAATTACAGCAAGCACAAATGAATCCATGACAGGGGCAGTCACAGCATGCCACTATGCAGATACATCAGAATGCAAACATGGGAAAATTATTGACACCTAGAATAGCGGGTGTCACTGTGGTGGGGGGGAATCCTTTCACGGGTACAGGGGTATGCATGTATCCACAATAGGACAGCTCACAGGGTGACTGTCAAGCGTCCTGATTCCCCTGCCCCTTCTTCTGATGCCCCTTCTGCACACATACCCACTCATACTCGATTAGGGCGGCAGCGGTTCGGGTGCCGGTGGGCGTCGCGCATGGATAGGCACCAGTCACCATCTCCCAGAACGCCTGCATCCATTTCTCCACTGGCAACTTCCTTGGCGACTCGTCACAGGCCGTATCCGGCGCCTTGTTGACAAACAACATCGATTGCTTCCGCATCACGTGACTTGGAAGACCCGATCACGTGATAGAACCACGAATCACATGACACAGAAGACCCGATCACATGACAACATAGCAACGGGATAAATGCTTTGCGGACGCGCATTTTCAGTGCTTCACGGCTGATCTATCCAGCACTGTTTGGCGCACTCTTGAACTACGATCTTGGCTTTTGGATAACGGAATTGTTTAACGGTTTCCCTTCGCTTCCTCCTTGGATTGTTTGCCCGCAGCCCTGCTCTTCCGATAATCGACCTACAGACTTCCATACCTGCACTTCTTTGGATACTCCTTTTGGATTTGTTGCTAACTATTGTTCCTCTGGAAACCTTTGACCTCGGATCTCATACGGACTGTTTTTTGGTTTGTCCTGTACTGTTACTACGTTAACTCCAGTTGAATCTACAGTGCCTTCACAGGTATTGCCAGTGTGTGACATAATTTCCAGCAAAGGCAGTGATAAACCTGCTCCACCCTACTGCTGCCGCCGCTTCCCACACACTGAGGGTGCTACCAGAACGCTTGCCACTTTGCTCACCCCGAGTCCATGAAAAGGTTAAGGCTACCTCCAGCTCACATCTAGGTAAGCCATCTAGTGGTGTTTAATAGTCTTTCCCTGTGTAGTTACTGCTCATTTGGGTTTTGTGTTAATTACCTGCTTGCCTTCCAGTGGCTTGGGGTTTCCGATGTTCCTGGTTCCTGGTATTCCAGCACCTAATACTTGTGGCCTCAAGGATCACACAGGGAGTTATTCAGTATCTCTCTGTGTGGTACTTGGGAACAGAGGCTTTCATAATCTTCACGACTATCAAGTTTTGACAGCAACTTGATTTATTCAGTACTATTAGTGACACATGACCCCAAGAGGTACCAAGGGTTGATGTGACTATAGGAGGCAAATGGGCTACTTGACACAGGGCTACTTGCTCATGTATATAAGAGGGAAAATATCCAATGATGGGAAATGCCATTAATGCTTGAGGGTTTTCTGTAGCTACGAGTCGAGTTCTTTTTAATGATGACTTATCAGTCTCTATAGGAGTGTGTGGCAAGTCTGTTCCATTATTGAATTCATGGCAGACACCAGTTAATATTTTGGGAAGAGATTTGGTTACAAAACTCAAAATGATGATTTCTTTTACTGACAAAGAGATAATATGTTCCACTCCTGGAATACACTACATGAATGTAAGCAACTTTTCATTGGCATTTACAGTGCACATGGCTCTGCGAGGTGTTCCAATAGAGCCAGAGGCTTTTTTTATGGGGTGAGCATTCTGTTATCATGGCTACCTGGCTTAGTGGGGAAGATCATGAGGATACCTGACGAATTCTTGTGTAGGCCACAGATACCTATAGACGAAGAAGGGGGGAAAGACCACCCCAATTGAATTTAATGTAGCCATAGTACGAGGGGAAACAGTGATGCTCGAAGGAACTGATGATGAGGGTAGACCATGGAGGGCATTGATAGCTATTGAGGAAGGGAATAGATTGGCCGGCTTCACTGACAATGACATATTTAGAGTTGAATCAGCAGATGATGAAGTCGTATTCTTTATGAGCATCACATGTTGGATTAGAATAGATAAAAGGGAAATCCCACAGCGCATGGTGATAATGCGGCAGCACCCATTATTTTGTGTTGAAGACTTGGAGAAAGTGTCAAGCACTTTATGGACTAGAGGCCTTTATAATGGAGACCAATTGAAGGGGGTAGGGAAAGTTAAAATAAAGCTGAAGCCAGGAGCAATTTTACCTCGAGTAAGACAGTACCCAATATCTCGAGAGGTGGATGAGGGTATTTTCAAGACTATATTCAGCACTGATGGAACAAGGCATCCTTGTGCTGTCAGAAGCATTGTACAACACCGTGGTGTACCCTGTGAAGAAATCAAAGGGAGGGTTGTGGAGATTTATACAAGATATGAGACTGATTAACCAGATTGTAGATGCAGAGTTACCTTTAGTTCCTAACACAGTGACGATACAATGCAGTATCCCAGTAGAAGCTTGATATTTCACTGTGATCGATTTGAAAAATTGTTTTTTCCAAATGACGTTGCACAAAGGTTCACAAGACTTGAATGCATTTACATTTCGCCAGACTCATCTGAAACACACTAGGGTATTGTGAATCTCCATCAATCATTAATAGAGTCCTACAGATGGACCTAGGCAATATTGATTTAAAGAGTGCTGTGATACAGTACGTAGATGACATTTTAATTTGTACAACCACAGAAGATCAGTGCAGGCTGGACTTAATTCACTTGAAGACTATCCTAGCAGACAAGAGATACAAGGTAGACAAAGAGAAGCTACAGTAGTGTCAAGAAGAGGCATTATACATAGGTCAGCTAATTTCACAAGAGGGAAAGACAGTGACACTTGAAAAAGCTGAGACAATCATGGAAACTGCAAAATGCACACAGTGAAGCAGATGGAGCAGCTTTTGAGGCTATGTAATTATGTAAGAGCCTGGGTGTTTCACTACAGTTCATACAGAAGACCCCTTTTGAAGGCTTTAAAGAAAGTACAGGCAAACAAGGAGAAAATAGAATGTGCTTAGGAAATGGAGGGGGGGCTTGGAGAGCTAAAGAAAGCAATTTGTACAGCTCCTGTTTTTTTAGGAATTCCCAATTATAGGGAGGAGTTTTTCTTATTTTTGCACACAAATGGGACAGTCATTACTGCATTGCTTACACAGAGAACCACATTGGAGAATACATCTCTAGCATGTTACAGTGGGATTCTAGACCCAGTTATGAAGGGACACTTCCCTTGCAAACAGTCATTGGCAGTCACCACATTTGCTATTGAGAAATCTAGAAGCACTGTAATGGGAAGCTCTATGATGCTTTTTGTGGAACATGTTTTCTTTGCCATATTAGAGAAACCCAAAGGAACATTGACATCTCAGAGAGCTTCTGCTTATGAAGTGATAATCTCAAACCCAGCGATTAAAATTGTCAGATGTAAAACAGTGAACCCTGTCACCTTGTATCTGAGCCAGTGGCAGATGGTAAACATTTGCATGACTGTTCACATTTTATAGAGTTTTATGATGATATACTGCGCGTAAAGGAAAATGTTTTATCAGGAGGGGAAATTCTTTTTATTGATGGTTCTTCGAAAATTGATCAAACGAGTGGGGAAAGGCATTCTGGCGCAGCTGTAGTGAGGCACAGAGCAAATGGCGAGTTTTAAGTTGTAGCAAGGATACAACTATTGTGTCAATTTTCAGCGCAAGAGGCAGAATTGGTAGCGCTTATTGTCACTCTCGAAAATCATGCAGGACAGGAAGTGAAGGTGTACAGTGACTCCACTTATGTGACATCAACCGTGCATACAGGGTTAGCATATTGGAAAAGGAGGGGCTACCTCCGAGTGGATGGCACTACAGTGCAGCACGCATCTTTATTGGTCAGGCTTATTAGTGCACTACAACTCCCAGTAGCCATAGTGATAATTAAATGAGCAGCACATACTAAGCAAACTGACTTTATTTCTTGCAGGAACAAAGCCGCAGACGCAGAAGCCAAAAGGGTTACATATTCACCAAATATTTTAAGCTTTGATACTCCAGATTGTAAGGAAAAAGTAGTCATGATTATGATAGTGAAAGAAGGATTTAATCATTTACTGTGAATGCAATTAATGGAGATTGAAGGAAGTGCACCACAAGAAGAGAATGGATTGTGGAAGCGAAGGGGGTGTTCGTTATGCCCCACTGAGACATTATGGTGACAGGATAGCACTGGAAATCTGGTGATGCCAGTATCCTTGTTAAGGGTAGCGCTTGCACCGATGCACTACCCTGCGCATATAACTAGGCAAAGTCATGCTGCAACAATTGCAGAAGACTGGTTTGTTCCAAACCTGTTAGTACAGGTTGCATTTTATGTAGTAAACTGCATCGTATGTCAAAGATGTACCACTGGGCATATACTTTGAGTGATTAGAGGAGTAATTCCTCAGCCAAATGGTCCTTTTCAGCATTTGCATATCAACTATGTTGATATGCCTCAAGTATGTATTCGATACAGGAATCTGATAGCGGTGGTGTGTCCTTTCTCTAGGTGGATCGAAGCAGGTCCATGTACACACCCTTATGCCACTTGCACAGGAAAGTTTTTAGTATGTGAAGTCTTTCCAAGATGGGGAGTGTGTGAAGTGCTGAGATCTGATAATGGTCCATATTTTGTTAATGAAGTATACAAACATATAGGATTATTGTTAAGTATTAAGCAGACGTTTTCTTCTGCTTATCAACCCCAAGTGAACAGTGTATGTGAGAGACTCAATGGCCTCTTTAAATAAAGGATTGCCAAGCTTAAGCTGACACTAAAAAAAGGATGGCTACATTGCCTGCCCTTAGCTTTATATGTCCTAAGGAATCAGCCTGGTTTGGACCATCACCTCACACCCCACAAACTAGTGACAGGGAGACATATGAGGGTGCCTTTGTCTCCTCCATCGAGGAGTAGAAGTGATGCCGAGAGTACAGCAAAAATATTAGGAAATTAATTGCCTGATTATTTGACATGTATGACTGCTAGTATCTCTATCATTTAAGATCAACTCAAGTGCCGGGAGGGTTGGTCTAAGAACAGAGATGAAAACCATTCAGTAACCGGATCTTCAGAACATTTGTCAGCTCCCAGGATTTTTGCTGGTGATACAGTGGTGATGAAAAACGTCTCTAGAAGTTGCACGAGCCAAGGTTTGATGGCCCGTAAGTTGTAGAGAACATTGCTCCCTCAGCAGTGAAAGTTCAAGGCAGACGAGCTTGGATCCACCTGAACAACATCAAACTCTACACCGGCGAGGCTGCTGCACCCCCAGCCATTGACCCAGAAGCAAGACAAGAAGAAGAATCTCAGCGTGTGCAGACTCTATCGATGACAAAGAAGAAGGAAGAAAAAACTATAAATTGACTAATATATGCACATTTGTGTTTGGACTGTGGCATGGACACTCCTTATATATATTACAGCAGGCATGCAACTCTTTTGCTTAAGCCACAGGAATCCTGTGTCAAGGGATGGCACTCTGTTAAGAGTGGCACAGGACACCCAGGAAGGGTTTGGATAGTTGTGCCTGAGTAAGATGGACAGATAAGTACACACACAGCTGAAAGTAAAAGAGAACAAAGAGTAGGCAAGTGTAGCAAGGGAATAAGGTACAACAGATTGGATTCCCTCTTGGGGTGTATGCAGATATAGGACAAGAGTATTCCATGGACCTTAGGAAAAACTCTAGCCTTCAGCACAGTTTGCTATAACAGAGGCCCACGCTGTTTGCTCATGGCTTGGAACAACAGCTATGGGTGTCTGTAACGCGGAAACAAGACAAGGGAAGGGGCAGAGGTTGCCTGACAGAAACCAACAGACAAGCTCTGTACAAAGAGGTCTACAAACAGTACCAGAGAAGACACTAACAGACACATCCAGGAAAAAGGAAGTTGATGAGCAAACTAGCAGAAGGAAATGAAGGGAAAGCTGTATAACAGGATTGGATAGGGATAAATAACAGATGGTTGAAAACAAGGAAGAAAGCAAGGGAGCAGCAGTCAGGGAACAGGGGGACTGCAATAACTGAAAGTAAATAATGTAGGTAAACTGTTGTGGATAGCAGAGGACGGTAGGGTACAAGGTTGAGAGCTCAGAGGAGCAGGGAAGCAATGAGCAAGGCCAAAGGAGCAGGGCTGTAAGGAAGGGAGCCCAGACGGAAAGGGCTTAGGGCAGCGGAGTGAAGTAGGCTGCATGGCTAGGAGCCCAGAAGGGCCGGGCAGCAAGGAATGAGCCCAGAGGAACAGGGCCGCTGACTGTAGAAGGCTGCAGAGGACTGTAGAGGGCTGCTAGGCTGAGAACCCAGCGGACAAAGGCTGTAGGTAGCAAGCAGCGGAGCATGATCGGCTGCAAGGTAGGAAGCCCAGAGGACAAGGGCTGTTGGTAGCGGAGAGAAGCAGGCAGCGGAGAGAAGCAGGCTGCACGGCAAGGAGCCAGAAGGACCGGGCAGCCAGGAGTAAGTCCAGAGGAGCAGGGCCGATGACTGTAGCAGGCTGCAGAAGACTGTAGAGGGCTGCTAGGTTGGAAGCCCAGCGGACGAAGGCTGTAGGTAGAAGGCAGCGGAGCATGATCGGCTGCAAGGCAGGAGCCTGGAAGACACAGGCGGAAGGTAGCAGTGGAGCGTGATCGGCTGCAAGGCAGAAGCTCAGAAGGGCAAAGGCGGAGGCTGGAAAGCAGCAGAGCGTGATCGGCTGCAAAATAGAGAGCCCAGCAGAGTACTGGATCCAAAGCAGGAGTAAGGAGGAACCGCATACAAAGATCTCTAGCTCGAAGCAAAAAGGTGCTGGAAGGACTCTTAATGCAAGAGACTGAGCCCCTGCAGGCAGCAGCTTTTATACCGCCCTGCCCAGCACAGAGGCAGGCTAATTGGCCGCACCTGGATCAGCACACCTGAATTCAATCTGCCTCCTCCCTCTCTGTTCCTGAGCTGGTGAAAGCAGCGCTGATCCCTAGGGCTTCTGGGATTGTAGTTCCGAAGATGACGAATAGGAATGGCCAGGAATAGATGGTCATAGCCAAGTGCATTGTGGTAAGTGTAGTTTGTTGGGAAAAATAGAAAAGTACCAAAGTCTCGCAAATGGGAAATAAGTTCCATATTGATCGCAAATGTATGATGACATCCTGAGAATGAACTTTAGAGAAATGCTGATACTTCATGAATATTGATATTGATATTTTATTTCTGTTGCGCTCATACACAAGTGTTTCAGAGCATGACAAGGCAAGGGACGGGAACAGGGGAGAACAAAACAACAATCTTACTAGGCCCAGTAATATTAGGAATGTGCAAGTGCATGGGAGAGGGAGAGGGGGAGGGGATAAGTGCACGGAAGGGGGAGAAGTGGAGAGTGCGCAGCAAAGGGGAAACAGATAACTAATAATAAATAAAAAATAATAAACGCAACAAACAGTGATAGTGCAGCAAGAAATTTGCAAGTGCTGGGTTTAAGGAAGCAGACAATGTAGGTCTGATAAGAGCGGGAAGAAAAAAGGGGGGCAGGCTGTATGGGTACAGATACAGACCCAAGTGAAACGGGTGCGGAGGGTGGCAGGGTGAGCAGGTACCTGGGCCCAAAGGACAGAGGGTGGCCAGGTGCACGGTGCCAAGAGAAAACATATCAGCAGGGCAGAGGGGGACCGAACGCAGAAGCAAAGAGGAAGGTCTTGAGGTGCTTCCGGAACCAGAGATGGTTCTCCTCAAGTTTTACAGTGGCAGGGAGGCTGTTCCAGAGGGAGGACCCAGCCGAAGACAGAGATCTACCCCCAGCTCATTTCTTTGAAAAATGACTGACCCTGAGGGAGTTAGAGGTAGAGGAGTGTGTGGGAGGAGGAGACCCTGGAACCCCTCCTCCATTCTTACACTTCCTCGGTAGGCCCAGTTACGGCTGCTTTGGGTTCATGGCCCTGGCCCCGGAGCACCCGTGCGGGAATACCCCTAGGAACTGTGACCCCCTTGAAGACAGCATAAACTAGAGTTGAACAAGACTCCATTTTGTGGGCAACCAACTCCATTTAATTATTTCATTATGATAGGCCAGCCGTGAAATATGAACGCAGGCCTGCAGCTCTCCCTGCCAGGCGTGCACAGCGAACAAGCTACTCCCTCCCCCCTCCTCCCCTGTTCCATCTCTATAGTCCAGTTCTCATGGGAGACTAGCCGCGAGAATGCAAAAAACTTTACACAGTATCTTCTGTCTTCCCTCACTGCCCTGCCATGGCCCAGCACAGGACTGACAACAGAAGTCGTTCATCTACACAAACCTGCCCCCATTTAACAGACCCAAGCCATTAAGAATACCAGTTCCAGATCTTTTGAATATGGTCAAATAGTTAAACATGTTCTTTAAGTATGTTCTATTGGTTCACACCTTTAAATCAAAGTGTCTTTCTTCACAAAACCAGACAATGTAGGTCATGAACTATTTCCATTGCATGCAGAATACTGAAAGAACCACATTAAAATAGCGAGCACATGGGTGTATCCTATATTTTATGTGTAACCAGAATTATTAACGATAGATTCCAGTTTTAAATGTGGTTTGTATTAATGTGTAGAATGTAGTTTAATAGACATGGATTGCAATAGCAAAATGCATAACAGAACATAACACTACATGCCAGCACAATGCTACCTTGTTTAAATTCAATGTAAATATATGCATGATATCGTGTGAAAACAATATAGCAACCAGTTGCCATGACTAGTATAATTTTACCATGACAATATACGTTATGACCTACATGTTTAGAATTTGATACTGAACTGTTCAATTTAGTATGGACAATGACCTGAGCATATGCGACTTATCATCGTGAGATATGTAACCATGAGAACACTCAGTCAGGTAGAAAAGATGATATGCTTTATATGAATATAATCAGAATGTAATAAGCCACGTGTAAAAAGTCTTTATGTAAAACCAACTCCTGAAGGCCCTGTTTTCCCGTGCTATGCAGAATACACTGCAAAGGTGTTTTGATTCCCCTCCACCCTTCATAGTGTCAAAGCAGATTAGCAGAGATTTAATGATGTTTAAACAACCGGTCTTTATCCCCCACATTACGATTTATGACCATTGTGGTATGTGCCTTTTTGTGACCTAGTCTTCTTTTCATGTGTAATTCAAGCCTCGGATTTAGAGCCCTCTTTGTTGTTTATCAGATGGACATTCCAGACCACACAGTGACCTCAAAAGTCTCACCCCTTTAGGCAATGTATCTTGTATTGTATCAACACACAGTTAAGCCTGCCTATCAATGGATCAAACACTGCAATTATTAGCTGTATCTTAACCTATGCCCATTGATAAATTAACCTGTACTTGAGAAATGTCTTTCCTTAGTGTCTAAGCTTACTGGTCTCAGAGCACGCTGGACAAAGCAGATTATGGTATTGGATGAATGGGAATGTGTGGCCACAAGGGAAAATGTCAAATGGTTATTTAATAAAGAAACATCCCAACAGTTTCCGATCCCACATACAAATTCGATGTGTCCAGCTGACCGATTGACCCGAGAAGCATCATCACAACACCACATGTTCCTGAGCCAACCACAGCACCCTGACCCTATGGCACCTATAGGTGTTCACCCCTAGTGACCAATCCCAACTGCTCATGTGCCCCTTAGGCCTTCCCTTTGTTTGATGACGATAAAGCTGTAGAAAAGTAATTGTAACATGTTTTTCTGCAGAGCGCTCTCGGCGTGAGCAGAGTAGATTCTGCTTGCCCTATTTTAGAAAAAGCCTTTTGATATAACCAGCACTTGGTCTTGGTCTCATTCCCTCTGGGGAAGTGTCCTGATTGACTTTATTGGGAGAATTAAATGCATTTCTGGGGGCCTCTCACTTTCAGGAGCGAAGAGCTCAAGAGGGAGATATGCCGAAATGACAACACTTGGTTAAGAATTGGAAACATGAACAGTACCCCGATTTGTTTCTTACTGAATATTTGTTTGGCTGATTTTTTGATTCTCCCCGAAAGTAATGTGCATCGTATCATGCTTGATATTTTTGTGTTTATTCTTGGAGCTTACCCGGCCCTTGTTAGAAGAGAGGTGGACATCCACACTTTTTTACAGGATCCTAAGAATAGCCCTGTAATCAGAAGGCTGCTCATAGCCATAGTGTAGGAACCACTGCAGCTACCAAACCTACTACAGTTACCTGAGTAAAGTGTTTTTCCTTCCGTAAATTGCAGCAAAAATGAGAAATGTTGAAGATCACACAATTTCAGAGAAAGAGCAAGCTCAAGAAGTTCCACAGTGGCATAAATTGTAGGGAATATTATGTTGGTTTGCGATATACATATGCACAGTTATGCTTTGTGTCTTTCTGTTTCTCATGATTCACCTTTTTTATACTTTTTATACAAAAAAGGCAGAAGCCCTTTGATTCTCCCCACTCCAGGAACTCTTGTAGATTTGCTCATTACCAGTGAGCCAAGGTCTTGCATGTTTTCTCCCTAGCATAGAGCTGCTTTAGAGTTGTTTCCATGGGCTGCAAACATTTTGGTTAAAAGACACAGGAGAAATACAGAGGAAGACAATAATGGGATAAACACATATCTAGATAGTACAGCGCACTAGGGTAATAATAACATGTGGTATCAGCACATGAAAAAGATGGGAGAGAGCACATCTAAGGAGAGGTACTATGTCTGTGCACTCATACCGTTGCCATGGGAAACACTAAGATATTCATAGTCATAGAAGTACCAGTGCAAAGAGCTCATTGCCTGACACATCTCACACTGTTCCAGACAAGAGGACAGTTCCAAGGCAGGACAGCATCCCTGATATGGGTAACTGGAAAGACATATCAAACTGACGATAACTATGTGTAAAATTTGAAGACAAGAGGGAAGCCAGAAACGAAGAATCTAGTGATCAGATATGAACATCCTGGAATAAGTAGAGCAGGAATCAGGAAGCAGGAATCAGGATGGAAGAAAACAAGATGCTAGCAAGTGTGTCCTTGTGTTTCAGAAATAATGGCATGAGAAAAGATGAAGAGAATCACCAGTGTGGCTGAATTTTTGATGTACCAGGCATGAAGGATGGAACAGTAGTTCTGATGGACTACTATTGGGCTTATGGGTCCAGAGCCTACATGAAGCTGCCCCACGACTGGGGAGGGATGTGTTCTATACTGCTTATTCATGTTCCAGCATTAGTGATTCCTCAAAGTGACCTGAACATTGGAGAGTTTCCAAAAGCAGATGCCCATTTGAAGAGAACATCACTTGAATTGGGAGGGAGAATTATTTCTCTGCTAAATCTATAGAAGCCTTTGATGCTATTCCTTATGAGTATAGGCTATTTAGTAAGATTGCTTCGATCTTCACAACTATCTTTATGTCAGGAATCCAGACATTGACAAATGCAAAGTGGTTATAGATCACTCGCTGGGAATTCCTGCATACGATCAACACCACCATAAAGGGATTCAATACTATCAGGGAAGAAATGAGGGCCATAAGATTGATGACCCTCCAGAACAGATATGTCCTTGATATGATCACAGCAATGGATGGAGGAGTTTGCGCCAAAATCAGAGAATCATGTTGCACGCTCATACCTTCTCATGATGACAAGAATGGGACATTGACAGAGTCCATAACTTGGCTGATGAATCTATACAACGAGATGGAAAATGAGACAGAAGATATTGCAGATGACAGTTGGTCCGCGTCTATCTTCTCATGGTTTCTACAATTGATGGCGAATATCTTCAACTTCCTGGGAGCAGTATTGGTGATGATAATGTTTGGATTCTGTGTGATCAGGATAACTATCGCACAAAGCAAGATGACAGCAAAACAAAGAAAGCAGTACGAATGAAGAACATGATCGATGTAGAGTCGGGATTCGGACCAAAGGAATTAACGGATGATGAAATTAGAAAATATGTAGAGGCCAGCATCTTAGCTCATGAGGGAACAAAGTTTCTGCATCCAAGGAATCCCAATAAGTATGTGCGATGATGGATCTACTGTAATCTGAATGGACGGTGCTGCTATATGACCTGGAGTGTTGATGAACATGTAAATTCAGCAAGATCCCTGAAGGGAGTAGTGAAACCCTGGACCCCAAAGAAGCACTTCTTCAAGAAAGGACACCAATATGTGCAAACTGGTGAAAGAGTGGACGATGAATCAATCAGAGGGGGGAGTATAGTTGAGCAGCTGAATGCCTCTGCAGGAAGTCCCACCCCCATCTTGCCTATATGTTGGAGACCGGAAATTGCGACATGCGCAACGCCAGTGATTGTACCTATTCCACAGAGAGTCTTCGAGAATAGGCATCCATTAAGAAAACCCTATGTGATGTACCCTCGTAGAGAGGATGACCTCTTGAGGAGATCCCCAAAGGAATATCAAGATGAGAGGAAGAGAGGCAGGTGACGCCACAAGAAACTAACATGACACAATGAGAAGAATGGTCAAAGAAGAAGATGCATAGACTTTTTGTAAAATCTAATGACGAAGTAAAGAATCAAGCAAACTTTCATATGCAGAATGAAGATTGCATGTGTGACGGGCACTGCAGAAAATGCATGCCATTTTATAACTGTACAGGTGCAGTGACGCAAGAAGACCAGGTGATCATAAAGGCTAGCTATAGGTAGTGAATAGACTGCAGGCGGTGCTGCTATTATATAGAATTCTGGACATCAGTGTCACATATTTAGAAAGCTCTGACCCATGAAGAAAGAAGGATCTGAGGGCTTTGTCGCAGTAGGAAAACAGCTGAAGATTGAGGAAAGGCCTGGAATAGCTTCCTGGCCTTGTGTCAAAGGATGGAGAAGTCAAGAACCCTTTACCTATCCTTGAAGAACAGTGAACGTGAGAAGTTTAATTATCCCTTGTTAAGGTGCAAGAAAGAACAGCATGAGTGCCAAGTTTATTAATTCAAGACAATTAGATGCCGCAAAACAGTCCAAAATACAGTCTACTTTCACATGAATCCAGGATGGAAATAGGAGTTGTGTATACAAACCTGAACGACAATAAGAGTGTGCCTATACTCCATTTTATTCTCAGAAGCAGTGATACTTTGCAAGTACAAGTTCAAAGTCAATCTGAATTGTAGAAGGCATGAGCGATGAGAGATGTTGGGCTAATTGGGTGGGGAGACACGATCAAGTCCACCCGCTGGCACGTGGGATATCAGATTACATGTTGGTAGTGAGCCAAATGTTCCAGAAGGGTACATGCATGCCAACCAATAGTAGATGGCCGTATAACAAAGGGCATTATAGTTTGATAGCCAATGGTGTAGCATGTATCTATTAACTATAGAAGATGATTTGCACTAGGGGTGGGCATAAGTTGTCCGTCTGAATTTAGAGACACAATCACAACCTGGTACCTTAAAGAAAGTATACTTAGATGTTCCCATTGAGCCAATCAAACTTCTGCAGAGGTGTTCTTAGTTTGCCACGCATTATGATGTCATGTATGAAACATTTTTAGGACTTAAGTACACCATTGTATAGGAGCTGCACATCAGTGTCATGAATTTAGTAAGCCCGGACCCATGGAGAGGAAAGGCCGAGAATTGTGTCGCACCAAGAGCACCAAGAATAAGATGAGATCATGAAAGCGCCCAGTGAGGTATCAAAACTGAAGCTACCAAGGTCCGTTATCTATTCTTGAAAGCAGTGAATGTGCAAAGGATGAATTATCCCTTCTTAAGGTGCAAAGAAAGAATACCAAGAGTGGCAAGTTATATTCATTTAAGACATTTAAATGCTGTAAAATGGACCAAATTGTGGTCTCCTGTCACAATGGAAATAGAGTTGATCTTGGAGCCCTAGAACAATGAAAGTGAGAGCCTGCACTCCCATATATTCCCACAGACAAGGATACTTTGCAAGGCCAAGTTCAAACACAGTCTTCATGGCAGAAGGCATGGGTGATGAGAGATGTTGGGCTGATGTGGTGGGGAGGTAAAGTCAAATCCACCTCCTGGCACCTGGGTCTGAGCTTACGTGTTGCTAAGTGAAGCAAATGTTCCAGACATGGCACAAGCATGCCAACCAATTGTAGAGGGATGTATAATGAAGAGCCTTATAGTTTGAAGACCAATGTTAAACTGTGTACTTAATAGTGTTGAAGATGACATGTTTTAAGGTAGGCATACGTTTTCCGCCTGACAGTGGGCAGCCAATCACAATTCTAGTCCCTATAGAAAGTATATTTAGATGTTTTACTTAGCCAATCCCAACCCTTGATAAGTTATCTATTATTTGCCACATAGTATGACATCACTTCTGATGTATTTTTTGGATATAAGGATGTTTTTATGAGAAGATCTTTGAGAGCCTGAGCGAGCGTACGTTGATGTCCGTTGTAACCCCCCATTTTTAGATAATAGTTAATTAAACAGTACTGTTGCCATCTTCCTGAGTTGGTTCGATTATTTGGACTCAGAATTGCTCTGCGATTCCATTCATTGCATGCACATTACTGGAGGGCCATAGGCTCACAATTCAAAGTACTGAGTTGTGGTAGTAGTGCTTAAACTGTGGTACTAGTACTGAAACTGTGGTGGTATACTAATTTGTCAACAAATGTCACTTTGAAGGGGTCTGAAGCAGTGATGTACTGTGGGACAAAGGTGGCTGTTCTCATAGTACCAATGGTAGAAGTGTGGTTGTTGACATGGAAGCAGCAGCACGAAGAAAGCATCCTGACAAATCCACCAATGTATAATTGTAACTAAAGTTGAACTGAAAAAGTCCTAAAGATTTATGTACTATTGACATTGGGGAATATTACACCTTCTTTTGAACTGTGGCAAGTTATCTCGAAGCAGAGAGAATTTATCAGAACCAGGATTGCAATTGGTGCTGTTTCTTTTCTGGAAGTTGGAAAGGGAGCTTTTCACCCAGGAACAAAAATTTGCTACCAGTAGATTTGTGTTTGATACACTTTTTCTTTGACTTGGAACTATCAAGAGCTGGCTCAAGACCTTTATTTTCCTTTGATGAAAATGTTTTGTTACTTTGAACTCTGGGAAGGGATTTTAACCAGTAGAGGTGAAGGCCATCCAGACATTATGTTACTATTGTTTATCATATTGTGTTGCTATATATTTTCTTTGTATATTTGTTGTTTAGTGTGAGGGCCAGTTAGTCCATGTTGGTGAACGCTCCCTCAGGTTTTAGACTCGGCATGGAATTCCTCAGAGTAGGGCTAGCAAGGCTTTGTTTTCGTATATTTTATTTAATAATTATGGAATATTTTGAGAAACTCTCAAGCATTTGTCCTCCTCACATTACTGACCCGTCATATGGCTTAGTGCAAATGGTAAGAGAATTGGATGACGGGCAAAGTATAAGCATGGCAAGATAGACGCCAGCATGTTGCATGAGGAGGGTTGAGGAGTTTGGTGCACCAAAGTGGAGAGCAGAGAGATATTCCCCGAATACAAGGGCAGGGAAGAGGGACACATTTTGAGTGGGGCAGCAGTTGGCAGCAGTGTAGGCAGAAACAGGGCAGGACAATGTGTGGCTTGCAGGTGATGGCTACATCCAGGAGATATAATTAGAGGAGAGCAGGGAAAAACGTTTGGAAACGGTTGTAAAGGTGTAATTGCCATTCACTCACTATGTTCTATGTGCTGCAAGGACCATTGTCACTTCTGAAGTATTTCTATTTCGCTAATTCACACATATATTCTGTTGTAAGGGCTACCAAGGGTTGGCAGGGGATCACCTGAGAGCATTAATTCACAGAAACCTCTGATTTCAAATAGGCAATATCTTCATGCTAATTTACCAACGAACCCTGAATTCAAATATAACTTAGTACTTCCCCAAGAAAAGACTTTTAGAACAGTTTTAAGTTATATGTTTTATACTGTAACTCTTAGTTTGGAACAAGTATTACAATAACTCACTTTATACTTTAGCAGGTTTACCATGAGTACTAATGCCTTGCTTACCGTAAACTGACAGTTTTTTATAGACCTTCACAGAAATGGAGACCTCTGTTTATATTTTTTCTGAAAAACCGCTTAGACTAAAAGGAATTGCTTGAAAAATGCTTGCAAGACAATAATGATGATAGTAGCAACACTGGAAGTGGCAAACTGGACCCAGCTGATTGAGTATTTCACAGGCATGCAAATTGTCTATGAGGAAACCAGCCCAGTGGGAATTACATGTGCCACAATTCCAATCTGCTTGATAGCAATACTTCAAAGCAAATCAAAGAAGTAATGCCTGGAAGGATTGGAATGAATCTTAAACCTCTGGCAGTTGCTCTCTGCAACCCTCCAGAAAATCGTTCCTAGCATCAAAAGCTATTACAGAAAGGGGGGAAAACCATATGCAAATCTGGCTTGGTCCCACCTCCATAGGCCAGTCCAGCCCGTACTGCTAGGTCACAACCCTTCTGCACGAGACCACAAACATCCCCAAACAAATTTCGGCAGCATTGGGCGTCATCAGAGAGGAGTAGCTTGGGTCTCTAGGCCCAGCAGGCACAAGACCATGTCTGGGCACACCCGTCCCACACTGGTTGACAAAGTAAAGCAAAGAGGTGTTGGCTGGAAGGTTACCAGGTGTTATTCACTGGCTGCTGAGTGGATTCCGACTTTACTAACATGTTGGAGGAAAACCTCAAAAGATTGTTACAGCTTGCAGACTTTCATTAAAAAATAAAAAAACACTGTAGGGACTGCCACACAAATTGTGTTTCTGCCATCACATGATAAAAACCACTGTGGTGGGCATTTTGAAAAAGGAATCCATTGCAATTCAGCCTGTCAAACTGCCATTCAGATGCCATGAGTATCAAGAGTTTCTCTGTGGAATCTGGTGGGGGTCAACGGTGCAATTTTCAAGAAGACACCGATCCTGTCTGGGCATCAACGGGGCAAAACCTCTGAAGCCAAAAAAAGCACATCTGGCAACACATTGCCAAAAAAGGTGTCTGTGGTGGCTGTCCAGTCCTGCATGGGTGTTGAGGCACCTAAGCAGTTGAACAAGCGGTGGGGAATGTGAAGACATTTGTGTGCCAACAACCAGATTATGAAAACTGGAGGGGGCACAGTGGAGCTGCTGGTGCTGAGGACATGGGAGAATAAGTTGGTCAGAACCCTTGATGTTATCTACCTCTGGCACTGAGAGGGTGGAGATCAGCACAGGATCACCACACGTCTCTTATTGCACAATCAACATAGATATACAGGTCAATGTTGCTCTCTACATAAGGATGTTGTCCCTGTTCACCTGTCATTATACCTGCACTGGCTGAACTGAGGACACATGCCAACATCATTAGTAGCCCTTCTGAGATGGTCATAGAATATATGGGTTTGGTATACCCCTCCAGATACCAAGGGGCATCCTATTGTTTCTCCAAACACTTGACACACAGCAATACAAAGACCAGGTTGACAAATGACCATGTTGAAAAATTCCATGTGGGGAGTCATTAAGCAGTCCTGACTAGCACAAGGTATGTATCAACCTCACAACAACTAACCGTCAAATGCCTAGTTGTACTTCATACAGCGAGAGGGGCCTGCACAGATTAAAATAGGACAGTGTGTGCCCCTGGGCAACATAATGGGTAAATGCAAGATCAACGTACTAGCCTATCATACTTAACACGACTCATGCCACATGATACTGTATGTCACATTGGAGAGTTGAGCCTTTCAGAGATGGGTGAAGTAAGACACAACTAGGAACACCATAGAATTAATGTACACAGGTGTGAAGTATAACATAAATGACTGTACCTAAAGGTCAATAAGGTGACACCAAAACACAATGAGCCAATGGCAAAGGCTCGTGTCACCCTAGCCAACACCCCTCATAAAATACCTGTAGGACAATGCAAAATCAGTTCATGTGGAAGTGTACTCTTACTGATGTGCGGTGCCATGCAATGTGCCAGTGGCTCCAAGCAAAACAATTGGAGAGATGTCTACTAGCAGATATGTTTAGAGAATCTATGGGTGATGGAAAAGGGATATTGAACATATTTGTGCTCCCATAATGATACTACAAATTCTCCTGTACATCTTCACACTGGATTTTCCTCCAGCAGAAGCAGTTGTAATGTTGACTGAACTAAACAAATGCAGGGTAGTATGATCTCCTACTGACACAGCCTCAATGACAATAGCAGACAGGAAATGCATTATGCACACCAAGAACTTTCTTAAGAGGGGTGACAAATGAGCATACCCATCTAGAGCCAATGCCTGTATCGATGAGGCTGTAAAGCAGCAACCATGTAGTAAATAAATGAGTCATACATCAGTCAAGGGTGTCAGCATAGCTCACCATGTGCTATTCAGATTACCATACTATTCAAGCTCATAATCAGTCACCTTGTGGAATCCCCTTTGCATTGTCTTGGGGCCCACACTGCATCACCTTGTAGTCTGACTCACCTATTAGGTCCTTAGAGCCTAGGCATAAGACGTACCTGTGGACCCAAAATAGCATTACTACCAGACACACTTTACATTATGCCTGTCTATTGGGTAACTGTTTTGCATGATTGTCCAACAGGAGGCCAAAGACTGACACACAGGGTGAGGAATCCTCCAGCCAAAGGACCTGCAACATCGCAGTGCTTGGGCTAGCCAGCCTCCAGTGTCCTGATCACCTACCACCACAACCACCATCACCACTCCTGCAGCTGCCATCAAAGCAATCATGCTGCTTCTGCCACCACTACTGAAAGTGCTAGTGCTTCATGGAAGAAGCAAAAGTACAGCACGTTGTGGCATGGAAGATGTGGCACCAGGACAGTTGCTCTGGCACAATCCTCTTGATAGACACCTTTTGCTGCTAGAGCACAGTCCCCCGTGCCAGTGATTGATGAGGTGCTGGACCTTGTAGAGTCAGAGGATGTCATGAAATGCCTTTTGCTGGAGGACAAGGCGAAAAACATAATAGCTGTCAAAAGTGTCAACTCCTCTGCGCCTCTCCCTTGTCAGGATGGCACTAACACTTAATGATAATCACTGAGGCGTACCATTCTATCTCTTGTCAGCCTTGTAGGAACACACCTTCCACCAAGGCCACTTGGGGAACAATCCACTGCACCTAGACGTGGATGTTCTAGCACAGTCCATCCAAATGAGTATAAACATAGCCAGCTAACTGCTGGATTGCAGGATATGGAGCAGCAACAGGTGTTGCAGGAGGAAATTGCTGCAAGGCCGGTGGAGATAGTCCTGCGGCACCACCAGAATCAGGGAAAGAAAAGAAAGATATGTCTTCTGCCTGCAGTCTAATTCGCTATTGCTTTGAGAAGAGATGCAGCCAATAAGTTATCATTTATATAGCACTACGAACCCTCAGGTATCTGATCGCTGCTTATTATTACCCACGGTGTGTGGTGCTCATTTATCGACCTCAGAAGGATGGGGATTCAAACCTACGCCAGCAGGCTCTGCACAGATGTCAAAGCTAGCGCTGTGCTATCGGACCGGCATGTGTTCAGCCTGCTCTCTGTTCCGGTTAGCATTAGCGAACATGCGTGTGCCAGAGGTCATATCTGTCTCCATCACAAACAATAAACCCTCAACATCAGTCTCTCAGAGAAAAAGGCATCGACATTTTAATAAGAGAAAAAGTGATGGAATGAAGCAGTCTCAATTTTATTGTTTTATCAGGGGTGCTGGCCTATGGAGGGGGTAGGATGTGCCACTGGGGAACGTTGTGTATTTCCTGTGGCATTGGGCTTTGGAGGGGCACAGTGGTTGCTAGCATTGTGTATGGTAATACAAGTATAGTAGTCACTATCACTGAGGAATTGGTATCTTCCTGTGGCTTTCAACAATAGGCAGGTGAGAGGTTGGGGAATGAGTTATGTAGAATGCCATGTTTTGCCAGTTAGTGTAGCAACTGTGAGCATTTTACATGCAGGTATTTTATGCAGGTTATGAGTCATGTTCAATAATCATGCGAGGCAGATCAATGCTTGCCAATGGCATTGCAATGCTTGATGCTGTGGACTACTAGCTAAGTGTTGGGTGGCATACAGTTGTCCATTATTTGTTTCTGCCTCTGTCAGGGCACATCTGTCACTATACTTGTACACATATGTATAACCCTGCTTGATATTGCGGCATGACATCGGACATTTTATGGCTTAAAAAAGGCTAATTTTGGAGCATGGAATTCTATTTTTGAGGCATATCTTCAGCACCCTCTTTAATTAATAGAGAGTGCTAGAAAGCCAGAGTGCCTGGTTGCTACAAGGGGTCAGTGTGTGTGAGACTGCAAGATATACAGGTTGTCAGTTTTTGCACAGTTGTAGGTGGTCTCTGCTATCATTTTGATAGGAGTCCCAGATAGCCCTGGCATTACAGGCTCTACTTTTGTGGTTTAATGTGCGTGCCTATCAGTGGCGGCCGCTATCATAGGGCGGCAGGGCGCCGCCCCCCCACTTAGGCCCCCCACCAGGTGTGAGTACTGTAACAAATTCAGAAGAAGTTCAGAAGTTCTTCTTCTGAATCTGTTTGTATTTTCCACCTGGTGGGGGTGCTGTGGCGAGACCCTGGTGACAAGTACCTTCCTATTGTTGCAGCCGGCCCATGAATAGGATTCCGTTTCATGGGCCGGCTGCAACAGCGGGGCGCGTCCCGTTTTACCTTGCTTTTGCTTATAGTAAAGTGCGTGGAGCTCATAGCTCCACGCACTTTACGTAACCCTTTTCAGTAGGATGCTGGCGGGGCGCTTGAGGGGTGGCCCCGCCAGTATCACTATGTGCGCAAACAGCGCAGCAAAGATGTGTAATCTGCAGGGAGGGAGGGAGTCTCCTTCCCTCCCTGCATAGATACAGTAATCTCATTGGCTGTTTGCCAATGGCTGGCAAACAGCCAATGAGATTACTGTATCTATGCAGGCGGCAGCCAATGACTTCAGTGTGGGGGTGGGTTGATGGCCCAGGCTGCATCCACCCACACTCTCTCTCTTACATCGTCGTCCTCGAGCTCGGAACGTGTTGAGCTGCCCTGCCCTGCTGCCAACCAGAGAGAAAGAACAGCCTGCACTGCAGGCCGAAGAAGTTTGCCCTCTCCGCCTCCACGTGTGGTCTAGGTGAATGCATCCGGTGAGTGCATTTAGGTGAGTGCATCCGGGGTCGCATGGATTCATTTGGCAGTCCAAGGCCGAGGATTGTATTTGTTGTGAATATTTTCTGAACAGCTCAGAATCGGCCCCCGAGAGGTGCTGGTTAAGGAACCACGTGTTTCTAGTCTGGAAACACGAATGCCGTCACTGCTGCTCAGAAGGCGGAGGCTGGGGCCGGATCCTTGCTTCCACAGCGAGGCCATGCAGATATTTCCCGAGCCAAAGGCCTTTCTTTGGTCCCACGTTGGTTGGGCAAACCGCCAATTATGAGTGGCCCTGGAGCAACAAGGAAAGTTGGGCGCGCATGAGGAGAACTGCTTTGGTGGCGCTGGCGCTGCTTTTCTGGCCATTCATTTTGAGTACTCCTACATTCTGTGTAAATGGTGCTGATGAATGGGGGGCTGAAGAGGGGAAGGGACACTGGGTTTCTGTTGTAGGTGAGTGAGTGACTGTGGGCATGCACACAGTGAACATGGTGCAGGTCCATTCCATGCCGTTGACACTATGGCGCCCGGGCACTCCAGGTTCAAAAATGCCCAGAGCCACTTCAATGTGACGTAATAGGCAGTTATCCTCCTATGGGAGTCTCCCGGGGGCTGTGGCACGTGTAGAGATTGACGGGTTGTGCCATGCATCTAGACCAGCGTGTCATCAGCGACAACATTAATTAAGAAGCCAAAGACGGTTAATATTGGAGGAGCCATGTGGCCAACACAGTCTGGGGGAGGGTGAGGATGGAAAGGGTATTTGTGTAAGATGATGAAGATGTTTCGAGCCTTTGGTCCACTGCCAGCCTGGGAGCGCTCAGAGTGTAAACACTATGGAGCATTCTGGTTCAGGAAGAGTCTGGCATTGTTGGGGGATGTCTGACGTGCCCACAATGAAACCAGGCCTTCGGGTATGCACGATTCCTCCAGATGTAAATGCGACAGAGCAGCAGACCCCGGAAGGAGCCCCTGGTGGTGGGGAACTTGATGCACTCAGACAAATGGCGCCTAGTTGTACACACACAGCTTTTTCTTGGATTGGGAGCCAGTGTTGACTGCCGCGACTACCCACCTACATTGCCAGCTATATCCTTTTTTGCGCAGAGAGGTGGGGGCGAAGGAGGGGGTTCACAGCCGCACGTTTCCTGGGGGATATCTACTGCAGGTTTTCTTGCATGCGGACTCGTAACTGAGAGAATTGTGTTAACATAGTGCAAAATATCAGGGTTCTGCCTCTTTTGCAGCCGTATTTTTGGCAGGCTGGCTGAATCACAGGAAGTTGAAGGGATGTGCCCAAGGTCACAGTTTGAGCCGAGTTTACCCATCCAGTCACCTAGCCCCTAAAATACGCGGGGCTGTCAGCTCTATCGCAAAACATCCTGCTATGTTTTCAGTTACGTGGGTTGTGGGGGCTGACCGGGCTGTCCTTGTGGAAGTACCGTACTGATAATGTGAACAACAGCCTGTCTTGTTTGATGTCAGTAGTACGCAGGTTTAACGATGGCGAGGTTCTGCTCTGTCCCCGAGTGTGGACGCAGGAAAGAACAGCCATTAAATGCCCATAACACATCTAAATCAGTTTTCAAGTGCTGCTGTCGTTGGTTTGTTTACATTCCACTTACCCGGCTCAGTAATGTGCTGTCAGGGAAGGCAGCAGCGTGAGTGCTATGTACACAGTAACGGAGGTCATCAGTTTGAAGCCATCATTGAGGTTTTCAGAGACTCCAGCCCCCCTACCCGGGCTTCTTCATTCACTTGGGCGTGCTCAGAAGAAATTAATCGTTAATGTGGGGAGGGTGGCCCTAGCCTTCACTGTGATGCCTGTGTCAAGGCTATAACCTTTGGCTCGCAGGTCCTGTGACCATCAATTCTGACCCCCCCCAGGGCACTGCATACCCCTTGGACACATAGTTGTGGTAGGAAACATCTGGGAATTGAAGCTAATACATTGGAAACCCTCTGGGTACATTGCTAATAAACAGACTGCATTCTGTATCTGATTTTTGTCATAAGGGCCCCGGATCCCAGCTTCCTGTTTTTGGATAGTCTGAGGCAAACTTCACCGAGCACCTGTTTGGGGCATGGCCCGCATTCACTGAAGCATGTTTTGGTGCTTATGGGGTGTCCATCAACCAGACCCATTGGCAGGCAGGTCAGGACGCAGGGGATACACGGTACCTGGTTCTGCTCTGCACTACTATTTTACCTTAGTTTCTCCCCTTTTCAGAAAATGCCTAAAATCCCACCTTAGTAAGAGGATGAAAGCATATGAATGCCAGTAACAGCATGACAAAATTATATTTTTCCATCATTACTGACCATATAATGATGAATTTCTTTATGCATACATCATAGTACCAGCTATTCTCAATACAAGCTGCTGTAAAATACACTTGCACACGTAAGAATAATTTACCACCATTAGTATGTAAAACCTAATGCTTTTTATGTCATATTTTGGTGGGTTTTGGACAGTAAATAGCACATTTTGGAGGCCATTTTCCAAAACACGTCGTGGGGGGAGAACCCCACCACACCGCCCTAAGGTGGAGTGGGCTCGCGCGCTGCGCGCGCTCGCTCGCTCCCAACTTCACCTTGGGAACTCACCGCCCCACCAGCTTTAAAACTCACCAGCCGCCACTGGTGCCTATTTTGTGTTATTATCTTTATTGTTAGCTGTAATGGTGCAAATACTCCCCTTCTATATCTTTCAATTCCACAACCACCCAAAAAAAACCTCACTCACCAACACCCTTCACACTCACCAATTTCCTTACACAACATATGCTGTCAAACCACTAAGCCTGCCAGTCATGTGCATATTCCTGTGCTCTGTCACCTGGCCAAGTCACAACTCGCACTCTCCTGCCCCTGCTACACTCCCATTCATGAACCCAACTCATACCTTACGCTCCCCAGTGTCTTCTACATCATACAGTCCTTCAGTATTTCTCTCTCCTTTTGCATATTGCATCCTTTCTCCCAGCGTATCATGCTCCCACTCTCGCCCGCTGCTCCCTCTCTTGTTTCTGGTCTGTTGCTCGCTCTCTGCTTTCTGCGCCACCACGTCCTTACTGTTTGTTGCCCATCACTACACACCTGGCCCATCCCACTCCCTTTCACCCTCTGCCCGCCAGTCTCATGCAGATTTTGAGTCAAGTTTTCAAAAAACATGGCATTGAAAAATACCACAGAAGATGAACTGTGTTTAGGTGCCCCATTTTTGGTAATGCGTATTCATAAAGGTTGGCTGCACATTTCTCAGGGTTTGAGTTGTAGCAAAAATGATGCTCTGGCCAGCCCACTTGAATACACTGATAGACCCTTAAAGGACCTGTTCCTGTACAATCTATCCCTTTTTGAGGGATAAAAATGCAAGTGAGACAACAGCGCTTCATACATGCAGTTAACACAAATGTAGGAATAGAAAAGACATAGGGCCTCATTACGCGGTAGGCGGTAAGGGATTACTGGCACCGGTAAGGGCACCGGTGCCGTAATCCCTTAACACCCTACTACGAGGTCCCTTAGCGGGTCCCTTCCCTAATGCCTGGTTTTACCAGGCGTTATGGAAGGGACCCGTTGAGGGACTTTAGAGCTACTAACGGGCAAATAGCGGGCCCGTTATTAGCTACATCCCCATTTCCATTGAGCCCTATGGGGGCTCAAATGGGAATGGGGAATGGTTCCCAGAATGGGAATTTACCGGGTCCTCCAAGGTTGGAATGACCCGGTAAGTCCCTATTCCTTGAACACGGACCAGGAATGCGGTAAGGGGGTAGCCATGGTGCTAAAAGCGCCATGGCTACCGCCTACCGCATAATGAGGCCCATAGTGATGCAAAGAACTCTCCAAACACCTATTCCAAACAGACACAGGGCTTCGCCTTAGATTTCTGTGCATTTAAAAGCAAATCCCATTCGGGATTCACATTTAAATGCATAGAAATGTCCCCGGATGTGTGCAAATGCACAAAGGGTTGAAAAAGGGCATCGGAACGGGCGAATGTACCCATTCAGATGTCCTTTGTGGATTGGGCTGCTCCTTTTATTGGCACACGTGATGAGATGCCCTAGCACAGTGGGAGTTCCAGGATGGCGAAGAAACCTGAAATACACTTGGATGTGGTGCCACAGGAGGTGCCATGGCCACTTTCTACACAGGGGGATTTGTGAATTCAAAACTACAGGTCCAATCACGTGGAGGCCCTCATATTTTGAGACAGACATGTCTGAATATGTCTAGAACTCTGTGATTCAATGACTACTGCCCTGCAGAAGTAGAGGGAAGAGGTAAAACAAGCATGATGATGAAAGTTATAGCTGAAGGTAGCATGGGTTGAGGGCAGGATAGACTTTTCAGGAGGGGATGAGCCAAGAAGGAGGCATCCAAACCAACAGCAGTAAAGTATTACCAAAATAAAACGCATGTTCAATCAAATAGCTATAGAAATAGCTAAACTAATGCAACACTTGCAACCCATGCCTGTAAGGAAATAAACAGTGAATGCAGACTCTGGGAGAAAGAGGCACAATGGGTCATGAAGAACAATGATCTACAGGAAAGCAGTCTTGCAGAAATGAGTACAAGAATATGGGCCTCATTACAATTTTGGGGGTATTTCAGTGGTAAATCTGGAACAATACCATCAAACAGATGTACAGTTACCACCACTTGGTCCAACGGTATTACAGCTCGATTGCAAGTGGTGGTAGGCAGTGTTACTCCCCATTTATTGGAGTAAATAGGACACCATGGGAATTTCAGCAGAATTACCGCTGCCAGTAATTCTGCCGATTTGTCCATTTTGGGGCAGTAATGCAGAGGAATTATCTGCAGCATTTTGCTGGAGGTTTTTTCCGGCACCTTACAGCCAAATCCATAGTTTTTTTTTTAGCCACAACGCCAAACTCAAGATAAGGCCTATTCTTTATGGCATAACATGGGGTCTTAAAAGGGTACAGAACCACTGATATTTATCATTCATCATCATCAAGGAGCTCAATGGCATGAATTTGGGTTTCTTGGTGTGTCCAATTGATTTGATATGTAAAGCTGGTTCGAATAGATTCAGCAATGAAGTACAACTTAATAGACCTTGGCTCAAAGACTCTTGTGACAGGTAGCCCATGCTTAAGTTCATTTTTTTTTTTTACTTCAATGGGGAGTTGCTCCAGTGGATCCAGCAGCGGGATGCGGTTCCACATGAGGCAACAGCCTAAGGCTCAAAGAAGCTTGTGGCAGGCAAGCAATGTTCAGCTCAGTGCAGCATGCAGTATGCATGTAGTGTCTGGAAGTGCAGAGTGCCAAAAGCAGCTCTATTTGGTCTTTGCTTTGCTCAAAGGTGTATGGAGCACTCACAGTGACTCGAATTTGGCTAAAAAATGCAGGGAGCCAAAGGCAGCTTCTTTTGATCATTGCTTTGCTGTGAGACCCTACATTGGGGCGCTGATGAAAGGTAAATCTTTCTTATGGTCTTCCGAGCAAGGAAAGTTGCCAGGGTCACTTGAAAGGCTTGCAACCTCAGCAGGCAGAGTATTGGGTACCAGTGTCCATCAACCGCAAGGATTTTTCAACAGCAGGTCACTTCCAATTTTACAATGACATGGCTGGCGAAAGAGTCTGCAGGCTCCTAGCAAATCCTTATATGCACCCACTTGGCTGGGGATCTCAGGTAGTGTTTACCTCAACAAGGTTATAGTCAAGGAGATGGTTGAATGAGAGTGATTCAAAGAAGATTCAATTTGGCAGGATCCCACTGTCAGTCCAGAAAAACCAAACACTCCTTGAGGGTCCGGAAATGAATGATAATTGGTTGGCCAAAGACCAACCGCCTCATTTACAGTGTTAAGAATATATATTCATTAGTTATTATGTAGCTATTCGTTCAACTAGAGTGAGGCCATTTTAAGATGACTAGAATCGCCATTTTGTTTTCTCTCTCTGCTCTCTCTAACGTTGCCACTTTGCCTCATGTAAAACTGCTTTGCTGTAGATATTATTTTGCTTCAATGGTCCAAGGCTAAGAAACATGTTGAAACATTACACTGGAGAGCCAGACAGAAATGCCCGATTCCCTCGCTCACATATCCTTGAAGACAGGGAGCAAGGCATTTAATCAGCACACGAATGCCAGCGAGTCTCCTGAAAGAATAGCTATTTACGAAACTAGCATTTAAAGAGTTGAAGTATGTTCTTTACGGCCCCCCTTTCTGAGCCAAGTGAGGCCCCGGAGAGCGGGCTGACCTCTAGAGCGAGAATCGAAACTAAGAGATAGTGAGGTCTGGTATGTGCCAGTCTCCTACGCGCAGCTTGCCCATGAAAAACAGAAATGCTGTGTTCTCGCAAATAAAGAATGGTGTCTGTAAAATTGAAGATTGCAAACTGTTACTAAATATGGTGGTCTAAGGTGTCATATTCGTCACACTGGTCAATCATCGCCTCTAATTCAAAGGGAAAGGAATCTCGGGGCTGCATCAAATGTGTCATACTGTGTCATTGCTGATTGTAAGGTGTTCGGTTTGTATATATGTAACTGATGTATGTTTCATTCTCTCTTGCATCCCCCGAGGTCTGTTAGACACACGTCGCGGGGTGTGGGACCATTTAGCCAACTGCAATAAACCCTAGATTTTGGGAACAGAACCTTGTGTCTGGCGTATCTATTCGAGTGTGGTGACTGCCTTGTTTCCACATCTGAGGGTCCCTCAGGGGCCCCTTCACCACCACTCACATAGTCATGTTACCAGTTCATGTTGTTACATTCCAAGCATTCTGTAAGGGCCCAATCCTGCTGCTGTAATAAGAGTTACTGTCCAAATTCCAAATGAGTCAGCAGTTATGATGGATGAGGTGAGGAGTGACACCAAAGCAGAGACAAATGGTGGGCTCTCTGCCCCCCCTGTCACAAGACCATGAAGTCACAGGTGGCATGCCAAGGACTGTGTCCTCTGTCTCCCATCCTGTCAGGCAATCCTTGGACTCATTATCATATTCAGAGGCTTTTGCAGATCCATCAATAACTGGAATAAGCGGTGAAAGAAGTAGTCCCTTGTTGTCCCACCCCGACCCACAAAACCAGACTTGCTAAAAATAATGTCCTCGATAACTACAGCAATGGTGCCATTCACAAAGTTATATGAGGCACTACATGACACCTTAAAAGACCATACTATGATGTTTCCAATAGTCCACACAAAACTATAATTCATGGAGGGGTTCATAACCACTACAGAGCTGAAGAAAAAGAGTGGTTCAACTTTCAGTAAACATTCTAATAGCATCTGTTACACAGTGACTGTGTCATTGTCGTAGCCGGTGGGATTCACCAGCAGGATTTGGGTTTTGCCGACCCCTGCAATGCTGAATCTAACACCCAGTCATGTACTCTAGGAAAAAATCTGGCAGGTTCTATAAGTAATGAATATGGGATATTTGAGCAAAACATGGAAGAAAAAAACTGCAGTCCTATGGCCCTCATTACGACCCTGGCGGAATTCGCGGTGCAAAATGCACCGCGGAGCACGGCGGAAAGCTGCCGATAGCGCCATGGGGGTTGGCGGATTTTCCACCCCATGCCGACCTTGGCGGAGCGGTAAATCCCCAATCCCCATTTTGCCCTTCCCCATTCCCATTCTTGCCCCATAGGGTATAATGGGAGTGGGGAAGGCGTTAATTACGCCACCGTAAAGTACGGTGGCGTAATTAACAACGAGGTCCCTTAGCGCCATGGATTTCTCCGCCCGGTAAAACCAGGCGGAGAAAGGCTCCATGGCGCTACGGGAACTCGTAGTAGGGCGGACGGGTCCGCCACGATTACCGCTGGCCGGTAACCCACTCCGCCAGGGTCGTAATGAGGGCCTATGTGTTTCTAAACACCTAACAACACCTTTGCACTGTCCATCAAAATTCTCCCAGGGTCCCCAGAAGGTCCAACCTCTCTTGGAAGACTTTGGTAGAAATGGCTGGGTAGGGCACCATCCAACCCCAGTTTTGACACCTGGCCCTTCAATCTTGTTGGCTGACAAAACGGACCATATTTAGGTCTTGGAGAGCACAGACAAATAAGAGGTTGACTTATCTGATCAAGATCTTATGAACCTGTCCGTTTATTCATTAGAAGATGTGACTGCTGACCGGGACTTGCTGCCTCCTCCAGGAACATTTTCATCATCACAAACCTTGGGCTAATTACGACCCTGGCATTATGGGGTTAACGCCGCCGGTAGAGCTACCGGTGCTGTTAACCCCATAACACCTCATTACGAGGTCCACTCGCGGGACCCGTTCAGGATGCCTGATTTTACCAGATGACCTTAGCGGGTCCCACGAGCGGCCGAGCATGCTAACAACGGGCCCGTCATTAATGGGCCAGTTGTTAGCATGCTCCCCATTCCCATTGAGCCCTATGGGGGCTCAAATGGGAATGTACCGGGTCTGAGTTATTTGAATGGGGAAATACCAGGCCCTCCTATGTCGGAATGGCCGAGTATTTCCCCATTCAGGGAACCTGGACCTGAGTTTGGAGCCAGCCATGCCCTTATTAAGGGCATGGCTGCCTCCAAACTCGTAATGAGGCCCCTTGTCTGCCAACATTGGGAAGGTAAACACAACAGCTGGCACTTCTTCTTCACAGGTCTTGAGCTTGGAAGGAAGAACGAAGATAGTTCTTCTAAAACACCACCCACCCATTGAGCATCCCGAAAAAGAACCCGCCAGAGAAGATATGAACACTATAGTGGGGTTAAACAACAACGTCAAGGACATTGTAAAAGCTAGGAGCGTGGCTCTGAGAAACCTTGATACGAACGGCCATTGCCCCCACTTGGATTGTCCTAGACAGACAGATGGTACAACAGGGAGTGGGCGACCATCACGATAAATGCTCCCTTTTGGCCAGAGGTATTTAAAACAGGGTCCGCTCTGAAGGGGAGAGCCACTGAGCCAGTAAATCACTCGCAAGCAGGGTTGGGAATGATAAAATCAAACCTTTCAGTGAAATTGGAGAGAATAGTGGATCAGGACGACACTCTCATAATGAACAGAAAGAGTGTATATGGACCTCCTAATCTGCATATCAAACCTCCGCCAATTGTTATCTTCTGATCTAAAGATAATTTAATTTGTGGACGAAATCCACACGGACTGTGAATACTTAAATATACCATGACTGGTGGTCAAGGGAATGCTACTAGAAGCAGCAGAAAGTTTCCTAACGCTGGGTTTTGATATTACTCTGGTAAAATAAACAACTGGAGATGTCCCAGCAATGATTGCGGGAAATGGTTCAAAATCTGAGGAGAACAAAGACCACAACACTAGGATGAACCACACAAAAGAACAGCCTGAGGGGGTGAGGATGACCAACGAAAATGAGTATACATTTTTTTAAATGTATAGACCCCATGAGACAACAAAGAATGTCCTAAACCCAACACCAACAGGATACACCTCCCAAACTGAAAAAGCAAACATATTGTACCTCTTGGGCCGAGCGATGACAAACTTTACCATCACCATGCAGGATAAAATGCTTTGAAGCCGAAAAGAGATATCTCAGTGCCTTTGTCGAATGTGGCAAATAATCTGGATAGCTATTCGTGCTCATGGCTATGAGCGGCTCTGGCAGGCAAAAAGAGCTCATAGCTGCCAGAAGGGGAAACCAGCAGGTGTCTGAAGATGGCATCATGGAAAAAGAGAGGTTTTAAACATCTCACGGCAAAGAGTGACGTCAATTTAGGAGATTACGAAGTCTTGTGTTTCCAGGAGACCTGGCTGATGCAAAGACCATGTTTAGATGGATTTGAACTATTTCTAAGCCTGGTTCAAAGGAGGTGGATGGAAGACCCTCCTCAGGTATCCTGAATGCCGTTAGAACAGAAGCAGGCCGGAAACTAACCAAACTGGTTTTTCCAAACTTGTTTGTGCAGGAAATCATCATTGAGTGGACTCCTCCGACGGTGGAACCATGCCAGGTGAAGGGGCTGCGCCTGGCAATAACAAACTTATACTGGAATCCAATGGCAATTTTGACCGAAGCCTTTTTGAACCTTGCAGAGACATTGATTGATGATGCCAATATTTATCAGGAAGGCACAAACATTGTCCTGTGTGACAACCTAAATGCAACTGGTATGTTGGGTATTGGTACCTCCGTTGGTGATCTTAAGCAAAGCCCTTCAGTCTTAAGAGGATCAGCTTGTAAAACTCTAATGTCAGAAAGAGACATGCACTTTTTAAATGGCCACATGGTGGGTGATATTCCACCATGTAAGACCTGGGCAAGAGCTGGAAAAATGTCTGGCAATTACATCATAGTCTCAGGAGTTTTCCTGCCTGTAGTCCATTCCTTTAGAATAATTGCTACAAACCATAGTGATCATGATCTCTTGGAAATGTCTTGGGAAGCAGAACCCCCGGGACCTGACCAGAAATGGGCACAACTGGTAGAGGACTGTAATGGAGGAATGAGATTAAGGATACCAAAATCCGCAAGCAGGTAGTTTATGGAGAAATTTGTTGATGACCATCAGGAGGCCGACTCATTGGAAGCAGTTTCTAACGTGCAATATACCCCTCTATGGAGGTGTTTATTCGCCAAAAATAAAGGAAGAACCAACAATCTGCTAACACTACACTCTTTCGATGCATTGGTGGTGGAAAAAGGAAAAATAATGAGGCAAAAAAAAAAAGCTGACTGAGCAAAGACCCTAGAGGACATCCTCAAAGGAAAAACAGCTGCTGTGGTGTATGAAAACTGGCTAGGTGCCCACAGACAAAAACTCTATCAACAGGATTCAGAGACTATGGTAAAAAGAGTTTGTGGGAGACGAGTGAGAGACTTTGTGTCTCTTATAAACTTTTGTTGAGGGAATGTAAGGCTATCTCAAACCAATAATGTCCCGGAAGAAGCCAGGATCTCTCACTTCAGTAAATTATATGAAGAGAAGAGTAATCCAACTATCTTATTGGGAAATCCCACATGACCTGGACCACATAATGATGAAACTGCAGAAACTGTCAGGCTCCTGTGCTTCTGGCTAGATGGCCTCACCAACGTAATGTTAAAAGGACATCCGGAGGAATGGGCTAGGTTCCTCAAACTTCTCTTTCAATTAATAACCAACACCCATACCATCCCAGAGGTGAGCAATAGTGGTCCCGATCATCAAGGGATGGTATGGGGTGACAGGAAAGACCCTAAGAACTATCTCCCAATCGCCCTTCTTGACGTATTCCATAAGATCTTCGCCTCTCTTCTCTTGACGCG
This sequence comes from Ambystoma mexicanum, assembly GCF_040938575.1. NCBI lineage: Eukaryota > Metazoa > Chordata > Amphibia > Caudata > Ambystomatidae > Ambystoma > Ambystoma mexicanum. The sequence goes on along the minus strand of NC_090941.1, from coordinate 428,146,875 downwards.
ACTAACAGAATGGTTGTAGACAAGAGGTTGCAACAACCCTTTTCAATTAGGCTTCAGGGGAGGGAGTGGAACTGGAGGTAAAATCTTGATTTTAAGTATCCTAAAGGAAGGGTATGGGAAAGCAAGTCAAGGATCTGCTTGGCTTTTGTCAATCTTGTCCAGGCATTCGATCAAGTAGACCAGAAATATCTGTGGGAAAAACTGAGAAGACTGAACTGCACAACTTCCATCTTGGACCACCTGATGGCTCATCATACAAATACCACAATGAGAATAAGATTACATCCATCTGGTCAACTGTAGGCATACACTGAAACATCTAGAGGGCTAAAGCAGGGTTGCCCACTGGAACCAGAACTTTTTTATTTCTTTTTGGCAGATATTGGCCTAACACTCGACACAGTGAGAAGTTTTCCTCCTCACTTTGGTGGGATTCACATTAGCAGACTCCTCTACATGGACAACTTAGTCTTAATAGATCAAACGCTTGTGTGTCTTCAGCGGCAGCTATACCTACTAAGGAAATAACTAGAGTCAAATGATCTCCAGATTAACACAGAGAAAATCCTGGATGAGCTATAGCCCAAGCTCAAAGGTGCATTTTGAAGGAAAGTTTTGGGACATCACAGTTCACTACCTATGTGAAGAGAAATAGGTAACTTCTCCCTAATGGCAACAGTGGAATGTAAGAGATTGACATTATATGGGAAATGTCTCAAGGCCTCGAGGCCGGTACTCTTTTCACTTATACAAAACAAAATGGGAAAATGCACCAACGCCCCATTAAATGACTGGGTCGACGCTAACAATCCCAAGTTGAAGCATACTGGCTGTACTACAGAGGACCTATTAACTAACGCCTGCAAAGTAAAAAAAAAAAAAAAAAAACGTACAAGCTTGATTGGATCATAACCCTAGAAAAAGCTTCATCATACAAATTGTATCGGCAGCTGGATCATGAAGTAAGAAAGTTGGGTACCTTCCTGAAATACCTGAGGAAATTCCCAAACAAACAACTTAGAAACAAATTCTTACGGATTATGATTCTCTTATTTCCAACTAAACATCAAAAGCAAAAAAACAAAAACAAATCAGTGTCGATTTTGCTCAGAGATTGGCCAAGTGGAGACCTTGAAGCATCTCTTGCTGTTTTGCCCAAGGCTGTCCGAGGTTAGAACTCTATATTTTGGTTTGTTGATCTGGGCCCTCCCATCACTGTGTCTGTATGAATGGTGGGGCGCCCTGACAAACGGCGATATGGTCTCTCGAGTCTGGTCAGTTGTTAACTTTCTGAACAGGGTTGTTGTAACAGACAACCCACAATGGAATCCTTCGAACTAATGATCCTTGACCTTTCAGTGACCCGGTGTATGCCATTGAGACTATATAATATGAGCCATGTGGGTTGGAATACTTGAAATGTAATTTGTAAACTCTTTTTGTTAATAAACTAATGCAAAAATAAAACAAAATAATAACATTTGAGTTTTTCCTTGAGATGTCAGCTCCCAGAGTGCCTTGTTTGTAGTCTGTAGGAAGATAGGGGGTATCAGGATGGAACTGTTGCCTTAGCATGTTCAAGATGGCTGGTTCCTTTTCCTGGGAACATGTCCTCTCCCTAGCCAGCCACACTATATGTTCCACTCTCCTGTTGCCTGAGATCATAAGAGCTCTAGTAAGTATGCCTGAGGTGGTTTGTCCCAATCGTGTTGCATACGTCTCATTGAAGCTCCAAGTCCTCACTCTACCCATGAAGGAGGTTGGTCCTGTTCTCCAAGGAAGTTGACAAGCTTTCCCAGCAAAGAACACACTGCTTGTTGGGCCATGACTACCATTGGTGTGTCCGATACTTCCAGGCCAAGGCACACTACAAACAAATCGCCCTGCAGCTATAGGTCAGTGGAAACCAAGTGGAACATATAAAATTATACTAGATTATGTTTTGGCAGTTTTAATTCTATCTATCGCTTCATATGTCACTAAATCAAACTAGATATAGGTTTATAGTTCTCTTTAAACAGAGTTCTTACACCAGAGCTAACTGAGAAACAGTTCATTAGTGTTTTATGTATTGGTTATCGTTAAAGGTAACCAATGGCTGTTAGAATTAATTTCATTCTGCCAGGCTGTTTCAGGAAACGCACATATTACTCTGAAGTAGCAATGTAGACAAACCACATTGCAGTTGTTGTGTCAGTAGAGAGAGCTCAGTAAAGTACATGTATGAGCAATGTTATTTAGCATGATGCATTTGGAAAGAGAGGACTTTTTTAAAGAGGAAACATTCTGAGAAAAAAAAAAAAAAACATCATTTTGAATAGCAAAGAATTAGAACAATTAAAAAGTCAGGTCTGCACACTCTACCAGATGATATTCTGTCATAGTCTCTGACAACGAATTCAGAGCAATGTATATTACCGCTAAGTAATCGTAGCTTTTTCCTAAGGAAAATCTGTATTTTTTCTTTATTGTCAATTTCATTTACTCAAACAGAACAGGCAACAGTTTGTTTTCCTCTTGCCCCTATATTGTCACAGATGGCAAGAACGTCACACCAAAACGCCAAGATAGTTCAACTGAATGTGTTGTAGCATTGTGGGGCCTAGATCTGTCCCTATCTCTCCCAACCTAGAATGAGAGCTGGATTGTGACCCTTGTGTCCTTAACACTCAAGTTGGTTTGTATAGCCAGGAAACCCCAACTAGCTATATCTTCCTTCACTAAGGATGGCCTCCCTAAATCCAGGCTAATTTACCTCGGTCTCCACTCTAACCAAGTGTGTTACTACAGGAGATGGTATAGTGCCTTAAACTTCCTCAGTGGGGCACAGGTTGATTCTTTCTTGCCCACACTCACCTTATCCTCTCTTCTCTTCTTAATGCCCCCCTTCTTGGCTTGTCTCTTCCCACCCCTCCTTCTCTCCCTCCGATGTCACACACTCCTCCTATTTCTTGCATCCCCCCTTTCATCTTATGACTATTTCTCTTACTCCTCTACTAATCTGCCTACACACTATAGGGTTAAGTTCAAGTTTCCCAGTACCCCGCTGGTAATTCCTCAGGATACCGGGAAACAGCCCATGCCATCTCTGCCACCTGATATGCCGGTATTACTGGGATATTATGGGCGGCAGAGACGGTGGTAGGTTACCATTCCATGGAGTCCCATAGGACTTCATGGAATGCCAAAATGACCAGCACCGGTAGTACCGGTGCCAGTGATTGCAGTATTTCTTTGGCATTAGGGGCCTGATCTATGGGCAGGTGAGACCTGCTGCTAGATCAGAGCCCCCACCGGTAAACTCAGGTTTCCCAGGTCCGGTAAAAATGATGGTGCCAGTGTTAGAGGCAATTTTTCCAGCATTATTACCAGACTGGGAACCTCGTAATGAGGTCCTATGAGTCCACCCACAATACCACTCATCCTCCTCCCTATTACTACAACCCCTCCTCCTCTTGCACGAGTAAAACACCTTCTCATCCCACATGACTACATCTCCTCCAACACAACTACAAATCCCCCTCCCACAACTTCAACTTATCCTGCTACCACACTATCACTAATCCTTATTTTTCCACCCACTTTCTACAGCACCACTCTCCTTTGATTCACCCATTCACTGTGCAGGCACTCTACACTATTTTAAACTAACTTCATTGGCTACATATATACATTCACTCACACTGCAGTGCGCTTGCACTCACTAAACATATACCTCACCTTCTCAACGTACAGCCTACACACTTCACTAATTCCGCCTTTCTCCTGCTGGTATCTTGGTCCTCCTCTAACCCAATGCTGACCTTACTGGATAACCCAAACATCCTGTTTACTGTTTTCTGCTTGTGATAGGATTGATCTCATTCTGTTGTGGGTTATATATTACAACTTGGGGAGACAAAGTTTCCAATTCACATTAGGGGCCAACCTTTGACGTCCCTGAGTTAAGTCTTCATAATAATAGTATTGGTGTCCCTTCTGGTTAGTCTCTAGTTATCTAGGGACTGGGGCACATCCGGCAGGCTACTGGCTAGAGGGTTAGAGTTGCTGCCGGGTGATCTGCCTTCCAAGAAAATGTCATGGTGGTGGGGCGTTGTCAGTCTTGCTAACAGCCTGACGAGCATCAGTAGATAGAGACATTGTGTCAGCCAAAGGCATACTGCACAAGATCATCCAGTCACCAAGGGAAGGGGTGGGTCAGTCCCCACCCTCCCCTGCTTGACAAGGCCAGAGAGCTGGCCGGAGCTGGCCTTGATACAATATCTAAATGTAGGCAGGTATATTGAAATATGGACAGGGAGTCTGTCTGACACAGAAACAGCACATACACAGGGTCGGACTGGGCCATAAAATTGTCTCGGGCACCAATGACAAATTGGCCCACCGTTGCGGCACCAATGACAAATTGGCCCACCGTTGCAAATGGTTATTCATTCCTTTTGTGACACTGTTTGAATAGTATCCAAAGGGGGTTTTTTGGAATAAAGTTTGATGCAATTGTGCATTTTAAAGAATATTTATTCAGCAACACTGGTCAAAACTACTAGCGGCAGAGTGAAGTAACTCAGCAAACGGACCCAAATTGGCCCAAAAAAGTGGCCCACTTTCACCAAAGAAACTGGCCCACACCAGCATTTTGTGTTTTGGGTCCGGCCATGGGCCTATTGCCATATAATGGCCAGTCCAAGCCTGCACATAAAAATAGTTCATGGTATGATGGGAAAGGTTGGGTTCGTAGGATTTGTTGTGTAAAAGTTATGGAATATGACCTGGTTTAAAGAAACGTGAGTGACCCAATGCCATCAAATGGTAGCTGTCACCTTTTTGAATTCATAGGTTTCACAAAATGACTTACTACAGATATAAAAATACCAGTTAAATATTCTAATTGGCTTAATATTGAAAGTTTAAATAATGTACTGTCAGCTTATCATTTTGAAAAACAGACTGTCAGCATGATTTTCAGGCAATTCGAATTTCAGGATATGAATAATATAGACATGCTGGTGTATAATAAAGCACCTCTTGTGTGGGGGAAACCACCACTCCCTCTCCAACATAACTTTAGACAACTGTGATATTTTTTAGCATGTGATTTTGCTAATTGGCGACTGTCACCAAGATGCCTAATAAGTGGTGAGCAAGGCAGTGCTGCAAGCTGTTCTGTGAAGCATCCTAAACCCTGACTGCTATATATGGAAACCCCAAAGTGGGATTGTAAGTAGTAATTAGCCCTCCAAAGTATGCTGACAGGTACACACTGTGTCTTCTCAAGTGCCTCCAGTCGTAGATTTTTGTTTGAAAGGCGATCTGCTCGAATTTAGGAAAATGTCTTCCTTTGCACTGACTAGAAATGCAAACTGAATGTGAACATCCAAGGGCCCACATCACAAATAATTGCAGGGGAGAAAATCAAGAAATACTTTGTGCTTCTTGAATTTGCTTCTCCTACCTCAAGAAGTTTAAAATGAGAGCAAATCTGGAACGGCCTGATTAATCTCTGACATGCTCTTGAGCAAATGTTTGTGAATGACATTTGCACATGAAGAAATCAAAAGATGGTCTAACAATATCCAGATCTTAAAGCTGAAAGTCAATTGTAGCAAATTCACTGAGGTAATCAGGATCACAATGAGAAGAGTACCCACTTCGAAAGAAACTGATGAACACCATACACTTTTGAGATATAGGAAGGGCTGTCTCTGGGTGCAAGGGTCACGCAATCAGACTCCATATGCATATGTAAGATTGGGGCAGCTTCTCACCACTCTATGTATTTGCTTACTAAGGCCATATGTATGTGGCAGGGGATCAGCCCATTAACTATGTGTGGTAAGTATGTACATTGGCTGTGATGGGCCATAAAAGTGCTTGTCACAGCATATTGGAGCTCATTTCCATGTGGCGTAAAATACGCGACGTATGTGGTTTACGCTTAAACCAGCGTAAACTCGGGGCATATTTGCCTAATTTCCATCTGGTTATGCCATACACAGGATTCCAAAAGTGGTGTAAGGTGTAAAAGAAGGGCTTACACGCCTTGCATTTATGCTGCGGTGTGTCACATCAATTTCCAGATCCACAAAAACAGCGACATATCCGGATTGGCAGGATGCAGCAAGTAGAACCCACTAGCTAGCGGCCCCGCAACATCAGTCCCACACCCCTGACCGCACAGCATCAAGCACAGGCACCCGGCTAAAAAAAGTGGGTCCAAAATCAATAAAACACCCTGCCTCTAGTGAAGACCCACTGTTACCCCCTGGCCCCAGGACCTTCTAACACCTCCTGTCCACAGAACCTCCTGACACCCCTTGACCCCACTACCACTGACACCTCCTGCCCACAGGACCCCCTGATGCCCATTGACCAGAGCACCACTTGAAACCCCGTGCCCCCCAAACCCCATGACCACCTCTGACCTCAGGACCTTATGCCCCCAGCCTCCCCAGCACCTCCTGAGATCTCTTGACCTGAGCTCCCTATGACACCCAGTGCCTCCAGGAAACCCTTACCCCCAAGAACCCTGACACCCCATGGCCCTAAGGGCCCCTGGAACACCCTGATCCCAGTATCCCCTGACATACCCTGACCCTAAGGCCTCTGAAATGAGTTACTCACACATGTTTCAAACTCTACTCCTGACAACACCATCTGTGAACTACCACCTATAACCTCCCTAGCTTGTCCCAGAGTTGTCACATCACATCCTTCATCAACCACAACATCCCAGTCATTGGACAATGGCAGCCGAGCAGCACCAGCAGCCTATGGAGTGTAAGTATTGACCCATTCAAACAGCAACTGTGGGTGTGCTGGAGGGTATTGAGAATTGTGCAGTATTGTTTAGTATCATCAAGTATTGTCGAAGTATAGTCTAGCATTGTCAATGTTAGTAAGGACAGGAGTGGAAGTAGATGTCCTTCCATCTTTAGGGCACATTCGGGTTTAGAGGTAAACGGTTCTGGTGAATAACCTAAACTATTGACTCGAGGGAACGGATGACAGAAGTTATGTAAATAGTTGTAGCTCAGGTCATAGATGACAGTATCCCCATAAGGTTTAGCAAGGGAGCAGACCTATATTGCGGAAGGTGAGTCGACTGGTTAAGTCTCCTGGAGAGAGCCATTTTGCACACTAGGCGAGGCAGGAGGTACAGTTCGATCACAAGAGAAATATTGGTATACTCTGCCTGGAGTTGAGAAGAGAGCTGTGGTGGTTTGTGTGGTTTTGAGAGTAGTGGGTTATAGCATTGTGCATGCAGTATTTGATTTGTCAGCGCTTCCTTGTTAAGTAAATTGGTGATGTCACTCATAGGGTTGCACATAGGACACAGAGCACGAGATGGTGTGGAACTAGCATTGGAAATTCGAGATTGTCAGACGAGGTGAACCAGTGGAAGGCTCATGCGCAAGATTGTGGGTGTGCCTGAGAAGGCAGCACATTTGTAAAAAAGGTGCGGCGCAGGGAGCACACCTGGCAAGGTGTGGAGCCAGAGAGGCTTGTGGTAAAGTAATAAAATCATGATTGCATTGTGCTCCTCTCTTAACAGTGGACAATCAAAACCCTCAATTTGAGGTCAGGTAAATGCAAGAGCAATGTATCAAGGGAAGTGCATGGGGGACCTGCCCCTCCAGCACCTGTGTAAGACACTCCCACCCTGTCGGGTGACGATGTGTAAATATAGCATAGAATGGTCTAAAGGCACTAAGGGAAAGTTAACTAAAACATGGCCACCTTGGTTTCTCCAATTACATGCAGCAATCACTATTGACACAAATGCAGGGCACATAGAAGGAGAAGAAGTTGGCAAGCCGCAAAGCAATATTTGAGTCAGTTTTGGCACATGTTTCAGGAGGGTAAGGGGAACGCAGAAAGGAGTCAGTGGATACTGAGCCAGCAGGAGGTGAAGGAGCCAGGGGCTTCTCCCTCTGCCCCGCCTCATGTCCTCCGAGTGTGGCCTCAGATGACGCAGATGAGCAAGGGATGTACCCAATATGGGAATTAAGAGCAGCAGAGGGATATCCAAATCCGACATATAAACCACCACCCTGCACCAAGGAAGAGAGTCTGAGAGGCGCAGGACAGCCGATCACTGAGAAGGGAAGTGAGTTGCAGAAGGACGCGTAGGAGTGGTTTAGAAGCATAGCTATAAACAAATGGATAGGAGGACAGACACTCCTGAAATTGGAAGGGAAGACAGATGGGGAAAAAGAGGGGGTGGCATAGGAAATGGAAGGGCTGAAGGGGAACAGGGAAGTGTGAGAAACTCATGGTGGCACAATTAAGACAGACACAAGTGATCACAGTTCAGGGGTATTTCTTGGACAATGAATGCTGTTTGTAGGTTGGAAACATGCCTAATCTAAACCTATATCTAAGGAAGGAGCAAGCGTCAACCATCAAATAAAATAATAAGGCAGTCCTAGTGGTGTAGTGTCAAATAAAAAGGACCTGTCCTAAGAAACCTATTGCCAAACCTCACAACTAACACCAGAGGGTGTGTGATAATTCCCAAGAAAAGAAAGAAGTGTTCTTAAATAATAAGTCAGGATGCGGTAGCCTGAGTAACCCTTCCCCCTTCCCCTCGTTTTGAACACAGGGTACGATGAGAGCTTGGAGCATGGTACAGTCTCAGACTTCTCCTGCACGAGATGAGATGATAGTCCAGCGTTTAACTATCAATCTTTCAATTATCAGGACCCTCGATGGCCAAGTCTTGTTTCACTTGAAAGTCTTTTGCCTTAGAGGACCCAACGTGCTCAAACAACAAAACAAAAGTTCCTTTAACAAATGAAAATTCTTTTCCAATGTTTGCTGGGTGATGGGTTCACCACTGGCCCCCCTCTTCCGGGCACTGACCCTTCTCAATTTTATTCCAAAAATGTATTTGTCAATTCTCATCTTACTTGAAATTTGGATGATAGCTTTACCCCTGGATCTCCCTCCGTCGGGCTCGGACCATTCTTGACTGGCGATACCCTGTGAGGGCTTCACCCCTGCATCTCCTTCTGCCGGGCTCGGGCCTCTCGTCTCTGGCATCCCTCCTTTGGATTCACTCTTGCAGTCTCTTAACTTTGCTTTCACTTTCAATTTTGGGTTGACAACTTTTCACCCTTGGACCTCCCCCCTCTGCTGGGCTCCGACCCCTCTGGATTTTTAGCCTCCCTTCACCAGGTTTACTGTGACTCTTGATCAGGATGTTAGTGGCTCACCCGTGGGTCCCCCTCTTCCGGACTCTGTCCCCTCTTAACTTTCAATGTTCTCTTTTTACACAGATGAATGTTTATGGGATTCACGTCCCTTTCTTTCATAGTGCATGTAGAGCAATGTCTTTCAATTGTACAGGGATTTTGCTTGACCCTCAGTATGACCACTTAGACCTATCCCGCTGGCTCTAATATGGCCTTCTGGTATCTGTAATTTCTCCCATGTGGGGCTCGACCACAGTCTCTCAGGTTAGCACCCACATGATGCCGCTTTCCCTCTGCCACTGATCTCCCTTTCAATAATTCATTAACTGGGTTCAAACTTGCCCCTTTGTGACTCACTCACGTCCTGGTTCTAATCAATTCTTCCCTCGACTGACTGACAGCAATGAACCTCTTTGCTTTTTAGCTTTCCTGGAGTCATGCTAATCGGCATAAAATTGCCCTGTGTACCGTTGACGTCTGCTGTAAGACACTTCTGCTATTGTTCGTGGTCTTAGGGTCTTTTCCAAGGAGGTTACGTTGATCTGGTCCGAAAAGGGCAAGGTCACTTCTCTCCTCACCACCATTTCGATTCCTGCTGGTTTCTCCTTCGCTTGAACTGCTGTGGCTACGTAGCTGTGCCGTCATGTTAGCCTTGCTCGTACTGTACTCTCTTGCTCCACCTTTTATCCCTTTGGGGAAAAGGAAGGGCTGTCAGGGTGTGTGATCTAAGTCAATTGCCTGACTTTGCCTAACCCTTGTGTCGGGACATTTCTGGTAAACAGGTTTTACATTATTGTACTGTCTAAAGGTTTTTGTATCAGAAAGGGGGAAAGTTAGAGAATTTGAGTATCCAATGGGGTAAAATGGGGAAGGTTTGCGAAGTGGACAAGAATGACTGGGAACGAAGAACAAAACGTAGGCGTTTGTGGGAACAGTAGTATTCTGTCATAGTAGATTTGCTTTTTGGTAGATGACAATCTGAGGGACAGGATTAGTAGGGTTTGCCAGCTAAGCAGGAATAGCAGGGGTCAAGACATGAACAAAGGGGATTGTGGGAATCATAGAGCCTCATTACAACTCCAGCGGTAGTCGTGCCGGTAAAAACGGCAGGCTGCTGCCGAAGTTGTGTATTTTTTCGGGTGCCGGCGATCCCTGAAGCCAGGCATCGGAAAAAATTACTCCCATTCCCATTTGTGTCCAACAGGACTGGTGGACAATTTACATACCCTCATATTTACGTAACAGCATATGTAGAGAGGTTTAGAGAGCTCAAAGGATGAAGGAAGGGGCAAACAGCTATAGTTTGCTCAAGAGGGAGGGTAACGGGGGAACATGATGACTTTGTCCAGCTACCATTACCAGAACCAATAGACATGTAGGCAGGCATCGAAAGCGAGAACAGGCAGGTTAGGATGACTAGAAGTGTGCATGGATGGGAAGGGTTCACACAGATTACCTTACTAGAAAGGGAATTAGATTCCACAGAAACACGCTGACAAGCAGAATGTGAGGTGTAGGCTGCCATCGTTAAGCGCAGGTACTGGGAAATGGATTTATGAAATGGAGAGCATGACAGCGGGAAATAGGTTAGCAGAGGGAGGCATAAAGGGGCTACTAGTGGCGATCCTCGGGGACACCGCTGATGACGTATGGAAGAGGGCAGGGTTAGCCATTTACAAATTGCAGAGCAGCCATATTGGCGAGCACTAAGGACACAATACCCAGACACAGCAGACATTGGGGCAATTGTGCCCCAAAAAAAGAGAGAAGATGAAGACACCTCAGAGCATATTACAGAGATTCAAGAACTTTGTCGCCTGATAACTCGATAACCGTGGGATAAGACAGTAGCCATATTCCGTCCCATACTATGTCAGGGGTTGGCAGAGTCCGTTCAGAAACAATTAAGGAAGCTGGTAGATATGGAAGCAAAATCTTGGCCGGAAATACAGCTCACGATAGTTCACCATTGTAGGCTATGGTAGGAGAAGTTTAAGAAAAAGGCGGAAGGTAGACGAAGCAAAACTAGTACAGAAAAGCACACGGGGACGCAGCAGCAACAGCAGATGCAGTAGTCCACACCAGCCATGAGGAGAGGGTCCATGGGGTGGGGGAATGCACAGCAAAGCTTTTGGGGAAGAGTGGGGCAACCGAGAGGATGTGGGTTTGGACCACATATGAATCATACCCAAGGGGACTTTCCAGGAGGGTTTCAGGGATATGGGCAGCAGGTGCAGCATGGCACAGGAGATTTTTCAGGGGTTTCCAATGGCAAGGGAGGGAGCCACCACAATGTTGGACGTGTGGGCAGATTGGACACATCTCGCGAGTCTGTAGGAACAGGGGGATGCAGCAGAATTGAGACACACAGGGCCAGCAGCCATATCAAGGGGATCAGGGCGGCTACTGCAGCAATGACTGATACAGAGCACACAAAAATGGGTTATGGAATTAGTAAGACTTTCTTTAGAATTGTTCCTGTATACAAACAAAACTACTTGTATCAAATTGTAAAATGGTAGTAAAAAAAAAGTCCAAGTTACAGATGAATCGAATAATGGTGAATCGAATAATGGTTTATCAAAAAAATGTTGATAAAAGCAAAACACTAATACAATCTTAGTGAGGATGCAGCTACACATCACGTGGTAAGTATCGACTTAATATGCCAATGCATTTCGGAGTATACAAACTCCTTCGTCAGGGCAAGTCTGAGTTGTAACAATGTGGACACATGACACAAATACACATGTGTAAATCAACAAAACAAAGGAAATTTGAAACACATACCAGAATGTAGAATGTTCAAATAAGCGTTGAAATATAAATAGGGAATAAACAACAGAAAAAAATGCAGTAAGTGGAAAGCAAATGAGAAACATTGTGGAGCTATAGAAGTCAGGAGACAAATGGTACCTCTACTACGGTGTGTAGCCAGTGTAGCATTAAGCGATGTCAGGCGTGTTGATGTAAATGACACACACAGTCCAATAAAGGACAATGGTCAAAACCGGCTTTCTAAAAGCATAAAAGTTCAAATCATCAGAGGGCTGCATAGATTAAGGTCAGGCAAATGGCCTACAGTGATCTAAATGAAATGCAGCATACCTCTATGTGCAGCGCGGCCGAGTGGAAAGCCGTACGAATGCTGCAAAGCATCGCCGTGTTGTGGCGTTGCTAATGAACAAGGTTATTTAAATAACCACGTGACCGCATCGCATCTGGGGAAAGGCGCGATGCGGGTCACTAACAAATAACTCTGCAAACGCGGTTAGTAAGCCCCTAAGAGGCAAACCAAGTAATTGTGTGACCTAATGGGGGTAAATCAGGAATTCTAGCGTACATGATACCAAATAATAAAAATATCGAATAAGCATGGACATAGAAGAAATACTGCAAAAAACATGCTAGATAAATACAGAATAGCAAACATTGAGAAATAAATAAATGAAACATGCTGCTAAGGGTGACATTATAGCAATGCCACCTTGGGTCCCAGACAAAAAGTCCGGGAAGTGCGACAGCAAAGTATACATGAATATTTATGTATAGGCAACACAATATGCAGGGGTAGAAAACCAAATAACATAGTCGGCATGCAAATCTTTCAGTGGGGGTAACATAGGTGAGATGTCAATTGGGGACACAGGCAGCAGGTACAGAAAAAACAACTTGTAAAGCAGCTGAGGTGGCAAAAGACAGTGGAATACTGTTATACGTAAAGTATGGTGTCAATGTACATCAGGTCTCAAGTTCAGAGTGGCGCCACAGCAAAAGTCTATAAAGTGTTCAGAGCCTGCGGTGTTTGTTGCAACAATGTCACTATACCGTAGTCAGATATAGCAATGATATTTAATCTCTTCATTGAGCCCATTAGGAAATAAACTCCCAAGTTTGTCTATCCAAAAGGTTTCTCTCCTATTAAGCCGCAGTCCAAAATCCTCATGTGGATTAACTTTGTTCAATACCTCTAAGATAAGAAACTTAATGTGGGTTAAGTTGTGTCTATTTTCAATCCAGTGGCGAGCCACCGCAGAATTAGGATTAGAATTCTGGATGCAAGAACTATGTTCATTCCAGCGTATTTTTGCTGCTCTTGTGGACTGGCCCACATAGTACTTCCCGCAGGGACACTTAATGCCGTATATAATGTTGGTACTGTCACAAGTTCCAAATGTTCTCAACAAGATTTTTTGGCCTGTTCAAGGATGGTGTATTGTGTTCCCCTTCAGTATCAGGTTACAGTTGGCACAGTGGAGACAGGGATATGTCCCAGTTCGTTGGGTAACGGGTTCTTTCAATCCAGGACGCGTGTGAACTAGTTCATCACGCAAATTTCTGCTTCTCTGGTACGCGAAAACCGGAAGTTGGTAAAACAAATTCTGTACTCTTATGTCATTTTTGAAGATGTTCCAGAGTTTCTTGATTGAATTTTTAATTTTGTTACTCTGTACAGAAAATTTCGAGACATACACTGGTGATTTCAGTTCCCTTGGGGATTTAACAGTGTTGGATAACAGGGAACTGCGGTCACACGCACTCACTCACTGTGATGCTGAATCCAATTCTGATGTTTTGTAACCACGAGCTAGGAATTTTTCTCTCATTAGCAATTGTTGGGCTAGACAGTCTTTGGGATCGCTCACAATTCTTTTCACACGCAATAATTGACTGTATGGCAAGTTTCTCAGAAGACTGGGTTGATGGAAACTCAATCTGTGCAATAAATTATTGCGATCGGTAGGTTTGCGGAAAAGTGTAGTGTTGTAACCAGTATTACTCTTGGTTATTTGGACATCCAAAAATGTGATCTTGTCTTTGAATATTTCCCTGGTAAACTGGATCTGATGGTCAATGCTGTTCAAGTAATTGAAAAAAACATCAAAAGTGGCTCCTGTGTCTGTCCAAATTCCAAAAACATCATCTATGTAACGTGCCCATAGATGTATGTGCTTGTTCCAGTCTGGCTTTTGGAGTACGTTGTCCATTTCAAATTTATACATAAAGCAATTCGCATAAAACAGTGCCATGGTGGCACCCATAGATGTTCCAGAGACCTGTAGGAAAAATGTATTGTGAAATTGGAAATATGAATTTTCTGCTACAAACTGGAGGAGAGCCATTATGAATTATTTTTGTGCACGGACCTCAGGTGTTTCCAACAAAAGCCGTTCTACTGATTCCATGCCAAAATCATGGGGTATCGATATATATAGACTTTTGACATCAATCGTAAATAACAAGTGTTCTGGTTGAAAAGTGGCAGTGTTAAGCTTCTGTAGAAAGTGTGTGGTATCTCTGATATAAGTAAAGGTTTTCTGATTCAAAGGTTGGAGAAAAAGTCAATATACACACATAGCGGTTGATTTATGCTATCCATACCCGCAACAATGGGTCTTCCTGGCGGTTTGGTTGCATCTTTGTGAATCTTGGGTAGTGTATAAAAGTTAGGGATTCTCAGATGGTTATTGTACAAAAATTTGCGAGTGTGTTCGTTTATCCATTCCAGTTGCATGGCTTTGTCAAGTAAAATTTCAAGGTTTTGTTTAATGGACACTGTAGGATCGTGATCCAAAGGTGCATAGATGGTGCGATCTTGTAATTGTCTGTTGCATTCAGCATCATAATCAATGGTGTTCATAATCACCAACACACCCCCTTTGTCTGCTGGTCGTACTGTGATATTTTTGTTGCAGTAAAGATTCCCGATGGTTTTAATTTCATGGGGTTGGAGGTTCTTATGTGGTGGAGTCTTGCAACTGATACGTTCAAGGTCCCTGGTCACTAGTTTTTGAAAAATGTCAATAGATGGTACAGAAATGGGCGGTATGAAACCGCTCTTGGCTCTGAATTCTTGGAAATCAGGGGCATTTGATGCCTTCTCATGAATTTCTGCTTCTTCAAAAAAAACTTTAAGTTTCAGTTTCCTCACAAATGTATACAATTCGATCTTGGTGTCAAACAATGTAGTACTGTACGTAGGTACAAAACTCAAACCTTTCTGTAGTATGTCTTCTTCCATCTTATTTAAAGTTCTGTGGCATATATTGATGACTAAGTTTTCTTGAGTTGTAGTTGTGTCTGTGGCTTGTTTCTTGAGTTTCCTCCTCCCCCTGTGGGTTCTTTTGGTTGTGCGCCTAAAAAAGCTGTAGTTGTGGGTGTTTGTGTTGACGGAGCCGTCATGCGACTCGAATCACTACCCTGTGCCTGCTCTTCTTGGGTATCCAAGTCCCTTTGTGCTTCTGAGTCTGAGCTTGATGTGTTGTATACTCCGAAATGCATTGGCATATTAAGTCGATACTTACCACGTGATGTGTAGCTGCATCCTAACTAAGATTGTATGAGTGTTTTGCTTTCATATTTATTTTTTTTGATAAACCATTATTCGATTCATCTCTAACTTGAGACTTTTTTTTTACTACCATTTTACAATTTGATACAAGTAGTTTTGTTTGTATACAGGAACAATTCTAAAGAAAGTCTTACTAATTCCATAACCCATTTTTGGGTACAACGGAGAGCGGCTGTGTGACTAAGTCGGCTATACTTAGTCTTTTTCTCTACTGTTACTGTTTGATTCAGGGTGCCTCCAGACTCTTCACAGCCTGCTCCCTTAAAGAATTGTTTGAGAAGCTACATTTCCTTTTTTTCACCTTTTTACCTGATTCTAAGGATCATAATCCAGTGGTGCCCACTTTTTCCTTTCCTTGATAAAGAGCACACAACAACATGCACCACAGATGCAAGCACAAGCACCACAGATGCAAGCACAAGCACCACAATAGTTGAACGCACCGCCAGCTTGTGGGAACAATCAACAATTGCTACAGATACAGAGCAATGATGCAGCAGCACACATAGACTCCATGGCAATGGTCCCTGTTAGACAAGGGGGAGGAGTGACTATGGTAGGACACAACCCCTTTAGGAGAAATGGGATGTACCTATACCCTCAATAGGTCAGCCCAGATACGAACTTGATGTGTTCCATCCTGTCGATCACACCCAACCCTGCGGAGGAACCTTGCATAGGGGTGCCCATAGGTGAGAAAACGCTTTCTAGTAGCCACAGGGGCGACTAGGTCCTGCATTCTGGAAGGAACATTTAGGTTGCCAGGTGATGCCATGAACACTCAAGGATTCTTGGGGCTCAGAAAGTAGTTTCTTTCACAGATGGCATATCTCTTTCTATAGGAGAACACGATTTATCTCTGCCTCTACTTTACTCTCGACAGACACCTCTAACCATACTGGGACAAGACATCATGAGCAGATTAAACATAACAATTTCATTCACAGACAAAGGGATAGAGTGCTCCATACCAGGAATATGCATGCTCAATGTAAAATAGATCAATTAAGCCTATTGTGGACAGAGGGCAGAGTGGGGGGTGCCAGTGGATGAGGAGATGTTCCAGTACGGGACTGGCATTGCTATTGCATGGCTCCCAGACATTGCAGGAAAGCTGTGGCATTTGCCAAATGAATATCTATTTGCGGTGTGCATAGCAGTGTGTCCCTTGTGGAGGAGGCTGCAATATCTATGTTCTGCCTGACTGGCTTTGTGATTACAGGAGAGACTGCATCAACATCTTCAGTCCCCTTTCTATTTTCATTTGGGAACATGAACTGAACCATAAAAGCACTGTGCATGTGTGGAGCGCTTCGTGGTGTGCATAGCAGTGTGTCCCGTGTCCGATGGATGGTGCTTGGTGCCCATGTTTTTTTTGCCCATATTGACATTTTGGTAAGAAAAAGTCTATATCAAAGGGACTAAGATTGTGCTGGCAATTGCTGTAAAACTTGTGGCATCTGTGAACCGAATTGCTTGTTGAACCTCGTAAAGCTGTGTCTTATCATCGGAGCCGGGTGAATAAAACCAGCGAGGAGTAAATAGACTCTTGGCAGGAGAATCCTCAGTATCTTCATAACTTCCTCAAATGGTGGTGATTGTAGTCCGTCTTATAACCGCACGTTCAAATGTTTATGGGCAACAGACCTTTACAAGTGATCTTTAATCATGGAACATTCATCAGCCTTTTGATTGAATATCACGGTGACTGTGGAGCTTGCAGAGCTCTTTGAGCCTTGATACTACTGAGAAAGTGTTGTCCCTTGGGTAACATGAGGGTGATTTAACATAACAAGTGTATGAACTGTGAGCCTCAAGCTACCTTATCTTGGTGTTTTAAGTGAACAACGGTCTGTGGCTAATTAGCACGGTGACTGTGGAACTTTGTGCTCTTTGAGCCATGCTTGCTGCTATTGAGAACAGATTGTGAAATCAAGTGCACTAGATCTTTCAAACTCGATCGTTGATCAATTGAACTGACTTGGAACTGATTGAACAACAGTCTTAGGTTAACTAGCACGGTGCCTGTGGAGCCTTGTGCTCTTTGAGACGTGCTTGTTGTCATTGGAAATAGATCGTGAAATTGAGTGCTTCTGCATATTTCTAGCTCAATTTGGTTGTTTGAACTGATCAACTGTTCCTAATCATTAGCTTGGTGACTGTGGAACCCCTGAGTTCTTAGAGCAATTCTACCTTTACTGGTACTTGTATTTACAATAGTTGGGTTAGTGAATGATAATCTATAACTGTAATTCATGCTATACAAACCATTTTCTTTGAAGACAGGTATGCATGGCAATACTACAACATTAGTTTTAAAATCAACACATTTGATATTGCTTTCAAATAACGCACACAAACGAAAGGTGCTTGGTCAACCTAATTTTGCGCAAGGAAAAAAGTTGTGTGCAGGACATATTAGAGACTTCTGCCAGCCTCAAATAAATTCAATTGACCTTTCATTAACACCTAAGAGTGATAAAACTGACAAAACTGATAACCAAATAATTCCAGCTTTTAAGCTCAACCAAAGAAATGTCGTGAAAATGACTCTGGATTCTTCGATTACAGACACTCAGATTTTGACTATCACCACCGATCCTTTACATTTGGATGAGTGTAACACTTCCATATCACAAGTGAATGAACAACTCCAAATCAACATGGGAAAGGCAAATAGCAGTCCTGTGGTTATTTCTTAGATTCCATCTCTGATGGTTCAGCCAAAGCTGGTCAAGAGCTATTATTGAATTGTGAATGATCTGCAGGTAATATATCAATAATAGCCTCTTCATCGCTGATTGAAACTGACAATAACAGTCTATATCGATTACGTAGTCTGTTTAACAAGTCTAACATATCCACCTCTGTGGTGACAACATCCAACCAAACACGGCAAATGTCGATGACAAACATTTCATCGCCTGTGCCTATGAGTTCTCAATCAGCGTTGTTGGAAATAACATTGAATTCAATTCATATGGCCATTGTCTCGTTGACAAAATTATTAGAGACACTGGATACAAAAATCACACAACAAATAACACAAATTGGGTGAATCGAACAGTGGATGAATGATTTGGTGAAAGAGAAAGAGATGGCTTCCCAAAGACAAAAGTCAGAATACATATTATTGAAAGAATGTATGTTACCTATTACAGATTCACAGATTACGCCTAGGTTAACTAGTGACATAATTGAACAGAAATGACTGCTATAGGTGAGTTGAATGATCATGGTGACTCTACTTTAGTCACAGATTTACAAGTAGAAAAGGGAAAGTTAAAACCCTGAGAGGCTGCATCTGTACAAAGTGCAGAGATCGGATCTAGAGGCAGCCACTTGCAAGATTTTGACTCCTATGAGAATGAAGTAAACGATATAAGAGCAGTTATCGCCAATCAAGCTAGAATTCCCCTGACAGATAATATTCGACTAGTCACATCACTAAATGAAGACAAAGAGAGAAACAGTGAAGTTAATGTGGTGCAACCATCTTCATATCAAGCACAACAAATGACGAGTTCAATTCTACAACAAATGAATCATACTTGTGGCAAGTCCACTCAAGTGATTCGCAGGACCAAATTTTGAGAGTAGTAGAGCATAATATTACATCAAACAGAACGGAGCTTATAATTGGAGGTACAGATAAACAGGCCAACAATTCTGCTCCTGTGCGATTTGTCAAATTTGATATACCAACATGGTCTAGCAGTTTTCTTGATAACCTCAATGCAGAGACCGAAAGAACAAAAAATGTCCAAGGCCCAGCAATCTTGCCTAAAAAATCCCTCAACTCACAATCAAAAGCCATTAAGTTTCGTAGTTTAACCCTCAAATGTTGCTCAGCCCCATATCCGATGTACGATCTGAATAGAACGAGTGTGCTAGCTATTTTTGAGGATTTGGCTAGTCTACAGGACATATCCACTACGGATATTGATCAAGTTGAGTTTCTTAACAACACTGATCTTTCTGTCGTTCAATTGTGGCTATCGTCAAATGTTGTTAGGAATTTGTTATGGAAAGCATGCATGGATTTGTTTGCCTTAGGCTTTGTACTTGCACATGATCCCACCACACTTGATTGTTTAGATAATCAACAAAATAGAGCCAAAATTTATCCTTACAAGACAATCAATTCAAGATTCACTTGGAAATCTTCACAAAGAACTGAAGGATTAGGAGTGATTCTGAGAAGTGGAAATCACAATTATAATTATCCCAGCCTAGTGTCCAACAAAATATCTCTGTGGTTAGTTGGAACACGTGTAGCTTCTCTGCTCTATTGAATACCAGTGCTGATTTCCTTAATTCTTTTGACATTGTGGTGATGCAGGAAACCTGGCTGACAGTCAAACCAGCATGGGATAACCATAGCATCTTAATAGATCCAGCTAAAGTTGCATTGCAAGGTAGACCAATGTCAGGTCTGATGGTTGCTATTAAAAATAACAAAAATCTACAGATCTCTGCCTATTAATCTCCTAATCTTTATCTTCAGATGGTGAAACTCACCCATTTTCAAGGAGAATTTGTGTTAATTAATATTCATCATAACCCACTAGGTATAACAGATAAAAAGTTCTTTGAAGATCTTGAACACTTGTTGAATGTATATTCCCAAGCAACAGACATTACTAATGTCATTATGCTGGAGATCTAAACATACATTTGCTACCTACTCAGAAATGTTTATCAAATTAGGTCAGTAATAAATGGTTATCTTTAACAGATGAGAGAAGCCTTGTGATGTGTAACGGGTCTATTATAGGCGATATACCACCACACCAAACATGGCAGCGAGGTCAAAACCATTCTATAATTGATTATATATTTGTAGACAGAAACACCTTCTGATGTGCTACAGAGTTCACAGTGGTTAAATGTATTCCTAGTGATCAGAATGCTCTGTCTCTCTGCCCATCCCTTGGTTGTGGAGTTGCAAATGTGCCAAATCAAGAACCTCCTCACACTGTGACAGTGAATAATGCACAGACTAGATTCCGATGGAAAGAGTAAACTTTAACATTTTTTAATGATAACATTGAGGAAACTAGTAAAATGGAAATATGGCCTGAAGAACCATATACAGCGCATTTGCATCTGTATCAAATTCAGTTTTCTATTCCAACACGTCCAACTTTTAAAACTAGGCACGAGTTTGACCAACAAGTACAAGCTAGGAAGGCAATTTTACGAAAAGAAAAAAGAGCTATACTTGCATACTCAGTGCTGGATAAAAGTTAACTAATTAGAAGTTCCAAATGCAAATTTCAGAACTGGGTAAGATCTCATCAGGCTCAACCCCTTCAAAGAGATGGTGAGGCGATGATACAGGCAATTGCAACAAAAATCTCTGCCCAGATTTGGACTTTGCTCAATAACGCTGCTCATTCCAACCAAAGAGCAGTCCAAGTAAATGGGGTTAGTGATTCTGATTGGATCAAATATTACACAACATTGTATGCCTCACCATCTGTGAGTAATAGTAATCTTGATATTGTTCCCTCTTGTTATCATGGTTTGCAAGTAGTTTGCAAAGGTAGCGGGCGCCCCTCTCTCGACAGAACAAGGCCTGATAACCTGTTCAGTGGTGATTAACCACTTGAGAGTTCGCAGCCACTGCTTTTACTCACTGTGCCTTTCACAGATGGGAAATATCCATTTGCATATCAGTCTTTGCTGGTGGTACTCTTGTTAAGGTTGGAATTGCCATTGCATTTCGGTGCTGGACTGCCCCTGGGCAGGACAAAGACTGATATGCAAATGGATATTTCCCATCTGTGAAAGGCACAGTGAGTAAAAGCAGTGGCTGCGAACTCTCAAGTGGTTAATCACCACTGAACAGGTTATCAAGTCTGTTCTTTCGAGAGAGGGGCGCCCGCTACCGTTGTAAAACTATTTTTCAAGGAACCTGGGATTGGTAACCCTGGGTCTCCTGGGGGCAACCAGACGTGGTCTCCCTCTCACTGTGCTTAGAGAGGCATCAGCTTCACCTCACTGATGATCCCCAACAAGGGTGAAACACGTGTATGGGGTTGCTGGTGGTACTCTCGTTCAGGTTGGAGTTGCCATTGCATTTCGGTGCTGGACTTCCCCTGGGCAGGACAAAGACTGATATGCAAATGGATATTTCCCATCTGTGAAAGGCACAGTGAGTAAAAGCAGTGGCTGCGAACTCTCAAGTGGTTAATAACCACTGAACAGGTTATCAAGTCTGTTCTTTCGAGAGAGGGGCGCCCGCTACCGTTGTAAAACTATTTTTCAAGGAACCTGGGATTGGTAACCCTGGGTCTCCTGGGGGCAACCAGACGTGGTCTCCCTCTCACTGTGCTTAGAGAGGCATCAGCTTCACCTCACTGATGATCCCCAACAAGGGTGAAACACGTGTATGGGGTTGCTGGTGGTACTCTCGTTCAGGTTGGAGTTGCCATTGCATTTCGGTGCTGGACTGCCCCTGGGCAGGACAAAGACTGATATGCAAATGGATATTTCCCATCTGTGAAAGGCACAGTGAGTAAAAGCAGTGGCTGCGAACTCTCAAGTGGTTAATAACCACTGAACAGGTTATCAAGTCTGTTCTTTCGAGAGAGGGGCGCCCGCTACCGTTGTAAAACTATGGTTTGCAAGTACTTGAAGAAGAGGTCCTGTATTATATTAATAAAACCAGCACCTCGACAGCGCCAGGCCCTGATGGACTGAACAAATGTATGTTCAAAGACCATCCAACATTATGGGCCAAAATGCTGTGTAATATTTTCAATCATATCATAACATCGACTAGAATTCCTGATTCATGGCAACGTTCAATCATAGTCCCTATCTTTAAGAGAGCCGATCGGTCCTGTGCTACCAACTACAGACCGATCGCGCTCTTAGATGCACCTGGGAACATTTTCTCAAGGTTTATCCTCCAAGATTCATTAAATGGACCTCTAGTGAACCCTGATGTGATCCTTTTCAAACAGGTTTTGTCCCAGGACTGGGAACTACTGTCAACCTGCTAACACTCAATTCAATATTAACTCATCATGCTACGATAAATCAGCCATTATATCTAGTTTTAGTTAATCTAAATGCAACATTTGACTCTGTGTCAAGAGAATTACTGATTGAAAAAATTGGTTCATCAAGGTTGCCCGGCGTATTTAAACTCATTGTTTAATGATATACATACTGGGAGTACTATTCAAGTGTGATTATCACTTGATGGGAAATTAACAGCCCCAATTAACACTTATAGAGGACTACACCAAGGGTGCACCCTTGCTTCAGTATTATTCAACTTTTTAATCTCAGATGTAGGCAAATCTTTTGAGATTATAATCACTGATTCACCCAAGTTAGCTAATAAGGTTATCAGTTATTTGCTATATGCTGACAATTCGATCATTATGTCCAAAACTCTGCAAGGTTTGCAAAGGCTATTGAATGCCTTGCCAATTTATGTTTGAGAGAATTACTTTACCTTAAACTTGGACAAAACAAAAGCTATGCAGTGAAATGGGAGTAGAAAGACAAATACTAAAAACTACAGGTGTTTTTAAATGGACAAGTGTTAGAATGTGTATCCCGGTATACCTATTCGGGTGTCAATGTTGCAAATTTGCATGATGAGAGACATTATACTGACACGTTGAAAAACAAACTAAATACGAGGATATCACAAGCAAGAATTATTCAGAACAAATACGGGAAATTCACCACCACACCAGCCTTAACTTATTATATGCAGAAACTCACTCCTAGCCTTGTATATGCGGAAGAGACAAAATCTAGTATTGCAGAAAAGATATGGGCTGCTTTAGAAGAACATTTTTGGCATCAAGTTTTGCATCTGCTCAGCCGTGTACTGTCTGTTTGGTTGAGACATGAATTTGGTTTAATTTTGTTGCACGCTGCTATTTATGGCAGATCTTTGCTCTTTTTAGGAAATGTCTTCTAGGAGTACAGTAAACTATGGTTGTTGGCACTTTAGCCAACTATATATTTACTTCCAAAGACAAATGTATATCGAGTTGGCCCAAACTAGTTATACAATCTATAGCTAACATCAAGGTCACTTTACTAACCTTAATCCAGGATCAGACAAGGGTTAAGATCAAACTATTTCAATGGGACTGTTGCCAAACGATAGCGAGGTGTAATAAGTATCATGACATTCGTAAAAATCTGTTTCAACCTAAAAAATATGGTATATCGAGGCTTACATTTTAAGATCTATTGGGCATCGTACAGAATTCATGCAAATTCGGTTTAATTTGTGGCCGACTAAAAATGTATTAGCCAAATGAAGAGTAATCAAGCAGACTGAAAATATATGCAGGTTTTGTCGCTCCTCCACTCAGAGAGAGACACTAAAACACGTACTAGTGAGTGTGTCATTTTATGTGATTTGAGGACGCAATATTTCAAACATGTCTTGCAAGCTTATAAAAATGTTGATCCTTATTTTTTATGGCTCATGATCCATAGTGTCTATGATGCACGAGTGAGAATTGGAGCAATCAGATTTCTTCACGCATTGAAAATAGTGAATTCTGAGCATAAATATAAAGTGTGAAGTTTATAAGTTTATTTACAGTGAACCAATAGGAAAGACTCCCACAAGTAGCAATAATCTATGAGATCTTTTATTTATTTTCTTATTTCAATCATAGTTGTGTTCTTTTTATTATATGAAAGATATTGTAAGTCATCCTGTCACAGTCCAGTGTAAAATGTATAAGTACTTATTTTATGTGTTAATTGTATTATTAATGTTCTTTTGTTTTCAATTTTTATAAAAAATTGTAAAGTTGAAATATTTCTGCTAAAACAATACAAAAAACAAGAAAATATATCTATTCAGACGTGATATACCCTGAGATGAGTAAGAGTGAACAATAGTGCTGATAGAAATTGAGCCAGTGGTGGCGAAGGGTGATTGGATAGCTGTACATGGGATGTATGACTCAGGACGAGAATGGAGAGCAGTGATCGCAGTGGCTGAATGGTGCAGGTAGACCACAGTGACAGACAAAGAGCTATTCAGGGAAGAGCGGGCAGAGACAGAGATGGTGTTCAAGATGAGTGTGATTTATTGGTTGAGGATAGACTACAGGGAGGTACCACAGAGGATGGCAGTGGCGCTGGAAGCGCCACCACCACTCTGCGAGGAGGCTCTGGTCAAGGTGCACAGCACCCTATGGACAACAAGTCCCTATGATGTGGGGCTTTTGAAAAGCACAGGGTAAGTGAAGATAAAATAAAACCAGGAGTGATTCTATAGTAAAACAATACACACTCACAAAGGAGGCAGATGAGGGCATTTATGAGACAATTGCAGCACTAATAGCGAGAGGCATTCTAGTACCATCAGAGTCCCCATGCAACACAGCGGTGTACCCAGTGAAGAAGGCGAAGGGGGCAGTCATGGTGTTTTATTACAAACTTTATTTATTTATTTAGAAATTTATAGAGCGCACACAAACCCGGTGGCAGGTTGGGCAAGGCAGGTCATAGATTAAGGCAAATGGAGGGTGTTGGGGATACCATTACATACATGGTCATATAGTTACAGATGGTGGCATGTGCATAGATTGGGACATGGCAACAACTGTTTCTCACACCGTTCTGACTGGAGGCCGCTGTTGGGGACCATGGGTTTATAGGGATGGGCTTATAACAATAACCAAGTTTTGAGGGTTTTTCCGAAGTTCCAGTATGATTTGTCTGCTCTGAGGGCAGGTGGGAGTGAGTTCCAATGCGCCAAAACAGGAAAACTGGATCCTCCTGCTTTGAATCACTTGAACTTAGGTTGGCTTAATGAGTGGGTGTGTTGGGATCTGGTAGGTCTGGTGGATTGTACTGTGTTAATGTTGTGTACTTGATATGGAGGGGCTGTATTAGAGTTGCACTTGTGGGTGATAGAGAGGGCTTTGAAGAAGAGAATCCGGTCTTTGATGGCTAGCAAATGGGTGATTGTCCTGGCAGTAGAGATGTGTTCAGAACATGGGATGTTGAGGGCAGCAGTTTTGGATAGTTTGGGGTCTTTTTAGGTTGTGGGTGGCTGTGCCTGTGAAGAGCACGTTACAGTAGTAGAGCCTCGAGCCGATCACAGCTCGGGGTATAGTTAGGAAGTTGTCCCTGCAGAGGAAGGGCCTGGCTGTGTTCAGCAGTTTGGTAGAGTAGGCTGCAGCATGGGATATTGCGCTAACTTATCGGGTCATGGAGAGGGTTGTGTTGAGGTAGAAGCCTAGTGTTTTTACTGAGGCAGAGATAGGTATTTGCAATCTGTTGATGAGGAATGAGGAGTATTGTGAGTCATGGTTTTTTAAGACAGCTACTGGGCCAATGATGAGGAGCTCAGTCTTTTTCTTCTTGAGACAAAGGCCATGGGTCACCATCCAGGCTTGGATGATGGCGTAGGTACTACTGAGGGCAGTGGAATCTGTGTGGTATGAGCCTGTATGTGGGAGGAGAATTTGTGTTTTGTCGGCATAGTTGGTGTAGGCTATGCCGAGCGAGTCAAGGAGGTGAAGATGTTCTAGAGCGTAGGTGAGACACAGGATACATGTGAGACTCCACAATTGATGGTGGATAGAGTAGCACATGAGTTGTCAGAGAAGAGATTCATCACTCTTCTTTCAAGGAAGGATGAGATCCAGGGGGCAGCTTCAGGGAAGAAGGCAGCCAGTGAGGTTAGGTGGTGGCATACAATGTCATGGTCAACTAAATCGAAGGCTGCAGACGGGTTGAGGAGGAGGAGCAAGGCCAGTTTAGCATTGTCTCTGTGGGTGTCAAGTTGAAGCTTCAGGTCCAGAAGGGCAGACTGGTGCTGTGGCCCGGACGGAAGCCAGATTGGCATGTGCCGAGGTTTTGATTAGTTTTAAAGTGTTGTTGAATTTGTAGATAGGCTGCTCTATCTAAGATTTTTAGGAGGAATGGGACGACAGTGATTGGTCGCTAGATGGTAGCAATGGTAGGGTTGAGTGAGGTTTTTTTTTAGTAGGGTGAGGACTCAGCCTTCTTTGAGGCACGTGGGTTATAAGTCTGTGTTGAATGAGGCATTGATGAAGGCTGTAATGAAAGGGGCCAATTTTTAACTAGTGGAACTGGGCAGACATCCCCTTTGCATCTAGGCTTTGCTTTAGGCTTCAAAGGATGCTGGTGGTTTGCTGTATAGTGATCATATTGAAGTGGAACAGGGTACGCCAGAGGTGTGGGCGGTTGTTGAGTGTGTAGGTGAGGAGTGTTGATTAATATTTGCTCGTTTAGCCTGGATTTTAAATTTTAGTGTGTCAATTTTGGTTAGTGGAGCAGTCTGAATGGGGTTGCACCAGTCAGAGTTTTTGTTGATCGAGGAAGTTTGGGCGATGGGGGTTTGGAGTTCTTTGAGTATGGTGAATAGTTCCCTAGAATCAGAGCTGGCTTTTGTGATCCTAGTGTTGAGAGAGGAGGTCCTAGCCAGTACGATAGCCTTTTTGTATTGGTTTGCGAGATTAGAGAATGACTGTTTGGTGTACTGAGATGAGAAACTTCTCCAGTTTGACTAAGCTAGCCTGTTCTCCATTCTGTGGTGTGCTCTTGGGTGCTCCACCCTACTGATGAGGTCCAACCAGACCGAAACACGTGTCTGGGGTTTCTGTTGGTACTCTTGTTCAGAGGAGAATTGCCTAGCATTTCGGTGCTGGACTGCCCCAGGGCAGGACAAAGACTGATATGTTTGGGATATTTCTTCTCTGTGAAAGATAGTGAGCTAAAGACTCTGGGTAAGTCTCTCGTAACCAGGACTAATGTCTGGCAGAGGGACTCCCAGGACCCCCCTTGTTAATTTGCATTTTTAAGTAACTTTGGGTCTCACCCTAAATTACTAGGGGAATCCAGACGTGGACCCCTTGCTCACTACTCTTAGAGAGGCACAGATCCACCCTACTGATGAGGTCCAACCAGACCGAAACACGTGTCTGGGGTTCTGTTGGTACTCTTGTTCAGAGGAGAATTGCCTAGCATTTCGGTGCTGGACTGCCCCAGGACAGGACAAAGACTGATATGTTTGGGATATTTCTTCTCTGTGAAAGATAGTGAGCTAAAGACTCTGGGTAAGTCTCTCGTAACCAGGACTAATGTCTGGCAGAAGGACTCCCAGGACCCCCTTGTCAATGTGCTCTTGGGTGTACCAGGCGTTGATGTGTGTAGCAGGTTTTGCTTTTTTTGTGGTTAGTGGAGCAATGGTGTTGGTGGCAGTGGTGAGGGAGGTTGCATAGTGTTGCGTAGGAACACTGGGTCTGTAGTTTCTAGGTTGTCCAGATTGAGGGCATTGAGGAAGGGGATGAGGTTTTCCTTTGTGAGTTTACGTGCACTGTGGGCTGAAGTCGACAGGGTAAGGTTTCTGTATGCGGCCAGTTGGGGGAGAGAGAATGCAATAATGTGGTGGTCAGACCATGGGCATGGTCAGTTGGTTTCAATGGTGACGTGGCAGTTCAAGTCTTCTAACCAGTCCAGGGTTCGCCCCCTTGTTGTGGGTAGGATTGTTGATACATTTGCAAAGGACCAGCACACGACAGTCTAAGGCAGTCCTTGTGGAGTTGGAGAGCTGCCTTTTGCTTCAGAAGTGGTTCCGTACTGGAAAAGACACACTATCCCTGTAATTGTGAAGAAGGAGTGCCCTACATAATCTTACATTGGCGCTAAGTGCTGGTGCTAAGGACAGGGCAAAGGATGCTAAGGACTAGCAAACGTCAGTCTCAGGCAGTCCTTGTGGAGTTGGAGAGCTGCCTTTTTCTTCAGAAGTGCGTCCGACACACTCTGGGCCTCATGACGAGTCCAGCGGTAGCCGTGCCGGTATAATTGGCAGGCTGCCGCTGCACTCTTGATGATTTACTGCCACCTGTCTTGCCGGAATAACCAGGCATTACAGACATGGCGGTCTGGTAAGTCAGGCGGCGGCATTTGTAAATCCCCATTCCCACTTGAGCGCCATAGGTCTCAACGGGAATGGGGAAGACGGAAGCACCGGCACTGTGCACAACAGTGCCGGTGCTTCCATCAAAGTCTCCGGGTGGGTGCCAGGCGGGTCTGACCTGGCAGGCAGGACAGCAGCCACCCACAGAACTCAGAGTGTGCCGGTCCGGTAACGACGGTGCCGGTAGGCTTACCGGCACCGTTGTTACTGAGCCAGGACACTTGTAATGAGACCCTATCCCTTTTATTGTGAAGGAGTGTCCTACAGAATCTGCCAGTGGCGCGAAGCGCTGGCACTAAGGACTGGCAAAGGACAGTCACAGGCAGTCTTGGGAGGGCTGCGGGCGGCTCTGGTTACAGCAGGAAGAAATCAGAACCAAGTCTTCTACCAACGGAAAAACTGAGGAGTGAGAGCCGAGTAGCTACATTGTTTCCTGATGCTTATTGAAAAACTGGTGAGTGAAACCCAATTCTGCTGAAAGGGGGTTGGAGTTGAAATTCCCAGCATTAAATGTCCTTCCTTGGCTTGGTTACTGAAGAGAAGGACGGCTGGCCTTGTTGGAGGTATCGACATATACCAGTGAAATCTGAGTGATAGCAGATTGAAACCCGATTCCGCTAAGAGAGGTTGCTGTTGAAATTTCTAGCATTTAAATGGCCTCCCTTGATTACCGAGGAGATGGACAGCTGGTCTTCCTTGATTTATTGGTATACACACAGCCCCACTATGACATCAAAATTGTGCAGTGGAAAACTCTATTACGGAGAAAGGAAGAGCAGCATTGAGAGTACATCAAAAGCAAGGTGGGAAGAGTGATGCAATTGGCAAGGTTTCTCATAGAACAGCCCCATCAATAGATAAGGGCTTGGGTGTGCCGCCTACTATTGAAGAGGGACCAAAAGTAAATCAACTGCTTCAAGGTGGTGACCAGGGATGTCATTTAGGGGTTGACAGAGGTCGCAACTGCAACCTTTGAGGTCACCCTTGCAACCTCTAGTTCTGGAGTGGCTGGCCTTCTTGTTAAAGCCCCTTTAAAAAAAGAAGAACAAGAAGAAAAAGAAGAAAAGGAGTGACACAAGTCTAACACTTTCAACACTGACCCTAAATAAGAAAGATTAGGAATATCAAATAATGTGTCTTTCTGGAATTCTATACAATAATTGCTAGACTCATTAAAGGTTTATTTCAGGCACACTTCAGGGGGTGAGTCACTGATTTAGTCTGTACTTAAATGCCTCAACTCAGCCTTTCATCCTTCTGAGGTCGATAAATGAGTACCAACACAGGTTGGGTGATATTGGGTGTATATTTTTTCTATATGAAGGGCTTAAGCATAAGTGCTATATGATAACACATCATTATCATTTGGTGATTGACGTTTGCTTGCATTCACAGTAATTTGGTAATATGGGCCTATACACACTGATCTTAATGATACATATGGCGATCCATTCTTGTATGAAATGTACATCACATTATAGTGATATCGTAACCATATTTGTTGTAGTGTACAATGCTATGTGATAGCACTTCCTGTTTTGTCAACGGGTGAAAGGTCGCGTTCCATTGCATCCAGCGATATCACTTCAGGGTGGGGTCAAATGACATCACTTCCTGTGATGTCACCAGGTGTCAAGGATCATGTTATGTCACTTCTGTTACCACATGGCATTTTGGTGAAATGACGTCCATGGAGGTGACGCGGCTCAAAGAACGGGGGGAGCAATTGGGAGGAGACGATATCACAACTAAAAATGCTGACATGCCATTGCAAGTAGAGAGCAGCCTGAAAAAAAACATTTTGGGGAACAACAAATAAATGGGATGAATCTAGGTAAAAGTCACGTTACCTTCTTACAATATCGCCCTTGTTTGTTTCTGAGACTCACCTCAACTCACTTGATCTCAGTGTGAGAGAATTAACTCGAGGAAATCCAGTACCACATGAAATTGAGAATGTACTTCGGAACACTGGGATTGAGCGAAGTGTGTTGGACCAGTCATTCGAAAGACTATGCAGTGACATGGAGGGCATATCGTGTTATCAACAAAGGGAGAAATTCAGCCATATACTCACCGATAAGGCCTTCAATAATTTTGAACTGCAGCTGAGTCCACATAAAATATCGAGGCAGGAATAAAACACCTCCTGTGTTCCTCCAAATCCACACAGGCAAACAATAAATGAACACTTTTTTACACCTAAAACATTTCTCTGAGAAGGGATTCAAATATCACACAACAAATTGGATACTTTAGGTCCAGCATCCATTTCTGCACTGCATTTGGTGCTTGTATCATGATTGCGCCTATATGACGATGTGAAAGAAATTCCACAGGGAAATGCGGAGAAGCTCTGTAGTTTGGAACAAGGAATGAATATGTTGCTACTGCATCGGCTGGACCAGAAAAATGCTCAAAAATTCATCTTCTTGGACCTTGCATCAAATAAGCTACTGTTACAACAGCTAAATATATCATCTAATAAAATGCCTGGCACCTGCATTGGTGATTGTGGAGAAAGGAGTTTTAGAGAAGTTCAGGAAAAAACACATGCTTCCAGACATAAATCCGCAGGGGGAGACTGATGCACGCCACTCTGTGAATTTGATAGTCTAAAGGAGGTAGAAGTCTCTCAAACACCGGACTCACCTTCCCCACTTGTTGAACTATGTGACCAGCAGGAAACACCTGATATGGAAACAACCGAGCCCGGTGCAGAATTGTCAGAGAGTATTCCCCATGGGAATCTTCACCAAATAGAACATGATCAGGAACAAGAGTGTTGGGTAAAAGTCTCCAGAAGGAAAAGGAAAACCAAAACCCAACAGAAAAAGTCTAAACACCTACCAGCTCCTAACATTAATAAACAAAATAACTCAAGGACATTTTTGGAGGCCCTTTCGACAAGAGAACAGCAAATTAGGGAACCTCCAAAAAGAGTGACAAAAAGTGAAGTAGATAAGTCAAACACATGGGCCTCCAGGACAAACGCAATCTAAAATAACATTTTCTTTTTTTTACGAAACCCTGATTCTCCCATTGGAGAAGATGAAATTCTAGATACTCTGGAACAAGAAATTCAGATTGAAGTGATTGTGATAAATGAAAACACTCTTCAGAAGGAAAAGAGTGTGGTTGTCCCACCATTACAAAATCAGGAAACACTTAACTGGACAGGTGAAGGAAATCACAATCCTGGGTTTTTAAATTCCTTGCCCACGATAAGCTTGGGAGAAGCCACAACATCACATTGCGATGTAGAAACCTCAGGGGGCCCACAAAAAAGAGATACATATAACTTCCAAGGTACAGAAATGGGATGGAAATGGGAACAAAAAACAATTAAATAAATCCCCACATGAACAGGGGGCAAATAATTAGGGGCTTTCAGGCATTAAGCTCAAAGGACATATTAAGAGTGGCCTTCCCGAAAAAAAGGGAGCAAAGCGGTCGGTCTGCTTCTTTTCATCAAACCTAATTGCCCAAATGGTCTGGAACAACAGAGAGGCCTTACTAACAGTAGGCTATCAGCTAGAGGAACTTAATTCAAAACAAGAAATTGATTCCTTTTTTTAATCCAATCCAGCCAGCAGCAACTTTGATGGACATCAGACCACATTAATGACACAGAATTTCTGTTGGTAGCATAAACTCTTGGGGAAATCTATGACTGCCTTCAAACCTACACATATCATATTTCTGCAGGAAATCATGGCTGTGGATAGTTTCAAACTAGCAGGTTATACTACCTACTGCAAATCAGCAACACAGGGGGAAAATGGTCACCCCAGAGGAGGGATGACCATAGCTGTGGAATTAAAACTGGACTGTAAACATCAGGAGTTGAGATTGCTTCTGAAGACTTGATGGCAGTTAACATCTATATCCCCCAGATGAAAGCAAACTTGCTGATTATTAATGTTTATGGAAACTATGTAAGATCTTCTATCTTGGCCACACATGGCTTCCAGGATGGTATTATTTCAGATTGGCTGGGGAGATCTGAATACCCACATATTATACTTGGAGGAGACTTAAATGCAATTTGTGTGAATGCTAAAGGGGGGCAAATTGTGGCCTGTGGGGACGGGGTCAAAATCCAAGTGAATACACTGGTTGGCTTTGGTCTACATTTCTTGCAAGGTGGCACATGCATCCCTGGACCCCTGTAGAGGGAAATCTGGCGGGATTCTATGCCTGGATGAGGGGAAGAAAAAGAATCTTGAATTGATCATGTTTTTGTCTCGACTAGTTTGGGTAAAATTTCTGATGCACTAATACGGGGGGATTCCTGGGGAAGTGATAATTTTCCCATCCATCTTACCATACATTTACCTTTAGGAACACATAATATTGTACCCTCCGTAGCCTTACAACTTTAGCAAGGGGGGGGGCTATAAGATGGAATATGAAGGCATATAGAGCCTTCACTGATGCTTGGGAAAACAAATTGGGTTCTATGTTGGAAAGGGGTGAGGAATTGAACTCCGGCAATTACAATATCAAGTTGCAAAAGTGTTTAAGGCAACATTCTGGTAAGGGTAGCTTTCAGGGGCATCCTATGCATACCAACAATAATGACATAAACATCCAAAAGGCAAAGGCAAAAAAGAGAGCCGATATTAAAGCCCGTTATAGAGTTAGAAATACTCACTTCCTTTCCTTGGAAGCAAAGAGGAAAATCATGCTAGAGTACAGGAGATCACTTGAATTAATTAGGCGCGAAACACATATTAAAAGAAACTAGGAGATGGTTGAATCTCTGGTTGGAAATGATGTGCCAACCTTTTTGTCAATTATGGGGGCTGTCACAAAGAAAAACTTCAAATAGCAGGGGACTGCCAGATAAAGGCCCAGGTCTGGGAACAATACTTTAGGGAAAGTATTCCCTTACATTGAAAGAGGAGGTCTATGACTTTGAGGGAAAGTTGTTGCAACAGGTAAAGGCATTCTATCAGGACCTCGAGGATGTCAGTTGGTTTATAGTGAAAGCCAAACCCTCAAGAGCGGCAGGACCTGATAATATCCCTCCACTAATCATTAAAAATATGTGGAGCTTTGGGCGCCTCCTCTTTGGGACCTTTTCAATCATATTTATCTTTCTTACAGGGTTCCATATACTTGGAAACAATCCATTATTATCCCTATTTTAGGCCTATTGCCCTACTCGAGTACTCTAGCAAAATCTTTGGCACCCTGTTGTTAAAATAACTTAAAACCCAGATCAATCAATTTAAACTATTAACAGAACATCACGTGGGTTTTCGCTCAGGGATGGATACCCCCCTAAACACCTTTAAAATGGTTCATTTGTGGGCAGCCCTGAAGAAGAAAACAACAGAGACTTTCTATATGGAATCCATTGACCTGTCAAATGCGTTTGACACGGTCAGTAGAGGACGGCTATGGGCAAAGCTTGTGGCATTAGGAATTTATCTCCGCTAAATTCGGCTGATTGCAGCTCTTCACACTGACACCACAGTGAGAGTAAGATTGGACACGAAGTGGGCTATGATGTCCCCTGCTAACACATCAGTTGGGCTAACACAGGGATGTGTGGTAGTCACCACCATTTTTAATCTCTATACATCAAATTTAGGTAAAGTATGCAAAGGGGGCCTTACAGTTCCAGTAAGGTTGGGAACAGCAACTTTGGACTGGTTACCTTTTGCAGACAATATCATTTTTTTTGATCTTACTCCAATCGGTCTGCAGCCGAAGCTGAACATGTTCAATAATTTTGCGGTAAAAAATAATCTAAAAATAAACGGGAAGAAATCGGGAGTATTAATCTTCTCGACAAAGTGAACTCCAAAAACGCTGATCCGGCAAGCAGGGGACGACGACTGGAAAGAGTAATCTCAATGACGTACCTGGGGTAAGAGGTTGCAAATACCATTACCATGCAATCTGAGTTCCAAAACATTGATGCTAAATATATCCCACTACTAATAAAAATGAAACGTATATAAACCCAACTATGTCCGTTTACCCTGAAGCCATTAATACAGTTCTACTTTTTACAGGTGGAATCTACTATACGATATGGCTTTGACATCAATTTACATGATTCAAGTGATAAGCTAAATACTACACAGGGCGCACTATGGAAAAAGACATTGGCTTAGCAGCCTCATTACCAAATGCAGTGGTGAGACATGAGTTTGGGCTTGTATCCTTGTCCACCAAAGCAACATGGAGGAGGCTACTTAACTATGCTAAACCCGCCTCCACAATCACTGTATGGGTGAGGTGAAGAACAACACTGTGATTCTGGTTCATCAATTACAAAACTGAAACAACAAATGTATGACCTCCTTGTTCATATAGCTTCCTCCAAAGAAGAGCTGATGATAAACCCTCCTAAGGTAAAAAAGAAACTATTTCACCATGACTGGGCAAAAACCAAATATGAGTTGGTTAAATACAGACTTTGAAAGGAATATGCAAAGCTTAACAATAAAAGGGAACAGCTTGAAAAATATTTACTTATCTTTCCTTGCCCAAAATTACAGAGTCTGTATCTCTGCTTCCGATTAAATCAACTGCCTACCTTGGAGAGAATGAGAGGATGGAATGACGTGGGGGAAAACATAGGATGTAGGCTCTATGGTTGGAGTGACAGAAACCAAAAAACATTGGGTGATGGGCTGCGTGGCTGTGAAAGAAGCCAGAGTTAAATATCTGAGTATTGCTGTAGGGAATGAAGCCTTGTGGTGCAGCCTTATGAGAGGGGATTTACCGAGCCTGATTTTGGTTCTATGCAGTTTACTCTCTACAATTTTGGGAACATTGGAATACTCAAAACTAGGTGTAGATGAGGGAAAGCTGGAGATCAAAATTGATTTTTAATAATGTGATGTATGTTTTTTGTTATTTGGGATATTTTTTTTTCTTTTGCTTTATTCAGTTCTAATCTGTTTTAAATGTTTAATTGTGCGGTTTGATTGTTCTATTTTTGTGAAAGGCTCCTACATGCTTGTCTGTGGGAATCAAAACACAATAAATAATAAAGAAATAAAAAAAATATGTTGATACATTGGTGGAACCCATGGGAGGTAAGAATCGTAGCCAGTGAATTGCTGGTAGATCCTGGGGGTCATTGTAGCCTAGGTTCAGGTCACCTAGATGGATCATTTGGGAGCTGGGCTTGAGGTTGCCACTTAGGATAAAGAGTAGATCTTCTTCAAAGGATAGTGTGGGGCCTGGAGGGAGGCATATGAGGAGTAGTGAGATAATATGGGTGGCAGAGGTGGTCCATTTAATGGACAGCGTGTCACATTTGCTAATTGGTGTGGCTGGTGATAGTCCAATGGTGTGCTAATCCTTAGCTATAAAGGCTATGCCACCTCCTCTCGAGTTGCCTCTATCACTCCTGTATATATTGTAGCTCATCAGGAGGGCGAGCGCTAGCATAGGGCCTGAGGCTGCGTTTAGCCACATTACAGTAATGGCCAGGTCATCTAGGTTGTTTTTAGCGATGAGGTTGTGGATGTCTAGAGCCTGTGCAGGCAGGGAGCGGGTGTTAATGAGGCCTAGATTGAGGTTGTTGGCAGTAGAGATAGGTAGGTGAAGTTTTAATATGGGGAAGTTCCGTGTAGCAGTACAGTATGCAGCAGTAGGCGAAGCCGCATGGTAATCACTGGGTGGTACATGAACAGTGGGCAAGACAGCATGGCAATCGCTAGGAGGTACATGAACAGGGGGCAGAACAGCATGGCAATCGCTAGGAGATAAATGAACAGTGAACAGAACAGCATGCCAATCGTTAGGTGATGCATAAGCAATAGGCAAAAAAGCATGGCTATCGCTAGGAGGTACATGAGCAATGGACAAAACAGTATGGCAACCGCTTGGAAGTACATGAACAATGGGCAAGACATCATGGCAATTGCTAGGTGGTACAAGAATAGTGGGCAGAACAGCATGGCAATCGCTAGGTAATTCAGAAATAGTGGCCAAAACAGCATGACAATCGCTAGGTGGTACAAGAATAGCGGGCAGAACAGCATGGCAATCGCTAGGTAATTGAGAAATAGTGGACAAAACAGCATGGCAATCACTAGGTGGTACAGGAATAGTGGGAAAAACAGCATGGAAATCGCTAGGAGGTACATGAGCAGTGGGCAAAACAGTATGGCAATCACTAGGAGGTACATAAACAGTGGGCAAGACAGCATGGCAATTGCTAGGTGGTACAAGAATAGTGGGACGAGCAGCATGGCAATCATTAGGTAATGCATAAGTAGTGGGCAAAACAGCATGGCAATCGCTAGGAGGTACATGAACAGTGGACAAGACAGCATGGCAATCGCTAGGTGGAACACGAATAGAGGGAAAACAGCATGGCAATCGCTAGGAGGTGCATGAGCAGTGGGCAAAGCAGAATGGCATTTGCTAGGAGGTGCATGAACAGTGGGCAAGACAGCATGGCAATCGCCAGGTAATGCATAACTTGTGGGCCAAACAGCATGACAATCGCGAGGAGCTACATGAACAGTGGGCAAAACAGCATGACAATCAGTAGGAGGTATCTTATGATCAGTAGGCAAGACAGAATGACAATCGCTAGGTGGTAAAAGAATAGTGGGCAAAACCGCATGGCTATCACTAAGTGGTACATGAGCAGTGGGTGAATCAACATGGCAATCATTACAGAGTGCGTAGGCAGTGCTGTTAGCTGAGTTATCAGCTGGCGTGGCATGGCAGTCTCTTAACCACATTGTGGAAGCCGACTATCCCTTGGTTGCAAAACCAGCAACAATTTAGTGCAGCATTCCGGCAGAAGCTGCCTTCTTCACGGTCATAGGCTTGAAGAATTCAATCTTTCTCAGTACAATTACACCCAGCATCACAAGACTTGACTTCCTTTATGTATAGAAACCACAAGTGGAAACACACAAGACTTCCTCAAGGGTACTGCGAGCCACCATTGATATTCAACAGAGTGATACAGATGGATTTGTGCAACATAACGATGGAGAGCACAGTCCTACAGTATGTAGATGACATATTGATTTGCAGCATGATGAAAGATCAGTGTAGGAAGGACTCAGTACATTTGTTGACAGTGTTAGCAAACATGGGATACAAGGTGGACATGGGCAAGCTGCAGTACTGTCACAATGATGTTCTATACATTGGACAGACAATCTCCCAAAATGGCTGACAGATTACCCCAGAAAGGGCATAGATAATACGCAGGACAGCTTAGCCCATGACAGTGAGAGAAATACAGCCGTTCTTAGAGTTGTGCAACTATTGCAGAGCATGGGTTTTTGACTGCAGTACATACACAAGGCCTCTACTGGGTGCTTGGAAAGAAGCACAGAAGGGACATAAAACATTGACATGAACTCCAGAGGCAACAGATGCATTTGACATGCTGAAGGAGGAAATATGCACAGCCCGAGTGTTAGGGATACCAGACTACAAAAGATATTTTTTTCTGTTCTCGCACACTGAAGGTGTGGTGACGAAAGCAGTACTAACACAGAAGACAAGTGTTGGACACAAACCCATAGCATACTACAATGGGAAGCTCAATCCAGTAATGAGTGGACATTATCAGTGCAAACAAGCTTTGGCTGCTGCCACATTTGTGGTGGAGAGATCAGCAGCCATCACTATGGGGTGCACTACTACTCTGTAGGTGGAAAATGCCCTCTTTTTGATACTGCAGAAGCCAAAAAGCACACAGAAAACACAAAGAACATCAGGGTATGAGGTGATACTATCAAATGCATCTCTGAAGACAGTGAGGTTCAGATTGGTCAACCTCACTATTTTCCTAGCAGACATCCTACAAGACGGAGAATATGCACACCATTGCGCACAAAACATGTAGACATTCAGTGACAGTCGCAAGGTATATGAGGATGCACTTGAGTGGGGAGAAGTACTGTACATTGACGGGTCATCAACAATTGACCAGACAGATGGGGTAGGCATACAGGAACTGCAATGGTGTTTTTGAGAGAAGATGGCTGTGAGGTAGTGGCCAGTGCGCGATTATTCATTACACGCAGCAGAACTAGTGGCCCTAATACTGGCATTGGAGCACAGCAAAGAAAAGGAAGACACAGTATACTCTGACTCTGCTTATGTGATGTCAACAGTACACTGAGGGCTGCCACGCTGGACAAGGAGAGGGTTCAGGAGGGCAGATGGGACACCAGTAAAACACACACTGCTATTGGGCAAATTAAGTACCCTCCGCAAGTAGCAATAGTGAAGTGCCAAGCACACGCTCAAGGGGAAAATCCTATCGGAAAGGGAAACAAAGCAGCAGATTTTGAGGCGAAATGCATAGCTTATTTTGGAGAACTACTAGAAATGGAGACAGCATCAAATGTGCCAGGATATGCCAGGAACACGGTACTGAAAGAAGAGTACAAAGCATTGCCAGAAACACAGATTATGGAGCTGCAGGGAGCTGCACCCAAGGAAGAGAAGGAATTGTGGATCAAAAGGGGATGTACAGTATCTCCAACAGATGCCCTATGGTGGTATAATAACACAGGGAAAGTGGTCATGCCACTAGCATTATTGAACACTGCATTGACACAATTACACTACCCAAGACACACGGGAAAAGAGGTCTTTGCAGCCCTCATTGGAGAAACATGGTTCGGTCCTAATTTGGTGGAACACGTGGCTGAATTTATAAGCAACTGACATGCAAACAATATACAGCAGGACACACTTTGAGAGTTGTGAGAGGAGACATATCTTGACTAGTATGCCCATTTCAGCATGTACATGTTGACTATGTTGACATGATCCAAGTGAGTCAAGGATACCGCTACATGATAGTGGTTGTGTACCCATTCTCCAGGTGTTCGCATCCGGATACCCTTAGAACGGCTACATTTTTGGTCAGAGAGGTGTTCCCAAGATGGGTCGTGTGTGAGGTCCTGCGTCTGACAATGGCCTTCAATTTGCCAATGAGATGTTCAAACACATCACCACGTTGCTGGGCATTCAACACAAATTTGCCTGTGCCTACCACCCACAAGCAAATGAGGTATGTGAACACCTGAATGGCATCCTGAATGAGGCCATAGCCAAAACACAGCAGAGCATGAAGAAAGGTTGGCTACACTGCTTACCTCTTGCATTGTTTGCATTGTGCAATAAACTGGGGTCCGACTACCATTTAACGCCCCATGATGTAGTGACGGGATGACACATGCAACTCCCACTGGCTCCTCCCACTAGACCACTGAAAGACTGTTTGAGTAGTGCAGATGTGTTAGGTCACACAATGTACGAGAATATTACTTCCTTGATTTCTAGTGCCTCTTTTATCTTTCACCAGATACGACAACACTGAGGGAGCCCAGAAGAAAGCATAGAGAGCAACTGCTACAATGTACCAAAAGACTCAGGAATTAAGAGACAAGTGAAAGTTGGGGACGTGGTCCTCCTACGAAATGTCATTAGGATGTGGAACGCACCAAGGTTTACTGGACTCCACACCCAGGAAAAGGTGTTCGACTGAGCAGTCAGACTGGGAGGAAAAACAGTCTGGAATCACCTGTCTGAATTCAAGCCATACCAAGCAGCAGCCTTGCCTGGCAACGAGATCAACAGGGCTAATGACCAGCAGCAAGACGAGCAAACAAACAATTTCAAACTTACACTGCTGAATGGAGGACGCCCAATGGTTACTTGTTCACAGGCAGCAGAGTTAGGGACTGAACTCTTGATAGAGTAAGGATACACTG
This sequence comes from Ambystoma mexicanum, assembly GCF_040938575.1. Lineage (NCBI taxonomy): Eukaryota > Metazoa > Chordata > Amphibia > Caudata > Ambystomatidae > Ambystoma > Ambystoma mexicanum. The sequence goes on along the minus strand of NC_090941.1, from coordinate 428,106,645 downwards.
TTGGTTTGTTGTTTTATTCTCTACACCCAGCCGATGAGAAAGCCAATGCAATAATTGATGACTGCTCATGTTGCCCACTGACTATCACCCTGATACTTTCTCAGACCAATTTTTCCAATGTGTGAGAAGACCCAGTTGTTTCTGAGCACGATCACGCAGAGTGTATTACCTTGCCTTTGTAGAATAATTGGCCCAAACATACCCACAACTCGAACAAGGACATCCTCCTATTCTCTCCACCTTGAGTGACCCAGCAGTAAGGGCAGTGTGGGAACAGGTGTTTATCGTCACCGTTTAAAATTATCTAGAATGCAGGGTTTAAGGAGCTAACTAAAAATAATAACCCAATAACACATTTTTCGGGCATTACAGGCAGGCAACTATATCGTCAGGCTGCACAAGGATCAGCAGCACAGGTAAAGATGAGTGAAATAATAAAAAATGTGATTATTATGTTGTGTCTGCTTATTCAAAGTGGAATTGTTGCATTTCTATTTTGGAGAATTTCATTAATTGCTAGTGCTACCGTTGTATACTCTACTAACATTCCCCTGACCTCAGCAGGTGGAATGACCATGTCAGGTGGATAGGAAAGCACTGCAGACACGGTAAGGAGAGGCAAGTGCAGTGTTGACACAGACATTAAAGGGGTAAACAGGTATCTCACTGATACTGCCCGAGTGTCTAACAACATGTGGTACAAGCACATGACAAAGGTAGTGATGGAAACCATCAGGGAGAGCTGTTATGTCTGCTCACTAATCCCCTATGCCATGAGTGCCTCCAGAAAGTTCATAGGAACTGAAATACCAGCACAAAGAGCTCAATGCCTGATGTGCATGTCAATGGTAATGACCCGAGGGAGATTTCAAGGGAAGACAGCAACATTGAGACAAATGTCCCGAGCAACGTTCCCTTATGAAGACAATTACATAAAGACATTAGACATGGTGAACAATTACTGGCAGTTATACAAAGCTATACAATACATAACTGATGGGCCTGAGAAAGGAGAGACAAAGACAGTAACACTGAAGGAACTGTCATGCCCATGGGCAAGAGTGAAGGCGATAGGAGGAAAGTCTGGATGCTGGAAAAGACCACAAATACTTGTGCACGGCCAAGTGTACAGGGAAGATGATGGAAGGATGGAGTGGTGGGTAGAAATGTGCTCACACAAGCACATTTCCCATTGGACAAGGTACAGGAAGAAAACACCTGAAAGAATGGGATGAACGCAAAGTTACTTACTTGGGTGGAGAATGAAGCTGGATCCAATGCCCGTAATACCCATGAAGAAGCCAGCAGTCTGTTACCATAATAACAGTGAAGTGGAAGTAGGATAAATTATCGGATGCCGAAGTATACAGAAGCATGCAGCAGTGAAGGCAGGCACAGCAGTACTGATGGATCACTACTCGGCATGCGGATCAAAGGCCTACGAGAAACTGCCATCCAGCTGGGGAGGAGTTTGCTCGTTGGTACACAGCAATATGCCGTCATTGGTCATGCCACGAAAAGATGGGAAGTTCCATGAGTTCCCGAAGATGGACACTAACAAAAGGGATCTGTGAAGGAGGAACAAACAGGCAAGACAGAAATGCCATATGGATAGAAGTGCTGATTCTGTACTTCTGAAGCCGAACTGTGAGTGATCGAGTGTTCTGTTGCTTTCTAAATGGTTAAGTAGTATTTTGTAGATGTGGTTCTCAAATAGTTTTGCTGGGTATGGTAGGTTTGCTATAGGTCTGTAATTGTTGGGGTCTTCTGCATTTCCAGTTTCATTTTTTAGGAGGGGCTTGATGTATGCTAATTTGAAAGTTTGATGTACTATTCCCATGTTTAGGGATAAGTATGAGGCTGGTGTTCTATGGTTGAGGATTCCTTTGAAGATGCCTTATGGGCCTGGGGCACGTGGGTATTCCGTCAGGTTGGTGTCTTTTATCAGTTTGTTGAAGGTTTCTTCAAGGTTTAGAAGTTTGAATTTGTAGAGTGTTGTGGTGGTTGGTGGTGCGCTGGTTTCTGGTGGTTCCGGATTTGTGTTTATTGTTGAGTGACTTGCGTCAAAGGTCTGTTGAATTGCTTCTATGTTTTGTTCTTAGATGTTTTTTTCATGTTGTCACATAGGGATTGTGATGGTATGATGCGTGTGTTGCACAATTTTGGGTTTTTGATTTCCTTGATGATTTTGAATTGTTTTTATGTGTTGGTTTGATGCAGATTGGGTTCTTGTGGTATAGTATGCTCCTTTTTTATGACTGCATATTTGTACATTCTGAGTTGTCTTCTGATTGGTTGTGATGGTTTCTCCATTGGTTTTCCAGTTTACAAGTTGTTATTTTTGAGTTCCCTCATTTCTTCCTTGAACCATCTTGCTGCAATTTTTTTTCAGTAACTTTGAATAATTTTTCAGGTGCTAATTTGTCTAGAGCCTCTGTGATCCAGGTCTCAGGTTTTTCTTCTGCTGTGTCTGGACTCATTCTGTTTAGTTGGGAGATGTTTGGTTTAGTTGATTCCATTAGCTCTGTTAGGGTTTCCAGGTCAAAGCCGTTCCAGTTTCTATTGTTAGTTGCATGGAGTATTACATTTCTGGGCATTATGCAGTTTGGGATTTTGATGGTGAATGAGATCAAGTGGTGATCACTCTATATGGGAGGTGATTGAGAGTCCATCTCTACAGAAGATTGCGTCTAAAGCACAGTGGGTGGGTCTGTTTGCTATTTGTTTAAATTGAAGGATTTCCAGTAGGTCACTGATGGAGTTAGCTGTGGTTTTGTTTTCTCTTTCAAACCAGATGTTGAAATCTCCCAGAACAATTATGTTATCATGTTAAGTGGAGAGATTGGCAATGGCGTCAGTGAGCTTTGTTGCAAAGTTGGGGTTGTATTGATGGTGGTCTGTAGATCTGGAGGAACAGTAGGTTGGCGTGGTCATTGAGCTTGTTGTTGATTAGGAGTGATTCACAGTCTTCTATGTCACTTGGAGGAGTGGTGTGGGATAGATGTGGTCTTTGTGTGTTATTGCAATTCCACCTCCTCTTCGGTTTTCTTTGTTGGAATGTATTTGTTTGAAGTTGTCTAGTATGATTTTGTGGATGATTGATTCTGATAGCCATGTTTCTGTGAAGAAGAGTGCGTCAGTGTCACTATCACTTGAGAGGTCATACATTTCTGTGTTGTGTTTGGCCATGGAACTTACATTGAGCAGGCTTCAGTGTAGAGTGCATGCTTTTCCTTGCTTATTGTACCATATCCTTCCCTGCATCTCGGTTGGGGTGGTGTTTGTCAGGTTTTCTTTTCCTGAAGATCTCACTTGGATGAGGCTGTTATTTTCTGATTGTGTAGTTGGGGCCTCTGGCTCTTTTTTGAGGAGTTCAATGAGGTTGAGTGATGGGTTTCTGTGATCTGATTCATAGCAGTGGGTTATTTGTATGTGTGGTCTTTTTTCCAGTATTTGGTTATGTAAGGGGGTGTGGATGGTTAGAGACTGTAGCTTAGCCGTGACTTTTATTGGGGTCTTTCTGAAAATGTTGTTTGACTAGCTGCATTCTGTGTATTGTGGTGTTTTAAGTTTTGGCAATCCTTTGGGGTCCACGATTGTTTGTGTCAGTTCCACCCCACAAACATATTGCCATACAAAAATATCGCCATACTTTTTCATGCAATATTAAGGCATGGAACCTGCGAGGGACACCCCCGCAACCCCCACATTATTTTTAAAGGAGCGGGGACACCCCCACAACCCCTGCTCCCAAAAACTGCAAAAATGATCCCCCCCAAAAAAATAATATCGCCTATGGCCGTTCCAGAAGACCATATATACAACGATATTTTTGGTGGGGATAATATGTAGTGATACCGTTTGGGTCCTTGCTAGTTGGTTGTTTGTGGGTTATTTGTTTTCCATTGAGGCTTGATTGTAGGTGGAGAGTTAGTCGGAGATGTATTCTGTTTTTGTTCTTGTCTTGGTTAGTATCCTTGGTCTATTTAGTGTTGGCTGGTGGGGATTTCGAGGTGTTGCAAATTCTGGCAGGTGGCTCCCATTTCAAGGAGGTGCAAATTCTGTCCTATATCTGTTTTCCATTATTGTTTCTTTGTCCTTCTTGTATCTTGTGTGACAGCATCATGAAGTAAGACAAAGACAACAGATTCAGCTTTCTTAGAACACACTTTATTTACTTTAGCTACCAGGATGGAGTAAGGCCTAACTTGTCCTATGCTAAGGTGGGATTTCCCATCCCTAATGAAAACTAAGGGTAGTCAGTGTCGGTAGGTTCAAATGAAAAGCCTGTCTGTGTCCAAAACCTATACTTGCCTTTACAACTAAATCTAAATCACATGTGTAGGGATGTCAGGAGCAAAATAAATAATGTTCAAATGTAAAAGTTCAAAGCTTCTTCCACCTATTTGGCTTTCTCTCAGCTTCCCCTTCCCCAAGTTCAAAACAGTTCCACAAAGACCTTAGTGTTCCCTTCCCCAAGAGTTTAACACAGTTCAACAGTGCCTCAAAGGATCTGGGATTTTCCCTTCTCCAAGGGTTCAACACAATTCATAAAGTCTTGGGATCCCCTTCCCCAAGACGTCAGCTCTTTCAACATGAACAAAAAGTCAGTTGAACTCTTCTGCCTTTCAAAACTTTACGAGTTCAGCTTCTTATTCATTCAGGCTTTTCAGTGGTTCAAATAAATTGTTCTGTTTCTGCATTTAGCAGTTACTTCAGCAGCTGTTATAACATACACGCTTCTTTGCAATTGCTTTCCTTGGCTATTTCCTACTGGGGTTCACTCAGTCTAGACGCAGTTGTCAGACCACATGGTCCACCCATTACAGGTAATGCAACCGACAACCCCGATTTCATTGGCTCTTTTCAAGTAGAGGTCACTCAGTCTAGATGCAGTTGTTGGATGCCACGGTCCATTCATTACAGGTCATGCAACTAATAACACTGTGCACTTTTGTATTAATCAGGTTCTGGCTAATACAGGTTTGATCTCTCCCAACCTGTAATTATATGGACTCCTGGATCAATCCTTATGTCACATTCTTGATGTCAGTCTTTTTGGCTTCACGGCTACTTGTATTTCATACAGTTTACTCTCTGAAATTCACTCTTTCTCAATCCCTTGCTTTCTCTTCATTCATAATTGCTCATAATGGTTCATCTCTTGCTTTTCTTTGTTGCTGTATTCAAAACATGCTCATCCTATCCTTTCGTTAGTTCGGTATTCATGAATGCTCTTTGCACCTTTCAAAAGTACTTCATTTGCTTTGTTAACATGTTCATCATATCTTTCAGTTAGTTTGATATTCAATAAGGCTTGTTGCACCTTTCAAAAGTATTATACTTGGTAATTGTTTGTCATTCACAGTCATATCATTTGACCTTCCGTAGCATATGCAATAAGATTGAGTTAGTTTGGCATTTAGATATGTAGGTTTCCAGCCCTCGGAGCACCCCGGTAAGAGTGTTCCCTTCTCTGCACACAATGGTACGCATTCGCTCCTCTGAGCTACTCTGTTCACTCCTCTTTGCTCCACCTTCCAGTGGCATCCGCAGTGAGTAGCGCTCGCTGTCCTTAGCAGCTTGTAACCCTACTCTTCCAAGGCAAGAGATGTTGAGAGCCACTCTCACTCTTTTAGAAGTCGGGAGGCTTCGGTGCCCCGCAGCTGCTGCTGTGGGCACAAGGGAAGAGGGACTGCAGGAGCCTGTGCCCTGGCAGCTCCCTCACACTCCTGCCAAGCCCAGCTTTCCTCCAGATGGTTCCTCTCCAGCCGCTATCCCTGCTTATGCCACCTCCTTCTCTTTCTTATACACCTGGGGTCTTAAAAAGGCTGCAGGTGCAAGTCCTCCATTTTAATTGCCTGACCTTGGTAAAGCCTATTAGCGAGACATGCCTGGCCATTGCAGTTGAACTCCTCAAAAGCTCTCTTCCTCATCTCAGAAACAAAGTGGTGTGAATACAGGGAAGTGTGCAGAAATCCTAGTTGTTTCATCCGTGTCCCGGTCTTAAGGTGAAAGGACTGTGACACATTTTGTTCAGAATAAAGAGTGACAGTAGCATACAAAGGCAGGTGGAATATTGGATTCACTTTGACAAGGGAAAGGGGGATACCATCTCTCACCCTAAGACCTCCTCTGCCCACTCCCCAAAGTTCCTCTACTCAGGTGATCCTTCCTCACACCAACCCCAGGGTCAGGATCCATAAATGGTCCTCCCCAGGTCACCTGAGCAGAGGATGCCAGGGGAAAGATGTGAGGATGCCCTCAGGTTCCTCACACTTGGCACTTTTGTAATCTGGATGTCTTGGTCTTGGGTTTGTGTTGTATTCCAGAGGTGGGTGCCCTCCTGGGTGGCTATTTTTCCTGAGGTCAGTGGTAGGTTAATGTGCTGCAATATACAGTGGCATCTGCCTCAATATGGTTGACTCCTGTTGTAGCCTCCATTTTGCATTTAGAATCGGATTGCTGTATATTCCAGGTGCTGGTGCCCTTGTGGGTTGATTACTTTCCTTGGGCTTGGGTAACATCTGTGTGTTCCAGTACACAGTGGCATCTGCCTTGCTGTGTTTGTTGTATTGTGCCTCCATTTTGGATTCAGGTTTGTGATATGTTCCAAGGGTGGCTGCACTCCTCAATTGGTTACTTTCCTGGTGTCGGGTTAAATCTGTGTGCTCTGGCACACAGTGGCATCTGCCTTGCTGTGGTTGTTGTTGCGCCTCTGTTTTGGATATAGGTTTGTGATAAGTTCCTGGGGCAGGTGCCCTCAGGGGTTGGTTACCTTCCTGTCCTCGGGTTAAGTTAGTGTGTGTCAGCCGAGTGATGTCTGTCTCACTGTGGGGTTGTGGTGGTTTGTCTTTTTCTGGGGTTTTGTCTCATGGTTGTATTTTGTGTTTTGGTTTTGATTTATTGGGTGCTTAGTTGTGCAGCATCATTGGGTTCCCTGGGGCATGAGACTCTGAATTGGGTCTGTCTCTTGTAGGATTTCAGTGGTTTTCTTTGTCATCTCGGTCTAGGTTTCAGGTTTGTGATGTGTTCCAGAGGCAGGTACCCTCTTGTGCTGATTAGTTTCTTGAGATTGGTAGTTTATCGGTGTGCTGTAAATCACTGTGACGCCTGTCTTGCTGTAGTTGTAGGGTTGTGATGGCTTGCTATTCCACCTTGGTCTTGGATTTGAGCTTGAGCTATATTCCAGGGGCAGGTGCCCTCCTGGGTTGATTGCTTCTCTGGTGTCGGGTTAAGTAGTTGTTGTTGGTCGCAACACCTGGTGACGTCTACCTCACTGGTTCAGTCCAATTCCAGTCGGGCTAAATTCAAGGCAACACTATCTTAATCATAACAGTTCTAGTTTGCCTAAATGTGTTACATTCAGTAAAAATTCCATTGTGTTCAGTGTTACCTGTTTCTGTGCAATTCCTGTGTGGCTAAGTTTGGTAGCAATGTTATCTAGATCATTCCAGTTCTAGGGTGGCTAAATTTGGCAGTAGTGTTACCTGAGTCATTACAAATCTAGTTTGACTAAGTTCAGCAGCATCATAACCTGGTGAAGCCTGAGGATTTTGCTGAATTGTGGAGTTGAAGATTACAGCCTTCAAGTCGCGTATCATTGAGCCATTGTTGAACAAGTTGTTGTTTTGCAGCAGAACCAATGAGGACTTGGCTGTATTAAGTTTGAGGTAGGCAGCTGACCACAGGACTGCATGCTGGCTTGGTAATATGAGAGACGACTGATGTCATGTGGGCTTTTATTCACATGTACAACTGAGCATCATCTGATTATTGATGGATGGCTGTATCGGGGTCTTTGAGGAGCATACCCAGATGCTGCATGCTAAGGTTGAACTGGGGGATGGAGAATTGGGTGACTCCTTTGGAGACTGGTAGTCGGAGTGCAATGTGTTAAATCAGATGGGCTAGTTAATATCCTTGATAAAGCAGTAGCCGTTGGGATGAATCCTACATATTCTTCATAAAAACCCTACCTAAAATCTCCTCCCAGGTGGCTTTGGAAAGTCAGACGCTTCGTGATCCTAACACTGGGGGCGGTGTTAGTGGGAGGATCACATGGGAGGAGAAGGGCTCCAGGACTTTTTGGGCTGAGACGCGGTATTTGTCTTCCTCAAGGATGGGAACATCCTTAATACCGGAATATGTAATGGCATGCTGCCAGAGAGAGACTTGATTTTTCAAACTGACTGTCAAAATATAGATGAAGATCATCACAAGCAGTTATGCTCTGAGAGTATGAAAAACTCATTTAAAATCATCAATGTTCATAGAACTGAAAGCTCTTATGAGTCCCAGAGAAATAAGTAAGAAGAGCCTTTAAATTGTTAAATCATAATTATGTAGTGCCTCCTTATTATGAATATTGGCCTAAGCCCATTTGCGTTACGCAGAGAACCACGTTGCAAAGTTCCGATTTTGGATTAACTTCGCCGCCATTTTAAGACTCATCCGCCATTTTGATTTCAAACTCATGTTCCATGTTCTAAAATGGTGGACTGTATTTTTGACTTTCAGTGGAGCTGAATGACCTTTGAGTTCTGTTAATGTTTAGGTTGTCCGAGAGCCGACTGTTTAACCTATGTAAAGAAAACTTGTGCTTCATACGAACTGCCATTCAAGTGTTGTCTGCGCTCACAAACCTCATCCTTGTATAGACACCGAAACAATGAAGAGTAAACCTCAATTGTATGTTTTAGCTGAACTGCATTGTAGTGACTCTTGGAATAAAGTTTACCATGGATCAGAGAACCTACAGCACCATTGTAATTCTATGGACATGTATATCTGCGTAATCCTTGTACAATATTGTAACACCTGTCATGTGAACTAGGCACAAACTCTAGCCCACAAATTATTAACATCGAGAGAGGCTGGAAAATATTGTAGAAATTGTATAAATATGCCTGTGTTTAGATGTCCAGCACTCTCTCTCCTCACTGTGTCGGCTTGTACACACTGCGAGGTTTTGGGAGCAAGATAGCTACCTGTTTTACTTTGTAAACTGTACAGTAATAAAAGATTCTTGTATCTTTTCAGCCCGTGATTGGTGTATTTCATTCGTGGTACTCAGCCTCGATATTTCTTTGGTCTTTCAGATGGTGCCCGAATAGGAACCCTCAAGATTGATGCCACCTCGTTGAAAAGAAGACACTGCTATCGGACCAGGATCAGATGGTGAGAAAAAGGGGGGCCCCTTTGAATGAGACGCGACACCTCGACAGTACTGCACAATCCGATCCCTGGACGGTGAGTACATGGTCCGAGAAGGCATCTTGACGAGGGTCCATATATCGGCGCGGGCAGTTTGCCAAAATTACCATCCACGAGGGTCCATTGTCCTTTGTAATCCGGTGATTCGTGCCCCGATTCCTAAGTATCCTGATATTTGGTTGAACATTTGTACTCGCGAGCACAAACAACGCCAGGTAACACCAGTGATCTGACATGCCTGGGAAATTGTCTGCCTGTTTCAGGGGATTATTCCACAGTGACAGACAATCTTTGGAATTTGGCTGACCGGCACCACAGAAGGGGTCGCCAGCATGTACTATGTACTGTAAGTACGGCATTGGTAGTATAGTATTCAATGATATTTGGCACAGACAAACTAGACATGCTTCTGAATTTCAGTGGCCAGTCAATGGTAGTTTTGAGATTGCCCGAATAGAATATTTAGAGTCCATATTGTTAAAGAAAAAAGCTAGACATGTAGCATTTGATGTCATTCAGAATTTTAAAAAAGAAGCTATTCAGCAATTTAAGAGAAAAGAGAAGCATGCATGTCTTCATATGTCAAATTCAGAAAAGGCATTATTGTATGATCAACAGAAACAGTCAGAGTCTGTTAGAAACATGCATAGGGCTTTTCAACTTGGTGTACAGAAAATATATCTGTCTAAAGATTTTCATGTCTCAGATGAATTAATTGATAAACTTTTAAATGAATGTAGGCCTGGTGCCACTGCACCACCTCCTTATGTACCTCTTCCTGCTGTCTTACCTCTTTCCGCTGTTGCACCTCCTCCTGTAGCAATCCCTGTTCTTCCCGTTGTTCCTCCACCGCCAGCTGTTGCTCCTTCTGTATCTCCACATTTACTGATTATTACTTTTCCTGAGATTCCGTCTTTCTTGCCAGCGGTAGTGTCTCCACTACTTGTTGTACAGGATTTGTCTACTCTCTCTTTCCCAAGTGGTTCTGCTCTGCTTGTAGCTGATGAAGGGCGAGTGCTGAATCAAAAATAGTGACTCCTAGTACAGTTTCTAAAATAAGAAGAGAGATTTGTATGCATGGGATAAGCAATGTATAGAGAAAGGTAAAAATAAGCTGTCTTAGCTTCACTTCTTGATCTAGAAAGTATTCCCAAACAGAATGTTTTATTGAGGGGATGGGAATATATTTGGCTGTAATGTGGAATAATTTGACAGACATGGATGTCCCACAAGGGTTGAGGGATTTGAATGTTTTAGCTTATTCAAGGGATACTGTGGAGAAAGTAAATGAGCATGTCTTGAGGGTTTTTGAGTTAAGAAGGGAGTTATAACTGATACAAAATGATGAAGTAGATGGTGATAGATTGTATGCTTTGTAAGTGCAGAAATAGTTCCTTCCTGCTTGTAAATCAACAAGTGAAGAGACGCGAATTGGCACAAAGGGAAGCACTTAGATGGATTTAGGATGTGTCAATATCTCCCATAGAAGTATATGATACGTTTAGTCAGTATACTCCAGAAATGCAGAGGAAAGTGTTACAGGTAATGGTAGAATACCTGCAGGATGAATGTATGAAGAAAAAGATTTGCTGTCCCGCAGACTTGCTGATTATTTAAAAGAGAGCCTTTGTGCCTGATACTGTTTCCACCACTTTAGCGCTCAATCTGGCTTTATTGCTTAACAAACGTTTGGAGTTGCCTGCTACTCAGTTGCCTATGAGAGAGGTTGCTCCGACATGTGTTCCTAAAGTTGAGATTCCAGCTAATGCTGCAACAGGCACAGCAGCCACTACTATTGACGCTCACTATGTGTCACAAATTGTTCATGTTCCCTTCTCCAGACAGGAAGTGAACACTATTAGGCAGTCAATCCCAGACATTAGGAAAAATCCAACAAGGATTTATAAAGAAATAGAATCTGTCTTGCATTTGTCAGTTTTCACCTTAGGTGATATAGACCTGTTGTTTCCTGTGATACTACCTGCTGATTTATGGAAACAGATCAGGACTGTAGATGATCAAGCAGGAGTGGGTGACACGTGGGTGAACTTGGTGCGGTTAGACGGAGAAAGAAAAGCTGGTGAGAGACCACCACAAGTGATACTGACTTTGCCAGACAGGATAGCAACAAAATTAAAAACTCTGATTCATGAGAGAAGGATTGTTTGGGACAAACTCACTGATTGTACCGAAGGGAAATCTGAAGGCGCTGCCAAGTTCTTGAATTGGTTCGAACAAGTATTTTCAGACTTTAACGGACAGGATTTAAGCATCGAGTCAGGGAAAAGGTTGTTTGTGATAAGTTTATATGTGGATTGTTGCCTGATATCCAATCACAAATCATGACTTTCGGAAGTGCTTGGCAAGCTAAATCGCAGTCCGAAGTATTGCATATGGCTCAGTATTATGAAAATAGAGTCAATAATGAAAAAGACAGGATTAAAAGAGAGAAAGGGAGACCTGAAAAGTATTGTTGCAGCAGGTAATTAGAGGAACCAAAGGTGGGAATACACAGTTTAGATGCCAGTTTGTTCCACAAAGTAATACACAGTTGGGTCTTGTACACATGAACCAATGTGCTTATTGCAGACAAGAGGGTCATTGGCGAGCACAATGCCCGATCCTTCAACAAAGATCGAATAACACATATGGTATCATGGGTAGACGATCCAGAGGCCCCCCTGGGGTAGAGGGTCCTGGAAGAAGCCAGTTTGCTCAAAATCCACAGTCATTCTCGCAAGATAGTCAACAACCTAGTACAGATAGCAGAAATATTTTTGATAATCCTTCAACTGCCTATCTTTCTGAAGATGTTGTCTTTGATGACATATTGCTTTGTTAGGACAGCCCGAAGCAGGGTCTGGAACCTGTAGCTATTCCCGTCAATCAGAAAGGGCGCTACATTGATATGAAGGTAGGGAAAAGGAAGAATCGATTGTGATTGATACAGGAGCACAGAAGTGTTCTATTGATCATTTACGGGTTCCGATATTCCATTGTCAGGGCAGAATAACATTTCTGTAGGGTTTTCTGGCAAGCCAGTGGTTAGTCCGGTTTCTCAGCTGGTACAGATTTCACTGGGGCCATTCACGGATCACTGTCCATTCCTTCTAACAAGGAATTTTGGTGAGAATCTGTTGGGGTTCAATCTGTTGAAGGAATTAAATGCGGTAATTCATGGTTCTTCGGATGGAGTATGTTTGATGATTTTACCCCAGCGATCTTCTGCCTCACAGTTTTTGACTAGACCCTTACCACCTGAATTTAGTGAAGTTCTAGTGTGTTTATGGGCAGTTGATGACAATGATGACTGCATTTTGCAAATTGAACCTGTTAAAATGACTTTCAAGTCTGTAGCTAAGTTGCCACATATTCCACAATATACGATTTCAGTTTATGCTGAGCAAGCTCTGAAGAGCATTGTTTCTGATTTTGTCCATCGTGGAGTAATCAAGGAAATTGCAGGAAGTTTGTGCAATAGCCCAATTTTTACTGGTGTATAAGAAAGGGGATAATGTGATTGCTTTCCGTTTTATTATTGATTTGCGTTCTATCAATAAGATTGTTGCTCCACAATTTCCAATTGTGCCTGATGTAACCACAATATTAACATTGAATCTAGCTTCTGCTACTCATTTCAGTGTGGTGGATCTTAAGAATGTCTTTAGTTTTCCCGTACACGTGGATAGCAGATATTTGTTCGCATTCACATTATGGGGACACTTGTTTACATTCACTTGTGTGGCACAAGGGTACACGGAGAGTCTGAGCATCTATAGTAGAGCTTTGAAAGAGCAACTCGATACACTTGAGTTGCCTTCCACTTGTACATTGTTGCAATACATTGACGATCTTCTCTTAGCTGCACACTCAGAAGTTGCTTGCAAAGAGGGTGCTAGCAGAGCATGGCCATAAAGCTTCATTGAAAAAGTTTCAGTATTGTCGACATGAGGACGCCTATTTAGGCTATCTCCTGTCAAAGGAGGGAACAAGATTGAAACCTGAATGGATAAAAAGCATCTCTAGCATGTCTGTCCCAAATACACAGAAAGAGGTCAGAGCCTTGATAGGAATGGCTTCTTACTGTAGACAGTGGATCCCTCATTTTTCACTAGAGATAAAACCAATGTTGGCATTGTCAAAGAAGGGCATTTCTTTGCCATTATCTTGGAACACCAAAAAGCTTTTGATCTGCTCAAGACTGCACTGTGTTCAGCACCAGTTTTGGGCCCACCAAATTATGATAAGGCCTTCATGCTGTATGTGCATGAATGTGATGGATGCGCTTTGGCTGTTTTAATGCAGGAACATGGGGGGAAGAATAGACCATGTGCTTATTTTTCCTCCACACTTGATCATGTTGCATGCGCTTTACCGAGATGTTTGAGAGCTGTTGCTGCTGCTTTTGCATCTGTAAAACAATGTGAGGGTATGGTTTTAGGTCACTCTTTAACCGTGATGGTACCCCACTCTGTAGATGTTCTATTAAATAGAACGCAAATGCAACACCTTACTTCCACACAATTAATAAGATACAAACTGATCCTATTTGCACCGCATATTCAAATTAAGAGGTGTTGCGTATTTAAACCGGCTGAATTATTGCCTCCTCCGCAAGACATTGCCTGCAGTGACAAAATGTCGCATGACTGCCTCCATACTACAGAGCAAGAAATCAAAGGCAGAATTGACTTAAATAATACACCATTGAAAGATCCACAAGGGGAGCTGTTTTGCAATGGTTCCTGCTTCAAACATCCGGATGGTACATCCACTGCTGCTTATGCCATCACCACATTAAGCACGATTGTGGAAACCAAAAGAATCTCTCATAACTCTGTGCAGGCCACAGAGATTATCACACTGACTCGAGCTTGTGAACTTTCTGAAGGGCTTAGAGTAAATATATTTACAGATAGCCAGTATGCCTTTGGGGTGGTCCACAACTTCAGTAGATTTTGGGCAGAACAAGGTTTCTTGACCTCACACGGAACTAAAATCCAACATGGCACCTTGATAGTTCAGCTACTCTCAGCACTTGCACTTCCTACTCAACTAGCGCCACACATCAGAAAGTAACAGACAATGTAGGGAGAGGAAACGCTTTTGCTGACAGGATAGCTAAACAGACTGCTACTGATTTGTGTTCAGAAATGAATATAACGAAAGAAGCTATGAATACCTGTACAATAGACCAAGGAATTGATTTGATAAAAAATATTCAAGCTGATGCCATCCCAAAAGAACTCAAACACTGGGCTGAGGATTTAGCAAGTTTGGTTTGGATGAGGAAGGTTGTTTTGTAGACAGTTTAAAAGGAAGATGGAAGCTACCCGATGCATATGTCACTGCTATGTTTACAATGGCTCTTGGTCCTACTCATATATGTGCTAGGAAAATGTGTAAATTGCTAGAACCTGTTTGGGTAAATGTAAATATTTAAAAGACTGCTGAGCGCCTGGTCCAAAACTGTATGCTATGCTTACAACATAATGTGGGGAAGGGTATGTCGACACCGAGGGGTACTTTTGGTCCCCTCTCTGTGCCCTTCGAGGTGATCCATTTCGACTTCAGAGAGATGGAACGCTACTATAACTACAAGTATGTTCTGGCAGTCATTTGTGCCTTTAGCAAGTGGATTGAAGCCATCCCTTTGAAAGATGCCACAGCAATGACAACGGCGAAAACCATGCTTAAGGAATATTTTCCTAGGTTTGGTTTGCCGAGTGACATCTGGTCGGATAATGGTCCACATTTTATCGCTGCTGTTATCCTGCAAGTATGCGCGGGATTGCAGATTGATAAACGGTTCCATTTGGCTAGAGACGCTCATGGTGCCGGACTTGTAGAATTGCATAATGGTATCTTAAAGAACAAGCTAGCAAAAGTCTGTGCTAGCAGTAACTTGAAATGGCCAGATGCCTTACCGGTAGTTTTACTGTCATGCGGACGACAGCACAGACTAGAACTGGACTCTCCCGCTATGAAATTGTAATGGGGTGACCAGCTAATATATGGAACCTACCAAAGCCCAAGAAACTGAAAGACGTGGAGCATTTGCTTCTTGCTGGTTACTGTGAATAGTTAACGCAAAACTTGTATTTGATTTATCAACAGGTGTGAGAAGCCCTCCCAGTTAAATACGAGGGCCAGGTCATCAACTTCTACCTGGGGACTGGGTGCTAACCAAAGTATTCGAAAGAGAATCCAGCCTTGCACCACATTTGAGAGGACCGTTTCAGATCTTGTTGGCCACACAGACT